>NC_060123.1:641972011-643247844 GCF_021461395.2 Schistocerca americana
GCTAAGGTATTCGCGTCGTCCGTCTGCTGCCATAGGCCATTAAAGCCAAATTTCACCGCACTATCCTAACGGATACGTTCGTCGTACGTCCCACATTGATTTCAGCTGTTATTTCACGTAGTGTTTCTTGTCTGTTAGCACCGACAACTCTACGCAAACGCCGCTGCTCTCGGTCGTTAAGTGAAGGCCGTCGTCCACTGAGTGGTCCGGGGCGAGAGGAACTGCCTGACATTTGGTATCCTCGACATCCTCTTGACACTGTAGATCTTGGAATATCGATTTCCCTAACAGTTTACGAAACTGAATGTGCGTTGTGTCTAGCTCCAAGTACTATTCCGTGTTCAAAGTCTGTTAATTGCCGTCGAGCGACCATTATCACGTGGAACACAGCAAACATAAACAAAGTCAAAGCCTTGCAGACAAACAAAAATTACGAAATTTAGTGTGAGGAGGGCTATGCGAGAGGCGTTCAACGAATTCGAAAGTAAAGTTCTATGTACTGACTTGGCAGAAAATCCTAACAAATTTTGGTCTTATGTCAAAGCGGTAGGTGGATCAAAACAAAATGTCCAGACACTCTGTGACCAAAATGGTACTGAAACAGAGGATGACAGACTAAAGGCTGAAATACTACATGTCTTTTTCCAAAGCTGTTTCACAGAGGAAGACTGCACTGTACTTCCTTCTCTAGACTATCGCACAGATGATAAAATGGTAGATATCGAAATAGATGACAGAGGGATAAAAAACAATTAAAATCGCTCAAAAGAGGAAAGGCCGCTGGACGTGATGGGATACCAGTTAGATTTTACACAGAGTACGCGAAGGAACTTGCCCCCCTTCTTGCAGCAGTGTACCGTAGGTCTCTAGAAGAGCGTAGCGTTCCAAAAGATTGGAAAAGGGCACACGTCATCCTCGTTTTCAAGAAGGGACGTCGAACAGATGTGCAGAACTATAGACCTATATCTCTAATGTCGGTCAGTTGTAGAATTTTGGAACACGTATTATGTTCGAGTGTAATGGCCTTTTTTTTTTGTCCGGAACCGCGCGACTGCTACGGTCGCAGGTTCGAATCCTGCCTCGGGCATGGATGTGTGTGATGTCCTTAGGTTAGTTAGGTTTAAGTAGTTCTAAGTTCTAGGGGACTGATGACCACAGATGTTAAGTCCCATAGTGCTCAGAGCCATTTTAATGGCTTTTCTGGGGACTAGAAATCTACTCTGTAGGAATCAGCATGGGTTTCGAAAAACACAATCGTTTCGAACCCAGCTAGTGCTATTTGTCCACGAGACTCAGAGGGCCATAGACACAGGTTCCCAGGTAGATGCCATGTTTCTTGACTTCCGCAACGCGCTTGATACAGTTCCCCACAGTCGTCTAATGAACAAAGTAAGAGCATATGGACTATCAGACCAATTGTGTGATTGCATTGAAGAGTTCCTAGATAACAGAACGCAGCATGTCATTCTCAATGGAGAGAAGTCTTCCGAAGTAAGAGTGATTTCAAGTGTGCCGCAGGGGAGTATCGTAGGACAGTTGCTATACACAATATATATAAATGACCTTGTGGATAACATCGGAAGTTCACTGAGGCTTTTTGCGGATGATGCTGTAGTATATCGAGAGGTTGTAACAATGGAAAATTGTACTGAAATGCAGGAGGATCTGCAACGAATTCACGCATGGTGCAGGGAATGGCAATTGAATCTCAATGTAGACAAGCGTAATGTGCTGCGAAAACATAGAAAGAAAGATCCTTTATCATTTAGCTACAATATAGCAGGTCAGCAGCTGGAAGCAGTTAATTCCATAAATTATCTGGGAGTAGGCATTAGGAGTGATTTAAAATGGAATGATGATATAAAATTATTCGTCGGTAATGCAGATGCCAGACTGAGATTCACTGGAGGAATCCTAAGGAAATGCAATCCGAAAACAAAGGAAGTAGGTTACAGTAGACTTGTTCGCCCACCGCTTGAATACTGCTCACCGGTGTGGGATCCGTATCAGATATGGTTGCTAGAAGAGATAGAGAAGATCCAACGGAGAGCAGCGCGCTTCGTTACAGGATCATTTAGTAATCGCGAAAGCGTTACAGAGATGACATATAAACTCCAGTGGAAGACTGCAAGAGAGACGCTCAGTAGCTCGGTACGGGCTTTTGTTGAATTTTCGAGAACATACCTTCACCGAGGAGTCAAACAGTATATTGTTCCCCCCTACGTATATATCGCGAAGAGACCATGAGGATAAAATCAGAGAGATTAGAGCCCACACAGAGGCATACCGACAATCTTTCTTTCCACGAACAATACGAGACTGGAATAGAAGGGAGAACCGATAGAGGTGTTCAAGGTACCCTGCGCCACAAACCGTCAGGTGGCTTGCGGAAGTATGGATGTAGAAGTAGACGTAGAACACCTTTTAAAATGAATCACCGGAACATAATAACAGCTCCGCCAATACATCGCGCGTTTGTATCTCGTGTACGCGGTACCACCGTCATCTGTATACGTGCGTATCGCTACCCTATGACTTTTGTCACGTCAGTGTATAATATGTAAGATGTAACGGAGTGAATTTCTTTGTCAGAATATGAGATTTCAGAAAGCAGGATAAAGCACCGAGAAGACCCCAGTTGCACTGTAGAATAACCGTCACGTACTGAATCGTATAAAAGCAAAATAAATTTGGCGAGAACTTACGCTTATAAAGCTATTTAAGCACGGCATGATGGTCTCTATAATATTTACATAGGTAATGGGCATCTATATAAATGAACTAATATTATTGGCTCTTGTGTTGTTTTTATGTTCGAAACTTCTTATACCACACTATAAGATGTCGGTCTGTAGTCGTTTACGTATTTCGAAAGATCATCTCAAAGTCAAGATTACAAGCCGCGATAATACAATTATAAAATATAGAAAACACATTGTGAAATTAAATTTCAGTTATTCGTAGCACGAAATGTCGTTCTTCAACTCTAAGGTAAACTACAGACCTCCAGTCTCTCCACTTCGTAAATGGAAGTTTGTCTAATTCTGTGACTTTTCTGATAAATAAAAATATACTCAGAATTCTGTTCAAACTAACTGTAACAGGAAACATTACAATTCATTCTGGTGAAACTGTTAAATTTGCTATAAGTCGAGAGCGGTTACCTGTGACTTTTCCCTCGGACGGTAGAGCGGCGATTGCTGCCTCGCTAACAGAAGCTCCGGGAACTTGGCGGTTGGCGATGTTCCCAGCGAACAGGCACGTAGAGATAACGAACCTGACAAACAAAGCTGGTCAGCAGGTTCAGCTGCTGGGTTGTTTTTTATTCGAGGAGTACCGTCTTCCAAAAACCTGTCTCTAACCTTGGCGTCGGTGTTGTAACAGGGAGCTTCTTTATTATTCATCTTTTTAACACGGTTAAAGGCATCCCTGATGTTCTCATCTTTTTAATTACATACCTCCAGATTTCACATGGTGATAAACCGTATTTTATGGCCTTCTATAAGGACTTAACTGGTACAAATGACCCTCACCAGCACAAAATGCCAGGTAACAGTAGAAGGAAAACTTTCTAAAGAATTTGAGGTCAGCCAGGAGTTAAGACAGGGTGATGTATTATCCACGCTACTCTTCAACATAGTGTTGGAGAGAGTGATGCGAACGGTGGAGATTGATAACCGAGGTGGCACACTGTTTAACCGTATGCACCAAAATCTAGCTTATGCCGATGACGTGTGTATGCTCTCTAGAAGTTTGAAAGAAATGGAAGAAGGATTTGCCAGACTGGAAAAGGAGGCAGAAGAGTTGGGAATTAGAGTAAACAACACAAAACCACAGTATCTCGTTGCTTCCCGGAAAAATGCTTTTGTTAAAGAGAAATATATTAACTTGAACGGAGGCAATTATGAGAGATGTGAGAAGTGTTAAGAAAGATTTTTGGAGACGCGTATGAGGCGGGGCAATGGAGGATAAGGAGAAACAAGGAATTGGAAGAACTGTATAGAAATCCTGACTTGGTGACAAATTAAGTGTTACAGATTAAGATGGGTGGGCCATGTAGAGCGAATGTCAGAGGATCGAGCTGTCAAAAAGGTCTACACAGGAAATCCAGGTGGCAAAAGGAGCAAAGGGAGACCCTGGAAACGATGGCTGGAGGATGTGGAAAAATGATTTGAGAAAGATTGGAGTCAGGAGGTGGAGGAAACGAGCAGAAAATCGTCAGGATTTGGCTGTGATCATCAGAGAGGCCAAGGAGTAAGTAAGTAAATTTGGAAAGTTGTGGTAAGGTCTTATGGGACCAAACTGCAGAGGCCATCGGTCCCTAAGCCTACACACTACTTAACCTAACTTACACTAACTTACACTACGGACAACACACACACCCATGCCTGAGGGAGGACTCGAACCTCCGACGAGGGGAGCAGCACGGACCGTGACAAGACGCCCTAGACCGCGGGGCAGTAAGTAAGTATAAGGACTTAACTAAAGTCTACGACTGTGCCCTGCTCCCACGTCCAGGGTAGCAGTTACAGAACCTGAGCACACCGAGTACGTTCATTCGAAATCGGTACCATTCGTTGAGCAAGCAGCTCTTATCTCAGCATCAGAGACACATAGGACAAAAGTTTCCCTCAACGTCTGACATTATCGGCATTTCTATTTAATCTACACTCCTGGAAATTGAAATAAGAACACCGTGAATTCATTGTCCCAGGAAGGGGAAACTTTATTGACACATTCCTGGGGTCAGATACATCACATGATCACACTGACAGAACCACAGGCACATAGACACAGGCAACAGAGCATGCACAATGTCGGCACTAGTACAGTGTATATCCACCTTTCGCAGCAATGCAGGCTGCTATTCTCCCATGGAGACGATCGTAGAGATGCTGGATGTAGTCCTGTGGAACGGCTTGCCATGCCATTTCCACCTGGCGCCTCAGTTGGACCAGCGTTCGTGCTGGACGTGCAGACCGCGTGAGACGACGCTTCATCCAGTCCCAAACATGCTCAATGGGGGACAGATCCGGAGATCTTGCTGGCCAGGGTAGTTGACTTACACCTTCTAGAGCACGTTGGGTGGCACGGGATACATGCGGACGTGCATTGTCCTGTTGGAACAGCAAGTTCCCTTGCCGGCCTAGGAATCGTAGAACGATGGGTTCGATGACGGTTTGGATGTACCGTGCACTATTCAGTGTCCCCTCGACGATCACCAGTGGTGTACGGCCAGTGTAGGAGATCGCTCCCCACACCATGATGCCGGGTGTTGGCCCTGTGTGCCTCGGTCGTATGCAGTCCTGATTGTGGCGCTCACCTGCACGGCGCCAAACACGCATACGACCATCGTTGGCACCAAGGCAGAAGCGACTCTCATCGCTGAAGACGACACGTCTCCATTCGTCCCTCCATTCACGCCTGTCGCGACACCACTGGAGGCGGGCTGCACGATGTTGGGGCGTGAGCGGAAGACGGCCTAACGGTGTGCGGGACCGTAGCCCAGCTTCATGGAGACGGTTGCGAATGGTCCTCGCCGATACCCCAGGAGCAACAGTGTCCCTAATTTGCTGGGAAGTGGCGGTGCGGTCCCCTACGGCACTGCGTAGGATCCTACGGTCTTGGCGTGCATCCGTGCGTCGCTGCGGTCCGGTCCCAGGTCGACGGGCACGTGCACCTTCCGCCGACCACTGGCGACAACATCGATGTACTGTGGAGACCTCCACCCGGCCTCCCGCATGCCCGCTATACGCCCTCGCTCAAAGTCCGTCAACTGCACATACGGTTCACGTCCACGCTGTCGCGGCATGCTACCAGTGTTAAAGACTGCGATGGAGCTCCGTATGCCACGGCAAACTGGCTGACACTGACGGCGGCGGTGCACAAATGCTGCGCAGCTAGCGCCATTCGACGGCCAACACCGCGGTTCCTGGTGTGTCCGCTGTGCCGTGCGTGTGATCATTGCTTGTACAGCCCTCTCGCAGTGTCCGGAGCAAGTATGGTGGGTCTGACACACCGGTGTCAATGTGTTCTTTTTTCCATTTCCAGGAGTGTATATACAGCAGATTTGCATCCCATTCTGAAAGAAATTATGAAGGCTATAAAATAAAGGGACGCTTACTAGCAAGAGCCTATTGAAACGTCCCCTTTGAAAAAATTATGAGTTACTGTGCTGATAAACCTTTACGTTATTTGATTTTCAAACAGTTGAGCAAAACTGAAAGTACTCAGACATTTCTCTCTTTACTTATTCTGATCAACACTAAACTGACACACAATATTTTCCGCGCAACGCAATTTGACTTTCAATAATCCTACACCTTTCATGAATCACTTACCTCACAAAAATCTTCATTATTCGAACTACTGCAATACAGAGAGCGCCAATACTGCCAGCTAAATAAAATATTCTAACAACTGAAGGCACTAAGTATGAAAGATTTTGATAGAGAACAAACAATATATTTACCTTAATGGTGTTAAAATGTCATCATATATATATATATATATATATATATATATATATATATATATATATATATATATCAGTTTATGATATCCAATATTACAAATTTACTCTTTCTGATGGACACACGTCCAGATCGTCTGCTCTCAAAATTCTGCCATCTCTCTCCCCACATCCACCATTGCTGGCGGTTCACCTCCAACTGCGCAACGCTACGCGCTGTTCACATCCAACTGCCCAATGCCCAACACTACAATAGCAAATATTCCAACAATGCAAACCAGCCACAGACTTCACACAGCACAGTCAGTGATTTTCATATAGAGCGCTACGTGGCGTTACCAACATAAAAACCTAAGCAGCCTACTTACACTATATGTCTGGTCATGAAAACGTTTCAGGATATGATGTACCAAAATTACTTAGAAATATTCGCCAGTCATGTCTGCGGTATTTGCGTGTATGATGCACACGCGACGCAGTCAGCAAGAACAAAGAACGATGTTACTGAATCCACACACAGTGGTCAAAAACACTAAATTAATCGGAGTTTTAATCTGCCAGGAAGTTTCATATCAGCGCACACTCCGCTGCAGAGTGAAAATCTCATTCCATAAATTTATTGACGGTGTGTGTATGATTCCTATGTATTATGTCCTATACAAAACGGCAATAGTCGTAAGTTCTATCCATATACGGGGTGATTTTTTCCACCGTGTACAAACTCTAGGGATTCATCGATGAGAGGGTGCAGAACAAAAAAGGTCTGATGAACTTATGTCCGGAAATGCATGGTTTCCTTGCTGGAGACCATTTATTCAATCAACCATACTTTGTTACAGAAACTGGTGTCTAATACGCGCTGTACCATGCGGCCTCAGTTACAGTATGCATGGTTTCCTCCTAAAGGGTGGTACTGTTCCTCATACGTCTTGCCCAAGCGCCCTCTCCTGCCATAGTGATTGGTAATATTGTGTCCGACTCACTTCTCTTGCTGACTGACCTTGTAGTGGATGTGATACAGCGATGAACACAATGGTTCCGTATTCGAATTGAGAGCTTACCGACATGGTGTTTATTTATGGAAATGCAAACGGTACCGGCCAGCGGGCATCAAGGTTGTATCAGGAGACCTATCCCCGCCTACAACAACAGAATGCAACAGACAGGGTCGTTTCAGGAAGCAGGAAATCATGAAGGACGTACTCGGAATGTTCTGACATCAGGCTTGGAGGAAAATGTGATTAACACTGTGGTGTCACCGCCAGACACCACACTTGCTAGGTGGTAGCTTTTAAATCGGCCGCGGTCCATTAGTACATGTCGGACCCGCGTGTCGCCACTGTCAGTGATAGCAGACCGAGCGCCACCACACGGCAGGTCTCGAGAGACTTACTAGCACTCGCCCCAGTTGTACGGACGACTTAGCTAGCGATGCAACACTGACGAAGCCTCGCTCATTTGCAGAGCAAATAGTTAGAATAGCCTTCAGCTAAGTCAATGGCTACGACCTAGCAAGGCGCCATTAACAGTTTATATTCTTTATAACGTACCGTCAAGAACGATGTATACAAATGATGGATTAAAGTTAAGTATTCCAGCAGCTACGTACTTTTCTTTATAGCATTCATTACGTATCCTGCTTCAGACCTCACGCCAGCCTGCGTGAGTTTAACGCGTGCATTTCGGCCTTCTCTAGCAATACAGCAAACACTATGAAAGATGACCACCGAGTCATTACTAGGCAGTTGGCCGGCAAGTACAGGATAAGACAGACGACAGTGTGGTGGAACATTCTCCATGACAATTCTTACTACCTGGTACGAAGTAAAATCAGCGCCGGTACGCCAGTCGGGAATGGACGGAAGGCGAAACAGGGAGCAGACCGTGCGGCTAGCCCACTGCGTCTTGGCGACAGGTACGAGGTGCTACCCAGTGTTGAAGATAACTCTGAGCCAGCACGGAATGCATCTCCTGATGGACAAGCGGTCGATTTTCCAGCCCAGTCCGGACAAGTACAGATGGTGGGTATGCTCGTCATGGAAAGCTCCAATGTAAGGCGGGTGATAAAGCCGCTCAGGAAGATAGCAGGCAAGGTGGGAAAGAATTCCAGTGTGCATTCGGTATGTTTGCCGGGAGGTCTCATCCGTTAAGACAGTGAGGCGAAATTCGACGTAAATGGGCTATGACAGCAGATGACCGACGATATTGCCTTTGCTAACAGCACGACATCGCTTGCATTGCCTCTCCTAGGTTCGTGCCCATATCGGTTGGATGCTAGGCGACTGCAAAGCAGAGTCCCGATTTCAGTTGGTAAGATCCGATGGTAGGATTCGAGGCTGGCGCAGACCCAAGGTGTCAACAAGGAACTGCACAAGCTGGTAGTGGGTCCATAATCCTGTGGGCTATGTTTACTTGGAATGGACTGGGTTCTCTGGTGCAACTGAAGCTATCATCGACTAGGAACGGTTATGTTCGCCTCCTTGGAGACCATTTGCAGAGTTCATGTTCCCAAAAAACGATGGAATTTTTATGGATGCTGTTGTGCCCTGCCCACTCGTTTAATATAGGGTGCCTAAGAAACCTGCTTTCTGGTATTGCTAAACAACAATTCAAGCAAATCGTATTAATGAAGTTCATTACAGAAAATAAATGACAATACTTAACTTTGGGAATTTACAATGGTGTGTTGCAAGCAATTGGTGACAGTCAAATAAGAAGTCTCTTCAGTGTATACAACTCCTAATAGAAGTGAAACAACACAGTTCATAAGTCACTGCTGCAACGTTCGCAGAACAGCTAGTCTGCAACTGGGCCGCGGGCAGGCGTCGTGGCACTTATGTCCTCTTCATGTAGAGGCCGCAACTGTCTTGTTGTCGTCCGAGAGAGGGGTCGGTCAGCGTACTATTGGCAGACGTGGTGTCACAGCCCTCTCTACTTTACCGTTCTTGCCCTTCGTGCAGGCGCCTGACTTTATGCCGGAACAATTCTCCCCTCCTCCCCCCCTCCCCCCCACCCCCCGCCAAAGGGACGGACCGTCGTTGTCTACGGCGTGCGACAATGGCAGGGGAGGCAGCAGTGTGGATGCTCTGCTGGACCGGAACCTGTGGCTGCAGGGGACGTCAGGCTTCCGATCGTACCTCACCAATCGGCCTTCGCTCTGGCAGAAACGTCCCCCTGAAAACGACCAGAAGGTTGCACGTCCCCCTCCTGAGTCCCATAACAAGACATCGAAGTCGTCGGCTGCTGCGGCGTGGGCGGGTTCAGCTCCATCGGTACGGCGAGAGAAGGCGGAGGAGGCGAAGACTGTCTCCATGGGGTCGTCCCGCAGTGTAGTGATGGCACCCCGTGGCGGCTGCTGTGGTCCTCATGTCCTCGGGATCCATGAAACTGGGGGGAGAGACACAAAAGGATCACCGTGCAAATGGCAATGGCGAATTTGATTGTGGCGTCGGCGCTGCAATCCGTCCGGGCCTGAAATGAGATACATGCGTGTGCCAAGTCGACTAAGGACCTCACCTCGTGCCCACCATCTGCTGCCCCCAAAAATCCTGTGAAACACAATATCATGTGGCGGCAAGCGACACGTGCGGCCTTCCTTCGAAGTCAGATGCTGAGGAAGGAACGGGCACTAGTTAGATGCTATATGCCATTGCGTTCACAGAATGATCCTAATTTATTTCACGTCATCTGAGGTCTGTTGTCCGACGCTATGACTTCAGGCAGTCCTTCGAGGCAAAAAATAGAGGCCAACACCTGAATTGCGCTACGTGACGTTGTCGAGTTCATTTGCTCAGCAAAAGTGAATATACTATAAGCGTCTACCTCAATCAACCAACGAGTGCTCCAAAAAGGACCCGCAAAGTCTATGTGCACACGTTGCCATGGTGATTGCGACTTAGGCCAAGCACACAATTTTTGCGATGGAGCGGACTTATTTTCCGCACATGCGTGACACTGTGACGTCATATGTTCTATTTTGGTGCCCACATCCTGCCAAGTACAGTGTCCACGCCCTAACTGTTTCGTACGAACGATCCCCCAGTGTCTTTCGTGAAGTAACTCCAACACTTCCTTTTGCAAAGCTTTAGAGATAAACACGCGAGAGCGTCCACTGTTATTTTGAACAAGAATCCCTGTAGAGCGAGGCTATGCCGACGTGCAGTGTATCGGCGCACTACAGAGTTCTTGATGCTATGCAATGAGCAAGGGCAAGATGTGCGAATGTATTTTAGCAAAATGTTCAAATCTGAATCAGCTTCCGCGGCCTGTGCAATTTTCTATAGTTCAGAGGAAAGGATTGAAGCAATATAAATCCTGAACATCGATGTGACAACAAGAAACAGCAGAAGCGTCAAAGTCTGTGTCAGGGCCAATCGGAAGACGTTGCGAGGTGCCGGGGCTAGCAGTGTATTTAACACTAAGTTCTTCTAGAATCTACATATGTAAATGATGCTCTAAGCCCCCCCTATTCTAACTCCGACTTTTGCTGTTGCATATGGATTAAAAAATATACGCGAACTGACTGTAATCAACCCTGCAAGTGGAGTAGAAAAGAGTTTGGCACCTGCAATAATTTAATTTGATAAATAAGTTAAATAAAGGAAGGTTTCATTAACGTAGTGAGAAATGATAGGGTTGGTCTACTGATTAACAGAATGAAAGTTCTGTCCAAAATAACAATATGATTTATAAGGACTAAACACAAAATAATAAACAAAAACACATGAAACATTTATAATACATCAAATTGTCTCAAATTGGATACTCAAACAAACGCTGTGAAGGTGAAGTTGTACCTAAACTAGATTGTGAGGTTTATGACGAAGTGGTATGTGGAGCCAATTCCTTGCCACTCAACTCTTAAGAGAGACACACAGCTAACCCAACATTAATTGCTGCTACCCAAGACAGAACAAAGGTAGAAAAAGACGAACAGGTGCGCTCTGCTGAGCTCTGATTATCACCTAGGAAAATCCCTATCTGCCGGTGCTGCGGACATACATTACCAAACTGTCTTCTTAACTGCCAGAACACGATCTGGCATACCGGAGTCGATGGCTGGTTGCTTCGACGTCCTGTCATGGTGATGATAATGTCGCGAGTATAGCCCGAAACGAATTATCCTGGTTTGGTTGTTCCAGACTAAAGACTTCCTAGCAATACAAATGCGCCTCTGAGGGAGACGAAGAAGGCTCGCCACACAATCACTGATGGTACAGTGATTGATTTTTAACAAGCGAAGTCACACTGTAACTCCGATACAGTCAACTTTAACCAAAACTGCTCAAGACAGACAACATAGGCCGCTTGTACGCAGAACGCTCAATTGCCAACTGTACTCGGAAAGTTACGTTGAAGTCGAAACTTCAGCAACTTCGTCAAACAGTTACAATTAAATAAAAGTATATTAGACAGCCAACGGAAAGCAGGCTGTCCAGAGCAGCGAGAGCTCAGTCTTGTAACCTACTTCGACCGAAAGGCGAGAGCCGACTACCCAGAGCACCCGTACAGGCCGAACACAGAACATTCCCGCCCTCACGACAGTGGCCGTGGTTAAACGTTCCAGTCAGCAACTCGAAAACCGGCGGAGCACTACCATTCTACCAATGGAGATTCTTGGCGCCAATTTCTACGCTGATTTTGCTACGTCACGTAGCTATGCCCTGAGCAAGCCAATCACAGTTACTATTTTGCAGAAAGCGCGGGAATTTTCCCGCCACAACTGCCTGGGTACACAAGTCATTCCCACGCCTCGCTGGTAGCCCGCCAGAAAGTGTTTTCGCTAAGTTTCTGCGAAGTAACGGGACCCCTAGCCCAGCCGCTACTTCAGGCGTCTGGAAAGCATTCACTCGACTCCATCACACCAGTCGGCTTAACCCTCTCGAGATCAGCGGAGCCCGCCTGTCACCAGACCACCTGGATGATGAGAGACGCTGCGTGGGAAGTCCGTGTGTGAAGGAATAGCAACTTTTCACCGCATGCAATTAGAGAGGAAAATCGTAAGATAGAAATATGAGAGGGGGCTCATGCCACCTCTCATAGCCCCTACGCTATTTTAGATTGTAATTGGTGAGCGGTTGGCTCACTTAGGAGCAAGGTAGTGAGTCAATCGCCCAAGAGTAATCTCGCAAACGGACTCCACATGCCGCATTCTATAAAGAAAATCATTGCAACTGAAAAATGCAGCTCATAGAGGGAGGATTATTTATGATGTAGCCACCTTCACCTTTTGCAATATGGAACACTAACACTCACATCACACATCCATACCCAGGGAGCCCCTTCCAAACACCGATTCACACACACATTCACGCTCTAAATATGGCCCGGGAATCTGAGCCAAATATGGAGCAGTTTATTCTTTACAATCAGAGTTGGAGTGCTCCGCAATTAAATGCCCAAGATGTTACAACAATTTGTATCATTAAACTAACCTGAACTCACTCACACATGATACTATTTAAGTTAACAATCTCTTTGTGAGCTTTCAGAATCTAATTACAACCTCCGATTCATTCTGTCTCCCTGCAGCAAGAATAACCTTTACAAAATGTTCCCTGAACTGATGGTCCATTTACAATGACAGTGGTGATATCTGCTTCAGTTTATGGGGACTTCAGGCACACTGTTTGCATACACACAACAATAAATACAAATTAGAAAAAAACATGGTGTGGAGAACAATACAGTAATTTGTAATTTGTGCACCCTACTCTATCACTTACATAAGAATTATAGTGTAAAACACAAACATATATAAGGTATAACATACATTACAAAAACAACGCTAGAGAAAGAAATTTAAGAAAAGAAACAAGGTTCATGGGGCACCAAGTTGTGCATGCACATTGCACAATGTTCACGACTGTGCTGAGAATGAGGCACTAAATCACATTGTTAGAAATATTGGAAGCACCTCACAAATTCCACAGTACTCACATCACATAGGGCTAGACGGCGCGTGTTGTTGCTACGTTGTTGCAACGGCAATAGGGTGTGCTGGAGCATCTGCAGCACTCTGTTGAGATTGCACCAAGACCCATGCATATGATCACGGCAGTACGGTAGGAAGACACAGTGATAGACTCTCCTCACGTCGATTGATTGTCTCTGAGGTCTACTTTTTGGGATACATCACTAGTCTAGGTCTCTTCTCTCGCTGGACAGTACTTTACGTTTGCCAATATTGCAGTCCGACGAGGGATGATGGCACGTGGAGTGACTCCACAAGTGTGTGAGGTCATCCATACAGGATCGAACTAGGAGCGACGATTGCTAGAACTGCTCTCTAATAGAGAGGAGAAGTTAGAAATGAGACCATTCATTTGTTAGAGTGTGTGGCACGATACTGCTTTGTGTATGCAGATCGGCCAATGCTAGTGAGTTGTAAAAACCCAAACAGGTGAGTATATAGCGTCCCTTTCTGTCCTGAGGCACATGAGGCGCAGGTTCTGACACGATATGTGATCTTCGTGTACTCACGACAACGTGGTCTGCCACAGGGAATCCCTCCAAACGGCTGCCGCGTCCGGAGAGCTAGCAGGCTGTCGCGTGTGGGTCGCGTGTCAGTGTCAACGGCCAGCCTCACTTTGGCTTGTGGCCCGGCGAGGATCCTGCCTAATCCCTCAGGTATACTGCCCGGTGACTGTCAGCTTGCAGAACCGGATGCTCGCCTTCTTGCAGGTAGCTGAAGACCTCTTGTTTTTGCTCTGGCTGGCCTCTGCATTGCCACGATACCCGTCATTTGTACAGTTCTGACAAAAATCTTATGCCTAACTTTTTCCCATGACCTTCTATGTTATAATAAATTTACATAATGACACATTGATGGTCTGTCATTTCAGACACTCTTATTTTACTTTTATAGTTATTAATCTATGGCTATCATTATAACAAAATCTTGGTGTATCTAATCTAGACATGGAAATAATTTATCTTGATATTTGTGTAGAGACCGATCTCACTATTGTACATGATGTGTGATAAATGATGCTATGTAATGGATGAACAACTAAATGTGTGGGCCCGCACTAATATTACTATTAATTATATAGATCGACAGTAGACATGCTCAAGAATTAACTACCATTTGCCAACGATCTACATTCTATGTCTTTTGAATAAATTATGTTATTATGCAGGTCGAAGTTTTACTGTGCTATAAAGAACATGCAACTATTCTACTTTCGCTCGCCCGCCGTCCCTCCATCTCGGGTCTGTGGTTTGATGACCTGAAAAATAGCATCCCAACTGGCGCGTGCCAAACACTGGTGGTAGAAACCCCCCACAATATTAATCTAGTTATTGTTAAATCCTACAGTTTAACTTATCCTAGTATATCGTACCTTCTTTTTTTTGTTTACCTTATACAATACTCTTACATAATTCCTGTTACGTTGAGATGTCTCGCTGCTCGCCGCTATTGACGACAGTGATGTGCGCGCCGTACGACATGACCTCCGAGTTTTCATTACGCCTCACTGAAACTCCAGAGACTGGGTTAGCCATGGCTATACACGACAATAAATTTATAGTTGCAACTTCCTTCTCTATGTGATGCGGTTTTCGCGATCAAAGCACACCTTTCCAGAGGCAATGTAATATGACCAAGCCAGGACTGGTTCCTGTTGCGGATTCAGTCGCCCAACACACGCCAGCTACACAGTATGTCACGAATATCCAAGTATAAGTCCCTGGTTATTCATCTGTGACAGTCACGAGCAGCACGCTAAATCCCCAACCAGCACATTGGCATGGTAGGCTTTATGCCCGCATTTCTATCGTCTAGGGCACCATTGGAGTCAAACGCTCACAGGTTCACCCCGACTTGCAAGACAACGATGCTGGCGCAGCTCTGCAAAAAACTATACTGCCCATATCCATCCTCGAAATCACGCAATATACCACAATCTTGCAGTGCACTGACGCGTGCCTGCAAGCATTGGTATGAACGTCTCACGAACTGGTTGTGGCCGCTATGGAGCGTATCACGACTTCTCAGAACGCTTCTAAGAGCACGTTCTTGTATGCGCCCGTTTGTGCGACATCTCGTCACTCATCTTTATCCCTTAACATGGACACCAGATAGGAAAGGACAAAAACATTGCTCATGGAAAGGTAGTGCCTCTTATCGCAACGACAGAGGAGATCGCGAACATAGACAAAAAAAGTTAACAGCAGTAAATTCTTATGCGAGAAAACGCAGTGTGTTAATACTTTAACTATCTTAATCTATTAATGCAAAGATTATTGTTCCCTGAAGAAAGGTTCATATATTTGCCTATTCTACTATGTACACCACTTAAACTACCATTATTCCACGAACTTCTTTGTGTGAGAGATGTGGTGGAGTCCTATGGACTAGCGCCAATCCCTTGTCAGACTCCCCCTCCTCTGACGTGCATTAGGATTTGCAGGTCTAATTTCAATCCCCTGGTTCTCCTGTTGTCCTTGGTTTCGCTCTCTCCAATTACGGTCGCTTTGCCGTTCGTTATTCCTCCTCTCCCAGATTCCTTGTCTAGCATGACCCTGTTCCCTGACGTTCTGGTTTCCGTGTCTCTGGTTTCCATAACCTTGAATAGCGTAACCTTGATTTCCGTAACCCTGGTTTCCTAACTGACCAGTGCGATTATGCGATCTGCTGTCGCCTTCCCTTGCTGGCCAGTGGTATTTGTTATTTTGCGCCTTCTTGCTGTCCTTTGCGTCTTGTTTATCAAAGACTACTTCGAGTTCGCGCAATAGACTCTTGAATGCTTCTATGTCAGATCCACACTTCCCGACAAGTGTCTGTTGATACCTAACTGGCAATTTGGAAAAGCAAAATTTGATGATTTCTCCATTGCTATATGGACTATCTAAAAACTGATTCTTCTTGAGTAAATCACCAAAAAATTTGGCTGCGCTCCTATGCTCGGACACTTCCAGTTCAGGACAAAATATTATTTCCTCTTTAATCCTGTCTTGCGTTTCCTTTGACCAGTAGATCCCCAAGAACGCATCAACAAATTCCTGATAAGTCTGACACGTCGCTGCCACACCCCGCATCTTTTCCGCAGCTTGGCCTTCGATGTGTCCACACATGAATTCTAATTTTGCCAGGGTTGGCCATGATGACGGTAATGAGTTTGTAAACTGCATCACCCAGCTCTTGGGATGCATTGACCCTCCATTATCTCTGAACTTTTGGAATTTTAGTATCGACAGTAAGTGATTGTGATCAAAATCCTGTCCGATCCTCGCACTGGTGTTGTCACTCGTTTCCGATACTTGCACGTCTGCTGAGTGTCCTGATCTATCTTGCTGATAACTGTGATGTGCTACCTCTGTATCACAGTGGCAGTGGCACTCAGAATTCACTCTCCTCAGTGGGCTACAATTATTGGAGCTATGACTAGGTGTTTCTGCGTGTGCATTGTTAGTTCCGCACTCTGTCACTGGGCTAGAGCACGGCGGACTTTTCCTCGGAGACACAATTCTGTGTACTCCATCATTGGTATCCGAACGCGCAGTGCTCGTGTGCCTGTTTCGCTCTAGTTTTGCTATCCGACTCACTACTTCTTTCATTCGTTTCGTGATGTTCGTAACCGCAATATTACCTTGGGTTTTTAGGAACGCTAGGGATTTTGAGTGGGCTTGTGTCGCACGTCGCAAGTGACCTGCAAGTTGAGAAGTTGCTTTCGCGATTTTCATTGCCCCTGTTGCTGCCGTTTTGGCTAGGCCTGCTACTTTTTGTGCTACCATTGACATTTGTTTTGCTTCTCCACATTCTTTCCTTATTGTTAGTAATTCCCCTCGAATTTCTCCTATATGCGAAATTATTGCCTGAGTGTCCTTCTTACGCTTCTTCCTTCTCCTTCTTACGTTGTTTCTCATCTTCTTCCTTTTCCTTCTTACGTTGTTCGTCAGCTTCTTCCTTCTCCTTCTTACGCTGTTCGACAACTTCTTCCTTCTCCTTCTTACGTTGTTTCTCATCTTCTTCCTTCTCCTTCTTACGTTGTTTCTCATTTTCTTCCTTCTCCTTCTTACGTTGTTCATCAGCTTCTTCTTTCATTGATCGTAGGAAGCTCAGTATTGGGTTTACGTCACCTTTTTGATCCTCTTCAAACATGGGCGATGTAACTCTGGACACCTGGGCGCTAGAGCTCTGACGTGACCGAGCTGGCCTCTGTCTGCACTCGTTGGTTTGACTACAAACTTCTGCTACCTTCTCGACGTATGTGCCTGTCTCTGTTCCATCCTCCACTTCACTATCATAATCACGGTCGCCACGGTGCTCTAAGACCGCGTCCAAATCACCTTCCTCATCAATGACCCTGTCGTCCTGTGCTGCTAAAAAGGTGCCCATCTCATCTCCGAACCTATCCTCGTCAGTAACCTGCCTCTTATCCATAATGCTATCCTCTTTTGTCTTAGTTTCGCTTGATAATAGTTGTGCCTTACTTCTCGTGATCATTCATGAAAAAACAATTTTATCTAAAATTCACAATAAAAATCATCTACTCCCAATATTTTTTTCACATAGACATAAAATTTCAACAACGCCGTTCCAACGCTGTAACTACAAGCACAATTTTTTGTGGTACAGAAACTGCACACAAACCCGACAAAGTGTGATGAGGTACGGACACCACATCAAAGAAACACAAAAAAAAAACCAATGAACAAACAAAAAATATATACACTGAAAACAAAAACTGTAATCATGCGCCGCTAATAAAAACTAATCGCGACACTAAAAGAAAAAGAACTTGGGTACTAATCATAAAAATAGTAGAGAAAAAAAATTTGAATGTTTCTACTAAGAATACTGTTTGTTAATCAGTGATTCACAGGAAAGGTCCGAGGCTAAGGGTCGCCATTTTATGCGAGGTGCCGGGGCTAGCAGTGTATTTAACACTAAGTTCTTCTAGAATCTACATATGTAAATGATGCTCTAAGCCCCCCCTATTCTAACTCCGACTTTTGCTGTTGCATATTGGTTAAAAAATATACGCGAACTGACTGTAATCAACCCTGCAAGTGGAGTAGAAAAGAGTTTGGCACCTGCAATAATTTGATTTGATAAATAAGTTAAATAAAGGAAGGTTTCATTAACGTAGTGAGAAATGATAGGGTTGCTCTACCGATTAACAGAATGAAAGTTCTGTCCAAAATAACAATATGATTTATTAAGACCAAACACAAAATAATAAACAAAAACACATGAAACATTTATAATACATCAAATTGTCTCAAATTGGATACTCAAACAAACGCTGTGAAGGTGAAGTTGTACCTAAACTAGATTGTGAGGTTTATGACGAAGTGGTATGTGGAGCCAATTCCTTGCCACTCAAATCTTAAGAGAGACACACAGCTAACCCAACATATATTGCTGCTACCCAAGACAGAACAAAGTTAGAAAAAGATGAACAGGCGCACTCTGCTGAGCTCTGATTATCACCTAGGAAAATCCCTATCTGCCGGTGCTGCGGACATACATTACCAAACTATCTTCTTAACTGCCAGAACACGATCTGGCATACCGGAGTCGATGGCTGGTTGCTTCGACGTCCTGTCGTGGTGATGATAATGTCGCGAGTATAGCCCGAAACGAATTATCCTGGTTTGGTTGTTCCAGACTAAAGACTTCCTAGCAATACAAATGCGCCTCTGAGGGAGACGAAGAAGGCTCGCCACACAATCACTGATGGTACAGTGATTGATTTTTAACAAGCGAAGTCACACTGTAACTCCGATACAGTCAACTTTAGCCAAAACTGCTCAAGACAGACAACATAGGCCGCTTGTACGCAGAACGCTCAATTGCCAACTGTACTCGGAAAGTTACGTTGAAGTCGAAACTTCAGCAACTTCGTCAAACAGTTACAATTAAATAAAAGTGTATTAGACAGCCAAAGGAAAGCAGGCTGTCCAGAGCAGCGAGAGCTCAGTCTTGTAACCTACTTCGACCGAAAGGCGAGAGCCGACTACCCAGAGCACCCGTACAGGCCGAACACAGAACATTCCCGCCCCCACGACTGTGGCCGTGGTTAAACGTTCCAATCAGCAACTCGAAAACCGGCGGAAAATTCCACTCTATTGCCGGAGCACTACCATTCTACCAATGGAGATTCTTGGCGACAATTTCTACGCTGATTTTGCTACGTCTCGGAGCTGTGCCCTGAGCAAGCCAATCACAGTCACTATTTTGCAGAAAGCGCGGGAATTTTCCCGCCACAACTGCCTGGGCACACAAGTCATTCCCACGCCTCGCTGCTAGCCCGCCAGAAAGTGTTTTCGCTAAGTTTCTGCGAAGTAACGGAACCTCTAGCCGCTACTTCAGGCCCCTTCGGGCGTGTCTCTTGACAATGTCGGCGTTTGGTATGCGTTCACTCGACTCCCTCACACCCGTCGGCTTAACCCTCTCGAGATCAGCGGAGCCCGCCTGTCACCAGACCACCTGGATGATGAGAGACGCTGCGTGGGAAGTCCGCGTGTGAAGGAATAGCAACTTTTCACCGCATGCAATTAGAGAGGAAAATCGTAAGATAGAAATATGAGAGGGGGCTCATGCCACCTCTCAACGTGAAAGTGCATCCGCATTACCTTGTTTAGCTGTCGGACAATACCTAATCTCGTACTGGTATTGAGACAACAACAAAGCCCACCATTGCAAAAAAATGGTTCCAATGGCTCTGAGCACTATGGGACTTAATAGCTGTGGTCGTCAGTCCGCTAGAACTTAGAACTACTTAAACCTAACTAACCTAAGGACATCACACACATCCATGCCCGAGGCAGGATTCGAACCTGCGATGGTAGCAGTCGCGCGGTTCCGGACTGAGCGCCTAGAACCGCTAGACCACTGCGGCCTGCCCCACCATTGCAATTTTTGGGCAGTTCGTACAGGAACCGGCTTAGTCGGACGAAACAAGAACTGCAGTGGCTTGTGATCCGTTACTAAGTAGAATTTTCTGCCATACAAATAGTGGTGGGAATTTGGTGACACCGTACACAATAGCCAATGCCTCTTTCTCTATTTGTGAATAGTTATGCTGAGTTTTGGACAACGCTTTTGATGCGAGAGCAATAGGCCTGTCTTTATCACCAATTCTGTGTGAAAGCACTGCACCGATTCCACAAGAGGAAGCATCTACTTGCAACACACCTGGTTTGTCAGGATCAAAGTGAACTAAGTGTCGATCACTGCGTGAGCCGTGTCCGGCACGTGTTTATGACATTTATTACTTGGCATCTTGGCATTGCGGTCATGGCATCTCGTTTCTTATTCGATTTATTGGTGTCACTAAGTTGCTGGCTTGCCTGCCCGTGAGTGGTAGCAGCAGCGCTTATAGATACGAGAACTGTGGTACTATCTTTGGAGCGACCGCTAGTATTTCCGGATCATGTTGTGTGGAATGGATAGTTGCGAATGGACACCATTTCGGTTGGGGTGCAGCAGCGAGCAGGTCCGTGCAGCGCCAGGGCAAGCCTGGGCAGCTAGCGGCATGCTGCCACTGCCGGATCGAAGAGGGGTAGCTGCGAGAGCGACGACTTCGTTGCACACCGAACCCTGGACGTTGAAGTTGACTGAAGAGTGAACTACTAATGCACTGTTCTGAGATCTCGCCTTTGGTCGGCGGGTTGTTGCTCGCAAGGCCTCTGAGCCTGGCGGCAACGAGTGAAGTGTTTCGGAGCGGTGAAATACTGCAGCCTTCTCTATTTGTTATACATCATTGAATTTAGTGTTATTCCTATTAGTAAAGTGCAACCAGCGGTATTTTCTACCTTGTAGATAGGCCCCAGTTACCTGTCCTGGAGGTTAGTGTACTTTCTGGCAGTGTACCTTTCCTCGTCGTGTTGATGCTGTCCGACACGCCGTGTGGTTCGACAGCCTCTTGTATTGTACTGTGCATATTTTTTTGGGAGGTCTACCTTGGTTCTAGGGTTTCCTTCGACCTTGGGTGTTTTCTGAAGACTTAGTGCTGTCTGTCTCTTCCCCCTTGCATAAAAATATTCCATCGTTGTACCGGTGATCGGACGTTAGGCGGATTGGTTAGTCGGTCGGTCGGCGCTTAAGCTGCCCCTACTTTGAGTTGCCATCCTATTACGTGAGTACACCTCTTGGCTGCCTGTCTCAAATTACCTTATGTTTGAGTTACCTTCCCAGGCCGACCCTTGGAACACCTGCTGAGAACCGCTTGTCCTTATTCCTTAGAGTGTGATGTTTGTTTTAAGGATATTTGTAATTTTCTGATTACTGTTGGTGTGGCTTTCAGCCGAGCAATAATATCACTGCCGGCCGGAGTGGCCGAGCGGTTAAAGGCGCTACAGTCTGGAACCGCACGACCGCTACGGTCGCAGGTTCGAATCCTGCCTCGGGCATGGATGTGTGTGATGTCCTTAGGTTAGTTAGGTTTAAGTAGTTCTAAGTTCTAGGGGACTGATGACCACAGCAGTTGAGTCCCATAGTGCTCAGAGCCATTTTGAATAATACCACTTCTTTCGTGATAAGGCCTTCAACCATGTTACAGTAAGATTTTTTTAAAGCAAACTTGTGTTAAAAGCAAGGTATTTATTTTAAACGTACCATTTGGAATTGTTCTTTTAACTTCTAATTCAGGCCTTCAGCCGTTTGTGATTTGAATTTGTGTGTGGCCTTCAGCCGAGCAATAACTTCACTTCTTTCATAATAAGGCCTTCAGCCATGCTACAATAACTTTTTTTTGAAGCAAACTTGTTTTAAAAGCAAGGTATTTGTTGAGATGTGTGCTAGTTAGAATTTTTTCCTGACTTCTGATTCAGGCCTTCAGCCGTTTGTTATCTGAAATTGTTTGTGGCCTTCAGCCGAGTAATAATTTCACTTCTTTTATAATCAGGCCTTCAGTCATGTTACAGTTTGTTTTAAAACTAAGTATTTTACGTGCTATTTGGAATTGTTCTTCCGATTTCTAATTCGGAACTTCAGCCGTTTGTTGTTTGAGGTTATTTTTTGTGGCCTTCAGCCCCAAAATTATGGAATTTTTCCTGTGATAAGGCCTTCGGCCGTCATACAGATAATTGTGTTTTTTTAAGAGATTGTTTTAAAATTTTAATTTCTTTAAATAAAGTTTACGTATTTGTTGTGCAACCAAGAGTAACTGATTACGGCTCGGTCCACAATCGTAACCTTATCCTGCCCCATCCTGAGAAAACAGCTCTCACTGAACTGAACAATGCGTCTTTAAGTTTTTGAAAAGCTTCTTGGCACTCATCTGTCCAAACAAAGGGGCATTCTTGCGACGCAAGCGATGCAATGGAGCTGCAATTTGTAGAGCATTTGGTATGAATCGAATATAATAGCTCATTTTCCCTAAGACTGACTGCAATTCCCTGACAAGTCACGTATCGCTAATAAGTGTGACTGAAGAGGATGTACACCTTGACTGTTTATGACATGAACAAGATACTGTAACTCAGGTTTTAAAAAAATCACACTTGTCCAGTCTATACTTTAGGCCTGCAACAGGTAACAAACGAAACAAAGCACGCAAAATTTGCAATGTGTTCTTGACGTGTACGACCTGCTACGACAATATCGTCGAAATAGTTTGAACAGTTTGGTACTTGAGCAGTGAGCTGTTCCAAATACCTTTGGAAAATGGCTGCTGTGGAAACACTGGCAGAAGGCAACACAAATATTTAAACAAGCTTAAATGACAGTTCACAACACCCACTTTTTGAGATTCTTCATCTAGTGCTATTTGAACTAACGTTGAAAGATTACCGTCTAACGTCCTTGCCTAGGGACGCCAGATGAAAGTTGATGTTGTCAAGCCCTGAATGAAAATTACGCAACAGATAACTGGGGAGGGGAGCTTGAGAGCGCTACCTAGAGAGCGTGTCCTCTCTGTACGATACTAGGCAAGGGGCTGGAGGGCTCACACGCTGATGTGTGGGTCCCTGCATTCTATATCTTTTATCTTAAATGAATTCCTTTAACTTGACTCCTTTGTGATTTTTAGGGTACGTTTAAGACTGATGACAATTGATTACCTATTTATATTAAACATTATCACTCGACTTTACAGCGATTGCAGCAATTGTTCCAGTTTACAGTCCACTACAACTGCTGTGTTCGGGGACTGCAACTGCTGTGTTCGGATGCTGGCTGAGTTGGCATCCCTTCGCTCCCAGCTTCAGGCAGTGTTGGCTTCAGTCACACAGCTTGAGGCTGTTGCCAATGGGCATCACTGTGGGGGTCCGGATGGGGGTTTGTCGAGGACGGCCAGCTCGTCCCACGCATCCCCCAATCAGGCTACGAACTGTGGCTGCCCGGGATACTGCCCACATTGAGGCTGATTCCTCACCTGTGGTAGAGTGGGAGGTCGTCTTGAGGTGTGGCAGGGGGCGAAAGACATTCCGGAGGGCTGAACGGAAGGCCTCTCCAGTTTGTCTGACGAACCGGTTTCAGGCGCTGTCTCCGGCTGATACTGATCTTCGGCCGGACATGGCTGCTTGTCCTGTTCCAGAGGTTGCCCCTCAGTCTGCAAGATCCGGGCGGTCGCAGAGGGTGGGCTTACTGGTAGTTGGGAGCTCCAACGTCAGGCGCGTAATGGAGCCCCTTAGGGATATGGCAGCAAGAGAGGGGAAGAAAACCAATGTGCACTCCGTGTGCATACCGGGGGGAGTCATTCCAGATGTGGAAAGGATCCTTCCGGATGCCATGAAGGGTACAGGGTGCACCCGTCTGCAGGTGGTCGCTCATGTCGGCACCAATGATGTGTGCCACTATGGATCGGAGGAAATCCTCTCTGGCTTCCGGCGGCTATCTGATTTAGTGGAGACTGCCAGTCTCGATAGCGGGATGAAAGTAGAGCTCACCATCTGCAGCATCGTCGACAGGACTGACTGCGGACCTTTGGTACAGAGCCGAGTGGAGGGTCTGAATCAGAGACTGAGACGGTTCTGCGACTGTGTGGGCTGCAGATTCCTCGACTTGCGCCATAGGGTGGTGGGGTTTCGGGTTCCGCTGGATAGGTCAGGAGTCCACTACACGCAGCAAGTGGCTACACAGGTAGCAGGGGTTGTGTGCCGTGGACTGGGCCTTTTTTTAGGTTAGATGGCCTCGGGCAAGTACAGAAAGGGCAACAGCCTCAAAGGGTGGGGGACAAAGTCAGGACATGTGGGGACCAAGCAGCAATCGGTATTGTAATTGTAAACTGTTGAAGCTGCATTGGTAAAGTACCAGAACTTCAAGCACTGATAGAAAGCACCGAAGCTGAAATCGCTGAAGCCAGAGATAAATTCTGCCGAAATTTTTACAAAGGCACAGGCGGTGTTTAGAAAGGATAGATTGTATGCGACCGGTGGTGGCATGTTTGTCGCTGTTGGTAGTAGTTTATCCTGTAGCGAAGTAGAAGTGGATAGTTCCTGTGAATTATTATGGGTGGAGGTTACACTCAACAACCGAGCTAGGTTAATAATTGGCTCCTTTTACCGACCTCCAGACTCAGCAGCATTAGCGGCAGAACAACTGAGAGAAAATTTGGAATACATTTCACATAAATTTTCTCAGCATGTTATAGTCTTAGGTGGAGATTTCAATTTACCAGATATAGACTGGGACTCTCATATGTTTAGGACGGGTGGTAGGGACAGAGCATCGAGTGACATTATACTGAGTGCACTATCCGAAAATTACCTCGAGCAATTAAACAGAGAACCGACTCGTGGAGATAACATCTTGGACCTACTGATAGCAAACAGACCCGAACTTTTCGACTCTGTAAGTGCAGAACAGGGAATCAGTGATCATAAGGCCGTTGCAGCATCTCTGAATATGGAACTTAATAGGAATATAAAAAAGGGAGGAAGGTTTATCTGTTTAGCAAGAGTAATAGGAGGCAGATTTCAGACTACCTAACAGATCAAAACGAAAATTTCTCTTCCGACACTGACAATGTTGAGTGTTTATGGAAAAAGTTCAAAGCAATCGTAAAATGCGTTTTAGACAGGTACATGCCGAGTAAAACTGTGAGGGACGGGAAAAACCCACCGTGGTTCAACAACAGTTAGGAAGCTACTGCGAAAGCAAAGAGAGCTTCACTGCAAGTTTAATCGCAGTCAAAACCTCTCAGACAAACAGAAGCTAAACGATGTCAAAGTTAGCGTAAGGAGGGCTATGCGTGAAGCGTTCAGTGAATTCGAAAGTAAAATTCTATGTACCGACTTCACAGAAAATCCTAGGAAGTTCTGGTCTTACGTTAAATCAGTAAGTGGCTCGAAACAGCATATCCAGACACTCCGGGATGATGATGGCATTGAAACAGAGGATGATACGCGTAAAGCTGAAATACTAAACACCTTTTTCCAAAGCTGTTTCACAGAGGAAGACCGCACTGCAGTTCCTTCTCTAAATCCTCGCACAAACGAAAAAATGGCTGACATCGAAATAAGTGTCCAAGGAATAGAAAAGCAACTGGAATCACTCAACAGAGGAAAGTCCACTGGACCTGACGGGATACCAATTCGATTCTACACAGAGTACGCGAAAGAACTTGCCCCCCCCCCTTCTAACAGCCGTGTACCGCAAGTCTCTAGAGGAACGGAAGGTTCCAAATGATTGGAAAAGAGCACAGGTAGTCCCAGTCTTCAAGAAGGATCGTCGAGCAGATGCGCAAAACTATAGACCTATATCCTTGACGTCGATCTGTTGTAGAATTTTAGAACATGTTTTTTGCTCGAGTATCAAGTCGTTTTTGGAAACCCAGAATCTACTCTGTAGGAATCAACATGGATTCCGGAAACAGCGATCGTGTGAGACCCAACTGGCTTTATTTGTTCATGAGACCTAGAAAATATTAGATATAGGCTCCCAGGTAGATGTTATTTTCCTTGACTTCCGGAAAGCGTTCGATACAGTTCCGCACTGTCACTGATAAACAAAGTAAGAGCCTACGGAATATCAGACCAGCTGTGTGGCTGGATTGAAGAGTTTTTAGCAAACAGAACACAGCATGTTGTTATCAATGGAGAGACGTCTACAGACGTTAAAGTAACCTCTGGCGTACCACTGGGGAGTGTTATGGGACCATCGCTTTTCATAATATATATAAATGACCTAGTAGATAGTGTCGGAAGTTCCATGCGGCTTTTCGCGGATGATGCTGTAGTATACAGAGAAGTTGCAGCATTAGAAAATTGTAGCGAAATGCAGGAAGATCTGCAGCGGATAGGCACTTGGTGCAGGGAGTGGCAACTGACCCTTAACATAGACAAATGTAATGTATTGCGAATACATAGAAAGAAGGATCCTTTATTGCATGATTACATGATAGCGAAACAAACACTGGTAGCAGTTACTTCTGTAAAATATCTGGGAGTATGCGTGCGGAACGATTTGAAGTGGAATGATCATATAAAATTAATTGTTGTTAAAGCGGGTACCAGGTTGAGATTCATTGGGACAGTCCTTAGAAAACGTAGTCCATCAACAAAGGAGGTGGCTTACAAAACACTCGTTCGACCTAAACTCAAGTGGCAGACTCTGCAAGAGAAGCGCTCTGCATCGCGGTGTAGATTGCTCGCCAGGTTTCGAGAGGGTGCGTTTCTGGATGAGGTATCGAATATATTGCTTCCCCCTACTTATACGTCCCGAGGAGATCACGAATGTAAAATCAGAGAGATTGGAGCGCGCACGGAGGCTCTCAGACAGTCGTTCTTCCCGCGAACCATACGCGAGTGGAACAGGAAAGGGAGGTAATGACAGTGACACGTAAAGTGCCCTCCGCCACACGCCGTTGGGTGACTTGCGGAGTATAAATGTAGATGTAGATGTAGATGTAGATGTATTACAATTTTACAAGCTATAGTTCGGGTATATTATATATACGCACATTTCTACGGGTAAGACGGAATTGCGTTGGCCAGATGTATACCACCAAAGTCTCCCAATATTACACATGGGACATCCACTATGTGAGGAGGATAACGGGCAAACTGGGGACCAGATACATTAACACAGGGGGTCAATTTCCGAAATTAAACGACAACATTTATTTCCTTACACAATCCGAAGCTGTAAATAAAAGAATTAGTGCAAATTTCCAAATACCTCTCTTCCACGCGTGAACATCGAGACAGACGCACTGAGGACATGTCTGCTCACTTATCCGTCTTCGGTAACACTCCCAGAACATGGCGGGCACCCAGAGGTCTTCCTGGGCCCCGGTGGAGGGGATGGTCGAACCACGTGGACGTGACCAAGTTCTCCGCCCCAAATCTTGTGACACTGGAACGTCTTTGACTTTGACCTGCCTGTGCTGTCTTTCAGATCCCTTACCCAGGAGTAAGGTTGGCACTACTATACTACAGAACTACTTCCCAACTAAGATTTGGCCACACTTTATGGAAAGGTGTGAGGAGGATTAGGAAAGTTCATGTGCAGATTCACATTCACGTACAACAAATATAAATATGTATTAAGAAGCCTGACACATATCTTTCCACCCGTCCACATGGGTTCTGTTGCACCCGCGACCTCCGTTTGTATTTCCCGGTGATAGCGACCAGCGACACCTGCTGCTTAAGGAGCGGAAACTACTGTACCGTTTCAACGTGTCGCGCAAATCAGTTTTTGAAAAGTACGGCCAGTGCCTAATCTGTTCATGAGATCCTCTGGGGCGTGGCAATTGATAAGTATCAATCACACTTTGGGGGTTGACTGTAGACTTAAAGTTAACACAGAGGCGAATGCGACCTGAAGATTTGGGGAGCAAAACCAGTGGACTTGCCCATTGACTACCTTGTATGAGCGCAATAGCTCCGCTATCTTACAATTCTTTAAGTTCAGCTGCGATGTCGTTCCGTAATGCAATGGGAACAGTTCTGGCCCGGCAAAATTTCGGCTGAGCATTGTCTTTCATAGTAATATGCACAACAAAATAATTAGCCTTGCCTAAACCTTCAGAAAAAAGTCCAGGGAATTCTGTCAAAAAGCTAGCTACACTGTCTTTTGCATTGAATGCAGTCACTGACAACACATTGTCCTGAATTTTGAATCCAAACAAATCAAATGAATCAAGGCCAAATATGTTCTCACAATCCCACGATTGTAGCACTGTAAAAGTCACGGAATGTCTTGTCCGTTATAAGCTGTCAGGTGCATGCTGGTTTTCGATAGGCGTGGGGAGCCTAACAGTTCGTGTGTGTTACGATTCAGCAATGTAACAGAGGCGTAACTGAAGTTTCACACGTTTTCCTCAAAGAAGCAAATGGGAAAAAGCGTGTTGGACTGGCGTAGCACTGAAGAAACTGTTTGCTTGCTAGATCTGCTAATGCTTGTTGCAGGCGTTGAATGCACTGCATGTATGACGTGGGTCTTGTGACTAGATTTTTGTAAGTGAGCAGAATTCCTATGTGTGTTCCGCTGCAAACAGACGGATTGTACATGTCCTTTCTTGCCACAAGCATAACTCTCTGTCGGACAGGCAGTCTTGGCGTTTGCGCCGTGAACAGCATCGAGGGCATGACCTAATTCTGATTGCCTGTTTAGAGAGCTGTTTACGCAAAGTGAGCTCAGAAGGGCCGAGCGGTTCTAGGCGCTACAGTCTGGAACCGCGCGACTGCTACGATCGCAGGTTCGAATCCTCCCTCGGGCATGGATGTGTGTGATGTCCTTAGGTTTAAGTAGTTCTAAGTTCTGGGGGACTGATGACCTCAAGTCCCATAGTGCTCAGAGCCATTTGAACCATATTGAACATTGATCCGATATCTGCTAAGGGTGTCGAGAAAATTATTACAAAATTCGAAAAGAAAAGTTCTTTTGGAGTGGAATGTCACAGAGAGAGGAAGGCAATTGATCCGATGTCTGCCACAGTATTCCAGGAAGGGTCGAGCGGCGTTGTGAAAACAGGGCGTGCATGGGGAATCGCCCGAGCGCTGGACAGCCCTGCGAGCACGATGCATAAAGTCCTACGAAACATCCTGCATCTCTATCTACACAAAATCACCAATGCTGAGGAATTCCTTCGTGCTGACATGCACAAGACAAACGTTCGCTCTTTAATTGCCGTCTACAACCTGGACTCGTACATCCATTGTGTATATTCCCATACGGGTGGTAGACGCATGGTTGACAACATATGGAAGTCTGGGTTGGGCCGGGAGTCGTGCACGGATAGCCTAATAGTAAGGCGACCGCTCGCGATAAGCGAGAAATCCGGGCTCGAGAGCCGGTGCGGCACATATTTTTAGTGTCGTCACTCCATTCTACAGCTAATGGTTGTCATTATTCGCAATTGCGAATACATTGAATATATTAGAAACCGATGTCACTTTGCTTTCTACGCGGTTTTTAGCCCCAGGACGGTCAACAATCGATGTTGCTTTTCAAGCGGTTTTGGTCCCAGGACAATTAAAAACCGACTTCATTTCGTTTTTTACACGGATTTCGGGCCCCAGAACAATTGAAACTGATGTCATTTTGATAGTATTGAGACAGAAATCAACCACAAATTTAAGTTCCTTTATTCAAAAGTACCGTTACCGGTTGCGAATCATTACAATCCATCGTCAGACGCCTTTCACACTTTCATTACAACACGCGCTGCGTTTGTTTACTGATTGGTTATCGTGAAATTACGGTCTCGAGTACTTGTTTTCATAGTTTTCGTCCAGCAGACTACGTTTGTAGTTTTCACCCCATTCACATCATTGCACACATAAACTTGCATAATTGAGCGCTTCAGATTTGTCACTGAATGCATTTTCACCACATTTCTATCGTTTGTTGAGTGGTACTTAAGTAAATAAATTAGTGAAATCAAAGTGAAGTAGAAATTAGAATATAAATGAAAAACTTGGTTTAGTTCAGAGAGTTACATACTGGCAAACAGCGGGCAGAACAGCAGAGCAGAAGAGACAATGACCGTGAAGTCTGCAGGTTCTACATAAGCGGGCGCTGTCGATTCAGCCGTCAGAGCATCGCCCGACCGTTGCACACGTTGCACACGTAAATTTGTATCACTGAGCGCTTCAGGTTAGTCACAGAACAGACTTATAACATGCACCGCATGTTTTGATAGATACATAGTGTTTACGTACACTATGTGTCTGAAGCGCTCAATTATGCAATTTTATGTGTGCAGTGATGTGAATGCGGCGAAAACTACAAACGTAGTCTGCTGGACAAAAACTGTCAAGACAAGTACTCCAAAGAGACATTTCACGATAACTAATCAGTAAAAAACGCAGCACATGTTGTAATGAATGCATGAAAGCCGTCTGTGAATCGTAATGATTCGAAACCGGTAACGGTACCTTTTGAATAAAGGAACTTAAATTTGTGTCTGGTTGCTGTCTCAACACCATCAACATTTGTCTTCGAATAACAGCCACGGTCTCCAACCATATCATTATATGACAAGATCGCATGATGTCATTTTGTTTTTCTACATCTACATCTACATTTATACTCCGCAAGCCACCCAACGGTGTGTGGCGGAGGCACTTTACGTGCCACGGTCATTACCTCCCTTTCCTGTTCCACTTGCGTATGGTTCGCAGGAAGAACGACTGCCGGAAAGCCTCCGTGCGCGCTCGAATTTCTCTAATTTTACATTCGTGATCTCCTCGGGACGTATAAGTAGGGGGAAGCAATATATTCGATACCTCATCCAGAAACGAACCCTCTCGAAACCTGGACAGCAAACTACACCGCGACGCAGAGCGCCTCTCTTGAAGAGTCCGCCACTTGAGTTTGCTAAACATCTCCGTAACGCTATCACGCTTACCAAATAACCTTGTGACGAAATCCGCCGCTCTTCTTTTGATCTTCTCTACCTCCTCCGTCAAACCGACCTGGTACGTATCCCACACTGATGAGAAATACTCAAGCATAGGCAGAACGAGTGTTTTGTAAGCCACCTCCTTTGCTGATGGACTACATTTTCTAAGGACTCTTCCAATGAATCTCAACCTGGCACCCGCCTTACCAACAATTAATTTTATATGATCATTCCACTTCAAATCGTTCCGTACGCATACTCCCAGATATTTTACAGAAGTAACTGCTACCAGTGTTTGTTCCGCTATCATATAAAATAAAGGATCCCTCTTTCTATGTATCTGCAATACATTACATTTGTCTGTGTTAAGGTTAGTTGCTACTCCCTGCACCAACTGCCTATCCGCTGCAGATCTTCCTGCATTCCGCTGCAATTTTCTAATGCTGCAACTTCTCTGTATACTGCAGTATCATCCGTAAAAAGCCGCATGGAACTTCCGACACTATCTACTAGGTCATTTATATATATTCTGAAAAGCGATGGTCCCATAACACTCCCCTGTGGTACGCCAGAGGTTACTTTAACGTTTAACGTCTGTAGACGTCTCTCCATTGAGAACAACATGCTGTGTTCTGTTTGCTAAAAACTCTTCAATCCAGCCACACAGCTGGTCCGATATTCCGTAGGCTCTCACTTTGTTTCTCAGGCGACAGTGCGGAACTGTATCGAACGCCTTCCAGAAGTCAAGGAAAATGGCATCTACCTGGGAGCCTGCATCTAATATTTTCTGGGTCTCATGAACATGGTGCGGTTTTGGCCTCTGGACACTTAAAAACCGAATTTTCCCATCTGATGTGGTCCGACCTTTCCGTGGTGGATGGCCTTACCTAACTAACAGTGTCACAACTGTTGACTGCCGAACTTGTGCAGTCATGGACATTGAACAGCACGAATGGTGTAACGTGTAACTCAAACCATAGCCGTCGTACTGCGATTCATCTGTCATTTGTAGCCGAACACATTTACGTTAAGACGTTTATAGCGTCATCTATTGGTCAAATTTTGTAAAAGAAATTTTGTCCCATGACGTTCCCTCTGTGTCAATATCATGCTGGTCAAAAATGAAGCCATTCTGAGCAGTGGTTCTCTTTCTACAGCGTTTTGAAACTGGAGGTTTAATTATGGACATCCTATATTTAAATTACATTTTCTCAAGTATTTTATAACTATATCATAGATGACAGACACTCCTGATCCCAAGAGAGCTGTAGACATAGGGAGAAGTACATTTTTCCGTAGCAGATTCCTCAGTAGTTCCTCTTGGTGAATTCTTAATGGGGGACAAGCAAATGAGAGGTGGTTCATATCAGCAGTTGATTCATTCCCACACTCTCAATAAGGTGTCTCGTGAAGATCGAAGCTGTACGAATGACTAGGAAATTTCTCGTGGTTTAGCCTCATCGACATTAAACTGGTGATACTTCTTCTGCTGTAGTTTATTTTGTGGAACCAAGACTTCAATGGGATCTTCACTTGAATTTCTGTGTAGTGATTGCCATTTAATTGCCCTAAAAAATACCATTCTCCTCCCCAAAGGGAATTAATGTTGGATTTGACAGTGCTATAAATTCTGTATGTGGCAATTTTATAGTTAAATGTAACCCCGTTATTACTGCTTTCTACGCAAGTTCATTCACTTTTTCATTGTTTCTGACTCCGCAGAGTCGTTACACGCAAGTCATCTCTTTGAGTTTCCTTTTTCTGTTACCCTGAATGCACTATTCTGTTACATTGCTCTATAATTATTTAAGGACGCTCCCCATTTTCATGCTGTCATTGAACTGAAAACAAACATAGAATCGATTGATATCAAAATTTTGTTTGGATTTATGTACATAGCCCATTTCACTGCTTTGAGGACAGTAATTCATTCTGCAGTAAAAACTGAGATGTTTTCTCATAACAGATATTTTAGATACTCTCCTGACAGTGGACAATAAAAGGCACAGCCCACATAGTCGTTTAAAGTTCGCTTGCATCCATCAGAGGAAATGAATTTATTGAGCAACTCCGCATACATTTTGAATAAATATTGCCATGATCCTTCTTTGCACTAACAATTAGACCTGTTCGTAAGTGGTATGTTATAGCGGGATAATCTCTTTACTAGACCAAAGGTTGCTTCGTGACAAAACTTTCATTTTTTAATAATTTCATAACTTGTGACAGCGGTGTAAGGCTGGTGTAATTGTTCTTCTACAGTTATCTTTGGTCACAATGGAGAATAAGTATATATTTTTGATTACTGAATGTTCATCAGTCAACATTCTGTTTAAATAATATACACTGAAGGGCCAAAGAGAAAGGTACAGGCATGCGCATTAAATACAGAGGTGTATAAACAGGCAGAATACCGCGCTGCGGTCGGCACGCCTATATAAGACAACAAGTGTCTGGCGCAGCTGTTAGATCGGTTGCTGCTGTTACAATGGCACGTTATCAAGATTTAAGTTTCAGGAGTGTACCGTGATTATCAGGAATCAGGTAAAACATCAAATCCCCGACGTCGCTGAGGTCGGAAAAAGATCATGCAAGAACGGGACTAATGACGACTATAGTGAGACGTTCAACGTGATAGAAATGCGAACCATCCTCGCAAATTGCTGCAGATTTCAATGCTGGGTCATCAGTAAGTGTCAGCGTGCGAACCATTCAACGAAACATCATCGGTATGGGCTTTCGGAGCCGAAGATCCACTCGTGTACCCTTGCTGACTGCACGACACAAAGCTTTACGCCTCACCTGGGCCCGTCAACGACGACATTGGACTGTTGATGACTGGAATCATGTTGCCTGGTCGGACGGGTCTCGTTTCAAATTGTATCGAGTGGATGGACATGTGCGGCTATGGAGACAACCTCATGAATCCATAGACCCTGCATATCAGCAGGGGACTGTTCAAACTGATGGAGGCTCTCTAATGCACTGACCCATGATATGCCTAGACACGACTCTGACAGATGACACGTACGTAAGCATTCTTTTTGATCACCTGCATCCATTCATGCCCATTGAGCATTCCAGTGGACTTGAGCAATTCCAGTAAGACATGCGACACCCCACACGTCCAGAATTGCTACAGAGTGGCTCCAGGAACACTCTTCTGAGTTTAAACACTTCCGCTGGCTATGAAATTCCCCAGACATGTACATTATTAAGCATATCTGGGATGCCTTGCAACGAGCTGTTTAGAAGAGATCTCCACACCCTAGTACTCTTACGGATTTATGGACAGCCCTGCGGGATTCATGGTGTCAGTTCCCTCCAGCACTACTTTTGACTTCAGTCGAGTCCGTGCTACGTCGTGTTGTGGCACTTCTCCGTGCTCGCTGGGGCCCTACTCGATATTAGGCAGGTGCACCAGCTTTTTTGCATCTTTAGTGTAGATCTGCCAGCAGCCGTCTTCGTGAGACAAGGTAGAGTCTCTCCGCCTAAGGATAAAACATAGCAACCGCCGAGTCAGCATATTCACAGTCCTTACGAATTATGTGGTTAATTAGTCTAATGGACAGCATGGTTTGTGCAGTCGAGCCGGATGCCCTGTTCTCGGTTGAGCATGGTGTCTGGTAATTGTATTTACACAACTTTCTTGACGGCTGAGTCGCAGTTGGATGAAGTGGCTTTCCAGTAAGGTATGTGAACGGCCAGTGGAAATATGTTGGCCTGTAGAAAGTGTTCCATACATTATATTTGTACAGTACGTATGGTTTGTCCTACGTAACATTTACCACACTGGCAAAAGATTTCTTTACTTCCGCAAAAGCAGATCATCCCTCACAGATCCCAGAAGAGCCACCGTCTTGGTCGGTGGGCGGAAGATCACTTCCACATTGAGGGGCAGAGACTTTTCTCGAACCTACCATAAAGCGTGCAGAAGAACGGGCTGTAACGCTGTCTAGCTTCCTGACAAAAAAGAGAGTGATTAAATATAAGATAATTTACACATCTGATCACATATTCAGAATAAAATTACATAGGTCACAGATTGGCCTGAATCTTATTACAAAAGTCAGTGCAAATAAATGGTGTCAAACCAATTTTCCCCGGCAATTTGGGACCACAGTGGATTTGTGCGCACGGAGTAGTCTTCTAGACTCCGGATTAATGATTCCTGATATTTTAGAAGACGGTGAAAATCCGCAAAGGCCGGCGAACCGTTGTTTTGAAATTCACGCCACAGCTACTTCGCGGCAGAGGGACGCTGGACCGTCCAGCCCCTTCAGAAATGCCCCCTCCGCTGCCCCCTCCGCAGTGCCCCCAACCTACGAGCTATGAGCTTTAACTTTGCTGCCCGGAACAAATCTTGTCTGCCGGTACCGTAAGGTTGGCCACAGGATCGTCTTTCTACTGGCGGACGCGTACTATGGTGCGGTGTCCGAGTTAACAGAAGTATCGAGAGAGGAACTTGCCACCTCAGTTGTTCGCAGTTCTTGGTTGGAGCAGGTCATTACGCTCATTAACGGGAGTGTTGCCTCCATTTTCGCATCCGTGTACATGCTGCCTGCACATGGTAGTAGCCTGGACCAAGAAGATTATGTTAGTACAACTTTGATCCGAGCATTTCGGTTGTGATTTCATAGTGATAGAACTGTCAACATCCCGATCGGTAGGTGCGATGTGGCTAAGCATGCTTTCTCTATAGGTAATATGTGCTGACGCTGGCAAGGTTTCAGTCATCTTAGTTCTTTCGACTCCAAAACATTTTGACGTACAGGGTGACAGTTATTGAACTACATGAAAAAGACGTAAATTAGTTACAAAGTGCGGCGTGCACACACTTTATTCAACATGTATACGTCACTACAGATGTTGGAATTTAGGTTATGACATGTTCGATACGTCTGCCATCATTGGCGATGATATGGCGCAGAAGAATAGTGAAATTCTGCACGAGCCGCTGAAGTGTCGGAACATCGATGCTGTCGATGACCTCCTGAATGGCTGTTTTCAGCTCAGCCATGGTTTTGGCGTTATTGCTGTACACCTTATATTTAATGTAGACCCACAAAAAGGAGTCGCATGTGTTCAGATCTGGAAAATATGGCGGCCAATCGAGGCCCATCCCAATGGCCTCTGGGTACCCCAGAACGGATTGCGGTCCCCAGTGCACCTCCAGGACATCAGACACTCTACTCCTTCGATGGGGTCGAGCTCCGTGTTGCATGAACCACAGTTTGTCGAAATCAGGGTCACTTTGGGTAATGGGGATGAAACCATCTTCCAAAACCTTCACGTACCGTTCGATAGTCACCGTACCATCAAGGAAAATCTCACCGATTATTCCGTGACTGAACACTGCTCGCCACACAGTCAAACGTTGAGGGTGAAGAGACTTCTCGATCGCGAAATGCGGATTTTCGATCCCCCAACTGCGCCAATTTTGCTTATTGACGAACCCATCCAAATGAAACTGGGCTTCGTCGCTAAACCAAACCATACATACCATACTAATTCCCATCGTGCAACGCGGCCAACTGTTCAGTTTGAAGTCCTACCGCAAACCGTTCAGAAGTTATGACAATTTTATTTCATATATGTCAATAATTGCCACCTTGTATCTCTCAGTGCACTCTCTCTAAGCAGGAGCTAGACAAGTTACATATACGCTCGTTTGTGTTTCAAGTACATGCTTTACTTGTCTTGACCTGCAGCAAGATATTTTCATGCCAGGTTTGGTTTAATTATAGCTGAACTAACCGTTTTTATTTTATGAAAAGCTATCTCGCATTTCAGCATGTTTTTCGAATAATATATTTAAATTTTTACCAGATTTGTTTGTCTTCTGATCTGTGGAGCTCCCCTGTTGTCTGCTATCAGTGTCATTCTTAACTATCTAAAATCGCAGCTAGACGAAACGGAGCCCTTTGCCAGACACTGTCAAGACAACATGGAATTAGGAGGTGAGACCAAGTGTTCCAGCTAACTGGGAGTCAGGGGAAATTCATCAGTCTTTTCGCCACCTTCAACTAGTAAAAGCAATAGTATCTTCAACTTTATGCTTCTTCATTATTCTGGCAAGTCTTAAAGAAATGTTTCCCACACGTGGTAAAAAAACCCGTAGACTTTAAATCTGTCTCTTCTTGCTATTTCTAAGGTTCATCCGGCGCTTTCGTTTGCAGGGCTCTCGTACTTTGATTTTTTTGTACATTCATTTATACTGAATACTGCTTCCAAGTATACCAGTTCGCCCCGTAGGCTGTCAGTGTGAGGCACTGCATAGGCCTTACGTAACAAAGTTTTAAATACGATCATAATTTGCGAAGGATGGTGGCAGCTGAACACCCGCAAGTATAAATCGTTGTGGGTGGGCTTAGGATGGACCCAATGCCCTAAAAACCCATCCTCCACTCGTCGAACTAATACACCCAAAAACAGTAGACAGCCAATCACCTCCTCTCACGTGGTAAGACTGGTATTTTCGTGAATGGAGTTAAGATGCTCAAGATATTCCACCAGTTCACTTAATAAAAACAAGTCTTATGACCCAGACTGTATACCAATTAGGTTCCTTTCAGAGTATTCTGATGCATTAGCTCCATACTTAACAATCATATACAACCGTTCGCTCGACGAAAGATCCGTACCCAAAGACTGGAAAGTTGCACAGGTCACACTAATATTCAAGAAAGTTAGTAGTACTAATCCACTAAATTACAAGCCCATATCGTTAACGTCGATATGCGTCAGGATTTTAGAACATATATTGTGTTCGAACATTATGAATTACCTCGAAGAAAACGGTCTATTGACACCCAGTCAATATGGGTTTAGAAAACGTCGTTCCTGTGAAACACAACTAGCTCTTTATTCAAATGCAGTGTTGAGTGCTATTGACAAGATTTCAGATCGATTCCGTACTTCTTGATTTCCGGAATGCTTTTCACTCTGTACCACACAAGCGGCTCGTAGTGAAATTGCGTGCTTATGGAATATCGTCTCAGTTATGTGACTGGATTTGTGATTTCCTGTCAGACAGATCACAGTTCGTAGTAATTGACGGAAAGTCATCGAGTAAAATAGAAGTGATTTCTGGCGTTCCCCAAGGTAGTGTTATAGGCCCTTTGCTGTTCCTTATCCATGTAAACGATTTTGGAGACAATCTGAACAGTCGTCTTTGGTTGTTTGCAGATGACGCTGTCGTTTATGACTAATAAAGTCATCAGAAGATCAAAACAGACTGCAAAACGATTTAGAAAAGATATCAGAATGGTGCGAAAAGTGGCAGTTTACCCTAAATAACAAAAAGTGTGAGGTCATCCACATGAGTGCTAAAAGGAACTCAAACTTCGGTTACACGATAAATCAGTGAAATCTAAAAGCCGTAAATTGAACTAAATACCTAGGTATTACAATTACGAACAACTTAAATTGGAAGGAACACAAAGAAAATGTTGTGGGAAAGGCTAACCAAAGACTACATTTTATTGGCAGGACACTAAGAAAATGTAACAGACCTACAGAGAAGACTGCCTACACTACGCTTGTCCGTCCTCTTTTAGAATACTGCTGCGCGGTATGGGATCCTTACCAGATAGGACTGACGGAGTACATCGAAAAAGTTCAAGGAAAGGCAGCACATTTTGTATTATCGTGAAATAGGGGAGAGAGTGTTACAGAAATGATACAGGATTTGGGCTGGAAATCATTAAAAGAAAGGCGTTTTTCGTTGCGACGGAATCTTCTCACGAAATTCCGATCACCAACTTTCTCCTTCGAATGCGAAAATATTTTGTTGACACCGACCTACATAGGGCGGAACGATCACCACGATAAAATAAGGGAAATCAGAGCTCGTACGGAAAGATATAGGTGTTCATTCTTTCCGCTCGCTATACGAGATTGGAATAATAGAGAATTGTGAAGCTGGTTCGATGAACCCTCTGCCAGGTACTTGAATGTGATTTGCAGAGTATACATGTAGGTGTAGATGTAGATATGGAATTTACACTCGCCCTGTTGCCAAACAATGCATGCGTCAACGACGTGTCTCCAGAAGATTTTAAAACTGTAGAGTCGAACGTTTTTTTCTAACATCTTCAGTTAATAAATTAGCTACCATGGGTGAGAGAGGGCTACCCACGGCGACATCGCACACCGGCGCCCCCGTCAACGCCGTCAAGGGACAGGCGCGCCACGCTGACAGCGTCACCGCCCTACGGTCGTCCTTGCATTGTTCGCACTGGAGAGAATCGCCCGCCTACTTCCGCGACACTGCCAGACTACACGTAACTACAGTCCTGATAAAAAAAAGAGGGAAGCAATGAGAAACGCCATCGGTGGGAATTTAAAAGGCTATGCAATGCTGTGCAACAGGTAGAACGGTCACCAGAGTACATTAGAGTTGTTCGTTTTCTGTGCTGTACGATGTTTGGTAGGGTACATACTGGGCATGAACAGCGACAAATGCTGAGTGCGAAGAGCATTGAGAAGCCGAGATGCCGCATTGTAGGTCTCGGTTATACCAGCTGGCCGAATTGTGCAATATTCAGATTTATGGGGCGTTCAGAAGTTAAAATTGCCCTTGAGCCGTGTGCGGCTCGCTTTGGCGCCGTTAGTACGTTGGCATCGTGTAATGGGAATAGTGGCGTCTCGTTTTCTTCTTGTGTTTACTGGCGCCAATACGTTGGCTAGCGTAGCCTGTCCGCGAGTGGCAGCAGCATCGTTTATCGATATCTAGTACCGTGGTACTATCTTTGGAAGGATGTCACGCGTTTTCCTGGTTGGGTGTGTCGGTAGTTCGGCTGGGACGGAGCTGGACGGAGGTCTGGCAGCTCAGAGGGGAAATGCCGGGACCGCTGGCGGCACGCAGGCACTGCCGGATCGAGGGGCTGTAGCTGCGAGGGCCACAACTTCGTTGTCCACCGGACCCAGGACGTTTGAGTTGAGTGGACATTAACCCAGTACTGAAACCTCCACTATTTTGAGATCATGCTGTTTGTTCGTGCGTTGCTGCTCACAGGGTCGCTGAGACGAAGAGCAACGAGTGGAGTGTTTGGAGTTGGCGAAATTAATTAACCCTCGTCCACTTCATATTATCAATCATTGAATTCCTTGTGTTTATTCATGAAGTTCAACCAGCGGTATTTTTCTGCCTGGAGGCCGCTAACGCCTCAGTTATCTGCCCTGGCCGGCCGTGGTGGCCAAGCGGTTCTAGGCGCTACAGTCCGGAACCGCGCGACTGCTACGGTCGCAGGTTGGAATCCTGCCTCGGGCATGGATGTGTGTGATGTCCGTAGGTTAGTTAGGTTTAAGTAGTTCTAAGTTCTAGGGGACTGATGACCTCAGATGTTAAGTCCCGTAGTGCTCAGAGCCATTTGAACCAATATCTGCCCTGGAGGTGAGCGTATTTTCGCGGCGGTGTACCTTTCCTCGCCTTTCCGCTGCTGTCCAGTAAGGCGTGTAGTTAGACAGCCTCCTTGATTGTGGTCCGGATATTTTGTTCTTTTGGGCTACCTTGGTTGTAGTGGATCCTTCTGCTTCTGGATGTTCTAAACACCGGATTCTGAAGACGAAATGCCGCCCGCCGGTTCCGCCTTGCCTGGGTTTTTCCTTCGTTGTGTTGCTTACCAGACGTTAGGTAGATTTTGTAAGACTGTTGGTCTGCGTTTAAACTGTCACTAGTTTGAGTTTGCATCAGGTTAAGTGAATACAACTCTTGACTGCCTGTCTCGTCGGTTACGAAGTTGAGCGACCTTTCCCAGGCCGATCCTTGGAGCACTGTCCGAGGTCCACTACTCTCTTGGCTTGATCAGATTGTGATGATTGTTTTTTGAAGGTATTTTAGTGTTTCTTGGAGAAGTTAAACTGTTCTTAATAATAGTTATCCAGGCCTTCAGCCATGACATTGTTTTGGATTTATTTCTATTGGGGCCTTCAGATGGCAAATAATTTGAATTTCTTGTCAATAAGGCCTTCAGCCATGAATGCAATTTGTCTTAAAAAATTTTAATTAGATCTTGTCTCTTAATGTGATTGTCCCTTTTCTTTATTTTAGTAAGAATTTGCTATCTAGGCCTTCAGCTGTCAAATTGTTTTTTGAGTGATTACTATTGGGGCCGTCAGCCAACAAATAATTTGAATTTCTTATCAGTAAGGCCTTCAGCAATGAATGCAATTTGTCTTAAGAATTTTTAATTAGATACTTGTAAGAGGTCCAAGACTAAGGAATTTATTGCTAGCGCACTCGAGCAGATGTAATTTCGATGGACTGCTCACACGCTGCCTGCGATGTGTAAGCTATAAGAGAATCTCAGACCAGAGCGCAGTGTTGATTGCAGTAGGAACTTCGTGTCAGTAGCAGTAAGTAGTAGTTAGAGTCTCGTGTATCGAGTTGGCTGGGCCGGTCGTGGGGAGCGATGGCGGTGCCTGGGCGATGTAGTATAAGGTAAAAGCAGCCTCGCGCATATGTACTATTGCTACATCAAGTCCCGTGTAAATGTTTTTAAAAAATCTCTTAATAATAATGTTTCTTATAAAAATTAACTTTTGACAATCATTCATCTCAATTTAAAGAATTTACTAATTTCTCCAATCCATGATCATCCCGATTATTGTAAAGAAAAATCTGTTGTTTCTATTATACATGACAAATCTATCGGCCAGCATTGCACTGGGCTGTACCAGAAAAATTACGTGTTATCCGGCGACTTCATTGAGGTAAGAATTTTCAATTCATTCTGAATGATCTTTCAGGGCCATGACGCAGCACTGTTGACGTCCAAAATTTACCAGTTTAAATTCACAGTCAATTATTGAAAGGTTATAGGTGAGCCACATTTTTTATTAGGAGGTTAGTCACATTTTATTGATGGTAGGTTACGGAATTTATGTGTTGTGAGGTTACGCTAAACGTCAATGCTATACATATTTTTCACTGTTGGGAGGTTAAACTGAATGTGAATGTTATATAATTATTTTTTTTACTGTTGGGAGGTTATTATATTTTTTCTGTTGGGAGGTTACATACTATCGCTTAATATGATTGTCCTCTTTATTAATATTTTAGTAAGAGTTTGCTATCTAGGCTTTCAGCCATCGCATTCTTTTTTGAGTTATTATTATAGGGGCCTTCAGCTGACAAATAATTTGATTTTATGGTCAATAAGACCTTCAGCTATGAATGCAATTTGTCTAAAGAATTTTTAAGTGGATATTCTCTTAACAGTCAAATTTGATAATTGTTCCGTATTGTCAACCTTATATGCAATTGGTTCCAAAATAAAAACTGAGCAACCAACGGTAACTGTGTAAGGCCCAGTTCACACTTTTTCCTGCCGTCCCTAAGTCCCACGTCTCAGCCCTGTGTTGGACTGCATGAGAACGTGAGGGCATGCATACTCGTCATCACGTCCGACCAACACAATGGAGGATAGCTGTATACTGCACGAAGCACATCGTGACCACTTCACATCTGTGCCTGCCATCCGAGAACAAATAATCTGTATCATCTCATTCCATTAGATGCAGATTAGCAGCAATCGGGCTAGGGGATTGCCGTCTCTTATGTAGACCGCCATTAATACCACAACACCAATGAATGCGTTTTGATTGGTGCCATGACCCGGAAGCGTGAACTCGTGATGAATGGCGTCACATTATGTTCAGCGATGATCCGAGGCTATTAACTACCCTGGATGACCAACGATAGCGAGTATGGCGGCGACCTTGGCGTAGGTCCCTCTCTCCCAATGTTTTGGAGAGGCACAGCGATGTTACTCCTGGCGTCATCGTGTAGGAAGCCATCCGTTAAGACATCGGGTCACGGCTGGTGGTGGTTGAGGGAAATCTGATGGCACAACAGTGCCCCATGGACGTCCTGCATTTTCATGTGTTATGTCTCATAGGACAATATCGTGGTGCCGTGTTTGAACAGGATAGTGCTCGAACACACGAGTGCCTGTGAACTGTGTGAGTGATGATGAGGTACTCCCATGGCCAGCGTGTTCCCCAGACTTGTCCCCGACAGAATACGAGTGGTACCAGCTCGGGCATTAACTTCGGCTCAGTTCCAGAATCCAGAATGTCGTGGACCATTTACAACAGTTGTGGACCGTCTTGGCTCAGGGGTGTCCCACGAGTATATGCCTAACATACGATGACAAAGAGATAGAAGAAGTGGACAGTGTTAATTTCTTGGGATTACAGCTTGATAATAAATTCAACTGCGAGGAGCACACCACAGAACTGCTGAAGCGTCTTAACAAATCTCTATTTGCAATGCGAATTGTGTCAGACATAGGGGATATAAAAATGAAAAAGCAGGCATACTATGCTTACTTTCATTCCATAACGTCATATGGGATTATTTTTTGGGGCAATTCATCAAGCCAAGCTAAAGTTTTCCGGGCACAAAAACGTGCAGTAAGAGTTATAAGTGGTGTAAACTTAAGAACATCCTGCAGAAGCCTGTTTAGGGAACTAGGGGTACTAAGTACTGCTTCCCAATATATTTATTCCTTAACGAAATTTGTCATTAAAAATACATCACTTTTCCAAGCCAACAGCTCAATTCATCGAATCAATACTAGAAACAAGAATAATCTTCACAAGGATTTAAAGTCACTTAGTCTTGTACAAAAGATGTGCATTATTCAGGAACACACATTTTCAATAACTTGCCAGCAGCCATAAAAAGCTGAACAACCAATGAAATTCAGTTTAAGAGAAGCCTGAAGGCCAACTCCTTCTACTCTATTCATGAATTTCTCAGTAGAACCAACTGATTTAATATAACTTCTGCACAATTTCAGTGCAGTAATGTGTTCATTGTAAAATAAGTGTGTGTGTGTGTGTGTGTGTGTGTAGGTACAATCTAACTTCTGCATCAGTTCAGTGCAATAATGTGTTCATTGTATATAAGTATTTAGTAGTTGTATTACACGTTTATTACCACATGAATAGTCGGCCGCAGTGGCCGAACGGTTCTAGGCGCTACAGTCTGGAACCGCGGGACCGCTGCGGTCGCAGGTTCGAATCCTGCCTCAGGCATGGATGTGTGTGATGTCCTTAGGTTAGTTAGGTTTAAGTAGTTCTAAGTTCTAGGGGACTGATGACCACAGCAATTAAGTCCCATAGTGCTCAGAGCCATTTGAAACATTTGAACCACATAAATAAATAAAAAACTTTTTTATTTCAAGTTCACTGCATTAGTATTTGTAAAATGATTCTTTCATACGGCGTTCATTAAAAAATGACGACCATGCCACTTGGGACCTGTGGAATGCTACATTAGCTTATTTGTTTGAGATGTAAATATTTGTCATGTATTATTGTTGTTCTGACATGTACTATATCCTGGAGGACCTCCTCACTATGGATCAATTGGAATGAAAGTAAATCTAAACTAATCTAATCTAATCTAATCAGGAGAGAATAAACATTTCTGACAGCTTTCCCAACTGGATCAGTGCATTCATCCAGGCCAGAAAGGGTGCAGCGTCATACTGATAAGTCATCAAATGTTGCCGAGTTAAAATGGTTCAAATGGCTCTGAGCTCTATGGGACTTAACATCTAAGGTTATCAGTCCCCTAGAACTTAGAACTACGTAAACCTAACCAACCTAAGGACATCACACACATCCATGCCCGAGGCAGGATTCGAACCTGCGACCGTAGCAGACGCGCGGTTCCAGACTGACGCGCTTAAAACCGCTCGGCCACACCGGCCGGCTTGCCGAGTTATTGGACACGTATTTTCTAATCATTGAAATAACATCTCTTACCCTTCCTACAAGCGAAGTTTGATTCGTTTACTCTTTCCCATAGGGGTACTTCACTTTTTTTGAACAAGCGTTTATCCTGGACGGAATGGAGGAGAACCCAGGAGCACGCGCAAATAAACATGCAAACTTTACGAACGGTGCGTTGTTGTACTTCCTTGTCGCTAAACCATTGAGATGTAAGACTCTAGTCATTTGAAATACATTTCAGCCCCCGGTAGCTGAATGGTCAGCGTGACGGATTGTCAGTTCTCTGCGTCCAGGTTCGATTCCCAGCTAGGTCAGGGAATTTTCCCCGCCCAGGGACTGGGTGTTGTGCTGTCATCATCATCATCATCCTATCATCCTCATCGACTGCAGGTCGCCGAAGTGGCGTCAGATTGAAAGACCGGCAGCCGGCGAAGGGTCTGAAAGACGGGGGGCCTAGCCATACGAATAAATAAATAAATTTGAAGTACATGCGTTAGCTTTCCCGTACTGGTCAGTGCAGGTACCGCTTGCGGATAACGGTGCCGCCTGTAGGTTCAAGACTACGCATTTTCTCGGAAGTGGCCATCCAGTAGGGCAGAAAATTGGTAGAACTGGCCTTCAGAGAGCAGCAAGGCCATCCAACGGCCCCCAAGAAATTACTGTCTCAGTAATCAGAAAAAAGAGGTAATTAGATTTGATTGGCGACGACCATATATGTTAAATTAAAACGAAGGTCAGCGTTGGCCGCAATATTGATGTTTTATTGATAGCAGAATCGATTTTCGATCTCATAGTGATCACAATAATTGTGATCGATTCTCAGTTTTGGTTATTGATAACTTGATACCAGTGTCTAATTTGTACAGCACTGAAGATAATCACTATGAGATCGAAAATCAAGTCTGCTATCAATAAATCATCACTATTGCAGCTAAAGCTGACCTTCCCTTTAATTTAAGGTAATTAGAGTAACACAACTGTAAGTAGGCTGTTTAGGTTTTCTTATTGGTAACGCCACATAGTGCTCCGTATGAAAATCACTGGCTGTGCTGTGTGCAGTCTGTGGCTAGTTTGCATTGTTGTCTGCCATTGTAGTATTGGGCAGCTGGATGTTAACAGCGCGTAGCGTTGCGCAGTTGGAGGTGAGCCGCCAGCAGTGATGGATGTGGGGAGAGAGATGGCGGAGTTCTGAAATTTGTAACACTGGTTGTCATGAACTGCTGTATATATTATGACCTTTGAACACTAGTAAGGTAAATACATTGTTTGTTCTCTATCAAAATCTTTCATTTGCTAAGCCTATCAGTAGTTAGTGCCTTCAGTAGTTTGAATCTTTTATTTAGCTGGCAGTAGTGGCGCTCGCTGTATTGCAGTAGCTTGAGTAACGAAGATTTTTGTGAGGTAGGTGATTTGTGAAAGGTATAGGTTAATGTTAGTCAGGGCCATTCTTTTGTAGGGATTTTTGAAAGTCAGATTGCGTTGCGCTAAAACTATTGTGTATCAGTTTAAGCACAGTCTTGTATAATTGTTCTAAGGGGACGTTTCATATGGCGACCCTGCCAGGATACCTCACTGGAATCTTCTGATTTTTTTCTTGTAGTTTGTGTAATTAGTGTAGCTATTGTTTATTGCTAGTGCGTAATTGTAGAGAGAATCTCCTTTGTAGCTGCAGTCTATCATTGTTGTACAGTAAAACAGTTGTGGCATGCATGTAGATTTGCACCAAGTATTTCGCAGCTGCACTTGCAATTAACTACATATTATTTTCAGTGCTACGTTAATGTGTTCTCTTATTTTTGCTCTACAAATTGTGCTTTTCTGTGTTATCGTGTGAAATATTGTGACAATAATGGCGTGTGAAAAACGTAACACTAGGCTCCAAAGTAAACTGAGAAATAATAGTGACGTCAAGCGTAGCTTGCCAGCACCACTCTGTAATGAATTAACAGACGTTCAAAGTAGTAATTTGGTAACTGTGCATAGGGAAATGGAGCGGGCTGCAAACAATGGCGTAGACAGTGAAACAGGTAGTGAACAGGGATGTATTATAGGGAAATGGAGCGGGCTGCAAACAATGGCGTAGACAGTGAAACAGGTAGTGAACAGGGATGCATTATCGATCTATCGCTCGGCAACAGCTCGCCTCAGGAATCCGAAATGATAGGACACAATTTTGCAAATACTGTAGATTCAGGTTTTGCGTCCTCACCGTTTTCTCAAATGAGTCAAGACACATTTTCCGCTTGTCAAAATGTGAATGTTGCCGGTGCAAATTCACTGCCGAAAAGCACTGAGGAACATGTTTCAGACACCAGTGCATTGTTATTACAATTAATGCAACAAATGGGACAAAAGCTTGAAAAGTTAGACACAATGGAACAAAATCAGAGACAAACACAGCAACAGTTAGACACAATGGAACAAAATCAGAGACAAACATAGCAAAAGCTCAAAACTTAGACACAGTGGAACAAAATCTTAAAAAGTTAGACACAATGGAACAAAATCTTCAAAAGTTAGACACGACGCTTTAACAAACACGTTAAGATTTAACTACTGAGTTACATAACATCGAATCGAAATGTCAAAAAGTCTGTAATGACGTAAAAACACAAATTTGTGAGCATTTCCAACCTATTTTTTCGCGTCATGAAACTGCATTACAGAATCACGAAGCAGCCATAAAAGAACTGCAAACTATTGTTCATGAAAATCACGACACCTTGCAAGCTAAAATTGACTCAGTTGTATCTACTGATTTGGTTACGCAACTTGCAGAAACTCATGAAAACTTAAAGGACACAGTAGATACGATTTCAACACAAATGGACACTCTGAAACTTGGTTCAGAAAAACACACTGAGGAAATAAGTACATTATCGGAGAAAGTAGCCGAACTTTCGGATCAGTTCACTAACTTATCTGCAAAGGTAGATGATGATCTGAATGACACAAGACCTGTAGCCATCACTGACACAGAAGAGTATGAACAAATTAAGAAATTCAAACAAAATCAGAATCAAATTAATACGCAATACAAAAGAGAAATCCGGGAAGTACAAGATCAGTTGGCACAAGTAATACAAAAATTTCATATTTCAGAGGACACTCGCGCTCCAACACGGGAAGAGGGACTTAGGAATACGGAACACCCACAAGATAATAACACAGGACACTTCGGAAATTATGAAAGAAATTGGCAAGGTGCACCGAATTTTGAGATGGAACCGCCGACACGACGTAACAATGACAGATATGCTACTCTCCGACACGATGATTTTGACTATAAGCTGCTTATTACTACACGTAAATTCAAAACATTTAAGAACTCTGCCAACGACATTCATCCACAAGCGTGGCTCCATCAATCCTCTCATTGTTTTCCTCCCAACTGGTCATTGGAGCACAGGTTAGAATTTATGTGTGGCTACTTGGAGAATGAACCAGCTGTAAGAATGCGATCGGTCATTCACGATTGTCACAGTGAAGGAGATTTTTATCATGCCTTCCTCTCAGCATATTGGTCTCAAGCTACGCAAGACCGAGTAAAACATAGCATCATAATGATGAAACATTTCGAACAATCTGAATTTTCCAGTCTTGTGAAATATTTTGAAGACATGTTGCACAAGAATCAGTACCTGTCAAACCCATACAGCCCCTCAGAACTCATCCGCATTTGCTTAATCAAACTGCCTGAACATTTACGACATATTATTTTAGCAGGACGTTGCAAAGACGACATTGAAGCTTTTCAGGGACTGTTACAAGAACTGGAAATTGACACCGACAATCGCGGAACGCGAAAGCAGGAGCACAACAATTACAGATCACATCCGTCACAATTCCGCGATGACAGAAATAATACACGACAAGGCTATTCTTTCAACGTAAATCGTGACCAAAACAGACACCACCCGTATGACAAACGTTGGCAGAGTAGTAATAATTACAGGGAAAGATCACCTCTCCGCGGTAATGACTATCACAGAGACAATCAGAGAAACAGACAATATGGGAACCAAAACAATTATTATTAGGGGAGACAGAATAACTTTAGACGCAGCGGTCCAGCGTGCAGTTACGATTCTGGGAGAAATTCTCCACCACTTAACCGACAAGAAAGAAACTACAGGAACTACCGACATGACGACAGACCTGAATTGCATCAGAACCGGCGGGATTCAAACAGAGCAGGGCCCTCTCGACAAAGTGAATTTGTAGAAGTTAGGTCTCCAAACCCCAATAACGACGCGCGCCAACAAAGAGACAATAGGCAATGAATCATACCGCTGGCAGGCCAAAACGTACGTATGAAACTAACGACGCAGCTGCCGTAGCTAGTAATTACGTAAAAATGGAAGACATTAGGGACATCTTACTCCAGGGACACGACATAAAACATAACAACATTGCATATCCTGTGATTCACATTACTGTAAATGACGTAAAATTTACGGCAGTACTTGACTCTGGCAGTCCCATTTCAGTGATTAGTGAAACAGCTTTTAGCAAATGCAACAAATCGAACGATTGCCCCACACTTCCGTTACGTAAGATTAAATTACAAGGTGCAATCTTTGGAAAAAGTGTAGATGTACGCCAACAAACCAATTTAGAATTATTTTGCCAAAGCCACAGCTTCTCTACGAACTTTCTTATTGTTCCATTATTGTCGACGGAAATTATATTGGGAGTAGACTTTTTGAATGAATACAAAGCAATCTTAAACTTTCACGATGCTGAAATAAGTTTAGAGAAGGAAGGTAAGTCAATAGCTTTGAAATTTGAAGATTGGCTCTCAAACCATGACGAAGAAATTAATCGGCTTTACCTTCTGTTAGACAACAGTTCGGAATTTTCTACGGAACTAGACACTAACAATCACTCTGCAAGTACTGACAGGGATGATATCGACGGCATATTTGAAATTAATGAGTTAATTCAGAATAAAATTCAAACAATTGAGAATTGTAATGACACTGATAGGCAGGACCTTTTTGAGATTTTACAAGCACATTCCACAGTTTTTACTCATAAAACAGGAACAATCAAGGGATTTCAATACCAATTTCGTGTTCGTGAGCATACTAAATTTTGTGTTAGACCATATGTAATTCCAGTACATTATAGGGACCGTGTTAGAACAGAAATACAATCTATGCTTGACGAGGGCATTATTTCCTGCAGTAAGCTCATACAACAATCCATTACATGTTGTTGAGAAGAAAAATGGATCGATCAGGCTTGTCTTAGATTCGAGACAAATCAATACTATCATTATTCCTGAAACAGACAGGCCGCAAACGTTGGAAGAACTTCTTCAAAATTTTAATGGTGTAAAAGTGTTGTCTTCCATTGATCTCAGATCCAGCTTTTATCAGATCGAACTTCATCCAGAATGTAGAAAATACACAGCTTTCCTTTGTTTCGGCGTTTGTTATCAGTTTCGGAAACTTCCCTTTGGTTTGAACATTTCTTCAGCAGCATTCATTCGTGGGCTAAATTCCATATTACCTGAGTTCTTAAAACGTCACATCACCTTATATGTGGACGATATTCTAATAGCAGAAGCTTCATGGGAACAACATAATCGCATCCTCAACAGTTTGTTACGTATTTTTGCAGAATCTGGAATTACAGTTAACTTGGAAAAGTCTGAATTCGGTAGGTCAAAGGTGAGGTTTTTGGGACATATTATTTCTTCTGAAGGCATTCAGCCGGATCCTGAAAAGTTAGAAGCAATCAGAGCCATTCCAGTTCCATCCACAAAAAAGCAAGTCCGCAGTTTTCTAGGTCTCGTAAATTTTTACCGTCGTTTTCTGAATATGCAAATTCTTGTTACACCAAAACTTTGTTCTCTCACTGGAAAAAATACTATTTGGAACTGGGACGAACAAGCACAGTTGGAATTCAATTCTTTGAAAGAATCGCTACTTAACGCGCCAATACTAGCTCATCCAGATCTGTCACAAGATTTCTGCCTTAGCACGGATTCTTCTAAAGTCGGTCTTGGTGCCCATTTATTTCAATAAGCCACAGAAAATGACACTACTGTTCAGAAAACCATTGCTTTTGCTAGCCGAGTGCTAACAAAATCTGAAAAAAATTATTCCGAAACTGAATTAGAAGCTTTAGCTATCGTTTGGGCAGTTAACAAATTCCGTTTCTTTCTTTCTGGTAAGCACGTAAAAGTATACAGTGATCATCGTGCATTACAATTTCTTATGTCTTCAAAATTAAATCATGACAGGTTAAAACGTTGGGCATCGTTTCTGCAAGAATTCCACTTCACAATAGTCTACATTCCCGGCAAGGAGAACATTGTTGCGGACGCACTGTCACGCGCACCGGCTGGGCTTGAGAAAAGTAACACAGAAGGCAACCTCGAGAAAAATTTCAGTATTCTTTACATTCAGAAAGTCGCCTTTGAAAACTTCATCACCACATCTTTAAAGGACATTGCTCATGAACAAGATAAAGATCCGATTTGGAAAGACATCAAGAGCAAATGACATGAAAAGACACACATTCAGATTCGGCATTATTATCTGGTTAGAAACGACATACTGTTCAAACGCTGCACTGTTGATGACAAGCTATGGGTACTTTGCATTCCTGACGATTTTGTTAATAAGCTCATTTGGTACATTCATTTCAGCTATGCACATTTTGGCCCACGAAAATGTTATCATATTCTTCGAACGACTTGTTATTTTAACAATATGGAAAAGAGAATTCGAAGAGTCTTGTCTATTTGTAAACTTTGTCAAAAGGCGAAACCATCTACTATCTCCCATCGTGCTCCACTGTTTCCTATCATTCCTTCTAAATTAAAAGAATTTGCTGCTCTTGATCTCTTGGGACCGCTTGTCAGAACATCTAATGGATTTTCGTACGTTCTAGTCACTGTTGAACTTACTTCAAAATTTGTTTCTTTCACACCGTTACGTAAAGCCACTGGACGGTCTGTATCCAACGCCTTTGTTAAAAATTTCTTATGTGAAGTTGGACACGTTAGCAAAGTCATTTCAGATAACGGACCGCAATTCAGATCTGCTGTTTGGTCACGCATGCTTCGCAAACATAAAATCAAACCTGTTTTTATTTCATTGTACTCACCACATTGTAACCCCTCCGAACGGATTACGAAAGAAATCAATAAGCTTTGCAGACTTTATTGTCACAGAAAGCATCAGCATTGGGACAGGTATTTACACTTATTTCAAGACGTGCTGAATGAAATGCCTCATGATTCCACTGCTTTATCACCTACTCTTGTACTGAAGAATGAAGAACCACCGAACAGAATCAGAGAGCTTGTACCTTTCCCGAATACACGTAAACTTCGACACAAAGACATAATTGATTTGGCTCTTAAAAATATAAAATCTGCAGCAGACAAAAGGAGAAAACTACACCGTAAAGCAAATGCAAAGAAATTGTATATTGGTCAGAAAGTTCTCATTAAAGCTCATTCATTGTCACATAAGAAGAAACACTTAAGTCACAAATTCTTTCTAGTTTACAATGGACCTTACAGAATCCGACGTATACCACATGATAATTGCGTTGAAGTTGAAACTCTGCGTACTAGGAAGAGTAAAGGTTTACACCACATTTCACATGTAAAACCGTTTATTGAAAGATAATCTGCTTTTTAACTTTGTCTTTGCCATAAAATTTTTCACTTCACATTTCTAGTATGCTTTGTCAGACTTAGAATCTGTTAACATGCAACAATGTTTGAAGTTAAATATCCAGTCAAGAACCAAGAGAACTTATTTAAACAGAAATTACGAATGCATTGTTATAGTGAACAGACGACACAGTGTTGTTATTTGTACATTCTTGCTTGTTAGTTGCACGATTACGTAACGACTATCAGGCTTACATACATAGAACATGTACTGGTACTGCTAATGAGATTTTAGTGCAACATTTTGGTTTACTTGAAAATACATTATGGATTCAAGGTACTTTCTGAGAGATACCAGATGACACAGTGGTTAGTTTATTTGACAGCTACACGACTATATCACGACGCTACTAATGTGTGACACAATTTACCTTGTTGCTTTTGCGGTGTATCTGTTTTATATCAGCAGTTTTTCTGAATTCTTCTGGAAAGTAAAACATGTTTTAATAGTAACTTTTGTGGTATAGCTACAAGGAGACTGCCTTTTCTGTAGCACAACAATACGTTACAGCACCAGTACTTTCTTCATCATGGCAATAAGCGTAATAACTAAGATATCTATACTCAAAGCATTTCACTTTTGTTTATCATGAGGTAAGTACATTGACTTCTGCAGAACTTTGCTTACAGAGGACGATAACTACGACACTTCCACAGAATTATCTTACAGCAAGACGCACATTTAGCGCTACAGGACACGCATTTGGGTGATTAATTTTGTACTTAAAACATTTATTTTTAAAGATATTTGAACTACAATGATACGAAGTTTTTCCGTGATACATTTCATTCCATTGCAATAATCTGTAACACCTGAGGGTATAATTACATTAATCCTCAGGGGGGTACACGCTTACTTTGTGTATCATGTGTTTGGCAAGCGCAAGGAGCCCTAGCTAATATGGTATTTGCTTACACAACTTTACACATCAGTACCATATTTCTCCAATACATAATTACACAGCTATCTGATCATTTAACTGAGAGAGGCAAACGTTTTTACTACGGCAGTGACAGATGTTTACGTAATTACACCGTTGGATAACTTCACACTTACGAAATTGTATTTTGTCTGTAGTTTGTGAACTGTTCATATTTTTTCTGACCCATTGTGATATTATGAGAACTTTGAATGATATATTTGGTATGGGATCACGATTTTTAAAGTACGTTTGAGGCAGATGACACTTTTGAGATGAGCAGAGAATTTTTTTTTTAGGTTTTGAAATTATTGCAAAAAGCTACGACGTTTTTGAGAGTTGACTGAGGTGTTATGATATTGTTACGACGACGATGTGTATTATGCTGCTGAGGTATGTTTATGATCAATAAGCTGATGCTATATGAGGAATTTGATTATGCTACGTATTTATTATGATGAAATATTGAAGAAGTGTCTACGAATATGTATACGTGTTATAAAGCAAGGAATAATGAGTAGTGATTAGGGACTCTGATTTGTGGAAGAGGATGTTGGAAACCAAGAATCGTACTTAAGAATTATGAAATGTGTGTACATGTGTGAATGTATTACAATACCGCCGAAAAATTTTTTGGACACTTTTATATCAACAGGAATTTGTTTCTACAGATTTGTAACGCAAATTCTTGACCTGTGAAATTTTTTATATGAGACTGCCGCTGTAGCGGAAACTGCTGTCGTAAATATTTCAGTAAGAAAGCTAAGTGACCTTGACGTAATGCGTTTTGGGCGCCCAGCTGAGAGATAGCCGCCTGACAAAAGAAAGCCATTAGGTGGAGAAAAAAAAAAAAGGAGAGGCCATTATCCTCGCTATTGACATTCCTTTGTAGAAAGCATCGCAAATACGACACGCTCAAACTTGAAAACATATGATAACATTGTGGAGCTCTTAATTTATGATATTTACTGAAATGCCTAATGAAATGACGAGAAATATTTTATGTCTATACACCTGATTATGACTACTGTCTTTCTAGTTGAGAGATATTTTTTACTACCTTATGAAATGCCATATGGCTTGCTTTATGTATTTATTTACTCATTTTGTTTAATATCTAGTTTCTAGCTGCACTGCAGCATTGGTTAAAATAAAATTTTATAGATGTACTAATACAAATATTTTCTGTCTACAGATCGAGTAAATAATAATTTTTTTCAAAAAAATGAGGGAGCACAAAAAGACATTTACCTTCACAGGAACTGCACTCATAATTTTCTTTTCAAGTACTTGGTAATTTTTTGTAGAATAAGTTGTGGTACACCACTTTAATGACATAGATATTAAGATGTGAATAGACATTTCCCTTATCTGCGTTGTTGTCTTTAGTGTACTATTTTTTCTGCTTGAGCTTTGTCATGTATAGGTATAAGTTATAGCATTTGCTGCTGCTGCTTGCCAGGCATAGTGTTACTGAATTTGACTCTATATTCCTTTGTTAAGCTAGTTTTACTACTGATTTATTTTTCTTGTTGCTGCACATTGGCTCATATTAGTTGTAATGTTGCATTGCTTGGTAATTTAGATTTACTGCAGCTTGCTTTGACAATTTCCATTTTTTTGTCATTGCTCTTTGTGTTAATTGTTTTGTGCTGCTGCATTGCCTCGTCCCTTAGTTTAGCATCTGAGCTCAGTAGATTTAAGTTAGCTTAAGATGGGGTAGGCTATATGTGAGAACGAGTTGCGATGAATTGGAAGAAATGCATTGAGAAGCTATAAGAAAATGGTTTGGCCAAAAAAGAATTTTGAAAGAGGATGTGAACAGAATGCAGAAAGCATGCTTGGACAGGATTTTTTTTTTGTGGAAACAAATGTTGAAATAAGGGGAAAGTTCTCCTGTCTTTATGTGTTTAGCTTATACGATTTATGTTGTAGAATTTTTCTAGTCCTAAGCTAAATTCACTATGATGAGGAATACTGTTATCCTCAAATATAATTTGCATTAATAATATGTTATTTACTTCATAAAGATGTTTAGACATTATTTATCTGTTCTGTTTTATTGCTCATGTGTGAAGTTGATGTTTCAAAAGTTATTCTGATCTTTTATGTATGTACTTATGTCATAATTCTTGTAACACTGATGTACACGTTTATTTCTATTCTTTTGTAAATCCTGTATTACTACAAATATTATCTGTATTATTATGTTTTTAATGATATTTTCTGTATCTTTGTAATTGTATTCTTATGTTATAAAATTGTAATTGACACCAGTTCATCAAATTAAGTAACTTGTAAGTTCCATTTCACTGCACACGTTTCTGTTGGTCATAGTATATGGACAATATGTGAGAGGTAGGGACTGTTAGTGTTTACACGTGTGTTAATAATTCAGCAAGGGACTGGATAACAGCATTGCTGGTTCTAAGGACAATTCCAGAAACTTTGTGAGTGCACAAGTGGTGGTTATGGACTTGCTATATTATCCGCAAGACTCTTCAATGGTGATTGTGCACTTGCACAGTCACAGCAGATGGCTGCTAGCCATCTCTACAATGACTACAGTGGTCTGTTCTGTGATGACCTACCTACTAGTATTCTTCAAAACTTCGACTGACTCTGCAGTGGGTTTGCTCTGTTGTGGCCCATTACCTGTCTGCATGTCGAGAGTCAGCACTGTCTTTTCGTTGGAAGGACAACACTACTTCTTCAACACTGCATGGAAATCCTCTACTTCCGTGTGCATTGTCTTTTACTGCTCAGACTTTGAGAAAAGAAACGGCAGTTTTACTGTGATGAATGATCAGGACTGTCTTTATGGACTGTGAGAAAATTTTAGCTTTTGGCCAACCTTGTATCAATAAGTGTGTGCATATGATTTCTTTGTTATTGTAATTGTGAAAAATTTTTTCACAGATATGTATTGGCCAGTGCCCAAAACAATTTGTAAAATTTTTTGTGGGGACCATGGGGGCTATGTAAGTAGGCTGTTTAGGTTTTCTTATTGGTAACGCCACGTAGTGCTCTGCATGAAAATCACTGGCTGTGCTGTGTGCAGTCTGTGGCTAGTTTGCATTGTTGTCTGCCATTGTAGTATTGGGCAGCTGGATGTTAACGACGCGTGGCATTGCGCAGTTGGAGGTGAGCCGCCAGCAGTGATGGATGTGTCGAGAGAGATGGCGGAGTTCTGAAATTTGTAACACTGGTTGTCATGAACTGTTGTATATATTATGACCTTTGAACACTAGTAAGGTAAATACATTGTTTGCTCTCTATCAAAATCTTTCATTTGCTAAGCCTATCAGTAGTTAGTGCCTTCAGTAGTTTGAATCTTTTAATTAGCTGGCAGTAGTGGCGCTCGCTGTATTGCAGTACCTTGAGTAACGAAGATTTTTGTGAGGTAGGTGATTTGTGAAAGGTACAGGTTAATGTTAGTCAGGGCCATTCTTTTGTAGGGATTTTTGAAAGTCAGATTGCGTTGCGCTAAAAATATTGTGTATCAGTTTAAGCACAGTCTTGTATAATTGTTCTAAGGGGACGTTTCACAACCATATTTAATATTAACATTTAGAAGAAACAATCGGGACAAATAAGGCTGACGAGGAGAATACGCCAAGTGCCATATCCCGATTTCCCAGTAACTTTGCTCACTGAAAGAGGAGTCGAAATAAGCGAACACGTGTCTCGGCTTATGCATAGATACTCATCCGTTTCCTAGAAAACAACGGTCAAAGTTTTCGAGATAATTCAGGAGCCTATTAGCAGATAAATGGTTGAACCGAAGCGGTGGCACAGTGGCTAGATTCGCGGCTTCAGTCTTTCGTGCCCCGTGACCGTAACCTGATTACTAATTTTACTTTTGCTTTTTTATTTGTCTACCGAGATAATGTTGATCTATCTAACAGTACTTACGGCTGTTACAAAGGATGATCGTTCTTCGTTCAAGCTAAAAATATTTTCAAAAAAATACGCTCTAAGATATAAAAAACGACGCACCCAGAAATAATTGTCTGAATGCGACGGTAATCAGTAGATGTGATGTGCATGTAGAGACAAACAAATGATTACGAATCCATTTATTCAAGACAAAGCGCTTCACAAACTGAGCAAGTCAGTAATGCATTGGTCTACCTCTGGCCCTTATGTAAGCAGTTATTCGGTTTGGCATTGATTGATAGCGTTGTTGGACGTTCTCCTGAGGAATATGGTGCCAAATTCTGTTAATTTGGCGCATTAGATTGTAAAAATATCGAACTGGTTGGAGGGACCTGCCCATAGTCCAAACGTTCTCAACTGGTGAGAGATCTGGCGATCTAACTGGCCAAAATAGGATTTGGCAAGCCGGAAGACAAGCAGTCGAAAGTCTCATTCTGTGTGGGCTGGCACTATCTTGCTGAAATGTAAGGACAGGATGGCATGCCGTGTAGGTCAACGAAACGGAGTGTAGAACACAGTCGACGTACCGCTGTGCTGTGAGAGTGCTGCGGATGACAACCCCAACTGAGAACGTTTGGAGCATTCTGGGCAGGACACTCCAACCAGTTCGAGGTTTTAGCGAACTAACGCGCCAATTAGGTAGAATTTGGCACGATATGGCTCAGGACATACAGCACCTCTATCAATCAGTGCCAAGCAGAATAATTGTTTACATAAGGGCCAGAGGTGGATCAACACTTTAATTTGTGAAGCTCTTTCTCTTGAATAAATCATCCACTTTTCTCGAATTGCCGGCCCAGGTGGCCGAGCGGTTCTAGGCGATTCAGTCCGGAAACGCTATGGTCGCAGGTTTGAATCCTGCCTCGGGCATGGGTCTTTGTGATGTCCTTAGGTTAGTTAGGTATAAGTAGTTCTAAGTTCTAGGGTACTGATGACCTCATAAGTTGAGTCCCATAGTGCTCAGAGCCATTTGACCCATTTCCTGAATTTTTAATGATTTGTTTGTCTGTATATATGTACACCACATCTACTGATTTCCGTTCCATTCGGTCTATTCTCCCCTGCTGTGTCTTTCTTTTCGCTCTCTCTTGCTCGCTCTCTCTCTCTTTCTATTATTTTTTTGGTTGCAGTGTACTTACGTTCCACAATGAGTCGTGAGTGATTACCCGGTTTGGATGTAGTATCAATAACAGGAAAGTGGAGAGGGTCGTCACACGTGTCCTTGATTGGCGAGAGAGTGTAGTACAAATGACAAAAATCTTAACTGCGGAACTCTTACGAAATACGTCGTACATTTCTCGACAACGTGCCTGAAAATCCTCAAGACCTTCAGTTTAGAAATCACGAATATTATTCAGTCCCCTCCTGTCTATCCAGCAGAGATCGGGCGAATAGAATTATGGAAATAACAACTCGCACAGAAGCAGTCATTGTTCACACTCTCCATCTGCGAATAGAAAAGGCATGTGTGGTTGAGTAAAAAGTATCCTGTCCCATGCAGTTTACAGTGACTCTCAGAGTATATAGGCGAAGATGTGGGTGATTAAGTAGAAAACGAAATAGCGCGAAATATTGATTTTTCTAAAATAATGGACCATTTTCCACAAAAAAAGAGCTTAAATACTCACTCGAATAAGAGAAAAATTTAAATCACCAAGAAAATACATTTTATTAGCAGTTTATAATTGAAGACCGATATTCAAACTTATGTACTGCTTTGAAACAATCTATTCATTCTTGTCTTGCTATACAGTATTATATATTATTTCGCTGTTGTGACGGTATTCAGTTTTTAAGTAGCTTTCTACTTTATTATTCTGAACTAAAAGATTGTCTTACTAGCGAAAGAAAGATTCTCATAAACAGTTTCGTTTTGAATTGATTAAAACAGTATCTCGTGTAGTGTGTAGCAGCTGTTATCTGCAGTGATGCAAGGACGAAATGGTTTCCTGCTTTTAGGAGGGGCGTTCAATAAGTAATACAACACAATTTTTTCTCTACCAGATGGTTGAAAAATGTGGAATTTGCTATCGGACATCGTGGAATATTCCTTCTTCAGTCCCTAAAGCTCCATGAAGTTCTGAGAGGTGGCGGTGCTATACGTAGCCTTCAAAATGGCATCTGTAGCAGTGATGTGTTCCAAGCATACAGCTGTCACTGAGTTTCTTTTGGCGGAAAACCAGAGCATCACAGATATTCATAGGCGCTTGCAGAATGTCTATGGAGACCTGGTACTGAACAAAAGCTCCGTGAGTCGTTGGGCGAGGCGTCTGTCATCATCACAACACGGTCGCGCAACCCTGACCGATTCCCGCCTGCCGGCCGGCACACACAGGTGTGACTCCTGCAATGTTGGAACGTGCGGACACTCTCATTCGTGTTCATCGACGAATCACAATCAATCACCTCTCTGCACAACTGGACGTCTCTGTTGGCAGTACTGACACACCCGTCCACCAGTTGGGGTACTAAAAGGTGTGTGCCTGCTGGATTCCTCGCCATCTAACAGAAGACCATGAAGAACCATCTGTAAGGAATTGTTTGCCCGTTACAAGGCTGTTACTGACAATTTTTTGTCTAACACTGTCACAGGTGATGAAATATGGGTTCATCACTTCAAACCGGAAACAAAACAGCAAACCATGGATTGGCGCCAAACCTCCTCACCCTCCAAGATAAAGTTCAAAGCTGAACCCTAAACCGGTAAAGTCATGGCAACTGTTTTCTGCGAGTCTGAAGGCGTTATTCTGCTTGACGCCCTCCATCATGGTGTACCGATCAGCTCGGAAATGTATTGTGCCATCCTCAGGAAATTGAAGAAACTACTTCACCGTGTTCGTCGCCACAAAATGCAAACGAAATTCTTCTTTTCTATGACAACGAAGGTCTTACACAAGTCTGCGCACGGAGGAGAAGCTCACAAAACTTCATTGGACTGATATTCCTTATCAGCCATACAGCACGGGTCCCGCACCTTTCGCCTTCCATCTGTTTGGTCCAATAATGGATACACTCCATGGGAAGCAGTACTTGATTGATGGGGAAGTTATTGATGCTGGAAAACGTTGACTCCAACGTCGACCAGTAGAGTGGTACCAGTAAGGCGCCGGAAGGCTGTCGCATTGAACGGAGATTTTGTTGAAAAATAGGGTTTCGTAGCCAAAGAATGGGAAATAATAAGGTGTATTGGAATTCTGAATAAAACAGGAAAAAAGCGTTGCATTACACATTGAACTCACCGCAAATAAGCGGGAAAAAATCGTTAAAATTATACACTGAAGAGCCAAAGAAACTGGTACACCTACCTAATATCGTGTAGGGCCCCCGTGAGCACGCAGAAGTGGCGCAACACGACGTGGCACAAACTCACCTAATGTCTCAAGTAATGCTGGAGGGAACTGACACCATGAATCCTGCGGGCTGTCCATAAATTCGTAAGAGTTCGAGGGGGTGGAAATCTCTTCTGAACAGCACGATGCAAGGCATCCCAGGTATGCTGAATAATGTTCATGTCTGGGGAGTTTGGTGGCCAGCGGAAGTGTTTAAACTCAAAAGAGTGTTCCTGGAGCCACTCTATAGCAATTCTGGACTTGTGAGGCGTCGCATTGTTCTGATGGAATTGCCGAAGTCTATCGGAATGCTCAATCGACATGAATGGATCCAGGTGATCAGAGAGGATGTTTACGTACCTGTCACCAGTCAGAGTCGAATCTAGACGTACCAGGGGATCCCGTACCACTCCAACTGAAAACGCCCCACACCATTACATAGCCACCACCAGTTTGAACAGCACCCTGGTGACATGCAAGGTTAATGAATTCATGAGGTTGTCTCCATATACGCACTCGTCCATCTGCTCGATGCAGTTTGAAACGAGACTCGTCCAATCGTCCAGTCATCAAATGTCAGTGTTGACGGGCCCAGGTGAGGCGTAAGTCTTTGTGTCGTGCAGTAGTCAAGGGTACACGAGTGGGCCATGAGGTTTTGTTGAATGGTTCGCAAGCTGACACGTGTTGACGGCCCAGCAGTGAAATCTGCTGCAATTAGCGGAAGGGTTGCACTTCTGTCACGTTGAACGATTGTCTTCAGTCATTGTTGGTCCCGTTCTTGCAGTATCTTTTTCCGGCCTCAGCGGTCTCGAAGATTTGATATTTACAGGATTTCTGATATTCACGGTACACTCGTGAAATGGTCGTACTGGAGAATCCCCACTTCATCGCTGTCTCGGGGATGTTGTGTGCCATCACTCGTGCGCTGACTATAATATCACGTACAGACTCACTTAAATCTTGATAACCTGCCATTATAGCAGCAGTAACCGATCTAACAACTGCACCAGACACTTGTTGTCTTACGTAGGCGTTGCCGACCGCAGCGCCATATTCTGCCTGTTTACATATCTCTGAATTTGAACATGCGTGCCTATACCAGTTCCTTTGGCGCTTCAGTGTATTTCACTTCACCAAAGTACTTAAAATAAAAACATATGGTTTTTTTACGTTTTTCTTGCGTTTTTCACTTTTTGCCTCGAGTGGGAGGAGAGGAGCCACGGTATGGTATAATGTAGTGTGGGTGTATGTGAGTGGTGATGGCGGACGGGATGGAAGGGGAGTACCTGTGAGAGACGAGATGTGGGTTACGTTTAGTTGAGTTGGGAATGGGGAGGGGGGGGATGGGGTTAAGCATGAAGGTGGGGAAACGGCCCCCATTTAATGTGTTTGCACCAGGGCCCCCGTGAATGTACATTCGCCCGTGCTATTTGGTTGCTAGAACAGAATTTCTCAAAATTTTAAAACTATTTTATTTGATTTTTGCCACTCGACTTCGTGTACTTACCTTGTTAGTTGACATTAAAACCCAGTTAATATCGCAGAACATTGGAAAATTAAGGTTTTACATTTGATGTGTGCGCTGAGTTGGCAACCTCTGGTAGGTAATACTAGGGACAGGCGCAGGCGAAATATGGGGCAGGTTTTCGAAAATTCTGATTTCTAGTGTTTTCATACGCAGCTGAATGATTTCACTCATGAAATGGAAGAAGGGGATTGATTCTAGGGAACTTAAGTATGTCAGTAACTTGAAACATTTATTACATTTTCAGCTTTATCTGTCGAGACAGGAGGAAGGAGTAACATAAAATAGTTAGGACAGCGATATTTGGAACACTAACCCTATCACGTATACATGGTGATTTTGCTAAATGGCGAAAAACTGCTGGAAACACCACTGAGAGGCTAATGATCAAAAATGGTCATATGGACACATGGCCGGAAGTTTTGTTCTGAAAGAGCAACATGCACTTGAAGGTGGAAATTAAAGATCTTTGACAATGGCCCCGATAACAGCACCAGCCCGGAGGCCCGCCAGGATGGTATAAGCCAGACATTCTCCTCAACTGCCGCTCTCTGTCTCACGATATGTGCAGACCTTATTACCTTCAGTATTACCTCTGCACCGGCGAGTTTGTTCGTCGCATAGGCCACCACGGTGCTGGGATTTCTGTCACGCATCCTATTTATGGATGTGGCTACCTCTACAAGGGCGGTGTCGACAACCTGCTCAACACTGATCTATGGGCTATGGAGGTTTCCCTTGCTATGGTGGCAGCAAATTTACATCATCAGTTCAGGCTCCATGGGTGGGCGGGGATTACTGGCGACCGTCTCGTGTTGCCAGTCATCCTTCCACAGTGCCTCCCAGACGAGGCACACGTACGCTTCCCGCAGGTGGTCCTGCTATGCTGAGGTGAAGGCTTATGTGGGTACTCCAGAACTCCACAACATTGCTCTCTTCAGCGTAGATCGAAAATATAACTACGGACAGAACTTTCTCGCAGGCCTTTTTCTTCTCGTGTGTGCTTTCAATCATAAAGACATACTTAATGCAATACTTGGAGTCTGATGACAGTAAGACTGTATTGAACAACACGGTACCCTACCAGAAATAATGTTTTGCCACTCCAAAGTTGATTAATGTTTCTCTCTCAGCAACTCAAAATAGTAACCCACAGAAAAATGGTCTTCCCTGAGAACATTCCTTTTCTGATCTGAAAATAGGGTGTAACAGAATTGTTGCCATTAACACGAATGAAGATGCTGCCCTCTCGTCCGAACAAGACACAGCCAGGACAAAAGCACCAGAGGCGCAAACATGCGAGGTGCGGCAATAAAGTAATGAGATTGATGTAAAAAAAAGTTGCTTACCGTTTTAGTCAAGTTTAGTGTTGTCTCCTTCAAAGTAGTTCCCTTCTGATTGCACACGCTTTTTCCAGCGCTTCTGCCATTGATGGTAACATTTCTGGAACTGTAATATCCTCCATGACCCTCGTCACAGCTTTTTTGACATCTTGTTGTTTGAAAATGGTGTTCCTTGACCACCGTTTTGACTCTTGGAAATAGAAAAAAGTCGGTAGTACTGAAATTTGTTTTGAGGTTAAAAATTGCTCTACTGACAGAGCAGTATGGGATGGCGCATTATCGTGATGCAGAATCCAATTATCAGCAATGTTGGCACGGACACGAAGAACTCTTTTACGAAGTCTTTCTAAAATTTCTTTGCAGTAATATTGGTTAACTGTTTGTCCAGGAGGCACCCACTCTTTATGAACAATTCCCTTGGAATCAAAGAAGCGTACAAGCATGCATTTCACCCCTGCAGGGGTGCCACATCTTGCAAAGAAAATGAGACTCGTTACTTTATTGTCACACCTCGTAGATCGTCGTCCAGGGTTGACTTAGACAGGGAACATCGTTTAGTAAATGCTTAGTAGTGAACAGAACAGTTGTTGTAAATTACATTTGCTATGTACTGTGAATTTAACCTACGATTATTTGTACTTAGCCACTGATGGGCTTTTTATATTGCATTACATGCAGTGTTGCAGACTTTATTAGTCGACAGGTCACAAAGATATGTAAAACTTTTAAACTCATTTGAGTGACTTTGTTACTAATTTGTTGGAATGCTGTAGAACCTTCGTCCTCCTAACGTGTTACCAGACTCTGGCACAGCTGTGTAATAGTGGCAGGGAGGAATTGTCTTAGCGGTGTACTGCACCAGAAGCCGTTTCACGAACTCACAAACTCGGCCTACCAGAACACCAATGGCAACTCGGCCTCTATAGAAGTAGCGACGAGGCCTTTACAAAACTGGCCACCTCGTTTTACAAAAGATACAAGATTAAAATTCTCACACTTCTGAAAAAACGATGTAGCATAGCAGATTTTACCAAAATAATATTTACAACTGCTGGAGATCGAAGGCATGGTAAATGTAATTTTCTGCTTCCAGAACAGTATGTATCGGTACAATCAGTATATTGTTACTAATTACTCCACGTTCGATAAAACTAGGAACGTATCAGGAAAATTCAATTTAAGATGGGACACTTTTTACGGTTGATGCAATCACATTGTATTCAGAAGTTTTAGAACGTCAGTAACTGGCAAGCTGCTTTCGTGACAATGAAATAAAACTTTGTATGATTTTTTTTACACATTTGGTCATCGTTCACAAGCCCCCACTTGATTTCCGAGGCAAGTCTTTAAAAAGATTGTATAAAAATACCATGGTTTATATAGATCATACAAATTAACTTAACAAAAGAGTTATATGACGTGTTTCACACTACACTTCATGACTCCGGCCACGACTCACTAGACTGCCAACATGTGACACACTATCCTCCAAAGTCGCTTCTTCTTCCAATAATCCGATCTATTCTCGATTGCTCGATATCTGCCCATTAATCGACCTTGTCCGCTACTCGCTGCTGCTCTCCAGTGGTGGAGACGGGTATGATTTGGGAGCAACTTCTGAACTTACTATTCCGTTTGAACACCCTATAAAATATCTTTTACCTCGACCCTTAAGTGAGTGGACCTCCCTTGGAATGCATTTCCGACTATATGTCCATACTGTAAGGCTTTCATATGTTTTCTGCCATTGTAAGCAATTCATCTTTACTGTAATGGGAGAAAAATGAATGAGTGCGCTGCACGACTAGTGAATAAGATCCTTGACTCTGCGTTTAACTTTATGGAAACGTTAGCATCGCTGACCAGAGAAAACCACTCTCATGGTTGTCGGCAGCATGGAGGTATAAGGAGGGGAGATGGCACTATGGCCGTCTGCTGTACGTCTGTTTGAAGGCGGTGGGCGTGGTCGGCCGCCATGTTTGATTGGTCAAAAGAGTGACAGGGCTCTTGTTAGAATTGCGTGTTCTTCATATTTAACGTTATCTCTGCGAAATAATTTCAGATGATGTTGAGTGTTACAATGTTTACATGCATAACACAATGTCAGAATAGCTTTTTCAGGCGTTTTCGTTTTGTTTTTAATGCGTTTTTGTCCCAGCAATACAACTGATTTGGTCTCGTTAACTTAAGTGTTTCTTTTGGATACGAACTTCGAATGATGAAAAATAATAGTGTACAAAGCTCTTTTCAAACTCAAATCATCTTTTACTGTATTTGTGTCGATGTAAACTGAAAGCAGAAACCGAAAGCTATGCTAGTTTACATACTGGATGAGATTTCTTACTCGTTTACACAATTATACAAAATTTCATTTGTAAATACAAACATCGTTTGTGCTTTGTCAAGAAAAATAAACATATGATAGTGCTTTTGTGAATGTCAGCACAGCAAACTTGTACAATGGGATTTTCAGTACCATTGTAGTTTAAACATCTGAACATTATGAAATCACAACTGTTGCTCTGTGTGTGATTATTAATAGCACAATAGGCCTACATGTCAGATGATAATTAGGAAACCTTCCTTTAGTGTATAAGTCAATAAACGTAATTAAGTAGCAGTTTTGATACTAATCATGAACTGTTAAACAAATCTCAATTACACAAATTGGTGTAAAGGACAACACTGCTATTAAAATCACCAATAGTTAAATTAGGATGCCCTGCAAACATGCATGCTCAAATGTCAACCTGCAAGTCAAGCTAAACACTTGCTGATGATAGGTACTTATGTGCAATAGTCTGAAATTTCATTGCAATGTATAAAACAATGGAAAAGAGTGAGGCACCATGACTGTTTTAACCTACCTGTTTTTTATTTGCTTCAATCTTGGATAAAGCAAAATATCTTAAACCAGTGCTACACTTGAAACCATTTCTTGCACATAGCATTTAAACTAGCATTACATTTACACAATATTGTTTTATCACTCACCTTTTACAATTACTGTAACATACTGCAGACTTCCATGGGATAAAGTTGCAAAAGTAAAGGATAAAATAGGAGAGAAGCTATAAATGGCATACTATGATGTTTTGTACATTTCAACTCACTAAAACACATTTTAAAGTACAAATTATCAAGCTGTGTTCTTGCATCATCAAATCGTCAGTGTTTCAATCTCATTATAGCTTATCCACTAACATTCCATATAATCTTATATGTGAAGTGTGGGACTAACAAAATTTTTGGGAAAGTTATAAATAATGTAGTTTTGAGAAACATTTTAATCTCTTGGGATACAGTACAATATTAATATTGACATTTGGGTTACAACAAAGCACTTACATACGTTCAATGTCCTCAGGTTACACAATATGTTTTGTGCCAATAACAAGCCAACAAGACAATTATATCTGGACAGTGTTATAACAAATGTAAAAATTAGTAAGTATGAAATGGGCTTTTTAATATTATGTATCTATCAGAACATGAAGTAGTATGGCTAGAATTGGTGATAAAAATCCCACAGAACAATGTGAAAAAAACACTTTCAGATCACAGCTGTGTATCATAGGAGTGGTCCAATTTCCTGGATCAATTTACAAATGAGCCCTTGAGAGCCTTAGTGGTGTAAATCAAGAAACACAATTTTCCTTCTGAAACCACTAAACTGTCATTATAATGAACTCTGTTACTAAATGCACTACTCTTTAAACTACATGTAGCTACAAATTAAGGTAATCATTTAATCATCAAAATACACATCACAAATAAAAATTGACCAGCCCTTTACAAAATTCACAATGGCTATATATACACCGGAGAAGAAACTGTTTAATGCACTGCCACCAGAAGCACACACTACCTCATTAAAATACTTCAGAAATGTTCTCCAAAAGGGGGTAAAGCTTTCATATGTACCCTCAAACACAGCTTTAAAAGGCAAAATTAAATAACATAGAGGAAAGAAGAGTGGAAAGCAAAGTTCACAAATTCATTGACCTTTAAAAAGAACTAATTTGGTGTATGCTGTTCTCAATTTTTTTTCATGGAGTGAATCTGTTATACATTTTGCAGCATGTTTCTGACGTGTCAGCAGGTACCTTTTCGCAATAGCTTTGATCAGCAGTACCAAGTGATTATCTAATGGGTGCTGATCCTTCATGTGCTCTCCCAATTCCTCAAACACAGGCTTGAACAGAAAAGTGCCAAGTACCTCTAACACACATTTAGTATTAAGATCTTTCACAGGAACCCTCCTATTTCCTGCACTGTATATTCTAAATACTTTTTCAAAACACTTACAAATGTCCACAACATCGTCAGATGGTGAAATCAAACCACCTCTACATGACTCCCTTCCCCTCGTAACACTGACAAGCATGTTTCACACTGTAAAGTTCTCTCTAAGTGACGAACCACAAATCCTGAAATATAAACAATATGGGTTGCCACTTCAGAGAGAATCATTTCAGCTTCAACGTAATCATGATCATGGCTCACCAAATGGGTTTCCATATCTAATAATTGCCTACGTTCAGTGGTGAAATTAATTCGTTGTTCTATAGTCTGACCACTGTATGTCAAAATAGGGATCTCTTCCAGGGCTATACGATTGCCCCTGTCTGATTCACGAATTTCATTGTGAATCAGGAGTCTCTTATAGGCAGATATGTACTGTCGAGCTGTTGGATTGTTATTCCACCCACCACAACTACGGATTGCACTAAAAAACATCTCCAAATGATCTTGGGAGCACTTATAAATGGGGAGGAACTTCAACAAAGGTGCAGTGGATTGTGGTCCAAGCTTTGTATAGAGGTGCAAGACACTAGAAATACACACTAGGAAGCCAAAGAAACCTGTTTTCCTGTTACTGTCCACAACTCTTTGCCCCTGACACACAGTAAGTGTTTTGATGTATGCCTGAGCTTCCATTAAAAATTCTTTAACAACCTTGAAATTATGAACATTCAAAGGCTGCTTCCACTTATTCTGCAGAAGGCTTCTGGAATTTAATATATCAAACAGGCAGTTGAATATCCTTATAAATTTTACTGTAGCAGAAGCCTTTTCAAAGCCTGGTATCTTCATATCGCAGCAGTACTACGTCTGCCACGGAAGTGCTGAGCAGCTGGGCTGCTAACCTAACTTTCATTTTGTTATTCACGAAATTGATGTGGCTACTCGTAATGCTGTTGCCTAAGTGGAGACCTTCTTTCACTTGTAACTTATGCAGTTGTTTAAATAGGTACCATGAAACTACATTACCTTGCCCATCCCAAAAATGTTTTCTCTCCCCTAATGCATTTCTTACAAGTTTTAGCATATGGGGTGGATCTAACACAAACGCAACTTCAGAATTGTTACCCTGAATAAAAAAGGTGGTCTTTAATCCATCACCATCAGTATTGCACCCCAAGCATTTGGCCATAGACATATTGAAGGCACAACCGTCACATGAGAGAGACACTACTTGAATGCCACTGGCAATGGCAGGGCTAATGCATTGTTTAACCAAATGAGCTTTCTGCTCCCCAGTTAATCCACATGTCAAAAAATACCCTACTGGTAGCTTCCATGACCCATTAATTGCGACTAACATTAATACAAAGGCCTCTTTAGCTACAGGTAAACTATCCATAGCAACAGAGGACCCCATATCTACGTATCCATAGTACTGTGTTCCATCAAATTCTATGTGTTGCCTGATTGCAATTTCATCCATTAACAAACTGCATAGAATTTTATTAGTCTGGCCCTGATGAGAAGGTTTTGCTTTAATAATGGCAAATGCTTCCGTGGTAAAGCCAGGAGCACCATCCACACCCTGGTACCACCTTCTTGGATGTGGCAGACACGTGTCGTAGCAGCGTCTAACATATTTATACACTTGTGGTGAATAAAAGTTTAATGTTAGAGCAAACGAACGTAGCTCAGGGCTGTAAGTTCTAGGTACACTCTTACAGTTTGCCTTTGCTGCCTGTCGTTGCAACAGCTGCTTGTGCATTCCAGGTATGGTTGCAGTAACACTTGAACTGTCTTCATCCACAAAATGTTTTTTTCTCAGTTCTTCCATTACTGTACTCAAACATGCCACTTTTTTATCAAACGGCGCTTGGATTGCTGAAGAACTTTGACTTTCTTCCTATAATTTTCATTTTTTGTCAGCAGCACAGACACATCCCTCTTAAGGTTCCCCACTATTGGTGTTTCTTCAGGATTTACATTCAATGGTGTGGTGGGATTAGCAGGATGAGAAGCTTCAGCCTGAAAGCCACTGGTAGTGGCTTCATCTTGAGTTCTGCATGTAGCAGTTCAATTAACTGTACATTTTGATGTCTGCTGCCTTTGTGTTGGTGGTCGTCTCTTCTTCTGTTCCTACAGAAAACAGAGATTGAAAACAAAAACTGTTCAATTACACCTTAAAGCCTACTTATAATTATTTGCATTCCATAAAGCATTTACAATATTTGTAGATTCTGATTGGGCTTGTTACTATTTATTTGCACTACAATGACAGTACAGAAACACCTGTGGATGTGAGGGGGTAAGAAACCTGCCTTTATGTAAAGCTGCATTTGGGGGGGGGGGGGTCAATATACTCTCAGTGCAGTAAGAAAGGGCCAATTTGGTGGTTTTGGATCCACTGTATGTTTCGAAATAGTAGCAATATACACTTGAACATATGATACATTAGACAAACTTACAAATTAAGCACTTTTTTCCAATATGATAATTTGTCACTGCCCATAACAAGAGTAAATGCAATGCGGTTACTGGGGCATTTAACTAGTGTTCTTTCACTACAGACACCAATGCTTACAGGTGTGAAACTATTATCAAAGAATACTGATTCAACATGTTGAATTTTCCAAAATGGATGATTAAGTAATTAACGACCGAAAGAAGTAAAATTAAATATGACAAAGAGGAAGAGCAGATTATGACAGTTATAATAGTGACTTAATGCCTGAAGTCTTATTACACAGAAATAAAATTACACAAAACACACAAACTCTCATGAAAAAAATGTGATAAAACTATGAAAATATTGTTACATGGATTAACTCCACTGTAATCCGCACATGTTATAGGTTATAGACAAAAACACAACTGAAATTAGAGGCCTAATTAAAACATTCATACTTTCTGGCATTGTACATTCATTTCCTAGTTTTACAGGAATTCAGAATCAGTGTGCTGATTTCACGTAGACTACCTTTTGTAAGTGAGTTGGAAAGGCAGGAAAAATGGATGGCACAGCATTTTCCCTGATCCGAACACTCGAAACTGAAGTTCGGTCAATATCACCTTCTCGAAAATGCTGGGAACATACACTCCTGGAAATGGAAAAAAGAACACATTGACACCGGTGTGTCAGACCCACCATACTTCCTCCGGACACTGCGAGAGGGCTGTACAAGCAATGATCACACGCACGGCACAGCGGACACACCAGGAACCGCGGTGTTGGCCGTCGAATGGCGCTAGCTGCGCAGCATTTGTGCACCACCGCCGTCAGTGTCAGACAGTTTGCCATGGCATACGGAGCTCCATCGCAGTATTTAACACTGGTAGCATGCCGCGACAGCGTGGACGTGAACCGTATGTGCAGTTGACGGACTTTGAGCGAGGGCGTATAGTGGGCATGCGGGAGGCCGGGTGGACGTACCGCCGAATTGCTCAACACGTGGGGCGTGAGGTCTCCACAGTACATCGATGTTGTCGCCAGTGGTCGGCGGAAGGTGCACGTGCCCGTCGACCTGGGACCGGACCGCAGCGACGCACGGATGCACGCCAAGGCCGTAGGATCCTACGCAGTGCCATAGGGGACCGCACCGCCACTTCCCAGCAAATTAGGGACACTGTTGCTCCTGGGATATCGGCGAGGACCATTCGCAACCGTCTCCATGAAGCTGGGCTACGGTCCCGCACACCGTTAGGCCGTCTTCCGCTCACGCCCCAACATCGTGCAGCCCGCCTCCAGTGGTGTCGCGACAGGCGTGAATGGAGGGACGAATGGAGACGTGTCGTCTTCAGCGATGAGAGTCGCTTCTGCCTTGGTGCCAATGATGGTCGTATGCGTGTTTGGCGCCGTGCAGGTGAGCGCCACAATCAGGACTGCATACGACCGAGGCACACAGGGCCAACACCCGGCATCATGGTGTGGGGAGCGATCTCCTACACTGGCCGTACACCACTGGTGATCGACGAGGGGACACTGAATAGTGCACGGTACTTCCAAACCGTCATCGAACCCATCGTTCTACCATTCCTAGACCGGCAAGGGAACTTGCTGTTCCAACAGGACAATGCACGTCCGCATGTATCCCGTGCCACCCAACGTGCTCTAGAAGGTGTAAGTCAACTACCCTGGCCAGCAAGATCTCCGGATCTGTCCCCCATCGAGCATGTTTCGGACTGGATGAAGCGTCGTCTCACGCGGTCTGCACGTCCAGCACGAACGCTGGTCCAACTGAGGCGCCAGGTGGAAATGGCATGGCAAGCCATTCCACAGGACTACATCCAGCATCTCTACGATCGTCTCCATGGGAGAATAGCAGCCTGCATTGCTGCGAAAGGTGGATATACACTGTACTAGTGCCGACATTGTGCATGCTCTGTTGCCTGTGTCTATGTGCCTGTGGTTCTGTCAGTGTGATCATGTGATGTATCTGACCCCAGGAATGTGTCAATAAAGTTTCCCCTTCCAGGGACAATGAATTCACGGTGTTCTTATTTCAATTTCCAGGAGTGTATTTTGCTCCATTTGTTAGGTATCCAGTCTTTCCTTCATACCATATGAACCCACAGAGCTCTACGAGCTTCATTGATCGGAAATCTGAAATAAAATAGGAAGAAAACAGTTTCACGAAACGTAAACAAGGCCACACATCTCACGAGTATAAACGACAATATTTTACGAACGGGGCCACTTACGCATGGAACGTGATTCCTTTTAACTTGGTAGCACTATTCCAGCGGTTAGTACACCCGTAAACAACGCAAACCGGCATTATAAAATGAAAAAAACTTCCGCAGCTCTACACAGTAGCACAATCGGACACGAGTCTTCTGGCCAAACTGCAATGGCGGAGCTCGGTTTCTGTCGGCTTCAAGTTTGTGACGTCATGGCAACTCCCCTCCTTATACCTCCATGGTCGGCAGCAATTCAATAAGCTCTGTGACTCGAGTGTCCCGTGAAGTGTATCTTTGTTTCAATAAACTAAAGTGTGTTTTGTACTGCGTACCACTGTGTCACCTATCATTCGCTATCACTACGTATCGGAGTTCACTTTGGGTCAACGCTAGTATAGCGCAAATACGCGTCGCGGAAATATGGTCATCACACCCTCATTGTGTTACGCCGACCGCTAATTCCGTCGAACTCTTGCGCACCTCGCTATCGACAGACGCGAACAGTGCTCCGTATGTTATGTGAGTGATTAAAAGTGACAGTGTCACATTGCAGCCTCGTCGCAAATCACAGGGGCACAACAATTCAAGACAACCGACAATCCGCTTACTGACTTTGTTACGGATCCCAACAGCGTAACGTCTACCATCGCATTCCTCGACATTTTCACGATCTGTACTACCCACTCGCGCCGACCGCGTCGTGGCCGTGATCGTACGCACTGGACACGTCTCCGCCCGATCTCACCCGGTCCGTGCAGCCGCTTGTATTGAAACGTCCCCTTTGAAAAATTATACATGACTGTCCTTAACCTGACATACAATATTTATAGCGCAACGCAATCTGACTATCAAAGATCCCTGCAAAAGAATGGCCCTGGGTAACATTAAACTATACCTTTCAGAAATCACTTACCTCACAAAAATCTTGGTTACTCGAACTACTGCAATACAGCTAGCGCCACTACTGCCAGCTAAATAAAAGATTCAAACTACGGAAGGCACTAACTACTGATAGGCATAGTTAGCAAATGAAAGATTTTAATAGAGAACAAACAATGTATTTACCTTAATGGTCATAATATATATAGCAGTTCATGACAAATTACAAAACTCCGCCATCTCTCTCCCCACATCCACCACTGCTGGCGGCTCACCTCCAACTGCGCAACGCTACGCGCTGTTCACATCCAGCTGCCGCTGTCCAACACTACAATGGCAGACAACAATGCAAACTAGCGACTGCACACAGCACAGCCAGTGATTTTTTTATACAGAGGTGGCGTCACCAATAAAAAAACCTAAACAGCCTACTTACATAGCCCCCATGCTCCCCACAAAAAATTTTACAAATTGTTTTGGGCAGTGGCCAATAATGATTTGATAAAATTTTTCATAATTACAATAACAAAGATATCAAATGCACACACTTATTGATACAATGTTGGTCAAAAGCTAAAATTTTCTCACAGTCCATAAAGACCGTCCTCATCATTCGTCACAGTAAAATTGCAGTGTTTTTCTCAAAGTCTGAGCAGTAAAAGAAAATGCACACAGAAGTAGTGGATTTCCATGCAGTCTTGAAGAAGTAGTGTTGACCTTCCAACGGAAAGACAGTGCTGACTCTCGACATGCAGACAGGTAATGCGCCACAACAGAGCAAACCCACAGCAGAGTCAGTCGAAGTTTTGAAGAATATTGGTAGGTAGGTCATCACAGAGTAGACCCACTGTAGTCCTGGTAGAGATTACAGTATTGGTGGGCCACCAGGGGTGCAGACCCACTGCAGTCCTTGTAGAATTAATGGTATTGGTGAGTCAGCAAGGGTGTAGACCCACTGTAGTCCTTGTAGAAATAATGGTATTGGTGGGTCATCAAAGATGCAGACCCACTGTAGTCCTTGTAGAGATGGCCAGCAGCCATCTGTTGTGACTGTGCAGGTGCACAATCACCATTGAAGAGTCTTGCGGATAATATAGCAAGTCCATAACCACCACTTGTGCACTCACAAAGTTTTTTGGAATTGTCCTTAGAACCAGCAATGCTGTTATCCAGTCCCTTGCAGAATTATTAACACATGTGCAAACACTAACAGTCCCTACTTCTCACATATTGTCCATATACTATGACGAACAGAAACGTGTGCAGTGAAATGTAACTTACAAGTTAATAATATGATGAACTGGTATCAATTACAATTTTATAACATAAGAATACAATAACAACAGTACAAAATACATCATTAAAAACATAATAATACAGATAACATTTGTAGTAATACAGACTTTACAAAAGAATAGAAATATACATATACATCAGTGTTACAGGAATTATGACTTAAGTACATACATAAAAGGTCTGAATAACTTTTGAAATATCAACTTCACATATGAGCAAAAAAACAGAATAAATAATGTCTAAGCATATTTACAAGGTAAATAACATATTATTAATGCCAATTATATTTGAGGATAACAGTATTCCTCATCATAGTGAATGTAGCTTAGTATTAGAAGAAGAAACTACACAGAGACAGGAAGAAAACAAATACACAAGGGTACACAAACACATAGTGGGATAACACAAAAGGAAAGGACAGGGTTCGTTTTCAGTGTAACATTTGGTACTGCAGTCCAACCCAAAACTTCATTCCATAGATCTTTCGTCTTATTTCGACATTTGCTCCAGCCAAAAAAATTCTATCCAAGCATGCTTTCTGTATTTTTCTCGTATAACCTCTCAGTGCATTTCTTCAAATTCATCGCAATTCATTCTCTTATAGGCTACCCCCTCTTAAGCTAGCTTAGATCTACTGAGCTCAGATGCTAAACTAAGGGACGAGGCAATGCAGCAGCACAAAACAATTAACACAAACAGCAATGAAAAAAAATGGAAATTTCCAAAGCAAGCTACAGTAAATCTAAATTACCAAGCAATTCAACATTACAACTAATATGAGGCAATGCACAGCAAACAAGAAAAATAAATCTAGCTTAGCAGAGTAACACAAATTGAAATTCAGTAGCACTATGCCTCGCAACCAACAACAGAAAATGAAATAACTTATACCTAAACATGACAAAGCTCAAGCAGAAAAAATAGTACACTAAAAATGGCCATGTCTAATACCTATGTCACATCTTAATACTAGAGTGATGCATCACAATTTATTCTACAAAAGAAATTACCAAGTACTTGAAAAGAAAATTATGAATGTAGTTCCTGTGAAGGTGAATGTCGTTTTGTGCTCCCTCATTTTTTTGAAAAAAAATTATTATTTACTCGATCTGTAGACAGAAAATATTTATATTAGTACATCTATAAAATTTTATTTTAACCAATGCTGCAGTGCAGCTAGAAACTAGATATCAAATGAAATAAGCAACTGTGTACAAAGTAAAGCATAAGAACATCATTCAGTAGTCATTAGGCATTTCATAAGTTAGTAGAAAAATCTCTCAACTAGAGAGACAGTAGTCATAATCAGGAGTATAGACATAAAAATATTTCTCATCAATTCATTAGGCATTTCAGTAAATCATAAATTAAGAGCTCCACAGTGTATTCATATGTTATCAAGTTCGACCGTGTCGTTTTTCCGATGCTTTCTACAAAGGAACGTCAATAGCGAGGATATTGGCCTCCCTTTTTTTTTTCACCTGTCCCTCTGGAAGGCACACGCTAATGGCTTTTTTCAAGGCGACTGTCGCCCAGCTGGGTGCCCACGACGCATTAGGTGCAGGTGGTCACTTAACTTTCTTACCGAAATATTTATGACACTAGTTTCCGCTACAGTCTCATATAAAAATATTTCACATGTCAAGAATTTGGGTTACAAATCTGTAGAAACAAAATCCTATAAATATAACAGCATCCAAAAAATTTTCGCCAGCATTGTGATACATTCACGCATATACACACATTTCATAACTCTTAAAGTACGATTCTTGGTTTCCAACAACCTTTTTCACAAACCAGAGTCCCTAACCACTACTCATTATTCCTTACCTTATTCGTCGACACTTCTACAATATTTCATCATTACAGATATGTAGCATAATCAAATAACTCATATAGCATCAGCTTACTGATCATAAACATATCGCAACAGCATAATACACATAGTCATCGTAATAATAACATAATAACACCTCAGTCAACTCTCAAAATCGTCGTAGCTTCCTCCAATAATTTCAAAACCTAAAAAAATTCTCTGCTCATGTCAAAAGTGTCATCTGCCTCAAACGCACTTTAAAAATCATAATCTCATACCAAATACATCATTCAAAGCTCTCATGGTATCACAATGGTTCCGGAAAAATATGAGCATTTCACAAAGTACAGACAAAATACAGTTTCATAAGTGTGAAGTTATCCCACTGTGTAATTGCGTAAACATCTGTCACTGACGTAGTAAAAAGAATGTTTGTGTCTCTGTCAAATAATCAGATAGATGTGTAATTCTGTGTTAGAGAAATATGGTACCGATGTGTAAAGTTGTATAAGCAAATACCATATTAGCTAGGGCTCCTTGTGCTTGCCAAACACATGGTACACAAAGTAAGCGTGTACCCCCCTGAGGATTAATGTAATTATACCCTCAGGTGTTACAGATTACAACAATCGAATGAAATTATTACAGAAAACCTTTGTATCATTGTACTTCAAATATCTTTAAAAATAAATGTTTTAAGTATAAAATTAATCACACAAATACGTGCACTGTAGCGCTAAACTGTGCGTCTTGTTGTGAGATAATCTCTGTGGAAGTGTCGTAGTTATTGTCCTCCGAAAGCTAAGTTCTGCAGAAGTCAATGTACTTACCTCATGATAAACAAAAGTGAAATGCTTTGCGTATAAATATCTTAGTTATTACGCTTATTACCGTGATGAAGAAAGTACTGTGCTGTAACGTATTGTTGTGCTACAGAAAAGGCTGTCTCCTTGTAGCTATACCACAAAGTTACTACTAAAACATGTTTTACTTTCCAGAAGAATTCAGAAAAATTGTGCAGATATAAGACAGAAACACCGCAAAAGCAACATTGTAAATTGTCACTCATTAGAAGCATCGTGATAAAATCGTGTAGCTGTCACATAAACTAACCATTGTGTCATCTGGTATCTCACAGAAAGTACTTTAATTCAGAATGTACTTTCAAGTAAACCAAAATGTTGCATTAAAATCTCATTAGCAGTACTGGTAAATGTTCTAAGTATGTGAGCCTTACAGTCGTTACGTAATCGTGCAACCAACAAGCAAGAATGTACAAATACGACACTGTGTCGTCTGTTCACTATAACAATGCATTCGTAATTTCTGTTTAAAAATTTTCTCTAGGTTCTAGACTGGATATTTAACTTCAAACATTGTTGTATGTTAACAGATTCTAAGTCTGACAAAGCATACTAGCAATGTAAAGTGAAAAGTTATATGGCAAAGACAAAGTTAAAAAGCAGATTATCTTTCAATAAACGGTTTTACATGTGAAATGTGGTGTAAACCTTTACTCTTCCTAGTACGCAGAGTTTCAACTTCAACGCAATTATCATGTGGTATACGTCGGATTCTGTAAGGTCCATTGTAAACTAGAAAGAATTTGTGACTCAAGTGTTTCTTCTTATGTGACAATGAATGAGCTTTAATGAGAACTTTCTGACCAATATACAATTTCGTTGCATTTGCTTTACTGTGTAGTTTTCTCCATTTGTCTGCTGCAGATTTTATATTTTTAAGAGCCAAATCAATTATGTCTTTGTGTCGAAGTTTACGTGTATTCGGGAAAGGTACAAGCTCTCTGATTCTGTTCGGTGGTTCTTCATTCTTTAGTACAAGAGTAGGTGGTAAAGCAGTGGAATCATGAGGCATTTCATTCAGCACATTTTGAAATAAGTGTAAATATCTGTCCCAATGCTGATGCTTTCTGTGACAATAAAGTCTGCAAAGCTTATTGATTTCTTTCATAATCCGTTCAGACGGGTTACAATGTGGTGAGTACAATGAAATAAAAACAGGTTTGATTTTATGATTCCGAAGCATGCGTGACCAAATAGCAGATCTGAATTGAGGTCCGTTATCTGAAATGACTTTGCTAACGTGTCCAACTTCACGTAAGAAATTTTTAACAAAGGCGTTGGATACAGACCGTCCAGTGGCTTTACGTAACAGCGTGAAAGAAACAAATTTTGAAGTAAGTTCAACAGCGACTAGAACGTACGAAAATCCATTAGATGTTCTGACAAGCGGTCCCAAGAGATCAACAGCAGCAAATTCTTTTAATTTAGAACGAATGATAGGAAACAGCGGAGCACGATGGGAGATAGTAGATGGTTTGGCCTTTTGACAAAGTTTACAAATAGAAAAGACTCTTCGAATTCTCTTTTCCATATTGTTAAAATAACAAGTCGTTCGAAGATTATGATAACATTTTCGTGGGCCAAAATGTGCGTAGCTGAAATGAATGTACCAAATGAGCTTATTAACAAAATCGTCAGGAATGCAAAGTACCCATAGCTTGTCATCAACAGTGCAGCGTTTGAACAGTATGTTGTTTCTAACCAGATAATAATGCCGAATCTGTGTGTGTGTCTTTTCATGCCATTTGCTCTTGATGTCTTTCCAAATCGGATCTTTATCTTGTTCATGAGCAATGTCCTTTAACGATGTGGTGATGAAGTTTTCAAAGGCGACTTTCTGAATGTAAGGAATACTGAAACTTTTTTCGAGGTTGCCTTCTGTGTTACTTTTCTCCAGCCTAGCCGGTGCGCGTGACAGTGCGTCCGCAACAATGTTCTCCTTGCTGGGAATGTAGACTATTGTGAAGTGGAATTCTTGCAGAAACAATGCCCAACGTTTTAACCTGTCATGATTTAATTTTGAAGACATAAGAAATTGTAATGCACGATGATCACTGTATACTTTTACATGCTTACCAGAAAGAAAGAAACAGAATTTGTTAAATGCCCAAACGATTGCTAAAGCTTCTAATTCAGTAACGGAATAATTTTTTTCAGATTTTGTTAGCACTCGGCTAGCAAAAGCAATGGTTTTCTGAACAGTAGTGTCATTTTCTGTGGCTTCTTGAAATAAATGGGCACCAAGACCGACTTTAGAAGAATCCGTGCTAAGGCAGAAATCTTGTGACAGATCTGGATGAGCTAGTATTGGCGCGTTAAGTAGCGATTCTTTCAAAGAATTGAATTCCAACTGTGCTTGTTCGTCCCAGTTCCAAATAGTATTTTTTCCAGTGAGAGAACAAAGTTTTGGTGTAACAAGAATTTGCATATTCAGAAAACGACGGTAAAAATTTACGAGACCTAGAAAATTGCGGACTTGTTTTTTTGTGGATGGAACTGGAATGGCTCTGATTACTTCTAACTTTTCAGGATCCGGCTGAATGCCTTCAGAAGAAATAATATGTCCCAAAAACCTCACCTTTGACCTACCGAATTCAGACTTTTCCAAGTTAACTGTAATTCCAGATTCTGCAAAAATACGTAACAAACTGTTGAGGATGCGATTATGTTGTACCCATGAAGCTTCTGCTATTAAAATATCGTCCACATATAAGGTGATGTGACGTTTTAAGAACTCAGGTAATATGGAATTTAGCCCGCGAATGAATGCTGCTGAAGAAATGTTCAAACCAAAGGGAAGTTTGCGAAACTGATAACAAACGCCGAAACAAAGGAAAGCTGTGTATTTTCTACATTCTGGATGAAGTTTGATCTGATAAAAGCTGGATCTGAGATCAATGGAAGACAACACTTTTACACCATTAAAATTTTGAAGAAGTTCTTCCAACGTTTGCGGCCTGTCTGTTTCAGGAATAATGATAGTATTGATTTGTCTCGAATCTAAGACAAGCCTGATCGATCCATTTTTCTTCTCAACAACATGTAATGGATTGTTGTATGAGCTTACTGCAGGCTCAATAATGCCCTCGTCAAGCATAGATTGTATTTCTGTTCTAACACGGTCCCTATAATGTGCTGGAATTACGTATGGTCTAACACAAAATTTAGTATTCTCACGAAACCGAAATTGGTATTTAAATCCCTTGATTGTTCCTGTTTTGTGAGTAAAAACTGTGGAATGTTCTTGTAAAATCTCAAAAAGGTCCTGCCTATCAGTGTCATTACAATTCTCAATTGTTTGAATTTTATTCTGAATTAACTCATTAATTTCAAATATGCCGTCGATATCATCCCTGTCAGTACTTGCAGAGTGATTGTTAGTGTCTAGTTCTGTAGAAAATTCCGAACTGTTGTCCAACAGAAGGTAAAGCCGATTAATTTCTTCGTCATGGTTTGAGAGCCAATCTTCAAATTTCAAAGCTATTGACTTACCTTCCTTCTCTAAACTTATTTCAGCATCGTGAAAGTTTAAGAATGCTTTGTATTCATTCAAAAAGTCTACTCCCAATATAATTTCCGTTGACAATAATGGAACAATAAGAAAGTTCATAGAGAAGCTGTGGCTTTGGCAAAAGAATTCTTAATTGGTTTGTTGGCGTACATCTACACTTTTTCCAAAGACTGCACCTTGTAATTTAATCTTATGTAACGGAAGTGTGGGGCAATCGTTCGATTTGTTGCATTTGCTAAAAGCTGTTTCACTAATTACTGAAATGGGGACTGCCAGAGTCAAATACTGCCGTAAATTTTACGTCATTTACAGTAATGTGAATCACAGGATACGCAATGTTGTTATGTTTTATGTTGTGTTCCTGGAGTAAGATGTCCCTAATGTCTTCCATTTTTACATAATTACTAGCTACGGCAACTGCGTCGTTAGTTTCATAAGTACGTTTTGTGGCTGCCAGCGGTGTGAGTCATTGCCTATTGTCTCTTTGTTGGCGCGCGTCGTTATTGGGATTTGGAGACCTAACTTCTACAAATTCACCTCCTCGAGAGGGCCCGGCTCTGTCTGAATCCCGCCACTTCTGATGCAATTCAGGACTGTCGTTACGATCATATCGTCTGTCGTCATGTCGGTAGATGCCATAGTTTCTTTCTTGTCGGTCACGTGGTGGAGAATTTCTCCCTGAATCGTAACTGCGCGCTGGACCGTTGCGTCTAAAGTTATTCTGTCTCCCTTGATAATAATTATTTTGGTTCCCAAATTGTCTGTTTCTCTGATTGTCTCTGTGATAGTCACTACCGCGGAGAGGTGATCGTTCCCTGTAATTATTACTACTCTGCCAACGGTTGCCATACGGGTGGTGTCTGTTTTGGTCACGATATGTGTTGTGAGAATAGCCTTGTCGTGTCCAGTTATTATTTCTGTCATCGCGGAATTGTGACGGATGTGACCTGTAATTGTTGTGCTCCTGTTTCCGTGTTCCCCGATTGTCAGTGTCAATTTCCAGTTCTTGTAACAGTCCCTGAAAAGCCTCAATGTCTTCTTTGCAACGTCCTGCTAAAATAATACGTCGTAAATGTTCAGGTAATTTGATTAAGCAAATGCGGATGAGTTCTGAGGGGCTGTATGGGTTTGACAGGTACTGATTCTTGTGCAACATGTCTTCAAAATATTTCACAAGACTGGAAAATTCAGATTGTTCGAAATGTTTCATCATTATGGTGCCATGTTTTACTCGGTCTTGTGTAGCTTGAGACCAATATGCTGAGAGGAAGGCATGATAAAAATCTCCTTCACTGTGACAATCGTGAATGACCGATTGCATTCTTACAGCTGGTTCATTCTCTAAGTAGCCACACATAAATTCTAATCTGTGTTCTAACGACCAGTTGGGAGGAAAACAATGAGAGAATTGATGGAGCCATGCTTGTGGATGAATGTCGTTGCCAGAATTCTTAAATGTTTTGAATTTACGTGTAGTAATGAACAGCTTATAGTCAGAATCATCATGTCGGTGAGTCGCATATCGGTCATTGTTAGGTCGTGTCGGCCGTTCCATCTCAAAATTCGGTGCACATTGCCAATTTCTTTCATAACTTCCGAAATGCCCTGTGTTATTATTTTGCGGCTTTTCCGTATTTCTAAGTCCCTCTTCCCGTGTTGGAGCGCGAGTGTCCTCTGAAATACGTAATTCTTGTATTACCTGAGTCAACTGATCTTGTACTTCCCGGATTTCTCTTTTGTACTGCGTATTGATTTGATTTTGATTTTGTTTGAATTTTCTAATTTGTTCATACTCTTCTGTGTCAGTGAAGGCTACAGGTCTTGTGTCATTCAGATCATCATCTACCTTTGTAGATAACTTAGTGACCTGATCCGAAAGTTCGGCTACTTTCTCCGATAGTGAACACATTTCCTCAGTGTGTTTTTCTGAACCAAGTTTCAGAGTGTCCATTTGTGTTGAAATCGAATCTACTGTGTCCTTCAAGTTTTCCTGAGTTTTTGCAAGTTGCATAACCGAATCGGTAGATGCAACTGAGTCAATTTTAGCCCACAAGGTCTCATGATTTTCATGAACAATGGTTTGCAGTTCTTTTATGGCTGCTTCGTGATTCTGTAATGCATTTTCATGCCGCGAAAAAATAGGTTGAAAATGCTCACAAATTTGTGTTTTTACGTCATTACAGACTTTTTGACATTTCGATTCAATGTTGTGTAGCTCAGTAGTTAAGTCTTCACGTGTTTGTTCAAGAGTTTGTTCCAATGAGTCTAACTTTTTAAGATTTTGTTCCACTGTGTCTAACTTTTTGAAATTTTGTTCCACTGTGTCTAACTGTTGCTGTGTTTGTCTCTGGTGTTGTTCCATTGTGTCTAACTGTTGCTGCGTTTGTCTCTGGTGTTGTTCCATTGTGTCTAACTTTTCAAGCTTTTGTCCCATTTGTTGCATTAATTGTAATAAACATGCACTGGTGTCTGAAACATGTTCCTCAGTGCTTTTGCACCGGCAACATTCACATTTTGACAAGCGGAAAATGTGTCTTGACTCATTTGAAAAAACGGTGAGGACGAAAAACCTGAATCTTCCTTTTTTTCAAAATTGTGTCCTGTCAATTCGAATTCCTAAGGCGAGCTGTTGCCGAGCGATCGATCGATAATGCTTCCCTGTTCACTACCTGTTTCACTGTCTACGCCATTGTTTGCAGCCCGCTCCATTTCCCTATGCACAGTTACCAAATTACTACTTTGAACGTCTGTTAATTCATTACACAGTGGTGCTGGCAAGCTACGCTCGTCGTCACTATTATTTCTCAGTTTACTTTGGAGCCTAGTGTTACGTTTTTCACACGACATTATTGTCACAATATTTCACACGATAACACAGAAAAGCACAATTTGAAGAGCAAAAATAAGAGAACACATTAACATAGCACTGAAAATAATATCTAGTTAATTGCAGCTGCGAAATACTAGGTGCAAATCCACATGCATGCCACAACTGTGTACAACAATGAAAAACTACAACTACAAAGGAGATTCTCTCTACAATGACGCGCTAGCAATAAACAATAGCTACACTAATTACACAAACTACAAGATAAAAATCAGAGGATTCCAGAGAGGTATCCTCAGCTAAGGGTCGACATATGAAACGTCCCCTTTGAACAATTTATACAAGACTGTGCTTAACCTGACATACAATATTTATAGCGCAACGCAATCTGACTATCAAAGATCCCTGCAAAAGAATGGCCCTGAGTAACATTAAACTATACCTTTCAGAAATCACTTACCTCACAAAAATCTTGGTTACTCGAACTACTGCAATACAGCGAGCGCCACTACTGCCAGCTAAATAAAAGATTCAAACTACGGAAGGCACTAACTACTGATAGGCATAGTTAGCAAATGAAAGATTTTAATAGAGAACAAACAATGTATTTACCTTAATAGTCATAATATATATAGCAGTTCATGACAAATTACAAAACTCCGCCATCTCTCTCCCCACATCCACCACTGCTGGCGGCTCACCTCCAACTGCGCAACGCTACGCGCTGTTCACATCCAGCTGCCGCTGCCCAACACTACAATGGCAGACAACAATGCAAACTAGCGACAGCACACAGCACAGCCAGTGATTTTTTTATACAGAGGTGGCGTTACCAATAAAAAAACCTAAACAGCCTACTTACAGTATTACCGGTCACCGCCCATCCGCAATTCTCCCCGTGCGTGCGCCCGTATTCCAATCACATTACCGAACCGAGCAGTCGCCTGCTTCACGAATCGCACTACCGCCGTTCCGTACTCACAATCCGCGCCTGTGGTTCACGGTCGTCGAACGCATGCCATCGTCACGGACGACATGAATACGTCACTCAGCCACTTTGGCACCCACGCTGGCGTTATCTATGACACCGTTCATCATAAGAATAAACTTCATGTAAACAGTACACTGTGTATTCTCAGCGTTTGCTGGAACCTCATTGGATTTCGTTTCACATAGAGCGGAAAGCAAGCTGTCTCGAGTAAAGTACGATAATGAGGATACGTTTTATGCTGTGCGTTACGCGTACATCGACTCAGCGATAATACGGGGCAACAGCTTTACCGGTGCATTTAACTTGGGCAGCACTAGCCGGACAAGTGATTCAACTAGCCTGCAGTGATAGAATAATTTCAGTAAAGGCGTAAAAAGAGACGAGCAGAGAACAATATAGCTTCGAACGTCATTTAATTTTTAAACGGAAGGAAATAGTATGTGTTAGAACTCAGGCGAAAAGCTACGTAAGTGATCGGACGGAAAACATAACATGCTGTCGATCTTAGCTAACACAGCAATGTAATTGACAACAATAGTGATGAAAATTCCTGATTTTAACGAGGGCAATTTTTATGCATGAGCTATGTGTGACGTAAAAGCGAACTGCTGGGATTTCACCACGCGGTTAAGTATTGAAGCCGCTAAAGGTATGACAGTCGTCTGGTAATCTCTGAATTCCTTCTATATCGGATTCTGAGGAATAAAATTCAGTAGTGCTACGTTGATAAACGAGGCGATCAGCAACAGGTTACGACGTGCTGCTTTGAATTTCGCCATCGTTCGGCAGTGCCGTGTCACAAAGCTTCGTGCATTAGTTCCAGTACGTTTGGCAGCTTAAACACTTGTATGCTATAATATTAGCCGCCTACAAAAAGACTTAATTAATATTAAGGTCTAGAACATCTTACAGCGCTCATAAATACTCACTGTAGCTCAGAAAGATCACGAAGTAAACCATTAAAGATTTTTCTTCGCGGCAAGTTGTTTTATGCTCAGCTGCCTAATTCTAATGAAGGTTCTTGGCCATACGTAAGTTTGGTTTGGTTTTGGTTTTGTTTTGCTTTAAGGCAACTGGTGTCAGACGCGGCCAAGTCAAAAATAATAGAACACGAAGACAGAGAAGAGTTAAAAAAACGACTATACGTCAGTCCCAATGGACATAAAAGAAGACAGCTAGAAACAGGCACGTGGAAAAGGGGCTAAAAAAGATACCATACAGAAACGAAGGTTAAAAACTAAAAATTTAATGGCTTCCGCCATATTGCTTCGGCGGGTAAAAAGTAAAACGCGATCGACAGCCCGCGCGTCATTTATTAAAACGGGCGATAACTCAGACGGCAGAAACCACTTTGTTATGCCTTTCGGTACCGTATTTACATTTCTGCTTTCATCATAATAACTGTTGCGAAAGCGTGGTGACTGTCTACCCCCTCTTCCTCTACCACGGCCTTGATTATGATAATTAGACCTTGTATTCCGAACCTGCACACTTCTAACATTCACGTTCCCACAGTCATTATTTCTGTTGTTTACATAATCGCTAGAAGGTCTGTTATTATTTTGCATCTGCTCCTCAGCAACAGCTAGTCTTTCTACTCGCTCTAAATATTCAGTGAACCTACCCACATTATCTCTAGGTGCGGAAATGATTCTTTTCTGCCAGTAACAAGGCAACTTACTTTCTAGACCCGTAATAATCATTTCCGGTTTCATCTTTTCTGTCAGATGTGACAGCCGAGAAACCCACATTCTATAGAACTCCTTTACTGACTCCCGTCCTGGAGTAAACTTTTTACCACTCTAAAACTCTCTCAAGATATCGTTTTGTTTGTTGTGTGACAAGTACGCATTAATAAATGCAGACTTAAGTTCAAAAAGATTTTTGCATCTTATCACTACGTCAGCTGACCACCGCAAAGCATCTCCTGACAAATGACTTCTTATAAAAGAAATTTTCTCTCGCTCAGGCCGTGCATCAGGCAAAACATCCTCAAAATCATTCCAGAACTCTAATGGGTGAATTTGTTTGTCTGGATCAAAACGTAAAAATTGACGACATTCGATGAAAGCGGCGTCAACTGAAGTCACATGCTGTACAATAGTATTACTAACACTACCAGAGGTTACTCTATTTTCTATGGTTGTAATAATAGCACTTAGTTCTTCTGCTTGTATTTCTACTGCTTCCACTCTGTCAGAACATCTTCTGTTCACATACTCACATAATTTCTTACAGTTAGATTTTACTTTCTTAATATCGTTTTGACAAGCATTTACTCTACTAGTTACTTCTTCAAATCTATTAGAACAAAGTTTGGATTCATTGCCTATTCTTTCTGACAACTTCCCTTCCAGAAGTTCATCTGCGTCTTTGAAATCTTTGCGAATTTTGTCAATTTCGCTTTTGAAAGTACTATGCAGTTTATTTAACTGTTGTCCTACTTTTATTTGCAGATCATGATGATTAGCACCAAGTTAGTAATTTAAACTGTTCAGTTTTGAGGTAAATGTAAATGTCGTGTGACTAGGGCCTCCCGTCGACCAGGTGCAAGTCTTTCGATTTGACGCCACTTCGGCGACTTGCGCGTCGATGGGGATGAAATGATGATGATTAGGACAACACAACACCCAGTCCCCGAGCGAAGAAAATCTCCAACCCAGCCGGTGGTTTCAATCTTACTGTTTAGTTCTTTATTACTTCTTAGTTCTTCATGATGCGATTCAAGCTTAGCAAACAGTAACTGCACCCAATTTGGAGCCTCTACATTGCCACTTGGCATTTTCACTGATTTTAAAGGAGTTTCTCGCATTTCCTGACCTGGCTGAATTTCAGACACATTGAACTCAGTTTCATGGTCTGATAATGTTATTAATTATATCTTCTCTTTTTTACCTCTATTTCAATTACTTCGTCATCAGAAAATGGTTCTAACTTTGCAGTATCATTGAAATTCAAATCAGATTCTACTTTTGACAAATCACACTCTGCTTTTCGATTTATTGGTTCGACGGAACCATCCCCATTAAATTCAGTCTCTGGTTCATGTCAGAGACTGGTTCGGCCTTAACTTTCACATGGTTCTCCATTTTTAGTAGCCTGTTAGCAGCATCTAACAAATACTTTCAATATTCTCGACTTAATTGCTTGGCCTCGACGAATGGTGCCAGCACGGTGTACCAGCAAACATGATGCGACGCATCGCGACTTAATGCAGGCAGCAGCAGCAGCTGTGGTGGTGAGGATGGTCACGATCAAGGTTGCTGTGACTAACATTCACAGTTTATTTACCACACTCGCGAGTAAATCTTAGCACTGTTCTCGCACCGGTTTCTGTCTATTTCACTTCGGTATCCTGTTAGTGCCTATCGAGACCCGCCAGGGTAGCCGAGAGCGCCAATGCGCTGCTTCCTGGACTCGGGTAGGCGCGCCGGCCCCGGGTCGAATCCGCCCGGCGGATTAACGACGAGGGTCGGTGTGGCGGCCAGCCTGGGTGTGGTTTTCCACATCCTACTAGGTGAATACCGGGCTGGTCCCCACGTTCCGCCTAAGTTACACGACTCGCAGACATCTGAAACACATTCACACTATTTCACGATTTACACTAGCAGACAGCTGGGGTACACTGATTCCGACCCGGGAGTGTGTGGGGTGGCGGCATGAAGGGCATCTGGCCACCCACTACAATTCACCATGCCAAATTAACCCTGCCGACCCCGCGCACAATGCGGGATAAAGGCAGTAGCAATAGAAAGAAGAAAGAAAGATCCTGTTAGTGCCTACCGATTTCGTTGTTTTCTACCGATCACTTTCACTGTTCAGTTTTCCCGGACGATACGCACCATGTGTGGGGCGGCGGGTTGAATAGAAATAAATGATAATCATTAGTCATAGGAGGATATTGAAATTGTTGTAAATATTGCTCGCCGTTTTTTTTTTTTTAAAAAAAAAAGAGAGCCTGCAACTACACTCCTGGAAATTGAAATAAGAACACCGTGAATTCATTGTCCCAGGAAGGGGAAACTTTATTGACACATTCCTGGAGTCAGATACATCACATGATCACACTGACAGAACCACAGGCACATAGACACAGGAAACAGAGCATGCACAGTGTCGGCACTAGTACAGTGTATATCCACCTTTCGCAGCAATGCAGGCTGCTATTCTCCCATGGAGACGATCGTAGATATCCTGGATGTAGTCCTGTGGAACGGCTTGCCAAGCCATTTCCACCTGGCGCCTCAGTTGGACCAGCGTTCATGATGGACGTGCAGACCGCGTGAGACGACGCTTCATCCAGTCCCAAACATGCTCAATGGGGGACAGATCCGGAGATCTTGCTGGCCAGGGTAGTTGACTTACACCTTCTAGAGCACGTTGGGTGGCACGGGATACATGCGGACGTGCATTGTCCTGTTGGAACAGCAAGTTCCCTTGCCGGTCTAGGAATGGTAGAACGATGGGTTCGATGACGGTTTGGATGTACCGTGCACTATTCAGTGTCCCCTCGACGATCACCAGTGGTGTACGGCCAGTGTAGGAGATCGCTCCCCACACCATGATGCCGGGTGTTGGCCCTGTGTGCCTCGGTCGTATGCAGTCCTGATTGTGGCGCTCACCTGCACGGCGCCAAACACGCATACGACCATCATTGGCACCAAGGCAGAAGCAACTCTCATCGCTGAAGACGACACGTCTCCATTCGTCCCTCCATTCACGCCTGTCGCGACACCACTGGAGGCGGGCTGCACGATGTTGGGGCGTGAGCGGAAGACGGCCTAACGGTGTGCGGGACCGTAGCCCAGCTTCATGGAGACGGTTGCGAATGGTCCTCGCCGATACCCCAGGAGCAACAGTGTCCCTAATTTGCTGGGAAGTGGCGGTGCGGTCTCCTACGGCACTGCGTAGGATCCTACGGTCTTGGCGTGCATCCGTGCGTCGCTGCGGTCCGGTCCCAGGTCGACGGGCACGTGCACCTTCCGCCGACCACTGGCGACAACATCGATGTACTGTGGAGACCTCATGCCCCACGTGTTGAGCAATTCGGCGGTACGTCCACCCGGCCTCCCGCATGCCCACTATACGCCCTCGCTCAAAGTCCGTCAACTGCACATACGGTTCACGTCCACGCTGTCGCGGCATGCTACCAGTGTTAAAGACTGCGATGGAGCTCCGTATGCCACGGCAAACTGGCTGACACTGACGGCGGCGGTGCACAAATGCTGCGCAGCTAGCACCATTCGACGGCCAACACCGCGGTTCCTGGTGTGTCCGCTGTGCCGTGCGTGTGATCATTGCTTGTACAGCCCTCTCGCAGTGTGCGGAGCAAGTATGGTGGGTCTGACACACCGGTGTCAATGTGTTCTTTTTTCCATTTCCAGGAGTGTATTTCTGTGGACAGCCAGAAAGCGATGGAGAACATACTGACCATAATTCCCAGTCTGCAAGTCCACATACTTGTCCAGCCTAATGAAAGAAATGTTTCTATTCTCTATCTGCTCAAATGGATCAGGACTATAATTATAATAGAAGATTTTGAGTTCTAATTGATATATATATATATGGTAAAGTTTCACATGCACAACATTGTAATATTCATACTGATCATGTTCATACTGGCAGGAAATCTTTCTATCCTAAACAGCACTATAAGCAGTTCAGAGGCGACCTCTATGGTAAGTTTCTACTGAATTGTCTTTCGCTCTGACTACTGATAATGAAAATACATGCTCGCCACAAAATTGGAAAATAATTGTCACCACTTGCCAAGCGGGTTTGTTAACATTTCGGGCGTCACACTAACAGCTACTTTTGCGAAATCTAAGCGATCCGGGACGGTGCACAGTCCTCGCGAGTTCACTTTCTATTATTACTGAAAATAAGTGTTTTGTTATAGCCTGTCTCTGACGTCATCCGAGGCATCACGCACTTCGGCGTTTGACTGAGGTGGATTCTACGGTGACTGAGGGCGAAGTGAAACCTAATCTTGCCTCTCGGCTGTATTTATAAATGTGGTGCAGCAGACGGCCAAGGGAACACCTACCGTCTTCCGACCTGTGGCCACAGTAGCAGCCTCTAAACGGCCAGTTTCTCGGACACACAATAATTAATAAAGATGTTATGCATCAATTAGGAATCTTCGTAATTTTTGCTTGCATGTACGTAAGTTGCTCAAAATCACAGAAAAAGTTTTAGCTCACCTGCATTAAAACTTTGTCTTCTATAATTTTTAGAATGGAACTGACAGTAGAACATGAGCTCTGAACTACAACTTTAACAGACCTTGTATTGGTTGTTATTAACTGATAATGTAAGGAATTAGGAGGTTCTGCGCAGACTCGAAAAGAATATGTGGAAAACACTGATAAGGAGAAGGGACAGGATGATAGGACATCTGTTGAGACATGAGAGAATGACTTCCATGGTACTAGAGGGAGCTGTAGGGGGCAAAAACTGTAGAGGAAGACAGAGGCTGGAATACAGCCAGCAAATAATTGAGGACGTAGTTTGCAGATGCTACTCTGTGATGAAGAGGTTAGCATAGGATAGGGATTCGTTGCGGGCCGCATCAAACCATTCAGAAGACTGATGACAAAAAAAAAGCAAGGTCCAAAAACTTGTTATAGCTGTATTATTTAATACGTTTCATCATGTGCTGTAACCAAAACTTTCTAGCATTAATATAACAGATAATTAAACTACTACAAATAAGGACGTTTTTGTTCCAAATTTAGTTTTCAGTAAATTACTCAAAAACTATTAGAGGTAGCGTAATGGGGGCACGTAGTTATTATTTTTATGTTGAACTGAAGCGTCATACAAATTTTCACATTTCTATTTAGCGTCTTCAATTTTTCTTAAAAACACGGATTCTGACAAAAAAATTTGTTTCATCACGTTGAGACTCGCACCAGTTAATTTCGACATACAACTGCACATTATGACCTATTTCTGGCTTCCTAGCTTCATTATTTTGCACCCCTTATTTTTTTCATAAAACGATGTACTTAGGTAAAATATTGACCTAATCAATCTGATACTTGAGAGTTTAAACATTATTACACTAAAGCATATATTGACAAAGTTTGAAAAAGCAAGTTTAAGTTTTAATTTCATTCTTAATTACGGTGCAATATTTGTGTGCTACGCACAGACGTGTAGTGGTGACGTGGCGCTACAAGCAGTGAACTGGTTTAAGTCCCGGCACTCTCGCTCGGGTGCTGTACCAAATGAACATAACAGGCCTCGTGTTGGAAACTCAGTCCCGTCTATGAGGAAACTGGCGCTCACAAGGCGGTAACAGCAGCACAGTCAGGAACAAAAACACAGACCAGAGTCAGCCAACACACGCAAACAGAAAACAGGGATGAGGAAATAGGAACATACAGTACCAGTGATGTGTTAAACCACTCTCATAAAACAGTTGACAGCATTTTGGATACTTTGGAAAAATAGGTCAAAGAAGAGCAAGAAAACGCTATGGATAATAGTGAGCAAGAAGTTTACGGGTTTGAGTCTGATATGGACGAAGATGAGGTAAAAGCTTATATCTTCTATAATGATGGCAATCTGATGGCTAAAGTTGCGGTAGAGGAAGTAGAGTCAGTTTTGCCAAGTTTTAAAGCTTAGGAATTGATGAAGGGGGTAGCAATAATAATGAGGTCAAGGAACCTGATAGCTGCACTGACTTGCTGCAAACTGTAAAAGCTGACGACAGTATTATTGGTAGCAATTTTGCGCAAGGGCGCAGTTGTTCAGAGGTAGAGAATAGTTTAGCTGATGCGCAGCAAATGGAAGTAGAGGGAGTCGTCATGTGTTTCGATTTAAAATTGGTGGACGGGTTTGAAAAGGCAGCTAAAAATGTAGAAATTGATTAACCCAAAACTACTTTAGGTGGAAACAAATTGAGAAGGATTTATTAGAAGATGTTTATGAGAAACCTGTTCAGAGTAAATTAACTCACCCTATTATAAGAACTAACATATCAAAAGTAACAGTTCGCGACGATGTCGCAGCTTGTGATAACAGTACATTGTCATCTTGACAGTGGCAGTGAAGCAAGTGCTTTGTCCCAAGCATTTTTTTTATTCTATTCCTCATAAGATTAAATTAACTGTCATGAAAGTAAGTGGTTTGAATGCAATAGGTGCTACTGGAAAAGTTTCTAGACTAGTACAGCACTAAGCTTTGTACCCCTTGGTATAGGTGACGAGCACGCGCAGTCTCGCCTGTGTTGTTACCACGCCCGCTTCGGCGACACCGCGGTACCTGTCTTGTCAACCTTGCAACTACCCAATCTCGCCTCACGGCCCGCGTGAGGCGCGCCGAGCTGTGAACGATGCGTAAGCCGCCTCGACACATACAGATTCTCCGGCTGCCCGTCGGCTTCTGTTGTCGCTCCGAACAACTGGTTGTACGCCCTCGACAGCATGAGCAGACTATGTTTCCTGGTCGACACCGGATTGTACGAGGGCTATCCACAAAGTACATTACGTTTTGGATTTAAAAATAAATAAAGTATTGGAAATTTTTTTAATTATATACAGATGAAAGACACACTTAAATACTACTTTTGTACATAGTTGCCATTTAAATTAAGGCACTTATCGTAGCGATGGACGAGCTTGGAAATTCCATCGTCGTAAAATTCGGCCGCCTGCGCCTTCAACCACGTGGTTACCTCTTCTTGAAGCTGTGGGTCGTCATCAAAACGCTGCATAGCCAACCACTTCTTCATTGCTGGGAATAAGTGGAAGTCGCTCAGTGCCAGGTCGGGACTGTACGGCGGATGAGGAAACAACTCCCACTTAAAAGATTCGAGAACTTCACGAGTGGCATTTGCCGTGTGGGCCCGGGCGTTGTCGTGAATCAGCAAGATCTTTGAGCCCAACTTTCCCCTGCGCTTGTTTTGTATTGCTCTTCTGAGGTTGTGCAGAGTTTGGCAATACCTTTGAGAGTTTATTGTAGTGCCTCTTACCAGGAAATCCACAAAAATCACACCTTTTCTGTCCCAAAAGAGGTAACCACGTGGTTGAAGGCGTAGGCGGCCGAATTTCTTTAAAGTCCTCTTCCATCATTCTTAGTAAAGTTTTGAGTATTTTGTTATTTGCGCCTTGAACCTTATACCACATGAAGCCGCGGATTGTTTCTGACAGGCAAAAAAGAAATTTTGTAGTGTGAAGATTACTTTTACTGCTGCATTTGCTGACTTCAATTTGCTTTCGAGAACGCCAGTAAAGCAGATATAGAACAACATTCTGAGTATGAGGTACTTTTATTTCATAGCAGATCTCACTTTGTATTCTTGTGAACAAACAGTGCACAGTCAGAATTTTCGGGTATTGTGTTGATTAAGCACGTAAATTTACAGTGAACAGTGTAGGTAATATTAAACAGTTATTTTTCTTCTGAGTAGAGCAGTATTTTGTTTTTGTGGAGATTTCAAATCAGAAATTACAGTTCATTTCACACAACTTTCATAATGTAATTCATTGTTGAGTTTCAGTTTAATAGTTTGCGCTGAGTACACAATTAGTTCTTCTTCTATTGACACTACATCCCAGGATGAGACTTGGCCTCCTCCATAATTTTTCGCCATTCTTTTCTGGACTCAGCTGTAGACCACCAATCATGGCAACCAACTCGGGTAGCGCCTTCTCCAACCTCATCACTCCATCTCAACCACGGTCGTCCTCTTGTTCTTTTTCCTCCAGGTTCACTGCAGCAGGCTTTCCTTGTAGGATCCGTCTCATCGAGTCATATTAAATGCCCAGCCCATTTCAATGTACACAACTTTATGAACTTGACCACATCATCCCCCTTATAGCGGTCATAAAGCTCGTCATTCCTTCGCCTTCTCCAACTCCCATTATCATGCACAGGTCCAAAGATTCCCCTCAATGTACTTCCTTCATGTGATCTCAGTCTATTTTCGCCCTCCTTTGTAACTGCCCATGTTTCTGAACTATCATGGGGCTACCATCCCAGTTTCCCACACGAACTGGGCTAAGACAATGGGATGGGTTTTCCTGCCTGCTCTTTAATTTGGCACTCGAGAAAGTGGTGCGTGAATCGGATATCTAGACAAGAGATACTGTCAGCTATAAGTCCGTACTATTGTTGGGATATATAGATGATTTGGACCTAATGAGTACAACATTTAGAGATCTACAAAGTGCCTTCTTAGCTCTACAAATGAGGACAGAATAAATGGCCCTGAAATTAATGAAGGAAAGACAAAGTATATGTGTAATGTTACAAATCAATCTTCACAGCCCACAGTAAGCCTTGATGGAATAACTTTTGAGCGAGTGGAATGCTTCAATTATCTGGGTGCAAAGACTGAAGCAAATGACGGCACTTCGACTAAAATTACGGTCTGCGTAAGTGCATCTAGTCGATCTTTTTTTGGAATTCTGCGACATTGTAAATCCACGCTTCTATCACGAGAGACTAAGTGCAGACTCCATAAAACGCTGATACGCCCTGCGCTTTTGTATGGTTCAGATGCACAGTGAGTTACTTTTGGCCTTTAATTAGATTAGTGCTTATTACTTCAAATTCAGTTGAAACGTCCCCTTAGAAAAATTTATGAATTATTGAGCTGATAAACCTCTTACATTATTTGTTTTTCAAACAGCTGAACAAAACTGAACGTCCTCAGACATTACTCTCATTACTTATTCTGATCAACACTAAACTGACACACAATATTTTTAGCGCAACGCAGTCTGGCTTTCAATAATCCCTACAAAAGAATGGGCCTGACTAACATTAACCTACACGTTTCACAAATCATTTACCTCACAAAAAATCTTCGTTACTCGAACTACTGCAATACAGCGAGCGCCACTACTGCCAGCTAAATGAAAGATTCAAACTACTGAAGGCACTAACTACTGATAGGCATAGTTTGCAAATGAAAGATTTTGATAGAGAACAAAAGTCATAATATATATACCAGTTCATGACATCCAGTCTTACAAATTTGCTGTCTCTGATGGACACACGTCCAGATCATCCGCTCTCAAAACTGCGCCATCTCTCTCCCCACATTCACCACTGCTGGCAGCTCACCTCCAACTGCACAACGCTATGCGCTGTTAACAGCCAATTGCCCAACACTACAATAGCGACTATTCCAACAATGCCACCCAGCCACAGACTGCACACAGCACAGCCAGTGATTTGCATACAGAGCGCTACGTGGCGTTACCAACATAGAAACCTAAACAGCCTACTTACACAGTGTTTCACTAAGTTTAACGTTTTGTTTCACGACACTTTTTGCATCCGCTACAAAGGGTCAACCAACTGTCAGTATTATTCAGCATTTGAATATGATATCTACAACACACTTTACGAGAGGCAACAGTGTTTGGAAAAAGAACGTTCACTATTTTTATCTACAAATAAATTTATACAAAAAGCTCACAATACGGCTTTTTTTTTTTTACTCTTTATCCTCTGTTTGTCCCCACTTAACAAAATCGCTGCCCGCATCTCGTGGTCGTGCGGTAGCGTTCTCGCTTCCCACGCCCGGGTTCCCGGGTTCGATTCCCGGCGGGGTCAGGGATTTTCTCTGCCTCGTGATGGCTGGGTGTTGTGTGCTGTCTTTAGGTTAGTTAGGTTTAAGTAGTTCTAAGTTCTAGGGGACTTATGACCACAGCAGTTGAGTCCCATAGTGCTCAGAGCCATTTGAACCATTTTTGAACAAAATCGCTGGCCGGAGTGGCAGAGCGGTTCTAGGGGCTTCAGTCTGGAACCGCGCGACGGCTACGGTCGCAGGTTCGAATCCTGCCTCCGGCATGGATGTGTGTGATGTCCTTAGGTTAGTCAGGTTTAAGTAGTACTAAGTTCTAGGGGACTGATGACCTCCACTGTTAAGTCCCATAGTGCTCAGAGCCATTTGAACCATTTTTAACAAAATCACCCGGTATACAACTTCAGTACAAACAAACCTCTGATAGTAGCAGTCTTTATTGAGGCAACAAGTTTATGTATAATATAATTGTAATGTATTTTGTCAGTTGTAACATTACACACTTTGTAGCTATAAAAACAAAGTCGCCATAAAAGACTCGTATTTCCAAATTCAACAGAAATACAAATTATGTTTCGACGACAGACATATATGGATGGAACTCAGAAGCGTCGACTCAGGTGTTGTGATGCTCATCTGGTGGCGAAGTGCGCCCTGAACGGCCTGGGAGCGGCCGTGAGCCCCGGCAGCGGGTCCGTCGACAGCCTGGGCTCGCCGGCCGGCAGCGACACGGCCAGGTCCTGCAAGATGGCACCCAGGAAGAGGAACAGGTTGTTCTTGGCCAGAGGCATCCCGAGGCAGGAGCGCGCGCCCGTGCCGAAGTTGATGACGTACGGGTCCCGCGTGAAGGCGGCCGTCTCCCTGTCGAGGAAGCGCTCCGGTCGGAACACGTGCGGGTCCCCCCAGTGCTCCTTGTCGTGCATCGCGCACCACAGGCTGATGAAGAACCACGTACCCTACACACAGACCAGCCAGTGAGCGCTCGTACGAAGTGTTAAACTCCGCCAAAGATTAGTGTGTGTTGAAGCTGTGCAAGTTGGACTACGCAGGCACACAACATTAAGTTCACAATATATTTGAAGACTAGTACGGCATGTAATCTGAAGCGCCAAAGAAACTGGTATAGGCATACGTATTCATATACAAAGATATGTAAACAGTCGGAATACGGCGCTGCGGTCTGCAACTACTATACAGGGTGTTACAAAAAGGTACGGCCAAACTTTCAGGAAACATTCCTCACACACAAAGACAGAAAATATGTTATGTGGACATGTGTCCGGAAACGCTTACTTTCCGTATTAGAGCTCATTTTATTCCTTCTCTTCAAATCTCATTAATCATAGAATGGAAACACACAGCAACAGAACGTACCAGCGTGACTTCAAACACTTTGTTACAGGAAATGTTCAAAATGTCCTCCGTTAGCGAGGATACATGCATCCACCCTCCGTCGCATGGAATCCCTGATGCGCTGATGCAGCCCTGGACAATGGCGTATTGTATCACAGCCGTCCACAATACGAGCACGAAGAGTCTCTACATTTGGTACCGGGGTTGCATAGACAAGAGCTTTCAAATGCCCCCATAAATGAAAGTCAAGAGGGTTGAGGTCAGGAGAGCGTGGAGGCCATGGAATTGGTCCGCCTCTACCAATCCATCGGTCACCGAATCTGTTGGAGCTCCATCGTGCATGAACCACATGTTGTGTCGTACTTGTAAAGGCACATGTTCTAGCAGCACAGGTAGAGTATCCCGTATGAAATCATGGCTGTGAATCGAGGAAGTACAGTACATACTGACGAAACTAAAATGAGCTTTAACATGGAAATTAAGCGTTTCCGGACACATGTCCAAATAACATATTTTCTTTATTTGTGTGTGAGGAATGTTTCCTGAAAGTTTGGACGTACCTTTTTGTAACATCCCGTATAAGACAAGTGTCTTGCGCAGTTGTTAGATCGGTTACTGCTGCCACAATGGCAGGTTATCAAGACTTAAGTGACTATGAACTTGGTGTTATAGTTAGTCCACGAGCGATGGGACAAGCATCTCCGTAGTAGTGATGAAGTGGGGATTTTCCAGTACGACCATTTCACGAGTGTACCGTGAATATCATGAATCTGCGACATCACTGCTGCCGGAAAAAGATCATGCTGGAACAGGACCAACTACGGCTGAAGAGAATCGTTCAACGTGACAGAAGTGCAGCGCTACCCCAATTTGCTGCAGGTTTGATTGCAGGGCCGTAAACAACTGTTGCCGTGCGAACCATTCAACGAAACGTCATCGATATGGGCTTTCGTAGCCGAAGGCCCACTCGTGTACCCTTGATCACTGCACAACACGAAGGTTTACGCCTCGCCTGGACCCGTCAACACCGACATTGATCTGTTCATGACTGGAAACATGTGGCCTCGTAAGACGAGTTTCGTTTCACATTGTATCGAGCGGATGGACGTGTTTGGATATGGAGACAGCCTCATGAATCCATGGACCCTGCACGTCAGCATGGGACTGTTCAAACTGGTGGAGGTTGTGTAATGGTGTGGGACGTGTGCAGATGGAGTGATAAGGGACACCTGATACGTCTAAATACGACTGTGGCAGGTGACACGTACATAAGTATCCTGTCTGATCACCTCCATCCATTCAAGTCCATTGTGCATTTCGACGGACCTGGGCAGTTTCAGCAGGACAACGCGACACCGCACACGTCCAGAATTGCTACAGAGTGGCTCCAGGAACACTCTTCTCCGTTTAAACACTTCCGCTGCCCACCAAACTCCCCAGACATGAACATTATTGAGCACATCAGTTTGCTATTCAGAAGAGAACTCCAGCTCCTAGCACTCTTTGAGGCTTTATGAACAGCCTTGCACGATTCATGGTGCCAGTTCGCTCCAGAACAACTTCGGACATTCTTCGAGTCCATGCCATGTCGTATTGCTGTGCTTCTGCGTGCTCGCGGGGCCCCTACACTATATTATGCAGGTGTACCAGATTTTTTTTTTTTTTTTTTTTTTTTTTTTTTTTTTTTTTTTTTTTTTTTTTTTTTTGCTATTCAGTGCATCTAAATATAAGGGATGTCTTATAATTTCTTACAAAAAAGCTTTAAGAGGAAACATTTTTAGTACACTAGATTTGTTTGGAAATACAGACTTTCTCCACGAATTTCACTCATGAAATCTTCTAGGGTTGTCAGTCCCGTCGTGGCGTCGTGTTGTCTCAGCGTTTCGACGTGTTTCCTACTCGTAATCTTCAGGCAAGACATCAGTTTCATGTCCATTTCGTTCCTCTGTAACCGCTACAGCGAGGGCCCAATGGGTGGGCTAGTCGCTTCGAGAGGCATCTTACGGCGGATGGTGGGATGTGCCCACAATGTGACACTGCATCAACGAAGGACGCATGTCTGTTTTTCAACAGAGAAAGGCGCTATTCCGAACCAACAGGTTCTGCGATTCCGCCATCAAAGAGGCAGCTAGAATAAGAGTACGCGATGATCTTGTCAACTGGGACAGCGACTCCAAGCTAAGCTCCGCATGGGATGTAGCATTAGCAAAAGTATTGAGGGAACGGTCTGAGGTGAAAGCTGTGGAGGCAGTGGAAGGAACACACAAGCAGCCCTGGGATTCGACGTCCGGACCCTAATTCACCCCACTGAGGAGCTCCACCACTGGCCGAGACATCTGTTTCAGGATCACACGGCTGGTCCACCCATTTGGCTCTCGGGTATAAAAGAACGAATTGGACGTCAACCTGACACTCCACCTGAAAATGACGAGTAGGAATCTCGTCAAAACGTTGCAACGATACGATGCCACAGCACGGCTGATAAACTGAGATGATTTCATCAAGGGAAAACAGTGTTTCCATTTATTCGTCCACACATCGTGTTCTATCAATTCCATCACGTCATCCCTTAGCAAGCAGAACCAGCATATCCAAGTTCCTAGTGTATACTATAGTAACTATAAATTGTGACTACTGTCAATCTATACAACTTGATTATTATGCGAATTACACTACTTTACTGGCATACTAGACAGTGACTGGCATTGCCAGGATATTTAATACCTGCCACTCAAAGTGATGGACCCTGTGCCTTGTTGATACTCAAAGCGAATGTAAGCCTCATGGGAAACTGCAGTCGCTTTAAAGCGATGGGCATATTTGAATCACTGGATATCAACGGAATGTGACGAATGAATACGTCTTCATCTGTGGAAATTATAAATATCAGGTTCTAAGCTTCTGGTTCTGACTTTTTTGAGTACGATTCGAACAGTTCGAGCAGTTTACGTCATGGTTCGGGAAATCTCAGGTTCTGTTCGATCCGTTGATCCGCCTGGGATCTAGTGACTGTTTTTGGTAATACTGTATATCCTCGACCTGCCTTAGCGCTTGTATGGCATTGTGGATATTAATAACAAAAATAACTGTTAAGCGAGGACTAAAATATCTTCTAGGGTATACGCCACATGTAACAACAACAACTAATCAATAAATAAGAGTTTGCAATTATGTTTCTATCAAATTTTCGAGCTTTCGCTCGTCACCGCTCTAGTGTCGTCTGATTGTATTACACTACTGGCCATTAAAACTGCTACGCCAAGACGAAATGCAGGTGATAAACAGGTATTCATTGGACAAATGTATTATACTCGAACTTACATATGATGACATTTTCACGCAATTTGGGTGCATAGATCCTGAGAAATCAGTACCCAGAACAACCACCTCTGGCCGTAATAACGGCCTTGATACGCCTGGGCATTGAGTCAAACAGAGCTTGGATGGCACGTACAGGTACAGCTGCCCACGCAGCTTCAACAGAATACCACAGTTCATCAAGAGTGGTGACTGGGGTATTGTGACGAGCCAGTTGCTCGCCCACCATTGACCAAACGTTTTCAATTCGTGAGAGATCTGGAGAATGTGCTGGACAGGGCAGCAGTCGAACATTTTCTGTATCCAGAAAGGCACGTACAGGACCTGCAACATGCGGTCGTGCATTATCCTGCTGAAATGTAGGGTTTCGCAGGGGTCGAATGAAGGGTAGAGCCACGGGTCGTAACACATCTGAAATGTAATGTCCACTGTTCAAAGTGCCGTCAATGCGAACAAGAGATGACCGAGACGTGTAAGCAATGGCACCCCATACCATCACGCCGGGTGATACGTCAGTATGGCGATGACGAATACACGCTTCCGATGTCCGTTCACTGCGATGTCGCCAAACACGGATGCGACCATCATGATGTTGTAAACAGAACCTGGACTCATCCAAAATATGACGTTTTGCCATTCGTGCACCTAGGTTCGTCGTTGAGTACACCATCGCAGGCGCTGCTGTCTGTGATGCAGCGTCAAGGGTATCCGCAGCTATGGTCTCCGAGCTGATAGTCCATGCTGCTGCAAACGTCGTCGAACTGTTGTGCAGATGGTTGTTATCTTTCAAACGTCCCCATTTGTTGACTCAGGGATCGAGACGTGGCTGCACGATCCGTTACAGCCATGCGGATAAGATGTCTGTCTTCTCGACTGCTAGTGATATGAGGCCGTTGGGATCCAGCACGGCGTTCGGTATTACCCTCCTGAAACAACCGATTCCATATTCTGCTAACAGTCATTGGATCTCAACCAACGCGAGCAGCAATGTTGCGATACGATAAACCGCAATCGCGATAGGCTACAATCCGACCTTTATCAAAGTCGGAAACGTGATGGTACGCATTTCTCCTCCTTCCACAAGGCATCACAACATCACTTCACCAGGCAACGCCCGTCAACTGCTGTTTGTGTATGAGAAATCGGTTGGAAACTTTCCTCATGTCAGCACGTTGTAGGTGTCGCCACCGGCGTCAACCTTGTGTGAATGCTCTGAAAAGGTAATCATTAGCATATCAGAGCATCTTCTTCCTGTCGGTTAAATTTCGCGTCTGTAGCACGTCATCATCGTGGTGTAGCAATTTTAATGGCCAGTAGTGTATTTCGTAATAGACATTTACGAAAGTTTATGATTTCTGATAACGTTATCAACGAATTACATACCAGAAAAATTAGAAATCCGTTCAACACAAACATTGATGTTAACCGCTATTAACAGGGTATAAATTATAAAACTAGTGACAATTAAGTTATATTGCTTTACTTTGTTCCTGACTATCTGGAGATTTCCAGTTCCCAGCGTCTGATGTTTGGTAACTAACTGTTAGTGATTTTTGCACCTCTAAACTCCAATCTGAATCCTCGTCTGGGAAGCATCGTCCATATGAAAATTAGTTTTTTTATTTCTGTTATTACTAGTACTGTAGTATTATCTAGAATCATTAGCAATGCTTCCATAACTGCAGCATGCGCAATATTGCTTTAACACCACTATCATGTAGCAGTGCTACAAAACATATTTTTTGTAAGAGCACAAACGATATTCACTGATCACATATGGCCTTCCGTAAAACAATAGCTATGCAGCCTTTGTTTCATTGATCTGAAGCATGATTACAATCACAAAATGGAAAATATATTCAGAAATACTACAGAAAAACGCTTCACGTCTCTTACGAGCCAGTCCGCAGATTGTGTTATCGCGTCACAGCCGAACTTTGCAAATTTTACTAACGTAAATATATGGAAACAGACGCAGTAAAGTGCGCTAACGAAAAGTATAAACCTTTGGGGACATATAAACTGAATCTAGATACCAGAACTGTAACCGTAAATTTAATCTCTAAATGGGCAAAGATCACCGACATAAGTGCTTAAATAAACCATTGTACAAGGGTCCCCGATATCACTTTCTTCTTCTTCTTTCGTTTCACCCTCTTTGGGATATGCTGGATCAATCATTTCTTTGTGCGTGTTTCTTTTCTTAAGGCCCAGTATTTCCTCATTCTTTCTGACCTTCTTTTCCCCTCTTCTTCCGAGATGAAGGGTTTGGATTTTGTGTAGATTTGTCTCGGAACCTTATGTTTTCATCTTTAGTAATTAATTTAGCTGTTCGATCGATAAGTGAATTATCGGAAATCTTTAATTCTACTAGGTCTTTCTCAGTTTCTTTAAATCAGCTGTGTTTCGTTTTGCGGTTACGGAAAAAGTCAAAGATTTGTTTGGTTAATCTGTTGGAATTCATTCTGAGAAGATGACCATAAAAAATTATCCTCCTTTTTCGCATAGCATCTGGAAGTTTTTCAGTTTTCTTGTAGAGAGTTTCATTTTTGATGTATAACATCTTAGTGTCTCGATATTTTGGTCCTATGATTTTGCTTAAAATTTTTCTTTCCTTTAGCTCAAGTTTCTCCATCTGGTCTTTGAAATTCGTGTTTAGTGTTTCTGCTGCATACAGTGCTTCTGGCTTAATCACTGTCTTGTAATGTGTAATTTTGGACCCCCATGAAAGGGATTTTTGTTGTATGTATTTTTTGTTAGTTGGAACCCAATTCAAGTTTATTTTTTCTGGATTCCAATGCTTTGCTTTCCCCAGCACTCCAACTAATCCATTCCGCGAGATATTTGAATTCTTTTACTATTTCAATCTTTTGTTCTTGAACTTTGAGGCCGGCCAGTGAGGCCGAGCGTTTCTAGGCGCTTCAGTCTGGAACCGCGCGACCACTACGGTCGCAGGGTCGAATCTTGCCTCGGACATGGAAGCGTGTGATGTCCTTAGGTTACTTAGGTTTAAGTAGTTCTAAGTTCTAGGGGACTGATGACCTCAGATGTTAAGTCCCATAGTGAACAGAGCCATTGATCCTTTTTTTTTTTTTTTTAACTTTGCGGTATTTACATGAGTGCTTGATGTTTGTCAGTATCTTATTTTTTCAAAGGAGGTGTGAAGACCTATTTTAGCTGCTTGTTTCTTTAGTTCAAGGATTTGTTCCCGTTCTTCTGATATCATTTTTTGCTTATTTTGCTCGCTCGCTTTGTTAGCTCCCTGGATTCTGAATGGCGCCGGCTTTGATCTGATGTTAATTTAGCTGGATGTTCAGCTTTAGCTCCTATCCGGAGAATAAATATATAATCAGATTCCGGTAATAATTAAATGTATAGGAATCATATGAAGGGCTTATTTCAATAGTGGTACAAGTCCATTACCTCCACTTTTCTGTCTATAATGCTTCTGACATTAATGGTCGAAACAAACAGAAAGAAAGATTTATCTCTACCAAGAAGTCATATGTTTTAATACGTATTTCTGGTATCTCAACTGCAGGTTTTTCAGCGCTCATTTAACTTTGAGACTCTGTATCTCAGAATGAACAAAAGTGGACTTGTGCCACTATTTAAATAAGCCCTTCATATAAAAGTATTATGTTCACACCATGTAAGAGCAATCTGACTAACTGGGGTTTCCTAGAGGAGCCGCCACTCTGTGAGTGTGGAGGAACTCAATGTCCAGCAACATGCACAACAGAAGACCTGCTATATGCATCACCAAATGCAACAGAGGTCGCTAACTTCTGGGCGCCAAAAATGTAAATAATTGTCTTGTAAATATATATACACACCACATGTAAATATTGTATATTATTTTATACATCGTAAATGCTTCTGACACGAATAAAAAAAATTATGTTCACAGACAACATTTTTTGTTTTTCTGTTATAACAATCGATTACCCGCTGTGATGACCAAACATAGAAGTGTGTGTCAGTTACTTTGAAAATATATTCTTAAATTCATTTTTCATTTCATTTCAAAAACCAATTCTTTACTTACGAGATTAGTACTCGTAATTGTGGAATAGTTAAATACGGAAGCTTTTCTTTTAGTCCGCGTAATTTTCAAGCACCAATTCAGGCGCTGCTATATTTTGTCTTTAAATTTCGATAGAACCTGCAATCACTTTCACATTAGGGAGTCCAGTTATAAACTACATATTCTTTTCCGAAAGGTAACAGCATTAAATTTCACGGTCGATTTATAGATTACCAAAAGGACTGTCTTGCAGGATACAATGGTGAGCAGTAGCTATTTTAAAGTTGCTTCTGGAATTGTTTAATAATCTCCGTAAAAGAATTAACAACAGAATCAAAGAAACTATATTTCACGAAAACAGGTCCCAATTTCCTTTTACGTTGCCGTCATTGCTAATTATTTCAAGTCGCAATTTACAGAAAGTTGTTTTTCGTAACTTCAGTTCATTTAAAGACAGGCGGTGACGATGTGTGTATGTGTGTGTGTGTGTGTGTGTGAGAGAGAGAGAGAGAGAGAGAGAGAAAGAGAGAGAGAGAGAGAGAGAGAGAGAGAGAGAGAGATTTTGGTGAAAGTGGTGCAGTGAAAATTAGCTTTAGATAGAGAAAGAATATCAAATTTTAATATATAAATTCGATCTTGGTTTGTAGTAGGTCCTTCTTCTTGCTTTTAGCTCTCGTATAAAATTCTTAGACATTATTTTGTTTTCCAACCTATGTCACTTCCGTTTTACTATTTATTCCAAATATAAATACTGGAGTACGTGATTACATTATTAGACGCATTAATTTTTTATGTTGTTTGCCTTTGAGTCACATAGTGCAAAAATCATTATAGAAGTTACATCAAAAGGTCTTTTACAAAGCGTGGTAGTTGCTAGATGGGTATCATGTTGCATATTTTGCTAATAAAATTACGTTCGAAAACGCTTCGTTCGGGTGCTAGCGTCTCTGAAATGTGGAGGAGGAAGCTGGAAGTTTGGACCACACAAGCTAGGCAAGAGTAGAGGAGGCAATGTACGTTACTGTCACTAAAGACCAGTTTGATTCTCTTACAGAAGATGCTCAATATGACCTCCATCAACTTCGATGCATTTGGTATATTTCCTTGCCGAGCCATTGGCCGCCGCGCTCACCGGACTTGATGCCATTGAATTTTCATTTCTGGGGGTACGTGAAAACCCTGGTGTACGAGACACACGTGGAGTCATCACAAGATCTTGTGGCACGAATACAAGTGTCAGCTGGAGTCATGCGTAATGTGATGGTAATCTTTACCAGGGTTCGGAAAGGCATCGTCAGGTGATACACAAAATGTTTCGCAGTTTGCGGTCATGTTAAGCACTATGTATATGCGAATTAAATTGGCTTTCTATGACAGTAATGTACATTGTCTCCTTTACTCCTTGCCCAGCTGGTGTGGTCCAAACTGCGTATCTCCTCCTTCACGTTACAGAGACGCTAGCACACAAACTCAACGTTTTCGAGTATAGGTTTATTGACAAAATACGGTCATATGATACCCATCTAGCAACAAACACGCATTGTAACGTACCTTTCACCCGTATACATAGTCGGCAACATCTATGCAGTGATCATAATCCACTGCCCACGTCGTCAACGTCGAACTGGGATTGTTACGTGTGTTTCTTATAGTGCCGTTGCTTACATTTTGCGCTATGAGCGTAATTTTAATAATACACGAATTTGTACCATTTTTTCGTATTCCTTTATTATTTACAGCAAATGTGATTAAATGTTGCTACCTATGCAAATCGAAACATGTCAAAGGTAGGACAATTATTATTTCTCATAGGGAACTACAGCTAGTGAATACTTATGGTTATCATCCGAGTAAGAGGCGCTTGATATGTTAAAAAATGAAGAAACAGTGAAATATAGAGGTAAGGCTACGTTATGTGGCCGCATGGCCACATATTGACAGAAAAAGTGCTATACAAATTCGGAAATGTGGGCTGCCAGTCAATTCATTGAGTGCACACATTCATCAGCAGTTAATAATTATGTATGGCAAATAGAGTTATTACCTTCTGATTATACAGATATCTAAACCATTATGCGCATTTTAAAGCAGTACAATAGTAAACTGTATTACCATTAGGCCTAATTATGACGTGGAAAATGATAATGTGCGCTTAATAGTTGAGTTTCGTATCGTCGAACGAACGTTGCGCCGTATGAGAAAGGAAAAACGGAAGAATTTTGTTCGTAAAAATATTTCATAGTGTGACAAATCGCTAATTTGCTGCAAGTCATAGCTACACATTTTTTGTTTTTTGCGTACTGTAAAGTCATTTATTAATGCAGCGGTAACATAATTTATTTAAACAGAGGGGCGGCAGTACGATAAAGTTGAATTCGAGACATAACATAATAGCACTGACTGTCATTGTTTTGCTATAATAGAAAAAGCAGTATCTAGGTTCTAGTACTTATTACAAACAAGCGAAGCGCCTTTGCTTTTATCCTTTAAATATTTAAGCCAAATTCATTCCAGATATCAAATGCAAACCGTTAAGATCCGTATGAGTCGTGTGTACATGATCCATTATACTTTTGAACGGCATCTTTTTGTACTAACGATGTAATGGTGACGACATTCAAAAGCTACAGTCCACTTAAGAGCAATTCTCACACCTTGCCATAACCACTTGACTTTGAAGGAAGCGTATGTTGGCTACAAAAATTCTGTTCTGCGCATCTGAATGCTCACTCCACAGATATTCCTACAACTGTGTAGCAAAATACGAGTCCTAAGATTTCGATGGTTTCATATCAGATAAAAGTAACCTTTGGTCTATGAAATACTGTGTCTTTATTTTAGAAATCTTTGATGTTTTTTGTGGACCAGAATGATGGCTGAGAAACATAACATTCATTGAAAAGCCCTATCAAATCAAAAGATTGCCTACTGAGCGTGGCTGCACCTTTTTTAACATCAACTGCGTAAATGTGGTATGTGTGCTGGTGTAAGCTGTCGCCAGCACACCGGTCGGCAAAAATGCAGCAAGAAGATCAATAGTAGACACTGGATCAAGCGCACCTGCCAGGAGAGAGGCCAAAGACAGACTCGCAAGCAATGAACCGCCAACGACGTCTCGACCACAAGTACACTACTGGCCATTAAAACTGCTACACCATCAAGATGACGTGCTACAGACGCGAAATTGAACCGACAGAAAGAAGATGCTCTGATATGCTAATAATTACCTTTTCAGAGCATTCACACAAGGTTGGCGCCGGTGGCGACATCTACAACGTGCTGACATGAGAAAAGTTTCCAACCGATTTCTCATACACAAACAGCACTTGACCGGCGTTGCCTGGTGAAACTTTGTTGTGATGCCTCGTGTAAGGAGGAGAAATGCGCACCATCACGTTCCCGACGTTGATAAAGGTCGGATTGTAGCCTATCGCGATTGCGGTTTATCGTATCGCGACAATGCTGCTCGCGTTGGTCGAGGTCCAATGACTGTTAGCAGAATATGGAATCGGTGGGTTCAGGAGGGTAATACCGAACGCCGTGCTGGATCCCAACGGCCTCGTATCACTAGCAGTCGAGATGACAGGCATCCTATCCGCATGGCTGTAACGGATCGTGCAGCCACGTCTCGATCCCTGAGTCAACAGATGGGGACGCTTGCAAGACAATAAACATCTTCACGGACAGTTCGACGACGTCTGCAGCAGCATGGACTGTCAGCTCGAAGACCATGGCTGCTGTTATCCTTGACACTGCATCACAGACAGGAGCGCCTGCGATGGTGTACTCAACGACGAACCTGGGTGCACGAATGGAAAACGTCACACTTTGGGATGAATCCAGGCTCTGTTTACAGCATCATGATGGGCGCATCCGTGTTTGGCGACATCGCGGTGAACGCACATTGGAAGCGTGTGTTCGTCATCGCCATACTAGCTTATCACCTGGCGTGATGGTATGGGGTGCCAGTGGTTACACGTCTCGGTCACCTCTTGTTCGCATTGATGTCACTTTGAACAGTGGATGTTACATTTCAGATGTGTTACGACCCGTGGCTCTACCCTTCATTCGATCCCTGCGAAACCCTACATTTCAGCAGAATAATGCACGATCGCATGTTCCAGGTCCTGTAAGGACCTTTCTGGGTACAGAAAAAGTTCGACTGCTGCCCTGTCCAGCACATTCTCCAGATCTCTCACCAATTGAAAACGTCTGGTTAATGGTGGCCGAGCAACTGGCTCGTCACAATACGCCAATCACTACTCTTGATGAACTGTGGTATCGAGTTGAAGCTACATGTGCAGCTGTACCTGTACACGCCATCCAAGCTCTGTTTGACTCAATGCCTAGGCGTATCAAGGCCGTTATTAGGGCCAGAGGTGGTTGTTCTGGGTACTGATTTCTCAGGATCTATGCACCCAAATTGCGTGAAAATTTAATCACATGTCAGTTCGAGTATAATATATTTGTCCAATGAATACCCGTTTATCATCTGCATTTCTTCTTGGTGTAGCAAGTTTAATGGCCAGTAGTGTATATACGAGGGCAGTTCAATAAGTAATGCAACACATTTTTTTTCTGAAACAGGGGTTGTTTTATTCAGCATTGAAATACACCAGGTTATTCCCCAATCTTTTAGCTACACAACACTATTTTTCAACGTAATCTCCATTCAATGCTACGGCCTTACCGCCACCTTGAAATGAGGGCCTGCATGCCTGCACGGTACCATTCCACTGGTCGATGTCGGAGCCAACGTCGTACTGCATCAATAACTTCTTCATCATCCGCGTAGTGCCTCCCACGGATTGCGTCCTTCATTGGGCCATACATATGGAAATCCGACGGTGCGAGATCGGGGCTGTAGGGTGCATGAGGAAGAACAGTCCACTGAAGTTTTGTGAGCTCCTCTCGGGTGCGAAGACTTGTGTGAGGTCTTGCGTTGTCATGAAGAAGGAGAAGTTCGTTCAGATTTTTGTGCCTACGAACACGCTGAAGTCGTTTCTTCAATTTCTGAAGAGTAGCACAATACACTTCAGAGTTGATCGTTTGACCATGGGGAAGGACATCCTTCAGCGTCCCAGAAGACTGTAACCATGACTTTACCGGCTGAGGGTATGGCTTTATACTTTTTCTTGGTAGGGGAGTGGGTGTGGCGCCACTTCATTGATTGCCGTTTTGTTTCAGGTTCGAAGTGATGAACCCATGTTTCATCGCCTGTAACAATCTTTGACAAGAAATTGTCACCCTCAGCCACATGACGAGCAAGCAATTCCGCACAGATGGTTCTCCTTTGCTCTTTATGGTGTTCGGTTAGACAAGGAGGGACCCAGCGGGAACAAACCTTTGAATATCCCAACTGGTGAACAATTGTGACAGCACTACCAACAGAGATGTCAAGTTGAGCACTGAGTTGTTTGATGGTGATCCGTCGATCATCTCGAACGAGTGTGTTCGCACGCTCCGCCATTGCAGGAGTCACAGCTGTGCACGGTCGGCCCGCACGCAGGAGATCAGACAGTCTTGCTTGACCTTGCGGCGATGATGACACACGCTTTGCCCAACGACTCACCGTGCTTTTGTCCACTGCTAGATCACCGTAGACATTCTGCAAGCGCCTATGAATATCTGAGATGCCCTGGTTTTCCGCCAAAAGAAACTCGATCACTGCCCGTTGTTTGCAACGCACATCCGTTATAGACGCCATTTTAACAGCTCCGTACAGCGCTGCCACCTGTCGGAAGTCAATGAAACTATACGAGACGAAGCGGGAATGTTTGAAAATATTCCACAAGAAATTTCCAGTTTTTTCAACCAAAATTGACCGAGAAAAAAAAAACGTGTTGCATTACTTATTGAACTGCCCTCGTAGATCGCCGCAGCTGACAGGAGGGGTCAGTCTCAGTCTCTGTCACTAACTCAGTCACTAGATCGGTAGCTATTCTATTTCGCGTTAGTCAGTTTACATCACCGGCTACGAGAGTGTCCGCCCCGATAGCTGAGTGGTCAGCGTGAAGCATTGCCATCCTACGGGCCCGGGTTCGATTCCTGGCTCTGTCGGGGAATTTTCTCCGCTCAGGGACTGGTTGTTGTGTTGTCTTCATCATCATTTCATCCCTATCCGGCCCGCAGGTCGTCCAAATTGGCGTCGACTATAATAAGACCTGCACCACAGCGACCGGACCTGCCCCGCAAGGGGCCTCCCAGCCAATGACGCCAAACGCTCATTTCCATCACCGGTTACGAGAGTGTATATCGACCAGAGTACTTCACCAACAGTGAGGCTAACGTGGACTAATATGTAAGAACTTGTACCACAACACATGGACACTGTTAAAGTTAAGTAGCAGCTATCTGTTTAAGTAAATAAGGTCTGTCTTCAAGTAAGTAAAGAAGCATGTTAATACATGTATGCAGTTGTATTGTAGAAAGAGGATACCGGCCACAAAATAATGTCCTCTCCCTTGCTTTCCATGGTACAAGGTACTACAGTAGCGACAAGGACACAACAATACGTACCTTAGGTATGTTGTAGCCGTGTAGAGTGGTGTCCTTAAGCGCTACGTGTGGGGGGCACATGGGTGCAGTGGTGTTTATGCGGGAAATCTCAGCTATCACAGCCTCGAAGTACGGCAGCCTGAAAACAAAAGTTTGGTCCAAAAGGAGTAAAGTAAACGTTATTAAACGTGATTAGTTCCTTAATTTTCTTCTTTGACTAACCGTGGCCTGTCTTCGAGTGAAATTCTTCTAGAATGGCCGACCACAGCATCCAGCTCCTTCTGCACTTTCTCTTGGACCTCCGGATACAGGATCATATACATTATGGCGAAGGCCAGAGTGTTGGAAACTGTATCAGATCCAGCAGCAAAGAGGTCGAAGATTATAGCCGCAAGTCCATCTTCTGAAAGGCAAAACAGTCCCGAGATACAAATAAACTGACTCAGCCATTACTGAACAAAAATATATTGACACATTAGCACCTAGAGTCAAAATAAAAATTGCTATTTTTGAGAACTATAACCACTTTTCTCATCACCAGGAGAAAAATGATGATAACCATATTTTGATCCTTTGGCTTCTACGAATTCACACAGACACTCTCCACCATTGTTCTCAAAATTGAAGTAGAAAATTGAAAATGTTTGAATATAGTCCAATAATCGATTACACGTTGAGACCCAGCCCACCTCGTGGCCAGTAGTCTACGACAACATGGAGCGACCGGAGCTGCCATCAGTATAGCTGTAGAGTTTCTTAATGTTGAATATGGACAAATGTCCATAGACTTCTTGAATACAGAATACCGCTAGCTCGGAGTGTGTGCAGCAGCAGTTGGTCATTGTTGATTGGCCATACTTAAATAATTTCGATGAAATACGGTGAAACGCCTACAGATGGTTCAAAGATCTCTAAGAAGATGAGGTCAACGTGGCAAACGCTGGCAGTAGGTCTTCATTCTCTTATGCGGACTGAGGCTGTGATGCTCGACAGTTCGAATTTCAATTTCAAACTAATGTACACAGAAAATTTTTTACTGACGATTGTCGTTTCGAAAAAACCATAACATAATGTCGGTCTTGACATGCATCCGACAATAGCCCCAACAAAATTAGGGATAATGTGCTGAAGAAAACCCGATAATGAATGACACACATCGCAAGAGAAGAGATGCAGTGTTGTGTAGATGGGATATTCATTTATCTCATTGTTTACGTCATTCATTTCTGTAGTGAATCACAACAAACTAGGCTCAGAAACGCATATACGTAGGGTGCAAACACGATCATCAACGCCGGCATTAATAAGTATCAGAGTGCGCCCCGATAGCTGAGAGGTCAGCGTGACAGATTGCCGTCCTACGGGCCTGGGTTCCATTCCCGGCTGGGTTGGGGATTTTCTCCGCTCATTTCATCTCCATCCGGCGCGCAGGTTGCCCGATGTTGCGTGGAATGTAATAAGACCTGCACCAAGGCGGCAGGACCTGCCCCGTAAGGGACCTGCAGTGGTTAGCACACTGGACTCGCATTCGGGAGGACGACGGTTCAATCCCGTCTCCGGCCATCCTGATTTAGGTTTTCCGTGATTTCCCCAAATCGCTTCAGGCAAATGCCGGGATGGTTCCTTTGAAAGGGCACGGCCCACTTCCTTCCCCATACTTCCCTCATCCGAGCTTGCGCTCCGTCTCTAATGATCTCGTTGTCGACGGGACGTTAAACACTAATCTCCTCCTCCTCCTCCGTAAGGGACGTCCCGGCCAATGACACCAAACGCTCATTTCCATTTTCCATAAGTATCAGAGTACTACATGTGATAAGTTTACATTTGTGTAGTTTTGTTGAAAACAGAATCTCATGTTTGAAACAGAAGTAGAATACGTACCTCAGTCACTTCTGTTGCTTGATGTGCATCTGTCCAGCCACTCGATATGGCGTTAGTTAGTGTCATATTCTTCGGGAACACCAGATCGCTGTGCATCATTTGATATTATTCGTAGTTTTATGAGCGTTTGCCCATTTACTGTCCTGGCAGGAATTTCATCAATATGTTGAAGTTTCTGCAGAGAGACCGCAGTTACTGTGCACGCCACCCTCTTCAACAAGCGAGCACCATAACGCATCAGCTCTCTTATTTGGATGAATGAGCCATTATCTTGTGGCACCTACCCTGGCACAGTCCTTTCAATTTGACGGCACTTCGTCTGCTTTCGCGTTAATCTGGCTGCCCATTTTATCAAATAGCTTTGCACTTGGCCTCATGAAACTGAGCAAATACAGACATAATGTCACCAATCAGTGAATTTTACAATGTTACTTATAAACCGTCTTGAGTGCAAAATTTTTATTCATGTGACCGGTTTCGGTTCGTCTAGAACCATCTTCAGATCTGATATTTCGGTTACAGGAGTAACCCGTCCAGAACTCCTGTAACCGAAATATCAGATCTGAAAATGGTTCTAGATGAACCGTAACCGGTCACATGAATAAAAATTTTGCAATCAAGACGGATTATAAGTAACATCATGAAACTGAGCTGGTCCCGTTCCAGAGCTTTGTACCACTAGTGGTAATTGGAAATTGAAACAGAGCTCTTCGCGGTGCTAAGTTAACCACATGACGACGAAGGCGGCACTACCATTTTATTAACTGACTGAAAGTAGTAATCAAATAAAATACAAAAAATTTCTTACCGTCAAAGCTTAATGTAATAAACTCTGCAATTTCGAACACTGACCATATCACAATTCATCATCATATACCTGCTCACTGCATTACCAGATTACAACGCATTGACTCGTTATTATTCATTGCCTAGTAGAAGGTGTGATATCCTATCTAGGGAACAAAATTACACACGATGGCCGAAGCAAGGAGGATATCAGAAATATTAACTACTGCTTTCCAATTTATTTATTTGTTAATGAAATTCGTCATTGAACCGTGGCTGGCTCATGGTAGGCGTTGGACTAAACCTTGGTTGCTATTCTGTGTTCGGTCTCCAGCGGTTATCGCGATTATGCTGTTATACTGTCTTTCCGCGTGTGGCAGCATTGGTGTACTGCCTTTTCTTGTTTGTTCTTGTTGTTTTGTAATTGTATGGCTTCTAGTCGATTTTTAGATTAAGATTGTTTTGCACTTAAGGAGTCAAATGGTTTAGGCCTTCAGCCTAATTTAACAACTGTTTTACATAAAGCATTTGGCATTTTTAAAATTAATGTTATTGAGTCTTAAGTGTTGGTCCTTCGGCCGATTTTGAATTTAAGTTGTTTGTTCTTAAAGTGTTAGATTCTTTGGGCCTTCAGCCTGATTAAGGAACTGTTTTGAGATAAGACTTTGCCTTTTAAATCTCTGATTTTGGTTGAGCTTTAAGTTATTGGCTTTCAGCCGTTTTTAAATTGAAGTCGTCTTGCCCTTAAGGCATGAGATTGTACGGCGCATTCAGCCGCTAATTAAGTTCCAAAACTAAAGCTGTGTTTAAAAAAATTCTTGGCTCTTGTAATGTTTGATCAAATAAAAGGTTGGATGTTCTAGTGTAACTGAAAGCCGCTTATTTTGGCCCCTTTCCACAACTTAAACTACCTGTCCTGTCCTGCGGGTTTAGCAGGGTCCCAGTCATAAATAATAAATCACCTTTTCAAATCAACAGTGCAGTTCATGGAACCAGTACGAGAAACACACGGTCGAGTCACATTAATATGACCACCACCTATGTTCGACGTCAAAGTGCAATAAGCATTCGCAGACGGCAGGTGGGAGCATTAGCAGCGTAGGGTATATCAAGCATGTCGGTGGGACGCAGACAACAGTGTAGTCGTGACGTCCAAAAGCGGATGATCATTGGCTTTCGGGGCGAGGGTGGAAGCGTTTCCTAAGCAGCTAAGTTTGTAAGCAGTTCGCGTGCCGCCGTGGATAAAGTGTATCGTGCATAGCAAAATGGCACTAGCCACAACGAGTGACAAGGCAACTGTAGTGCACCATGGGCTATAGATGAGGGGGGAACGACGGCTGCGGGGATGTGCGCAGGCAGAATGATGAGCAGCTGTTGAGCAACTGACCGTCCAGATGGACCAAGGGGCTACCAACACTGTCTTCTCAACGAAAGTACAGCGAACGGTGGTGTGTATGGGCCTCCACAGAAGGTGCCTGGTTCATGCACCCCATGCTGATTGCTGGACCCATGACGAAGCCTGGAATTTGCATATCAGTACCGTAACTTGACGTCCACTGAGAGGCGACAGGTGACCTTTTGAGATGAATCGCGTTTTACGCTCTATTGTACAGAAACCAAACACCCTGCAACAATCATTGGAAGGATCTAGGCCGGGGGAGAGCGCGTTATGGGAGGGAATGTGGTTTCGTGGCATCCCCTAGGCGATCTGGTCATTCTGGAAGACACAATGGATCAACACACAAGTATGCTTCCCCGACAGGTCAACGCAACGTGTCACATAGCTCAGGTTTTACTGTACTCCTCCGGCCACCGGGCTCGCCGGATTTAAACCCAGTCGACGATATGTGGAACCATGTTGATCGGACTGTTCGCGCCATTGGTCCTCAGCCGAGAAACCTAGTGCAGTTGCCACGGCACTAGAATTGGCACATCCTTGTCGTACCTTCCAGAACTTCACTGACTCTCTTCCTACACGTCTCGCGGTGGTCCACACTGCAAAACGTGGTTATTCAGGCCTTTGATAGATGGTCACACTTATGTGAGCGGGAGGTGTAAACATAAATTTTACAAAGATCTGAAGCCGCTTAATTGGTCTAGAAAGGTGCCCAGTATTCAGGAATACACGTTTTCAGTAACTTGCTAGTAGCCATAAAAAGTTTAGCTGCTAATTAAATTCAGTTTAAAAACAGCCTTCACGATTTATTGGTGGCGAACTCCATCTTACCCAGTTACGATGTATATATTATTAATAACATCAGATAATGTTAGTGTTATGTAAAAACGGATTTGTGCACATCATCAGTGTAGTACTGTAATCGATGTAAACAAGTTTTGTACACTGATTTTGTTTTTTAATGATGATTGGCTACAACAACCTCAGAATTATCATATACACACTCCTGTATACATTTAAATGTTTTGTGACAAGTGAGTTATTATCAATGTAAATAAAAGTTTTTTCCTGCATCCATGACGAGCATTTCACGAAGAACCTGTGGAAGGAACGTTACCATTTTTTAAAAATGTAATTTGGCTTAATGAAATATTATATATCCTGGAGGATATACTCACTAAGGATTTGTGGTGCAAAAATTGTATCTAATCTAATCTAACAAAAATGGGTATGCAAAGGCTATCAGAAATATACGCACTTATCATAGAAGAACTGAATTAGAAATTGCGAATTCAATAAAAGTCAGCTGAACAGTTTATTTCCGACATATGAATATTTATGCTGGACTGGGACTCGAACCCGGATTTTCCCTTTACGCGAAATGTTGGCCTCACCACTTCGGCGATCGGAGCACGCCTCCCAGAACAACACAAAAATCCACATGTCGCCGTGTGTCCACACACTCGCAAAGTTGCTGTTGTCCCCGAACAACGAGAGAATTACTTATTTCTGTCGCGGCCTGTCTAGGCATGTAATACTATTTTGCAGCCATGCGAAATACACACATCAAAAGATGTTTTGCATCACCTCGGCTCCGAGAGTTACGGAACCTGTACAGAAAACTGGAATAGAGTTCAACATAAACATCGTTTCCGCCCTTTTCATTGCCCATGAAAACCACACATTGCATATTGTACCACCACACAACGAGACCTTCAGAGGTGGTGGTCCAGATTGTAGCACGTCCTCTTGCATTGATGCATGCCTGTATTCGTCGTGGCATACTATCCGCTAGTTCATCAAGGCACTGTTGGTCCATATTGTCCCACTGCTCAACGGCCATTCAGCGTAGATCCCTGAGAGTGGGCCGGCCTCTGTGACCGAGCGGTTCTAGGCGCTTCAGTCCGTAACCGCGCTGCTGCTACGGTGTCAGGGCATGGATGTGTGTGATGTCCTTAGGTTGGTTAGGTTTAAGTAGTTCTAAGTTCTAGGGGACTGACGACCCATAGTGCATAGAGCCATTTCAACCGTTTTCAACAAGAGTGGTTGGTGGGTCACGTCTTCCATAACCAGCCCTTTTCAATCTATCCCAGGCGTGTTCAATAGGACTCATGTCTGGAGAACATGCAGGCTCCTCTAGTAGAGCGATGTCGTTATCCTGATTGAAGTCATTCACAAGATGTGCACTATGGGGGCGCGAATTGTCGTCCATGAAGACGATTTCCTCGCCAATATGCTGCTGACATGGGAAACTAGACGCCTGGACACTTCCCTTGTTGAGAGCCCTTCCTGGCACAAAGTAACAATGCGGACGCGACCGAACCGCGGTATTGACCGTCTAGGCATGGTTTAACTACAGACAACACGAACCGTGTACCTCCTTCCTGGTATAATGACTGGAAGTGATCGGCTGTCGGACCCCTCCGTCTAATAGGCGCTGCTCATGCATGGGTGTTTACATCTTTGGGCGGGTTTACTGACATCTATGAACAGTCAAAGGGGCTGTGTTTGTGATACAATATCCACAGTCAACGTCTATTTTCTGGAGCTCTGGGAACCGGGGCGATGTAAAACTTTTTTTGGCGTGTGTAGAAGAAATATAACATTTATTATTGGTTGGCACTACGTTACATGAATGTGGATTCTGGCAAGTTACAGCCACAAATATAGTCAGCGATTTTACTAAAATGAATTACTGTGGTCAATTGCGCAGTGAAAATTCTCGCGTTACACTGTTCCAACAGTAGCCAATCGAAATTAATGAAATACCTCTTACGTGTCTAACAACCCTACCACAACAAAGGTCAAAATTTTAATAACGATTGTGGTGTTGCTCACGCTGCTAAATACTGCATTTTCGGGCAACATCAGTCATATTATGTTGAAGGGTCATTAGATCACAGTTAATAGTCATTTCATGTAATAATGAAAAAACTAGGCACTCATCTTTTTGTGTTTCCCACGCTGGTCTCGTATTATCATGGCTCAATCGTTGAAAATCTAGGTGATTATGATTGCAAGCTCGGATGCAAAGAGGCCTAGGTTTTATTCTGCTATATTCAAAAGTTTTGTAGATGCGCTTCACAGACCATTCCTGGAGATAACACTTTTGCTGGACAATGGTGATGTAGAAAAATAATCAGCACTCCGAAATTAAGTTACACTTCCTTTTAATTGCTTTTATTGCAATATCACGTGACACACAAACATCACTCCACAATACAAAACATACTTGAAAACATCTTCCTCACAGTCACTGTTAAAGTTCACATTTTATAAGCTGACGACAATATTCATCTTTCCAACATGACGTCCACGACTTGACTTTCTCAACGTCCGACTCTCTAACAACTCAACAACTAACTAACTATCGCTTACGTGCCCAAAAATCAGAGTTGCGTCAAAGATCATAGTGACAAAAGAAAGAATACACATAAGAATAATATCATTGCAATATAAACATGTCGATGTATCAAAAGTGAATCAAATCTGAATGTTGTCTCAGAAATATGTTAAGTAGTTAACAAAAATACAGTAGCATATTACTGGTATCGAGAGGTACAGGTGAGGTACCATAATGGTTACGTAATTCAAGTACCATTACAAGTGGTACACGCGCCTCGACCGCGGAGTTGGGACCGTACGAAGATCTTTTTTTTTTCTAGGTCATCAGTCTACTGACTGGTTTGATGCGGCCCGCCACGAATTCCTTTCCTGTGCTAACTTCTTCATCTCAGAGTAGCACTTGCAACTTACGTCCTCAATTATTTGCTTGACGTATTCCAATCTCTGTCTTCCTCTACACTTTTTGTCCTCTACAGCTCCCGCTAGTACCATGGAAGTCATTCCCTCATGTCTTAGCAGATGTCCTATCATCCTGTCCCTTCCCCTTATCAGTGTTTTCCACATATTCCTTTCCTCTCCGATTCTGCGTAGAACCTCCTCATTCCTTACCTTATCAGTCCACCTAATTTTCAACATTCGTCTATAGCACCACATCTCAAATGCTTCGATTCTCTTCTGTTCCGGTTTTCCAACAGTCCATGTTTCACTACCATACACTGCTGTATTCCAGACGTACATCCTCAGAAATTTCTTCCTCAAATTAAGGCCGGTATTTGATATTAATAGACTTCTCTTGGCCAGAAATGCCTTTTTTGGCATAGCGAGTCTGCTTTTGATGTCCTCCTTGCTCCGTCCGTCATTGGTTATTTTACTGCCTAGGTAGCAGAATTCCTTAACTTCATTGACTTCGTGACCATCAATCCTGATGTTAAGTTTCTCGCTGTTCTCATTTCTACTACTTCTCATTACCTTCGTTTTTCTCCGATTTACTCTCAAACCATACTGTGTACACATTAGACTGTTCATTCCGTTCAGCAGATCATTTAATTCTTCTTCACTTTCACTCAGGATAGCAATGTCATCAGCGAATCGTATCATTGATATCGTTTCACCTTGTATTTTAATTCCACTCCTGAACCTTCCTTTTATTTCCATCATTGCTTCCTCGATGTACAGATTGAAGAGTAGGGGCGAAAGGCTACAGCCTTGTCTTACACCCTTCTTAATACGAGCACTTCGTTCTTGATCGTCCACTCTTATTATTCCCTCTTGGTTGTTGTACATTTTGTATATGACCCGTCTCTCCCTATAGCTTACACCTACTTTTTTCAGAATCTCGAACAGCTTGCACCATTTTATATTGTCGAACGCTTTTTCCAGGTCCACAAATCCTATGAAAGTGTCTTGGTTTTTCTTTAGCCTTGCTACCATTATTAGCCGTAACGTCAGAATTGCCTCTCTCGTCCCTTTACTTTTCCTAAAGCCAAACTGATTGTAACCTAGCGCATTCTCAATTTTCTTTTCCATTCTTCTGTATATTATTCTTGTAAGCAGCTTCGATGCATGAGCTGTTAAGCTGATTGTGCGATAATTCTCACACTTGTCAGCTCTTGCCGTCTTCGGAATTGTGTGGATGATGCTTTTCCGAAAGTCGGATGGTATATCGCCAAACTCATATATTCTACACACCAACGTGAATAGTCGTTTTGTTGCCACTTCCCCCAATGATTTTAGAAATTCTGATGGAATGTTATCCATCCCTTCTGCCTTACTTGACCGTAAGTCCTCCAAAGCTCTTTTAAATTCCGATTCTAATACTGGATCCCCTATCTCTTCTAAATCGACTCCTGTTTCTTCTTCTATCACATCAAACAAATCTTCACCCTCATAGAGGCTTTCAATGTATTCTTTCCACCTATCTGCTCTCTCCTCTGGCCGGCTGGTGTGGCCGTGCGGTTCTAAGCGCTTCAGTTTGGAACCGCGTGACCGCTACGGTCCCAGGTTCGAATCCTGCCTCGGGCATGGATGTGTGTGATGTCCTTAGGTTAGTTAGGTTTAAGTAGTTCTAAGTTCTAGGGGACTGATGACCACAGAAGTTAAGTCCCATAGTGCTCAGAGCCATTTGAACCATTTGCTCTCTCCTCTGCATTTAACAGTGGAATTCCCGTTGCACTCTTAATGTTACCACCGTTGCTTTTAATGTCACCAAAGGTTGTTTTGACTTTCCTGTATGCTGAGTGTGTCCTTCCGACAATCATATCTTTTTCGATGTCTTCACATTTTTCCTGCAGCCATTTCGTCTTAGCTTCCCTGCACTTCCTATTTATTTCATTCCTCAGCGACTTGTATTTCTGCATTCCTGATTTTCCCGGAACATGTTTGTACTTCCTCCTTTCATCAATCAACTGAAGTATTTCTTCTGTTACCCATGGTTTCTTCGCAGCTACCTTCTTTGTACCTATGTTTTCCTTCCCAGCTTCTGTGATGGCCCTTTTCAACTGTACTGCCTACTGCGCTATTCCTTATTGCTGTATCTATAGCGTTAGAGAACTTCAAACGTATCTCGTCATTCCTTAATGCTTCCGTATCCCACTTCTTTGCGTATTGATTCTTCCTGGCTAATGTCTTGAACTTCAGCCTACTCTTCATCACTACTATATTGTGATCTGAGTCTATATCTGCTCCTGGGTACGCCTTACAATCCAGTATCTGATTTCGGAATCTCTGTCTGACCATGATGTAATCTAATTGAAATCTTCCCGTATCTCCCGGCCTTTTCCAAGTATACCTCCTCCTCTTGTGATTCTTGAACAGGGTATTCGCTATTACTAGCTGAAACTTGTTACAGAACTCAGTTAGTCTTTCTCCTCTTTCATTCTTTGTCCCAAGCCCATATTCTCCTGTAACCTTTTCTTCTACTCCTTCCCCTACAACTGCATTCCAGTCACCCATGACTATTAGATTTTCGTCCCCCTTTACATACTGCATTACCCTTTCAATATCCTCATACACTTTCTCTATCTGTTCATCTTCAGCTTGCGACGTCGGCATGTGTACCTGAACTATCGTTGTCGGTGTTGGTCTGCTGTCGATTCTGATTAGAACAACCCGGTCACTGAACTGTTCACAGTAACACACCCTCTGCCCTACCTTCCTATTCATAACGAATCCTACACCTGTTTTACCATTTTCTGCTGCTGTTGATATTACCCGATACTCATCTGACCAGAAATCCTTGTTCCTTCCACTTCATTTCACTGACCCCTACTATGTCTAGATTGAGCCTTTGCATTTCCCTTTGCAGATTTTCTAGTTTCCCTGCCACGTTCAAGCTTCTGACATTCCACGCCCCGACTCGTAGAACGTTATCCTTTCGTTGATTATTCAATCTTTTTCTCATGGTAACCTCCCCCTTGGCAGTCCCCTCCCGGAGATCCGAATGGGGGACTATTCCGGAATCTTTTGCCAATGGAGAGATCATCATGACACTTCTTCAATTACAGGCCACATGTCCTATGGATACACGTTACGTGTCTTTAATGCAGTGGTTTCCATTGCCTTCTGCATCCTCATGTCGTTGATCATTGCCGATTCTTCCGCCTTTAGGGGCAATTTCCCACCGCTAGGACAAGACAGTGCCGTGAACCTCTATCCGCTCCTCCGCCCTCTTTGACAAGGCCGTTGACTTCTTATGCCGGAAGTCTTCGGCCGCCAATGCTGACTATTTATCAAAATTAGGCAGTGGCGAGGATCGAACCCAGGACCGAAGACGTTTTGATTATGAATCAAAGACGCTACCCCTAGACCAAGCACCTGATAACGACAGCTTTAGAGACTGTCCCTGTTACACAGCGTCGTACAACATGCGGCCGCAGCAGCCTACCTGTGATGATCTTCATGCATTCAACTGTATATTAATGCATGAACAATACATTGTGAGAAATAAACAGCGGGAAAAAGCTTATGCACGACTTTCGCGAGATGCATACTTTTTTAATCGGAAATATCTTTCTGAATATTCTTCTCACCCCAGGATTCTCTTTGTTAAGTCACATTTGTGACTGAGGTAAAAGTAAATACTCAAGAACAGGACAGTGTGGATTGTGTATACTCTACAGATCGCCGTTTCAAGCTTTAATTGTTACTTGTGGCAAGAAGTGTTTTGAGTTCGAAAATTGTCCGCCGAATTGGCATATACTTAAGCGATGCCATTGGAAGATTCTACTATTACCGTGAGACCCGAAACATGGCACTGTATACCTGGCACTTGCATTGGTACCTGGCCACCTCAGCTCTCTTCTATGACGATCATCGGGCATCAGACAAATCCCGCACTTGTCGGTGAAGAGAACCCTACGCCATTGATATACAGGGTGACTCAGGAAGAACGTCAAATAATTTGTGAGATGATTCTACATGTGACAATAAACCGAAAAATTCCTATAAACATTTTACATGGTTACAGAACTGGAGTGGGCTGAAGACTACGCACATCCATGAACGATTGTGGAGACAAATGCGAACATTACATACTGAAATGCTGTGTAGCTCTGTGCTGGACAGTATAATGATGGGACAGATGACTGATTCATCCTACAACTGGTGTTCAAAATGTTCCCCAACCATCTCAACGCACTTGTCAGAGCGTTGGAGGATGTGTTGTAGCCTAAATCGAATATCACCTAGGCGGGCTCTAATACGGGTACCAGCATTGGCGATGCGAGCAACAAGTTCTTCATGTGCATCCACCTTAGTAGTGTACACATCCCCCTGTAACCAGCCCTATAAACAATCGGGGTTAGGCAGGGTGATCTGGCAGGGTAATTAATGGGTCCGCCACGGCCAATCCGCCGTCGAGGAAATGTGGTATTCAGATACAGTCTGGTACAGTGAATCGGTGATCCATCATGTTGCAGGTGCATCTACCGTCGTTCCTCTAACGTCACGTCTTCCAAAGGTGCAGGTAGGTCTTCTATGAGAAAATGTACTTATGTTGCGTCTATCATGTGATTTAGCGCCGGCCGGAGTGGCCGTGCGGTTCTAGGCGCTGCGGTCTGGAGCCGCGAGACCGCTACGGTTGCAGGTTCGAATCCTGCCTCTGGCATGCATGTGTGTGATGCCCCTAGGTTAGTTAGGTTTAAATAGTTCTAAGTTCTAGGGGACAGATGACCTCAGAAGTTGAGTCCCATAGTGCTCACAGCCATTTGAACCATTTGTGATTTAGCAGGAACACAGGTCCTGTCGCCAGGTCATCGATAATACCACACCAGACGTAAACTGAGAACCTAGCTTGGAATTTTGTTTCCCTAGTGTTATGCCAGTTCTCACGAGAATCGCAGGTGCTCATTAAACCATTGTGTGTAAATGTAGCCACATCTGTAAATTAAGCGTATTGCACGACGTCTCTGTGTACAGCCAATCATTCACAAAACTGTTGTCTGTTTACTAAGTCACCTACATGCAGATGTTGCCCTGGCTGCATATGGAATGGGTACAAGACCACAGAACGGAATGTACGCCACACTCGCATTTGTGGAATACCGAGCTGACGGCTAATGCACCATATACCGGTGGTGGGACTCTGCTGTGCGTTTGCAATAATGTCTTCCTTTTCCTCAACTAACTGGACAGCCTGACGTTTGTACGAGGTGCATTCAAGTTCTAAGGCCTCCGATTTTTTTTCTCCAGACTGGAAAGAGATAGAAACATGCGCATTGTTTTAAAATGAGGCCACGTTCATTGTCAATACGTCCCAGAGATGGCAGCACCGTACGGCAGATGGAATTTTACCGCCAGCGGCGAGAATGAGAACTGTTTTAAATACTTAAAATGGCGACGTTTTCCTTACTTGAACAGCGTGCAATCATTCGTTTTCTGAATTTGCGTGGTGTGAAACCAATTGAAATTCATCGACAGTTGAAGGAGACATGTGGTGATGGAGTTATGGATGTGTCGAAAGTGCGTTCATGGGTGCGACAGTTTAATCAAGGCAGAACATCGTGTGACAACAAACCGAAACAACCTCGGGCTCGCACAAGCCGATATGACGACATGATCGAGAAAGGGGATAGAATTGTTTTGGGGGATCGCCGAATGACTGTTGAACAGATCGCCTCCAGAGTTCGTATTTCTGTGGGATCTGTGCACACAATTCTGCATGACGTCCTGAAAATGCGAAAAGTGTCATCCAGGTGGGTGCCACGAATGCTGACGGATGACCATATGGCTGCCCATGTGGCATGTTGTCAAGCAATGTTGACGCGCAACGACTGCATGAATGGGACTTTCTTTTCGTCGGTTGTGACAATGGATGAGACGTGGATGCCATTTTTCAATCCAGAAATAAAGCGCCAGTCAGCTCAATGGAAGCACACAGATTTACCGCCTCCAAAAAAATTTCGGGTAACCGCCAGTGCTGAAAAAATGATGGTGTTCATGTTCTGGGACAGCGAGGGCTTAATCCTTACCCATTGCGTTCCAAAGGGCACTACGGTAACAGGTGAATCCTACGAAAATGTTTTGAAGAACAAATTCCTTCCTGCACTGCAACAAAAAGTCTGGGAAGGGCTGCGCGTGTGCTGTTTCACCAAGACAACGCACCCGCACATCGAGCTAACGTTACGCAACAGTTTCTTCGTGATAACAACTTTGAAGTGATTCCTCATGCTCCCTACTCACCTGACCTGGCTCCTAGTGACTTTTGGCTTTTTCCAACAATGAAAGACACTTTCCATGGCCGCACATTCACCAGCCGTGCTGCTATTGTCTCAGCGATTTTCCAGTGGTCAAAACAGACTCCTAAAGAAGCCTTCGCCGCTGCCATGGAATCATGGCGTCAGCGTTGTGGAAAATGTGTACGTCTGCAGGGCGATTACGTCGAGAAGTAACGCCAGTGTCATCGATTTCGTGTGAGCAGTTAATTAGAAAAGAAATCGGAGGCCTTAGAACTTGAATGCACCTCGTACATCAGGGAAATGTCTCTGGTATTCTGCCTCAGCTGCACGGCTACTGCCATTACAATGCTGTTACACAAACGACATGTCTTCGTATTCTGCATGAGTGAACATATGCAACATATTGGTATTCACAGACACAGTGGACACTTAGTCACGGCATTCACATGGTGTCATTGTCCTGACCCAAGCTTGACAATGGGTACGCGTGCAGCTGTTACCTCGGTGCGGCGTCACAGTGCTTCTATGTGCTAGAGAGCCACTACACCTCTTACAGGAAGGATAAGTCATATGTACCAGCATTATTCTGTCCACCACGCCCCATTTCGGTAAGTAATATTCACACTTGTCTTCATATTCATTCATGGATGAGTGTAGTCTTCAACCCACCCCAGCTCCGTAACAATAGAAAATAGGATATGACTTTTTTGGTTTATTTTCACACGCAGAATCACCTCACAAATTATGTGACATTCTTCCTGAATTACGCTGTAGGATCACTGTCAAACACTGTCACAGCGCACTTTCAGGAGGAGAGGATTTTGGGACTCGATAGGATGCTCACAGCAGGTGACTTAAGGATACCCAGGGGTCTGATTAGCACTATTTATTTGCGATCCGACTAATTACTACATTGAAGGCCAATTCCAAACATGAAAAACAAACGGTGCAACTGGCTGCACAACAGAAGTCAGTGTCTGAGTTTGCGCAGTGAGAGCTGACAGAAATAGCATGCACTAGCAGCACTGTGAGGTATGAACTTTGATAGCAGCACTCCAAGAGAGAAAAACAGCTTTGTCGGAGTGTACTCCAAGCTGGCAATGAGCGACACGGAGTCGTCGCCCCATCGATCTGACAGAGAACTCTTTCTGAAGACAAAAACATTGGTTTTTAAAAGACTGTGGTGGCGCACTATTTCCCCCTTTCTACAGTCGGCCCGCAAATCCACCAGCACTTAACAAGCTTCAGCCGATCTGATGAGTGGCTCTCTCTGTCCAACCACATTCAGATCACTCCTCTTCTACTCAGTAGGTATTTGATGTATCTGGACTTTACATTAACAAACGCCAAGTTTGGTAGCAACAGCATTCAGCTGAAAGCTAGATGTTACTGCCCATCCTCTTATGGCCAACAACAAAAGTGTTTTACCTCACCTGACCCCGCCAAGAGGCTTCTCGTGAGTAGGGTCAGCTGTGGTACCACTCTCGCCTGTGTAAACCCACTGACTTTGCAGTTCTCATGGGCAATTATCAAGCTTGCTGGCTCTACTAAGACCTGCCGTTTTGTGGCCATCTTCTACTATGACGCCTTACAACAGCGTCTGGAAGTTAGGTGGAGTTACTAGTTAACTTTCTCCCCTGGAACAGCTGCCCAGAGCGTCCGCAATTCACAGCCCTCTACCGTCACTGTTTACCTCTGCTAACCCCAAAACGCTACCACTTCTGCCTGTTGTCTGCATTGTATCTCTGATTTCTTTTCACGGAATGCCCTTGCTGGCTGCCAAAAGCCTTAACCTTAACAATGTACAAGTCATTACATCGTCAACATACGACAAAGCACCTAAATAAAAAAAGGCATCTGCTGTACTAACCAGTGAACGTGGGATCTCCAGAGTTCTTCATTTCCCGCAAGTAGACGTCGATGAAATCTCGTGGGTTGTCCACGTCTAGAGTTTTCATGTGCTCGTGTATAGCTTCCTAGAAACACAACCACAAAATATATTGATACTGAAAATATCGACTTGATTCCACAATAGTCAATAATCATAATAAATACTTGATTGAAAGAAAAAGTAGTGCTTCCAGTAAACCTAGAATTTTCCGTTCACCTTTCCATAAAACGTTGTAAAATTGAAAAGATTTCTTACTGTAAAACTTTTTAGCGCTGTTGCATGTAGCTGGTTCAATAACATTGCCAAGACATCTGTGAAATCACTTCTTTGTGTTGTTGTTCTTGTTTCTGGCCTTCGATCTGTGAACCATACCAACATTGCTGTTTTGTTTGAGTATCACTAGGAATGCGGTGCATATAATTTTTCTATCCAGCGTTCACTGACAATGTTGCTGTTGCTTCAGAACGAGTTCATGCTAATAATCATAAATCCCGTGATGAAGTGCGTGCATAGACACGCTAGATTCTAAACCTTATTAACAAACAAATGCTGAGCGCTGTCAAAACAACCGTAACGACGGTTTTGGAAACATTCAATGACTAATAAATTGAGATCTTAACTGCTGAATTCTCAATAAACGCTAGTAAGTTTGAGTCCTACCTAAAATTATTCAATGGAACAAAGTCTTTCGTCCAAACGCTCTTTGACTAAGATGGCATCCGAAAGGAAGATGATGAACTGAAGACAGAAATAGTGCTCCTTCCAAGACCACAACAAAATTTCATCGTGCGACCGTCGCAAGGATGCAAAAATCACAGATACAGAAAGAAGTGAGTGTGAAATTGAGAAACGGCTCAAATCGCTCCGAAGAGACCTAACGGACTGCCCTTTAGAGACAATACGGAATGCACGGACAAACTAGCCCCTGTTTTACTGATGGGGCGTGGAAGATGACTGGGTAAAGGAATAGGTTGTTTCGTTGTATAAGAAGAGCTGTAAGACCGACTTGTAAAAGTCTCTGTCACTCAGGTGAATTTCACGTAGAGTTATCGAAAATACAATGTTCTCGTGTATGATAACTTTCCTGGAGACCGAACAGTTCCTACGCAGGAATCAATATGGTTCCCAAAGGCACCTGTCGTGTGAATTCCATCTTCCTCTGCTCGTTCATGAGATCTGGAAGGCAGTAGACGGCAGAACTCAGATTGCTGCCGCGTTTGCAGGCCGCAGTGGACGAGCGGTTCTAGGCGCTTCAGTCTGGAACCGCGCGAAAGCTACGGTCGCAGGTTCGAATCCTGCCTCGGGCATGTGATGTCCTTAGGTTAGTTAGGTTTAAGTAGTTCTAAGTTCTAGGGGACTGATGACCTCAGATGCTAAGTCCCATAGTGCTCAGAGCCATCTGAACCATTTTTTTTGCTGCCGCGTTTCTTTACACCCAGGGGGCATTCGACACAGTTCCCCGCCATCGACTAGTACGTAAAATGAGTGCAGATGGGAGAGTCTACCAAGCAGGAGGTAGTATTCTTTCTTAACATCAGCAGCGAAAGTAGAGTTCGGTGTTCCTCAAGGCAATCTGAAGGTCCATTTCTATACACAAGACAAAGAAATTACCTGACGGATAATGTGCGAAATCCGACAGGGCTCCCTGGAGGTGTAGACCAGATAGATGACAGCGTCGAAACTTGCCATGGATTAGAAAGACATCTGATCACTGCCAGGCGCAAAGATTGGCTTTTGACTCGAAACACAAGTCTGAGAAAAAAGGAAGGAAGAGCATCCGGCTACCTTGTAAGGTGTCAGGCAAATCCAACACCTTCCATGAAAACCCTGACATGATAAGCAAATCCAGTAGTATGTCACATAGTTCCGAATAAATCGTGACATTAAATTAACCAAAGTAATACGAGTAACGAGTGAGCAAATGGAATACCACAGACGAACACAAGAATGCCTAAATGCATGTCATACCTTCCCACCGTGAGACAGACGCAGTTCCGAGGGGAGAAACGAGAACAGAAGCCGAGAGCGGAACGATGTCAAGCTGGAAGGCCCTACGATAAGGGACGGACGGACACCCACGTCGCCAGCTAACTGCTAGGACTACACCACCCGCAAGTTTTAGCGTGAGACTTTTTCGCGCCTCTGTCACGTTAGGACCACCCCCCAGCCCATGTTAAAAGCTAGAGCCCTCCAGAAGAACAGTATAGATCTTACAATAACGCTAAAAGGACCACGCCAGCTGCAAGTTTTAGCGTGAGACTTTTTCGCTTCTCTGTTGCAAACTTTAAAAACATTGCCCCACCACGAAAAGTATAACGTTTCTCATTGGATAGACAGAATTTTTGTAGGTGGAGCTTAAGGTTAACATTGAGACCCTGATTGGTCAGATGAAAACATAGCCAGATAGTTTTTTTTAAACCAACTTCGGTAAATTGTAGTAAGGAGAAGTTAGGGAAGAGTTGCTTGAGAGTTGCTTCCGAGAGGGCGAGCTGGACGGAGCTGCGCCGGCCGCCGCCCCCTGACGAACACCGACAAGGTAATGAACGCACGCGATGCCGCACAACAGCGCATAAAGCTTCACTCAGAACTGCAGAAGTCTCATCTGTTAAACCCCCTTTTTGCGTAATACTAGTGTCGATCGTCAATTAAAGCTCATGGTGTTCACATTTGCCACTTGAAGTAAAAACCTGAAACGCGATGACTTTTCTGTTATATAGCTATTGAGAAGCCACATCAGCCACTGTAATTTACGTCAAGTTAGATAAGTAATTAAAGATAATTGGGGGTCACTGTAGACCATTTTGATAATTTGCTTTTTTGTGAAACCTAATTTAAACCTAGATTATAGATGTGATATGGCATAGGTCATCCTTCGATCCATTGTAGAACTTGGAAACACATTCAGGGAATATTCGTTCACATTTTTGTTGAACGCAGTTGGTTTTTACCATCCTGTATTAAAACATTTCCTTTTATCAATAGTGCAATTTATAAACAATGTTGTGAGTAGAATAAAATTTCCAATGGTAAACTTAACTGATTTTTCGACGTTACTTTACCAGCTAAATAAAAATAGGAAAGCCTTGAACCCCTTCCACTAAATTTAGTTAGTATTAAGATTCTTTTACAGGGAGTGCAGTGGAGCTGACGCTGAAATCATTAAGTACTTGGTTATATCATCGCTAGTCTCACTGAACTCTTCTGAATTCTACATGTCATGTGTGGTCTGGCGTCTCCTTACCAGCAACAGGTCCCAGGTTCAAACTAGTCAATTCCCTAAAAAACACGCTCAGAGCGTCGTTGCGCGAAAGTGGTAGGGAGACACGATATAGAACGAACAGACACCAGGCAGAATGTTTAGAACCTCTACCACTAACATTGCCAAATCAAGATTAACACGCCTACCATTTAAAAACAATGGCGAAAGGCTAGCAAAAATAAGAAGAGTCACCGGCGTGAATCACAGGTGTCTGCAAGTTTCTGATCAAAGTGATACAATGTGAACGAACAAACAAGTCTAGTTGCGAAGAGGACTAAGGCCACACTCGTATTTTCATGAAATAATTTTCATTGCTTCAGTCACTTATTAATATTTATTAGCAAGTCCGCCGTGAAATACGACGCACTCGGCGTCCGAACTCCCCCGGATGGGGCCTCCCAGCCAACAATACCACACGCTCATTTCATTTCGTTTATTAGCAAGACGCGTTTTAGTAGTCTGCTGCTATCATCAGTTGCATTACAGTTACATGTATATTAATCTGAAGTTTGGTAAGAATTATTTGCTCAATGTGACAACGTGCATCTTAAGACAGTTGTATATTTAAATCATTTCATTCGACCCTTTACTGAAATTTTACTCGAAATTCATTTGCCTGGTACATGGACAACAGTAATAATACACTAATGGACATTAAAATTGCTACACCAAGAAGAAATGCAGATGATAAACGGGTATTCATTGGTCAAATATATTATACTAGAACTGACATGTGATGACATTTTCACGCAATTTGGGTGCATAGATCCTGAGAAATCAGTACCCAGAACAACCACCTCTGGCCGTAATAACGGCCTTGATACGCCTGGGCATTGAGTCAAACATAGCTTGGATAGCGTGTACAGGTACAGCTGCCCATGCAGCCTGAACACGATGCCACAGTTCATCAAGAGTAGTGACTGGCGTATTGTGAAGAGCCAGTTGCTCGGCCACCATTGACCAGAAGTTTTCAGTTGGTGAGAGATCTGGAGAATGTGCTGGCCAGGGCAGCAGTCGAACATTTTCTGTATCCAGAAAGGCCCGTACAGGACCTACAACATGCGCTCGTGTATTATCCTGCTGAAATGCAGGGTTAAGCAGGGATCGAATGAAGGGTAGAGCCACGGGTGGTAACACATCTGAAATATTACGTTCACGCCGGCTGTTGTGGCCGAGCGGTTCTAGGCACTTCAGTCTGGAACCGCGCGACCGCTACGGTCGCAGGTTCGAATCCTGCCTCGGGCATGGATGTGTGTGATGTCCTTAGGTTAGTTAGGTTTAAGTACTTCTAAGTCCTAGGCGACTGATGACCTCAGATGTTAAGTCCCATAGTGCATAGAGCCATTTGAACCATTTGTAACGTCCACTTTTCAAGGTACCGTCAATGCGAACAAGAGGTGACCGAGACATGTAACCAATGGCATCCCATACCATCACGCCGGATGATATGCCAGTACGGCGATGACGAATACACGCTGCCAATGTGCGTTCATCCAAACACGGATGCGACCATCATGATGCTGTAAACAGCACCTGGATTCATCCGAAAAAATGACGTTTTGCCATTCGTGCACCCAGGTTCGTCGTTGAGTACACCATCGCAGGCTCACATGTCTGTGATGCAGCGTCAAGGGTAACCGCAGGCATGGTCTCCGAGCATGATGGTCCATGCTACTGCAAACGTCGTCGAAATGTTCGTGCAGATGGTTGTTGTTTTGCAAACGTCCCCATCTGTTGACTCAGGGATCGAGACGTGGCTACACGACCCGTTACAGCCATGCGGATAAGATGCCTGTCATCTCGACTGCTAGTGATACGAGGCCGTTGGGATCCAGCACGGCGTTCCGTATTACCCTCCTGAACCCACCGATTCCATATTCTGCTAACTGTCATTGGATCTCGACCAACGCGAGCAGCAATGTCGCGATACGATAAACCGCAATCGCGATAGGCTACAATCCGACCTTTATCAAAGTCGGAAACGTGATGATACGGATTTCTCCTCCTTACACGAGACATCACAACAACGTTTCACCAGGCAACGCCGGTCAACTGCTGTTTGTGTATGAGAAATCGGTTGGAAACTTTCCTCGTGTCAGCACGTTGTAGGTGTCGCCACCGGCGCCAACCTTGTGTGAATGCTCTGAAAACTAATCATTGGCATGTCACAGCATCTTCTTCCTGTTGCTTAAATTTCGCGTCTGTAGTACGTCATCTTCGTGGTGTAGCAATTTTAATGGCCAGTAGTGTAAATATATCATCACTTAAAGCTTTCACATTCATATACTTACATTCCACAGACTCTTAACTACTAAGATTTTATTTCAGTTGTTAAGATAGTAAAAACAATGAAAAAACAATATGTGTGTGTCTGTATATCACAGCGCATATTAAATGCTTCAGTATGATTATTTTGTATTTCTTGTTTATCCAAACAACATAACCGAATAATCAGGAAACACAAAGTAATCATAATATTCAATATGTGCCATGATACAATATTTATAACTAGCCTGCTGTACCCGGCCACGCTTTGCTGTAGCTCAGACTGCTTAAATGGAAAAGAACGAAAATCGAAAGCCCACGTTTCTAGTACGTCTGCGAATTGGATACACGACGTTATCTCCTTCTCTCCCCTGTCTGTCCACATCCCCTCCCTCTTTCTTTGTCCATCGTCTCCTCCTCCTGTCTTTGCCCATCTTCTCCCCCCCCTGTCTCCCCCATCTCCTGCTGCCCCTCTCTCCCCCCCTCTACCAGTCCATCAGCTCCTCCCCCTTTCTTTGTCCATCTTCTCCCTCCCCCTTCTCTCTCCATTCCTCCTGCCCCTTCTCTCTTTCCGTCCTCTCCTTCCAGTGTTCTATGTCCATTTCCTCTCATCCCTCTATCCCTCTTCCCCCTTCTCACTGACCTCGAGCCTTGTTTATCATTATTGCAACTTCAGACTGTGTAGTAATATTCTAATCGTAAATCAAAAAGCCACAAATACAACTTTCCTGTTTGCTAATAACTATCATGCATTTTACAACGTTTCCCTATTATTAAATTTATAAAAATTATGTATCACGTAATTTAAAAAGTGGGGTAATAGAAACACGCTCGTATACCAGTAGAACGTTGTGTCAAAATTTCAAAGCAATCGGCCAAGAGCTTTCGGAGATTAACGATTTTGAACAAATCAAAATTTACATTTTTATACCGTTTCCCCCTTTATCACAAACGGGTTACACATATACCTGATGGCGTTCCAGTAAGTATATTCGAATGCAATGTTGTGTCAAAATTTCAAAGCAATCCGCGAACAACTTTCGTAGATTTGGGATGTCCAAGAAACGAACATTTACATTCTAGTTATGTAGATTTATAATACAGTCGCTGACCTGAACGAATTCCACAGAACACGGATAAATTTAAATACACTATCTTGTCGATGGGATGTTAAACGCTAGCCTTGCTTCCTTTCACAAAACCCTCGTTCGACACCTGTACAGATTTGGATTAGTTGAGGACGTAAAAAAATTCACAGAAGAGCAGCGCGAACAATTCTCAACTTATGGGGCAGAAGATGTTACAAGAGAGATGACTGCATCGCGTAGAACCTTGTTCATGAAATTAAGAGACGATAAAGCAAACTTTCTACACAGAAATCCCCGTAACAGTAACTCAGAACAGTTTATTGTACATAGGAGTACTTACAAGCAAAAACCATGTATCCAGCGAATCTGTAGGCTCATCCACGTGCAATTCACAGACACCTGCTCAACTCCACCTGCTGCTTGACACCTAGCCGAGCATTTTATGAGCTTTGCCTCGAAAGGCTTCTTCAGCACTTAGGCGCAATTTTTCATTAGTCTTGTACTGACGTTGGGCCGCACTGGACTTGACCAATCCCCATAATGAAATTCCTGAAGTGGTGAGGTCCGGACTTCATGGTGTACATTTCGATGGGGCTCAAGCACCCTGGACATCAAGGAACTCATGCAACTGAATAGCAAAGTACACTGAAGCTCGGTCCTACTGTCACTGCACGTGATCCAAGATTCCTCATGTCTTCAAGGTGATGTAACCCTGTTTGCAACATGTTGAAATAAGAAGTCCCATTCAGGTACCCTACACAAAAAATTATCCTTCATAGAAATACGGTCCGAGCAGATATCGTGATGACATCTCAGCCCTTATCATAAACACGAGGCCGATTCCTTGCCAACTCTCGCACATAATGCAGATTTTCCGTAAATCAGAATACCGCACTCCACTTTTGCGAACTGCGATGTATGGCACGTTCTTAAGAAAATAACGCTCTTGAGCCAGACATGATGCTTGGTAAATGTGTCAACAAAGCACGGAAGAGTGCAGCTCACTGCTCCATGTCATTGCCAGACAATTTGCTCACAAACATCGGTCTCAACCCTTTCATTTTGAAATATTTTAATGTGGTCATGCATTGCTGACCGCGGTACTTGAAGTTGAGCTACTGTTTCACGAACTTATTTCTCTGTGGATTGCTCAGTAGATCGAGCGACTGCGGTCCACGGTCCGTCACTCATCTCACTTTCACTGCGGGGCCTGCCTTTGACAATGCCTGAAACAATAGTTGTTGCTCCCAGTCAATCAAGGTTGCTATACGAGGCAGAGCTATCTCCGAACGCACTCATTAAGTGTCTCATTTTTTGCCCTCTCTGTGGACGTTCATACACCAACACACACGTTACTAATCGCTCCTTATCAGGGTAACTTTTTCCGCTTGCATCAGCCATGACTGCACAACTGTAACTATACAGTACTGTCAAAAATACTTTTCGCCAGCTTCAAAGTGCGAGCAGCAATAAAACAAATACATATTTTCCCTGTTGCTCAAAGTCAAGAGGGTATGAGGACTTTTGGGACGCACCGCACTTTCTCCATCTCGTATCTTGCGTAATGACTAGGATGTTAAAATTGTAGAAATCCTGGCTCACACAGTGGGTAACCGACCGCCGTTCTTCGCAGGCACTATCCGCAAATCGCTGAGCGAGAGTGTGAAAAGCGATACTACTACGCACTGCACACTCTTCATTACTCCGAGTCAACTTGAGCCTTCGATACCTCCCGGCAACATTGAGTCGTTACGTACTACTGTTTTAGTGGAAAACATCATTCACCAGCCACAGATTAAACATTGTCTCTGGCTGCCGTAGTAACGAACGAAAACAGTTACTACAATTAACATGAACTTGGAATTATTGATGAATACATGATCCTTTCGAATATAGCGCTCTTGTCAGGTGTGTTACTTGCTTTGAGAGATCGGGTCTCAGTTTGTGCCTTATAGTGACGTTAGTTTATTAATACTTTGTTTTATTTCGATACCGCATTTCATTGATTGCCGCTACTTTTGACTAGGTGTATTGACATCGATTTTTGTATTGCCATCGTTTTTTTGGCTATTTTATAGGTCTCAGGAATTTAAGTCGAACTATATAGGTCAATTGATGTTTTCGATCCGCGTTTCGTTGATGCTCCCGATTTCTCGCTATGTGTAATGGTACTGTCTTTTGGCTTCCACGTCACGTTTTCGTTACTTGATTCGTGCATCTATAGAATGGGTAGTAAGGAACGATCTGAAAAACTTGTAGGGCTGTTGCAGGGTAGTTCGTGTTGAGAAATAACTGTTAAGACAAAATTCGATACGTTGCGCCGTTTCCGATTCAGTTAGCTAATCGGTTGTTGCGCCCGCAAATTCACGCAGCCTGTGAGAGGCAGTATCGCCAGGCGTGTTCTTCATTTGGTTTCCTGAAACTGTAGCTTCTGCTCTCCCACCTGAAATTTATCACCTCCGAAGAAGGCACACTGTAACTGATGAACAGAGTTTTTTATTGAATCGTATGGCTAGGGCCCCCGTCGGGCAGACCGTTCGCCGGGTGCCGGCCTTTCAATTTGACGCCACTTCGGCGACCCGCAGTCGATGAGGATGATATGATGATGATGATGACAGCACAACAGCCAGTCCCTGGGCGGAGAAAATTCCCCGACTCAGCCGGGAATCGAACCCGGGTCCAGAGGATTGACAATTCGAACCGCTGACCATTCACCTACCGGGGACGGACATGAGAGTTTTAACAAGTGGTAACTCACGGACCCTCAGGTGTCTGTGCATTACCGTATTTTAGTGGATGCAAGCGCTGGAATTTGCGCAAGCGACCTGATGCTAGTTAAAACGGAAATGGCGCGATGCATCGAATTTTTTCCCCAACAGTTATTTGTGAGCATAACCTAGCCTGCTACTCGCTTATAAGCTTTTCAGACTGTTTCTGATCACCCTGTGTATACTGGAGGTTAGTGCTGTAAGTGCAGATATTTTTATTGGTGACTAATGACACTGTAATGAACAACATTGTATCAGTATTTACTTCATTTGCAGACTAAAACGAGTAATTATAAATATTACGAGTAGTACGTTTTTATGTTGTCTAGTACCTCAAAGTACGCAAGGCACAAGTAAGCCTGCGCAGCAGGTCGGGTATTAAAGTTTGGACGCCTGCTTGCAAAATGTTTATACAGGTTGACGCAAAATGTTTATACAGGCAGGAGCAGTTATGACTGTACAGAAAACGTCAGGTAGTAAATTATGTGCCGGGTTTTGGGAAGACCGCCAGACACAGAAAACACAACTAACACAATGAAGTGGGTATGATTGCAATATCTGTACCTGTAGTCCTAACATTTCACAATTCGTGTTACACACTTCTAGGGATTGTAGATGGGACTCGTTACAAACCTCAAGGATGGTGGAGAAGGATAAATGTACAAATTTGAGGTAAGGGCCCTTTTATCGGAAACAATAGAGTCGAAGTTATAAGCGAAAACCGTTCTGATACCTCTGACAATGGAATACAGGTACCGGTATTGTTGTTGCTAAGATTGTAGGTTAGGGAACCCTCAGAAGTGGTAATATGGACCAAAACAAGAAAAAATGTCTAGTAAACCTGAGACCTAAAATCTTAAGAGCTACGAGCGTTTTTTCAATTGAGGCGTGTTTCACAGAAGCGAACATGAACAATTGCTCAAAGTTCCTCAGGTATGCATTTTAGAGCCCATGTTTCCTTGACTTTTTTCTTGTTTTGGTCCACACTACCAACTATGAAAGTTGGGCACCCTACATTCTTAGCAACAGCAGTACCGGTACATGTACGCTGGTGTCTAAAACTAAAGCAATAAACGGAAATTTTGCAAGGTTGTGTTTATTTTACCGCAAAACAAAGTAAACAGTTGATAGTGAAGTAGAAACAGTGTAAAGAAAACAGAAAGTAAATAACTGCAACGTGCATAACAGCAAGCAAAAATGTTCCGCGTTTTTTCAACTTAATTGATTTGCTCATACATTCTGACAACTGGTTAATGTGTTCAGTACGGAGCGTGACCACTTCTGGTTGCAGTAAAGGCCTGGCAAACGACGGGGTATGCTGTGAATGATGTCATCAATCTCATGTTGGGGCAATAATGCCCATTCTTTCTGCAGAGCCGCTCGCAAGTCTTGGAGAGTGGTCGGTGGATGCAACTCGTCTCCCTAGTGCATCCCAGACATGCTCCATGGAATTCAAATCGGGAGAGCGAGCAGGCCGCGCCATGCGTGCAATATCTTCCAAGAAAAGATCAACCTTATGAGGTCGAGCATTATCGACCGAGCGAGGTGCCGCAGTGGCTAGAACACTGGACTCGCATTTGGGAGGACGACGGTTCAAACCTGCGTCCGGCCATCCTGATTTAAGTTTTCCCTGATTTCCCTAAATCGCTTCAGGTAACTGTCGGGATGGTTCCTTTGAAAGGGCACGGGACATTTCCTTCACCATTCTTACCTAATCCGACGGGACCGATGACCTCGCTGTTTGGTCTCCTCCCCCAAATCAATCAATCAGTTAATCGAGCAAAAACACAAAAAAAATTACCCGTGGTCTTGGGGTAGCGTCTTTGATTCATAATCAAAACGTCTTCGGTCCCGGGTTCGATCCCCGCCACTGCCTAAATTTTGATAAATAATCAGCATTGGCGGCCGAAGACTTCCGGCATAAGAAGTCAGCCTCATTCTGCCAACGGCCTTGTCAAAGAGGGCGGGTGTAAGTTTCGAGGGCAAAGAAATATAACAAAATGATCTAAAGAGACGCAAGATACGCTCTTTTTTTAACTTTTTAGTCATCTTCACTTCTTCTCTTGTCTTTGTTGTGTGTAGACGGACATCTTGCAAGTGCTGGCAAATGTAAGCATATTTGTACTAATTAAGCAGATATCATATTGATTTAATATTTTTGTGCGCTTTTAATTTGTAAGAGGTGATCCCGATTTCATGTCCGCCTTCCTTTGAATTAACCTGCATTCGAGTAATTTACAGTTCAACAATCGCAGCGGCCGATGCAGCCGACACAGAAAAACTCGCCCGCTATTAACATAATATACATTTTTCTCCACAGCCGCCCGACGTTGCAGAAAATACGTAGCTTTAAGATTCTTATTTTCAGCACCACAGCCGAGAGCCAGAGCCAGGACTCCGACTACAATGCAGTGGTTAACGGAGGTAAGGACAAATACTCTAGCGTCTAGCGCGTGTGTGGGCCGTAATTGTAATTAATAACTAAAGATTTTTTGCTCTAAAGTGAACTGACTAGCCGAGGAAATTAACAAGAAAAGTTTATTCCATGATTCAATTTATATTTTCATGCTTTAAAATTCAGTGAGTCTAACGTTCATTAACGTAAAAAATAATTTCCACTCAAGTTTAATATTGTTAAAAAAAAGAGAACTTCACAAAAGCATTTAATTGTTGTTGTGTACATAGTTCCGCGTAGTCAGCACGTACACAACTTTCCCACTAGAGCGCGCCCCGCTAAGCACAACAGCGCAGGCGCAGCGCTTGTCCATCTCTGCACTACGAGATGGCGCTGCCTTAGAGACCGACCAAATTCTGCTTCCGCCGATCCGCGTATTAATATGTAACACAGCCAATGAGATTGCTGCTAACGTAGAACCTTTTCTCCTCGCGGATCACACTCGCGCAGTGATACCTGAACGCTCGAGGTATTACAACGAGTGACAGACCTCCGACTAGTCAGTCTGCATTTGTCTGTACCAGTCTATAGTTAAGTTTAAGTCTGCGCCTAATAAGATTATCATATTCCTGTACATAGCCATGAAGAGAAATGTATAGACACTTTTGTCAAGTATCACAGATATGTGAGAATAAGATTAAAGTACCAAGGCCAAAGGAACTTCTAACAACCCTACCACACCAAAGGTCAAAATTTTAATAACGATTGTGGTGTTGCTCACGCTGCTAAATACTGCATTTTCTGGCAACATCAGTCATATTATGTGGCAGGTGTCATTAGAGCACAGTTAATAGTCATTTCATGTAATAATGAAAAAACTAGGCACTCATCTTTTTGTGTTTCCCACGCTGGTCTCGTATTATCATGGCTCAATTTTTGAAAATCTAGGTGATTATGATTCCAAGCTCGGATGCAAAGAGGGCTAGGTTTTATTGTGCTATATTCAGAAGTTTTGTAGATGCGCTTCTCAAACCATTTTTGGATATTAAATATTTCAAAGTTAGCACAATAGTGATGTAAAAAGAATAATCAGCACTCCGAATTTAAGTTACACTTCCTTTTAATTGCTTTCATTGCAATATCACGTGACACACAAAACATCACTTCACAATACAAAACATACTTGAAAACATCTTCCTCACATTTTATAAGCGGACTACGTTATGCATCTTTCCAACATGACGTCCAACACTTGACTTTCTCAACGTCCGACTCTCTAACAAGTTAACAACTAACTAATTATCGCTTACGCGCCCAAAAATCAGAGTTACAAGTACGTCAAAGATCATAGTGACAAAAGAAAGAATACACATAAGAATAATATCATTGTAATATAAACATATCGATGTATCACAAATGAAATCAAATCTGAATGTTGTCTCAGAAATATGTTAAGTAGTTAACAGAAATACAGTAGAATATTACTGGTATCGAGAGGTTCATGTGAGGTACCACAATGGTTACGTAAGTCAAGTACCATTACAAACTTCAGATTGTCAATTGTAAATAGCATCCAGAATCAAGTTAAGTAAGGTTTATGATTTTTATTATTTTAATAAATGTGTGTGAAACTTAATCAAGTTCTGATTACAGTTCGTCACCGTCAATCTGCTACTCTAAGCGTGCAAGTGGCATTTCTATCGTCTGACCTAACGGCAGAAGATAAACACGCCCCGATAAGACCACGAGACATATTGCTGACACTCGCCTACTTCGTTAGAGCGACAAATCAAATAATCTGATGGTGTGGGTACCGAAGGTCTTACAGTACGCACACCACAATTGTAAATCAAAAGTGAATGAAATATTTTGATTAAGGCTCACCTCGTAAGTCGGCTACAATCACCATCATCAACAAATTTTTGTGGTAAATAATATACTGAATTACGACGGCCGACGGACGCGAGAACGGGGAGCTCTAGCCATACGATTGAATGAATAATTTTGGCTTGCGGAGCACAGTTTACCCGTATGAAGCCGTACAGCTCCCTCCTGGACTGGACCTCCTGCTCGTAGCCCACGAGCCTGGGGGCGAGGGTCCTGAGCACGGGGAAGATGCGGCCCAGCGTGGCGCCGGTGGGGTTCCCGGAGCGGAACGTCCGCTGGACGCCGTCTATCAGCTGTCGCAGGCGCGCGTCGTGACGCTCGTAGCGCGCGCCCGCCGTGATGGCCCACAGGATGTTCACCATGTGCACCGGGAACAGCTCCGTCACCTGCCAAACAATACAGTACCTAGAATGAAATTTTCACTCTACAGCGGAGTGTGCGCTGATATGAAACTTCCTGGCAGATTAAAACTGTGTGCCGGACTGACACTCCAACTCGGGACCTCTTTGCCTTTTGCGGGCAAGTGCTCTACCAACTGAGCTACCCAAGCACGACTCACGCCCCGTCCTCACAGCTTTACTTCTGCCAGTACCTCGTCTCCTACCTTCCAAAACTACGAGAGCTTCTGTAAAGTATGGAAGGTAGGAGACGAGGTACTGGCAGAAGTAAAGCTGTGAGGACGGGGCGTGAGTCGTGCTTCGGTGGCTCAGATGGTAGAGCACTTGCCCGCGAAAGGCAAAGGTTCCGAGTCTCGGTCCGGCACACAGTTTTAATCTGCCAGGAAGTTTCAATACAGTACCTGACTAGAATGAGATTTTCACTTGTGAGCGTGTGGGTGCTATTCTGTCATTCTGCGCAACAGATTAATCTTAGATGTACCCTTTACCCTGTGGCTCCTGCAAGATGCAATGTCCACCCCCACACTACTACAGAAGTCAGACAGACGCTCCTGACGTTCTAAAGAGAAATGCCTGAAAAACTTTCAGCAATAAATATCTTCTGGAGTCGTCCGCTGTAAGGAAATGACACAAAAATTCACAAAATTTCGTACGTAACTAGTGGGATACTTGGGTACTGGAGTAGTGCTAGTTAGTGTAACAAAAATATGAAACTAACCAAAATTATTAATTATTTTTGCAAAAATTCTGAGAAATCACAATGGCACTTTTACTTATGAACTGAACACGTTAATTCCGGGTTCTTTTCGGAATGTGCAGTTACCTCTTAAGGACAGGATTCGCTAATGAAATTTCTATACAAAGTTTAAGATTGTTATTGACTTGGCAGAATGGCTGAGAGCCGCACCTACTCAACTTGAATAATTATCCATTACAATGTTGCTAGGTACAGTCGAGGCTGTCGCGTGTGAAATGCAGTGAAGTGTATTGTCGTGGAGGAAATATGGGGCTCGCAAGAGCTGTAGCGCACAATACCGTAAGCTGTGATGACTGCTGTCTGCGCCGCTCGCTGCTGACAAATAAGATAACTCCCGTTCTATCTGGACTGACCTTCGCCAGTCAAACTCTCCCTACACCTTGATGAAGTCAAGGATTCCTATTCGCCCCTAGTCTAACTATTGGCGTGGTACACCGGTCGGATAACCAGTCCACCACAATGTCACTCAAAAATTCGTTCGCAGGCGTTTAACTACACTCCTGGAAATGGAAAAAAGAACACATTGACACCGGTGTGTCAGACCCACCATACTTGCTCCGGATACTGCGAGAGGGCTGTACAAGCAATGATCACACGCACGGCACAGCGGACACACCAGGAACCGCGGTGTTGGCCGTCGAATGGCGCTAGCTGCGCAGCATTTGTGCACCGCCGCCGTCAGTGTCAGCCAGTTTGCCGTGGCATACGGAGCTCCATCGCAGTCTATAACACTGGTAGCATGCCGCGACAGCGTGGACGTGAACCGTATGTGCAGTTGACGGACTTTGAGCGAGGGCGTATAGTGGGCATGCGGGAGGCCGGGTGGACGTACCGCCAAATTGCTCAACACGTGGGGCGTGCGGTCTCCACAGTACATCGATGTTGTCGCCAGTGGTCGGCGGAAGGTGCACGTGCCCGTCGACCTGGGACCGGACCGCAGCGACGCACGGATGCACGCCAAGACCGTAGGATCCTACGCAGTGCCGTAGGGGACCGCACCGCCACTTCCCAGCAAATTAGGGACACTGTTGCTCCTGGGGTATCGGCGAGGACCATTCGCAACCGTCTCCATGAAGCTGGGCTACGGTCCCGCACACCATTAGGCCGTCTTCCGCTCACGCCCCAACATCGTGCAGCCCGCCTTCAGTGGTGACGCGACAGGCGTGAATGGAGGGACGAATGGAGACGTGTCGTCTTCAGCGATGAGAGTCGCTTCTGCCTTGGTGCCAATGATGGTCGTATGCGTGTTTGGCGCCGTGCAGGTGAGCGCCACAATCAGGACCGCATACGACCGAGGCACACAGGGCCAACACCCGGCATCATGGTGTGGGGAGCGATCTCCTACACTGGCCGTACACCACTGGTGATCGTCGAGGGGACACTGAATAGTGTACGGTACATACAAACCGTCATCGAACCCATCGTTCTACCATACCTAGACCGGCAAGGGAACTTGCTGTTCCAACAGGACAATGCACGTCCGCATGTATCCTGTGCCACCCAACGTGCTCTAGAAGGTGTAAGTCAACTACCCTGGCCAGCAAGATCTCCGGATCTGTCCCCCATTGAGCATGTTTGGGACTGGATGAAACGTCGTCTCACGCGGTCTGCACGTCCAGCACGAACGCTGGTCCAACTGAGGCGCCAGGTGGAAATGGCATGGCAAGCCGTTCCACAGGACTACATCCAGCATCTCTACGATCGTCTCCATGGGAGAATAGCAGCCTGCATTGCTGTGAAAGGTGGATATACACTGTACTAGTGCCGACATTGTGCATGCTCTGTTGCCTGTGTCTATGTGCCTGTGGTTCTGTCAGTGTGATCATGTGATGTATCCGACCCCAGGAATGTGTCAATAAAGTTTCCCCTTGCTGGGACAATGAATTCACGGTGTCCTTATTTCAATTTCCAGGAGTGTATAACTCTGTCTGTTCACACCGCACAATAAGTGTGGCAGCCAACACAGTGGACAATGTTTAATCGCAAGGACTCAATATAGAGTCGCACTCCGATTCGCTCTCGACAGAGGTGCTCTCCCAGTGAAGTACTGAGTAGAGACTTGTTCCTCCCTCTTTGAGTACACATACGAGTGCGCACGCTCTCGTTATGTGTTCTAGCTCCAAGAGCGACAACAGAACGGCCCCTCTCCACGCCAGACGTGAAGGGGTATATCTTTCAGTCTCTTCCATTACTCCTTCAGCTCAAGGAGTCAGAAATATCGTCTGACAATCAGCATTGCTCTTCTAAAACGGGAGAATGACGTTTCATTTAAGGCGACCAATCCGGAAATCTGCAGCATCGGCGTTTGGCGTCTGCTGTCTCCCTGTGAAAATCTCTGAAACTGCGTGCTATTTGTAAAGAATGTGTAGGCTGGGCGCTCCCACACAATGTAGAGGAATTTGCTTTTAAGCCAAACACGAGGTCGTTCCTCCTTTCACTCGGGCAAATGCTGTCCACTCCATGGGCGGCCGCTGGCCGACGTAGATAGCTCCCTGTGAAAACCTCTCAAGGGACCGCCATCCTGCAGTGTGGTGTTTGCCTCTCCCGAACTAAAAGCTTTTGTGACTGTCGTGTCTTGAATGTGCATGTGTACGCCAGCCTCGAGTATTTCAACCACTGTGCGCACTTGCAATTTATTAGATATTTGCGTATCGTTTACATGAATTCATACAACATTGACTTTATCTTATCGAGTTTGGGTTCGAATGAAGCGTCTTGATGTGTGGAATATGATTGTGAGGGCGGAATATGTAAGCAATGAAGGTCAGGAGACCACGACGTCTTACACATTCCACAGCAGAGTGTGTGCTGATATGAAACTTCTTGGCCGATTATAACTGTGTGCCGGAACGAAACTCGAACTCGGGACCTTTACCTTTCATGGGCAAGTGCTCTACCGTCTGAGCTACTCAAGCACGACTCACGCCCCGCCCTCACAGCTTTACTTCTACCAGTACCTCGCCTCCTACCTTCCAAACTTCACAGAAGCTCTCCTGCGAACCTGCAACTCTACCATTACTTATGAAAGTCCACAGTAGCCTACGATAGTTTTACAATTCTAGGCATGAGGAAGGGCCGACTGACCTCTACAGTGTTGTTGCGGATGGAAGACAGCAGGTCCTCGACCTCCTCCAGGATGCGGCCCTCCATGCTGAGCTTGCCGAAGCCGAAGTCCCGCAGGTGGCGCAGAGTAAAGCGCCGCTGCTGCACCCAAGCCGGACCGTCGTTGAAAAGCATACCTGTTGTTGTGGACCGACGCACAGTGATTACCCATTATGATCTCTACATGCGTTTACACCTTAGAAAAACTGTAAACACTTCTAGACAATAGCTGATCAGCATCCATGATTTACCTCCACCATTTTCAGTAATGTCTACATATTTGTTTGTCTCGCTTTGTACAGTACACTATCGGCCATTAAAATTGCAGCCCCATGAAAGTGACATGCAACAAACCTCATATTGGCATCAAGTGCACTATATGCAGGGATATACAGGATTATTTTGTTAAAGGAGAACAAACGGCAGGAAAATATCCCTTAGACGAAATGAAGCCAAGAAATCATATGGACATGTAGCCAGAAATGCTTTCCAAGGGAGGTGGAGATAAAAGATCTTTGACTGTGACCTCGGTATCAGCGACGGGCAGGTGGCCCGCCAGCGTGGGGTCAGCCAGGCTGTATGAAACTTTCTCCACAACTGCCACTGCCGTATCACTTATACTGCGTACAGGCCATATCAGCCATGGACTTGTCCCCGCGTAGACGGATTTGTCGCTGGTTCATCGCACAGGCCATCGCAGTTTTTTTTTTTTTTTTTGTTATGGTTTTAGGGCGCAAAAGTGCTACGGTCATTAGCACCCGGTCTGTGACTTAGGAAAAGGTAAGAAAACCAAATTGGAAACCAGCAGCAATGGGAGCGAAACTCAAAAAAATGGGGAAAATAAAAACAGAAGGAAAGCTTAAAAAACCACTATAGAAGGGAGGCTGTGTGTCCACAAAAAGAGCTTCAAATGACAGACGTCATCTCACCGACACTAATAAACTCGAGAACGCGGTCGGCTGAGCGCGTGTCATCTGCTAAAATGGAAGATATATCGGGCGACAGCTGTAGACGGACACGTAACGGAGTAAAATAGGGGCACTCGAGTAAAAGGTGTCTCACCGTCCACACTTGAGAGCAGTGGGGACAAAGCGGGGGAGGATCGCCACTTAAAAGATGTCGATGGCTAAAAAGACAGTGCCCTATCCGGAGTCTAATTAAAATTACCTCCTCCCGACGACGAGTTCGGGAGGAAGAGGTCCAACCACAGGGAAGAGCTTTCAAATGGTTCAAATGGCTCTGAGCACTATGGGACTCAACTGCTGAGGTCATTAGTCCCCTAGAACTTAGAACTAGTTAAACCTAACTAACCTAAGGACATCACAAACATCCATGCCCGAGGCAGGATTCGAACCTGCGACCGTAGTGGTCTTGCGGTTCCAGACTGCAGCGCCTTCAACCGCACGGCCACTTCGGCCGGCCAAGAGCTTTCACGTCCCGCAATTTATTATTGGGAAGTGTCGACCAACGTGCGTGCCATAAAAGAGCAACACGACGACATAAAACACTCCGTAGATCGGCGAAGGGAACCATGCGAACAGCAGGCTGAAGAAGAGAGACTGCAGCCTTGGCCGCTATATCGGCCGCCCCGTTTCCACAGATACCAACATGTCCTGGGATCCAGAGGAACGCCACAGAGACGCCCCCCAAGTGGAGGCAGTCCTAAATCCGGTGGACCAGAGGGGTGGACAGGGTAGAGAGCTTGGAGACTGAGGAGAGAGCTGAGCGAATCCGAGCATGTAATATACTTTACCCGCTGATGGCGACGGATGTATTGGACAGCCTGGAGAACAGCGTAAAGCTCCGCAGTAAAAACCGAACACTGCCAACAATATAGGCACTCCCAACGCCAAATGATGTTTTCGAGCCATCAGTTTAAATAAATGTGGCATCCTTCATTTGCGCGCATACAGCAGCAAATGCCCGACGATAAACAAGAGAAGGGGTACCATCCTTGGGAAACTGGCAAAGGTCACGGAGCAGGCTGGTCCGTGGCCGGAGCCAAGGTGGTGCTGTACCCCAAGTTGTCAAGAAGGTTTTTGGAAAGTGGAAGGAAAGAGAATGGAGCAGTTGACGGAAGCGCACTCCCGGTGGTAGTAGAGAGGAAGGGCGGCCTGCATACTCTAAATCCAAGGAGGCGTCGAAAAAAATGTCATGGGCCGCATTAGCAGGCATGGAAGACAGATGGCTTGCATAACGACTCAGAAAGACAGCTCGCCGATTGGACAGTGGAGGTTCAGCAGTCTCAGCATAAAGGCTTTCCACAGGGCTGGTGTAAAAAGCTCCAGACACTAAACGTAATCCACAGTGGTGGATAGAGTCGAGACGCCGAAGAATAGACGGCCGAGCAGAGGAGTAAACTATGCTTCCACAGTCCAATTTCGAGCGCACTAAGGCGCGATAGAAACGGAGAAGGACCACTTGGTCCGCTCCCCAGGAGGTACCATTCAGGACACGGAGGGAGGCCACCACAGTGTTGGGATTTCTGGCATCCAACCTTGTCACGGACGAGGATACCTTTATGAGGGCTGGTATCGTCAACATTCACAATACCGACCTAAGGCATATGGAGAGTTCCCATGATATGGTGGCAGCGAACCATTTGCACCAGTTCAGCCTCAGTGCGTGGGCGGGGATTATTGGCGATCGCCTAGTGGGACCAGTCATCCTTCCACAACGCTTTCAGGCGAGACACGTCTGCAGTTCTGCGAGTGACCCTTCATCCCCTACTGGAAGACGTGTATCTGGCTGTACGAAAGGCACTGTCGCTACTATTTGACTGTGCCCCAGGTCGCTGCTCTCTTGAGTGACGAACTGAATCACTAGTACGGGCAGAAAATTTTTTCCTGCCTGTGTTCCCATCTCTGCTTTTAATCTCTGAAATCTACACTGTTACAGGTCTTTTATCTCAGCCTTCAACTTTGTGTACCTCCCTTGGAACGAATTTCGGCCAAACGTCCATATGACCTCTTCTGCTTCCTATCTCGTTAAGGACTGTTTCCTACAGTTTGTTCCTGTTAAGGGAAGTTTAATGCAGTGACATTTTGAAGCAGAAAACGCAAGTGGCAGTGCCGTAGCATCCGTCCAGACCAGTCATCGCTACAAAGGAAGAGAGAGTAAGAAAACTAATCCTTTAAGTCTGGTCACAGATTCGAACTCCACATAAAATTCCGAGTAAACTGATACCTAACTCAGACCAGTCGGTAAATTAATTAACAATTCATCAAACATGTAACGAATTGGTCCTACTAAATTAATTTTGCCAAGTCTGCAGAGATTACTGAGGTATTGTCTACATAGATTAGCATCGGTTGGAGGGACAGGACAAATTTAACATTCGACATTTAATTAATATAGAAAACACCCAAGATGGCGAAATCTAGCTTGGTTTTCTGGCCGTTATTTCGAATCATCGTTGAAGTCACGGGGTGCCGGGAGGACACGCCGTTCTCCCGCGTTCTGAGAATTCGCGCCAGTTCAGGTCATTCATCTTGAGGGCTGGAAATCGACCACTCCAGGCGACCAGGGTAGCAGGAACGGTTCCACCTCTCACCCGTGTTAGGTTGGCTACAAGGACCTTTACGCGTACCGTGGAGGTGTACCGTAGCTCATGGACCGAGTCTGCTACATGATGGAGCAGCTCTCCAGCCCATTCCGGTGCAGTTTCTACAGGAGTACAACAATGCGATTTTTAGTGCACGGCACTTATCGCCATTTAATGGTTAGTGCTTCCCATTACCTTGGTAACAGCCTAGGTTAGTCATCCGCGAGCCACTCGTGATGTTTGGAGTTATTAATCACATCGCAATCTTAATGGTTACGGCTGTATTACAGCTATGTCAGCGAAGCAAGATACTGGTCCTGCAGATCGACAGTAGCGTCATAAGCTGTTTTTGCAGACTAGTTTTCCTCGTGTCATAAGCGTGGACCAATTGTTAGTTTTTTCTGTTATAGTGACACCCGTTATTTCATTGCTGTGCTCTCTCTGGAGACCGGTCTTTACTCTGAAGACAGTTTTGTTGTGTGAGCTTGAGTACTTTCAACTTGTCACACAGAGAGTCTATAGCTCGTCCAATAGCTACATTCTGTGAGAGATAATCTATGGAAACTTGTGAAACGGTTTCACTTATGTGTTTATTTTTCAATATATATTTTTCCAGATTATTCCGAGTTTCACTGATTATAGCTTCCTTACTGTCCACTTTTATAAATCCCTTACTAGGCGATGAAACACTTGTTGAAAGAAACGAAGTCCGACGCCTGGGACAGAAGATCCGCAGGTGAGAAATCTGCTAGGGAACAATATCACGCGGTGCTTCTTTGCTAATCTGCTACAGTTACATCTACCGACACGCATGCGCTGCAAAAGTAACTCTTTACAAATGATCAGCATTTGAGCACAGCCAAAAAATTAGTAGGGGTAGCAATATAAGCATTTTGTGTATGAGGATAGATTACACAGAAAACTTCCTGCTGAACCAACACTCGTTGGCATTCAAAAGTGGCAGGATCGTGTCTTGTGGAGACTGTGATATTGCCGCTCGCATCAGGATCCCACGACTGTCAGTAGGATTTGGAATCAGTGAGTTCAGGACAGCCATTCCTTAATGGCGTGCATGGCCTCTACGGCCCCACATGACTAGCGCTTGTAAGGCCAAAGACATCGTTTGCTCGGCCATGCCGGGTTGTATACCCAAGTCACACACACCTCGAGTCAGGAAGTGGACTTCTTTCTAGCAAGACAAGAAACCACACAGACGGCATGACATGGACTGGACAACACAGACTGTCAGTGTGCGGACAGAACAGCAGAGAGAGGTGTACTGGCAGTGGTGCGCCCAACAACAACACTGTACACACAAGTGACACCACGCGGACTATTCATATGAGCCCTGGTTCTGCATACAGCGTGACGATGGACATATCCACGTGCGTAGCTTCTGAGGAGAACGAAAGTTGCCAGATTGCTTTTGGAACAATCAGCACTCGGTGTGATGCTAATGGGCGCCATTGAGTACAGTACACAACACTGTAGCGTCTTTACTACACTCCTGGAAATGGAAAAAAGAACACATTGACACCGGTGTGTCAGACCCACCATACTTGCTCCGGACACTGCGAGAGGGCTGTACAAGCAATGATCACACGCACGGCACAGCGGACACACCAGGAACCGCGGTGTTGGCCGTCGAATGGCGCTAGCTGCGCACCATTTGTGCACCGCCGCCGTCAGTGTCAGCCAGTTTGCCGTGGCATACGGAGCTCCATCGCAGTCTTTAACACTGGTAGCATGCCGCGACAGCGTGGACGTGAACCGTATGTGCAGTTGACGGACTTTGAGCGAGGGCGTATAGTGGGCATGCGGGAGGCCGGGTGGACGTACCGCCGAATTGCTCAACACGTGGGGCGTGAGGTCTCCACAGTACATCGATGTTGTCGCCAGTGGTCGGCGGAAGGTGCACGTGTCCGTCGACCTGGGACCGGACCGCAGCGACGCACGGATGTACGCCAAGACCGTAGGATCCTACGCAGTGCCGTAGGGGACCGCACCGCCACTTCCCAGCAAATTAGGGACACTGTTGCTCCTGGGGTATCGGCGAGGACCATTCGCAACCGTCTCCATGAAGCTGGGCTACGGTCCCGCACACCGTTAGGCCGTCTTCCGCTCACGCCCCAACATCGTGCAGCCCGCCTCCAGTGGTGTCGCGACAGGCGTGAATGGAGGGACGAATGGAGACGTGTCGTCTTCAGCGATGAGAGTCGCTTCTGCCTTGGTGCCAATGATGGTCGTATGCGTGTTTGGCGCCGTGCAGGTGAGCGCCACAATCAGGACTGCATACGACCGAGGCACATGATGTGGGGAGCGATCTCCTACACTGGCCGTACACCACTGGTGATCGTCGAAGGGACACTGAATAGTGCACGGTACATCCAAACCGTCATCGAACCCATCGTTCTACCATTCCTAGACCGGCAAGGGAACTTGCTGTTCCAACAGGACAATGCACGTCCGCATGTATCCCGTGCCACCCAACGTGCTCTAGAAGGTGTAAGTCAACTACCCTGGCCAGCAAGATCTCCGGATCTGTCCCCCATTGAGCATGTTTGGGACTGGATGAAGCGTCGTCTCACGCGGTCTGCACGTCCAGCACGAACGCTGGTCCAACTGAGGCGCCAGGTGGAAATGGCATGGCAAGCCGATCCACAGGACTACATCCAGCATCTCTTCGATCGTCTCCATGGGAGAATAGCAGCCTGCATTGCTGCGAAAGGTGGATATACACTGTACTAGTGCCAACATTGTGCATGCTCTGTTGCCTGTGTCTATGTGCCTGTGGTTCTGTAAGTGTGATCATGTGATGTATCTGACCCCAGGAATGTGTCAATAAAGTTTCCCCTTCCTGGGACAATGAATTCACGGTGTTCTTATTTCAATTTCCAGGAGTGTATTTCCTCGTGTCTGCCGTAACATCTTTCACCTGAAATATCTCTGTGTTAGATATACATCCCGTGTGCTCTGCTCGTCTATTGTTTATATCAGCGTGAAGTCTGAATGCCCCCAACCCAAAAATAAATAAATAATAATAATAATAATAATAATTGACTTCTCTAGCTGAGACTTAAGGAATATTTTCTGCGATTTTGCTTTCCGAAGCTCAGGGTATGGAACACGTGATTCACAGTTTATGGGATTCGTATCCCTCTACACAACAGAGCCTCGTACCTGATTCTCGTATTCCAGACGCATTGTTTTATTCCGTTTGACATCTTTCTGTGTTCCTCAAATTGCTGAGGAGTCGGATTTAATTTGTACCACCTCTATTGTCCGTCATTAGTTGTAAGCTAGTTTTCAGTATTCCCTCTTGGACTGAGAGTATGTTTAAAGTAAATACCTGAATACCTCCCAGTAGGATGATATTATACGTTATATTGCAAACTGGTACTTAGGTCCATGGTTTCGTGGTGAACACATGCACGCATTATTACGCGTTAATAGAAACCGGTTGGTATAATAAACCATTTGTGGAGCAGGAGCATTTTTCACAGTTAAAAAGTAATTGTGTTGGTTGCTGCGTAAGTTCGCACCGTTTTTGCTTTGCAAGTCGTTATTCCAGTACCTGTGAGTTTATCTATCGGTTGTCATACCTTATTTTTAGTTCACTCTTGATATTTTAGTTTACATATTGTCATTTTGTCATTTGGAGAATGTGAGTGCGGCTGTGAACGCTAGAAAATGGAGTGACAAGTGGAGAAACCTGAATATTTCCCACATATTCTTCTGCTTGAGTTCAGTACAGGGGTGACAGCAGCGGAGGCTGTCAGAAACGTTTGCACAGTGTGAGGGATAATGGCGTTGGACAGAGCACGGCAAGAAAATTTTTTCATGGTTAACTCTCCACATTCAGCAAGTGCTTTGGGGTTTGATGAAGGTTATGTAAACGCATGACAGCACAATTATCCTCGTCAGTGTACGCGAGAACTGGAAAATGTGATGAACTGTGGCCATTCCACCATAATAAGACCCCCGCATATAGAGGGTAAAGTTCAATAATCGGGTGTATGGGTACCGCATCCTCTAAGCCCAAATAACAAAAATCAGCGGCTGCAGCTTCGCTTACTCGTCATCAGTTGGCTCTTGAACACAGCGACAGTCACTATCCTATACCGTTACTGGCAATGATTAATGATATCCTTATGCTAACATAAAGAAAATAAAGGAATGGTAGAGTCCAAATTAAGCAGCAACTCACTGTACTTGTGCACATCCACAAAAGATAAAGTTATGCATGTGGTGAGCGACGGTGTGTTGTACTGTGAACTGCTTCCCCAAGGTGTAACCACCATTGCCGACATTTACTGTCAACAACTGAGATGTCTTGCAGATGCAGTCCAAGAACAAGTAGTGATGCTACTTCGCTGTAACTCGCACCCTCATTCTGCTAGACTGACAAAGAGCATTATAGAGTAACTGGATTGTGAAGTGATTCTGCACACACCTTATTCATCTGATCTTGAACCGTCAGATTTTCACCTTTTCTGGTCTCGGTCGAACAACCTTCAAGGAACTTGCTTTCCAGATGAAAATGCGCTAAGAGCATGGCTTGACGAGTTCTCCTAGTCACGTGACTTCTACAGCTGCAGCATCGAAACGTTATCTCAGTGTTTGCAGACTGTTGTAAATAGTAAAGGAGAGTATATTGTTGATGACTAAACTCTCTGTTATGTATATTTGTTGTGTATATTAAACTTACAAACAAAGTTATGATCTTATGCACAAACCTAATATTTAGCAAAGTAAGAATATCGTTACGAAGTTCTAATCCTATAAAAAGGAACAGCTCTACTAAATTCTCACTGGCCTTTAACAAGCGATACGGAATGGGACAGTCACACAAAAATTAGTGTAACCTACGCCAATGCAAGACCTACGTCCGTAGGAAGGATTCTGGGAACCTGCAGTGCATCTGTAAGGAAATCCCATACACGTCGCTACTGCTCCAATACTGAAGTTTTGTCCAGCGTTTGGAGTCCTTATCAACATGCATCACAACAGACATGAAACGATTTCAGAGACACACTGCTAGCATCATTATAGGTTGGCAGAGTCAAAGTGGAAGTGTAGCAGAAAAGTTTGAGTAACTTATATGGGAATCCTTGGAAGAAAGAGAAAGTAGTTCTCGGGAAATTCTGTCGAGTACATTTAAAGAGCCTTTATTTCAAGAAGACTGCGCAACCTATAAGCTATCATCATGATGCACAGGCATCATGAGAAAATGATAACAGATGTTAGGCCAAGTAAAAGGGCTCAGTAAGCACTTGGAAGAGAAAAGTAGGTTGATAATTTTTCCTCGCACTGTCCACACACAGATGAGCCAAAACATTATGAAATTTTCCCCATCACTAAGCTGAATGCCACCCGCTGGCGCTGCAATCACGTGACGCTGTAGGAAAGTTAAGTAGACTGGTGAGCGAAAACTTAAGGACGAAAGTAACTTTTGCATGGTGGCTAACTGCCAGGTAAGTCAGCGATGAAACTCGGACCTAGTGTAGAAAGAACTGTACAGTACAGTAGAGAAGAAAACTGAAAGCAGTGCATAATGAGATGAACAGAATATTCAAAGACAGTAATAATTACACTCAAGTCACCACAATTCATGGTGATCCCCTGGGCGTTGCAAGGGGTGGTACATGATATTTAATAGGGTTTGTGATCACCACTGACAATAGTGCATGCTCTGCAACGTCTCACATGTTGGCCATGAGACTGGTAATAAGTTTTTGTGGTAGGGCGTTCTATTCCTCCACCAGCGGCATTGACAACTGCCAGATAGTCATTGGAGCATGTGGACATGCTGCAATACATTGCCCCAACACATCCCACATGTGCTCAATGGGGGATGGGAAGGCCAGTCCATCTGCTAAATATCCTTTCGTTCCTAGTTCTCTTCCACCTGCACTGTCCAATGCGGGCATGCATTACCATAGATAAGAATCACATTAGGGCTGAATACAACACTGAAAAGATGCATATAGGGAAGAAGCACTATGTGACAGTAACACTGACTGATGAGTGTATGTGCTCAAAGATCTGGTCATTACACCGACGCAACATCTTGCCTCCACACACAATAGCACCTCGACCACCAACATGATCAAGAATGCTGGACGTAGCCTCAGATGACGAGAGGAGAGAACACACAGCCCACTGAGGAACATTGTTGTTTCCATAGTCCAAATGCAATGGCATGGGGAGGTGTGATGTTGCATGGGTGTACTAGCAGCAAAATCTTTTAACACAATATACTCGCTGGTCAGTGTTATTCTGACATTGTACTCCTACCCAATATGTGTCTTATAAGGTGTGCATGTGGCGACAGTGCACGGCCGCATCCGACTGCGAAGGTTCAGGAGCTCTTAGAATGAGAGGATATGCAACGGATTGAGTGTCCTTCCCATTTCCCCTTGAGTATGTATGGGACGTGTTGAGAAGACATGTAGCAGTGCATCCACATATAACAGCGACCATCCAGGAGTTTCCAACTATGCTGGCGGAGGAATAGACAGGAGCTCTTAGAATGAGAGGATATGCAACGGATTGAGTGTCCTTCCCATTTCCCCTTGAGTATGTATGGGACGTGTTGGGAAGACATGTAGCAGTACATCCACATATACCAGCGACCATCCAGGAGTTTCTAACTATGCTGGCGGAGAAATAAAATGCCCTACCACAAGACCTTCTTACCAGCATGGTAGAACGTTGCAGAGCATGAACTGATGTCAGTGGTGACCACACACCCTATTAAGAAGCATGTTGCTCCTTTTGCAAAGCCTGTAGCACCATCATGAATTGTGGTAACTTCAGTGTAATTATTGTCTTTGAATAAAAGTGTCACTTCTGTTCGCCTCATTGCATATTTTTTTGAGTTGCCGTCTATACTAACTGCAGAAGGTCTTTCTACATGTAATCCAAGTTTCATCAAGTTATATTACTTGGCAATTAGCCGCCATGCGAAAGTTACTTTCGTCCTTATGTTTTGCACGCCAGTATATACAGGGTGGTCCATTGATCGTGGCCGGGCCAAATATCTCACGAAATAAGCGTCAAACGGAAAAAGTACAAAGGACGAAACTTGTCTAGCTTGAAGGGGGAAACCAGATGGCGCTATGGTTGGCCCGCTAGATGGCGCTGCCATAGGTCAAACGGATATGAACTGCTATTTTTTTAAATATGAACCCCCATTTTTTATTACATATTCGTGTTCTACGTAAATAAATATGAATGTTTTAGTTGGACCACTTTTTTCTCTTTGTGATAGATGGCGCTGTAACAGTCACAAACATATGGCTCACAATTTTAGACAAACAGTTGCTAACAGGCAGGTTTTTTAAATTAAAATACAGAACGTAGGTACGTTTGAACATTTTATTTCGGTTGTTCCAATGTGATACATGTACCTTTGTGAACGTATCATTTCTGAGAACGCATGCTGTTACAGCGTGATTACCTGTAAATACCACATTAACGCAATAAATGCTCAAAATGATGTCCGTCAACGTCAATGCATTTGGCAATTCGTGTAACGACATTCCTCTCAACAGCGAGTAGTTTGCTTTCCGTAATGTTCGCACATGCATTGACAATGCGGTGACGCATGTTGTCAGGCATTGTCGGTGGATCACGATGGCAAATATCCTCCAACTGTCCCCACAGAAAGAAATCCGGGGACGTCAGATCCAGTGAACGTGGGGGCCATGGTATGGTACTTCGACGACCAATCCACCTGTCATGAAATATGATATTCAGTACCGCTTCAACCGCACGCAAGCTATGTGCCGGACATCCATCATGTTGGAAGTACATCGCCATCCAGTCACGCAGTGAAACATTTTGTAGTAACATCGGTAGAACATTACGTAGAAAACCAGCATATGTTGCACCATTTAGATTGCCATCAATAAAATGGGCGCCAGTTATCCTTCCTCCCATAATGCCGCACCATACATTAACCCGCCAAGGTCGCCCAATAGTGCATATTATGCCGGTTTGCGTTACCGCTGTTGGTGAATGACGCTTCGTCGCTAAATAGAACGCACGCAAAAAATCTGTCATCGTCTCGTAATTTCTCTTGTGCCCAGTGGCAGAACTGTACACGACGTTCTAAGTCGTCGCCATGCAATTCCTGGTGCATAGAAATATGGTACGGGTGCAGTTGATGTTGATGTAGCATTCTCAACACCGACGTTTTTGAGATTTCCGATTCTCGCGCAATTTGTCTGCTACTGATGTGCGGATTAGCCGCGACAGCAGCTAAAACACCTACTTGGGCATCATCATTTGTTGCAGATCGTGGTTGACGTTCCACATGTGGCTGAACACTTCTGTTTCCTTAAATAACGTAACTATCCGGCGAATGGTCCGGACACTTGGATGATGTCGTCCAGGATACCGAGCAGCGTACGTAGCACACGCCCGTTGGTCATTTTGATCAACACGATATCGACCTTTTTCACAACTGGCGAACGGTCCATTTTAATACGGGCAATGTATCACAAAGCAAATACCGTCCGCACTGGCGGAATGTTACTTGATACGACGTACTTATACGTTTGTGACTATTACAGCGCCATCTATCACAAAGCAAAAAAAGTGGTCCAACTAAAACATTCATATTTCTTTACGAACTACACGAATATGTAATAAAAAATGGGGGTTCCTATTTAAAAAGACGCAGTTGATATCCGCTTGACCTATGGCAGCGGCTGGTCCCGGTGGAGGTTCAAGTCCTCCCTCGGGCATGGGTGTGTGTGTGTTTGTCCTTAGGATACTTTAGGTTAAGTAGTGTGTAAGCTTAGGGCCTGATGACCTTGAAGTTAAGTCCCATAAGATTTCACACACATTTGAACATTTTTGAACCTATGGCAGCGCCATCTAGCGGGCCAACCATAGCGCCATCAGGTTTCCCCCTTCAAGCTAGACGAGTTTCTTTCTTTGTAGTTTTTCGTTTGATGCTTATTTCGTGAGATACTTGGCCCGGTCACTATCAATGGACCACTCTGTATAAGTAGAGCACACGCGAATGGGGATCATTGTAGCGATGATATGGGCCGAAATCCTCTGACATAAAGCCTTTAAGGAATGGTACAGTCATATAGCCTGTAGCGTGGAATGAGGATCTCGGAAATGCCCGCTGATGACCTTGCTGATGACCTTGCTGTTTATCGCCCTCCGCCATAAAACATCCTCATCAGCGGAAATGCCGATCTTGATCGACTCTTTGTGCGCTACTGCCCTAAGCATCTATGGAAAGCGGTAGAAGGAAAACATACCACGAGTATACGACAAGATTTTGAGGACCTCGCCTGATCATAGAATCTGGTGGTCGAAAGGATGCACGCTCTGTAAAGCATGATAGGCGACTATCTGTGTCAGATCCAACGAGTACAATACTGGTGCAGACATGATTTGAAGGATTAAGTTCTGACGAACCCTACAAGTTACCACATTGAGTCAAAGACATCATAAATTACGAATCCAGTAGGCACAGCATCAACAAGTGTGGACTGCGATGAATGGAAACATGTTGTTGGTCAGATGAATCACATTACACTAGGCCGGTAGTCTTGTCAGTATACGCCGTCATCGAGGCGAAAAGGAGATCGAAACTTGCTCTGCACTGTGGTTGCAGACCATTGGGGCAGTATTATATTATGAGGGAGATCCACCTGCGCTTCCATTGCAACTGCGGTAGTAATAGGAGGTACCATCACTGTGGACCATGTCAACATTACTACGGTCACCTTGAATTGGTTCATGATCCGTGCGATCAGCAATGACGATGGCATTTTCCAGCAGGATAACTGTCACTGTCGCCAGGCCAGAATAATGTTACAATGGTTTTAGAAGACTCACAGTGAGCTCACATTGTTGTCTTGTTCACTAAATTCGTCCGATTTGAACCTGATGGAACACATGTGGGATGGTATTGGTCACCAGTTCGGCATCCACGAACCACTGACCCATAATTTATGGGAAATACATGGCCTACGTGTAGAGATATGGTGCCATATACATCTGGAATAGATTCCACGCACGTTCATTGTTGTATAACTTTCCACAAATGAACCAAACTGTTACTTAGGTACTAAGCTCATCAGTGGATATACAGGGTGAAAAGTGTTTAAACCGACAAACTCTGGGAGGTTGTAGGGGACATCAAAACAAATATTTTTCCCTAATGCCATTTCTTCCTATGAGGAGTATTTAAACCGGTAGAGGAAGATTTCTCTGGTGGCAAATTAATTAAACCAACAAACACTTTTCCATTTATTTATGACCAAGAGACAACACATTAACACAACCCAATTTCAATTACAGTATACTTTCAAAAATGCCTCCATTGACACGTAAACAAAGGTTACACCGTCGGATCATATTCTGTCTGACACGGGCAAAAACCCCAGGAGTGTCCTGAATTGTTCCTGCTGCTGTTACTATTCGGGCAACCAGATCCTCTTCTGATGCAACAGGAGTAGCCTAAACAATGCTGCGCATCTCTCCCCACACAAAAAAGTCCAGAGGGGACACATCTGGGGATCGAGCAGGCCATGGTACAGGAGCACCTCTACCAATCCGCGTTTCTGGGAACCGTCGGTCCAGGAATCGACGCACACGACGACTGAAATGTGCCGGCGCCCCGTCATGTTGGAACCACATGCGTTGTCTTGTAGGGAGCGGGACGTCTTCCGCAATTCCACATGCTGTATGTAAGTCTGCAGGCTTTCGTGGCCGTTGTCACTGAAGCTAAAATCTTCTGTGTTATTAGGCCGCGTCATGTTTCTTCTAAAAAGTTCGACGTTTCGACCCCTCTGCTGGGATCTTGCTCAGGATCTTTTGGTGTCCACTACTGCTAGTTCTGCTGTTCTAGCAGTAGTGGACACCAAAAGACCCTGAGGAAAATCCCAGCAGAGGGGTCGAACATTTTAGAAGAAACATGATGCGGCCTAATAACCCAGAAGATTTTAACTTCAATTCCACATGCTGCAAGACAGCTTCCTCAAATTGCAGCGTTCTTACCGTGCGACGGCGTCCCTGTACAGGTAATGTGCTAAATGACCCGGTCTCACGCGGACGTTGGTACACAGCAGCAAAGGTCATTTGATGCGGGATACGGCGATTAGGATATAGTTGTTGAAAAAACCCGCTGTGCAGCTCGTCCATTGTGGTGCGTTACGTCGTAAGCACCAACCATATCGGTGTATTCACTGCAGGTGCATCGCTCCATTAGTAAACAGAGACAATGCACCACTACACTGGTGGACAGCAGTTGCCTACAACTGATGAGCGTAATACCCCTCTAACAACTGAAGAGCGTAATACGGCCTCTAAAAGTGACGAGTGTAATGTGGCCTCCACCGGTTTAAATAATCCTCATAGGAAAAAAATGACATTACGGAAAAATATTTGTTTTAATGTCCCCTACAACCTCCCAGAGTTTGTCGGTTTAACTAATTTTCACCCTGTAGATGTAACACTACACTTGGCGTGAAAGAAAACTAGATTGCTGAGCAGTGAATTGAATGTAGCGGGTGTGAGAGCAGAGGGTGGTGCTGACCGAGGCGCTGGTTGAGCGTGCGCTCCCGCAGGTCTGGGTCGTCGGGCCGGCCCTGGAATTCGTCCCGGCGCAGCGTCTCGAAGACGGCGTCGGCGCCGCAGACGGCGACGGCGGGGACGCTTCCGGGCAGCACGAGCCCCACCACCGGGCCGTACTGCTCGCGCCACGCCTCCAGCCGCAGGTGCGGCTTCGCACCAGCCAGGGACAGGACACTGCCCAGCACGGGCAGGCACGGAGGGCCTGCCAACACGACCACAAGTTCCTGTCACCACTCACACGTCACACAGCGTTACAATTAAAACAAAGTTAAAAGTTAAATATTCATTGTCAAGAATTACAAACAGTTGAGTGACGGATAGCGTTATACTGTCCGGGAGGCACCACATCGATTTAAGGCACTCAGGGCTAATTACTGGTATGCCACAACAAGTAAATTTTACCGAAGAGATAAATGAATGCTCAAAAAATTCCATAAATCAGGTGATAATAGGATAATAGGATAATAAGAGGTAAATTTATTGTACACTCCTGGAAATGGAAAAAAGAACACATTGACACCGGTGTGTCAGACCCACCATACTTGCTCCGGACACTGCGAGAGGGCTGTACAAGCAATGATCACACGCACGGCACAGCGGACACACCAGGAACCGCGGTGTTGGCCGTCGAATGGCGCTAGCTGCGCAGCATTTGTGCACCGCCGCCGTCAGTGTCAGCCAGTTTGCCGTGGCATACGGAGCTCCATCGCAGTCTTTAACACTGGTCGCATGCCGCGACAGCGTGGACGTGAACCGTATGTGCAGTTGACGGACTTTGAGCGAGGGCGTATAGTGGGCATGCGGGAGGCCGGGTGGACGTACCGCCGAATTGCTCAACACGTGGGGCGTGAGGTCTCCACAGTACATCGATGTTGTCGCCAGTGGTCGGCGGAAGGTGGACGTGCCCGTCGACCTGGGACCGGACCGCAGCGACGCACGGATGCACGCCAAGACCGTTGGATCCTACGCAGTGCCGTAGGGGACCGCACCGCCACTTCCCAGCAAATTAGGGACACTGTTGCTCCTGGGGTATCGGCGAGGACCATTCGCAACCGTCTCCATGAAGCTGGGCTACGGTCCCGCACACCGTTAGGCCGTCTTCCGCTCACGCCCCAACATCGTGCAGCCCGCCCTCAGTGGTGTCGCGACAGGCGTGAATGGAGGGACGAATGGAGACGTGTCGTCTTCAGCGATGAGAGTCGCTTCTGCCTTGGTGCCAATGATGGTCGTATGCGTGTTTGGCGCCGTGCAGGTGAGCGCCACAATCAGGACTGCATACGACCAAGGCACACAGGGCCAACACCCGGCATCATGGTGTGGGGAGCGATCTCCTACACTGGCCGTACACCACTGGTGATCGTCGAGGGGACACTGAATAGTGCACGGTACATCCAAACCGTCATCGAACCCATCGTTCTACCATTCCTAGACCGGCAAGGGAACTTGCTGTTCCAACAGGACAATGCACGTCCGCATGTATCCCGTGCCACCCAATGTGCTCTAGAAGGTGTAAGTCAACTACCCTGGCCAGCAAGATCTCCGGATCTGTCCCCCATTGAGCATGTTTGGGACTGGATGAAGCGTCGTCTCACGCGGTCTGCACGTCCAGCACGAACGCTGGTCCAACTGAGGCGCCAGGTGGAAATGGCATGGCAAGCCGTTCCACAGGACTACATCCAGCATCTCTACGATCGTCTCCATGGGAGAATAGCAGCCTGCATTGCTGCGAAAGGTGGATATACACTGTACTAGTGCCGACATTGTGCATGCTCTGTTGCCTGTGTCTATGTGCCTGTGGTTCTATCAGTGTGATCATGTGATGTATCTGACCCCAGGAATGTGTCAATAAAGTTTCCCCTTCCTGGGACAATGAATTCACGGTGTTTTATTTCAATTTCCAGGAGTGTATTATAAGAAACTACATACATTACGATATTTTCTCACATGAAACAGAACATTTTCAACCACTGCGCGTAGTGAATAACAGAATAAGTATAAGGAATACATATAATTTTGAAGCTTGCCATTGTATATCAACAAAGTTTTAGCGCCAACATTTCGCTTTGCTCATCAAAATTCACGTTTCTCTTAGCTTAATCCAAGAAACTGCTATCAATTAATTCAGGATCATTAACTTGACATCTTCAACTTTTGTAGTCCTGTCTTCCTCAGTTGCGTGTAATATTACGGTACATTGATAATTTTTCTTATGGACTGTCTGACAGCAACTGAATAAAACAAAAAATGTTCAAATGTGTGTGAAATCGTATGGGACTTAACTGCTAAGGTCATCAGTCCCTAAGCTTACACACTAATTAACCTAAATATCCTATGGACAAACACACACACCCATGCCCGAGGGAGGACTCGAACCTCCGCCGGGACCAGGCGCACTGTCCATGACTGCAGCTCCCGAGACCTCTCGGCTAATCCCGCGCGGCTGAATAAAACACAATTTTAGTGCCATACGCGTTCCGCCCTTATTTTCTGCAACGCATCATCAGTGGCCTGGAATATGTACATATGTTTGCTATGTAACTTACATTTTTGTCACTGTACCGCCGGCCGATGTGGCCGTGCGGTTCTAGGCGCTTCAGCCTGGAAAAGTTTTATAGTTGGTTTAGCATTGGTGAAGCCATAAAATATGAATACAGTGCAGTCTGGAATTTTCGTACCATATTTAAACACACTTTTCATCATAAAAACTTAAACTGCAGGGTAATTCCAGAAAACATTTGGCAACATGGTTGGAATCCGTATTCTAAACATGAACTGTTACCGTATCGTGAGACAATTTTTTTTATGATTCTGAAAATCACACGATTAACATTGTCACAGTTCTTCCATTAATACAAAATTAAATCCAAAGGAAGAACAAATCCAAAAGATCTTTCGTTGAGGTGAAATTTTCCCTGTGGACACGCGTAACTTCCGAATATCGTATAACAGTTTAGGCGGAATCACTGGAAACATTAACAATACCATCTCACGTAACTTTTTGTCACTTTGGTTACTGAAACGTTAACCTGACGTGCCGGGGCTGGAGCCACTATAACGCTACCGGCTGCTATTAAATTTGTGATATTCTGATAACGTTATTCCTGTGAAAGGATGTTTATTTTATGACCGTGACTGAGTGTAATGGCAAGTGTAACACTCACGAGATAAATTTTAGCTACAGTGCGACGAGAGGAAATTATGCCTCTAACAGTTATAAACATTATCTATCCGACATACGAAAAATCAGTGAAATAAATATTAATTATTTATATAATATTTTATGATGTAATTGGACATATGTGTATCATACAAAGACAATGATAATTGTAAATTCCTTTTATGATCTGCGTTTGTCTTCCTTTGTTTTTACCTTTTGTTGGTTGGCTTTTGTAGGTTGCGGACGTAAGACGCATATCAAATTGTTAAGAAATTGTAATTATTTTTTAATTATTACTTGAGAATAGAGTTCATTATTATTATAAATGTGAGTGAATAATTATTTGTAACTTTAATTCCTCTCTCAGTAAGCATTATCTGTGTTAATTATTTCTTTCCGCTGCAAGGAGTGTAGTGATTGATGATAGCGATTTGTATCGCGTTTTTGTCTGTGTTTTCCTTAGGAAAAAATCAAATGTTTGCTTGATGAAGCCTAAATAGTGCACAATACGAAAGTAAACTTTAATAAGCATTTCAAATACTTATCCTATTTGCTCTAACAATAGAAAGTCTCTATCAATTGTCTGCCGCCATCTTAACAATTATCTCAGCGGCAAATTCTATTACGCAACTCTGCAGACATAAATGCCGAAGGTAATAAAAATGTGTAAAAATAAATGTGCACCGGTGGTCCCGAACTCATTTTAATGAAAATAGTATGAATCAGATTGGTTCTTTAAAAACAGTGCTCATAGCATCATCCATATAACGAACTTTTCTAGCTGATGTATGGAGCCGAAATTAATTACGCACGAGTTGCGAAGAATATTGTTTCAGGTAACATACGTCAGTGTTGTGCGCGGCTGAAGATAACTGTTTCCATCATAATCAATAGTTGTATAGAATCTGTTGTATGAACTGTGATTTAGTGACACTTGCACAACTTACAGACAACACTTTAACACAATGTTAACTTGGATTTCTTTAGTAACTTGACCAAATCTGTAGCCGGGAGAAAAAAAATTATTTAGTAATTGCTCAATGTAATGAAATAAGATCATCATTTTCATTTAAAAATTAGTTAAATACCAAACCACTGAAGAACACAGCGAACGCTACACAAGGTGTTGAACTGCATTTGCTTCCCGAAAGATTGCTATTGAAAGAAATCAGTAGTAAGGTAAACGGGAATTGACCCGAGGTTCTGTTAGTAATCAAGTAAACTATAATTACGTAAAAGGAAACGTTCGTCAGCCTAATTACTCAAAGTTGTACCCAGTACTAGTTTGCTTCATAAAGAAAGTTAACTGTTGGGCTTGACTTTACTTGATACTGAACTCCTGTTTTGCTGATAAGATACCAGACAATACCACAGTGTGGCAAGTAATGTACCAGTGATTTGACTTGAACTACACGGGATGAGTATTAATGCGTTTAGGCAACAACTGGCTCTCAATAACAATTACTATGCTTATTACAGTAGGAATACAATGATAATTATAGGAAAATGATTACTAATAGCGTAACACTACTGACATGGACAAGAGAGTCTCTTGTCAGTTCGATTATAGGAAATTACTACTATTGAAATAGTTATGAAATAATAGTATCTTTTGTACTGCTCATTATATTCATTCTCAAGAAATATTCTCTACTTTATACACTGAAGCGCCAAAGAAACTGGTATAAGCATGCGTATTCAAATACAGAAATATGTAAACAAGCAGAACACGACGCTGCGGTCGACAACGCCTATATAAAACAAAAAGTATCTGGCGCAGATCTGTTACTGCTGCTACAGTGGCAGGTTATCAAGATTTAAGAGAGTTTGAACACGGTGTTACAGTCGACGCACGAGCAATGGGACACAGCATCTCCGAGGCAGCGATAAAGTGGGGATTTTCCCGTCCGACCATTTCACGAGTGTACCGTGAACATCAGGCATCCGGTAAAACATCAAATCTCCGACATTGCTGCGGCCGGAAAAAAGATCCTGCAAGAACGGGACCAACACGACTGAAGAGAATCGCTCAACGTGACAGAAGGGCAAACCCTCCGCAAACTGCTTCAGATTTCAGTACTGGGCCATCAACAAGTGTCAGCGTGCGAACCATTCAACGAAACATCATCTATAAGGGCTTTCGGAGCCGAAGGCCTACTCGTGTACCCTTATGACTGCATGACACAAAGCTTTACGCCTCGCCTGAGCCCGTCAACACTGACATTGGACTGTTGATGCCGGGAAACATATTGCCTGGCCGGAGGAATCTCGTTTCAAATATTATCGAGCGGGTGGAGGTATACGGTATGGAGACAACCTCATCAATCCATGAACACTGATTCAGCAGGGGACCGTTCATGCTGGTAGAGGCTCTCTAATGATGTTGGGCGTGTGCTGTTGGAGTGATATGGGACCCTTGATACGTCTGGATACGAGACTGACAAGTGACACGTATGTAAGCATCCTGCCTGATCACCTACATCCATTCACGTCCACTATGGATTCTGACGGACTAGGGCAATTCCAGCGGGACAATGCGACACCCCACACGTCCAGAATTGCTATAGAGTGGCTCCAGGAACACTCTTCTGAGTTTAAACATTTCCGCTGCTCACCAAACTCCCCAGAAATGAACATTATTGAGCATATCTGGGAAGCCTTGCAACGTACTGTTCACAAGAGATCTCCACCCGGTCGTACTCTTACGGATTTATGGACAGCCCTGCAGGATTCATGGTGCCAATTGTCTCCAGCACTACTTCAGACTCTAATCAAGTCCATGCCACGTCGTGTTGAGGCATTTTTGCGTGTTCGCGGTGACCCTATACAATATTAGGCAGATGTATCAGTTTGTTTGGCTCTTCAGTGGAACATGCGACACCTGGATCTACTATAGTTTGAATAATTGTAGCCAGTAGCTAATTCTTGATTGCTATTATTGTAATATGACATTTAAATTTGGCTCAATTATTAGCATGGGGACCCAGAAACTAATCTACCGGAGACTCATATCGAGGCTGAAAACTTTACTCACCACACAAAATGGACAACACTGTTAACTACACAACATATGAAATTGTAACCACTATTAAGTAAAAAAATCTTTGAACTAAATACCTTAAGTCTTCTCTTATTAATTGTACTTTGATGAATCTTTAACTACATATTTATCCAAACTATGTGGAGTGTTTCAAAACTTATACTCACTAAACAATTATGTGCTTTACAACTCCACAAAATTTCCCAACTTTTGTTAAAGAAGATAATTGCTTTACAGTAGGATACCCGGATGTATCGTAGCACTTGGCATAGAATCTGTCTAGGTAACTGACTAACGATAAAACACAGTGGCTCAACACAAAGTTTACAGAACACAAACTTGATACTGAAAACGAAACCACATAACTGGACCATGCAATTATGCAGCAGTTATACAGTGGTGGCAGCGACGATCTCCTGAGCTATTAAAAAAAGGCGACGAAAGTATCCATTGCTCTTCCTGTGCAACAAGCTCTGAGAGTTCTCCTCTTAACGTCGGAGTTTCATAGCACAGAGCTAATCAGAGTATGCCATCAATAACAAGCATCATTATTTCCGCATACGAGACCACATCATATAATCTTGCAGTTCTTCTCGCCCCTTTCAGTTCACAAGATGCGCACCCATATCCTGCTAGCCACCGACTGACTGACTCAAGCCACACAGGAGCCTCGCAGTTTGACCGCCAGATCCACCGTTTCTGTTCCTGCCTAGCCAGGTCCGTTGCTCAGCGACTTCCCTCTAAGTTTTAATGATTAACAAACTTACTTTCCCTAAGTATGACTCTGTATTACGAATAAATTTTTAGCTTTTTACATTCTTTTACGGCACGTTACTTTTGGTATTACACCTGAGGATCAATTATAATTACATAAATTATCAAACATAATGAATAAAACTATTAAATGGATGTTACCTCAAAGAGTATAGTTATATAGAAGTCACATTAAGTAAAACCAGACAATGAAGTTAGATAAGAACATTAAAGGTAATATCGATAATTGTGTTACATCCCTGCCCCCTCACCGCTCCAGGGACTTACTTCTCGCCCCGGAAAAGCTAAGAGAGAGAGAGAGGGGGGGGGGGGGGGGTAAAGGGTAAAATGGTGACATAGCTTTCTGACTTGACAAGTTCTTAACGATCGCTGATCGTCTGCCGAGCATGTAATTGCTTACATGTGGGTTAGATAAAGACCAAACCGTCCAGGGCCGCCTCTAATATTGGCAGCTGTTATCTGCCCTGTCGATTTGTTGCTCAGCACCATAGTTCACCCCGATAAATATCGGTAGAATCGATAGTTTTCGTGATTGCAGCTGCTGCCAACGACAGCAATCTAACGTTTTTTTGTGTTATGCAAGCCTTAATTTCTCTCATATACTGCACCACATTATGATTTCTCCTAATCAATGTGTGTAAGTCCTTCAACAATGTATTTTTTTTATTTCGAATATCACTGTAAATTTTCATTTAAAAGTCGCCGACATCGGAACAGCTACCGCTGCTGACAATATCAGCAATCAAATGAGTTACTATCAGTATTATAACAGGTTTAATTTAACTATATTGCTCGAAATAAACAGCACATTTGAACATGAACGTCTTCATGCACTGAAGTGACAAAAGTCGTAGGATAGCGATATGGATATGTACACATCACGGCAGTATCGCGTACACAAGGTACAAAAGGGCAGCGCATTGGCGGAGCTGTCATTTGTTCTCAAGTGATTCATGTGAAGAGGTTTCCGACGTGATTATGGCCTCACAAAGCGAATTAACAAACTTTGAACGTGGAATGGTAATTGAAGGTAGACGCATGGGACATTACATTTCGGAGATTCAGCATTCCTAGATCCACAGTGTCAAGAGTGTGCCGAGAATTTCAAATTTCTGCCATTACCTCTGACAACGGAATGGCTGATGGCCTTCGCTTAACGACCGAGAGCAGCGGAGTTTGCGTAGAGTTGTCAGTGCTAACAGACAAGCAACACTGCCTGAAATAGCAGTAGAAATCAGTGTGGGACGTAGGACGAATGGATCCGCAAGGACTGGACGCCAAAATTTGGCGTTAATAGGCTATGGCAGCAGACGACCGACGCGAGAGCCTTTGCTAACAGCACTACATCGCCTACAGTGCCTTTCCTGACTCGTGACCACATCGGCTGGACCCTAGACGACTGGGAAACCGCAGTCTGGTCAGATGAGTCCCGATTACTATTGGTAAGAGCTGATTGTAGAGTTCAAGAGTGGCGCAGTCCCAACGAAGCCATGGACCCAGATTGTCAACCACGCTCTGTGCAAGCAGGTGGTGGCTCCATAATGGCGTGGGCTGCGTTTTCGTGGAACAGACTGAGTCCTCGGTTATCTTTGGCTACTTGGGGAGTATTTGCAGCCATTCATGGACTTCATGTTCCCAAACAACGATAGAATTTTTACGGATGACAAAGCGCCACGTCACCAGGTCACAATTATTCGCAGTTGCTTCGAAGCGAATGATCTGGTGACCCAGATCGCCCGACGTGAATCCCATAGAACATTCATGGGACATAACCGAGAGGTTAGTTCGCGGACACAATCCTGCACCGGCAACACTATCACAAGTGTGGGTGGCTATGGAGACAGCATGGCTGAATATATCTGCATGGTACTTCCAATGACTTGTTGAGTCCGGGCCACATATAGTTGCTGCACTACGCGGGACAAAAGAAGATCCGATACTATATTAGGAGGTTTCCCACGACTTTTGTGACAACTGTGTATATGCCTACCAGCTCCGCAGATTATGAATTCACTGAAAGAATAGGTAATGAGATAAAATAATGCTCCTTAATGGTGACGAAAAATCAGTTGGTATGGGAGATTGGAATTCAACAGTGGGAGGAGAAAAATAGTAGAAGAATATGGAGTACGGGAATGGATTGACGGGCAAAGTTGCCTGGTGGAATTTCACACAGACCGTAATTTGGCGGACTGTCAAAGGAAAATACACTGAAGGTCCTCTTAATTCCCGATTTAAGCGTTATGTACTAACTTTATACTATTACGTAGTCACTGTAGCCTTCATCTCCAACAGTCAGCCCGTAGATGCTATATGATCACATTAAGAGTGACTCCCTGACTTCTGTTCTCAAGTTGCTGCAAAACGTGCAGAAATACGTATCGTTGTCTATAGAAGTTAGTTTGATTTGTAATTACTTTGCCAGTTTTTTATTACTTCTGTTTTCTTTGTTTTTAAACAGACCGCCTGATATGGCTGGGTAATAAGTAGTTGTCTCACCTGACATAGAAATATATTAATTAAAAAACAGAGTTTAAACATTGCAAGCAATTGGTTTAAGAGTCATGAAAGAAGGTTGTGTACGTGGAAGAGACACGGAGACATCAGAGAGTTTCAGACTGACTGTGTAATGGTAAGCCAAAGATTCGTAAACCAGATATCATGTTGCAAGGCATTTCCAGGAGTGAATATAGTCTCTAGCCATAAGGTATTAATTATGAAGTCCAGAATAAAAACTGAAAAAAATGTGGAATGGTAGAAAACTAGGAAATTTAAAGAACAGAGGATTTGAGAGTTTCACAGGCTGCGTTACCTAACGATTGAGTGGAACAAAGGAAAAAAAGGGAACAGACGAACCATGAACAGTGTCGGAAGTAGGGGATTAAATAGACAAAATGACAACGCCCAATAGAACTCCTACCATAACACACATAATGTGATTGTGAATTTTTCTAAGTAAAACCGTCTTGATTCCTTTGTATTATATTATTTATGACATAGTTGTAGCTACCCCTTCTAAGCTTCTCACGCTAATTAAGGCCATATAACTATATCTTTTCCAAATGTATTTCTAATCAAAAAACGGTTCTCGTAGCTGGACATAATTACATCAAAATTCAGAGCTTGTAAAACAGCGTTCAGTCTTATTCCGTAAAACCTCTCCTTAACCGTTGGTTACTGATCGACACTGAGCATTTTTCCTCAAGTTCTAAGTTTTGATCTGATGATGGTAGTAGCTTAAATGACGCTATAAGTAAATCAATATATTAAGCGATCTAGACGATTTTATTCTCAAAATATCCACAACGAGTTTACGCCCTCTGCTTCGCTCGCGTAGACCGTATGGACTGCAGAGATATTTTTTTTTTTTGGTTTCTGTTTAATCGAATTTTTAAGCTGTTCACAAATTGCAACACCTTCTAACCTTCTCACTCTAATTAAGGCCATATAAGCGTGGTCTTTTCCAAATGTATTTCCGATCAAAAAACGATTCTGGTAGCTGGAGTACGAAGTTTTCGTTAATTATGCCTTTTGAGTTCTTGTGGAGATATTTCCATAGCAACTTTCATTTCCAAACAAATATTTCTTTATTTCTAACCGAAAAGTGAAATACTAGTTTCAAAAGTTTAGCTTTTAAAAAATTTTTAATGTAACGAAATATTTCCTTAAAACTTTTCATCCCCTACTGCACTCCCTTAGGGGTTGAATTTTCAGAAACACTAAAACATGTAGTTTTTTATTTCTAAACGAAAAATCAAACGCCAGTTGTCATAGACGTAGCCTTAAAATACTTAGTAGTTCTTTAATAATTATTTATTTTCAAAAAACTTTCACGCACTATTTTACTCCCTTAGTGGTTTAATGTCCAAAAATGCTGAAACACGTTTTTTTTTTATTTTCTGACTGGAAAACCAAATATCAGTTTTCGTAGTTCTAGCTTCAAAATTCCCGTAAGAGCGACATACTTTCAAAAAGCCTTTCATTCTCTTTTCCCCCCTTAGGAGTGGAATTTTGGACAATTCGTTCATAAACGATGCCTACAGTATATGATCCACACTCTCTTCAAACTTTAAGTTTCCATCCCTAGCGGTTTGGGGTGGGTGTTGATCAGTCAATTAATCAGTCTGATCACCCCCTTAGTCGTTGAACTTCCAAAAAGAATGAAAAACATATTTTTTCTATATATGAAGGTAGTATCTAAAAAAATGGCTCTGGGCACTATGCGACTTAACTTCTGAGGTCATCAGTCGCCTAGAACTTAGAACTAATTAAACCTAACTAACCTAAGGACATCACACACACATCCATGTCCGACGCAGGATTCGAACCTGCGACCGTAGCGGTCGCTCGGTTCCAGAGAAGGTAGTATCTGTTTCCGAAAAAACAGATACAGTTGATGACCGTGCAGCTTCTCTAGAATGAGATGATAATTAAATCGACACCATAGCTGCAAAAGGGCGTTGATATACATCATTAGGACATGTTGAAAAATGTGTGCCCCAACCGGGACTCGAACCCGGGATGTCCTGCTTACATGGCAAACGCTCTAATGGTCTGCCATGTAAGCAGGAAATCCCGGGTTCTAGTCCCGGTCAGGGCACACATTTTCAACATGTCCCCAATGATGTACATCAACGCCTCTTTGCAGCTAGGGTGTCGAGCTAATTATCACATATTTTTTCACCTCTAACCGAGAAGTCAAACACCAGTTTTCAATAGTTTAGTTTTAAAAATGTTTTCGCAATGAAATATTTTCATAAAACGTTTCACCCCCTATTTCACCCCATAGGGATTGAATTTCCAAAAGAAGTGAAACACCTATTTTTGTTTCTAACTGGGAAGCCAAATTTAAATTTTCAAAGATTTATCTTCAAAAATGCTTTCAGAATAAAAGATTTTCATAAAAAAAATCTTATGACCTGTAATTTCCAAAATCGCTTAAACATGTATATTTTTATTTGTTACCGAGAAGACAAATACTAATGTTCATAGATGTAGCTTTAAAATAATTTATAGTTCATTAATAATGATATATTTTTTAAAAAAAAGCTTTGATCCAGTATTTCAACCCCATAGGGCTAAATTTCCAAAAATGGTAAAAGACGTATTTCTTCGTTTCTGATCGAGAAACCAAACATCAATTTTCGTAGGTTTAGCTTCAAAATTGCCTTAATAGTGACATTTATCAAAAAACCCTATTTCTTACGGTTGGAATTTCGAAAATTCCTTTCTTAAACGACGTGTATAGGATGAGGTCCACACCTTCTCCAAGTCTCAAGTTTCCATCCTTAGCGGTCTGGGCTGTGCGATCATGAGGCAGGAAGTCAGTCAGTTAGTCAGTGAGGATATTGCCTTTCATATGTAGAGATTATCACAGACTAATTCAGCAAACTTATTTCCTTTATTAATAATACTGAACTTGATTAGCTAAAGCAGAAAATATGTATAAAATGTAGTAATTGAAGAAAACTAAAGAATGTAAAGACCTCTAATAATTTTTTGGGTACTTATCATGAGGATGTTTTACTGAACCTTACGGGAAATGCACGATCTGCATGTAACAAATGTTGGCAATCACTGGGTCTGAATTCCCTCATCGTAATGGTGGTGCATGGAAAGTGATCCTTCAGCGGATTCTCTAAGAAAAGGGTGCGATGATAAGGACAAAAGAGTTGTATCCTTTGCAATATGAGTTAATAATTTTGAAATTTAGGGGGATGTATAATGTCTTGAACAGTTTGGAACGTCAAAGAGACACAGATATTCTTGGATTTAGTGCATTACCTCGTAGTCAGAGAGGAGGAAAGTACTTTTATGAAAGTACATATATTGAATGTTGTTCAGAACTGTTAAAACTCGCTGAGTTCTTTCTTTTAAAGTTTTCCGTAACACATTGTCGCTGAAAGAACATTTTCATCGATAACTGCGCAATAGATTCACAATAGAAACCATGGTAAGTATGCTGATGGAACGGTGCAATTTGCAAGAGTTTTCCTTCGGATTTTTCTGCAGTTATTTCTTGAACAAGCTCAAAACTCTACTGAAAATTTGTGTCTTAAGAAATAAAGCAATGGAATTTTAATCAGCTTTAGTTAATTAATTAAAGTTGTACCTTAATTTCTTGTATTCCCTTTTTTCCACTTAAGTCTAATTTTTTAGAATTGTTTATCCCATGTACCACGTTTGTTCATCTCGTCACCCTAGAACCCGTACGGGAATTGTTCTTTACTAGCTTGCTCTTCGTTTGAATTTATGTACTGTTTGCTTCATCTCTCTTTTTTTCTGCCCTGTATTTCCCATTTGACAAATTTAGTGTATGTATCCTTGGTCTGCGCGTACACCTACCGTTAGACACGTGTGGAACCTGCATATAAGAGGTGCGAAAACTAAATGAGTTCGATCGAAATGCATCCTAGGTAACTCGCTTCCGCACATATAAGGCTGAATTTTGAAATCTGTAAATCCAAAATGGTGATCGAATTATTAGTCTGGAACGCACTGCCGAAGGATCTCTCGTGTTACTAAGGCAAAATAAACCTGTCGCCACTTACCTGGAGGGAAGTTCTTGGGTTTCATCTTGACCCAGCTGAGCAGAAGCCAGAGCGCCAGGGAGAATAAAGCCAACACAAACAGCAGCATCTGTACAGACAGCACAATGTATTACAAATGGATGTTGGAATGTTGTGGTGTAAAAGATACTACACATTACACGAATATATTCAATCGTTTTAACAGTATCCTACAGTTACTCACTACTGAAAGAGGTTAAAATTTTAATTCCGTATGGCCCTGAAGTAAAGTAATGCTGTCGTCTAGTGAGGAATGCAGTGACTTGCCTAAATGTAGGTCTTTTTTGTTTTGTTCCTTCTTTCCCGCGTCCCAGAGGGGTGAGCGTGGACTGGCAGCGAAACGATAATAATCCACTATTTAGCCAAAAGAGTTTAAGGGGAGTATAAATGGGCATTTTATTGAAAAATTTTAATTCTTCTATGCAAAAATATTATTTGGAATTTGATGATTAATTTGATGTATGATTTATTCAATTTGATTGGCTAGAAGTATATTTATTTTAATGTAATTTAGTTAGTCGTGTAGCACATTTTTAGAATTTCATAAACCACTGCTCAGTAAAAAATTAATATCTCATGAACCATAAGGTCTAGATGGGTGTGGTGTGATTTAAATTCTAATGGAAACCTTGCTGCATAAGTTAGTATGCCCATGATAACAGTTGTGATCCTTTTTTACGCTGTTCGTGCAGTATTCTTGGTTTAATGAAGAAGCATGGCTGTTACAGGCAGTGTTGTCTGACGGCGCGATTTCTAGCATGCGTCTGCTAGACAGTATCATCAGCTACCAGAAAACTATGGTCAAACCATAAGAAGCAACGCAAAAAACCCAGATGGTATGAAAAAGGTTGTGTAGGCAGTTTTATTCCATAAAATATCAACAGATGACAAGGCGATCCACAACATTCATTCAGGCGAGTGGCGTAAATATAAAAAAAAGCTGAGTGAGGTGTAACTTTAGATAAGTTTACCAACAAGAACTCTTTACCTGAGGCTACTAGAGTGTACAGAGATTTGACGAATTCAGATCTACTGAAATGTCTGGCAGTGAAGACACAAAATGTGAATGAGTCATTCAACAATATAGTTTGGAATAAGAGCACCTAATAATGAATTTGTGGGTTTCCACATATTGCGATTTAGTATTTATGGTGCTGTAATCATATTTAATGATGACAATACTGCTAGACTGAAAATCTTAGAGTGGAGTTGGGAGCGAAGACGGGTTGGAACACACGAGCCATACGGGAGGAATTGCACGATGAACGAATTGACAAAGCTGAGCTACAAGCCCAAAAAGTGTCCAAGGAGGCAAGATCTTTGAGGGGAGGAAGTGGATGCAGTCAGGCAATGTACAAGATGACGAAAACTACAATGCTGCCAAGTTTTAACTGTTGTTTCTACTAAAATGTGTGATTTAATTTAAATGGATTTCTGAAAAACAAAAATTTCTCAGACAAATTACCCATTTCCACAGGAACTGTAGAAGATAGTTGCATGATTTTTTTACAGTTTATTTGTAATACTCTTGTGATACTACGCTTCTATTAAGGTAGACATTGAACGTATATTCCCAGTAAGATGCACAAAAATGTAAGGAAGAAATGAAACAAAAAGAGATACAACAAAAAAAATATTCTATGCTAACTCCTAGAATATATGACAGGTGTAGAAGCATGAAACCGGAATTTGGTTGCAATAATTACACGTCTGTTGTCTGAAACTGATTTTATTCAAAATAATCTCAATTGCTATTTATACAGTTCTCCCACCTCTCTGGCAGGCTGTGAATGACACGAAAAAAAAAATCAAGTGACGCAAAAAGGTGATAATCGAACGGAGCGCACGAAGTCTGGAGAATAAGCCGCCTGCGCTAGTATTTCCCAGCTGAACGCCTCGATCGTTTCTCTGACCCGTTTTGAGTGTGTGATGGGGCGCTATCATGGAGAAATATCACTTTGTGCTGTGTTTTCCATATTCCTGTAGTTTCTCATATAATATTCGATTTAAATCGATCAATTACTGTTGGTAGCGATGAATGTTAACGGTTTCACCAGTTTTAGCAGCTCATAATAGATGACACGTTTCTGATCCCACCGAACACAGAGCATAGTCTTCTGTCCACTGCGATTTGGCCTTGCAGTGCAGTGGTCTTCACCCATGATTTACAACACTTACGATTCTCAGAATCAAACCTTTTTCATCACCTGTCACTATTCGATGGAAAAACGAATTGCTTTTGTATTTCACAAGTGGTCTTTCGATTTGCTTGCTGTCTTTCATTCAGTTTATGCGGAACACATTTTCCCACTTTCTGCGCCTTTCCCATAGCTTTCAACCGAAGAGAAACGGCTTTCTGCGTCACATTCAATTGTTCTGCGAGTTCCTGTTGAGTTTGAGTATCATCTTCATCCAATAAGGCATGCAACTCGTTGTCTTCGAATTTTTCCGGTAGTTTCCCGCGCTAGTCGCTTCTCACGTCAAAATCACCACTTTTGAATTTTTTGAACCACTCGAAACGCTGTGTTTTCCTTAGAGCGCGTTCGTCGAAACTTCCGACAAGCATTCGATGCGATTCTGCAGCAGTTTTCTTCAAATTATAACAGAAAACCAATGCTGTCCGCAAATCGTAGTTGGTAGGCACAAAATTCGACGTGTTTACTCGTTTGAAAGATATACTTGGGTTACTGTGTGTTGACTTCTGTCGTCAGCCGTCACAGAAAGCAGAAGACGCTTCAGACGCGGTCTCACGGGCCCTACACTGACGGCTAGCACAATCTATAGGGAAATTCCGTTTTTATACTTCTACACCTGGTACTATAACCAAACTAGAGGCACGTACAAGTAACATACGAAAGTTTCATTAAGTTGCATGAAGTTGTGAGAAAATAGGTCATGAACTTAGCAAATTTAACATTAGCAGGATACATCATTCATACTGTACATCTCAGTGGTGGGAAAGTTAGTGTAAATGGATGAGCTATATAGGGCGTTTCACTATTACAGATATAAGCGGAAGAAGGACACTCAAACAAGCAAATAATAGTAACAAACATATGTCCGGAAACCAATGGGTTTTCACGATAGGAAGCATGCAGGAGTGCAGTCATGCCAATGTTACAACACTACCTAAGGCTACGTTTATTCTGAAACACCGCATGTGGGGCATAAATTACAAAGGGATAATGTGCCTTCGTTTGACTGTATTATAATTCTGGATACCTAAGTACTCTTAAACAGCGATTCGATAACAAGTGTATCGGCCGTTGCTTGCCAGTACTATAGCTCGCCACGTCCTCCAATCTGAATCTGTAGGATCTTTTTATTGGGAATATTTTAAGGCTCTGGTACATTCCAACCCTGCTGACAACTGTCGATGAACTATGGGAATGCATTGTGGATGGTTGTCACTGTATTCGGAACACGCCTGGGGTTTTTGAGCGAATGCAGGCGTCGATGAACACACGTTTGAAGCCTGCTTCACATGGACAATGTCTCGCCCCGTTCTGGAACGTCAAAGACAACACAGATATTCTTGGATTTAGTACATTACCTCGTACTCAGAGAGGAGCAAAGTACTTTTATGGAAGTACATTTATTGATTGCTGTTCAGAACTGTTAAAACTCGCTGAGTTATTCCTTTTAAAGCTAAGTGGACAACTTATCGTATTGCGTTTGTCCTTAATGTATATTTGCAGTTTGGATACTTGAGAACTCTCTTTTAATGTGTTCACGTAGTCAGCCATAATACGTCATATCGGTGAAGCCATTGGTTTGCGGACCAGTGTTTATTAGGACTGTCTGCTTGTTTCATTATCCTCTAATCGCCTCATTCTTTTATAGCTATAATAGTATGCAGAAGCTTTTTACTAATGACATTTAAAATATCGCGTGGGATAACTTTCGCATAACATTTAAAAAACAGTGAGTTGCGAGAAAGTTAAAACATACACTGAACCGTATTACACTTCACTAGCAGATGATGCAAAGGACCTGCATTTATGACCAGTGATGGGGAGAAGGAAGGTGGCTTGATACTTTTGGATAGTTAGTTTATGGAGCTAACTGGTTCACTTGAGCTGAATTGTGAGGATAGGTATAATGTGCGTGTATGGCCGACAGGGAAGCACGAGTTTCGGGATATAGACACCTAGGAGGGGCAATGTCAAGGTCACAAGGAAAAAATAAAAAATGAGGGAGTGTGAGGTTGGGGAGATATGTAATCGGACAGGGATAGAGAGAAGCGGGTTGAATCTTATAGGAGGGCTCAAGGCAGATTTCGTTGTCAGGAAATGGAAGCGTGTTAAAACTGAGCTGCGTCACGACAAGAAAAGTGTATAAGTGGTTGTAATGGTGCATTTAGCCTATATCCCGTTACTTCTCCAGTTTCCATCTTACAGACCGTTGTAAAATGAGGCTGAAACCATTTCACTGATACAAATAAAAATATGTGTTCAGACTTTTCGTAGCGTTAACTGATTATACTGGGTGTTTTGAGAAGAATATACGCATTATAAAGTATTATTTTGTCCAAACTATCGATCGCTGCGCCTCGGCTCGGCTATTGGAGAAACGAATACATAATCTAGTTTACGTTAACAGTTCCTAGATGTCAGTTGTCTTTTGTTTTGCTTGGTAACCGTCATATGTTTGAAATGGCTACTCCGCAGTAGAAATCATTTTGTTTTCTCGAGTTTGCGAAGTGCAGTTCTGTGATTAAAGCGCAAAGACGTTTCAGATTGAAGTACTAAATTGATCCTCCGAAACGGTGGAACATTCGCAGATGGTATCGACAGTTTCTAGATAAAGGATGTGTATGTAAAGGAAAGAGTCCTGGCCGCCCTTGTGTTCCTGAAGAAAATGTTGCACGAATTCAAACTGCTTTCCAACGTAGTCCTTCAAGATCAACTCGTCGTGCTAGTCGGGAGTTACAACTGCCTGCAACAACAATTTGGCGTGTTTTGAGACGTCGGTTGGTTATGGAGCCGTACAAGTTACAGCTATTACAAGGTCTGCGTCTTGACGACAAACGCAAACGTGTGGCGTTTTGTAACGAGATTCTTGATGCTATTGACAATGATAACACTTTCGCACAACGCATCGTGCTCAGTGATGAAGCGACTTTCCATGTTAGTGGTCAGGTAAACAACCACAATGTTCGAATTTGAGACCTACAGAACCCACATGCAACCATTGAACATGTACGAGAATCGCCCAAAGTCAATGTGTTTTGTGCGATATCCCGATCATCTGTTTACGGCCCATTCGTCTTTGATGGAAACACGGTTAACGGTCAGGTGTATCTTAGGGTTGGGTTGTTTTGGGGGAAGAGACCAAACTGCGAGGTCATCGGTCTCATCGGATTAGGGAAGGTCGGGGTGGGAAGTCGGCCGTGCCCTTTCAAAGGAACCATCCCGGCATTTTCCTGGAGCGATTTAGGGAAATCACGGAAAACCTAAATCAGGATGGCCGGAAGCGGGATTGAACCGTCGTCCTCCCGAATGCGAGTCCAGTGTGCTAGCCACTGCAGGAGTATCTCGCTATGTTACAAAACTGGTTGTTTCCGAAGCTGCACGAAGATAATTTCATTGTGCAACAAGACGGGCACCCCTCAGTGGAGTCGCCAAGTGCGTGAATGTCTGAATGAAACTCTTCCGAGCCGCTGGATTGGTCGTCAAGGAGTTGGCGACTTAGCATGTTTCAGCTGGACTCCACGGTCACCGGATTTGACTCCCTCCGACTTCTTCCTGTGGGGTTCAGTTAAAGACAACGTTTATGTACCACCACTCCCACAGAACCTGGAAGAGTTGATGAACCGGATGCGTACTGCTATAACATCAGTGACGAAGGGCAAGCTTGCCCGAGTGTGGACGAATTTGGCTATCGATGTGACATTGTTCGTGTCGCTGATGGAGGACATATTGAACATCTGTAATCTGAATCAGAGAGGTTCGTAAATATGTGTGAAAAGTTTCATATTCACATGTCTTAAAGTTTAATAAATATATGCATTCGAAATACGTATATTCTTTTTGAAACACTTTGTAGAACTTGATTCTCGAAGTATACAATGGCCAGCCGTTTCACAAGTTGCAGTAGCCAACGGTCTGTAACCTAGCACTCCCCGTGACTGCTCAATGATTCGCTGGAAACATTCTGCTGTGTTCACATGGCTGTGTTCCATAGTCAGAACCGCTCAGAGCGCGCAGATGAAGCATGAATGCTGTGTTGTTGTTGTGGTCATCAGTCCTGAGACTGGTTTGATGCAGCTCTCCATGCTACTCTATCCTGTGCAAGCTTCTTCATCTCCCAGTACTTACTGCAACCTATATCCTTCTGAATCTGCTTAGTGTATTCGTCTCTTGGTCTCCCTCTACGATTTTTACCCTCCACGCTGCCCTCCAATGCTAAATTTGTGATCCCTTAATGCCTCAGAACGTGTCCTACCAACCGGCCCCTTCTTCTTGTCAAGTTGTGCCACAAACTCCTCTTCTCCCCAATTCTGTTCAATACCTCCTCATTAGTTACGTGATCTACCCACCTTATCTTCAGCATTCTTCTGTAGCACCACATTTCGAATGCTTCTATTCTCTTCTTGTCCAAACTATTTATCGTCCATGTTTCACTTCCATACATGGCTACACTCCATACAAATGCTTTCAGAAATGACTTCCTGACACTTAAATCTATACTCGATGTTAACAAATTTTTCTTCTTCAGAAAAGCTTTCCTTGCCATTGCCAGTCTACATGTTATATCCTCTCTACTTCGACCATCATCAGTTATTTTGCTCCCCAAATAGCAAAACTAATTTACTACTTTAAGTGTCTCATTTCCTAATTTAATTTCCTCAGCATCACCCGACTTAGCAGGAATGCCAATAGATGGCAATGCTGGAATATGAAAACCACCACAGTTGTTTGTTGCGGGTACTGCACTCGTTCATTCGTGAGTGACAGGGCAGGCCCCTGACTGGAAGTGGCCGGGCAAGTTTCCAGTCTTTTCCGCAGCTCACAGCTTCTGCGTGACCTCGACCACATTCTCGTTCCGTTCAAGCAGCCCGAGCATTCGTATCGCTGGCTTCGGCAAAAGGGATCTCACCGATCTCTTCCAGTACATGCAACCCATACCCACCAGTAACATCAGTGCATGGATCAGAACTCCACCGACAAAATATCGACAGTTGTTCATGAAATATATTATGAGTATTAAGGTGTAAAGGACCCTTTGTCTGATGGCTCGTTACAGAGAAATAATGTAATTATGACTTGCTCGGATTGTCAGCCCAGTTATCTCTGTTTCTGTGAAAATGCGCTCACAATGGTAAAGAAGCCCACAACAGGCAAGCACCAAGCACCGAATCTAAGACAGAAGGATCCGGTTTCTCAGAGGAACCTCTGTAAGATGCAAAAGTGCTGTAATGTGGTTGCCGTCTCTTCAGGAACAGCTCCGAATGGCTTCCTTGTGGCGCGTTCAGTCACACTCAGACTGCATATCGACCAACTCTTCATCAGTAAACCTATATGTACTGTTGTGTATCACTGATAACGTACGAGGGTCGTTCAATAAGTAATGTCCCACATTTAAAAAAAAAAGCCATTAATATACGTAGACGAACGTCCTTGTGTGTGCTTCATGTTTGATGTTTGTTCTGTTAGCCAATGAAGTTTCGAAGCGTTCTGGCATATGGCGGAGCCTAGTGCTGCGTTAAAATGGCGTTGCAAGCATCGTGCTGTTATTGAATTCTTGTGTGCAGAAAAACGGTGGTGAACATCCATAAAAAAAATTTTGTGCAGTGTATGGTGATGCTGCAGTTGATAGGAGTACAGTTGGGTGATAGGTAAAGGAAGTTACGGCCTCAGGAAATGCAGAAACAGAACTCCACGAGCCACGCTCGGGACGTCCTGTCACAGCCACTGCTCCAGACTTGCTGAATCGTGCAGATGCCATTATTCGTGCCGACTCTGAATAAATTCAAGAATCGTTTCCGACGTGTTCGATCGGACAAGAATCCAGCAGAAATCTTGCTCCAACACGATAATTCACGCCCACACATAAGTCTAAGAACCTGGGAACACATCGCGATATTGGATTGGACATCATTGTCTCAGACATCCAACAGACCTGGCACCCTCGGACTTCCATCTGTTTGGGCCGCTTAAGGATTCTCTACAGGGAACACACTTTGAAGATGACGAGAGTGTCAGTCACGCAGTGAAAAACATAGCTACGCCTACAGTACAAGGGCTTTTACCAGCAGGAAATACATGCTCTTCCACAACTTAGGCGTACATCTATAGAACGTGACGAAGATTACGTAGAAAAATAGGACATGGACAAGACATCTTAATGTACTTTGTTAGCAAATGCTGTCTTTTAACAATAAATATGTTCTGAGAAAGAAAATGTCAGGCATTACTTATTGAACTACCCTCGCAGAACTAACACTGCTGGGAAAACGAACCCGCCAGAAAATGGGGCGAAGACAAAATTGTGCATTGCTGTTGTCAACAATACCGTGAGTGTAGGGAACGAGATTGTTCCCATACAAGACACACAGTGATTACCGTCGAAATTTCCATTGTTGTGCAGATATTTCCACTACAATACCGATACAAAGCTAAACAGGCGTAAGAAATCAAAAGAAATGTGTAATTTGCTGTCTAACGAGTCACTGGAGACTAGGGGTTCCATATACGAAAATACTTACAAAATATCCCCGAACAGCCACAGATTTTGTCGTTGGATATTTATTGCCAAACATCACCATCACTGCGGTGGGGGGTGGGGGGGGGGCAATTGTGGAGAAAAAATAAAAAACACCAAAACGCAACATATTACCACCCTTAATACGGTGTAGGACACCCGTTGGCACTTAGAACAGCTTGGATAAATACAACTCCCGTATGGTTTTCAAGTGAATCACATACCTGCAAAGCCGTGGCGAGTTCAGATAAGGATTATGGACGTGGATAGTGATGAGGCACCCATCTGTGGTGGCCAGGGGAAATCCAACAATTCATACTCGTCTTCAGAAAACCAGTCCTGGGCGATAGGAGTTGTGTGAAAGGGGCGCTGTCGTTTTGTAACACTGCACCACAATTGGGAAACGAACATTGCACCTTAGGATGGGCCTGATCAGCCAGACTGGTCACATAATCCTTGACAGTTATGCAACCTTGCAGAACAACCGTAGAGGCCACGGAATAACACTGCATCTCTGTCCAAATCATCACCGAAACACCGCCGTGTTTCACTCTTGGTTCGTAAATTCGGTCAGGTCGTAAATTCGGTTAGAAGTTGGAAACAGTTTGAAACCAGACTAATCAGACTACATAACTTCCTTCCATTGCTCCTCGGAGCATGTTTTATCGCTACGGCACCACGTTTTCCTGTTACGGACATTTGCATCACTGATGCCCTTTGATTCCCTGCTTACGGAACTTCCTCCGTCTTGTTTTGGCGCTGACAGGTTTCGAGAGTGTGACACTCAGTTCTGCAGTGACTTTTACAACCATCGTCTTCTCATTTTTCGTAACAGTCCTCTTCAATGACCGTTTGTCGTGATCACTCAACACACACTTTCATCTACGTTGTGACTTAGCGCATGATGTTTTTCCGTTTTCCCTGTGTGTGGTATAAATCTTTGATGCGGGACCTCTTGTATTAGATTAGATTAGAGTAGTACTTGTTCCATAGATCATGAATACGACACTTCGTAATGTGTGGAACGTGTCAGGTTAATAACAGGTGTCTATACAAGATATTACATTACACAAAATATTACATGACACTTAATATTTTTAAATTTTTTTTGTTTTTTTTTTTTGTGGGTGTTGGAGAAATTACCCACTAACTATATCCAACAATTCATCTAATGAGTAGAATGAGTTACCATTAAATTCTTTTAATTTCCTTTTAAATGCTATATGGCTATCTATCAGACTTTTGATGTATTAGGTAAGTGACCAAAGACTTTTGTGGCAGCATAATCTACCCCGTTCTGAGCCAAAGTTAGATTTAACCTTGAGTAGTGAAGATCATCCTTTCTCCTAGTGTTGTAGTCATGTACACTGCTATTACTTTTGAATTCGTCCGGATTGTTAATAACAAATTTCATAAGTGAATATATATATTGTGAGGCTACATGGAAGATCTCTAGCTCTTTAAATAAGTGTCTGCAGGATGATCTTGGATGAGCTCCAGCAGTTATTCTGATTACACGCTTCTGTGCAATGAACACTCTTTTACTCAATGATGAGCTACCCCAGAATATGATGCCATACGAAAGCAGAGAATGAAAATAGGCGTGGTAAGCTAATTTACTGAGATGTATATCGCCAAAATTTGCAATGATCCTAACAGCATAAATAGCTGAACTCAAACGTTTCAGCATATCTTCAGTGTGTTTTTTCCAGTTCAACCCCTCTATGTATGAGTCGCTGCCGAGGCTATTTTCACCAGGTCACACGCAATACTGTAGCCCTGATCCCTATCAATACTATTCCCCACTCCACCCACTATCATCACATGATCCTGCTTTGAGAAACCCTTGCACAAGGAACCTATATCCTCTACCACCTGGCTAAAACATGCACTTGGCTTGAAAAAATTTGTGACCTGGTACCTCTCACCTAATTTTTCCTGCAAAATCTGGCCCACACCTCTCCCATGGCGGCTATCTAGCAACATAACTTTCTTCTTACTTTCTGCTTTTTTTGAAACAGTTGGTTTCCTAGTGAGATTCTGTTGCATCTTGACTACATTTACTTCTACTGGAGCCTCATCCTTACTTAACTGTGGTAGCAAGGCAAATCTATTGGTTGTGCCAATTGGGAAACTGTCAGAAACTGTCCTCTTTCTGTGGTCCCTGTTCCCAGCTACCACTTCCGACCGCTGTTTACCCTCCTCCCCCCTTAACCTCTTCAGTTCCTCCCTCCCTCTGTCCAAATCAGCCTGAAGGTCTCTAATTTTCTCCTCCTGTTCAGCTATAATACCAAACACTTCGGTTACCTCGATGCAGGAAGCACCCACCATTCGAGCGCCATCAATTTACCCACGTTCTAATTCACTTAGCTCGGGCATAATGCACTTACAACTACACAAAGCACTGTTCTGACCACGACTGACACTATCAACGTATCGAGTACACTGAAGAGGTACCGTCTGTGGTCAAACACAACAGCGGAACTTACAGGCTTGGCTAGAATATGCATTTATGTTGAAGCACGCATTTCTCGCGGTGTTTCTGTATTTTTGTCCAACCCTTCTATATGGAATCTGAGTGTGGTGTTCAACGATAACCGAAGTTCTCCATAGAGTGCTATATTACACGGTGACTTACGAGAATTTTGAAGCAGTCGGCCAACCAAACCTTGAGCAACCAAACAGAGCTGAAACACCGAAGCATTTTAGCTAATTTCCATTGCCTGAACTCCCTCAATTGACCAGTGGTATATATATTGTTCATGGTATTTATGCTTCTAAATTCATTTATTAACCACTACAGTATTTTTGATTCACCACTTTCCATTATAAAAATGGTTCAAATGGCTCTGAGCACTATGCGACTTAACTTCTGAGGTCATCAGTCACCTATAACTTAGAACTAATTAAACCTAACTAACCTAAGGACATCACACACACCCATGCCCGAGGCAGGATTCGAACCTGCGACCGTAGCGGTCACTCGGTTCCAGACAGTAGTGCCTAGAACCGCACGGCCACTCCGGCCGGCTTCCATTATAACATGATATACACTAATTGTTAAATCCCATCATAAGAGTTCCAGTTTTCTGTTTCCGAATGAATGACATTCTCTTCTCTGTACGCCATGGTGTCTTGCGCACCCCTAGTTTTCCTTCACGCTACATCTGGTTGGCCAACGTTCAGTTGATATTAGCAGTTGTCAGTGACCTCTTCTACTGGGCGACTGTCACAACAACCTATTCTTATAGACACCTCGCAAGACGGACTCTCAGTATGTCAGATTGCAGGTACACCCAATATACAGGGTGATTCACGAAGGTATGCAAATATTTTAATATGTCATTCTACAAGTAAGACTATACAAAAAAGTTCATGTAAACATATGTTGGCAAATGTTTAGCTACAGAGTTACGGCTGATAAAAAATTTTGCCTGAAATATTGCAACGTCGCTAATACGAAGCCATCGCAAAACTATACGAGGTTAAAGTAAAGCACGATTTCCGTTTATTTTGTTGTTATTGGTCTGATGAATCTAATAAAACATGTCCCAGACGTGTAGCTGCAGTAGTTTTCCAGAATATCCCCAGAAGCAAAGGTTATTACATAAATAAATGTTTTTACTTTCCATTGAGAATGTAGAAACGTTTATATCATTGTTGGCAACCGAGACTGTACAACTTCCTTAACACTGAAGTTTGTTTTTTGCGGTTTAACATGAATTCACGTGTGCTACCGTATTAATAAAAGCAGATTATCTGACACATTTATACAGTTACAGTTAACATTATTACCATCATTTTTTCCAAAATTAAATTCTCTACCACTTCTGTTGAAAACTTTGCGCAATTGTATGGAATTAAAAAAAATGGGTCAAGTAGTTAATAAATAAAAAAAATTTACATTACTTCTCGCATTAGAAATGTGGTGCTGCAGAAGAATGCTGAAGATTAGATGGATAGATCACATAACTAATGAGGAGGTATTGAATAGAATTGGAGAGATGAGAAATTTGTGGCACAACTTGACTAGAAGAAGGGATCGGTTCGTAGGGCATATTCTGAGGCATCAAGGGATCACCAATTTAGTATTGGAGGGCAGCGTGGAGGGTAGAAATCGTAGAGGGAGACCAAGAGATGAACACACTAAACAGATTCAGAAGGATGTAGGTTGCAGTAGGTACTGGGAGATGAAGATGCTTGCACAGGATAGAGTAGAATGGTGAGCTGCATCAAACCAGTCTCTGGACTGAAGACCACAACAACAACTTTGCTTCTCTGGATGTTCTGGAAAACTACTGCAGATACACGTCTGGGACACGTTTTATTAGATTCAGCAGATCAATAATAACAAAATAAATGGAAATCGTGCTCTACTTTAACCTCTTCTTATTAGAAGTTGCCAAATTTCAGGCACAATCCTTTATAAGCCGTAACTCCGTAACCAAACATTTACGGACCTATGTTTATATGAACTTTTTCCTTTAGTTTTACTTGTATAATAACATACTAAAATATTTGCATATATTCGTGAATCACACTGTATGTGCTATGAGATGCCAACGAAATAAGATACAGGAACCGTCTAACTATGTGCGTCCTTTTGCAACCTGCAGGCGATGAAACAGCCCATCGCTCCAGAACTGTGTGAGAATGGGACAGGCAGTTCTCCCCCTCCTCCTCCCCTTCACGGCCCGCCGCTAAAGTCACGTAGCGTTGATCTCCGTGACGCCGGCGAGGGAAGGACGCCGGGCTTCAACTCAGTCCAGACCAATGCTGTGAGTTGTCCTCGATGAATGAGCAATCGTTAGTCAGACGGGAGGAGTAAATGACGCGTTCCAGTACCTCTCCGCAAACTGAGAACGAAACGGTCACCTTTCGGTTTAACATAGACCTAGGGCAACGCTACAGATCAGCACGTGATCCACATACGCTGGATTCGCCAATTCACAACCAGAATGCAAACCTTCATCCTAACCTGTAATTTGGGCTACGCTACAGATCAGTCTGCCGCGTGGGATTAGCCGAGCGGTCTAGGCGCTGCAGTCATGGACTGTGCGGCTGATCTCGGCGGAGGTTCGAGTCCTCCCTCGGGCATGGGTGTTTGTGTTTGTCCTTAGGATAATTTAGGTTAAGTAGTGTGTAAGCTTAGGGACTGATGACCTTAGCAGTTAAGTCCCATAAGATTTCACACACATTTAATAAAAACAGATCAGTCTGTCACCACACCAACGCCTTACATGCTTCGTTTTGAGTCTACTCCATGCTGCCTGGCCTCCACCACCAGGGTAAAGATGATGGTACGCGCTACTAGTTATCTCTTATTCAACTGGCCTTTAGTACAGTTCCCTTATTATGCCATTTTCTTATATATTTCCTTGCTATAAGGTACCACTATTTCAAGAAACTTTGACTGCACCACGAATCTCCCGTTATTATTTTCAGCCATAATGGCTATGTTTGTGCACCGTGACTGTGTGGGATAACTACTTATTTCAAGCTTCTGCTAACAGTCACTTTTTATTTTATGCTTTCCTAACATAATGCAACGCGTTTAGAACATGTTCTGTTCATCTTCAGGCGTTTATACATACATACATATAGAGAAATGTTACTTAAATATAAAAATATACACACAAGTCCGCCATCTTGTGTTATGTGTATAACATCGAAGCAATTTGTGCAGTGAATTACATTGGCAGTCAGTGACAAAAATATAATGTGCGATAGTGTAATGTCAGTCAACAGCTCCGCCATTACACCAGTGATGCAAGTGAAGCAGCAAGATGATAAAATTGCAGTGATATACATAGTCAATCACAAGGAAGAAAACCAGCAGTAGACATCACTGATTTCGATTTATAGCCATACAATGCCCCCTCCTTCCCCCCAAATGCCACACCAGCAGCTACAGTAAAAAACAATGGACAAAGAGTTCTCAATTAATCTAGTTTAAGACTGTTTATTTTTAAGTAACATTTCTCTATTTTTATGTATGTATGTATAAACACCTGAAGATGAACAGAACATGTTCGAAACGCGTTGGATTATGTTATATTAAGCATAAAATAAAAAGTGACTGGTAGCAGTAACTTGAAATAAATAATTAGGAATCTCCCTGTGGTGTCACCGCCAGACACCACACTTACTAGGTGGTAGCCTTTAAATCGGCCGCGGTCCGGTAGTATACGTCGGACCCGCGTGTCACCACTATCAGTGATTGCAGACCGAGCGCCGCCACACGGCAGGTCTAGAGACATTACCTAGCACTCGCCCCAGTTGTACAACCGACTTTGCTAGCAATGGTTCACAGACAAATTACGCTCTCATTTGCCGAGACGATAGTTAGCATAGCCTTCAGCTACGTCATTTGCTACGACCTAGCAAGGCGCCATTATCATTTGCTATTTATCTTGTGATGCACGTACCGTCAGACCGATGTTTACCAATTATGGATTAAAGTTAAGTATTCCAGAAGCTACGTACTTTTTTTACTAGACTCAACTCCTTTAACTGTTCCAGACCTCACGCCAGCCTGCGTGAGCTTAAACGCGTGCCTTTCGGCTACCTCACAGTGGCTTCGCTGTCTTGCCAAGTCACAACACTCCCGACTCCTTAGCGTAAACACAATGAGGAAGGCGCAAAATGAAACGTGTCTCAAGCTAGATATTTTCGGTTAGAAATCGATAGGGATTTATCTGTAGTACTTAGAGTAATTGAATGGTGATTTTATGCTATTTTTACTTTCACAATTCCAATTTTCACAGAATGGTTGAAATTCTTTCCCTTTTTTTTTACCTGTCTCCAGATTGAGGCAAACTATTGAAGCTTTTTGATGTAGTAGGATGTATCTGAAACTGTTGTTTCTGAAACAAATTTATAATTGTGCAGTCACCTGTGCAGGATACGGTCGGTATTGATGCAGCGCTACTTCACGTTTTTCCTCCTCGCTTTCTTAACATAATAACATCAACTGCACAGCGATGGTGGCATGACCCGTGCCAATTGACCGTGGCCGGAGGAGGTCGGTGATCAAAGAGACCATTGTGTAGCCATTAGTACACAGCGGCGGTCTCTGACCTCGGGTCGGCTCTGTCAGTAGATGCCAACGGCACAGACACTGAGAGATGCACTACAATTCCTTGAGGAATCGTCTTACTATTTACGATAGCTTTAAAAGAAAATTCTCAAATCTTTAAGGGATACGAAAATTTAATTGCGATGGGAGACAACAATACGTTAGTAGAACAAGTAAGAGACGGAAAATGCAGCAGAAGAGCATTGACTGGGGGGGAAATAGAAGTGGGAGTTACCTGGTACAATTTTGCGCAGAACACAATTTAAACATTGAGAGCGATTTGAGAAGTATCAAAGAAAGTTCTATACGTGGAAGAGACAGAGAGGCAACGGAAGGTTTCATACAGATAATATTGTGATCAGCCAAAACTTATAAATAGTTACTTAACACCCTGTTTGTCCACCTCTGATACGCGGTGAAGCACCAGTTCTGAGTGGCAAGGATTCGACAAGCCCTTTGTGAGTTTCATAAGGTATGTGGCACCAGATGTCCAGGCACAATCCACTCAATTCCTGGAAATTACGGACTTGTGCTTTATGGGTGTGGAGCTGGAATCCGACAGCATCCCAGAAGTGCTCCAACACGATTATATCACGCGGGTTTGGTGGCCAAGATATCAACGTGAGTTTTCTATCACGCTCCTCAAACCACTATAGCACGATTCTGGCATTGTAACATGGGCTGTTGTTCTGCTGGAAGATCCCTTAGTCGTCGGGGAAGATACAGATATCTAGCACGAAGCGACACGGATGTTCGGTGAGGATCTGAGGATGTTGAGACAGTCTACCGTCGGAATTAATAAAACGTTCCGGGTCTTTTGCTCGCGTATCATGTCGTTTTTGGAAACCCAGAATCTACTCTGTAGGAATCAACATCGATTCCGGAAACAGCGATCGTGTGAGACCCAACTCGCTTTATTTGTTCATGAGACCCAGAAAATATTAGATACAGGCTCCCAGGTAGATGCTATTTTCCTTTACTTCCGGAAGGCGTTCGATACAGTTCCGCACTGTCGCCTGATAAACAAAGTAAGAGCCTACGGAATATCAGACCAGCTGTGTGGCTGGAGTGAAGAATTTTTAGCAAACAGAACACAGCATGTTGTTATCAATGGGGAGACATCTACAGACGTTAAAGTAACCTCTGGCGTGCCACAGGGGAGTGTTATGAGACCATTGCTTTTCACAATATATATAAATGACCTAGTAGATAGTGTCGGAAGTTCCATGCGGCTTTTCGCGGATGATGCTGTAGTATACAGAGAAGTTGCAGCATTAGAAAATTGTAGTGAAATGCAGGAAGATCTGCAGCGGATAGGCACTTGGTGCAGGGAGTGGCAACTGACCCTTAACATAGACAAATGTAATGTATTGTGAATACATAGAAAGAAGGATCCTTTATTGTATGATTATATGATAGCGGAACAAACACTGGTAGCAGTTACTTCTGTAAAATATCTGGGAGTATGCGTGCGGAACGATTTGAAGTGGAATGATCATATAAAATTAATTGTTGGTAAGTCGGGTGCCAGGTTGAGATTCATTGGGAGAGTCCTTAGAAAATGTAGTCGCTCAACAAAGGAGATGGCTTACAAAACACTCGTTCGACCTATACTTGAGTATTGCTCATCAGTGTGGGGTCCGTACCAGATCGGGTTGACGGAGGAGATAGAGAAGATCCAAAGAAGAGCGGCGCGTTTCGTCACAGAGTTATTTGGTAACCGTGATAGCGTTACGGAGATGTTTAATAAACTCAAGTGGCAGACTCTGCAAGAGAGGCGCTCTGCATCGCAGTGTAGCTTGCTCGCCAGGTTTCGAGAGGGTGCGTTTCTGGATGAGGTATCGAATATATTGCTTCTCCCTACTTATACCTCCCGAGGAGATCACGAATGTAAAATTAGAGAGATTCGAGCGCGTACGGAGGCTTTCAGACAGTCGTTCTTCCCGCGAATCATACGCGAGTGGAACAGAAAAGGGAGGTAATGACCGTGGCACGTAAAGTGCCCTCCACCACACACCGTTGGGTGGCTTGCGGAGTATAAATGTACACTCCTGGAAATTGAAATAAGAACACCGTGAATTCATTGTCCCAGGAAGGGGAAACTTTATTGACACATTCCTGGGGTCAGATACATCACATGATCACACTGACAGAACCACAGGCACATAGACACGGGCAACAGAGCATGCACAATGTCGGCACTAGTACAGTGTATATCCACCTTTCGCAGCAATGCGGGCTGCTATTCTCCCATGGAGACGATCGTAGAAATGCTGGATGTAGTCCTGTGGAACGGCTTGCCATGCCATTTCCACCTGGCGCCTCAGTTGGACCAGCGTTCGTGCTGGACGTGCAGACCGCGTGAGACGACGCTTTATCCAGTCCCAAACACGCTCAATGGGGGACAGATCCGGAGATCTTGCTGGCCAGGGTAGTTGACTTACACCTTCTAGAGCACGTTGGGTGGCACGGGATACATGCGGACGTGCATTGTCCTGTTGGAACAGCAAGTTCCCTTGCCGGTCTAGGAATGGTAGAACGATGGGTTCGATGTCGGTTTGGATGTACCGTGCACTATTCAGTGTCCCCTCGACGATCACCAGTGGTGTACGGCCAGTATAGGAGATCGCTCCCCACACCATGATGCCGGGTGTTGGCCCTGTGTGCCTCGGTCGTATGCAGTCCTGATTGTGGCGCTCACCTGCACGGCGCCAAATACGCATACGACCATCATTGGCACCAAGGCAGAAGCGACTCTCATCGCTGAAGACGACACGTCTCCATTCGTCCCTCCATTCACGCCTGTCGCGACACCACTGGAGGCGGGCTGCACGATGTTGGGGCGTGAGCGGAAGACGGCCTAACGGTGTGCGGGACCGTAGCCCAGCTTCATGGAGACGGTTGCGAATGGTCCTCGCCGATACCCCAGGAGCAACAGTGTCCCTAATTTGCTGGGAAGTGGCGGTGCGGTCCCCTACGGCACTGCGTAGGATCCTACGGTCTTGGCGTGCATCCGTGCGTCGCTGCGGTCCGGTCCCAGGTCGACGGGCACGTGCACCTTCCGCCGACCAATGGCGACAACATCGATGTACTGTGGAGACCTCACGCCCCACGTGTTGAGCAATTCGGCGGTACGTCCACCCGGCCTCCCGCATGCCCACTATACGCCCACGCTCAAAGTCCGTCAACTGCACATACGGTTCACGTCCACGCTGTCGCGGCATGCTACCAGTGTTAAAGACTGCGATGGAGCTCCGTATGCCACGGCAAACTGGCTGACACTGACGGCGGCGGTGCACAAATGCTGCGCAGCTAGCGCCATTCGACGGCCAACACCGCGGTTCCTGGTGTGTCCGCTGTGCCGTGCGTGTGATCATTGCTTGTACAGCCCTCTCGCAGTGTCCGGAGCAAGTATGGTGGGTCTGACACACCGGTGTCAATGTGTTCTTTTTTCCATTTCCAGGAGTGTAGATGTAGATGTAAATGTTTATGCCGAGGTCGAATGGATTACATATTCAACGTTCCGTCACCATCGAGGGAAGACATTTTGATGGAGGATCGTAGCTTCCTTGAGTGTCGGAGTCACACCATTGCTCGCTACTGACTGCCGCAAACTACCGTTTATGTGGGCTCCCGCGCAGTCGCGTCACGTCACATGCTCTGAATACCCGAGCGCAACTGGCAGTTTTTTTTGTCGGTTGCCGTCGTCCGCTGTGGGCGACTGGTACACGTGTTCTTCAGCATAGGGATCGAGGTGTCATGCAGTTTCACACCCTGCTCCTTCCTATTCATATTCCAGGGGCGTTTAACTATCTCTATGGCCTCTCTGTATTGCCTTTCTTGGTATACGCTTGTGGCTGCCAGTATTTGAGTCGTATCAAAATGCATGTGACACTCTCCTGGTTGCAAAGCACGTACTGCAACAGCTGATCTGACAATCTCGCCCCCTTCTACAGCTGCCCTTGTTCTGTTTTAGTCGTTTCTTTGCCGTTCTTTCTATAGTACCCACAACTACACGGAACCCTATAAAGTTCTGCTTTTTCCAGGGGTTTGCGAGCATCCTTGGTCAATTTTAGATGATCCTGTATCTTCGTGGTGAGTTTGTAGTTTACCACCTTGTTCCGTTTTTTCAAGATTTTTCCTATGGGATCAGTAACGTCCTTAATGAAAGGCAAGAAAATTTTCCATTTCACTGGCGCTTATGCATCGCAATGATTTTTATGCTGCAGTCTTAACATGATTTTTAAGTCAACGGACGAATAATCATTCTTGAACAATGCACTGTTGGAATGTTTTAGTCACGCCTCAAGCAGCTCTGGTTCGCAGATGTTTCCTGCTCTGTCTGCCAACGAAATACGATGCCTCGCTTTTGTTGTGGATGGTGGTTCGAACCGCGGTACAGGCAATGGTCAGTGTGCGTGGGTTTTCCGTAAACTGTGTGGCCTAAGCTATAATCTCGTCTATTGAAAGCTAGAACATCAAGAAAATTTAATCTTCCACCTGTCTAATCCTCCATGGTAAACTGAATATTCGGATCAGTCCCGTTGAGATGCTTGTGAAAACGATGTACGAGGGTCACTACAAAAGAAAGGCACACTATTTTTGTAAAAATACAGTTTTCATTCTGCATGTGTGAAAGTTTTTTAGTGTGTAGATACAGCCGTCCCGCTCGTTTTCAAACTTAGTTCAACCTGTTCCCGTGAGTGGCACCGTCACAGCATGTCTTCAAGTTGGCTGCCACACTTGACGTTCGTCAGAAGCAACGTGCCGTCATAGAATTCCTGTGCTGTGAAAACGAGGTTGAAAAAGGTGTATGGAGATGCTGCTGTGGATCGCAGTACATTTAGTCGGTGGGCAAGTAGGTTACGTGATGAAAGCGGGCACGGCAATATTGCGGATTGCTCTCGCAGCGGCAGGCCTCGTAGTGCACACACTCCAGACAATGTGCAGAGAGTTAACGAATTGGTGACTGCTGACAGACGGATAAGAGTGAATGAATTGTCACGCTACGTTGGGACAGGGGAAGGAAATGTTTGCAGAATACTGAAAGTGTTGGCGTTAAAAAATGTTCGTGCCAGGTGGGTTCCCAGGATGTTGACAGTGGCTCACAAAGAAACAAGGAAAACGGTATGCAGCGAACTTTTGGAACGGTACGAGAATGGTGGAGATGAATTTCTTGGAAGAATTGTGACAGGTAATGAAACATGGCTCCATCATTTTTCACCAGAGACGAAGAGACAATCAGTGCAGTGGCATCATGCAATTTCACCCAATAAAAAAAAATTCAAAACCTCACCCTCTGCTGTAAAAGCTATGGCTACGGTGTTTTTCAATTCCAAAGAACTCTTGCTTGTGGACATCATGCCAAGTGGAACCACCATAAATTCCGACGCATATGTGACGACACTGAAGAAACTTCAAGCTCGACTGAGTCCTGTTCAACCACATGGGCAAAAGCAGGATGTTTTACTGTTGCACGACAATACACGGCCACATGTCAGTCAAAAAACCATGGAAGCGATCACAAAACTCGGATGGGCAACACTGTAACACCCGCGTTACAGTCCTGACCTGGATCCATGTGGCTGTTATCTCTTTGGGAAACTGAAAGACTCTCTTCGTGGAACAAGGTTTGAAGATGATGACTCCCTTGTGCACGCTGCCAAACAGTGGCTCCAGCAGGTTGGTTCAGAATTTTACCTTGCGGGTATACAGGCGCTGGTTCCAAGATGGCGTAAGGCAGTTGAGAGGGATGGAAATTATGTGGACAAAAGAAAATATTGTTCCTAAACATGTAGAATAAAAGATGGATTTAAAAAAAAATAGTGTGCATTTCTTTTGGAGTGGCCCTCGTAGTTCCTCTCTGGCGTGCCTCCACAGAACAAATCATCCCTGGCTGAACCAGGGCAGTTGTTGGCATTTTCCAGTGTCTGCTCCTCGAATCTTTTAATAAAGGAATTCGCTATAACGGGGCTTTAGGGGCTTCCCATAGCCACGCCGTCTTTTTGTAGAACCCATCTTTCCTTTTGCAATGCCTGGTCGTGAGGCAATATTTAAACACTTCTTCAACATCGAGAGGGAAAATCTGTTGGGCGGAATCATGGTAAGTACCGATATAACATCAAAACTAGCTAATATGTCCCCCGACTGGGCCACTATGTCGTTTAATTTATTGATTAAATGATGAAATATGCTGAATTCTTGAGATAGGAATCCAATCAGCCCATCTGAACATTTTATTAACTGTGACATTTCAGGCCGTGGAAGTTCACATTTTACAACCGTCATGGTTCTTTCATTATTATCACAAGTCTCATGGAAGACCAAGAGAATGCCTTCCATAGCAAAATACTACCTCCCCACCCCCGCCCAACCGCGTCCGTGGCGTGGTGCACGTTTCGATGTTTTCACTGAAATGACGAGACGAAACATTAATTTTTTCCTTCCCAGGACTCCAACCCGGCACCTATCGCTGTTATATTCTAGAGAAAACGAACGTTAAATGTAGGTTTGTTACACCAGCAGCGACATGTGATTCATCCTGAAACGTCCCCTTTTGAACAATTATAAATGACTGTGCTTAAACTGACACACAATATTTTTAGCGCAACGCAATCTGACTTACATAAGATAGACAAGGAAGAAGTGGCTTGTCAGTCCAATACCGGACAATGAGGCCAGCAATCCGTGACTGTTTGCCTATGACGCTGTAGTGTACAGGAGCATGGGGGCTATGTAAGTAGGCTGTTTATGTTTTCTTATTGGCAACGTTACATAGCGCTCTGTATGAAAATCACTGGCTGTGCTGTGTGCAGTCTGTGGCTAGTTTGCATTGTTGTCTGCCATTGTAGTGTTGGGCAGCTGGATGTGAACAGCGCATAGCGTTGCGCAGTTGGAGGTGAGCCGCCAGCAGTGGTGAATGTGGTGACAGAAATGGCGGAGTTTTGAAATTTGTAAGACTGGATGTCATGAACTGCTATGTATATTATGAGTTTTCAACACTATTAAGGTAAATACATTGTTTGTTCTCTATTAAAATCTTTCATTTGCTAACTATGCCTATCAGTAGTTAGTGCCTTCAGTAGTTTGAATCTTTTATTTAGCTGGCAGTAGTGGCGCTCGCTGGATTGCAGTAGTTCCCGTAACGAAGATTTTTGTGAGGTAAGTGATTTGTGAAAGGTATAGGTTAATGTTAGTCAGGGCCATTCTTTTGTGGGGATTATTGAAAGTCAGATTGCGTTGCGCTAAAAATATTGTGTGTCAGTTTAAGCACAGTCATTTATAATTGTTCAAAAGGGGACGTTTCAATCCGACCAGGCGACAAGTTTAAATTGATCCAGCATCCATTCTAGATTATCCCATGCCCACTGCAATAGTACATGAACATTGGGTTAACAGAGCAAGACGAAAGAATCGTCTGCAGCGCAACCACGCGTTCAACAGCGTGCACTCAGCGATGTTTTCCGAGAAGTGCCTGCACCGGCACTCCACTCTGTCGTCACACCTCCCACACACAGCCGCCTATCCTGCTCCACAGAGCCGACAAGCCTCCTACCAGCACGTTCCGTCATGACTTACGGACGTACGTCTTCATTTACATCTACAAACATACTCCGCAAGCCAGAGGCGTATGGTGCGAGGCGGAGGGCCCACTAGTAATTTCCTTTTCTCTTCCACTCGGAAACAGAGCGAGGTAGAAAGAACTGTCTATATGCCTACGAACGAGCCACAATATCTCTAATCTTATCTCCGTGGTCCTTATACGCTGGCTGCAGTAGGATCGCACTGCAGTCAGCCTCAAATGCCGGTTCTCTAAATTTTCTCAATAGAGCTCCACAAAAAGAGCGCTGCCATCCCTCCAGTTATTCATGTTTGAGTTCCCGAAGCATTAATTAAAACTTCCGCGCTAAGAGGCCGTGGTCGAACGATGGAAATTCTATTATGTACACGGCAGAGCCAAAGAAACTTGTACACCAGCCTAAAATAGTGTAGCGCCCCCATGAGCACACAGAAGTGCTGCAGAACGACGTGGCATGGACTCGGCTAATGTCTGTAGTAGTGTTGGAGGGAACTGACGCCATGAATCCTGCAGGGCTGTCCATAAACCCGTAAGGATACGACGGGGTGGAGATCTCATCTGAACAGCACGTTGCAAGGCATCCAACATATGCTCAATAATGTTCATGTCTGGGGAGTGTGGTGGCCAGGGGAAGTGTTTAAACTAGGAAGAGTGTTCCTGGAACAACCCTGTTACTATTCTGCACGTGTGGGGTGTCGCACTGTCTTGCTGGATTTGCCCAAGTCCGTCGGAATGCACAATGGACATGAATGGATACAGGTGATCAGACAGGATGCTTACGTACGTGTCACCTGTCAGAGTCGTATCTAGACGTATCAGGTGTCCCAATCACTCCAACTGCATAGTCCCCACACCATTACAGAACGTCCATCATCTGGAACAGTCCCCTGCTGACATGCAGGGTCCATAGATTCATGAGGTTGTCTCCATACCCGTCCACCTCCATCCGCTCGATACAATTTGAAACGAGACTCGTCCGACCAGGCAACATGTTTCCAGTCATCAACAGTCCAGTGTCGGTGTCGACGGGCCCAGGCGAGGCGTAAAGCTTTGTGTCGTGCACTCATCCATATCGATGATGTTTCGTTAAATGGTTCCCACGCTAACACTTGTTGATGGCCCAGCATTAAAATCTGCAGCAATTTGCGGAAGGGTTGCGCTTCCTGTAACGTTGAACGATTCTCTTCAGTCGTCGTTGGTCCCGTTCCTTGCAGGATCTTTTTCCGGCCAAAGCGATGTGGAGATTTGATGTTTTACTGGATTCCTGATATTCACGGCCGGCCACTATCGCCGAGCGGTTCTAGGAGCTTCAGTCCGGAACCGTGCTGCTGCTACGGCCGCACGTTCGAATCCTGCCTCGGGCATGGATGTGTGTCATGTCCTTAGGTTAGTTGGGTTTAAGTAGAAAATGAACTACATCGTAAGTTGCAATTCTTACAATTGTAACAGATGAAATTGTGGTTTTTGGGCATCGTTTGCACATGAGTGAATACAGAGGCTCATTTGTATTCTGTATTTTGCCGTGAACGTACCTTTTCAGAAGTTCAGAATGAGGTAGAAACGTGTATCCTGGATACAACTTCGAAACTTCTCCTTGTGAGTGTAGGGGTTTTTATCGCCCAGAGCCTATAGATACGAGCATTTCCACCAGCTTATCATTACGAATGGTATGTTCATCTGTTGACGCCATCTGGAAATACGTAGCCCTTCGTACGCTTTTCATTTCATTTCATAGAGACTGGCATTATTGAGCGATTGTACAATCGAACACTTGAGTAAATCTCCGTCAGCAGCACAATGTAAAACTAGAATTGCTTCTTTACAAACAAAGCAGATGGTTTGTTGTTGTTACAAAGACACCGGAACAGAGTCACAGATGATCTATAAAACCAGAGTATATACCACAGCCTGCTAGGTACATCCTGTGCAAGTCTGCTTGGAAGTAATGCACGGAAGCGTTGTTCACCGAACTACTCATAGTATTGAAGTGTTGCTTCAAAACATGGGAGTGGCAGGAAGGTAGCGTCCGCATTTAATTATTTCTGAGTCACTCCAGATGCGATTTCGTCATTGAAACTTTGAGTATTTATTGTGCATGAGTTCTACTGATAATAAAAAATAAATTGAAAATTGACGTTCACAGCGAATTTGGTAAACGTCCCCCTTACCTGTGATAAACATCTAAATCATTTTTCTTTTCATGTGGTTTCGCCGCAAAACCCTCAGAATACCTTTCACACACTTGAAACCATGCGGCTCTGTTCTTAGTCTTATTATGGTCCTCCTTCCGAGATGAGTCCGTATTTCAGGGTATTTCTTCACCTATTCGTACAGATTTCCACATCAAACCGGCTGGAAATGGCAGGCTTACTGATGTAAATCTGAACTGGAAGAAGCATATTACCAAGTTTCTCAAACAATTACGTTCATCTACTTTTGTTCTTCGTATAACTGCTGCTCTTGGAAACAAACGAGTTAATGTCCTGATATATTTTGCATTTTCCCACTCAATAATGTCTTATAGAATAATTTTCTGGGGTAACTGTATTAGAGATTAGATTAGATTAGTACTTGTTCCATAGATCATGAATACGACACTTCGTAATGATGTGGAACGTGTCAGGTTAATAAAAGATGTCTATACAAGATATTACATTACACAAAATATTACATCACACTTAATATTTTTAATTTTTTTGGTGGGGGGGGGGGGGGGAAGGGGGGGGGGAAATTACCCACTTACTATATCCAAAAGTTCATCTAATGAGTAGAAGGAGTTACCATTCAGAAATTCTTTTAATTTCTTTCTAAATGCTATATGGCTGTATGTCAGACTTTTGATGCTATTAGGTAAGTGAGCAAAGACTTTTGTGGCAGCATGATTTACCCCTTTCTGAGCCAAAGTTAGATTTAACCTTGAGTAGTGAAGATCATCCTTTCTCCTAGTGTTGTAGCCACGTACACTGCTACTACTTCTGAATTCGTTCAGATTGTTAATAACAAATTTCATAGGTGAATATATATATTGTGAGGCTACAGTAAAGATCCCTAGCTTTTTAAATAAGTGTCTGCAGGATGATCTTGGATGAGCTCCAGCAGTTATCCTGATTACACGCTTCTGTGCAATGAACACTCTTTCACTCAATGATGAGTTATCCCAGAATATGATGCCATACGAAAGCAGAGAATGAAAATAGGCATGGTAAGCTAATTTACTGAGATGTATATCACCAAAATTTGCAATGACCCTAACAACATAAGTAGCTGAACTCAAACGTTTCAGCAGATCTTGAGTGTGTTTTTTCCAGTTCAACCCCTCATCAATGCATACACCTAGAAATTTTGAATATTCTACCTTAGCTACCGATTTCCGATCGAAGTCTATATTCATCAATGGTGTCATTCCATTTATTGTGTGGAACTGTATATACTACGTTTTGTTAAAGTTTAATGAGAGCCCATTTGCAGGAAACCACTTAATGATATTCTGAAAAACATCGTTTACAGTTTCATCAGTTAATTCAAGTCTGTTGGGTGTGATAGCTATACTTGCATCATCGGCAAAAAGTACCAGCTTTGCATCTTCGTGATATAGAATGTCAAGTCATTAATATATATTAAGAACAGCAAAGGACCCAAGACCGAACCTTGCGGCACCCCATTCTTGATTGTTCCCCAGTTTTAGAAATCACCAGTTTTTTGCATATTACGTGAACTGCTTATTTCAACTTTCTGCACTCTTCCATATAGGTAAGATTTAAACCATTTGAGCGCTGTCCCATTCATACCACAATACTTGAGCTTATCTAGAAGTATTCCATGATTTACACAATCAAAAGCCTTCGAGAGATCACAAAAAATCCCAACGGGTGACTTCCGGTTACTCAGAGCATTTAATTTTCATTAGTGAAAGTATATACAGCATTTTCCGTTGAAAAACCTTTCTGGAAATCAAACTGACATTTTGTTAAAACTTTATTTTTCAAATGGTGTGAAGCTACTGTACAATACATTACTTTCTCAAGAATTTTGGATAAGGCAGTCAGAAGAGGGATTGGGCGGTAGTTGTTGACATCAGACGTATCCCCTTTTTTATGTAGTGGTTTAACAATAGCATACTTCAGTCTATCTGGGAAAATACCCTGCATTAGAGAGCTATTACATATGTGGCTAAGAATCCCACTTATGTCTTGGGAACAAGCTTTTATTATCCTGCTGGAAATGCCATCAATTCCATGTGAGCTTTTATTATTGAGAGAGTTTATTATCTTCCTAATTACAGAAGGAGAGGTGGGTGGAATTTCAATTGTATCAAATGGTGTGGTTAAAGCCTCTTCCATTAACTGCCTTGCTTCTTCTAATGAACATTTAGATCCTATTGTCTCTATAACATTTAAAAAATGATTATCCAATATGTTTTCTACTTCCGGCTTGTTATTTGTCAAGTTTCCATTCGCTTTGATGGTAATTCCGTTATCCTGTACTCTTGGTTGCCCTGTCTCCCTTGTAATAATATCCAAAATTGTTTTGATTTTGTTATCAGAGGTGTTAATCTCAGCCATGATGCAAATGCTTCTGGACTTTTTAATAATCTTTCTTGTTGTTAGATACAGTTCCCTTTTGTGGTTAGAAGATATTTTTATTCCTTTAGTAAGCCAAGGTTTTTTGCATGGTTTCTTATAATTAAATTTAACTACTTTCTTGGGGAAACTCATCACTAGGAAAGAAAGTACTGACTGCACGAAAACGAGTAGTAAGGATAATATGCGGTGATCACTCGCAATCGTCCTGAAGGTACCTCTTCAAGGAGTTAGGCATCTTAATTGCGCCGTCACAATATGTATATTAGCTAGTGAAATTCGGCATAAATGATCCATCACCATTTCAGAAGAGCTGTGACATCCACACTTAAAACACTAGAGCAGAACATTACCTTTAATGCCCATTATTAAAGCTGTCAGTGCCTCAGAACGGGGCTCGAACGACAACTAAAATTTTTGATCATTTGCCCAAGAACATAAAATGTCTGACAGGTACTGAAACAGATTTTAATTTTACCTATAATCATTTTTTCTGGACAGTTTATTCTTTTAAAAATTGAAAGCCTGTAAAAAAAACCTTGTTTTCAGTATAGCTGCGTTACTAGGACTAAAAAATATAGTATTCTTTAATGTCAACACTACTCATGTATACATATCTTGTAAACTAATCCGTTCCACATTATTTCGATAGAAAATACGTTAAAATGATCTATGGAGTACGTAAGTAACTAATGTACTAGCCATCAATGTGAACGTGTTTGTCTACAGCGATCCGACTTTCATAGATCAACAGAGCAAGCTAGGTTTCTCAAGATCTCTGTTAGCGTTGGTGATATTTATAGAGGAGATTTTTCGTTACCCATAAAGGCTATCAACATAAAATGCTTTCCATAATTGTACTACAGGGAGACGCCAATGATACGCGCCTAAAATTACACACATCCGTACGATGACTCTTTTTACAATCTGAAACGGTCTGAGCATTTTTCCAATCGCTTGTTCGAGCGACCTATGATAAACTACTGGTAGAGTCTTCTGACTGGTTTCATGCGGCCCGCCACAAATTCATCTCCTGCGCCAACCTCTTCATCTCAGAGCAGCAGTTGCAGCCTACATCCTCAGTTACTTGCTGGATGTATTCCAACCTCTGTCTTCCTCTACAGTTCTTACCCCTTCCCCCCCCCCCCCCCCAACTGCCTCTAGTACCACGGAAGTTATTCCATGATGTCTTAACAGATATCCTGTCTTCTTGTGAATGTTTTCCATACATTCCTTTCCTCTCAGATTCTGCGCAAAATCTCTTCATTCCTTACTTTATTAGTCCACTCAATTTTCGACATTTGTCTGTGGAATCTTACAATACCTTTTCAGATCCGGATGCCTTGCCATTCTTGAGAGATTTAAGTTTTTTTCGGTGTACTCAATCGGCTAAGAGCAACTAATAGGGTGCTCCTGAGTTATTACAATCCATTCGAATGCTACATTGTAGAAGAAACAAATATTTCCTCAAAGAAAACAATCTGCAATTCGAAAGAGCATACCTTTTAGTGTTGACTATTAAACATTCTTACTGTCTAATTAAATCTTCTATTGCAAAAATGTGACGTAAATAACTACCTACATTACGAACGAATGTGAAATATCACGCGATAATTCTAATCACCAAAGAAATATTCTCATCAGTATTTAAAATGAGTTTTGATTGAAAAATCTGCTTAGTCATAAATGGTTCCTATTTACTTCCTGCTTCATAAGGGAATTACAAGCTTTCATTTAACAAAAAATTGGGCACTGGATCATAAGCGACTTACTTTTAGTAACAGTTAAAATTTAGAAATATAAACACCTGCCTATAATGTATTTTTACTTTTTACTCGTTAACCACACAATAACTTCATGAAAAGTATTTTATTTGACAAGCAGAAGAAAAATAGTAGCTTATATTGTAAGAACAGAATTAATGTTATTCTTCAAAAGATAGCCCTAGTTACATTTTCCACAAATTCAATGTCTGTTGCCAACAACTCCTGCAAAGATTCCATGGAACCATACATTATATCTTTCACATTTTATCCAATAAACCTTTAACATACTTCATATTTAACAACACATTACAGAGCAAAAACAACAAGAGAAGTTCTCATCATTGACCACTTTAGCTTGTTTACTTCTTAACGTTAGAATGACATTTTCATTTGAGCGACAGGCTTCCTTCGATCTTTCTGCTACACTTCCGTCTGCTACTTGACTTCATCTCTGGAGATGTAATGATTTCAGACTATGGTGAACTGGAATGGGAGACCCTTACAGTAGGTGTGTTTGAGGGTGACTCCAGAACTGCAGATTACGATGGAGCATGAAGAATAGGAGAGTTTCGACTGTATACAGAACCCTATCCATTGCAGTGTGCAATGACAGAGGTACCTGTCTACAATCAGAAAGTATTTTCATCGACACTCTGTGACTCGGAAACTGGTGAAGCTACAATCAAAAGGTATGTTCATTTACGTGTTCAGTGTCCGTAGTGACCACGCAGGAACCTTTCCATTAACTTCTATAAACACTATCCTTCGAAAATGATAAAATGCGGTGTAAAACTACCAACAGCTCTGCGGCAGAGCTATGACGGTCTCACCACCTTCAGTGCTGTCAGCTTCACAGCCACACGACTTTCTTTCACAGCTACTAGTTTTGGCTGGTTGTTGTTAAGGGTTGACGATCATGAAAAACACCCACTATTTAAAAGGTGCACCGATCCACAGTTTTGAAGATACGGCAATGCAATTTTGTACCTTGCTTAACTTTTTTATGGAATTTTGAAATTTTACTTCCAAAAATTATAAATGTACAATTTTCTCAGGAACTATTCAAGACATTTCTATAAAATTTTGCTCTGTTTCATCTATTCGCATACAGTATGCTTCTCTCATGAAGTTTTTGAATGTATCGAAATAATATTTCATTCAGTTTCTGTAAGTGTAATATAGTAGTCATGTAAAATTCCGCACTTTGCCCCATATCTCAGTTTATACCCAGAATTTCCAGATTTACTCTTGAGCCAACATTTATTGGGCTTACAAAAATAAGTGTACAAAATTTCATGATTCTAGTCTTCACAGATTCTGACAGAAAAGTACATAAACTTTAAAAAACATAATTTTCAGGAAAGCAATTTAAAGTTCATCCTCACGTTTTTTCTTACGTCACCTCTTAGAAGGCCCGAAATTTGTTCTCAGGGTTGTCTTTCCCTTCAAGGCTTCCCTTCTGGTTACTTGTTTTCTACTTTCTTTTCTTTGTGAGGTCTTCAACTGGCTTTTCACCTGCGGCCAGGCACAGTAAATCTATTTTTCTCAAGACGTCTTGAGTGAAATTTCCTGTCTTAAAGACCATTCTCTCTAATACCTTCATCCTCCCTACGTTCCCATCACTAAATAATAGAACTGCGTCGTAGGTTGCAATTCTGACAATTGTGCGTCGGTTGCATATGAGTGAATTTAGAAATTCATTTGGATTCTGGCTTTTGCCATTAACATATTTTTTTAAAGTTTAGGATTTGTCGGAAGCCTTTACCTGGGCTTAGTTTTTTTTTCAGCCAACGCAAGTTTAAAACGATCCAACAATGAAGAATAATAGGGTCCAGTTATGTTTCCGCCTTTTTTCCAAGTATTCAATGTGGATTATTACTTGGGAATCCCGGAAAACAATGGCTATCAGCTCACCAGAAGACAGACCGCTCTTTGCCTTCTTTGGTGCACTTTCACCAGCTTTTTCCATTAATTTCTCTCCTGTTTTGACTCTGGTCTGTAGTGATGGATCCAGATTTCATCAACAGTCAAAAATTGGCGCAGAAAGTCTTGTGGCTTTCGGTTAAACATCTTCAGACATTGTGCTGAAATCTTGTGCCAGAAGCTCTTTTGGTCGACTGTGAACAATTGCGGCACACCACTCCCACACAGCTTGTTCATAGCCAGTTCTCCGTGAAGGGTATTATGCACTAGCTCACTTTAGAGGCCTACAGTATCAGCAATCTCACAATTTTTTGTTCCGCGGTCTTGCAGTACTATTTTACGGATTTTGTCAATGGTCTCGTTTTTTGTGACCTCAATTGGACAGCCCTGAGTGCACTTCGTCTACGGTGCTTGTCCAACCACATTTAAATTCATTAATCCAAAAGTAAATGGTCTTCAATGATGGTGCACAGTCCGCGTGAGCTTCATCCATTTCGGTTTTAATCTGTGCGCAAGTCCGCCCCTTCAAATAGAAATGTTCAAGAGCAGCACAAAACTCGATTTTCTTCATTTTCTAGCGCAGTTGATACACTGACCGATTCTGACGGCTGTCGACAATGAACTGTACGCTGTGCATTGATCAAATTTTTTATACGATTCTTGGAATAATCGAGTTCACCAACCACGAAGGTGCAATCAAACTGTTCCATTCTTTCATGGAAATTATATCACGATTATCAAACCACCCTCATAAGTTTTGCAACACTGAACTTTTCTTAAAATTGTAACGGGTTTTAAAATTATTGTTGAAACACTTAAATGAATGCCTGAACTGGGAATGCATACAAAACTGGAGTTATGGTATAGCGTGTTGTAAGTGCAAGTGGTGTGCTTACTCTGTGTTATTGTTAGCAAAACTTTATACGAACTGATTGGGCAATGCAACTCCCAAAACAGAAATATAATCACTGCAAAATAGAATCAGCCCCTTAGGTACTGAATCATCTGGCCCTGCTCAACACTGATAACTTTGGTCCTTGTGTACATAGCAAATAAATAAAATTGTCTTACCTCTAAACCAGCACGGTGGATCACGTTATATTCTGCTCTCTCTTGAAGAAGAAGATAAAATATACTAGCTACAGGCGCAGCAGTGTCCAATGCTGGCCGTAATGAAATAGTTTTGACTAATAACTGAAAAAATTTAAGAAAAACTGAATGTCTTTAAAGAAACACATGATCTGGACAGAGAGGCGGTGGTGATTTGGGTGAATTACCAACACTGACATTATCAATAGTGAAGTTCCATTCGTAGTTTGGCTTTTCAAAACATCTAACAACTGAAATTACATTATTCAGAAAAATTGGATTCTTTTTTGCTAAATGAAAATCTTTCTTTGCTGACATAGTCACAAAAATGAGATTTTTACAGCAAGTGTTATCTAACATCACTAAAAAACATAAAGACAAAGACGTATACCTGTGTTAACAATTCTTAGAAATACTGCAAAACGGAAATATCTAACTAGCCTATACATCAAATCTGTTGCGTACATTCTCGGATTACTCAACATAGAACCCACTGTTACCAGTTATCAGCCAACCAATTCATTCACACTAACGCGCTGGACAAAGGTAAGCAATAAAACGCTAACTTCTTTACTTTAACTGCGAAAACACTTCTGCTTCGACATTTATATTTCCAATAATACATGTACTTGTAAAGCTCGTTTGTAATATCAATCCAGTGTTTACAACATAATAGTTCCATTTTAGTTTTCATTAGTATCATTATAATATTTGGGTACCACATATAAGTGTATTTGAATAGACTCCTTTCAAGAGAAAACTCCTTTGTGAACACTTACGTTGTTTCACAAAGTATTTTTGTGTCAGGAAAACCAACTTTTGCACAGCACAAATGAGTGTTCGAATTTGATCACAACTGTAACAACGCTACATTGACACGAAATGGGAAGAGAAACCTAACAGTACAAACTCTGTAACGTAAAAACTCATTTCATCGACTGGAATAGTCCGTACACTGATATAGCGACGGGCTACATAATTGGGCGGTCACTGAGTTAAGGACCGCCATTTCAAATGCAAATCTCGTCCCGCCTACGTTCATTTACTGTCGTCCTGTGTGAGACGCGGAGCAAACCGCCCGTGACCTCAGCATTGACACCAGTCCCACAGAGCGCGTAGGAAACTTTTGTCAACAAAGCGCAGTGGGCACGACGTAATACATTAAGGTCACAGAAGTCATGGGATAGCGACATGCACATGTACGGATGGCGGCAGTGTCGTCTACACAATGTATAAAAGGGCAATGCAGTGGCGAAGCTGTCATTTGTGCTCAGGTGATTCGTGTGAAAAGGTTTCCGACGTGATTATGGCTGCGCAACGGGAATTAAGACTTTGAACGCGGAGCGCTAATTTAGTTGCAGCTAGACGCATGGGGCATTCCATTTCGGAAATGCAGACAACCTTGTAGGTGGGGCAACCACAGTTATGAGTATTCATCTTGGGTAGTAGTAATCGCTTCAACTGTATTTGGTCGTTTATTACCGCATCACTACCGGTTTAGTGGCGCTAAAAGCCACATCTTCAGGTGAACATATGATTAAAACATTAGAACGGAAAAGCCCGTAATCTTTTTTCCCAACATTCGTTGTCCGTCAAAACAAAACACCGTTAGAAGATGGTATGTTATGGATTAAAAACTGCCAGTTTCAAATATAGTGCATGGGTCCAAAACAGATCGTATCATAGTGAAGAAGCGATCGCTGTGATACGATTTGTTTTGGACCTATCCGCTGTATTGGAATCTGGGCGTCGCATCACACGTGTGATGTACAGTATCTGTAAGGGCTCACTCCACTTACATGTTGCAAAAACGAAATTGTACGTATATGCCGAAACACTAGAGAAAATGCGCTGACTACTCATAGGAGAGACATCGTATGTTTAAAATCTGAACACTGGTAATAATCTTATTAAGATCCAAAATGTAACTGTTATAAAACCTAAGTGTTAAAAATCATTCAAAAGCCAAGATCGCACGAAATATTTTTTATTCAAGACAACCGGTTTCAACACTATTAGCTGTCATCTTTACAGTGTGCTGAGTTTTGTCCGAACGTTTATAAAGTGCTGAGTTTTATCCACTTGACATGTCGTGCATGAGGTTCAGCGTAAAATGAACATGTTTTACTACCCAAAAAATGTTTAATACCTGAAGATGACGGCTAAGACTGTTGAAACCGGTTGTGCCGAATAAAAAATAGTTTGTGCGTTATTGGCTTTTCAATGGCTTTTAACAAGTAAAACAGATCGTCCTTCAGTACTCTCATAATGAGAAAATTCAATAAAAGCTAACTGTTTAAATATATTCCTTTCACTTGTCTGAAATGTATGGCTTCGTCCATAACGCCATTTTTAGGAGGACTGACTCTTGCACAATGCGAGCTTGTTAGTTGGTTGGTTGATTTTTTTTTTTTTGGGGGGGGGGGAGGAGGGGACCAAACAGTGACGTCATCGGTCCCATCGGATCAGGGAAAGATGGGAAAGGAAGTAGGATGTGGCCTTTCAAAGGAACCATCCCAGCATTTGCCTGAAGCGATTTAGGGAAATCACGGAAAACCTAGATCAGGATGGCCGGACGCGGGATTGAACCGACGTGCTCCTGAATACGCGAGTTAGTTACTAACTTATGTAGGAGTCATACTTTGAAGATATAGTTAACACTAATCTAACGCAAACAACAGGAAATAAATAATGTATTTATTCAAAATTTTTATCCCGATCGCTTCTTTTATTTCACTATCCCAGAAACTCTTAGCCCGTATAGCAAACAAATGTCTGGTCGAATATATTACGATCCCTGTTTTCTGGAGCATGCTCTGCTACCGCTGATTTCCCAGATATCGAAGGCGAAAGTATCTCTCGTGTTCTATACAGCTCTGTTCAATAGTACACATAGTCTGTCCGACATAAAAACATCGACACCCACACGCTATTTTACATACTCCCTTGTTCGGAGGCCTACGTCGACTTTCACAGGCCTCATAATTTGCCGAATTTTTGCTGGTTGTATTACTAGTTCTCAATCATTTTTTAGTATGCGCAACACCCCCTTTTATGACAATACATTGCACTCACCTGCAAATTATTGATGGATGGGTGAGAACATAATAAGCTCACTTCCATTGTATTCATGTTCGTGCCTATAGTGCTTGGTCACTGAAACAGTGGCCTAAAAATGTTTAAACGTTTGATATTGTCTGTTTTTCAGACAGTGTGTATTGTATTTGTGTGCTCTAATGTGATACTTATATGTCGTGTCAATGTATATTTTGTCAGTCCCTGCAGCTGAGTTGGCAAATGCCTGATTGTTATTGTGTCTTTGGTTTTGATTTGGAATGGTTTGTGTACTGATTCTTTTTTAACCAATGTATATGTGCTTATTTGGTGTGTTCTGGTGTTTCCCAAGTTAGTGTTATAGGCCCTCTGCTGTTCCTTATTTATATAATCGATTTAGAAGACAATCTGAGCAGCCGTCTTAGATTGTTTGCAGATTATGCTGTCGTTTATCGTCTAGTAAACTCATCAGAAGATCAAAACAAATTGCAAAACTAATTAGAAAAGACATTTAAATGCTGGGAAAATTAGCAGTTGACCCTAAATAATGAAAACCACATGAGTGCTGAAAGGAATCCGTTGAACTTCGGTTACACGATAAATCCGTCAAATCTAAAGACCGTAAATTCAACTCAATACCTAAAAAATACAGTTACGAACAGCTTAAATTGGAAAGAACACATAGAAAATGTTGTGAGGAAGGCAAAGCAAAGACTGCGTTTTATAGGCAGAATACTTAGAAAATGTAACAGGTCTACTAAAGAGACTGCCTCCACTAAGCTTGTCTTTTTCTCTTTTGGAATACTGCTGCGCAGTCTGGGATCCTAACCTGATAGGATTAAAGGAGTGTATCGAGAAAGCTCAAAGAACAGCAGTACTTTTTGTAGTATCGCATAAAAGGGGAGAGAGTGTTACTGATATGGTGCAGGATTTGGGGTGGACATGATTAAAACAAAGGCGTTTTTCTCGCGAAATTTTAATCACCCACTTCTTCCTCCGAATGAGAAAGTATTTTGTTGAAGCCTATCTACATAGGGATAAACGCGGAGAAACGATCATCATAATAAAATAAGGGAAATCAAAGCTCGCACGGAAAAAAATATAGTTGTTCGTTTTTCCCACCACTGTTCGAGATTGGAATAATAGAGAATTATTGTGAAAGTGGTTCGATGAACCCTGTGCCAGGTACTGAGGCCTGATTTGCGACGTATCCATGCAGAAGTAGATGTACATATGTATTAATTGTGGTTTGTCATTTTGTGGCAGTTTTATGTAATTCTGTTGTTTCCTTAAACATCTATGGCTATGTTGCCAGTGTTTCTGTATGTTAGTGCCCTGTTTATGTTTCATTGATTTCCTTTTCCTATCCTACCTGTTTTCTTTTTCTTTCTTTTTTTGTTAAGCTTTGTGCTAGGGCTTCTCTGTATTCGATTGTTACCACTGAGTGTTTTATAATATCTAGCTCATTACAGTAACCAGAGACAACAAGGTAAATCCTATTTGGTCTGTTTACACTTTCTAAATGCTGCTTGTTTGAGGTTCAGTGTGTGGTAGGAGGTTGCACTTATTGTTTCCGTTTTTGCGGGCATTCTGCAAGTGTTAAAAATGTGATGGTACTTGCAGTTAGTGATAGTTGTATCTAGGAAGTTAAGCTTATTTTCTTGTTCTTCTAGAAATGTTTCTTGTGGCTGCATTTCTTTCTTTAATTTAATTCTCTTCCTTCCAAGTCTTCCCTTCTGCTACGAGGAGCAACACCGCATTGCCATGAACGCTTCTGGTCGTTGTGTACGGTACCGGTGTTGCGTGCCGTAAGATACTGGTTTTGGCAATCGAACACGTGTATAAGTAACCTTGAATTGGTAGTGCTTTACCTTGAATGGGCAGTGGTTTATGTTGAGGGAGCACTGACCTCCACTAATATCTACACACAGCATCCGTCTGAGAGCCGTGCATGCGTAGAAGCGTCGAGGTTATCGTGAACGTAGGCAGAGGAAACCTGTGGGGCCTCACATTGTTCGAGACTACAGAACGTCTCTCCTAGATTTCCAGAAGTAGTCCACAGGACTAACAATTCGGCTTCTACATGTGAAAATATGACATTATTTCACGAAATCAGTTTACATTTTGTCCGACTAATACGTAAGCTCACCGTACTTAATTCAGTTCGCCCGCATCTCGTGGTCGTGCGGTAGCGTTCTCGCTTCCCACGCCCGGGTTCCCGGGTTCGATTCCCGGCGGGGTCAGGGGTTTTCTCTGCCTCGTGATGGCTGGGTGTTGTGTGATGTCCTTAGGTTAGTTAGGTTTAAGTAGTTCTAAGTTCTAGGGGACTGATGACCATAGATGTTCAGTCCCATAGTGCTCAGAGCCATTTGAACTTAATTCAGTTTATATAAAAAGGGCAGTCAAATGAGAACGAGACAGATGGTAAAAAAAAAAAAAGACTGAGCAGGCGCGAGTAAGACTCGTGCATTGGGGATTCCGAACTGATGTAATTCTGTAGTTCACCCATTCTTCCCGACATTTTTACCTGTTGTCGACACTGATGCTGGATGATCTCAGTCCTAGGGATTCCAAAATTTCGTTTTAATTTCAATAAATATGACCAAAAAATCATGCGGTAGGCAGGCGACCATTTCAATAACAAGCAGCAGTTCTGTATTCAGACTGACCAGGTCGCAGTGGTAAAAGTCAAACATCAAGCAAAAAGTGATTTCATTGTTCATACGACACGTTTCGGAACTTACGCATCATCATGTGTCCAGGTGCATAGATATGGCGTTTCAGATTGTGTGTAAAGCAAACATTAGCAGATAATCTGCGAATGTTTGTTCCACATACAACGTAAAACGCCATTCCATGCCTGATGTTTGACTTTTGCCAGCGTGAATCGGTCAGCATAAATGCAGAACTGCTGACTGTTTTAATTTCAAATTTGACATCGGATAGCAAATTGAAAAGAAATACACTACTGGCCATTAAAATTGCTACACCACGAAGATGACGTTCTACAGACGCGAAATTTAACCGACAGGAAGAAGATGCCGTGATATGCAAATATTAGCTTTTCAGAGCATTCACACAAGGTTGGCGCCGGTGTAGACACCTACAACGTGCTGAAATGAGGAAAGTTTCCAACTGATTTCTCATACACAAACAGCAGTTGACCGGCATTGCCTGGTGGAACGTTTTTGTGATACCTCGTGTGAGGAGAGAAATGCGTACCATCACGTTTCCGACTTTGATAAAGGTCGGAGTGTAGCCTATCGCGATTGCGGTTTATCGTATCGCGACATTGCTGCTCGCGTTGGTCGAGATCCAATGACTGTTAGCAGAATATGGAATCGGTGGGTTTAGGAGGGTAATACGGAACGCCGTGCTGTATCCCAACGGCCTCGTATCACTAGCAGTCGAGATGACAGCTATCTTATCCGCATGGCTGTAACGGATCGTGCAGCCACGTCTCGATCTCTGAGTCAACAGTAGGGGACGTTTGCAAGACAATAACCATCTACACGAACAGTTCGACGACGTTTGCAGCAGCATGGACTATCAGCTCGGAGACCATGGCTGCGGTTACCCTTGACGCTGCTTGACAGGAGCGCCTGCTATATAATCAACGACGAACCTGGGTGCACGAATGGCAAAATTTCATTTTTTTCGTATGAATCTAGGTTCTGTTTACAGCATCATGATGGTCGCATCCGTGTTTGGCGACATCGCGGTGAACGCACATTGCAAGCGTGTATTCGTCGTCGCCATACTGGCGTATCACCCGGCGTGATGGTATGGGGTGACATTGGTTACACGTCTCGGTCACCTCTTGTTCGCATTGACGGAACTATGAACAGTGGACGTTACATTTCAGATGTGTTACGACCCGTGGCTCTACCCTTCATTCGATCCCTGCGAAACCCTACATTTCAGCAAAATAATGCACGACCGCGTGTTCCAGGTCCTGTACGGGCCTTTCTGGATACAGAAAATGTTCGACTGCTGCCCTGGCCAGCACATTCTCCAGATCTCTCACCAATTGAAAACGTCTGGTCAATGGTGGCCGAGCAACTGGCTCGTCACAATACGCCAGTCACTACTCTTGATGAACTGTGGTACCGTGTTGAGGCTGCATGGGCAGCTGTACCTGTACACGCCATCCAAGCTCTGTTTGACTCAATGCCCACGCGTATGAAGGCCGTTATTACGGCCAGAGGTGGTTGTTCTGGGTACTGATTTCTCAGGATCTATGTACCCAAATTAAGTGAAAATGTCATCATATGTAAGTTCTAGTGTAATATATTTGTCCAATGAATACCCGTTTATCATTTGCATTTCTTCTTGGTATATCAATTTTAATGGCCAATAGTGTATTTTTTTGTGACGTACTTTCGTTTTTTTTCCCTTAACTTCTACTATGAATGCTTGGTTCTTACCAAATTTCATGATTCTAGGCCAACGGGAAGTATCCTATAGGGTTTGATGAGTTGCAAGTATCAACAAATATGAAATAAACGACAGTATCTTTTGATTGCATTGACTTACAAGCTTCGATATTTTACACCACCAAATTATTGTAGGCTGTTGATCTGACATAAATTTCAACTAGATACGTCGACCCGTCTCTAAGAAAAAGGGGTCTTAACAGACGGACGAATAAGACAGACAGATAACAAATGACAAGAGAAATTATTTTCGTGTGATGTAATTACGCATTTACAGGTTAGGGAATGTTTTGCTTTAGTTGCACTGTGAATTCTTCCTTTTTGCCCAATTTCATGATTTTAGGCCAACGGGAAGCCCCCTAAAGAATTTAATTAGTATTTGTGAAATAAATGGCGGCGTCTTTTCATTGCATTGACTTAGAAGCTTCAGGTTTTTAATAATAGTTGCTGTTATAATCCGTCTTGATCACAAATTTATTTATTCTGGTAACCGGTTTCGACCACGCCTACAAGACAAATACAAAGTCTGATCAGAGGGCTACATACATTAAAGAAAATTATATAAAACTACGAAGCTATAAAACGATGAATTACCAAAATGCTGTATGAGCATGAGCCTCTTTCTGGTGATAAATCACTGATAGATAGAGCAGTGCACGTCTTACTTATGTACTCGAGACTCCGCCCATATTTGACAGAATGATGTTATCGCTAACCAGTGGGTTAAAAGTCAAATAACAATGTAAAATTTACACTGTCTTTGTTTTATTCTTAGTCTTCTAGTACTATTTTTATACTTTAACTATATTTTTGTTTATAAGACTGGTATGTAAAGTAAAATTAAACATAGCAATGCCGTTTAATATTGTCACATGTAAAAGCAATATATATATATAGGAGCGTCATACGCAGCATATTAAGAACATGCACAAGTACTGTGCCCTCCCGATTACTGTCTTTCTCAGTTTTCATCTTCATGAACTAATTATTATCTATCGAATGATCTATACAGGGATGTCTGTTGTTACACCTTGCAATTGCATCTGTGCAGCATTTACTACAACACGTCAGGCAACTGTTTTTGCAGCCTCCTTAGTGGAAAGCGCCCTGGTATAGCGTCTATCGTTTTCATAACAACATGCTGCTGTTCATGGTACGTCGTTTGACGTGACTTTGCCTATCGATATTACAACAACCTCGTTGGAGAGTAGCCTGCTGCCACATCTTTGGAATGGCGTCTACACTTACCATGGCAGCCAGTAGCTTCTAAATGGCTCTCCAAAAGGCTCAGAGAGGGCAACCCATGTATTGCCGAAACGATTTTTATTTTATCTGTTTAATATTTTCACATATTTTATCTGACAATAGCTGTTGAACCAGCTAAGTTCCATATATTTTCATTTTTCATTCTTGTCATTGTTCTTTTAATTACGGAATTTTACGTTGTTATTTGACTTATAACCCATTGGTTGGAGATGACATCATTGTGTCAAAAGTGGGCGGAGCCTCCAGTACATACACCCCTCTCCACTTCGTTTTTCCTCTCCTCATCTGTCGAGGTCCGTCCCCCCCCCCCCCCCCCCCATCAGCCCTTGTCAGTGGTGTGTCATCTTCGACCCGACTTTTTGGTGCAGTGTTTTAAGCGCGTGTTAAGTGTTGTGCGTCTTTTGCGAAGTGTTGCGAACAGAAATCGTACTGTCGCTGGGTGTGATATTTTTCTTATGTCTCTTTCAAACAGACACCAGACTGTCGCCGTGTCTACTATTTTACCTGTCTGCTTCCTGTGTATCTTATTACCATCGCCAACCCTTTGTTTTATGTTTTAACTTCCACAATTTTCTGCCATTTTACAATTTAAGTCACCGTTTTTATCGTCTGCTTTTATTGTTTCTAATCTTCTTCTTATGTTTTAAAAATTCTGTAGGCTGAAGAGCGGCGTACTAAGCTGCTACCAGCCCGCCCCCTTCTGGGGGGAATCGAAACTCAACAAAGGGAAAAAAAACAGTACATAAGTAAGACGTGCACTGCTCTATCTAGCAGTGATTTACCACCAGAAGGAGGCTCCTGCTCGTACAGCATTTTGGTAATTCATCGTTTTATAACTTTGTAGTTTTATATAATTTTCTTTAATGTACGTAGCCCTCTGATCAGACTTTGTATTTGACTTGTGGTCGAAACCGGTTACCAGAATAAATAAATCTGTGATCAAGACTGATTTTAACAGTAACTATTAGTAATAACATCGATGACAGTCTGCTCCCCCGATGTATTCAAAAGTGATTACTTTAGTTTTTTACAATGCAAGGGGACCATCGACGTCAGTGTGTGACACAAATTTCACCTTGATACGTCTACCTGTTCCTGATAAAAAAGGTTTTTAACCGTCGGACAGACAGACGGAAAACAAAGCACTCCTATAATGTTTCTATTTTTGCCGATTGAGGCGCGGATCTCTAAAAAGTAAGCACATTGTTTATTATTTTCAAACTAATCGCCATAACTGTCGATACAATTATCACACTGTGAGACAAGACGTTGACTGCCTTCATGGAAAAAATGTTTGCGCTTGCTGTATCCAGGCGTGCACCTCTTCGTCTGAAGCTAATCGACGGCCACGAATGTCTTTCTTCAGAGCTCCAAAAATACGAAAATCGCGTGGGGAGAGGCCGGGACTGTGAGGAGAATGTGTAAGAGCTTCCCAGCGAAACTTCGTAGCGGACTCGAAAATACCTGGGCAATATATACAAACAACATTCAGATGCAATTTCTGAATTAGAAACCTACTGCATAATCTTTCCTTATATACAGAATCTCGCTGGCGTCATTCCTGTCTGGTTTGTGCTTCAAATGGCTCTGAGCACTATGGGACTTAACATCTGAGGTCATCAGTCCCCTAGACTTCGAACTACTTAAACCTAGCTAACCTAAGGACATAACACACATCCATACCCGAGGCAGGATTCGAACCTGCGACCGTAGCAACCGCGGGGTTCCGGATAGGAAGCGCCTAGAACCGCTCTACCACAGCGGCCGGCCTGGTTTGTGCAGTTGAGTTGAAATGCTAATCATTTGCATTATCAGGCAAATTAGATGTTTTTTTGCTTTGCAGTTGTAAGGCCAGCAGTGTAAACAACAGCATTTGGTGCGAGTGTCTACGCCGGTCCCAATATGTTGACTGGAGCGCGTAAAAGCGTTAACCTTGACAGAGCACAGCGTCAGCGAAGGCCACACTAAAACGGGCTGTTCCGGGTCCACACAGTCCAGTATCCCCACCACCACTGGCCGGGACTCATTCTTCCAAAGGCACCAGACTGGTCTGTCGGGTGCTGTTTTGCGAGAGGAGGACTGCCGCTCAGAATCTATAAAAGATTACTTGCTACAGAAATCAGATCTTCGAGTGGAGACGACCACTAGAAAACTTACGAAACGTTTATCCAAGACTTCGCTGCAACTCCACTGATAACGGAAGGATGCCATCTGTGAAAATCGCCGGGAAAATTTGCGTACTCATATTTTCTGGTTAACGTATTCTGCCATGTTCTTCGGAGACTCTATTGAAAAGATATACAGATGTTACACACACGTAAGCTATGGCAGTGACATGATAGCAGTGAGTGAAACATTAGAATTTGAAACACAGTTACGTTGGTAAAGATATACACCTATCAGCCACAACATTATGACCACCGACCTACTGTCGATATAAATTGGTACAGGCGTCAGCAGCGTCAGCTGGCGAGCAGTGACTGCTAGTCAGACACACGCACGGGGCATGTAGTATCAATGAGAGTGCTGTATGCGTGTAGAATGGGGAAGGCACGTGATCTGTCTGTTTGACTGAGGGCAGACTGTGATGGCCCGGAGGCTCGACACGAGCAATTCGGAAATTACACGACCTGAAGGGGTTCGGGGAGTGCTGTGGTGAGTGTCCTCAACACGTGGCCAAATCAAGGTGAAACGACGTCCAAACGTCGTAGTGTTGGGCAGCCACCCTTCAATACAATGCTGGGCATCATAGACTGGGCAGACTGATGAAACAGGATAGGCGGTGAACTGTGACCACGTCCAAACGTCATAGGGTTGGGTGGCCACCCTTCATTACAGATTTTGGACATCATAGACTGGGCAGAGTGAGGGAACAGGATAGGCGGCGAACTGTGACCACGTCCAAACGTCATAGTGTTGGGCAGCCACCCTTCACTACAGATGTTGGACATCGTAGACTGGGCAGACTGATGAAACAGGATAGGTGGCGAACTGTGACCACGTCCAAACGTCGTAGGGTTGGGTGGCCACCCTTCATTTCAGATATTGGACGTCGTAGACTGGGCAGAGTGATGAAACAGGATAGGCGGCGAACTGTGACCACGTCCAAACGTCGTAGGGTTGGGTGGCCACCCTTCATTTCAGATATTGGACGTTGTAGACTGGGCAGAGTGATGAAACAGGATAGGTGGCAAACTGTGACCACGTCCAAACGTCATAGTGTTGGGCAGCCACCCTTCACTACAGATGTTGGGCATCGTAGACTGGGCAGACTGGTGAAACAGGATAGGTGGCGAACTGTGACCACGTCCAAACGTCGTAGGGTTGGGTGGCCACCTTTCATTTCAGATTTTGGACGTTGTAGACTGGGCAGAGTGATGAAACAGGATAGGTGGCAAACTGTGACCACGTCCAAATGTCATAGTGTTGGGCAGCCGCCCTTCACTACAGATGTTGGACATCGTAGACTGGGCAGACTGATGAAACAGGATAGGTGGCGAACTGTGACCACGTCCAAACGTCGTAGGGTTGGGTGGCCACCCTTCATTTCAGATATTGGACGTCGTAGACTGGGCAGAGTGATGAAACAGGATAGGCGGCGAACTGTGACCACGTCCAAACGTCGTAGGGTTGGGTGGCCACCCTTCATTACAGATATTGGACGTCGTAGACTGGGTAGACTGATGAATCGGGATAGGAGGCGAACTGTGGCGGATCTAACATCAGACTTTCATGCTGAGCAGGGTATAAGTGTGTCTGAACACACAGTGCACCGAACGCTCCTACCGAAGTGCCTCCTCAGTCAAAGAACCATGCATGGGCCAATAGTAACACCATGCATCGGCAACTACGACTGAAACGGGCACGTGAACATCGGCGCTGGACGCTGGCGTAGAGCATTGCTTGGTCCGGTGAATCTCAATACCTTCCTCATCATGCCGTTGGGAGGCTGCGAATACGTCGTCTTCCAGGGGAACAGATCTCCGACATCTGTACTGCGGAATGGAGGCATGCTAGCGGTGGCTTCATTACCTTCTGTGGAACATTGACGTGGGCATCCATGGGCCCAATGGAGCTCGTGCAAGCCACCATAATGGCCAAGGAGTATCGTACTCTGGTTGCAGACCACGGACACCCATTCACGACGATCGTGTTTCGGCCGGCCGGAGTGGCCGAGCGGTTCTGGGCGCTACAGTCTGGAACCGCGCGACCGCTACGGTCGCAGGTTCGAATGCTGCCTCGGGCATGGATGTGTGTGATGCCCTTAGGTTAGTTAGGCCGCCCTAACTAACCTAAGGGCATCACACACATCCATGCTCAGAGCCATTTGAACCATTTGATCGTGTTTCCCGACAGCAGTGGTAGTTTTCAGCGAGATAATGCTCCATGTCACAAGGCCAGGCGTGTGATGAGTGGTTCCAGGAACACAGTGGCAAGCTCCAATTGATGTGTTGGCTCACCAACTCGGCAGATCTCAACCCTGTTGAACGCATGTGGGACGTGACTGAATCCGGCGTCAGAGCTCATCGCCTCCCTCCCCGGAATTTAGGGGAATCAGGCGACTTGTGGGCGCAGATGCAGTGCCAACTCCCCCCAGCTCCTACCAAGCCTCACTGCTTCCGTGCCATGACGCGTCGCTGATGTTACCCGTGCCAAAGGTTGATGATATACCAGCTGTTAGGTAGGTGCTCATAATGTTCTGGCTTATCAGTGTATGTTGTAAAACAGTAACGTTTTGCTTAAAATTGGAAGTATACTGATATCGATGATGACAGGCTGCAGTCGAAACGTACTCTGATTCATCTCCACCCAGCTATCACTCCGAGTACGTTTACATGCTGCACAACAAAAACCTTTTTTAGCAGTGGTGTTTACTTGCTAATCCTGAACCAATTTTGGTAACCTGACCAAATATCGGAGTTCCGAGCGTCAGTTGTTTTACACGAATAATGTCTGTAAATCTACTTTCCTATTTCGGCTGCACGATGAAGCGAGGTTGTGAATATTTTTGATAAAGACAGGATGGTTTCATTACGGGTCTCGGTGAACTCGTAAGCAGAAGCGGGCTCTACAACAAGAAGAGTTAAAAAATCTTAACCGAGTCAAATATGCTTTCGAAACAACGATTGTTTTTTTAAACATATTAAGCGAATTGTGCAAAAAGTGTGGAGTGGTCAGTAGCGGCTGATCATTCTACTTCAACGTTTTGGAGATTGGAAATGCGTAGAAAACTTTCTAATGAATGAAGACGCTTTCATATTCCAGTGCTCAGGATTAGCGAATGTTTTATCACCGAAATACGGCAGATTGTAAGGGGAGTTCAAAAAGAAACGAGCCGAAGTCAGAAATGCGCAAACCGGTGACGGGAGGGTAATATCGTGGCGTGTGTAACGAGGTGTGGTTCCGACCAGAGCGCGGAAGTTCACAGCCCGCCGCTAGAGGTCACGAGCGCACGTCACGTGATTATACAGAGTTTGCAACACACGTATCAATCGTCCAGCGCTGCCAGTCGCATTGCAAACAGTGACTTGGAGGCGTCAACAGAAGAGTAAAGCGTTTTCTGACGTCGGAAGGAGTAGGAGGAATGGACATTCATCGACGAATGTCACAAGCGTGAACCGAACATTGCACGTCCCTTGTAATGGTCAAGGCGTGGCACAAGCGGTTCAGGGAAGGACGGGTGTCGTCAGCCGATGATGCGCTGTCTGGAGCACCACACTGCATTACCTATGACATCGTCCAGCTGGTGGATACACTCATTACCCAGACTGTGGAGTGACAATGAAAGCCATAGCCGCCGTGATCGGATTGAGCGTTGGAAGTTTTCACACCATCATGAAGGAACAATTGCAAGTGTGTGCCCAATGGGTGCCTCACAGTCTTCAACCACACCAGGAAGCATGTCGAATGACCCACCGTCTTGCTCATCTGCAGCGCTAAACTCGGGGAGGGAATGTGTTCCTGGCACGAGAGGTGGCTGGAGATGAGTCATTGTGTCATCAGTTCTAACCAGAATCAAAACGACAAAGTTTCCAGTGGAACAATCCAGGGTCACCATCACCAAAAAAAGCCAAAACCATCCACACGAGTGCTGGGAAGTTTATGCTGACATTCTCCTTTGACCGAGATGGCCCTCTCCTGATTCACTTCCTGCAGCACGGGACAACAGTGAATGGCCAGCGTTACTCGCAAACCTTGACCACCCTTCGCCAAGCGATCAAATCAAAAGGACCAGGCAGTCTCATCCATGGGGTCATTCTGCTACACGACAATGCAAAGCCATAAACGGCCATCACAGTCGCGGCACTCCTGCAGAAATTCAAATGGACCTCTCTCCCTTAAAAAGGCTCTGAGGGGCAAACGATTCGCCTCGGAAGACGACATCCGGCTGTACGTGCGGAACTGGCTAACATCGTAGTCCCGGGAATTTTATGAGACAGCCATTCGCCACCTTGCGTCACAGTGGGACAAGTATCTCAACAGCCAGTGTCAATACTTCTAACATACAGCTACTTGTTTCTGTAATTATGCCTCCGGCTCGTTTCTTTTTGAACGCCCCTTACACAAATGAGCCATCTCCGTCGAATACAGGGCTGTTGCCCTTCAATTCAAATTTAGTAATGCAGCAAATATATCATCATTTATGATTCTCTTTCGCATCGAATAAAGATCATGTGCTTTTCTTTATTTAAATAAAGGAAATGGGTAACTTTCTGCTCAGTGGTGTTCTCCTTTTTTTTTCTCCCCAAGTTAACCAACGTTTTTAAAGGCAAACAGGAAGGTGACAACTGAAGCATGTTTCGAAAACAGTTGAGCACTTACCTAGGAGCAAATACCGATGGTGGAACGCAAAATCCGGCAGCTAGAACCGCATTTCTAAAATCGATATCGAGAAAGATCTCAGACAGATGAAGCAAAGTGACAGTCGGCGAGTGTTATGTACCGGAGGCAGAAAACGACGCCATGGGAGAACCGATGAACGAGTGCGGGCTTGAGAAGCGAGCAGCCATCCGACCAACATGAAGATAAAATACTGAACTGTTTCATCCAAATAAAAATGGTGGATGTGGGTGGAAAATACTGACGCATTCTTACATACTGAGGGACCGCAGTCGTAAAGAATTGAACGGCAGAATTTTCTCAGATTGGAGATGAACGAGCTAGAACTTAGATACGTTTCTCAGTCCAGTTTCACCGATGCTTGGGACCTCGGAGGCCTTTGCCAGAAGATTTAATAGAGGCAGATGCTACGAGAGTGACTTCGTGCACCCTTTTGTTAAACAAATTTTTCATCCTCTAAACAGAGCGGACTGTTCGAGTAACGAACCATAGTTCATCACGGAGACGTTTACCGTTACAGTTTCTAGAGAATGCCTACTATGAAAAAGGAGGCGACATATTACTTCCTGTCACAAACACCTTGCAAAATGGACTCGACAAAAAAGCAGAGAAATTAGGACTTATGCCGAAGCTTACCCACAGTCGTTGTACACTCCAAGCGTTCACAAATGGAATGGAAACTGGGTAAGATGATAGAAATCCCGCAAATGTCCACCGCTGCACAGATAAAGTGGCTTGTGGAACACTCGAGTACAGGATGTCTTGAGGAATAAATCGAGCGTACGAACCTGTGTCCGGAAATGTCATCCCACGACGCTACAGAGCGTCGAAGCTATAGTCCACGGCACCTACCATTAGGCCAACTCTTCGGCAGCAAACGTGACATTGTACGCTAACAGACCGTAGGCGGAATGTTTCGCAATGTTGTTCATTACTCAGTGATCGAAACTGATTGCCACGATCGCCAACGGAGAAGATGGAGCTAGCTGCTGCGTAGGCAGGCACTGCGATGCTCTGGTGGCTCGATGAATGACTTTTTCGGAGACAGGTTGTCACTTACAGTTTATCTTTCTCTTGTAATCCTTTAAAATCTCCGCTATTCTTTGTTACACAGGAGAAAAATAAACTGCAAATGGAAAGTCGTGTTCGAAACCGCCATCCACCGAGGCTACAGAGCATCACATTCATAGGAGACAAGGCCGTTCTACGCAGCAGCTAGCTCTTTCTTCTCCATTGGCGATCGAGGCAGTCAGTCGCGATCGTTGAGTAACAAACACTACGAGACGTTCCACCTGCGGTCCGTCAGGGAACAAAGTCACCTTTAGTGCCGGAGGTGCCAGCACCCACAACTTCGATGCTCTGTAGTGTCGTTGGATAACGCTTGCGGACACAGATTTCTATCCTGGATTTGTTCCTCAACACACCCTCTACAACCCCTCGAACTTCGTCGCACGTTTCTGTGACGGCATGTAGATGTAAATATGCAGAGCGAAACAGCTACGACTTCCGTCACGACAATTTTGCAGAACTGACAATGAGTGACTGGTACAGGTCTCTGGTTGCGGTTGGAGAGTTAGCAGCTGTGTGGCCGCTTATCACCCAGTGATAAAGCGACGACCTTTGTGTCCCCAGCACTGCTGGCTACTAACTCCATAGCAACTACTGTGTACCGTCCACGCTTATTATCATCTCAGCTGCAAGTGACCTACTAATCGAGTCGCAAATATCGACTGTGCAAAGAGCACCTGCATGTTTTTGAGTTTACACCCCTTGCGGCGGCGCGGTTCTTTGTGTCCGTTTGCGACGAACCTGCACCTACCTGTGAATATTGTCTCAGCAGATTATCAGTAGGAAAGCCGAACGAAACCTATTGTACTTCGACGTAAACCAGGCTGTAATTAAAGTCACTGATCTACGTTTCGGGAGAAAGTTTTCACACGAAATGAAAAGTTGGAAATTTTGTCCTTAATTAATATATTCTGAAACTTGGGTGAACAAGTATCACTGCCATGCCGATGCTAGTCTCAACACAGTCACTCACAATCCCTTTCTCACGTTAGCAAGTTTATGGTGTTGCATTTCCCGAAAACGTAATAGCAACAAAAACACGGATTGTTTTTGATTGAGAATGCTCGCCAAATATTAAGTCTGTCGGTACCTAATGCAGTCACAGTTTTTAGCCACCGACCTGCTCAATACGCCACGGGGAATTTATGTATTTTCTCGTCACAAAATTTACTTAAAAATTCCGAAATTTCTACACACCCATCGGAGTAATTATGCCGTCACTTTACAACACTTTTGATGTATGAAACACTGCTAGATCCGGCAACTTATCATTTCCATCGGAACTACTACTACACACGTCCGAACTGTTTCATGGCTAGGCTCCGACTCCTCTCTAGAATACTCTAAGTCTTTTCTACCAGCAGAGAAAGGCGCGCGAAGAATATTGCTTTACCATTGGTCAGTTTACTCAACAGCTAATAGCAAAACAACGTTTTCCCGCATCAGTCCGCGCCTTTCATCAATAACCAATCGCAAAATAGTAAACATAACGACTGCACTTTTTACCGACGTAATTATCTAATATGCTGAAGTTTTGTTTATGCATAAAGTTATTTACTATTGTTATTTATACCTGACTTAACTTTCCCTTTTCCATAAACTTACTTTACAAATCTATTCTATAAAATAACCCCTTTGTTCACATCCATACTTCTTCGAAATGTTCCCACACTAAATCCCACTACATATTTCACTAAACAATTATCTTCATATTAACCTTAAACCACACTCACGCATTTTTCATACCGTTAAAACACATTTATAACATTTTACCTTCACAAAAAGACATAATAATACTTTATGAAACTGCTAAAACAGTTTATGAAAACATTCAATTACTTTATTTTTTACTGCACTCTAGCGGGCACAATCGATACTAAATTTGTCCGCTATCCAATATTGTCCTCTATCGGCTGATACATAAACTACGTGCGCGTCTAGACTCGCGTCACCATCTGTCACTATCCAGCTCTGAGACACATCTCCCACTTAACCGCCTCCAAGACAGGATCGATATATGGCGCTACGCCTAACCCTCTCTACCGACAGTGGATGAAAGAAAAGATTTCCGACTTTTAAAATTGTCTTGCCGCTTTCGGACGTTCTTAACATTTCGCAATGTTTCATACTGATTTGTTTGTTGTTGCGCCTTCAGTCCAAAGACTGGTTTGATGCAGCACTCTATGCTACTCCATCCTGTGCAAGCCTCTTCATCTCCGAATAACTACTGCAGCTTATAACCTTCAGAATTTGCTTACTGCATTCATCTCTTCGTCTCCCTCTGCAATTTTTACCCCCCAAAATTTCCTCCAATACTACATTGGTGTTCGCTTGATGCCTCAGAACGTAACCTAACAACCGCTCCCTTCTTCTATTCGGGTTGTCCTACAAATTTCTTTCCTCCCCAGTTCTATCAGTACCTTCTCATTAGTTATGTGATCTACCCATTTAATCTTCAGCATTTTTCTGTAGCACCACATTTCAAAAGTTTCTATTCTTTTCTTGTCTAAACTGTTTATCGTCCATGTTTCGCTTCCATACATGGCCACACTCCATACAAATACTTTCAAAACAGACTTCCTAACGCTTCAGTCTATATTCGATATTAACAAACATCACTTCTTCACAAACGCTTTTCTTGCTATTACCAGTCTACATTTTACATCCTTTATATTTCAGCCACTATCAGTAATTTCGCTGACCAAGTAGCAAAATTCATCTAATACTCTACATGTCTCGTTTCCTAATCTAAATTCTTCAGCATCACCCGATTTAATTCGGCTACAATCTACACTACTGGCCATTAACATTGCTACACCACGAAGATGACGAGCTACATACCCGAAATTTAACAGACAGGAAGAAGATGCTGTGATATGCAAATGATTAGCTTTTCAGAGCATTCACACAAGGCTGGTGCTGGTGGCGACTCCTACAACGTGCTGAAATGAGGAAAGTTTCCAACCGATTGCTCATACACAAACAACAGTTGACCGCAGTTGACGGGTGAAACGTTGTTGTGATGCCTCGTGTAAGGAGGAGAAATGCGTACCATCACGTTTCCGACTTTGATAAAAGTCGGATTGTAGCCTGTCGCGATTGCGGTTTATCGTATCGCGACATTGCTGCTCGCGTTGGTCGAGATCCAATGACTGTTAGCAGAATAAGGAATCGGTGGGTTCAGGAGGGTAATACGGAACGCCGTGCTGGATCCCAACGGCCAGATGGGGACGTTTGCAAGACAACAACCATCTGTACGAACAGTCCCACGACTTTTGTAGCAGCATGGACTATCTGCTCGGAGACCATGGCTGCGGTTACCCTTGACTCTGCATCACAGACAGGAGCACCTGCGATGGTGTACTCAACGACGAACCTGGGTGCACAAATGGCAAAACGTCATTTTTTTCGGATGAATCCAGGTTCTGTTTACAGCATCATGATGGTCGTATCCGTGTTTGGCGACATCGCGGTGAACGCACATTGGAAGCGTGTATTCGTCATCGCCATAATGGAGTATCACCCGGCGTGATGGTATGGGCTGCCACTGGTTACACGTCTCGGTCACGTCTTGTTCGCACTGACGACAGTTTGAACAGTGGCCGTTATATTTCAGATGTGTTACGACCCGTGGATCTACCCTCCATTCGATCCCTGCGAAAACCTACATTTCAGCAGGATAATGCAGGACCGCATGTTGCAGGTTCTGTACGGCCTTTCTGGATACAGAAAATGTTCGACTGCTGCCCTGGCCAGCACATTCTCCAGATCTCTCACCAATTGAAAACGTCTGGTCAATGGTGGGCGAGCAACTGGCTCGTACCAATACGCCAGTCACTACTCTTGATGAACTGTGGTATCGTGTTGAAGCTGCGTGGGCAGCTGTACCTGTACACGCCATCCAAGCTCTGTTTGACTCAATGCCCAGGCGTATCAAGGCCGTTATTTCGGCCAGAGGTGGTTGTTCTGGGTACTGATTTCTCAGGATCTATGCACCCAAATTGCGTGAAAATGTCATCATATGTAAGTTCTAGTATAATATATTTGTCCAATGAATACCCGTTTATCATCCGCAATTCTTCATGGTGTAGCAATTTTAATGGCCAATAGTGTAGTTCTAAGTTCTAGGGGACTGATGACCTCAGATGTTAAGTCGCATACTGCTCAGAGCCATTTGAACCATTTTTGTTTTATGTGGACGGCAGCAATTACAGTGCTGCATCAGAGAGTATGGCCGACTGAAAGGTCTGTGGGGAGGCCAGATGTCATTAAACGGCTTAAAGAGGGTGATCATGAGATTCATAAACACGGGTCAGTTGGGTGGGGCACCTGGAAGAGGAAGGCGTCCTATCCCAGTGGAACTTATTGACGAGGCTGCTGTTGCTGCAACTGACTATGCAGCACGGGCCCTGGGTAGCGCTAGTGCCTCACGAGAACTGTCCAGACCATGGTCAAGAGTGTGGACAGTTTTGCGATCTATTTTACAATGGTGCTCGCACAAGATCGAGACTGTTCAACACCTGATACCTCATAGACCGCAGCAACGTTCTGAATTTGCTCTTCGGTTTCTGCCAAGGATCGAAGTTGATCACATGTGACCGGTCAATATTCTGTGTGTAAGTAGGCTGTTTAGGTTTTTATGTTGGTAACGCTACTTAGCGCTCTATATGAAAATCACTGACTGTGCTGTGTGAAGTCTGTGGCTGGTTGGCATCGTTCTAATATTCGCTATTGTAGTGTTGCGCAGTTGGAGGTGAGCCGCCAGCACTGGTGAATTTGGGGACAGAGATGGCGGAGTTTTGAGAGCGGATGATCTGGACGTCTGTCCATCAGAGAGAGTAAATTTGTAAGACTGGATGTCATGAACTGATATATATATATATATATATATATATATATATATATATATATATATATATAATGACTTTTGAACACTATTAAGGTAAATACATTGTTTGTTCTCTACCAAAATCTTTCATTTGCTAACTAGGCCTATCAGTAGTTAGTGACTTTAGTAGTTAGAATCTTTTATTTAGCTGGCAGTATTGGCGCTCGCTGTATTGCAGTAGTAGTTCGAGTAACGAAGATTTTTGTGAGGTAAGTTTTTCATGAAAGGTATAGGTTATTGTTAGTCAGGGCCATTCTTTTGTAGAGATTATTGAAAGTCAGAATGCGTTGCGCTAAACACGTTGTGTGTCAGTATAGTGTTGATCAGAATAACTAAATAGCGAAATGTCTGAGTACGTTCAGTTCTGCTCAGCTGCTTGAAAATCAAATAATGTAAGGAGTTTATCAGCACAATCATTCATAAATTTGTCTAGGGGTAGGTTACATATGGAGTGACGAGACACATTTTACACTAAATGGTCCAGTGAATACACAGAGCTGCCGAATTTGGTGCAGTGCTAGGGCCTCCGCGCACTGGCAAACTTTCATCACCGCCAACTAGACTTGGCCACTGTTTCTATGTTTCGATACAGTGTATCGATACGTGGAACTGTTTCAGTGTTTCGGAACGGCTACGGTTCACTGTTTCGAAACAGTGGTGTTTCATTCCACCCCTGTCTCGGATAACTGGGCCACATTCGGTCTCGAGCCAGACACAGAAACTGCATCGTTGTTTCAGAATAAGGCTGTTTCAGTCCACCAATGCTTGGAACGGACTAATTGTATCCAAACAGTGATGTTTCATTCCCCTCTGTGTCGGCCGAGATTCGGGCTCGGCACAGGTACTGAAACACATTTAACATACCATTTCATGAAACACTTTCAAGAGTGTCAAAATCTTTGTGACAAACAATAACATGAAGCTTAAGATATCCGAAAATAAAGCTTCGTTTCTAGCTGACTGTCATATTCCGAAATGGCGTAATATCTGCTTTATAAACACTAACCAAGCAATAAAACAACGCATACTATTCACATTCAAAATAATAAATATGTGAAAATCATTCAGTTAAATTACACTTTTTGATAACATACGCTTCTCTGTTCATGTACAGTAATCATATTAAGAAACGTAAGTAAGCCTACAACATTTTGAATAAAAAAAGGCGTAGAGTGACAGTTATTAGACATATACATAAATCTGATGTAGGTATAATTGCAAGCAATCTGGTGACGTATCACTCATAGTGTAATGGTGAACGGGAAGGACTAGGAAGCATGGTGAATTTATAGTAACGGTTCGAAACACCTTGAAAGACAAAATTTTTTTCTGTTATATTTGTTTTTTTATTCGAATTATTTGGCGTTATTTGTGAGTCTATAGTCAGTGTGCCTATTATCCTCAATGATTCCCTTTGTGTGCATGGCAATTAGCAGGATGGGTATATTACCATACTAACGGAATGTGGGAATTCCAGTAGCATATCCGTTGTTTCTGCAGTTTGCTCCCACCTCCAGTTCCGTTCGTGGTGGCCTTTCTGTCTTTAGCTATGGCTGTCCTCAGCCAATTGAAAAGTATGAAAGCCACACGACACGAAAGCAGCGCATTTTCTGCAGAAATACGAAACTGCCAAGACGCCTAAGTGATAATTTCATACTTTCTCGGATATGATTAGCGCTCTCGCAACTCATTTGTGTTTATGTGGACATACTTAATACAGTAGACATTCAAGATGATAAAATGTGTAGGTTTATTAGATTACAAAACACAAACTGTTTCACTGTTTCGAAACAGCGTATCGAAACATTACATTGTACTGTTTCATTTGTTTCGAAACAGTTACGTGTTTCAGTTTGCCCATCTCTACCGGCAACTAAACTCACCCGTGAGTTGGTCGCCACTGCGCACTGGTGACTAACGCAGGACAGGCGGCGATCTGCCGCAGATCTGACAACGGAACTCTGAGATCGCAGTGCAGGCACTCGCTTCAGCGCACATTGTTGAACGTGGTGCTCCGCAGCATACGACCCCTTCGTTTTCCCACGTTGACCCGACGATATAGTCAATTAAGGCTGTAGTGGGCGCGGGTTCATAGCGGCTGGACCGTGGATCAGTGCAGTCGTGTCGCTCGGTCTGATGAAGCACGTTTCTTGTTACACCAGGCCCATTGGTCCTGTCCGAATAGGCCGTCATCTAGGCGAAAGGTTGCTAGAAACAAGCACCGCAACACGGACGCAGGCCACTGTTTTGGAAGAAGGAGGGAAGACTGGGTTTAACGGTCCATCGACGTCGAGGTCATTAGAGATGGAGCACAGGCTCGGACTGTGTCAAGGACGGGAAAGGAAATCGACCACGACCTTTCAAAGGAACCATGCCGCCATTTGCATGGAGCCATTTAGAGAAATCACGGAAAACCTGAATGTGGATGGCCGGAGGCGGGATTGAACCGTCGTCCTCCAGAATGCGAGTCCAGCGTGCTAACCACTGCGCCATCTTGCTCGGTGCCACTGTTATGCTATGCCTGCTGCTGGCCGAGCGCGTTTAAGCGCTTCAGTCTGGAACCGCGCGACCGCTGCGGTCGCAGGTTCGAGTCCTGCTTCGGGCATGGATGTGTGTGATGTCCTTAGGTTAGTTAGGTTTAAGTAGTTCTAAGTTCTAGGGGACTGATGACCTCAGATGTTAAGTCCCATAGTGCTCAGAGCCATTTGAACCATTTGTTATGCTATGGACTAGGGTGGCGGTTATCGCTGAAACAACAGGTTTCCGGTTGTATCGGTTTCTCTTCATGCCGGTTGAACATGACTGTTAAAATCGCTCACAGTAACCGGTTTCTGAAATAACCGGTTTTCGGTCTTTTTCTTATTATTTCCTGTAATGAAAGTAGAAATGGAACAAAGACTGAAAAATGTCGACTCACCGAGTTTCAAGATACCTAGCATCAAAATATTAAATTAAACAGGCAAAGAAAACTGAGTCCGTCTCGGTTCTCTGCTTTTCTCGAGAAGTAATAAGTGGTTGAATACCACAAAAATTCGCTGGTATAATCCTATTGATTCTAATTGTGAAACTCTTCTCAAAAATCATACTGTAATTGTGGTCGATCTCAGTCTGGCCACTATGATAGTCAGTGCCAAAGGGTGAAAACTGAGGATGAAGAACTCTGTTTTTCTCAAGAGCTGCTAGCAGATAGAGCCATATTTTGTACACAGAGGCGGCATGTCAGCTTCTTTCTATTTTTATTGTAAACTATAAATGCATTGCTGTTAAGTTTTTAATTTATTACTACTATCATAATTTCCTTCCTCTTTTCTTATTTCGTAGAATCGGCAGACTAATCTTTAATCCTTTAAAGCAAAAGAAGCATTGTCGTTCATTGTTACATCATTTCGTAAAAATATTTCGAGACTAGGATTCGTGCCATTATGTAATACAACGGATGTCAGGCTGACGGCAACCGAGGAGCTACCGTTTTTTAAGAACGGGTAGGGGCAAAAGTCTTGCACACCGCACGTTCACGCGTGCCATAAGCGACACACAGCAACAGAGACGTCATGTCTCAGCAATGCTGTACCATGTGTGCTGTGCATTTCTATCGGCTTTTTTTTTATCAAAACAGCACTGGTCGCTTTTCCGATTTCCTGTAATAACTCAATATTCCAAATCAGTGCAAATTTAATGGAGTAAAGTTTAAAAAATTATTTAAAAACGAAAAATTTTAGCACTGCTGCTAATTGATATTTCGGTTTTTTTATTTGGTTATTAGTAAAAAATAAAAAAAATATCTGTTATAACGGAGATTAAACAACTACAGGAAAACACTGGTTGTCTAGAACTAACATACCGATGTCAGTTAAACCGGTCGTTTTTTCCCATTCCTGCTACGGAGTTGGTGCAGGCACGAGTATTTCGGAGCACTTTGTTGAATATTCAGCAGCAGAACGACCGCTTACGTGTTCTCATGTTGACCCAACGACATCAGTTACGATTGCAATGGGCGTGGAATCTTAAGAGATTGGACCGTGGATCAATACGATAGTGACGCCTGGTCTTATCTCGGTATACGCCGTCATCCAGGCGAGCAGCTCTCGAAACATGCACCGAGCCAAGGACACAGACCAATTGGGGCAGTACTATGCTGTGAGGGGCATTCACCTTGGCTTCCATGGCACCTATGGTAGCAATCGAAGATACCAACAACAGCTATGGACTACGTGAACATTATTGCGGAGCACCTGCACCCCTTTGTGTTTCGTGTCTTCCTGATGTCGTTGGCGTCTTCCAGCACGATAACTGTCCGTATCACAAGGTCACATTCGTGCGTGAGCATCTGGTTTCCGAGGTGTGATCAATTTTTTTTTATTTGGCGGTCTTTATATATCCGATTTTCAAAACTCTTTTTATCTTGTTGGTACACATGTTCCCGATGTACCAGGTGTACAAGTATGAAGCCGTAATTTCCCTATAGTTGATACGAGCCATCAGTGTAGGGCCCGTGAGACCTTATCTGCAGCGCCATCTGCTTACTGTAACGGCTGACGACAAACGTCAACACACAGTAACCAAAGTCCCATACATCGCTATCTGCTTCAAACCCGTAAACACGTCAGATTTTCTGCCTACGAACTACGATTTGCGGACGGCATTTGTTTTCTGTTATCATTTGAAGAAAACTGCTACAGAATCGCATCGAATGTTTGTCGAAGCTTTCGGCGAACATGCTCTTGGGAAAACACAGTGTTTCGAGTGGTTCCAAAAATTCAAAAGTGGTGATTTTGACGTGAGAAACGACAAGCGCGGGAAACCACCGAAATAATTCGAAGACAACGAATTGCAGGCATTTCTGGATGAAGATTATATTCAAATTCAACAGGAACTCGCGGAACAACTGAATCACTGATCGCTACCAACAGCAAATGATCGATTTAAATCGAGCATTACGTGAAAAACCGCCAGAATATGGAAAAAGGCAACACAGAGTCATACTGCTCCACGATAACGATCCATCACACACAGCAAAATGGGTCAGGGAAACGAACGAGGCGTTCAGTTGGGAAATACTTGGGCGTGCGGCTTATCCTCCAGACTTGGCTCCGTCCGATTATCATCTGTTTGCATCACTGGGACACGTTCTCGCTGAACAACGCTTCAGTTCGTATGAAAATGTACGGAAGTGGCTCGCTGACTGGTTCGCTTCAAAATAAGAAATGTTTTTTTAGCGGTGCATTCATAGCCTGCCGGAGAGGTGGGAGAAACGTATAAAATATTGTTTGTCATTTTGAAACAACATATATGTAATTATTGCATCCAAATTTTGGTATCATACTTCTACACCTGGTATGTCTGCATTTTCATGTTTTGGATATTTTCGTTTATTGGTAACAGTCGAAAAGATTATATGTGTTTTCGAGCCTTCGGCGAAGATGGCTCAAATAATTTGCATTAAATTTTGTTTGAGAAATGGAATAAAGTGCAGCAGCGTATTCGCATTGTTGACTGTGGCTTTTTGGCCCATCCGCTATCAGTACGACATGAGTTTGCTAGTGGTATAAACGTTTCAAAGAGGATGGAGAAGACGGACGCTCTAACGTATCAATTGTTGACGACAGTGTGGAAAAAGGAAAAGAAAATGGTTCCCGAAAGATCTCCGAATCACTATCAGAGAGGCTGCTGAAGATGTTGCCATATTCTCTGCACACGCCAAGCAATTTTTCCGGATGGTTTGGTCATGAAACGTGTAGCAGCAAAGTTTGTTCCGAAATTGGTGGATTTCGACCGAAAACGTCGTCGTGCAGACAGAATTTCTAAAGAAAGTTATAATAGGTGACGAAGCATGGGTACACGGCTATGACGTCGAAGTCAAGGCCCAGTCGTGCCAATGGAAACTACCTGTAGAGCCAAAACCTAAAAAAAATCGACAAGTTCCCGTCACATGGGAAGGTTCTTCCCACCGTTTTCTTCGACTACAATAGGACAGTGCATTACGAGTTTTCGCTTTACGGTCGTACGGTCAGTAAGCAATACTATCTGGAACTTATGTGCCGTTTGCGTGAGGCAGTTTGAAGAAAACTATTAGATTTATGGGAAAACCACACGTGAAAATTGTATCACTTTAATGCTCCCGCTCCTATCTCAATGCTTGTTCCTGATTTTTTAGCAAAAAAACAAAACCGTTATGTTGGCTCAGCCAGAGTAGTGGCCGGACATGGACCCCTGAGTCTTCTATCTATCCCCGAGTGTGCAAATTTATGTACATATACATTTAAATAGCAATAATAATTAAGTGTACATAAATAAAGAGATTAATAGAATTCAATTATTTTCAATTAATGCCCAAATTTTGGATTTTTATAGTTTCTTTTCTCTGAGTCCGTTTTAACGTGAACTTAGTTCTGATGTACTTGGTTATATTCATCTTCTTCCGCCTTGAATATTTATCTGCTGATCGAGTTCTTAATCGGGCTTTTTCTTCCTAATGCAGGCCGCTTGTGGACCTGACATTGAGATGATGCGCGGAAGAAAACTTTCGTGGTTTTGCACAAATAATAATTATTATTCAAACAACACGATAACTACCACACACATCTTACAAAAATGCGTCTTTTCCACTCGAGAACTAAAGACAGAGTCTCTCTATTAACAAAAAAAAATTGAATGGAATTTTTTATCATTTGTTATCTGCTTTCCGGCGTAGCAAAATATATCTTTATTGGCGCTTACAGCGGCCGCGCTAATGATTATCATCATTGGTTTTAAATTTTTGTCGTAGCTTGTTGGGACTTTTCCTAATGTCCGTATACACGAGGCTAAAGAGAACCATGAAAGGACGCCGTTCTGCCACCATTTGTGAGATAAAAACAGAATCGCTGAAAGAGCTAAATACCATCACGAAAATTAAGTTCCAGAAGTGCTTCCAAGATTGCAAAACGCAATCGTCTAATTGTATTATATCTGAGGAAGATTGAAGGGGTCAAAGTTGATGTTGATGAATAAATAAAGATACTGTACAAAAAACAAAACTTCCAGTTACTTTTTGATCACACCTCATAGCTTCAGAAACATACCAATGACTTTTCGAATCCGTGTCACGCAGAATCGCTTCAACGACAGACCAAAAAGCTATTAAATAGATTGTCATAATGATTTGGTTCGTCAGTGTATTATACGCATATCCTTGCGTGACCCATACGTCATTAGGCTACAGATGTTAGAGGTGCTTTATAAGCACAAAAGACAGTTTTTTTTACAAAATCTGTTTAACAGAACACGATCCATCATAGGACACAGAATCTCATATGACCTCTTACAAGCTCACAGCTTCAGAACTGCACACCTGCAGACAATTGTATTGCTAGAAGAGCGTTTTTTCAACTGACCAGTCAATCGCGGCAAGTTATGAACCGACTTTTTTTTGCGCTCTCAAGGACTTGACGCAGAGACCAGTTTGCCTTCGTACGTGTCCCTGTAATAGCTTCGTTGTCTCGTTAAATGGAAGTCATGTGAGTTTATTTACTAGTAGACATTTGCGTTAATTCATCCTGTCATGCATGCACATTCCTGCATGTAAATAATAGCGTTATTATTGTGAATTGTGTCGCTAACTTCTGTTATACGAAGACTCACCGTTCATGTTCTTTTATGTGTCCACTTTAGGATGCAATACGATGTTATGTATCTGTTCTGGCAATAAGTGTACCACCTGAAAGCAGGGAATTACTACAAAGCGATCATGGCTTGAAAATGCTAAAAATTAGTATCTAACCATAGTTGCCCTTAATCGTGCAGGGTCTTCAACCGTATGTGAATAAAAACTTGATTTCTATGATGTTGGGGTCTCTTAATAGTTTCACATCCAGGTTCGTGAGTGGTGCCGAATTATTAGAAAGCCGTTAACTTAGAATAAAAGTGTGGTGTCACCGCCAGACACCACACTTGCTAGGTGGAAGTATTTAAATCGGCCGCGGTCCATTAGTATACGTCGGACCCGCGTGTCGCCACTGTCAGTGATAGCAGACCGAGCGCCACCACACGGCAGGTTTACAGAGACGTACTAGCACTCGCCCCAGTTGTACAGCCGACTTTGCCTGAGATGGATTACTGACAATTACGCTCTCATTAGCCGAGACGATAGTTAGCATAGCCTTCAGCTACATTTGCTACGACCTAGCAAGGCGCCGTATTCAATCGCTAATTAATATTACGATGCATGTACCATCAAGAGCGATGTTCTACAATTATGGATTAAAGTTAAGTATTCCAGAAGCTACGTACTTTTCTTTATAGCATTCATTACGTATCCTGTTTCAGACCTCACGCCAGCCTGCGTGAGATTAAGCGCGTGCCTTTCGGCTTCCTCTCATTGTGTCTAGGCTGTCTTGCATAGACACAACAAAAAGCACAGACTTTTTTTTTAAATACAAGGCTCATTTAAAAATAGCCATTACTCCTTCTGATGTGGTGAAGTCTTCGCATTGTTCAGAAATGAAAACATCATCTCCGGAGGGAAAGGCAACCATTCTTAAAAAAAATTCGGTAAGTTGTCTTTTATAATGCCAGACATATTTCTCGCTACCAAAAATCCTTTAGTTTCTTGTCATTGTAATCATTAAGTGTTTTTGGTCAAGGTATTGAATAATAACAAATAATTATCCGCTTATGTTTCTTTCGTCGCACTATAAATTTCTGAATTAAAAATCCATTAATCAAGAACAACATTCAGATTTTTGGCGGTACACCTGATTCGCAATTTCGTCTTCTGCAACTACTTGACATCAGCATTCCCCTGCAGGACAAACTGGTATCTGTTTCGCTCAAAAAAGTTATAACTGAGAATTAGGAGGATTATCTTCTATTCAGCGGCTAATAAATGCTTAAAAAACCGAAGCAGATGTTAAGTTAAAAACTTGCAATATACTTAGTGACACTGTACATAAAACTTTATGATAGGTAAATAATTACTGGAGACATATTCTTGTTATTCTTTAGCCCTACTTTAGATTAATGGTTTCCATTATGGTGCACTTACAGAAACAAAAGTATCAGTTAGTTTATCGGCATCTCAGTGTTGTTTTATTTATTCATTGTTCCTTATTATAAAAACTGTTGGCATTCCAGTATCAGCTTGTCAGCCAGTTTCGACCTAATTATTATTTCGTTGGTATGTTTCAATGTTTCAGTGATTCGTCTTTGCTTGTAGTAGTAGTAGTTTTATTCATCCCTAGATTTGAAGCCAGGCCAACAATCGAAGTGGGATCGAATCCTACAAGTCACACCAAAGTCTTTAACTTAAACTAGGATAGTTCGAGTTTAAAACGAAATTATAAGAAGAAATGCAAGCTCTACGTTTAGTGTAAAACACAACAAAAAATATCAGCGCATCAAAAATGGCAGCGCCGGTCTTGATGGATTGGGACTAGCCCTTCGACAAACTGTGTAGGGATTATGAATATAAGTTGCACAGATGAAGATAGCGGACTACATACTAGATGATAGTTTGTACACAACGGAAGAATCGTTGATCCACAAACGTGAAGAAGTCAGAGACAACCAAAATAGAAACAGTTCTCCTCAAGTGTCAGTACCGTCAGCTATCATTTTGATCATCCCAAAGCAACAAGGAGAACAACTAGCAGAATATGCGCATGGTACAGTGAGGCATACAAGCAACAAAAACTGCTTAACAAATGAACTTCGTCGCAAATTAGTGTAGAAGAAACAAAGTGTCACTCAACAGTGAAAAAAAAACTGAAACTATGTACTTCTCAAAAAAGTCGCCACACATTTGTGGCAACATCAGAATCAGCTACAGAAACATCCCATGATCAACAAATTTTAAATGCCCCAGGATCGTATTAAATGGACAAATTTTCTTCAAGGCTGATATTACTGCGAAAATAATTATTTTTCTACGGATGGTGAAAGCACTGGCTCCCTTCTTTGTTAGTTCCGAATCAGAAACAAAAACCAAATGGCGACTATGCAGATCCGCAGTCTTCCCGGCAATAGTTAATGGCTGCACAGGATGGGAAACAGCCTCACCGTCATAATCGGACTCCAACCGATCCACAACAAAGTCCCAAGATGACTGTTGAAATCGCCCCTTGGGCGAAAATCAGAAACATGCGTGAGGTCTTAAGGAATGACACATTGAAAATAGCTATTCTGAAGAACGCGAAAAAGTAGTACAATGCAATAAATTAACTGAGATAATCAATCCCAATGTAAATATTTACTACACAACCACACCCCTGGAAGAAAATGAAAGATCGGTTTAGCATTTTAGAAGAACACTGACATAAATGCAGAAGCCAGCCACAAGTTTGGCATAAAAAATTTATTCACATTTAACCATTTACCTGTTTCGTCAGATTGGCATTTACAGGTTTCTATGATGGGGCCTCGCCTTGTGCTAGTTAGCTGTTCGCTGCTGTGGCCTAAGTTCCTGATTGAAGCATTAGTCGAACATTTCTACTGCACTTTTTTCAAAGTTTTCCCGTGTTTTGTTGTTTGTTTTATTCGGCCTCCCGAGTTTGTACTCTATTTCTCCATCGAGAACACGTGGTTGCATTGAATACATAATTGTACAAAGAGAAATAAAAAAATGCCTATTTAAAGAACTGGAAGCTCATGCGGTCAACCTTTGTCACCACAAATATTTAACAAACGGAATGATGAGTAAACTTAACACGTTTATGTGACCAGTACAGACTGTTTCTTAAATTTAATAATAAGTGATACAGATAAATGAAAATATGAGTCCCACAGCTTTTACCCTATACTCTTAACAAACTGACGACCACTTTATACTGGCGAATGTCTTTAGAAACCAAAAGAGAGGACGCTATGTTGTGCGTGCGTTACGTAAGAGTGGTACAGTTCGCTAATAATTTAACAACCATCATTCCCCGTTTTGGGGCACCACATGCTATGTTCAACATTCACAAAATGTGGCACAGCTTCATATGTGTGATGGAAGAAAAAGGGAAAAAGTGTTGAATGGTAAGATAGGGTGGAAATAATATAGGACAAAAATAGTCGCAATAGGGGGACTACACAACCCCCACACCTATCCCATAGAGTGCAAATAAAAAAGTCTCCAACATACAAAGACAGCGTTTCTGTCAAGCTGGTAGAAGCGACGTCACAACCGCAGCATCACAAGACACAAGACAGGGAGGCACATTCATAGTGCGCTACGCAGTCTTCATTGCTGGCGATTAGATTGAGATATCACAGCGTCAAAACACACTCGATGTAAAGCACTTTGCTGTAGCCCCTTACAGCTTCTCTCTTCCCCTTTCCTTTCGCCGCCCCTCCCCATTCTACACCTCCGCACCTTTCCCTCACGTCGTCGTTTTTGATGATTCAGCACGTCCAGTAAAGACGGATACGTACAGTACTCGTACATGAAACACGTTACATGTGCAGCGTTTGGTAAAGTAACCGGTACCGTGAAACGAATGAAAGTCTTAGTGCATTCGAGGCTTTTGATGCGAGCTGAAGTGTTCAGAAACAAGATGTTGCGCTTACTCACATCTGCGAGCCGGCCGCGCCGTCGCCAGCCGTTGTGTTCTGCAAGCCGGCCGCTCTGCTACTGGCGAGACGAGCACGCACGCTTTGGACGCGACCTCCCTCACGGCACAGTGCTGTGACTCGGCAGACTCGCGTGCGCTAGGCCGTGACCGTCGCATCTACAGCAGCTGCTCTCCGCGCACATTCGCTTACTAGCGTTGCAACTGACGTACTGTAACCAGTCTTTTATTTAGATGGAAGATGAGGTGCTAAGATTATTGACGATTAACAAGCATAAGGAAATAATACAGGGTGATTCAAAAAGAATACCACAACTTTAAAAATGTGTATTTAATGAATAAAACATAATATAACCTTCTGTTATACATCATTACAAAGAGTATTTAAAAAGGTTTTTTTTCACTCAAAAACAAGTTCAGAGATGTTCAATATGGCCCCCTCCAGACACTCGAGCAATATCAACCCGATACTCCAACTCGTTCCACACTCTCTGTAGCGTATCAGGCGTAACAGTTTGGATAGCTGCTGTTATTTCTCGTTTCAAATCATCAATGGTGGCTGGGAGAGGTGGCCGAAACACCATATCCTTAACATACCCCCATAAGAAAAAATCGCAGGGGGTAAGATCAGGGCTTCTTGGAGGCCAGTGATGAAGTGCTCTGTCACGGGCTGCCTGGCGGCCGATCCATCGCCTCGGGTAGTTGACGTTCAGGTAGTTACGGACAGATAAGTGCCAATGTGGTGGCGCTCCATCCTGCTGAAATATGAATTGTTGTACTTCTTGTTCGAGCTGAGGGAACAGCCAATTCTCTAACATCTCCAGATACTGTAGTCCAGTTACAGTAGCACCTTCGAAGAAAAAGGGACCAAAAACTTTATTGGCTGAAATGGCACAGAAAACGTTCACCTTAGGCGAGTCACGTTCATACTGAGTTGTTTCCCGCGGATTCTCGGTGCCCCATATACAGACATTGTGACGGTTGACTTTCCCGTTAGTGTGGAAAGTTGCTTCATCACTAAACATAAACTTTGAAACGAAAGATTCATCTGTTTCCATTTGAGCAAGGATAAAATCACAGAAATCGATTCTTTTAATATTATCAGCTGCAGACAGTGCTTGAACCAATTTCAGACGATAAGGTTTCATAACTAACCTTTTTCGTAGGACTCTCCATACAGTTGATTGTGGAATTTGCAGCTCTCTGCTAGCTTTGCGAGTCGATTTTCTTGGGCTGCGAACAAATGCTTGCTGGATGCGTGCTACATTTTCATCACTCGTTCTCGGACGTCCAGAACTTTTCCCTTTGCACAAACACCCATTCTCTGTAAACTGTTTATACCAACGTTTAATACACCACCTATCAGGAGGTTTAACACCATACTTCGTTCGAAATGCACGCTGAACAACTGTCGTCGATTCACTTCTGCCGTACTCAAAACACAAAGAGCTTTCTGTTGAGAGGTCGCCATCTTAGCATCAACTGACGCTGACGCCTAGTCAACAGCGCCTCAAGCGAACAAATGTACAACTAAATGAAACTTTATAGCTCCCTTAATTCGCCGACAGATAGTGCTTAGCTCTGCCTTTTGTGGTTGCAGAGTTTTAAATTCCTAAAGTTGTGGTATTCTTTTTGAATCACCCTGTATTTTAAAAGTACATATATACTTAAAATATCGAAAAGGTCAAAAGAACTAAGAATAATGAAGTATAAGGCAGATAAACTGGTAGTTTCATATACAGGTTGGTCCATTGATAGTGACCGGGCCAAATATCTCACGAAATAAGTATCACACGAAAAAACTACAAAGTACGAAACTCGTCTGGCTTCAACGGGGAAACCAGATGGCGCTATGGTTAGCCCACTAGATGGCGCTGCCATAGGTCAAACAGATATCAACTGCTTTTATTTTAAATAGGAATCCTCATTTTTATTACATGTTCTTGTAGTACGTAAAGAAATATGAATGTTTTAGTTGGACCACTTTTTTCGCTTTGTGACAGGTGGCGCTGTAATAGTCACAAACGTATAAGTACGTGGCGTCACGTAACATTCCGCCAGTACGGACGGTATTTGCTTCGTGATACATTACCCGTGTTAAAATGGACCGTTTACCAATTGCGGAAAAGGTCGATATCGTGTTGATGTATGGCTATTGTGATCAAAATACCTGACGGGCGTATGCTATGTATGCTGCTCGGTATCCTGGACGACATCATCCAAGTGTCCGGACCGTTCGCCCGATGGTTACGTTATTTAAGGAAACAGGAAGTGTTCAGCCACATGCGAAACGTTAACCACGGCCTGCAACAACTGATGATGCCCAAGTAGGTGTTTTAGCTGCTGTCGCGGCTAATCCGTAAATCAGTAGCAGACAAACTGCGCGAGAATCGGGAATCTCAAAAACGTCGGTGTTGAGAATGTTACATCAACATCGATTGCACACGTACCATATTTCTATGCACCAGGAATTGCATGGCGACGACTTTGAACATCGTGTACAGTTCTGCCACTGGGCACAAGAGAAATTACGGGATGATGGCAGATTTTTTGCACGCGCTCTATTTAGCGACAAAGTGTGTCATTCACCAACAGCGCTAACGTAAACCGGCATAATATGCACTATTGGGCGACGGAAAATCCGCGATGGCGGCGACAAGTGGAACACCAGCGACCTTGGCAGGTTAATAATGGTGCGGCATTATGGGAGGAAGTATAATTGTCCCCATTTTATCGATGGCAATCTAAATGGTGCAATGTATGCTGATTTCCTACGTAATTTTCTACTGATGTTACTACAAGATGTTTCACTGCAGGACAGAATGGCGATGTACTTCCAACATGATGGATGTCCGGCACATATCTCGCGTGCTGTTGAAGCGGTATTGAATAGCATATTTCATGACAGGTGGATTGGTCGTCGAAGCACCGTACCATGTCCCGCACGTTCACCGCATCTGACGTTCCCGGATTTCTTTCTGTGGGTAAAGTTGAAGGATATTTGCCGGCCGGTGTGCCCGTGCGGTTCTAGGTGCTTCAGTCTGGAACCGCGTGACCGCTACGGTCGCAGGTTCGAATCCTGCCTCGGGCATGGATGTGTGTAAAGTCCTTAGGTTAGTTAGGTTTAAGTAGTTCTAAGTTCTAGGGGACTGATGACCACAGATGTTAAGTCGCATAGTGCTCAGAGCCATTTGAAGGATATTTGCTATCGTGATCCACCGACAACGCCTGACAACATGCGTCAGCGCATTGTCAACGCATGTGAGAACATTACGGAAGGCGAACTACTCGCTGTTGAGAGGAATGTCGTTACACGTATTGCCAAATGCATTGAGGTTGGCGGTCATCATTTTGAGCATTTACTGCGTTAATGTGGTATTTACAGGTAATCACGCTGTAACAGCATGCTTTCTCAGAAATGATAGGTTCACAAAGGTACATGTATCACATTGGAACAACCGAAATAAAATGTTCAGACGTACCTACGTTCTGTATTTTAATTTAAAAAACCTACCTGTTACCAACTGTTCGTCTAAAATTGTGAGCGATATGTTCGTGTCTATTACAGCGCCATCTATCACAAAGCGAAAAAAGTGGTCAAACTCAAAAATTGATATTTCTTTACGTACTACACGAATATGTAATAAAAATGTGGGTTCCTATTTAAAAAAACGCAGTTGATATCCGTTTGACCTATGGCAGCTCAATCTAGCGGGCCAACCATAGCGTCATCGCGTTTCCCCCTTCAAGCTAGACGAGTTTCGTTCTTTGTAGTTTTTTCGTTTGACGCTTATTTCGTGAGATATTTCGCCCGGTCACGATCAATGGACCACCCTGTATATATTGAAGCGCCAAAGAAACTGCTATAGGCATGCGTATTCAAATACAAAGATATGTAAACAGGCAGAATACGGCGCTGAGGTCGGCAAGGCCTGTGTAACACAACAAGTGTCTGTCGCAGTTGTTAGATCGGTTGCTGTTGCTACTATCGCAGGTTAGCAAGATTTAAGCGAGTTTGAACTTGGTGTTACCATGGCCAGCATGGCCGGCATGCGAGTGGGTGTGACACAGCATCTCCAAGGTAGCGATGAAGCGGGGATTTTCTCGTACGACCGTCTCACGAGTGTAACGTGAATATCAGGAATCCGGTGAAACATCAAAGCTCCGACACCGCTGCGGCCGGAAATAGATCCTGCAAGAACGGGGCCAAGGATGACTGAAGAGAATCGTTCAACGTGACAGAAGCGCAACCTTTCCGCAAACTGCTCCAGATATCAGTGCTGGGCCATCGACGAATGTCAGCGTGCGAACCATTCAACGTAACATCATCGATTTGTGCTTTCCAAGCCGAAGGCTCGCTCGTGTACCCTTGATGACTGCACGACACAAAGCTTTACGCCTCGCCAGAACCCTTCAACACCGACATTGGACCGTTGATGATTGGAAACAAGTTGCTGGTCGGGTGAGTCTCGTTTCAAATTGTACCGAGCGTATGGTCGTGTATGGGTATGGAGACAACCTTATGAAGCTATGGACCCTCCACGCCAGCAGGGGACTGTTCAAGCTGGTGGAGGTCCTGCAATGATGTGGGGCGTGTACAGTTGGAATGATATGGGACCCCTGATACGTCTAGATACGACTCGGATAGGTGACACGTACTTAAGAATCCTGTCTGAGCACATGCGCCCATTCATGTCCATTGTGCATTCCGAAAGACTTGGGAAATTCCAGCAGGATAATACGAATTGCTGCAGACTTTAAACTACTGAGCTAGACACTTTCGCTGGCCACCAAACACCCCAGACGTGAACATTATTGAGCATATCTGGGATGCCTTGCAACGTGCTGTCCAGAAGAGATCTCCACTCCCTCGTGCTCTTACGGACTTATAGACCGTTCTGCAGGGTTCTTGGTGTCAGTTCCCTCCAGCACTACTTCAGACATTAGCCATGTTGCGGCACTTCTGCGTGCTTGCGGGGGCCCTAGACGATATTAGGTAGGTGTACCAGTTTCTTTGGCTCTTCAGTGTATTTAAATAATACTGAGATTGAAAAGGTCGAAAGAACCAAGAATAAAGTAGTATAAGGCAGATGAAGCTACCTGTTGTGTATTGTTTTTCGGTATATGTATCTCCTTGATTATTTTCAATGGGGATCTCTAAAGTCACTTGTCTGTGAGACCCCAGTGGATATGGAGATGGAATTAGTTCACAAAATTGTAACTGCCTGAGATACGATTCGAAATACACCAGGGATATTTGTCATGGTGCGTCAGAATCTTGTTCGCCGATGTCATGCATGCATTGAGGTTGATGGCCGTCAGTTTCAGCACATTTTGCAAGACGCAGTACAAACGGCAGGTTCACTGTGTCAGTAATGGTACTTGCAGTTTACTGCAACTACTGTAAATAAAAAAAAGACTCCATAATGTGATTTTATTCGTATTGCCTCCTTAAGCTGGCTTCTCCGACCCCAGGTTCCCTACCCCAAATTGTTGAGTGGAACATCCCTTGTGTCCTGTTAAAAAATTTTGCACGCTCTCAAGGAAACACCATATATCGCCTTGTTTCACTGCTGTCCAGTTCTCGGTGTGGCCGAACGGTTCTAGGCGCTTCAGTCTGGAACGGCGCGACCGCTACGGTCGCAGGTTCGAATCCTGCGCCGGCCGAAGTGGCCGTGCGGTTAAAGGCGCTGCAGTCTGGAACCGCAAGACCGCTACGGTCGCAGGTTCGAATCCTGCCTCGGGCATGGATGTTTGTGATGTCCTTAGGTTAGTTAGGTTTAACTAGTTCTAAGTTCTAGGGGACTAATGACCTCAGCAGTTGAGTCCCATAGTGCTCAGAGCCATTTGAACCATTTGAACCATCGAATCCTGCCTCGGGCATGGATGTGTGTGATGTCCTTAGGTTAGTTAGGTTTAAGTAGTTCTAAGTTCTAGGGGACTGGTGACCTCAGATGTTAAGTCCCATAGTGCTCAGAGCCATTTGAACCACTTTTTTGTTCAGTTCTTCCGGCTGCTTAGCTTCGTCTCTCTTTTTGTTAGGTTCCTGCATTGTGAAAAGGGAAAAATATAACTGTTTTAAAGGAAAATGCAATTTCCTCCCCGATTTATCGAAAGAAAGGTATTGGGAAGATAGTTACATAAAAAGAAATTTAGTTTATAAACAAAGTTAACTGTTTCTGCGAACGACAGTTACTGTCTCTGGTTGCATTTACGAGCTAGTCGGCAGTTTTCATTCAAGATTCTGGGTTTGACCGCACTCTCGTTTAACTTGTGAGAAACTAACGTGCTCACAATTACGAAAGAGCATTTTAATTTGAAAGGTTCGAAAATAGTAACAGAATATTCTGAAAACTAATTATGATTTCGGTACAGCTCCTTCCGAAGCTGTGTGTTTCATAGCGAATACGCGCAGGCTAAGGAACTTTACCCTACAGTGACGAATTCATTCGAAGAGCTAAATAATAGAAGACTGTACCGCTCTCGTGCTGTTCTCCTTATCGGATGAGACACGCTCCTAAGAAATAACAGGCGTGATTAATACGCACAAAAACGAAGGAGACGGCACAGTTCTCTGTGCTGGCACTTCCAGGGATCACCGAGCGAGGTACCGCAGTTGCGAAATACTGGATTTGCATTCGGGAGGTCGGCGGTTCAAATTCTCTCCCGACCATCCAGATTTAGGTTTTCCGTTGTTCCCCAAAATCGCTCAAGGTTGATACCATTGGAAGGACGCCGTCAAATACCAACGATCTCGTCGTCAATATGACGTTAAGGGGGCCTGGACATTATGACGACTCAAAACACGGAATTTTTTATTTAAAAAAATTCTGTGATTCTTCCTGATTCTAAAATTACATACTTCATGTATAATACTTCACCATTTTCAAGTTTAAATAGCTTTATAAAGCAGATACGGCGCGGAATCTCTAACTGTCACACTACCGTCAAATACAAAACCTTGCCTACAGTGTCTTTTTTTTTTATTTTCGCGCCGCTGTTTCCATAGCAACTCGTTTTTGTTATATCGCTGAAGTACATATCGACTGTACTACGAGCAGGGATTTATTGAGACCAATCTTTCTGTCGATACAAGTAGATTACTTGCGTTTACTTATATTTTTTTTCCGTGCGTTCGTGTTTTTGTAGGCATATCAGCTCTTCAGATAAGTGTGATGGACGTCATGATATGTTTTAGTAACGGAGTACCAAACAGATTAAAAACCATGAGCAGTTTAGGCATCAAAACTGGGGACAACATGAAAAGTGGACTGTTATCAGTGGACAGGCAACGTGCCGTTAAGCTGAAAAAAAAATTATGAAACCATGACACAGGAAGCCAGAATAACAAAGAAAAGAAAGAAAACTGAAGAGATGAAGAGGATACTCCGAATCAACAAGATAATGGAGCTGGACTGTTTTGCGCAGTGGTTAGACACTGGACTCGCATTCGGGAGGACGACGGTTCAATCCCGCGTCCGGCCATCCTGATTTAGGTTTTCCGTGATTACCCTAAATCACTCCAGGTAAATGCCGGGATGGTTCCTCTGAAAGGGCACGGCCGACTTCCTTCCTCATCCTTCCCTAATCCGATGAGACCGATGACCTCGCTGTCTGGTCTGCTTCCCCAAAACAACCAACCAACCAACCTGGACTGTTTTGACATGTTAAAATTGAGAAGAAAATGACATGCAGATCTTTAGCCTCAATTTCGCGAATCAACGTTTTTGCATGGTTGGGTACCTTTATCTCATAAAATATTAGAGCCACAGAAACAAAATTCTAAAAGAATCATAATACACTCATGCTCATAAATTAAGGATAATGCTGATACATGGTGAAACAACGCTCTGGTTGGTGGTTTGCGGATTTAAATCACCTCAGGGTATGACCATGCGGTGCATTTGGCCTGCGGTCGTCGCACGGTGGCGCTGGCAGCAGTCCACATACGCAGAGGTGTGTTGGTGCATGTCAGAGTACAGTGCAGCGAGTAAGTGTGCAGACGTTTTCAGACGTGCTAATGTGACTGTGTGTTGAAAATGGCTCACAGAACACATATTGATGACGTTATTAGAGGTAGAATACTAGGGCGGCTGGAGGCTGGCCAAATACAGCAGGTCGTAGCATGGGCCCTCCGTGTGCCACAAAGTGTGATACCAAGATTATGGCAACGATTCCAGCAGGCAGAAAACATGTCCAGGCGCTACAGTACGGGACGTCCACAGTGTACAACAACACAAGAAGACCGATATCTCATCAGCGCTCGCAGACGGCTACGGAGTACTGCAGGTAGCCTTGCTCGGGACCTTACTGCAGCCACTGGAACAGTTGTCTCCAGACACACAGTCTACAGACGACTGAACAGACATGGTTTATTCACCCGGAGACCTACAAGGTGCATTCCACTGACTCCTGGTCACAGGTGAGCCCGTAAAGCCTGGTGTCAAGAACACAGTACATGGTCATTGGAACAGTGGTCCCAGGTTATGTTCACGGACGAGTCCAGGTATAGTCTGAACAGTGATTCTCGCCGGGTTTTCATTTGACTTGAACCAGGAACCAGGTACTAACCCTTTAATGTCCTTGTAAGGGACCTGTATGGAGGTGTGGGGTGGGATTATAATTGGTGCACGTACACCCCAGCATGTCTTTGACGGAGGAACTGTAACACGTCAGGTGTATCGGCACATCATTTTCCATCAGTATGTCTGCCTTTTCAGGGGTGCAGTGTCCCACCTTTCTCGTGATGGATGATAATGCACGGCCCCACCTCGGGAGGACGACGGTTCAATCCCGCGTCCGGCCATCCTGATTTAGGTTTTCCATGATTTCCCTAAATCGCTCCAGGCAAATGCCGGGATGTTTCCTTTCAAAGGGCATGGCCGACTTCCTTCCCCGTCCTTCCCTAATCCGATGAGACCGATGACCTCGCTGTCTGGTCTCCTTCCCCAAAACAACCAACCAATGGCCCCACCGAGCTGCCATCGTGGAGGAATACCTCGAAACAGAAGATATCAGGCCAATGGAGTTGCCTGCCTGTTCTCCAGACCTAAACCCCATCGAGCACGTCTGGAATACTCTCGATCGACGTATCGCTGCACGTCTTCAAACCCCTAGGGCACTTCAGGAGCTTCGACGGGCGCTGGTGCAAGAATGGGAGGCTATACCCCAGCAGCTGCTCGACCACCTGATCCAGAGTATGCCAACCCGTTGTGCGGCCTGTGTACGTGTGCATGGTGATCATATCCCATATTGATGTTGGGGTACATGTGCAGGAAATAGTGGCGTTTTGTAGCAAGCACATGTGTTTCGGGACCGTTTTCTCAACTTATCACCAAAACTGTGGACTTACAGATCTGTGTCGTGTGTGTTCCCTATGTGCCTATGCTATTATCGCCAGTTTTGTGTAGTGCCACGTTGTGTGCCACCACATTCTGCAATTATCCTTAATTTATGAGCATGAGTGTATAATGCTTGCCTATACAGTGAACCAAATTATTCAAAAATGTATATAATATTTTGGAGTGTGTCATATGTTCTTAAAGTATTACGAGAAAAAAAAGTGACTTCCAAAAAACAATTTTTTTCAGATACAGAGAAAAACAAATTGGTAAATATTTTTGTTTCACTGTTTCAACGAGTTAGTAATTAAAAGAATAAAATTTGTTTTGAACCTTTGTTTTGAATAGTGTGGAAGTATAGTGCACCTAAAATAAAAAATACACGTAATTCAGTACGTAAGATAAAAATCAATATTCACTCCATTACGCATTCCACAGCTTTATAATTTTTTTCACATAGAAGTAGTTAGAGTTTCATTCCAATATCTATTAAAGTTTGTGAGTTATTAAATTCCAAAATACTAGTAAAAATTATAGGCCATGACATCCATGTCCCTTTAAACCTCCGTTTTCCTCTCCGTATTTCAAACAAACATTGTACCATGGGATGGACCTGATCGGCTCTAGTAGTAATGCGACCTTACCGAGTAACCACCGGACCCACCGAGTACGGCGATACAGCTGCCCAAATCACCACCGAACCCCCGCCTTGGGACGCAAATTTGATACAAGACCCATCCGACGAAATGACTTTCTTCCAATGCTTCGTAGTCCAAGTTATACGGCTTCTGCACCACATTTTCCTGTTCCAAGTGTTTGGAATTGCTGTTCGGTCTACAATTCCCAGCTTATGGAGCTCCGTTCGTGTCGTTTTGGTGCTGACAGGGTTCGCGAGTGTGACATTCAGTTCTACAGTGGCTCTTGAAGCCGACGCCCTCTTATTCCCCGTCACTGTCCTCTTCAACGAGCGTTTGTCACGATCATTCAATACACACTTTTGTCCGCGCGTGACTTAGTGAATGATGTTTTCCCGCATTCCCTGTATCGGGTATCAATCATTGATACAGTGTCCTTGAAACACTGAATGCTTTGGCTACCTTTGTTTACCGAAGAACTCACCTTACGAGCACCAACGATTTGCCCACGTTCGGCTTCACTTAGCTCTGACATAATACATCACAACTATACAGGACACTGTTCTGACACTTGCTACGTATGGAGGACATTGCACTGGTGCCGTTCGTGGTCAAAACACAACAGCCCCACCTGCAGGCTTGGCTATAATCTGTATTTATGTCCAAGCATGCGTTTCTTGCGGTGTTTCCACATTTTGGTCCAACCCCTGAATCTTTTACACGCATTCACTTGCAACCTTAGGTAACTTCTTGCAATTATGATTAGGATAAAAGTTTTCATTGACCTTTCACAAACGTTAACTGCGCCCTCCACAGCGCGCACGACACATCCAGACGACATTATATCGAAATCGTCTCATACATTCGCTTGTCTGCAGTTGATCCACTGCTGCAGGTGATGTCTTATTTCACAGGAAGGACACAGACGTAGTCTTTGACCAACACCGACAAAAGAATCGTCTACCGTCAGATCTCGTGATCTTGGAGGACAACGGTATTGTACAGTGCGAGATCCATACGTCCCTAACTCTGTACAACATGTAGTATCGTACTGTCGACGAAATTCACGCACGGAAACTTCCGTGGTAGAGGGGACAAAATAAGCGAATACGTGTCTCGGCTTATTCGTAGATACTCGACCGTTTCTTACGAAAGTTTTCGCTGTAACTTATATGCCTTTCAGCAAGTAGGTCGTTGAGCAGAAGCGGTGCAACAGTGGCTACCGTCGCGGCTTTACACTTTTTCGCCCCGTGTTTGAAACATGATTTTTTAAAAATTTAATTTAATTTTATTTTATTTACGAGCCTCTACCCATGTTCGTAGAAGATTACTACAGAAATTTTTCTTATCCAATTAGCGGATACAAGGGTGTTGTATTAGTTGTGAAACTGCAACTGGGTTTCATAAGTCTCGTACATTTATTGTATAATATATAAGTGTTCAGTATTTCCTTTTTAAATTCTCATAGTCTTATATATCACCCTCAGATTAATTCTTATGCTGATTCTTACGTTTTATTCTTGTGTCTATTCTTCAGGAAGATTTAGTGCGTTCCCTTGTATGATACTGCTCGTAGGAACTTTCGAAACGTAGAAAATCCGAACTCCGTGAGCATCGCGCGAATGCGTGGTTACCACAGTGACATTTTTTCGTACGAATGTCACTTGGGAAAGAGACGTGGTTAACATTGCTGAAGATTTCACGCACTGGCAATAATTTCGCGACAAACCACGTACAACGGATTACTTTTCCGAAAACTGGCGCTTGCAATTGATTACGAATCAAGATACTCTACAGGAATTTCACCGAAAACAATTTCAAATAATTTTCTCATTCTTTTACTGTTTTTTTTTTTATTCATTCACCCGGCAGACAATTAGCAGACAAATAAGGACAAAGTTATTACAATATACACTGGAAAACTGTGGTGTCACCGCCAGACACCACACTTGCTAGGTGGTAGCCTTTAAATCGGCCGCGGTCCGTTAGTATACGTCGGACCCGCGTGTCGCCACTATCAGTGATTACAGACCGAGCTCCGCCACACGGCAGGTCTAGAGAGACTTCCTAGCACTCGCCCCAGTTGTACAGCCGACTTTGCTAGCGATGGTTCACTGACAAAATACGCTCTCATTTGCCGAGACGATAGTTAGCATAGCCTTCAGCTACGTCATTTGCTACGACCTAGCAAGGCGCCATTACCAGTTACTATTGATGCTGTAAAACATGTACCGTCAAGAGCGATGTTCACCATTTATGGATTAAAGTTAAGTATTCCACAGTTACGTCCTTTTTTGCTAGTCTCATTTCCTTGACCTGTTCCAGACCACACGCCAGCCCGCGTGAGCTAAAACGCGTGCCTTTCGGCTTCCTCTCATCGTGGGTTGGCTCTCTTGCCAATCCACAACAAAAACATTCGCCGGCCGGAGTGGCCGAGCGGTTCTAGGCGCTTCAGTCTGGACCCGCGCGACCGCTATGGTCGCAGGTTTGAATCCTGCCTCGGGCATGGATGTGTGTGATGTCCATAGGTTAGTTAGGTTTAAGTAGTTCTAAGTTTTAGGGGACTGATGAGCTCAGATGTTAAGTCCCATAGTGCTCAGAACCATTTGAAGAATTTGGAAACATTCGTGTAGCGATCTTCTACCGATATGGGTAGATGAACGAAAAACAAAAACAATAATCTGGTTCCGAACAAGTGATCAGAAACTGTTAAGCCACACCGCTAACCACAGTGCCACCATTTTGGTCGAACTTTTCATCCGCTAAAAGGCACATAGAGTACTTCGAGAACTTTGTCGTTTTATGAGAAACGGTAGCGCATCTACGGATCCGTACTAGATAGGATTGATAGAAGAGATAGAGAAGATCCAACGGAGAGCAGCACGCTTCGTTACAGGATCATTTAGTAATCACGAAAGCGTTACGGAGATGATAGATGGACTCCAATGGAAGACTCTGCAAGAGAGACGCTCAGTTTCGAAAACATACCTTCACCGAGGAGTCAAGCAGTATATTGCTCCCTCCTACGTATATCTCGCGAAGAGACCATGAGGATAAAATCAGAGAGATTAGAGCCCACACAGAAGCATACCGACAGTCTTTCTTTCCACGAACAATACGAGATTGGAATAGAAGGGACCCTCCGCCACACACCGTCAGGTGGCTTGCGGAGTATGGATGTACATGTAGAAGCTGCTTCTTTCTTGCTTGTTTCGAACCCTCTTTCACTGAGATGTCGGATTATGGCACTGACCGTGTTGTTCTCGAGAGTTACACGTGTTAGGCCAGAGACGGCTAAACCGCTTTTGTTATCACCGTTTGGACTGTACACGCATTGCGTAACGAGCGAACAAGCAAGCAAACGAGCTACTTGCGCCAGGGAGACGTCTACAGCCAACCACATTACGGTCTTACCACACTGGGACACCATGGCTGCTCTGTTGGCAACGCCCTGGTCTGACAGTACGAGACGCCAGCAGAGACGCCAGAGGAAATCCTCCAGCATATGCTCAGCAGAAGAGCTAGTAGCTTTGTGTGCCACTTGGAAATAAAACTAAAATGCAGAAAAAGAAGTTCTGGTTGCATCCTGTCACTGCTGATCGTTACATAAAGGTAAACGAGTTATTTCACACGCTGTGGAATGATTTAAGAAATTGCAGTGCTAAATTTTTCAGTTTTGTGAGAACGTCATTACGTTCATTTGACGATTAATGAAGAGCTCCCGAAATGAACAGAGGAAAACCGACAATATTTTAAGGAAACTAATCACGCCAGCAGAAAAGATTTTCGTCACCTGTCTTATCAGCAGTTAATTATTTGTTCGCTGTAGTGTTATTTACAGTTTCAGTTGTAGCTGTAAAGTACACATAGACGTGATTTTTCAGTTTTTATTTGAAAAGTACATTACTGTGAATTCATATTCAGTTTACAAATATTTTAGACAAAAATTAGGAAAACTGCATCATATCTTATTTCTTAAAATAATTCTACAGCGTCTGATGTACTGGACGCTTCATCATCACTTGCTGTACCTGTTCTATTGGCTTGGTGCATAATCTTGTAAGTAGGCTGTTTAGGTTTTTATGTTGGTAACGCCACGTAGCGCTCTGTATGGAAATCACTGACTGTGCTGTGTGCAGTCTGTGGCTGGTTGGACTCATTGTTGGAATATTCGCTATTGTAGTGTTGTGCTGTTGGATGTTAACACCGCCTAGCGTTGCGCAGTTGGAGTTCAGCCGCCAGCAGTGGTGGATGTGGGGAGAGAGATGGCAGAATTTTGAGTTCAGACGATCTCGACGTGTGTCCATCAGAAAGAGTAAATTTGTAATACTGGATATCATGAACTGATATATACACTCCTGGAAATTGAAATAAGAACACCGTGAATTCATTGTCCCAGGAAGGGGAAACTTTATTGACACATTCCTGGGGTCAGATACATCACATGATCACACTGACAGAAGCACAGGCACATAGACACAGGCAACAGAGCATGCACAATGTCGGCACTAGTACAGTGTATATCCACCTTTCGCAGCAATGCAGGCTGCTATTCTCCCATGGAGACGATCGTAGAGATGCTGGATGTAGTCCTGTGGAACGGCTTGCCATGCCATTTCCACCTGGCGCCTCAGTTGGACCAGCGTTCGTGCTGGACGTGCAGACCGCGTGAGACGACGCTTCATCCAGTCCCAAACATGCTCAATGGGGGACAGATCCGGAGATCTTGCTGGCCAGAGTAGTTGACTTACACCTTCTAGAGCACGTTGGGTGGCATGGGATACATGCGGACGTGCATTGTCCTGTTGGAACAGCAAGTTCCCTTGCCGGTCTAGGAATGGTAGAACGGTGGGTTCGATGACGGTTTGGATGTACCGTGCACTATTCAGTGTCCCCTCGACGATCACCAGTGGTGTACGGCCAGTGTAGGAGATCGCTCCCCACACCATGATGCCGGGTGTTGGCCCTGTGTGCCTCGGTCGTATGCAGTTCTGATTGTGGCGCTCACCTGCACGGCGCCAAACACGCATACGACCATCATTGGCACCAAGGCAGAAGCGACTCTCATCGCTGAAGACGACACGTCTCCATTCGTCCCTCCATTCACGCCTGTCGCGACACCACTGGAGGCGGGCTGCACGATGTTGGGGCGTGAGCGGAAGACGGCCTAACGGTGTGCGGGACCGTAGCCCAGCTTCATGGAGACGGTTGCGAATGGTCCTTGCCGATACGCCAGGAGCAACAGTGTCCCTAATTTGCTGGGAAGTGGCGGTGCGGTCCCCTACGGCACTGCGTAGGATCCTACGGTCTTGGCGTGCATCCGTGCGTCGCTGCGGTCCGGTCCCAGGTCGACGGGCACGTGCACCTTCCGCCGACCACTGGCGACAACATCGATGTACTGTGGAGACCTCACGCCCCACGTGTTGAGCAATTCGGCGGTACGTCCACCCGGCCTCCCGCATGCCCACTATACGCCCTCGCTCAACGTCCGTCAACTGCACATACGGTTCACGTCCACGCTGTCGCGGCATGCTACCAGTGTTAAAGACTGCGATGGAGCTCCGTATGCCACGGCAAACTGGCTGACACTGACGGCGGCGGTGCACAAATGCTGCGCAGCTAGCGCCATTCGACGGCCAACACCGCGGTTCCTGGTGTGTCCGCTGTGCCGTGCGTGTGATCATTGCTTGTACAGCCCTCTCGCAGTGTCCGGAGCAAGTATGGTGGGTCTGACACACCGGTGTCAATGTGTTCTTTTTTCCATTTCCAGGAGTATATATATATATATATATATATATATATATATATATATATATATATATATATATATATGAGATGACTTTTGAACATTATTAAGGTAAATACATTGTTTATTCTCTATCAAAAACTTTTATTTGCTAACTATGCCTATCAGTAGGTGGTGCCTTCAGTAGTTAGAATCTTTTATTTAGCTGGCAGTATTGGCGCTCGCTGTGTTGTAGTAGTTCGAGTAACGAAGATTTTTGTGAGGTACGTGATTCATGAAAGGTATAGGTTATTGTTAGTCAGGGCCATTCTTTTGTAGGAATTATTGAAAGTCAGATTGCGTTGCGCTAAAAATATTGTATGTCAGTTTAGTGTTGATCAGAATGAGTAAAGAGAGAAATGTCTGAGTACGTTCAGTTCTGCTCAGCTGTTTGAAAATCAAATAATGTAAGAGGTTTATCAGCACAGTAATTCATTAATTTTTCTAAGGGGAGGTTTCAACCTCACAGCGTTTTTCCATAAGTTTAATAAGCACAACAGCTGCATATAACAGAGACTTTACCCACCAGTAATATATTTTCCTTCACTATTTACAACAATCTGTCAACACTGGGGTAATTATTCAATTCCACGACTGTAGAAATCACGTGGTTCAGAGACGAAGTCGTCGAGCAGTGGTCGGAGTGCATTTTCATCCGGAAAGGAAGTTCCTTGAAGGTCGTTCGATAGAGAACGGGGAAGGTGAAAATCTGAGGGCCCACGATTAGATGCGGAATGGCTTCCCTACCAAACGCCTGTATAATGGTTTCTGTCAGCCTAGCAGGATGCAGGCGGGCGTCTTCGTGGAGTAGTATCAGTTTACGCAGTCTTCCTGGTCGTTATTCTTGGGTTGCGTCTACATGAAGTATCATTTGTTGACAATTAATGTCAGGAGTGATGGTTACACCTCGGGGAACCAATTCGTAGTACACCACAGTCACTGTTGCACCAGATGGATAACATTACCTTTTGTGGTTGCACGCAGGTAAGTTGCTGCTTTGTATGGATTCAACCATTCCTTTCTTTTCCTCGTATTGGCATAAAGACAACATTACTCGTCACGAGTATCGTTACAGGATAGGACTGGTCGTTGTTGTTCACGAGCTAATTGATGACGACCAAGCAGAGATGCACATACGGCCGCCTGCTGGTTTTTGTGATTTTCGGTTACAGCAGGGGCGGGCAGGTATCCTGCACATGTGCGGTGCACTTGCACGCGTGCAGTTAACAGGTGTTCTGCGTGCACACAGGGGCAAGCTGGCCACCCGCTTATCTCCCATCCCCACCATACCTTCTGTCCGCTCCTTCCTCTGTAATGCGTTTTGTTTTCCTAGCTTGCTTTCTTGAATAATGGAATAAGGTTAGCAGGAGTGCTTGAAACAAATCATGGTTTGAAAGAGTACCTATTAACTACGATACGTTTTATTTCATTATCACAGGTGGAGTTTACAATACGTTTAATATCTGGAACAAAATTTCTACATACAGACAAACACAAACAGTTACGTAAATTTTCATCACTGATGTTTGCTCTTAACCGAGATTTATTAATTCAGCAAATTGTTTTTCAGCTCTCGCTATATTAAGCGTAGTCTTATAACTTGCACATACCGCTGGGCTATTATTGTTGTCGTCATGAAAACTTGAAAACAGTGCTCCATAAAATTTTAAATCAGTTAGATGAGACACATGACGAGAGAAAGTCGCAGATCTCTCGTGACAACAGCAACTACGACAAATTCAAATGGCTCTGAGCACTAAGGGACTGCTGTGGTCATCAGTCCCCTAGAACTTAGAACTACTTAAACCTAACTAACCTGAGGACATCACACACATCCATGCCCGAGGCAGGATTCGAACCTGCGACCATAGCGGTCGCACGGTTCCAGACTGTGGTGCCTAGAACCGCTCGGCCACTCCGGCCGGCCAACTACGACAGATTCATCTGGTATCGCCAGATCGCTCTTCTTAAGCTCAGTCAATTCCCCATCCGCTCAGAATCCGACAATAAATTGTACTCGTCCTTGTGACATTTATTATAATGGCCTTCAATACTAAAGTTACGTTGACCAGCGAGAATACTGCCACATATTAAACATTTCGAATTTTCACGTTTTTGCACAAAGAAAAAATGATTCTCCCATTACTTTTTAAAAGATAGCAAATTTCCACTTCTCCGTTTCTTGAAATGCAACGTTCACTACATAGTGCTCGCTTCGCATCAACGTCCGCCGCTTAGCCTGGCACTACACTGCCGCAACCTGCCGGCTGTCGCCACAGCCCCGGTCGACGCCTGCACGCGAGCAGCACACGTGCAGCGCTGTGCGCTCATGAGCCGCGTGCAACGTTTGCTCGCCCCTGGGTTAGAGCATGTGGTACCCACACACTCAATTTCTGAATCTTTTCTATTGGATTCAAATGTCTCTCGGTGGTGAAATGATCACAGTTCATCACATCTACCAGATGTACAGTACACTGACATGGATTATTAAGGTTTAATACGTTTAAACTATCTTCATCAAAACCTGAAATTCTTCCTGAACCTGGAGAGTCACTAATGTCAAAACGATCTTCCTTAATACGAGAAAACCATTTTCTTGCTGTGTTCTGTCCAATGCCATTATCTCTATGCGTGATACAAATGTTTCTGGTTGCCTCCGCTGCTGTTAGTCCTCTACCCAACTCAGACAGAAGAATATGTCGGAAGGTGAGATGTTGTATTTTCACACCGCCACACCTCGTCACATAAAACACTGATTTGAGTAACGAAAGAGGCCAAGAGCCATTTATATGCCAATGAGTAAAATTTAACTACGCATTGTTAAGACGTATTTTGACGATTTACAAGGAGAAATGAATCCAGTACCACTGACGCGCCTAAGAGACTATAGAGTAATTCAGCCCGCATGTAAAAACATCGATATTAAATAAAGACTCTGAAAACATTTGAATATTACAAAAAACAAGCGCACAGCCCATCGTCCACTGCCGGATGATATCTCTCTCTTTTCATCTCCTGTATAAGACGGACGCAACATTACATAGCGTCATTATAAGAGTTGTAACTCGGTTACTTTGTTGCATGTGAGACTAGTATGCGTGAAAAAAACAGAATGGTTAATGAATGGGCATTTCTACGTGATTTCTAAACTTTTCAAACCACTCAAGCTCTGTCATTGTTATTGAGATGAATGTTAACGTGTTATCTGTAAGTTAGGTCCAAGTTGTTAATTATAGTGTCAATTACTCTAAATTTGTGTTTGCTTAATCATTTTCTTTCTATCTATGTGCCAACTATTTTATTTTTTTTTTTTTTTTGACCAACCGTGTCCGACGAGTCATTGTGCGGACAGAACAAAAAAAATGGCTCTGAGCACTATGGAACTCAACTGCTGAGGTCATAAGTCCCCTACAACTTAGAACTACTTAAACCTAACTAACCTAAGGACAACACACACATACATGCCCGAGGCAGGATTCGAACCTGCGACCGTAGCGGTCGCGCGGTTCCAGACTGTGGCGCCAGAACCGCTCGGCCACCAGCGGCCGGCGCGGACAGAACAGTCGAGACCGACGTTAACATACTACTTATATTCCCCTCTTGTAATATTCTTCAAATCCAGTTTTAAATTGGCCCTTAGGTACATTTTCAGTGCCAGTGAGGTCCGGGAATTTCTTAGCATACTTTACTTCTCCAACCGCACATCGCTCGCACAAAGCCTTACTGTTCCACAATGGTACGCGGCACTTTCTAAATGGGAAAGGGAGCCACACAAGTATATGTTGCTTCCCCTTCCCAATCTGATACTTAATAATAACAATAATAATAATATTGTCTTACATCAGAAAGGGTTTCGATTTCTCCACTTGGCAATCCACTCACTATATCCAAATGATAAAGTGACAATACGTAAACTTAAATAGCAACAGTGAACTACAAACCGTAACAACCGGAATGCTAACATACAAAACAAAAACTCTACGAACTTACGTATCAGCCTAGTACAAGCACTTTTCGTGTGACTGAACGTACAGAGCCTTATTCATAACGCCCATTATCGCACAGCCTTGTGTATTGGTTAAACCTCTGTCCAGAATAATGCATGCGTAGAATCGTAATGCGAATCGCACTGAGATATTTTTATGGTATTAATGCAAAGGAGATCACAGTATAGTTGTCTCCCACCCCCGTCTTCTGTGTTTCGTCTTGCTGTAGTTAAATTGTGCTCTGTTTCATTCTCACGTAACTCTTGCTTAAATATTTCGAGTCAGGCACCAGTTATGTGTAGTTAGGATGTGCAACCAAATACTTGGATACAATAAATAATCTACGTGAAAGATAAATTGAGTGGTGTTGATCTTACCCACTTACTCCGATTTCCAATCCTGAATTAATCAAGTTGATTCGTGTACGACATGGAGTGCTATTTATCTGCCTACTTAAAAAATTTGCATACTTGTAATTAAATTATTAAAGTAATTAAACTAATGATTTTCCAGCTCCGTTTATTTTTTTTCTAAATGGTTAGAAAGGGCTTGGGCTGGTGACGACCCTCAATTTCTGAATTTTTATCATTATTTGTGTGAGAGAAGCAGCTAGAAATGCGAGATAACGTATATGGCTCGATGAGAAACGTCGTAAACATAGTAATACGTTACAACACGCAAAAGTACCACATTGCAATGCCTGTGTTACTCCGAATTTATGTCAGAGACGTAGCTAGAAGTGCGAGATAACGTATATGGCTCGATGAGAAACGTCGTAAACGTAGTAATACGTTACAACACACAAAAGTACCATATTGCAATGCCTGTGTTACTCCGAATTACGATGCAAAGTTCCTCATGCCCGAAGAAACCGGCACTGCGGCAACTGTATCCGTTTTGAGATACATTAAGTGTATTCGCAGTTGTCAATATGGCCAACCATCAGCTATATAGCGTAATGATGACAATGAAAGTTTGTGCCGGATCGACACTCGCACCCGGGTTTCCCGCTTATCGCGAACGGACCGGCTTACCATTTGGCTATCCGAGCACGACTCACGGCGTGGCCCAAACTTGGGGTCTTCAGCTATGTGTCTACAACCTGTACTCGTGCATCCGTTTTGTATATTCCCGTACAGGGGAAATATTTTACTTGAAAGACGCTTGCCTGGTGTCGACGCATAAATACAGCATGGCACTGGCCCTGTAAAGGAATATACACTACTGGCCATTAAAATTGCTACACCACGAAGATGTGCAACAGACGCGAATTTTAACCGACAGGAAGACGATGCTGTGATATGCAAATCATTAGCTTTTCAGAGCATTCACACAAGGTTGGCGCCGGTGGCGACACCCATAACGTGCTGACATGAGGAAAGTTTCCAACCGATTTCTCGTACAGAAACAGCACTTGACCGGCGTTGCCTGGTGAAACGTTGTTGTGATGCCTCGTGTAAGGAGGAGAATGCCTACAATCACGTTTCCGACTTTGATAAAGTTCGGATTGTAGCCTATCGCGATTTCGGCTTATCGTATCGCGACATTGCTGCTCGCGTTGGTCTAGATCCAATGATTGTTAGCAGAATATGGAATCGGTGGTTAAGGAGGGTAATACGGAACGCCATGCTGGATCCCAACGGCCTCGTATCGCTAGCAGTCGAGATGACAGGCATCTTATCCGCATGGCCACGTGGAGCCACGTCTCGATCCCTGAGTCAACAGATGGGGACGTTTGCAAGACAGCAACCATCTGTACGAACAGTTCGACGACGTTTGCCGCAGCATGGACTATCAGCTCGGAGAGCACGGCTGTGGTTACCCTTGACGCTGCATCACAGACAGGAACGCCTGCGATGGTGTACTCGACGACGAACCTGGGTGCACGAATGGCAAAACGTCATTTTTTCCGATGAATCCAGGTTCTGTTTACAGCATCATGATGGTCGCATCCGTGTCGGCGACATCGCAGTCAACGCACATTGGAAGTGTGTATTCGTCATCACCCGGCGTGATGGTATGGGGTGCCATTGGTTACGCGTCTCGGTCACCTCTTGTTCGCATTGACGGCACTTTGAACAGTGGACGTTACATTTCAGCTGTGTTACGACCCGTGGCTCTACCCTTCATTCGATGCTTCCGAAACCCTACATTTCAGCAGGATAATGCACGACCGCATGTTGCAAGTCCTGTACGGGCCTTTCTGGATACAGATAATGTTCGACTGCTGCCCTGGCCAGCACATTCTCCAGATCTCTCACCAATTGAAAACGTCTGATCAATAGTGGCCGAGTAACTGGCTCTTCGCAATACGCCAGTCACTACTCTTGATTAACTGTGGTACCGTGTTGAAGCTGCATGGGCAGCTGTACCTGTACACGCCATCCAAGCTCTGTTTGACTAAATGCCCAGGCGTGTCAAGGCCGGTTTTACGGCCAGAGGTGGTTGTTCTGGGTATTGATTTCTCAGGATCCACCCAAATTGCGTGCAAATGTAATCACATGTCAGTTCTAGTATAATATATTTCTCCAATGAATACCCGATTATCATCTGCATTTCTTCTTGGTGCAGCAATTTTAATGGCCAGTAGTGTACATAATGAATGTATGATTAGTGGTTGTAGGCATGCGGTAGACGACATGTTGGGTCTGGCCGTGAGTCGTGTCTGGTTAACCAAATGGGAAAGTGACCGCGATAAGCGTAAACCCGCGGTTGAGTCCTGGTCCGGCACAGATTTTCATTGTTCAAATGGTTCAAATGGCTCTGAGCACTATGGGACTCAACTGCTGAGGTCATTAGTCCCCTAGAACTTAGAACTAGTTAAACCGAACTAACCTAAGGACATCACACACATCCATGCCCGAGGCAGGATTCGAACCTGCGACCGTAGCGGTCTTGCGGTTCCAGACTGCAGCGCCTTTAACCGCACGGAAGATTTTCATTGTCATCGTCTCATTACACAGCTGATGGTTGTCCATATTCACAACTGCGAATACATTTAATGTACACGGAAAAATATGCGGACGCCCCAATGTAAAGCGAAACTACTAGATGTCACGAGAGGCGGAACCGACCGTATAAAAGGTGGCGGAGGATGTCGTGTTATCGGTACAGAAGCAGTAATTACAGAATAGATCGGTTCGGAAAGCTCAGTGGCTTCGTCGACTGGTCACTGGATGTGATCTGAGAAACAAATCCATCAGGGACAGTTCAACTCCTCCAGAGCTCCCTAAGTCGACTGTTGATGATGTGATCGTGAATGAGAATCGCCAAAGGACAGCTGAATCGAAACCAGCCAGATCTCATGTACTGATGACAGCATGACAATACACCGTTGAAGATTGAAGAGGGTGATTGTAAAAAACCACATGAAATCACCATAAGGAACCTCTCATGAGTTCCAAAATGGTACCAGCAGTCGAGCTAACACAATGACTGTGCACAGGGCGGAAAAAGAATGGCTTGAAATGGTCGAGCAGCTCCTCATCAGCCAGTCAGTGGAGTAAAGAGCGACGCTACTGGACAGTGGATGTTTGGAAACGAGTGATTTGGAGTAGGGAATCACGTTGCAGCCTGTGACAGTCGCATGGAAGGCTCTGAGTTTGCCGAATCTCTGGAGAACCTTACCGGCCGTCACGTGTAGTGGCAACAGTGGAGTACGGAGTAGGTGGGGTTACGGTATGAGGGCGATTCTCGGGGTTAGGTTGTGGTCCCCTTATCCTGCTTAAGAAAAAGCTAAGTGTGATGATATGAACACGTTTTCCGGCACTTTCTACCGCGTACTGCAGAGGAGCAGTTCGGAGACAATGACTGCTTGCAGCAGCATGAGAACACACCCTGTAATACAGCAGCATCTGTGGGGCAGTGGTTTGTGAACAACAGCATTCTTGAAATGGACTTGTTCCCCTCGGTTCCTACCTAAAACCAACAGAACGCCTTTGGGACGACTCAGAACGGCGACTTCGCTCCAGACAGCAGCGTTCAAATTCACTTCCTTCTCTAGTTTCGGATCTTCAAGAAGAACTTGTAACACCATAGCTCTAATACTCTACTGATTTATTTTGCCTTTTTTTATTTAATGTTACATCGTTGAGCTTCTGTAAATGTGTTTGATTGAATAGATACCATGAGAGTATTTATTCTTTTCTCTGTTATAAACTTGATGTCTTTTAGAGTGTGCGAAGTTTGACTTACGTAATATGTACGATATGAGCAAATGATATATTTATCTTTCTCACTTCATGTCTTTGGTTATCTTTGAGATTGAATAATTTCGTTTAAATAATTTTTTTATAGAAATGTTAATGTGTGCAAAGGTTCTGTTTTATTTAAAATGTTTGTTTGTTGTTATGTAAACTGCTGACCTTCACTTAGGGTTCTTAGTTATGTTATATGTAAAAGGTAGTGTGGTTCCCCTCGGGAACGGAACTTAGTAGCGCGCGCAAATTGTGGTTGGCCTAGGTAGAAAAGGTGGAGCAAAGAGTCAGTCGGGGACGAGTTACCAAACTGTGTAAAAGTTGTATATTGTGCTTGTTCGAGAGAGGCTTTTCCCGACGCTTTCCAGTCCCTCGGATGGATGGATAAATAGCTGGAACTATTCTGGAATTGGTATCTATCATCGCCACCAAGAAATGACAGAGTCCAGCAATTCTGTCTGCAAATCCACCTACCAACATGCAACTACCACCACATTGCGCAATCACGCTAATGGAACACTGTAGTGATGTACAGTGAAGGATCAGCTTATTCGATTTGTTAGTATGCTCAAATATAAGGTAATTTATAACTGAATTTATGTACCTACCTTGATTTTTTTCCTTATCATAACGCCTCTCAGGTTCCTCTCCGTTTGAACTAAAGTGATTACCGAGTGTCCTTATTGAAAGAACATTAAAACCCAGTGTTTTGCTAATTAATGCCTCTTGAACATAGTAAAAAGAAAGTTAAAGTTAATGTGGTAAGAGAGTGAGTTAAAGTAAATGATGCTTGCTCAAAATAATTTTCCTATTAAAACTGCTTATTAATATGTTGTTGCCGACTTCAAAATTAAAAGTTCTTAAGACCGAGGCTTATAAAGTTTTGCTCAGTAAATGATCACATTGCTGCCTGTTGTAAATCGCAGAAGGTGAGGCAGTATCTTACAAATATGTTAATTTTGTGTCTCACTGTAGTAAAAGTGGAAAACTGCAATTGTGGACAGTTATATACTCCTGCTTGCTAAGCACTTGTTTCTTTTGTGTATTGAAAGTGCATATTAATAGTTTAATACGATCCACAGGTTGTCCTTTATGCTCATGATAAATAACAATTAATAGAAAGACCACTATTTATGAAAAGAATAATTTCTTTATTCAAAAGACAGTGAGAAGTAACCTGTTAATGAATTCCATTTAACCTTCACTCTTAATAGAAAAGTATTTAGTTGAGAGAGGCTTAACCTGTGATCAGTTCATAATTTCGCAGTGAACTACATTTACAATTTTTGTCAGCTAGGAAAATGTCTGAAAAGTAATACTGAACCTACGTCCAATTTATGATTCTGCAGTGAATATTAATAGTAATGTTATAAAGACCATTCAGTTTGATAAGCCCTGAAAGTAATGGTGTGTATTGTTATCTGTTATGTTTATGCAAATAGTTTGTTCTGCTCTGTCAGCTCTAATCTTACTGTGAACATATGCAGGTGTCAGAGTTCATTGCACTCACGTGTAGCAAAGTATAGGTTGTGTTTGTCCGTTTAAGTTACTCATACTTAATTTCTTGAACAAGAATATCAATCATTCTCTTGCCTAATTAGGCTATCGACCGTTTTCCTTGTTCTCTGAACAGTGTAGGTAGATAAAATATTGTTTGTACTGTTCAAATATTTACGTAATGCTGACTTTCATTTCCGATAAGCCACCTCCGTTAGGTACAACACGGTCAACATAACAAAATTCCTCTCAGGGGGTGACACTGCTCTGTTGCTTTATACCATAATTGCTTTATCAAGATAGTTTTATTTCACAACCTGCCTCCAACTTTAAGGTTATGGTATAGCAGTAGCAGACGGTAGTGTTATAAACTGGCAACCAGAGACAGTTGCACACCTTACTAAAAGAGTCCCAAGAAGAGTTCAAGCCATGGTAAACGTGAAGTGTGGACACACTACAATTTAATGTCTACTGATAAGTGGCGGGATACTTTTGATCAGATAGTGTTTATGAGCTTCTTACCGTCATTTCTTATGGACTTGCTCCACTATTTTTATTAGGTTCTGAAATATGAAGCTCACCACCTAGATGGACGGCGGGGCCAATTTGGCCCCTCCAACATTTCTCTATATCTCTATTCAAAAAATTCCGGAATATTCGTAATTTCACGCCAATGGTGTGTTCGAGCGAAATGCGGTTGGCATTCCTGCACACGCGTGTGTGTAATGTGTAACTGCCGGAAGTTTCATTGTTGTATGTCTGTTAGTTGTTGTTCAGTGATGTACTGGGTAGTACGTTGTATCGCACAATTTGCGAATGTCTGGACGTCAGACTTAAGAGGAGTAACGTGTCTGCATTAAATTTTGCGTGAAACTCAAGAAAACCTTTACAGAGACACACCACATGATGCAGGAAGCCTACGGTGGTGAGTCCTTAAGCCGTACTCGGTGGGGCCGGCCGGGGTGGCCGAGCGGTTCTAGGCGCTACAGTCTGGAACCGCGCGACCGCCACGGTCGCAAGTTCGAATCCTGCCTCGGTCATGGATGTGTGTGATGTCCTTAGGTTAGTTCGGTTTAAGTAGTTCTAAGTTCTAGGGGACTGGTAACCTCAGAAGTTAAGTCCGATAGTGCTCAGAGCCATTTGAACCATTTTTGAACCGTACTCTGTGTTACGTATAGTTCACACGGTTTAAAAATGACCGGACGGAAGTGAAAGATGAACCTCGTTCAGGATGCCGTCCGACGTCTACCGCCAACGCTCGTGTCAGGAACGTCAACGAAATTGTGCGTGCCAGTCGAACATTAACTGTCCTATAAGTTGCAGGAGAATGTAACATTTCAGTTGGATGATGTCATAAAACTCTGACACAGCATCTTGGAGTGCACCATGTTGCCGCCAAGTTCGTCCCACGGCTCGTGAGTCAAGGCCAGAAAGACCTTCGCCTCACCATCTGTGAAGAGCTTTTGGATCGCGCAAATGAGAACGAGATGTTCCTTAAGACAATTATAACCGGTGACGAGACGTGAGTCTACGGTTATGATGTTGAGACCAAGGTTCAGTCTTCACAATGGAAAGGGAAAGGTTCTCCGCGACCAAAGGAAGCTCGTCAGGTAAGGTCAAATGTCAAAGCTATGCTTTTGTTTCTTTGACTTTAAAGGATTACTTCGTCATGAATTCGGCCACAGCGACAAACTGTTAATCGACGGTACTATCAGGACGTGTAGCGACGACTGCAAGAAAATGTGAGAAGGAAATGGCACGAAATGTGACGAGACAATTCATGGCTCTTGCGTCACGATAAGGCACCCGCACATTCATCCTTGTTGGTGCGTGACTATCGCACTATCCTCCGTATTCTCCAGACGTGGCCCCTGCGGACTTACTTTTATTTCCAAAGCTGAAAACCCCGTTGGAAGGACGAAGGTTTGCGACGATATACGTCATAAAAGAAAATTCGCAGACGGCGCTTCGCGCGATCCGGCAAGAGGCGTACCAAGACTGCTTCCGGAAGTGGAAACGGCGATGGGAGCGGTGTATCAATTGTGGAGGAGAGTATATCGATGGAGACGCTGCAAAGCAAGTAAAAAGTAAGCTTAGGAAAATTTTGTGGGCAAAGTTCCGGAATTTTTTGAACTGACCTCGAACGTACGATTTAGTTCTTGTAGTACAGCCTTCTGCCTCTGGTTCGTTTGATGTTCTACGAGGGCTGGCTGAGAATTAATGCCTCCGATTTTTTTATGTGTAAACTACTAAAGCTTTTTACGTTTATTCTTCATGCCTACATATTTTGAGCCCTCTGCCGCTAGAGGACTCCGAATTGTAGAGTGTAACATGGCAGCGTGTAACGTAACTCTATCGGTAGGTGAGAAACAGCATGCTGTAATCGAGTTTCGGGTGCAAAGAGCTTCCTCACAAATGAAGCTCCCTCTGCTTCAGGATGACTGTTCCAGACCACACACAAGCGCTGCGTTATCTGCAAAAATCCGACATCTCGGGTTCACTGTCATCGATCATCCTCCATATAGTCCCGAAGCGACCTCATTCGATTTTCATCTGTTTCACAAACTTAAAGAACACCTCCGAGGATTTCACTTTGATGGTGAAGAAGTAGCGCAACCAGAGATGAGATTGTGGCTCCGTCAACAAAGTCAGACATTCTAGGGTGACAGTATCAATAAACTTGTCTCTCAGTTGAGAGAAACCCGGTCGTCGCCAGGGTGACTATGTTGAGAAATAAATATGTGGACATGAAGAAAAAATATGTAGAGTGTTAATAACATTTGTTTTATTTAAAAAGCTTTAAAAGTTTTGACATAAAGAATTTGGAGTCATTACTTTTTAGCACGCCCTCGTATATCCTTTTCAAAGATTCAAGATATTTGAAGTCATTAGCAATGTTCCCCTCAATAAGCACGGTTCCTTCGGCAGATCCTACTAGCAAGTATGTGTGTATGTGTGTGAAACATAAAAAATAGGACGAACAGGTGATATTCAACGTTTACAAAGGCGGACAGCATCAATGCCACATGTTTATTTGGCCTCAAGGGAGAGCTGCATAAAAATTCTGAAAACCCAGAAGTGACAGGAGGTGCTTAAAGGTGGTCGCAAATTATCCTACAAAAGCCAACATACAAAGAGTCAAGAATCAGATTTACGAATACAACACAGCCTACTCGGTATCTCTACCGCAGGGATTACGAAGAGAAGATTCGATTAATTACAGCGCACATCGCGGTATTCAAGCAGTCATTATTCCCGCGAACTATACGTCAATGGTACGAAAAGAAACTATCATGTGGCACATCGGGAAGCAGCCCCCGCCATGCGTTTCACAATGTTCTACACAATATGAGTGAACAATGCAGATACACAGTCGCTAGTCTGCTTTGTTACGTAAGTCTGTTTTCGTAGACACTTGGCGCTGCATGACTGTGCAAAACTGCGTAACGCTCATCAGCCACTTATCAGGAAACAAAAACTGCTTTTTTCTGACCCCGGTGGGGCAGACGGCCCGCCGGCCCCTGTAATAAATCTCAATTCTGACTTCACCATCTCATCTGCTCATTCTTACGTAAACTACACAATGGTCCCTCGCTGCTACTGAAGCACTGCGCTGTAATTTCTGCATTACGAGCTCCAGGTACATTGACTACACTATAAGTGTGTAACACAAATGCATAATAGGCCTAGTGCTAAATGATTACGTTCGACTGAAAAGTGATAACAACGCGAGAAAAACGAAGAAAAAAAGGAATCAGTTGAAGGAAAATTCCTCTGGCGAATCTCCGATCGTTGCGTCAGAAATGCACAATAGTTCTACAACGTAATGCGTTGTCATCAACATTAACGCTGAGCCATGCGACAATTCGTTATTCTGTTTTGCATCTTTATTGTAAACTGAGTGGCTAAGGGTCACTGGAAGGTTTGTCCCATTCGCACATGCCAGTATGCCCTCCTTAACAAGGGCAAGTCCTCCAGTCCAGATTGTATACCAGTACGGTTCCTTTCAGAGTATGCTGGTACTGTAGCTCCATACTTACGAGAACAGGGTAAGTGCCATAATCCGATTTCCAAAAAATTTCGCTCAATGGAAGCCGAGGCAAAATAAGCGAACATGCGTGTCGGCTTATCCGTAAATACTGGACCGTTTCTGAGAAAACGACTGTCTAAGTTTTCGACTTCGTGTAGACATCTTTTAGCGCGCGTTGAACTCAACGCAACTGGTGACGTAGTGGCTATCATCGCGGCCTCTCAATTTTTGCGTCCCGTACTGGAAATCCGTTTATTGCTTTTCTTTTTCTATTTTATTTATTTTTATTAATCTTCTCATGTTACATACAAGTTACGAGGTACAAGGTCAGTATATTACCTGCAAAATCACAACTGGGTCTCACAATAAGGGTCCATGCTATTTTCGGGGGTCACAATCTTTTCAAATTCTCATATGCTTATACTTCATTCTTAAATCAGTTCTTAATTCTTATATTTTGTTCTTATGTTTATTCTTCGGGAAGCTTTGCTGCATTCCCTTGGATGATATTGATCGTAGAATTATTCGCAACATAGAAATTTCGAACACCAAAAGCATCGGGTGAAGACAAGCTTGCAACAGCGACGTTCCTCCGTATGAATCTCTCAGCAGAAATAAACGTCATTAACTGCCAATAATTTCTTGGCAAACCACGCATAACGGATCACATTTCCAAATCAGGCGCCTAAAGTTGATTATGAATCTAGATACACTACAGGAATTTCACCGAAAACAAATTCAATAATTTTTCCATTCATTTAGTGTTTCTATTTTTCTTTTTTTAAAATTCATTCACGAGACATACCAATAATTGATGAATAAGGAGAACGTTATTTCAATATACAGTGGAAAACATTCGTGTAGTAATCTTCTACGGACAAGGATAAACGAAAACAAAAATAATAATCGGGTTTTGATCACGGCGCACGAAAACGCGAAGCCGCGAATCCAGCCACTTTGCCACCGCTTAGGTTGAATTACGTACTGGTTAAAATACACATAAAGTACCACCAAAACTTTGACCGTCGTTTTTCCAGAAAAGACTGAATATCTACAGATAAGCAGAAACAAGCGTTCGCTTATTTTCACCACTCTTCCATTGAGAGAAGTTTCTGGGAAATCGTGTTCTCTTCATCAGTAATCATATACAATCGCTCGCTCGCTCAAAATTGATCTGAGCACTATGGGACTTAACTGCTATGGTCATCAGTGCCCTAGAACTTAGAACTACTTAAACCTAACTAACCTAAGGACATCACACACATCCATGCCCGAGGCAGGATTCGAACCTGCGACCGTAGCGGTCGCGCGGTTCCAGGCTGTAGCGCCTAGAACCGCTAGGCCACTCCGGCCGGCCGCTCGCTCAAATCAAGTTGAGATCCGTACCTAAAGACTGGAAAGCTGCACATATCACAGCGATACTCAGGAACGAAAATAGGAATAATTTGCCGAAATACAGACCCATATCACTGACGTCCATCTGAAGTAGGGCTTTGGAACATATAGTATGTTCGAGCCTTATGAATTTCGAAGAATACGACCTATTGACACGTAGTCAGCATGAATTCAAAAAATATCGTTTTTACACACAACTAGCTCTTTATGCTCTCCAAGTAACGAGTGCTATCACCGGGGTTCCAAATTGATTCCATATTTCTGTATTTCCAGAAGGCTTTTGACACCGTAGCTGGCAAGCGACTTTTAATCAAATTGGGGGCCTATAGAATGCCGTCTAAGTTGTGCGAATGGATTCGTCATTTGCTGTGAGAAGGGCTATCTGCAGCTGGGCTGGTGCGTAAATCCGTATCATTTTTCCGTAAGTTACAAGAGATACACATAACAGGGGATTTAGTCACCAATAATGCACACATCAAAACAAGTTTTGCATCACCCCGGTTCCCAGAACTCCTGCAGACAGACGTTGACTGTGGATATTGTATCAAAGACACATTTCCTCTAACTGTTCAGAGATGCCACTAAACCCGCCCAAAGATGTGAACAGCCACGCATGAGCAGCCCCTATTGGAAGGATGGGCTCCGACAGCCGATCAGTTCCAGTCACTCCACCAGAAATGACGTACATAGCTCGTGTTGTCTGTAGTTCAACCATGCCTAGATGGTCAATAACGCCGTTCGATCACGTCCGCATTGTTACTTTGTGCCAGGAAGGGCTCTCAACAAGGGAAGTGTCCAGGCGTCTCGGAGTGAACGAAAGCGATGTTATTCGGACGTGGAGGAGACACAGAGAGACAAGAACTGTCGATGAATGCCTCGCTCAGGCGGCCCAAGGGCTACTACTGCAGTGGATGACAGCTACCTACGGATTATGGCTAGGAGGAACACTGACAGCAACGCTACCATGTTGAATAATGCTTTTTGTGCGGCCACAGGACGTCGCGTTACGACTCAAACTGTGCACAATAGGCCGCATGATGCGCAACTTCACTCCCGACGTCCATGGCGAGGTCCATCTTTGCAATCACGACACAATGCAGCGTGGTGCAGATGGGTCCAACAACATGTCGAATGGATCGCTCAGGATTGGCATCTCGTTCTCTCCACCGATGGGTATCGCATATGCCTTCAACCAGACAACCGTCAGAGGCATGTTTGGAGGCAACCTGGCCAGGCTGAACGCCTTAGACACACTGTCCAGCGAGTGCAGCACGGTGGAGGTTCCCTGCTGTTTTGGGGTAGCATTGTGTGGGACCGACGTACTCCGCTGGTGGTCAAGGAAGATGCCGTAGCGGCTGTACGATACGTGAATGCCATCCTCTAACCGGTAGTGCAACCATGTCGGTAGCATATTGGCGAGGCAGTCGTCTTCATTGACGACAATTTGCGCCCCCATCGTGCACATCTTGTGAACGACTTCCTTCAGGATAATGACATCGCTCGACTAGAGTGGCCAGCATGTTCTACAGACATGAACCCTATCGAACATGCCTGGGACAGATTGAAAAGTGCTGTTTATGAATGACATGACCCACTGATCGCTCTGAGGGATCTACGCCGAATCGCCGTTGAGCAGTGGGACAATATGGACCAACAGCGCCTTGATCAACTTGTGGATAATATGCCACGACGAATATAGGCATGCATCAATGCAAGAGCACGTGCTACTGGGTATTAGAGGTGCCGGTGTCTACAGCAATCTGGGCCACCAGCTCTGAAGGTCTCGCTGCATGATCAATAAAAAGGGCGGAAATGATGTTTATGTTGATCTCTATTCCAATTTTCTGTACAGTTTGCGGATCTCTCGGAACCGAGGTGATGCAAAACATTTTTTGATGTGTGATCCTCCTTCACCATTTACAACTGAATGCCAACGCTGGCGTAATTTTTCGATTCAGTGACTGCAGTAATAACGTGGTTTTGAGGCAAAGAACTCATCGAGACATATTAGGAGCGCATTTTCATTCGGAAAGGAAGTTCCTTGGAGGTCCTTCTACAGAGAGCGGAAAAGGTGAAAATCTGAGGGCGCAAGATCGAGTGAATAAGGTGGGTGCGGAATTACATTCCAACGCAGCTCCCATATAGCGTTTTTTGTCAGTCTAGCAGAACGCGGGCGGGCGTCATCGTGAAGTGCCATCACTTCATGTAGTCTCCCTCGTCGTTGTTCTTGGACTGCGTCTGCAAGTCGTCTCAGTTGTTGACAGTAAATGACAGCAGTGATGGTTACACTCCGAGGAAGCAATTCGAAGTACACCACACTGTCGCTGATCCACCAGATGCATAACATCTTTTGTGGAGGCGGGCGATCCTTGTACGTGGACTTGCTGATACATTTTTGCTCAACCATTCCTTTCTTTTCCTTATGCTAGCTTAAAGACACCATTTCTCGTCATTGTTAACGGTTCAGGATACGAATGGTCGGCGTTATTCACGAGCCAACTGATGACGAGCAAGCATATGGCCACCCGCTGATTTTTGTGGTTTTGACTTAGAACTTGCGCTACTCATACACTCGGTTTTTGAAGCTTCCGCAATGCATGTAAATGTCGCCTATTGTGGAACGATCACAGTTCATCACCTTTGCCAGTGACGTGGGTTATTGTGGATAAATGTGTGTAAACGATCTTCATCAAACCCCGATGGACTTACTGTACGTGGAGAAGCACTACAGTAATGTTAAAACGACCTCCTTAAGACGAGAAAACAATTTTCTTGCCGTGCTCTGTCCAATGGCATTATCCAGGTTCACGGAACAAATGCTACTGGCTGTCTCCACTATTGCCTCCCCTCTATTGAACTCAGCAGAAGAATATGTCGGAAATGTTTCGATTTCTGGACTTGGCACAGCTCCATGCACTATATCCAAATGGCACAACGACAGTACGGAAATTCAAATAGCAACAGTGAACAACAAACAAAAAACAATCGGTAAATAAACTCATAGCAACCGGAATGCCAACCTGAAAAACAAAAACGCTACCAACTTATGCACCAGCTTAATAGAAAGAATTTAGAAGACACTGTGAGCAGGTCGCAGGTTCGAATCCTGCCTCGGGCATGGATGTGTGTGATGTCCTTAGGTTAGTTAGGTTTAACTAGTTCCAAGTTCTAGGGGACTAATGACCTCAGCAGTTGAGTCCCATAGTGCTCAGAGCCATTTGAACCACTGTGAGCAGCCCCCTTACATTGTTTGCTGCTGATTCTGTCGCTTACCATCTTGTAAAGTCATCATCAGAAGATTAAAACAGTGGAACAATGATGTAGACGAGCTATCTGTATTGTGTGAAAAGCGGCAATTGGCCCTAAATAACGAAAGGTGTGAAGTGATCCACATGAGCACTAAAAGAAGTCCGATAACTCACAGAAATCTGTAGACTGTCAATGCAGCTAAATACTTATGGATTACAATTACGAATAACTTATACTGGAACGACCGCATAGACAATGTTGTGGGGAAGGCGAACCAGAGGCTAGGTTTTATTGGCAGTACACTTACAAGATGCAGCAGGTTGTGCTGTTCCGACTCGCTCCTGATGTCAAGTACAAGCTTTCTACGACGAAATTTATTAATAGGTAAGGACTTTTTATTTCTTACATCGATGATGTCGTGACCCTCCTTCTTCACGCCGCTGTTGCACATTCGAGTCTAACCAAATACAAAACGAACCTACATAATCAAGCAATTAAGTCTCCTTCTGTTCAGCCCAGTTTTTCAATAGCACAGCTTTTTCGCTAACAAGAAGGAGGAATATTTTGAATGTAGAATATTGAATTCCGGTCGCAGGCAAAAAGTCTGCAATTTTGTGAAACAATGTCTCAATAAGTCGATGTTTGCAGTTTCTTCTTTTATGCAAATTTATAATGATAATTTCTTCCGATAAACCCTTCCAGACTACAGAAACGTTGAAATAGCTATCTCCATTAATGGTCAGTTTGCCGGCCGCTGTGGCCGAGCGGTTGTAGGCGCTTCAGTCTAGAACCGCGAGACCGCTACGGTCGCAGGTTCGAACTCTGCCTCGGGCATGGATGTGTGTGATGTCCTTAGGTTAGTTAGGTTTAAGTAGTTCTAAGTTCTAGGGGACTGATGACCTCAGAGGTTAAGTCTCGTAGCGCTCAGAGGCATTTGAACCATTTGGAAATGGTCACATTGCAAACTATTTTAATATAACTTAATGATTAAATTGACTGCAATGAACCTGTAGCATTCACAGTTGGGTTCTATAAACGCTTATCCAAACAAACACAAATGAAAATACCACGCACACTCACCCCTTATCCAAACAAACACACACACACACACACACAGAGAGAGAGAGAGAGAGAGAGAGAGAGACAGAGAGAGAAAACAAAATTCAAATTCTCAGTAACCCATGGGAACGCAAAAGAACATGGATCTGCCTAAGTAAAAAAAAAGTAGCAGCAAACACATGGGCGAAATATTTTGGAACAACCAAAGTCGAATTAACATTATTTGGTTGCAGATGACCCGCTAGCAGTGCATGATAATGTGCAAATGATTACGTATCACATGAGTTCCAAAAGAAATCCGTTGGAATTCGATTACTCGATAAATAGTACAATTCTCAAGGCTGTCAATTCAGCTAAGTACCTGGGTGTTAAAATTACGAACAACTTCAGTTGGAAAGACCACATAGATAATATTGTGGGGAAGGCGAGCCAAAGGTTGCGTTTCATTGGCAGGACACTTAGAAGATGCAACAAAACACTACACCCGTTCGTCCTCTGTTAGAATATTGCTGCACGGTGTGGGATCCTTACAAGGTGGGATTGACGGAGGACATCGAAAGGGTGCAAAAAAGGGCAGCTCGTTTTGTATTATCACTTAATAGGGGAGAGAGTCTGGCAGATATGATACGCGAGTTGGGATGGAAGTCATTAAAGCAAAGACGTATTTCGCCGCGGCGAGATCTATTTACGAAATTTCAGTCACCAACTTTCTCTTCTGAATGCGAAAATATTTTGTAGAGCCCAACCTACATAGGTAGGAATGATTATCAAAACAAAATAAGAGAAATCAGAGCTCGAACAGAAAGGTTTAGGTGTCCGTTTTTCCCGCGCGCTGTTCGGGAGTGGAATGATAGAGTGATAGTATGATTGTGGTTCGATGGACCCTCTGCCAAGCACTTAAATGTGAATTGCAGAGTAATCATGTAGATGTATAAGTGGAAATGATCCTGCACAAGCGTATAATGTAAAATTAAGGTAATGACAAAAATTGTTCTTTGGGCCTTATTTTCATATATTAGTTATCACTCAAAATACACTGACGGAAATAAAACCGCAACACCAAGGGGGAGATGTGCGATATAAAGAAAAGGTGATAGACGCGTTTCTACATCTGAACGATGATGTCTATTCAAATTTCGCGCCAGTCGCATAAGAGTGACGCAAGCAGCGCCTCTATGACGATGAAAATCAGGTTTTCTTTAAATACGCACTGGAACGGTCGTGAGCGTTTGTTGCGTTCGAGAGTGGACGGGTGAGTTGATTTTAGTGAAGAATTCCTTTAAGGTGAGAAACCATTATCAACACTCACAGTGTATGAACGAGGTCTTGTAATAGGGCTACGAGAAGCTGAATGCTTCTTCTGCAATAATGCAGGAAGACTTGGCAGGAATGTAGCCACTGTACATGCCTGCTGGCAGCGGTGGTCATGGTTGTTGGCTGATTTGGGGGAGGGGACCTAACAGCGAGGTCATCGGTCCCACTCGATTAGGGAGGGATGGGGAAGGAAGTCGGCCGTGCTCTTTCAAGGGAACCATCCCAGCATTTGCCTGAAGCGATTTAGGGAAATCACGGAAAACATAAATCAGGGTGGCCGGACGCAGGTCTGAAACGTCGTCCTCCCGAATGCGAGTCCAGTGTGCTAACCACTGCGCCACCTCGCTCGGTATCGGTGGTCATGAGAATATAAAATTAATCGTTGCTAAAGCAGATGCCAGGCTGAGATTCATTGGAAGAATCCTAAGGAAATGCAGTCCGAAAACAAAGGAAATAGGTCACAGTACACTTGTTCGCCCACTGCTTGAATACTGCTCACCGGTGTGGGATCCGTACCAGATAGGGTTGACAGGAGAGATAGAGAAGATCCAACGCAGAGCAGCGCGCTTCGTTACAGGATCATTTAGTAATCGCGAAAGCGTTATGGAGATGGTAGATACACTCCAGTGGAAGACTCTGCAAGAGAGACGCTCAGTAGCTCGGTATGGGCTTTTATTGAAGTTTCGAGAACATATCTTCACCTAGGAGTTGTAACACTACGCTACTGCGCACGATACTTACTAAAGCCTGTACTATGGTAAGTTGACGGGCTTCACCTTATAAGAAAGGATTTTGGTTTATACGTTGACCGCGTGTACCTGAATGGAGGCAAAATCAGACTTTCACCCACTCAGTAACAACAATGATACGTCACGCAAGCCTGAAGTGCAACTACACGTTATGACGGACAAGAAACAACACAGCAGATGCTACCAATTTGTTAATAAAACGGTCGCCAGCCTAATTAGGCATTAACTGAGTTTCTTCCCTGTACAAGTTGCTGTACTTTCATACAAAACAACACGTAATAACACTGCATAATATGGTAACTTTTAGAACCAGAATGTTTACTGAACTAATAATTTCACTTTCTGTACTAATATGAACAAGCCATAAATACACAGCAACACACTATAATGTTTACTACAAACTTCGTACTGTCCATTGATCTGATTAAAATCGGGCATAGGTTACCCTAGAAATAGCACTTTCGAAACACACATACAATGTCAATTTTGAAAAAGGTAAAACACTAATAAATTTTGGTTTAATATTGACTTAAACTTTGCTGGTCAAATCGGTTGAGTACACTTCAGAATTTAAATGAATAGAAAAGAAAAGGGGGGGGGGGGGGGGGGGGGACGACCCTGAAACTGTTATGATCACTGTATCGAAAATATTTATTAAAGGATTCATTAAGCACTCAAGATTTCCAATAGGTGAGTTACTACTCTTTTTAGCTTATTTCCTGCTCATTTAATTACCATTTTATCTGCCTCAAATAACTAAACTTCATTACTAAACCAATTTCAACATTATCTTCCAACTTTGCCAGACCTATATATTCATTAACAACAAAGTTCTTTAAACATCATTCTAACATAGATAGGTCTGCGGGTAAGTATTATTAACATAAACTTTAAATCTTCATTTCGGGACACTCGGATTGCACAACATGTGGAAAGGACCCTGTCTAGGTTAGTGATGAGGATAATTAAATGATAGAACAGTTCTGGTAAAAGTTAAGTTGTTATGGAACAGTCAGGAACAAAAGTAACACTGGTCCACACGAATACAGTACTAAAAGTTTCAACCTGTTCGTGTCGATGCGGCGGTTGGCGGGGGGCGAGATGGCGAGGCGCAAAGCACACATACAATCACAGCTTTGGCTCTTGATGTATCGGCACTTTGCTTCTTCTTAGCGTCGCAATACTTTTCCATTTAGTGCCTATGGAAATAGCCATGCTGTATAGTCGTCGGAAACGGCACATCCGAGGCTCAATGAAATCACGTTTTCCAGGAGAGCCTCCTCGATCCAGAGCGTGTTTCTCAGACCGATGCCCAACTCCGACTACTCCTGCTGAGCCCGTTATGCCGTGCCGCGCCCGTGTGCATTTTCCCGCGCTCGCCTGCCATCCACCTTTTACCGCTCCCCTACAGACAGGGTATTCACCAAAGGTTTTGCATTCTACATATCCTAGCACATTGCCTACGTATGGACCAGGCGCACAATTACAACTTTAACATCTTACAACAGTTTCAACATTTCTTACATTTCCATTTTGTTATAATATTGCTTGCAATTTGACATAAACATTAATATTCACATCGAAAATTGTTTATAGTTTCTTTAACATAATGACATGAAAAGAAAAAAGAAATGAAATCAGAACATCGCTTACACTAATTTATCGAAAATCAGAAGAAAAAATTATTATATGTACAGTTGTTGTTGTTACAGAGTCAAGCAGTATATTGCTCCCTCCTACGTATATCTCGCGAAGAGACCATGAGGATAAAATCAGAGAGATTAGAGCCCACACAGAGGCATACCGACAATCTATCTTTGCACGAAAAAAATACTGGAAAAGAAGGGATAACCGATAGAGGTACTCATGGTACCCTCCGCCACACACCGTGAGGTGGCTTGCGGAGTATGGATGTAGATGTAGATGTAGATGTACGGTGGCAAGAAGACCAGGCTCCGGACGGCCACGTGACACTAACGTGAGGGAAGACTTCGTGTTTGGCGTATGGCTCCGGAGCATTGTACTACACCTGGAAAAAAAATGGTTCAAATGGCTCTGAGCACTATGGAACTTAACATCTGAGGTCATCAGTCCCCTAGAACTTAGAACTACTTAAACCTAACTAACCTGAGGACATCACACACATCCATGCCCGAGGCAGGATTCGAACCTGCGACCGGAGCGGTCACGCGGTTCCAGATTAAAGCGCCTAGAACCGCTCGGCCCTACATCTGGAGGAGCAATTTGAGTAACAGTTGGCACCACAGTGACACAACGGTCTGTTACAAATCGGTGAGACAGCTGCGAACGAGATGCCCTGTATCGTACATTCCACTAACCCCACTCCGCGCGATATAGCCGAGCGGCCCAAGGCGCCTTGTCACGGTTCGCGCGGCTGCCCCCGTCGAAGGTTCGAGTCCTCCCTCTGGCATAGGTATGTGTGTTGTCCTTAGGGTAAGTTTAAGTTAGATTAAGTAGTGTGTAAGGTTAGGGACCGATGAGCTCAGCAGTTTGGTCCCACAAGACCTTACCACCACTAACCCCAAACCACCGCCATTTGCAACTGCAGTGGTGCCAAGCGAGAGCTGGCTGAAGGGAATCGTGGAGGCCTGTTGTGTTTTATGTTGAAATCTGGTTGTGCCTCGGTGCCAGTGATGGCCGTGTGTTGGTTAGAAGGAGACCAGTTAGGGCCAGCAACCAACCTGTCTGCGTGCCGGACACACCGGACTTACACCTTAGTTATGGTCGGGAGTGCGATTTCTAACGACAGCACGAGCACTCTCGTGGTTATCCTACACACCCTGACTGTAAATTCGTACTTCAGTCCGGTGATTCAAACTGTCGTGCTGCCTTTAACGAACGGCATTCCTGTACAACAGGCATGGAACTCCATCCCTCAAACTGACATCTGGCAACCGTATGACACAATGTAAGGACGTCTGCATGCTTGCTTTCAACAGTCTGGCCGTTACACCAGTTATTATAGTACCGATATTTCATATTTGCCGTGGCTTATCTCGCGTTTACATTAACATGTGTTCTTGTCCAGTTAGTCACTTAAATATGTTACCTAGACAAATGAATTCCCTAAATTCCGTTACTCTACATTAATTTATTTTTTGGTGTTGTGGTTTTTTTCCGTCAGTGTATGTTCACATTTTACAATTTTAATAAAGAAACCCCACTGATAATGGTACAGTTGCGCTGAAACATACAGGGTGGCGCACGAAATGTGTTACTATTTTGTTTTTGAATATAAACTTTATTGTCAATACAATCTGGAAGGAACATATACTACAATGAAGAGCCGTCCATGGAGATTTGTTCTAACTCAGCACATCCTCAATATGTCCACCATTTCGTTTCCTAACTTCCTTCAAACGAACACTGAAGTTAGTGATTACCCTACGGCACATGTCTTCCGTAATTTCACTGCAAGCTTGAAGAATAAGTCTTCTAAGCTCCATTAAATCACATAGACGTTTTGGGAAAAAATTTTCCTTTAAGTACTTCCAAAGAAAAAAGTCACATGGATTGAGGTCTGGACTATTGGGGGGGCCAATTTTGTCCGTCATGGAAGCGACCTGGAAACCTGAGTGAAATGATCCGTATGTCGAAATGCTCGTGTAAGAAGTCCAACACAGTGTTTGCAGTATGTGGCCTTGCCCCATCTTGCATAAACCACTGCGTGTTGGAGGGCAAGGCAGTAGCAAGAAGCTGTGGAATGAAGCTATTGCGAAGCATGCTCAAATAACGCTCGCTGTTCACAGTTTGTTAAAAAAAAAAGGGTCCAATAAGTCCGTGACTGGAAATTGCTGCCCACGCTGTAATCCTCGGGGCATAATGTTCTCGTTGATGAAGCACTTTTGGGTTTTCAGTGGCCCAAAAGCGTACATTTTGTTTGTTAACCACACCGTCTAAATGAAAATGCGCCTCGTCTGAAAACCAAACGTTGTTGAGACTTTCTTCCCTATCCTCCGCCCTCTGAGGAAACTGTAGTCTCTGCTGCTGGTGTTCTTCAGTGAGCTCGTACCGCTTCAATATTCTCCGGCGAACAAACAGGCTTAGGCCGAGGTCGCTTCGCTTCCAATACTGTTCCTTCCTGTACAAATTTATCGTACAACCTGTGGATGGTCTTCTTGCAAAGGACCCAGCGTGTGTTAAACTGTTGTCGAGAACGCCTCTGAGTCACAACAAGGCTTTTCGTGTCATGGAAAAGTAACACAATTGCCGATCGTTGCTGTGTCGTCAGTCTTCCATTGTCAGCCATTGCTGCTTAACTAGTCTCCTAGCGGCAGTATCGTGAATTATACGTCATTTCGTAACTCATTTGTTTTTCCAAGCTTTGCTGGTACTGCTGTAGAGATTCCAGTGGGACATCTAATGTGCGTCGTAAATTGTGAGAGAAACAATTGGTTACACATTTCGTGCGCCACCCTGTATCTGGATCACGTGAAAAATAGTGTTTTGTGCAAGAGGTGGACCTTCTACCCCATAATACGATTAATAAGGTTTCCAGGGTTTTAATTTCAATGGAACTTAAGAAGTTGGAGTATTCTGTCAGGATCTTCATTCGCTTGAAATTCGTAGTATGTACCGTTTCCGAGCAATGCTCAGCGAATGCAAACTTGATTGGTGGCCCCAAGCGCACGTTCCGTTGATGTCCAACGCAGCGTTCTTCCTGCGATAAACTGCACTGGTAACAGATCAGGCAGTTCCGACTTACGGAGGCCTAAATCGTCTTTAACGTTGCACAGGAACGATTTGATCTTGGCGGCCACAGTGTATCAACATTGCTGTCTCACAAATTGGATTAGAGCAACATCTCTAAATCAGGTGTCCAACTTATTCTCCATAACGTTTTGAGATAGAGAGAAATGTGCGCATAGTTTGTCCCTTACAGTTTGACTAAGTATAAAAAACAACGGTCATGGGTGCCTTCCACGATTTGACTAAAATGCAAATTACGGATAATTCTTTTCTGGAAAAAAAATATTACGGCTGACGAGAATTGGTGTTATTAATACGAGCCAGCTATAAAACGACAAAGTGCAGAAATTCACATGTAGAGTCAACTCTTTGACAACATAACCGACATTCAAGTCAATGTGACAGGTTAAGTTGAATAACATCCCAAGGAAGGACTTTTTGACAGTTTCACAAGACTGTATGAACATTCTGTGCGTTGTACTCGTGTGGGGGAAGAACAGAGCAGTCTTACGTATTTTCATAAGTGCGTGGTATTGTGAGTTTGTGCAGGGAGGCAGCGCCGAGCCGGAAGAAGCCGCTGGGAAGTTGTATCACATAAGTTGTGGTCCGATAACTCTGCTGCCGCTCAGCTGAAGAGAAGGAGTGCATATACTGGAACTGGTATAGAGAATGGCTACACAATTTTATCTTGAGAGAGCGTGCTATATTGTTTTAACTGATCATAGCATGCACATATTGCTCGTCTCTTTCAATTGTCTTCAGCGATACGAGGTAACGTGTTACTTTTTTCCTCATTGTTAGGTATGTTAAGCAGAGGCAGTGTAGCTAATTAGGTTTTCCTATGAACTGTGCAGCAGAATAACGATTAGACTGAGAGCAATATGCAAAAAATTTTTTACGTTCACATCCAATGTTCCAACTGCATTCAGGAGTTTGTAAGTTGTCGTTTTATTCACCGAATAGATTGGCAATATCTATGTGTGTGTGTTTTTTAAATATTGCTGATGCAGGAGTCAAGCAAAGGGTGTAGGTTCGAGTCGTAGTAAGGTATATGTGGGTTTGTCGTAGTATTACTCTAATAAATAATAAGTTTCTTTTTTCTTTACCTCGGTCAGACTAATATTCCCACCTCATGCCTGTCTAAAGTAATAACAAATAAAGATTTTGTGATTAATATTTGACTGGATTTTTAACTCATTTCACCCTAAACGAGCCGATTAAGAAAGGTCACTGTTGTATAATAGGGTCAATTTTGTAAATGTACGGTAAGCCACGCTGTAGAATGACGAAACTGCATGTGCCGAGCTCTTATGTTATTCTTTTCTGATGGTGTGGCTTGTCAGTCCCAGTTTCTTTACCCCGTATGCAAGGGTAAGAACTGGCCAGTAGTGACATACAGAGGTTATTCATTGGTTGAGCCTCACCAGTACATCTTCAAAGTAATGATATATTGTACCGTTGCGCAGTATATGTACCGACGTCTCTTTAAACATGCTTGGATGTAGTCAGATGCATATTGATGCTTCCATAGACGAGTACACTTGACTATTAACAGACGCCGTACACACGGAACCTATTTTTATAACGTAATATGCAGATCCTAATAGTCAGTAAAGTCAAATCTTCAACGCTGCATAAAAACTGCAAACCGTATTCACTACTGGCAGTGACTACATTGCTTGTACATCTTCACCTGCCTTCCTCTTAATACAGTGTAGGAGACTTGTCATTTCAACAGCCTTGGGGAAATAGATTGTTGTAAAATTGATTGGTTCTGGTAGCTGTCTCCAGGCAGGTATAGAGGAGGGCATGGCAATCTGTCAGCACAGGATTCTCGAAGAGGCCGGGCTGCATGCCACAAAAACTGCGTTGTGCGAGAAGTGAAAAGAAATCCTTTTTAGCTAGATAAGATCCGAAGGCCAGGTGAAAACACAGAGCTTTGGAGTGCGGGCACAGCCATTGAACATTACTATGCCACCCTGGAATGTGTGTTAAAATCTTAGTAAGGGGTTCTGCGACTGACTCGCAGTAATAATTTCAGCAAAAGGGGGAACGTCCCTGTGTGTGCATACATGCAGAGCTTTTGATTGGTCATGGCTAGCAATCTGTTGCGTACTGGGAAAGATTTTCTGATTTGTTCCCCCACTATACCTTACTTGTTAATACGAGTAGGAACTGTTAAAGTTAGTTATAAAATTATTCTTGTTTGGAACTGTAAAAGTTCTGCTGCAAATGGGAGGCTAGACTCCGACATCGGCAGAACCAGGTAAGTTTTGCAGAGTAAAGTCGGGATACACTTGTGTCAGGAGATTTAAAAAAAGCACGCTTGCTTTGAGGCACCGCACACATGACACTTGTTCCAGGGCTGGAGGCAGAGCTGTGGAGAGAGATATCTCCAACATAGAGCAAAGTACAAAAGCCAAGTCTTCTACTGAAGTCGTCTTCTACACCCACACAGCTTAAGACTAGTAAGCACGTGCCACCGACAAATCTGCCAAGACGAAGCGATGTGAAGCTATTAATTTCCATCAGGGTTTCATTTTGCACATGTACTTTTCACAGCCAGCTATTTACACCCATCATGCACGTTGGCGGAAGTATTTGTGATCATTCATGGTTTTCTGGTGACCTTTTCTTACAGTCAGGTGAGAAAAAGTCGTGGGAGTAATCCTAATATTGTGTCGGACCTCCTTTTTATCGGTGTAGTGCACCAGCTCGACATGGCTAGGACTCAACAAGTTGTTGGAAGTCCCCTGCATAAATATTGAGCATTGCTGTCTGTACAGACGTCCATGTTGTCAGCGCAGGATTTTGTACACGAACAGATCGCTCAATTATGCCACGTAAATGTTCGATGGGATTCGTTTCGAGCGATCAGGATGGCCAAATCATTCACTCGAATTCTCCAGAATGTTCTTCAAACCAATCGCGAACAACTGTGGCCTGGTGACACGGCATTTTCATCCATAAAAATTCCATGGTTGTTTGGGAACAGCTGCAATTGGTCTCATTGTTGCCGAACGTAGCCATTTCTAGTCAATGAGCGGTTCACTTGAATCAGAAGACCCAGTCTATTCCGTGCAAACACAGGCCACACCATTATGGAGCCACCAACAACTTGCACAGTGCCTTGTTGACGACTTGCGTCCATGGCTTCGTGAGATTTGCACCAACCTCGACCCCCACCATCAGCACTTACCAGCTGAAACTGGGACTCATCTGACCATGCCACGGTTTTGCAGTCGTCGAGGATGCAACCGATACGGCCACGAGCCCAGGAGAGGTGCTGTAGACTATTTCGTGCTGCTAGCAAAGGCTTTCACGTCGGTCGTCTGCTGCCACAACACATTAATGCCAAATTTTGCTGCACTGCCCTAACGGATACGTTCCTCGTACGTCGCACATTGATTTCTAGTTTTATTCCACGCGGTGTTGCTTGTCTGTTAGCACTGACAACTCTACACAAGCGTCGGTGCTCGCAGTCATTAAGCGAAGGCTGTCGCCCAGTGTTTTGTCCATGGTGGAAGGTACTATCTGAATTTTGGTATTCTGGGCACACCCGTGACAATGTGGATTTCGGAATACTGAAGTCCCTAATCATTCCCGAAATGGAATTTACCACACTTCTAGCTCCAACTAGCATTCCGCATTCAAAGTCTGTTAATTCCCTTTGTGTGACCGTAATTACATAGGAAACCGTTTCACATGAATCATCTGAATACAAATGACAGCTTCGCTATTTTTTTCTTTATTGTATTTCAATTCCCCATCGGGGTGGTCTGGCAGCAGCATATGCGCTGATCTTCAGCCGAAATACATAGAACAAACAATAGAAGACATTTAAAAATAACAAAGGAGAGAATATGGTGAACATAGATATAAAAAAAGGGGGAACATCATGGAAGGCAATAGACAAAAAACGGGGTGACTGTAAAATGGAGATAAAAAACTGTTTAAAAGTAGCACACACAAAAAGCCACACACTGCGACAATTAAAAGAACACAAGGCACAGTATCGACAGATGGCGTAGCACATCACAGACACTGATGGCGAACCTCAAGGCAGTACACAATTAAAATCACACCTCTTGATGCACAGGAGAAACAGCACTAAACACAACACTGATGTGGCACACTGACGATGATCAAAACAGAGGATCTGCCAGGCGCAAGGAGATGAGGAAGACCGGAAGAAGGGAGGGAGGGGAAGAGATGGGGGAGAAGAGTGGGGGGTGCACTGAGGAGGGCGAGGTAGGGAGGGATTTGGGAAGGAAAGAGGCAAGTATGGGGTGCAGGGTCTCAGGGGAGGGGGGGGGGAAGGAAGAAAATCCGCTCAGGGAGAAGGAGGGAAGAGGGAAAAGGGGGCCCTGGGGAGGGGGGGGGGGGGAACAAGGCCAGGCTATAGTTGGAAGGAAGGGTAGATGTCACGGCGAAGTTCGTCATCCGGGAGGGGGAGGCGTTGGAAATTGCTCTGATGAAGGAGATGGAGGGTGTGGACGTGGAGAGAGGGAGGGATACAGCGATAGAGGCGCGGCAATGTGCAGGGGGTGGAGAGGAAGGAGGAAACCAGAGGGTGGGGGAGATCAAGCCTGCGGACAATGTAAAGGATGCGGCGATGTTGGAGGAACAGGAGGAGGTGGGGGAAGGGGATCAGTTCATACAGGAGCCATGTGGGGGAAGGAAGGCGGATACGGAAGGCAAGGCGGAGCGCATAGCGTTCAAGGATTTGGAGGGCCTTGTAAAAGCAGGTGGGGGCGGAGATCCAGGCAATGCTGGCATAACAGAGGATAGGACGGATGAGGGGTTTGTAGGTGTGGAGGATGGTAGAAGGATGCAATCCCCATGTCCGGCCAGACAGGAGTTTCAGAAGGCAGAGGCAGGAATGGGCTTTCTGCTGGACGGTCTGGAGATGAGGGGTCCAGGGGAGGTGTCGGTCGAGGGTGAGGCCAAGGTATTTCAGGGTGGGGGTGAGCTGGATGGGATGACCATAATGGGTGAGGTAGAAATCATGGAGGCGAAAGGAGCGAGTGGTGCGGCCTATGATGATTGCCTGGGTTTTGGAGGGGTTGAGACGGAAGAACCACTGGTTACGCCAAGTGGTGAACTGGTTAAGGTGGGTTTGGAGGGTACGTTGAGACCGTTGAAAGGTAGGATAGAGAGCCAGGAAGGCGGTGTCATCAGCATACTGGAGACGGTGGACTGGTGGGGGTGGTTTGGGCATATCAGCTGTATATGGTTCAAATGGCTCTGAGCACTATGCGACTTAACGTCTGAGGTCATCAGTCGCCTAGAACTTAGAACTAATTAAACCTAACTAACCTAAGGACATCACACACATCCACGCCCGAAGCAGGATTCGAACCTGCGACCGTAGCGGTCGCTCGGTTCTCCGCTGTATACAAGAGATAAAGGAGAGGGGAGAGGACAGAACCCTGGGGAACACCAGCCGTGGGATAAAAGATACGGGAGTTTGTGTTGTGGAGGGTGACATAGGAAGGACGGTGCGAGAGGAAGGAAGCGACCAGACGGACAGAATTGATAGGCAGGGCGTAGGTTTGGAGTTTAAAGAGGAGATCGGGATGCCACACACAGTCATAGGCATTTTGGAGGTCAAGGGAAACAAAAATGGCAGAGCGACGGGAGTTGAGCTGGAGGGACAGAAGGTGAACATGGTTGAGGAGTTGGTCTTCAGCAGAGAAGGAGGGTCGGAAGCCACACTGGGTAAGGGGGAGGAGGTGGTGCTGAGCAAGGTGCTGATGGATACGGCGGGAGAGGATGGATTCAAAGACCTTACTGAAGACGGAGGTGAGGCAGATGGGATGATAGGAAGAGGCGGCAGAAGGGGGTTTGTTGGGTTTGAGGAATAAGAGGATGCGGGAGGTCTTCCACAGGTCAGGGTAGAGAGGATGACATTATAGAGATGGGTGAGGACAGTCAGGAAGGAATAGGGGCTTTCTCGAAGGTGACAGTAGGTGACACAGCCGTGACCAGGGGCCGTGTTGCGTTTGGACCGGAGGATAAGTTTAATATCTTGTGCTGTGATGGGAGACTAGGAGCAAGTGGAGCGACCGAGGTATCGGCACGTTCCATGACGGTGGGGAAAAGAGAATAATCGAAGTGGGGATCATCGGGGATAGAGAAGATCTCGGGAAGATGGGAAGCAAAGTGGTTGGCCTTACTGAGGTTGTCAGGAAGGGGGCGATCGTTATGGAGGAGGGGGTAGTGGGGAGCGGAGAGGGAGCCAGTAAGGCGATGGAAGGCGGACCAGTACTTGGAGGAGCTGATAGGGAGGGTGGCGTTGAGACGTGTGCAGGTCTGGCGCCAGTCTCGGCGTTTCGTTGCTGTAATAAGGTTCCGTATGTGCGGTTGTATTTGCCGGTGGCGTTGGAGTGTATCCCTGGCGAGTGCACAGGAAGGAGCGATAGAGGCGGCGGGATTCACGGAGGAGGAGGACAGCCCGCAGAGGGAGAGTGGGACGGTGTGGGTGGATGGTTTTAGTAGGAACATGGGCCTGCACGGCGTCAGTAATTACCTTCTGAAGGAAGGACGAGGCGTGGATGATGTCGGCAGGATGGCGATAGGTAAGGGGGTGGCTTTCGACCTGGGTGGAGATGGAGTCCCGGTAGGCATCCCAGTTGGCACGGCGATAGTCATGGACGACCTTGGGAGGGGCTGCAGGGTGCGGAGCCGGAAGGGGCAGCTCCGCCAATGTAGTGCCCTTTTATACGTTGTGTACACGATACTACCGCCATCTGTATACATGGATATCGGTATCCCACGAGTTGTCACCTCAGTGTAAATCATAACCTTTTTCACAATCACTGGTCGTATTTGTGACGGAGTTTCATATCATTCTTTTATATACCCACCAACCTAGGCCTCCAATTCCTTATCCACCTATTAAATCCTATTAAACGTTTATATTCGTATGCCTGATTCAGTGGGAAATCATTTTCTTTAACATCTTATGATAATAAACCATATTATTCTTCTGACCACTCTCCCTTGCATGACATTGATTCTTTTAAATTTGCATGATCTTATAGGGAGCTTCCCTTCCCTGTATGTCATCAGGGATCAGATCTGTAGCATCTTAGGGGTATGCCAAAGAACTCAACCAACATCTCATATAATCTTGAAACAAGGTACCCTCCGCCACACACCGTCAGGTGGCTTGCGGAGTATAGATGTAGATGTAGACTCTGCAAGAGAGACGCTTAGTAGCTCGGTACGGGCTTTTGTTGAAGTTTCTAGAACATACCTTCACCGAGAAGTCAAGCAGTATATTGCTCCCTCCTACGTATATCTCGCGAAGAGACCACGAGGAGAAAATCAGAGAGATTAGAGCCCACACAGAGGCATACCGACAATCTTTCTTTCCACGAACAATACGAGACTGGAATAGAAGGGAGAACCGATAGAGGTACTCAAGGTACCCTCCGCCACACACTGTCAGGTGGCTTGCGGAGTATAGATATAGATGTAAACATTTTGTACTGGTGGGTTGTGTTCAATACAACATGGTAGTCGTGAATCCCACACGTCAACAATATTAAGAGATGGAATGCACAAGTTTTTTAAGTTTTGCAGGATGATTATGTTTTCACGGTATCCTACAAACACTACATACTCCGTCGCTTGATTTGCCTGTGATTGAGACTATGTGATCATACAATTTCATATCTTCACAAATTGTTACATCCAGGTACAGCTCATAAATTGTATGAGCTGATTTATTCCAGGTGTGGTTAATTGATGCTGTAATCATAGCATACTGCTTTCTTGTCTTTCGTGAAGTGCATAATTCTGCAATTCCTGTATATTTCATTCAAGTTTGTTACAGCCTGTTTATGCCACTTAGAAATATTACCCCGATGTGACTGGATATTTGTTCTTCGTTTGTCAAATTGTTCTTCATTCTACATAACAGCATCATTAGCAAAAAGTTTGCGGTTACTAATAAAATCATCAGTCAGGTCATTAATGTACATGATTAATAGCTAGGATCCTAGCACAATTTCCCGTGGTATGTTTGTCGGTGTCTCTCCATCCAAGACGGCGTAATGCGTCCACCATACCAATAAATCGTCAGTCCAGTCACAAATTTCGTTTGGGACGCCATACGACGGTACTTCTGCTAATAAGCGTTGGTGTGATAGTGAATCATATTCTTTGTAAAAGTCAAGAAATATTGCAACCACTTGATTAATTTGATCTGTGGGTTTCAGGATGTCACGTTAAAAATGCACAAGCTTTGTTCTGTGTGATCCATGTTTTCGGAATTCATGCTGGTTCGCATGTATGGAATTATTCTGTTCGAGATACTGCCTTACGTTTGAGCTCAGAATATCGTTGAAAGAAGTAAAACAAATGTTTATTTAGCAGTTTTTGGCGGTTTGAAGATGTCATTCACGAACTGAGAGTTGTGGACCAATATCAGCAAAAAGATATCTAGCGGATATCCTTCAAGTCTCCCTGCATTTCGTAACAAACTGCTAATGCTGTCACTTCTCTGTGAACTACTGAGTTGTCTATAAATAGCTTCTCGGAGCACAGAAAGCGTCGCAAAAAGATCAACTAACGTCCGTAGAAAAACAGTTGCGACCCGAAGCCTACGAGAAAGACTGGCCGCGGTGCGTACATCAGGAGGGTAGGCCTGAACTCGCTCGCTCGCACAGTTCCACAGACGAACTCCGTTTTTAGGCGTCTTAGCTCGTAACTGGGTATTTACAATTAAGCGCCAAAGAAACTGGTATAGGGATGCGTATTCAAATACAGACATATGTCAACAGGCAGAATACGGTGCTGCGCTTGGCAATGCCTATATAACACAACAAGTGCCAGGAACAGTTGTTAGATCGGTCACTGCTGCTACAATGACATGTTATTAAGATTTAAGTGAGTTTGAACGTGGTGTTATTGCCGGCGCACGAGCAATGGGACGCAGCATCTCCGAGGCAGCGATGAAGTGGGAATTTTCCCATACGATCATTTCACGAGTGTACCATGAATATCATGAATCATGTAAAACATCAAATCCCCGATATCGCTGCGGCCGGAAAAAGATCCTGTAAGGACGGGACCAACGACGGCTGAAGAGGATCGTTCAACGTGACAGAAGTGCAACCCTTCCGCAAATTACTGCAGATTTCAATGCTGGGCCATCAACAAGTGTGGGCGTGCAAACCATTCAACGAGATATCATCGATATGGGCTTTCGGAAGGCCCACTCGTGCACCCTTGATGGCGGTATACGACACGAAGCTTTTCTCCCCGCCTGGGCCCGTCAGCAGTGAAATTGGACTGTTGATAACTGGAAACATGTTGCCTGGTCGAATGAGTCACATTGCATCGAGGGGATGGACGTGTACAGGTATGGAGACGACCTCGCGAATCCATGGACCCTGCTTCTCAGCAAGGTACTACTCAAGCTAGTGGAGGCTCTGTAATGGTGTGGGGCGTGTACAATTGGAGTAATATGGAAGCCTTGTTATGTCTAGATACAAGTCTGACAGGTGACAGGTACGAACCATCCTGTCTGATATCGGCATCCATTCAAGTCCATTGTGTATTCCGAGGACTTGGGCAATCCCAGCAGGACAATGCGACACTCCGCAACTCCAGAATTGCTACAGAGTGGCTCCAGGAACACTCTTCTGAGTTTAAACACTTCCGCAGGCCACCAAATTCCCCAGACATGTACATTATTGAGCGTATCTGGGCTGCCTTGCAACGAGATCTCCAACCCCTTGTACTCTTACGAATTTGCGGACAGCCCTGCAGGATTCATGGTGTCAGTTCCTTCAGCACTACTTCGGACATCAGTCAGTCGAGTCCATGCCACGTCGTGTTGCGCAACTTCTGCGTGCTCGCAGGGGCGCTACACGATATTGTGCAGGTCTTTCAGTTCCTTTGGTTATTCAGTGTATGTACAAACGAGAATAATATTTTCTACTGGAAAACATTATTACGGAGTCTTACTGATTACTAGTACTACAATGGAACAGCAACTTTGCATTATGCTGTAATTTAAGAGCTACGTTCGGCATTCACTGATCAGGCAAAACATTGTGACCACTATCCACCGCGGCGTTGGGTGTCGCATGGTGGCACTGCGGGCACGTGACGTGGTAACAGAAGTATGTAAGCAGAACAGACATGGACGAGGGATCACTCTGTCAAAGATATGATGGGCTGCTAATGGGGAAATACTTTGAGATAAGTGACTTTGAGAAAGGGCAGATTATTATTATGCAGAGCCTGTGAACACGTATCTCGGAAACGGCGAAGCTGCTCGAATGTTCACGTGCTACTGTCGTGAGCATCTACGGAAACAGGAGGACAGTGAAACTACCATTACGCGATAAGTGGTTGGACGTCCACGATTCTTCACAGAACGTGAGGTTCGGAGACTTGTCTGCTTTGTAAAGTGGGACAGATGGTGCTCTGTGCCATCTCTGCCGAAAGAGCACAATGCTGATGCTCGCACAAGTGTTTCGGAGATCATCGTACATTGTTGAACATGGAGCTCTGCAGCAGACCACCCTACGTGTTCACAGGTTAACCCAACGACATCGTCGATTACGACTGCAGTGGGCACGGGGCCATCGGGATTCGACCGTCGACCAATGGAAACGTGTCGGATCTTCGGGTGAATAACATTTTTGCCGCAATAGGTCGATGGTCGTTTCCACACACGCCGTCGCCGAGGTGAACAAAGCTCGTAGCGTGCAGCGAGCCACGGATGCACGCTAGTGGGAGCAGTATTATCCTTGCGCTTGCATGGAACCTGTGAAGTCATGGAACACACGCTGGCAGCTGCGAACCACCTGCACCCCTTCATGCTTGATCTCTTCCCCGATAGCGGTGTCTTTGGCCGTGTCTCGTAGCTAGAGCATTATAGTGAACTCACATTGATGCCTCGGCGACCAAATTCGCCTGATGTAAATCCTATGGAACGCATCTGGGTCACTATCGGGCACCGCACCGCTTAGACAGTTCAGTGGCCCGTTATTTACGCGAATTACATGACCTGTGCGTTGACATAACGCCACATCCCTCCACAAACCTATAAACAAATATCCGATCCAAGATACACAGTATCAGTGATATATTTCGTTCCAAAGATGGAGAAACAAGTTATTAAGCAGGTCTCATAATATTTGACTCATCAGTGTAAATGGTTTAACGGCCTGTTCATACCATTCAGTCTCTTCCTCTTAACAGTCCCCATATCATAACAAGGTATAGTGTCTCGTGCAATCTAAATCATTCTGGCATGATTTTTATACCCAGTACAGCCATACGGTAACAAATTAGTAGTAGGCCTGTGGACATCCAATCGTTGCAGTAGTATTAATTAGTAAGACTTCATAATAGTGGTTTCCAGTAGAAGATTCAGTTCTCGTTTGTAGACAAATACGCAGTGACGAGTTAACAGGCTAGAAACGCAGTTCGTCTGGTGAGCTGAGAGAGTCATCGAGCGAGCTCAGACCTGCCTTTGTGCTGTACGCGCCGCGGCCTTTCTTTATCTTCGGCCTCGGCTGCGACCTTCATGACGTCAGCCATTCAGAAGCGAACGCCGACTGCTGGTGGTGTAGGTCGCTTGCTCCGCGGACTCTGCTACGACGCGGTTTTAACTCAGCGACTGGACCACGTGCAGTCGCAGCGGCGCTCCTCTAGATTTTCGTGTCAGTAGGGGCAAAATATTTTCAAGCAGAGTACGGCGCATCGGTCGGCAACCCCTACATAAGACAGCAAGTGTCTGGCGCAGTTCTGTTACTACTGCTTCAATGGCAGGTTATCAAGATTAAAGTGAGTTTGTACGTAGTGTTATAGTCGGCGCACGAGCGATGGGACACAGCATCTCCGAGGCAGCCATGGAGTGGGGATTTTTCCATACGACCAATTCACGAGTGTACCGCGAATATGAGGAATCCGGTAAAACATCAAATCTTCGACATCGCTGCGGCCGGAAAAAGATCCTGTAAGGACGGGACCAACGACGGCTGAAGAGAATCGTTCAGTGTAAAAGAAGTGCAACCCTTCCGCAAACTGCTACAGATTTCAATGCTGAGCCATCAACAAGTGACACCGTGCGAACCATTCAACGAAATTTTAACGATATAGGCTTTCGGATCCGAAGGCCACTCGTGTACCTTATGTAAGGCACAAAGCTTTGGGCCGTGGACACCGGCATTGGACTGCTGATGACTGTGAAACCTTCCTGTCTCCTCTATACCTCTTTTTTTTTTACGCAACCTTCCCTCCTACAATAAACTATGAAACCTTCCTTTAGGATTTCTACCTCTTGCTTAATAATAACAATGAAATCTTCCCTCCGAAATTAATTCTCTTTCTCAATCTTTGCACACAAATTTTATTGCTGCTTATTAAAAGTGATTTTCGGATTATTTCGACGAAACATAGAATGTGTCGTCGTCGTGTGGCCCTCAGTCGTTATCTGCAATAACCCAAAACTGTTCCTTACCTTTTTTTTACTGTTACTGGATCGCCATCTGACTGCTACATCGAACTGCGACATGAATATACTTACTCTGTTTTACTATACTCTATTAGCTGCTGGTGGGCTGTCATAATAAGTGGCTGTATTTATTACCAAAGCTGACGTTATTCTTTAATAGCAAAGCTCACGTTATTCTTTAATTAGCTTGACTGAAGTTACGTAATTCATAGTTACACTTTTTCTTGACAACAATAAAATTTTTGCAAAGTTTAACGTTGATGGTTTTTGGGATGGATTATAATCAGTAATGCAACATTGCTGGCAAAATTAATTATATTCTGAAAACGCTTCAAATATTTACTGTTGGTAATGAAATGATTTTACAAACGTTCAAATGGGACTTACTTTTTACAATCATCTTACAACTAGCATTGCGCAAACATACCTTCAGTAGTCTTGAGTTTCGCAAAGAAAATAATTCAATAATATCAGTTCCTCTTATGATAATAGTTAGTTGATGTCTGTGTACATCCGTTTATAATCTCTAGTAAATCATAGTTGGTGGCTGGCAGGCACACTACTCCTCTCAACCTCTCGCTTCAGACCTGCTACCAACTCGCTTCACATCTCGCTTACTACTGACTTCCTACGAACGCTAAAGTGCGGTCTCTCCTGCCAACAATGCTTTCTGGTGCAGACAATCCCTGCTACCATTACAAAATGTATGAATGCGCGGTCTTTCCCGCTCTTTTCTTAAAATGTATCCATACGCGGTCTCTCCCGCCCTTTTTAAAATTATGTCAATTTGCGGTCTCTCTTGCCAACAATACTTTGGTGCAGACATTCCCTGCTACCACAATTATTTCCAGCATGACAAATATTAATTATTCCTACTTAATCCTATTAATAAAATATAAACATCTTTCATAAATTGTGATTTGACAATAGACAATAGAAATATACACGTCTTACATAACCCTCCACTAGATTTCCTTAAAATTTTCCTACGTCGTTAAGTCATTTGGACTTGCAAGTAAGGAGAAAATTTGATTATAGAAATATGTGTAGCAATAAGTAAGTCAAAAGTCCTTTTCTTTCCCTCACATAGCACAACACCAGGTTTCGCCATGTGATTCCGTCGTCTCTTTGATCCATAATTTTAGTGTAACCAAACACTAAGTTAACCATCGAATTGCCTGAGTTGCCGCAGCTACATCAGGTACAAGTTCCAACTCCAATTGTCCATTAGTAGTGATGGTGTGCATCTTGGTATGCAAGCACCTATTGATGTACATCACGACTGTGGTGTGCATCTTGGTATCCTGACACCTCATAGAAAACATCGTAGATTGAAGTAACGTGGGTCACTACTAACTTTGTTTGTGCTCCATAACCATGGGGATGCACAGGAATTAGGGTACAGATATAATCATTTTGTCAAAAGGGTCACCGATATGGTTGATACAGTTATTACCAAATTTTACATCATCTCTTTCCTCTGTGCTCATAAAAACTATTTATCTTACGTTTAAAAGGACAAAATACGTCACCTTGTGTGACTGTAGAAAAAGTTTATAGTTTTAAACAATTACATAAAAAACACATTTTCCATCTGTACTGAATTCAGCCTACAATACATATTACGTTACGTGACAGTCAATAACATAAACAAATATTTCTGTAAGTGGAATTTAGTAGTATATTTAGGCATCAACATATTAAATAAAATAGACAAGTACCTTTATACAAACTATGTCACTTTCTGTGACTCTAAATAAATCATAATCTGGTGCTCATATAAATAATTACATAAAGACACTGTTATATTGCTTCACAGGTTGTGAATTCACAGTTTTTGAAATATGAAAGTACATTTTGACAAAATATGTCACTTTTGTGTCTTCAGTATGTTCATTAATGTGTTCGTCAGTTACGAGTCATATTGTCAGTCGACTATATATTATGTTTGAGTTGTGTAGCACACATCGTCATTGTTATTTAAGATAAAACATTTGTATTTTACGTAGAGTGCGAATCGGTATGCTGACATTTGGTGTGATCTGTTTTTCCTATGTATGTATCTGATGTAAAGGATATCATGTTCAATGCAGAAAAAATTTTTCGAATAGCAAAGTACATATAGTAAGCAATTTAATGTGGTTTCCCCATCCGTAGTGCTGTGCTGTGTCACCTATTATCAAAATAAACCATTACTAAATTATATTCCTTACATACTAACATCTTCATTCTCCTCTCTCCTTTGTACCTCGTGTCATCTCTCTGCATAGCCTATAATAAAATATTCATTGTTAATGATCATCAGCGCACGGCATGACTTCAATATCTCTCTGTATTACCTATAGCAAAATATTCATGGTTAATAATCGTCAGCGCACGCCATGTCTTCTTTTAACATCTCTCTGCATCTGGAAAATCGCGTCAGCTCTCGGCATGACCTGTAGAGCATTTATCCACATTTCTCCATATTCAATACTTATATGATAATTAAAACTACGTTTATTTTGGTGAACTATGACAACAATGCTGCACGCACGGGTTAAAGAATACATCTAATTGCTACTAATCTATGAAAATTATTTGTACGTGTTATACATTTACATTTAAAGTAGTCCTGTTAATTGCTTCACTTACCTTACATAATGTGAAATAAATGAGCTGCGAGAACGCCTCTAAGACTGCTATTAATGTTCAGTGTATTTATCTGCGGTCGAATCGAGGTGACCTGTTGTGCACGTAAATAACCCATTAGTAGCTCACTGTATTCGGTCTTGCTGGAATGCGTCTAAAAGCTCATTGTTATACTCTGTCAATGTGTATCCCTGTAAGAAGGTTTTTCTATTTGAAGAATTTCTTTATGTTTGACATATGATGGTTTCCTCTCGATTCTTTTGTTCTTAGTGTCTCAATGTGTACTACATTAGCGTGTGGAATATTTCGAATTCTGTACGGTCCTGCGTATAGAAGTTCAAATTTTTTGCATCGTTTCTTCCCTTTATGTGACAGATAATGGGTACGAACTAGTACCTTATCGCCAATCTCGTACTTGCGTAATCTACTTACTTGCTTCTGCTGTCTCTTCCGACGATCTGCAGCTCGTTTAATGTTCGCTAGTGCCATTTCTATTATCTCACAGTGACGAAGTCTACGCTTCTTTGGAAAAGTAATCATTTCAGTAAGTTTATTCGGTGGGTCTTTATTCCTCAGTATTATAGTTGGTGAGAGCATCGTTGACTCATTAGGTATTGCATTTATTACTTCCTGAAACTGTGAAATGTATTCGTCCCATGTTGTATGCTTTCTGTGGCAATAAATTCTACAAAGTTTCCCGATCTCTTTCATTGTTCTTTCTGACGGATTAGAAGAACTGTGATATCTTGATATGTAAATTGGTGTTATGTTCTTACTCTCTAACATTTGTTTCCATATGTCTGACTTAAACTGTGGTCCGTTATCAGAAGTAACCTTCTGTACATGTCCCACTATTGATAGAAAATCTCTTACAAATGCTCTTGATACTGATCTAGCTGTTGCTTTCCTTAGTGGAGAAAATGTTGCAAATGTGGATGTCAGTTCTACGGCTACTAGAATATAACTATAACCTTTACTTGTTCTGGGGATTTGACCGAAAAGATCTACTGCTATGTGTCTTAACTTAACCGGTATGATGGGATACAGTGGTGGAATATGTGATACTGTAGATGATTTAGCTTTCTGACATACCTTGCAGGATGCCATAACTTTGCGAATGTGTTTTTCCATTTTGTTGAAGTGACAATTTCGTCGAAGAATTAGAAAGCATTTCCTAGCTCCGTAATGTGCATAGGTTAGGTGCGTATACCATATCAATTTGTTTCTGATCCCTTCTGGAATGCATAAAAGCCAATTGTTTCCGTCTGGGTACGAGCGAATAAATAGAATATTTTCATGTATAGTGTAATTATGTCTGATTTTTGCGTTGCTCTTCTCTCGCCAAAGCGTTACAATCTCTTTTAGTGTTTCATCTTTCTGCTGTTCTCTCTCTATGTCCTGTAATGCTGATGATATAAAGTTTTCGAAAGCTACTTGTTTGATATACATAATACTTTGGTTGTTGTGGCAGAAGGTATTTTCTTTCTCTAGTCGTTTATGCTGAATAGATCTCGATAGTGCGTCGGCAACAATATTCTACGTGCCTGGAATGTGTACAATAGTAAAGTCGAACTCTTGTAGATATAATTTCCAACGGCTTAATTTATCATGCATAAGTTTTGCTGATAATAAAAACTGGATTGCTCGGTGATCGGTATATACTGTGGTGTGTCTTCCATATAGATAATGACAGAATCTCTTAAATGCCCATACTACGCATAGCGTCCCTAATTCTGTTACAAAGTAATTGCGCTCCGCTGGAGAAAGTATCCTGCTTGCAAACGCAATATGTTTAACGATTGTCTTACCGTCCTCCTCTACTTACTGGAAAATATGTACTCCTAGTGCTGTAGTTGAACTATCTGTTGCAATGGAAAATTTTTGTGTTGGGCCAGGATGTGATAACAAAGGTGCCCTTAGTAACGCTTCTTTCAAATTCTTGAATTCAGCTTCAGCGTCTTAATTCCATGACCAAATTGTGTTTTTACTTGTGAGCTGGTATAGCAAGGGTGTGTCTAATGCTTTACAATGAATGTATTTTCTAAAATAATTAATAAGGCCTAAAAAGCCCCGAAGTTCCTTCTTATTTGTTGGCACGTTGATATCTTTCAATGCTTGCAATTTGTCGGAGACTGGTGCAATACCTGTTTGTGAAATGATATGACCTAGAAATTTTATTGAGGTTTTTCCAAATTCAGATTTACGGAGGTTTATAGTTACACCGCTCTGCTCGAATGTATACAGTAATAGTTGAAGGATGTGGTTGTGCTGTTCCCTGTTTTCTGCCGCGATTAGAATGTCATCTACACATCTAGTATTTTGTTTTTAAGATCCTGTGGGAGAATTGTATTCATGCCTCGTACAAAGGCTGCAGACTAAATCGTTAGTCCAAACGGAAGTTTACAAAATTGGTAACATTCACCAAAGCAAAGGAATGCCGTATACTTTCGGCAATTTGGATGCAACTGGATTTGCCAAAATCCTGATTTGAGATCGAGGGTGGTATATATAGAGGTGCCATGAAAGTTTTGCAGTAACTCTTCTAACGTCTGTGGTCGGTCAGTTCCTGTAATGATTATTTTATTAACCTCACGTGAATCTAAAACTGAACGGAGTGATCCATCCTTCTTTTCAACGATGTATAATGGATTTATATATCGACTTGCTGCTGGTTCAATTATACCCTGATCAGTCATTGCTCGTAACTCTTTCTTAACTGCTTCTGTGTATATATGCGGGATTGGATAGTGTTTTGCTTTGAAAGTCTCGTTTGGTTTCACCTGAAATTCGTACATAAATTTTGTCATCGTTCCTGGAACATTGTTAAAAACTGTTTTATGTTGCACAAGAATATTTTCTAATTCTGTGCGCTCTGTGTCGTCTTTTGCTATACTGTCTCCAACCCTGCATGTAATTGTCTAAAATACATTATACTCCTGTTCCTCTGCCATGTCGTTGTTATGTGTATTCGTGTATAGGGTGAGATAACAATTGCGGTCTCTCTTGTCAACAACACTTTGGTGCAGACATTCCCTGCTACCACAATTATTTCCAGCATGACAAATATTAATTATTCCTACTTAATCCTATTAATAAAATATAAACATCTTTCATAAATTGTGATTTGACAATAGACAATAGAAATATACACGTCTTACAACTGGAAACACGTTGCCTTGTCGGACGAATCTCGTTTCAAATTGTATCGAACGGATGGACTTTTACGGGTATAAAGATAACCTCATGCATCCATGGAGCCCACATGTCAGGAGGGGACTGCTCAAGCTGGTGGATGCTCTGTAATGGTGTGGGGCGTGTGCAGCTGGAGTTATATGGGAGCCCTGATACGTCTAGACACGATTCTGACAAGTGACATGTACCTAAGCATCCTGTCTGATCACCTGCATCCATTCATGTCCACTGTGCATTCCGACGGACTTGCGCAGTTCCAGCAGAACAAGGCGACACCGCCCAAGTCCAGAATTGCTACAGAGTGACTCCAGGAACACTCTTCTGCGAGTCAACACTTTCGCTGGCCACCAAACTCCCCAGACATGAACATTATTAACCATATCTGGGATGCCTTGCTACGTGCTGTTTAGAAGAGATCTTCACCCCCTTGTACTCTTAAGGATTTATGGACAGCCTTGCACGATTCATGGTGTCAATTCCCTCCAGCATTACTTCAGACATTAGTCGTGTTGCGGCACTTCTGCGTGCCCGCAGGGGCCCTAGACGATATTAGATAGGTGTACCAGTTTCTTTGGCTCTTCACTGTAGATGAATAATGTAAACATAAACAGGCTAACAGCATTAAATATATAGTAAGACCTGTTTCTGCATTCTCATATTTCACGTTTTCTCGGCATTTCCGTTATCTTTATTGGTCCCGTCTTAAACCGTATTGTCTCAAGTAATTGTTTTCCTGCCATTGAAACGTTTTTGCTTTCAAACTACTATAAAAAGCTTCAGCATCGATTTTCAAACCGATTTAATGTAGAAACTACATCATGTTCCCCCCTTATGTGTAACCTGTCGGATAATGCATAACATAAAACTGTGTAATTTGTTTCAGAATCTAAATCGTTTTAGACTTCTATGAGAAACGTAGGTGGCATTTTAGCAGCACTTTCAAAATGCTTCCACAAAGTTTTGACACTTAACTGTACTGCAGTAAATAATCAGAAAACAGCATTTTAGTTTGTTTTCCCTGTTAAAGGGAAGTCATTTAATGCACAAAGTAATAAAAAAGAAACAATTAATTTCAACTTAGTGCAATTAGTTTGTACTAATTTCTACAGATCATCGTTGACGATTTCTTTTACGTATCATTACAAAATTACTTGACATTTCAACTACATCTTTATGGCATTCGCAATTCATATGCAATTATTGCAGATTGAAACTTTTCGAAACCGGTGATCGGACTGTTTGTGAATGAGCCTTGATGACTGCCATCCGTTACACATGACCACAAAAGCATACTGTCGCGTGTGTGTCGTGTGAAGAATTGTGAGTTTATAGCTAAGGGTATAATGTTGCATAAGGTGTGCCAGTAATGGAGTAACCTAACGTCGGCAGTGACATTAGGAAGCAAGAGGAACTGTGTTTTTGTGATAAGGGTAGTGTGGGCTATGTGACCAGCATGGGAGCTTCTGAAAGGAGGCGAGGTCGGGAAGACAGCGCGTGATAGCTGTTCCAGCTTGTATTCTTTAAAGGTACCTTTGCAGGAAGTGCGTAACTTACATGCGAAATATTTTAAACGTAATAAACAGACAAATAAAGCATTAAGTAAAAATTAAGTACTATGAACGGTTGTATCGACTGCAGGATACAACCGCAGAAACAAAGGTAGAATTACGTCCCTCAATTATTTTTGTGAAGGGGACGGCACCTTTTGTTTTAGAAACGAGCCAAGACGGACAGTTTTCTGCGATTACGGCGGATTTATACGGCTCACGACCATTATCATTTATATTTTGTACAGGCGCAATCGTACTAGATGCACTGACATATTGTTGCCTGCAGCAACTTATTCAATGTAAGTCTCATTGTAAATTTATTGTTAATGTGTGATAATTGAATATAGTGATATTACTTAACATTTGCTTCATTTTATGTTATAGTCATCCTCAGCTATAGTGCATATTGACATGGCGAAACGTTCCGTGTTCATTAAATGCACATAAATAGCCTAAGACGAACCATTTGTTCGGCAAGTGTTTATTTTCGAAGTCAGATAAAAGTAGTTTCATTTGAAGAGATATCCACGGTCGAGTAAAAGGATTAGGACAGACCTTCCACAAAGAAAGCCACCGTCAAGCGTGCCTAACAAAAGTAATTTACTAACAAACATTATCTACTTAATAAATTACTTAAATATTTCAGGAAGTTGGCTCACTGCCTAGCATTTGTCCATGCACGATCACGTCAGTATTAATAGTAAAAGGAAGTTATATCCTCAGGTACCAGCTCTACGGGTTGATCGAGCCACTTCACAACCTAATCCGCTCGCAGGACAGTGCAATACACAATATACAAAGCGCACCTTTAACTGCTTTAGACTGAACCAACCATGACTATAATGACAGCCAGTCCAACTAAAAGGTTCTCTTTACGCTATCTTCGTCATTCTTGAATTTATTTTTGTTTTGTCAGGTCACCACGGATTCAACAGTATTTTAGACTCTCAGGAATCGTCAGTATCCTTTTTCAATATAATTTCCGAGAACGTGATTACTGATCAGGAAACTAGGATCTTTTTCATCAAAATACTCGAAGTCAGTAGATACACCTTTATTTTTTCCATCAGAAAAATTACTGTGAGTTAGAGATATCCGAGTTTGACTCACTCTTTTCTTGTGGTATTTCATCGCACGTTACCATTTTTCCATTCCTTCACTTTAATTTTCGGTGTTCATTCGTTGGTGAGGTACATCAAATTTAAGAATATCAGTCATTTTTTCACTCTGTTCATTACGCTTTTACACCTCACAATGCACAAAATTCTAACAGTAAGTAAATCACATTCTTGCGCTACTATTCAGTAACAACTCATTGTTGCCTATGGAAAAATTGAGAGATTACTTCAGTCACTGCCGACAACACTCTCGTGCTGCAAATGAGGACCTTATTCGCTGATTTGCGATAGTGGTTATGAAATTAATACAACTGAGGTGTTGACATGGGCAAGACAGTAAGTCACGAAATGTTTATACGAAACAGTGAAGTTGTATTTACAAAATGGTTACAGAAACTACAACTTAACTTTACAAATATATATACAGAAAGTTGTACTTTTGTATAAAAAATGTAATTATGGGGTACAATGAATGCTGTGAAATGCAAGATATTTGTTGTACGCGATACTACCGCCATCTGTACATAGGCATATCGCTTTCCCATGAGTTTTGTCAGAGAAAGAACTGCAGAGACTTTCTTAACAGATTGGCCATTTTTCAAAATGTTGTGCTCCCTCCACGGTTTTATTTCAGTGAATGAATCTTTAATTTCTATGATGGGCAGCTCATTCCTCACATTTCTAATCCAAGAAAGTGCCTACTTGTCGAATATGGGGTGCCTAGGAAACCTGCTTTCTCGGATCGCTAGACAACAATTCAAACAAGTCGTATTAGTGAATTTTACTTACAAAAAAATGACAAATCTTAACTTTGAGAAATTTACAATGACGTATCTCAAGCAAAGGGCGACATGCAACATAAGCAACCTCTTCTGTATATACACTTCGTAGTACAAGAGAAGTAATATAGTTCCAAAGTCACTGTTATAGAACTTGCAGAACTGCTAGTCTTCAACTGGGCCGCGGCCAGGTGGCGCTGCGCTTCTGTCTTCGTGTTGAGGACGCTGTCGTCGGGTTGTCGTAGAGGGGGGTCGGTCAGCCTGCAATTGGCTGACGTCTTCTTCACAGCCCCCTCTGCTCTAACGTTCCCGACAGGAATGACGGCGTTTGACTTTACGCCGGAACAGGAGTGATCTTCTCTGGTGCTGTATGCAATAATGTGTCACATACCGGGGCGAAATCATAGAAATCTTCCTCCATCACTTTTACAACATTGAATGATCGTACATTCTTCGTCTCTGCCGGCAGAAGTGGCCGAACGGTTCTAGGCGCTACAGTCTCGAACCACGCTACCACTACGGTGTGATGTCCTTAGGTTAGTTAGGTTTAAGTAGTTCTAAGTTCTAGGGGACTGATGACCTCAGAAGGTAAGTCCCATAGTGCTCAGAGCCATTTGAACCATTCTTCGCCTCTCTAATCATATCAGATATTTCGTTAAGTCACTGGTTTTGACTTCTCTATCACGCCAAAATCTCAGCCGTCAGGCATGCACGGACGCCCCGACACTAGAAATTTCGAAGTGACATTATCAACCATAATGTTTACCACTGCATAGATTGAGGCCTTTAAAATCATTTGATTCTTATTTTGGCCAGCGCATTTGAGCACGCCACAAAGCCAGAGTCAGTGACAGATATTTGTATTCTCCACAAAGCAGGATGGTCAGTATTACGCGACCTTCTTCGTTTTTCTGCACCATATTGATGAAACTAAAAACAAAATTACATTGACTTCTCCAATTTTGGTTCCAAAACTCTGAGTGCAGCTTCCGTACGTCATTCTCTTCAAAACTACGGCAGTTATATTTGCATTTACAAGTAGCCACACAAAGTAAGTATATAAATCGGTTAGGTCATAATGAAACATCAGACTAGTTCTTACCATTGTAATCAATTAAATTTCATTGCAGATGGAAAATATAACTTACCGGTTTGTATGGTTTTGGAGCCATTTTGCCGCACAAACAACTGCTAATAACGCTACTACTGCGTCAGTAACACAGTAATGAATAGTTGGTCGCGGAGTAGAATAGGGTAACTCGGTAGCCTGTTAACTTACTCCCATATCCAAGCCAGCTCACGTGATATTATTACAAGTACCATTTTGCATCGTTCATAAGAACGCAGCCACTCCCAGTTTTGACATTCTGCTACCTCTATGCCTTTGGCGACATGCCTTCTTTTTTTTTTTTTTTTTTTTTTTTTTTAGTGATGAGTCGTCCGCCACGAATTCCTCTCCTGTGCCCAACCTCTTCATCTCAGAGAGTAGCATTTGTAACCTACGTCCTCAGTTATTCGCTGCATGTATTTCAATCTCTGTTTTCCTCTACAGTTTTTGCTCTCTACTGCTCCCTCTAGTACCATGGAAGTTATTCCCTGATGTCTTAACAGATGTCCTATCATCCTGAGCCTTCTCCTTGTCAGTGCTTTCCACATATTTCTTTTCTCCTCTGCACAGGAGCTCTTTATTTCTTACCTTATCAGCGCACATAATTTTCAACATTCGTCTGTAGCACCACATCTCAAATACTTCGATTCCCTTCCACAGTCCATAAAAAAATGTCGTGTGACTAAGGCCTCCCGTCGGATAGACCGTTCGCCGGGTGCAAGTCTTTCGATTTGACGCCACTTCGGCGACTTGCGCGTCGATGGGGATGAAGTGATGATGATTAGGACAACACAGCACCCAGTCCCTGAGAGGAGAAAATCTCCTACCCAGCCGGGAATCGAACCCGGGCCCTTAGGATTGACATTCTGTCGCACTGACCACTTTTTTTTTTGTGATCTCATTTTGTTCGTTTTCATTCGTTGTATATGCTCGGGGCGGACGTCGGAAGACACCCGATTCAGTTCGTGGTTGATCCATGAACTCAGTTTTTTTATTACAGAGGGCAGCTAACCCTCTGCCACTCAGCTACCGGGGGCGGACTTCACAGTCCATGTTTCACTACTATACAATTTTGTGTTTCAAACGTAGATTCTCAGAAATTTCTTCCTCAAATTGAGGCCTGTGTTTGATACAAGTAGACTTCTATTGACCAGGATTGCCCTTTTTCCCAGAGCTAGTCTGCTTTTGATGTCCTCCTTGCTCCGTCTGTCACTGGTTATTTTGCTGTCTAGCTAGCAGAATTCCTCAACTTCATGTACTATGTGATTGTCAATACCAATGTTAAGTTCTCGCTTTTCTCATTTCTGCTACTTCTCGTTACTTTCGTTTTTCTTCGGTTTACTCTCAATCCATAATCTGTACTCATTAGACTGCTCATTCCATTCAGCAGATCGTGTAATTCTTGAATGATTCCAGAATGTAATTCTGATTCACTTTCACTCAGTATAGCAATGTCATCAGCGAATAGTGTTATTGATATCATTTCACCCTGAATTTTAATCCCACTCCTGAACCTTTCTTTTATTTTCAAACATTGCTTCTTCTATATGCAGATTTTAACAGTAGGGGCAAAAAACTGCATCCCTGTCTTACACCCTTTTTAATCCGACCACTTCGTTCTTGGCCATCCACTCCTATTATTCCCTCTTGGCTCTTGTACATATTCTTTATTACCCGTCTCTACCTATAGTTTACCCCTATTTTTCCCAGAATTTCGAACATCTTGCACCATTTTACATAGTCGAAAGCTTTTTCCGGGTCGACAAGTCCTATGAACGTGTCTTGATTTTTCTTTAGTCTTGCTTCCATTATCACCTGCAACGTCAGAATTGCCTCCCTGATGCCTGTACCTTTCCTAAATCCAAACTCATCGTCGTCTAACACATCCTCAGTTTTCTTTTCCGTTCTGCAGTACAATATTCTTCTGAGCAACTTGCCTACATACCTTTTCAATAAAAAAAATCTGAAGAATGATTCGTTTTGACTTACTACCTTTCCCATGTCAATGCCTCAACTACTGAGTAAGTGCGGCCCACTGTTATGTTGCATAGGTTGGCAGCAGCTGCAATGACGACGACTTCTTATTTCTATCGACAAGTACCCTTCAGTGACCACACAGTGCAAATGAACACCCCTTAAGCAAATGAAAAGAAATATAACGCAGTATGTTTCTTTCAATCAACGCCTGACGTTAGTTTGTTAACCATTTTGAAAGAGTAAGCTTTTGTCGGGTGTATTTTGTTATGCAACCCTTTTGTTACACTAACAGCCATTTGAGGTTTATAAAGATAGGCACATTTACTCATGTGGGAACTGGGGTAGGTGACTTTTTCGTTCCCTAGAGACATAACATTACCAAGACGTAAATTTCACCACGGATACCCTTCGTAATGGTACACATGCAGCAGTTTCGTCACTCATTCGATCGGCAGCTTCATTTTGCTTTATTTCAGCTTACTGGTGATGCCTGGAGTTTGTTGACACATAATACTTCTTTCCTTAACAGCTACACATTGTTCACAAGTCCTAAAATCCCAATACTCTGGGTGTGCCCCCCATGAACCATGGACCTTGCCGTTGGTGGGGAGGCTTGCGTGCCTCAGCGATACAGATAGCCGTACCGTAGGTGCAACCACAACGGAGGGGTATCTGTTGAGAGGCCAGACAAACGTGTGGTTCCTGAAGAGGGGCAGCAGCCTATTCAGTAATTGCAGGAGCACCGGTCTGGACAATTGACTGATCTGGCCTTGTAACATCAACCAAAACAGCATTGCTGTGCTGGTACTGCGAACGGCTGAAAGCAAGGGGAAACTACAGCCCGAAGGCATGCAGCTTTACTGTATAGTTACATGATGATGGCGTCCTCTTGGGTAAAATATGCCGGAGATAAAATAGTCCCCCATTCGGATATCCGGACGGGAACTACTCAGGAGGACGTCGTTATCAGAAGAAAGAAAACTGGCGTTGTACGGACCGGGCGTGGAATGTCAGATCCCTTAATCGGGCAGGTAGGTTAGAAAATTTAAAAAGGGAAATGAGTACCTTAAAATTAGATATAGAGGGAATTAGTGAAGTTCGGTGGCAGGAGCAGTAGGACTTCTTGTCGGGTGAGCACAGGTTTATAAATACAAAATCAAATAGGGGTAATGTAGGAGTAGGTTTAATAATGAATAAAAAATAGGAACGCGGACAAGCTATTACGAACAGCATAGTGAGTGCATTATTGTAGCCAAGACAGACACGAAGCCCACGCCTACCACAGTAGTAGGAGTTTATATGGCAACTAGCTCTGCATATGATGAAGAGATTGCAGAAATGTATGATGAAATAAAAGAAATTGTTCAAATAGTTAAGGGAGACGAAATTTTAAGTCATGGGGAACTGGAGTTCGGTAGTAGGAAAAGGAAGAGAAAAAAATTAGTAGGTGAATATGGACTGCGGATAAGGAATTAAAGAAGAAGCGCCTGGTAGAATTTTGCGCAGAGCATAACATAATCATCGCTAACACTTGGTTTAAGAATCATGAAAGAAGGTTGTGTACGTGGAACACATCTGGAGACACTGGAAGGTTTCAGATTGATTGTATAATGGTAAGACAGAGATTTAGGAACCAGGTTTTAAATTGTAAGACATTTCTGGCGGCAGATGTAGACTCTGACCACAATTAATTGGTTATGAACTGTAGATTAAAAAGGAAAAAACTGCAAAGAGGTAGGAACTTAAGGAGATGGGACTTGGATAAACTGAAAGAACTAGAGGTTGTAGAGAATTTCAGAGGGAGCATTGGGGAACGATTGACAAGATCAGGGGAAAGGAATACAGTAGAAGAAGAATGGGTAGCTTTGAGAGATGAAACAGTGAAGGCAGCAGAGGATCAAGTAGGTAAAAAGACGAGGCCTAGTTGAAATGCTTGGGTAACGGAAGAGATACTGAGTTTAATCGATGAAAGGAGGAAATATAAAAACGCAGTAAATGAAGCAGACGGAAAGCAATACAAACGTCTCAAAAATGAGATCGACAGGAAGTGCTAAAGGCTAAGTGGGAATGGCTAGAGGACAAATGTAAGGATATAGAAGTATAGAATATCAAGAGCTCAGATGGAAACCTAGTTCTAAGCAAAGAAGGGAAAGCAGAAAGGTGGAAGGAGCGTGTAGAGGGTCTATACAATGGCGATGCACTTGAGGGCAATATTATGGAAATGGAAGAGGACGTAGATGAAGATGAGATGGGAGATATCATAGTGCGTGAAGAATTTGACAGAGCTCTGAAAGACCTAAGTAGAAACAAGGGCCCCCAGGAGTAGACGATGATCCGTTAGAACTACTGATAGCCTTGGGAGAGCCAGCCTTGACAAAACTCTTCCATCTGGTGGGCAAGATGTATGAGAGAGGCGAAATACCCTCAGACTTCAAGAAGAATATAATAATTCCAATTCCAAAGAAAGCAGATGCTGACAGGTGTGAAAATTACCAAACTATCAGTTTAATAAGCCTACGACTTGTCTTACAAGATAGGATAAGGAAAGGCAAACCTGCGTTTCTGGTATTTGTAGTCTTAGAGAAAGCTTTTGACAATGTTGACTGGAATACTCTCTTTCAAATTCCGGAAGTGGCAGGGGGTAAAATCTACGGAACGAAAGACTATTTATAATTTGAACAGAAACCAGAAGGCAGTTGTAAGAGTCGAGGGGCACGAAAGGGAAGCAATGGTTGAGAAGGGAGTGAGACAGTGTTGTAGCCTATCCCCTGTGTTATTAAATCTGTACTTTGAACGTGCCATAAAGGAAACCAAAGAAAATTTTGGAGCAGGAGTTAAAACCCAGTGAGGAGACATAAAAATCTTGAGGTTTCCCGATGACATTGTAATTCTGTCAGAGACAGCAAAAGACTTGTAAGAACAGGTGAACAGATTGGACAGTGTCTTGAAAGGAGGCTATAAGATGAACATCAACAAAAGCGAAACGTGGATAATGGAATGTAGTCGAATTAAATCAGGCGACGCTGCGGGAATTAGATTAGGAAAGCCCACGTTCAGGATACTGTTCAAAAACTTAATGTCGCCATTTTTACTGTAGGAACGGTATCTGAAGTGATTGACGGTTCGACACGAAAATTAGTCTGCTTTGCTGATTTTCATTTGCTTATGTCGTATGGTATTATATTTTGGGGTAACTCTTCCCATTCTAAAAGGATATTGTTGGCTGAGAAACGGGTGGTGTAAGTTCACGAACCTCTTGTCAACCCATGTTCACGAGTCTAGGTGTTTTCACATTGGCCTCTCAATATATATATTCCTTACTGTCATTTCTTGTTAATAATATTAGCTTATTCCCAAGAATAAGCAGCTTTCACTTAGTTAATACTCGGCAGAAATCAGATCTGCATTTGGATCGGACTTCCTTAACTCTTGTGCAGTTGTAAGAGTCGAGGGGCACGAAAGGGAAGCATCCACTTTCAATAAGGTACCACTAGAGTTCAAAAATCTTAGCAGTAATCCAAGCGCTTTCAAATCGAAACTGAAGTTTCCTCATAGGTCACTCCTTCTATTCTGTCGAGGAATTCCTCGAAAAATTAAGCTGAATCTTGTTATATTGTTGATAGCGTTTACTTGAACTTACGCCTTGACTTTCTTCGGGTTCATAAACATCTTATTTTTATCTGTTTTAACTTTTATGTTGTAATTTCATGTACTGACACGTTCCATGACCTCGGAGATTTGCTCCTCAATTTGGTCCTATGGAACTTGACGTGTAAAAAATGAAGAAATGAGACACTTAAAGTAGTAGATGAGTTTTGCTACTTGGGCAGAAAAATAACTGACAAGGGAACCTCCCCATCGCACCCCCCTCAGATTTAGTTATAAGTTGGCACAGTGGATAGGCCTTGAAAAACTGAACACAGATCAATTGAGAAAACAGGAAGAAGTTGTGTGGAACTGTGAAAAAATTAGCAAAATATACAAACTGAGTAGTTTATGAGAAGATAGGCAATATCAAGGACAATGTGATCCAAGAGCGCCGTGGTCTCGTGGTAACGCGAGCAGCTGCGATGCGAAAGGTCCTTGGTTCAAATCCTCCATCGAGTGAAAAGTTTAATTTTTTATTTTCAGTTTATGTGAGAAACTCTTGTTTTCATCACTTTTTTGGGAGTGATTATCACATCCACAAGAAAACCTAAATCGGGCAAGGTAGAAGAATCTTTTTACCCATTCGCCAAGTGTACAAGTTAGGTGGGTCGACAACATGTTCCTGTCATGTGACGCACATGCCGTCACCAGTGTCGTATAGAATATATCAGATGTGTTTTCCTGTGGAGGAAGCGGTTGACGTATGACCTTGCGATCAAATGTTTTCGGTTCCCATTGGAGAGGCACGTCCTTTCGTCTACTAATCGCACGGTTTTGCGATGCGGTCGCAAAACACAGACACTAAACTTATTACAGTGAACAGAGACGTCAATGAACGAACGGACAGATAATAACTATGCAAAAATAAAGAAAGTAAAATTTTCACTCGAGGGAAGACTTGACCTCTCGTTCCGCAGCAGCTAACGCTACCACGAGACCACGCCGCTCCTGCGCTCAGATTGTCCATTATGTTGCCTATGTGGCCCATGGACTACTCAGTTTGTATATTTTGCTAATTTTTTTCACAGTTCCACACAACTTCTTCCTGTTTTCTCAATTTATCTGTGTTCAGTTTATCAAGGCCTATCCACTGTGCCAACTTATAACTAAATCTGAGGGGGGTGCGATGGGGAGGTTCCTTTGTGAGGATGGTCGAAGTAGAGAGGATATAAAACGTAGACTGACGATGCCAAGGAAAGCGTTCATGAAAGAGAGAAATTATTTAGCATCGACTATAGATTTAAGTATCAGGAAGTCTTTTCTGAAAGTATTTGTATGGAGTGTGGCCAAGTATGGATGTGAAACATGGACGATAAACAGTTTAGACAAGAAGAGAATAGAAGCTTTTGAATGCGATGCTACAGAAGAATGCTGAATATTATACGGCTAGATCACGTAACTAATGAGGAAGTACCGAATAGAATTGGTGAGAAGAGGAATTTGTGGCACAACTTGACTAGAAGAAGATATCGGTTGGTAGGACATGTTCTGAGGCATCAAGGGATCACCAATTATTTCTGGAGGGAAGCGTGCAGGGTAAAAATCGTAGAGGGAGACCAAGAGATGAATACACTAAGCAGATTCTGAAGGATGTAGGTTGCAGTAGTTACTCGGAGATGAAAAGGCTTGCACAGGATAGAGTAGCATAGACATCTGTATTAAACCAGTCTTTGGACTGAAGACGGCGAGAACGACAACAACAACTCTGGGTATAGAAATATGAATTTAATTTTGCATTTGTCCTCATTTTTCAAGGATGATTCCATATTTGCGATTTTAATTGTTTTTTCTGTTTAACGTATGTAGCAGCTCCTATAAATTTTTACCCCACTGATTAACTGATAAATTAATTACGATGAGATATAAGGAGTGTTTCTGTCTTGTGAGATTAATAACATATTGGCATGTGCTTATAACAATTTATGGTAACTTTTTGTGTCGTATTAACAAGTACTTATTGTTAGCATCTGCATCTTCCGTCGCTACTTTATGACGAGAAGCCGTCGATTGAAATGATTATGCTCTTGTAACAGCAACCAGAAACAATAGTTTTTCCAAATAACAATTTCAGCAAATATTTTCTGATGCTTTCTCAATAATTTCATCAACACTCCTTTTTCGTCGTAGTCTTTTATCCGACCGATTTGACCATTAATATTTTTGTTCCACAAAATAAAGTTACAATTTTTACGCAGATTTTAAAGTCACCATTCTAGTTTATCATCTCATGAACAGTGTTATCTGTCTCACAAGTTGAATTACTTGCGTACTCATACATCGTACCTACAGTTGTCTTTCTTCTGTTACTACTTCCCTCTGTACGACAATTAAATTCATTTTCTCTTACATCATTATCGCCATATACTGTTATCTCTTTCTACACATTTTTCCACGTACTTCACCTCTGTTTCTTCTATATTCAAGCCTGTTCCCACATTGGATTTACATCTAGTTTTAAATCATAATTCTGTACCTCCTATTTCCCCTATTCATACACTTTATTTTCATTGCTACTGACCTGTTCATAATTTTAACCTCAACCACTTGGTTTGTTTGCAGTTTTCAGTATTTCCACTCCTAGCCATTAACAAATTTTCCTATCTGTCAAATCAGTTTTAATTTCTGTATATGAGTCTTCAAACCCTGTGTTCAACACATCAAGTCATCCAATAGTTGCATTATTATTCTGCTCAGTTGTATTTGATAAAACCTCCACATTTTCCATATTTCCATATTACACTTCTCTTCCAAATCGTCTTATTTCACGTAATAATAACAGCTTATGTTAATTCAGAACTCTTTTTTTATTACCCACAACCACCGTTTCCCAGCCGCGTCAACTGTGACATCCTTCAATCCCTGATTCATTATCTTCAAGTATGTTATCACGTTTGTTATTAACTGACATATTAACATTGTGATCCACCTTTCTAAAATGGCATGGTAAATTGTCAGAAAACATCATTAAAATTCCTTATCTTGAGCCAAATGCCTCCAAAACAGTGCCGTCATACTTTGCACTCTGATACTAACTTTATGAAATAAATTATCAGTCTCACTTCTAATTAACTCATTAATATTTTCTTTATTATCAGCAACGCAATTCTGGAAAACAATTTCATCACAGGTATTTTCATTAATTGAATTCATCTTTCCAGATTTGCAAGAGCAGTTGAACTCTAAGGCAAAAAAAAGACGCACCAGAAAGGAATTATCCGAATGAGACAGTAATTGGTAGATATGTTGTACATGTACAGACAAAAAAATGACTGCAGTTTCAGAAAAATTAGATGATTTATTCAAGAAAAAGAACTTCACAAATTGAGCAAGTCAGTAATGCGTTGGTCCACCTTTGGCCGTTATGTAAGCAGTTATTCCGCTTGACATTGATTGATAGAGTAGTTGGTTGTGATCGTGAGGGATAGTGCGCCAAATGTTGTCCAATTGGCGCGTTAGATCGGGCCCGAGTTGTTTGGAGGACCCTGCCCATAGTGCTCCAAACGTTCACAATTGAGGAGAGATCTGGCGACGCGGCTGCGCAAGGTAGGGTTTAGCAAGCATGAAGATAAGTAGTGGAAACTCTCGCCGTGTGCGGACGTGCATTATCTTGCTACAATGTAAGCCCAGCATGGCCTGCCCTGTAGAGGAACAGAACGAAGCGTAGAATATTATCGATGTATCGTTGTGCTGCAAGAGTGCCGCACATAGCAACCAAAGGTGTCCTGCTATGAAAAGAAATGGTACCCCACACAGTCAGTCCTGGTTATTGGGACGACAGTCAGGCTGGTACCCCATATCTGTCCAGAGCGTCTTCAGGCAAGTCGCCGTTATGAAATCTTATTGACTGGAGCAGAATTGTCTTCACTGATGAGTTCCACTTGGAACCGAGGACCAATACCAGCGAAGACACCCCAGACAGCGGTGGAATACCAGTCCCACTGTCATTCACCATATGGTCTGACAATGAAGAGTGATGGTATAGGGTGCTATTTCTTTTCATAGCAGAACCTCTCTGGTTATCACCCGTGGCATGCTTACAAACAGGGGTACGTCTACAATATATTTTGCACTCCATTTTATCGCCCCTCATGGCAAGCTATCCTGGTCCTACACTTCAGCGAGAAAATGCACCCACCCCCCGCCCCGCACAAGGCAGAAGTTTCTACCGCTTGTCTTCGTGCTTGCCAAACCCTGCCCTGACCAGCAAGGCCGCCAGATATTTCCCCAACTGGGAACGTCTGGAACATTATGGGCAGGGCTCTCCAACCAGCTCGGGATTTTGACGATGGAAAGCGCCAATTGGACAGAATTTGGCACGGTATCCCTCAAGACCACAAATAACAACTGTGTCAGTCAATGCCAATCCAACTACCGAATAACTACTTGTATAACGGACAGGGGTGGACAATGTGTTATTGACTTGCTCCATTTGTGAAGCTCTTTCCCTTGAATAAATAATACATTTTCTTGATTCTGTAATCATTTGTTTATCTGTAAATTTACATCACATCTACCGATTTCCGACCCAACGCGGTAGTTCCTTCGTGGTGGATCGTTTCTTTTTTTTTTCTTAGCGTGTATTTCATAACACAAATATACACGGAAGAGCCAAAGAAACTTGTACACCTGCCCAATATCGTGTAGGGCACCTGAGAGCACACAGAAGTACAGCAACACAATGTGGCACGGACTCGGCTAATGTCAGAAGTAGTGCTGGAGGGAACTGCCAACATAAATCCGTAAGAGTACGAGGGCATGGAGATCTCTTCTTAACAGCACGTTGCAAGGCATCCCAGATATTCTCAATAATGTTGCCGTATTGGGAGTTTGGTGGCCAGAAGAAGTAGACTGTTCCTGGAGCCACTTTGTAGTAGTTATGGACGTCAGTTATGGCCGTATGGGGTGTCGCATTGTCCTGCTGGAACTGTGCAAGTCCGTCGGAATGCACACTCGACATGAATGGATGCAAGTGATCAGACTGGATGCTTACGTACGTGTCACCTGTCAGAGTCGTTTCTACACATATCAGGGGTCTCATATCACTCCAGCTGCACACGCCCCACACCATTACAGAGCCTCCGCCAGCTTGAACAGTCCCCTACTGACATGCAGGGCCCATGGACTCATGAGACTGTCTCCATATCCGCACACGTCTATCCGCTGCATACAACTTGAAATGAGATTCGTCCGACCTGGCAACAGGTTTCCAGTCATCAACAGTCCAATGTTGGTGCTTACGGGCCCAGGCGAGGCGTAAAGCTTTGTGTCGTGCAGTTACCAAAGGTACACGAGTGGGCCTTCGCCTCCGAAAGCCCATATCGATTATGTTTCGCTGACATTTGTTAATGGCCCAGCATTGAAATCTGCAGCAATTTGCTGAAGGGTTGCCCTTCTGTCACGCTGAACGATTCTCTTCAGTCGTCGTTAGTCCTGTTCTTGCAGGATCTTCTTCCGGCCGCAGCGACGTAGTAGAGTTGATGTTTCACCTGATTCATGATATTCACCGTACACTCGTGAAATGGTCGTGCGGTAAAATTCCCACTTCACTGCTACCTCGGAGATGCTGTGTCCCATCGCTCGTGCGTTGACTGTAACACCACGTTCAAACTCACTTAAATCTTGATAACTTGCCTTTGTAGCAGCAGTAACCGATCTAACAACTGCGCCAGCCACTTGTCTTATATAAGCGTTGCCGACCGCAGCGCCGTATTCTGCTTGTTTAAAATATCTCTGTATATGAACACGCATGTGTATACCAGTTTCTTTGGCGCTTCAATGTATAATACCCATAATTGTAAGGTTAAATTTCCCAAAACTATAACACATGTTCCTTTTTTAATAATTTCGCATGTACAACGTACATTAATCACTGCAAAGTCAGACACACCTCAATGCTGTGATGAAGCTTACGCTGCGCGCGTCGAGCTGGTAAACGACCCAGACCTAGCCGGTGGTCTGCAACTGCTGTCACCGCACTCGTAGGGTCGTTTCACCCTGTTAGGGTCGTTTAAGCTTTACAGGAGAACGGCGCCGGATGCACGGCTATCGGGTAGGCGCTTTTCGCATCAGCACAACTGCCGTGTAAATGGCGCACTAGCTGGCGGCGACAGTACCGAACGGACAGTAGCGACTGTATCATGTCAGACGTTTACACTGTTGTGTACAACCTCGTAAACTGCCCCGTTGTGGGTTACCTCATTTCCTTGGAGTTTTACCGAAATGAATTGCTATACAATCACTTACAGAAGTGAAAAACATAACAACCTGGTAAGGAGAGGTAGGTACAGATTGGTGCGGCAGCTCTCATCCTAAGGAAACTAGACAGGAGCAGAAATGATACAGGAAACAGAAGTTTTAGTTCAAAATGGCTCTGAGCACTATGGGACTCAACTGCTGAGGTCATTAGTCCCCTAGAACTTAGAACTAGTTAAACCTAACTAACCTAAGAACATCACAAACATCCATGCCCGAGGCAGGATTCGAACCTGCGACCGTAGCGGTCTTGCGGTTCCAGACTGCAGCGCCTTTAACCGCACGGCCACTTCGGCCGGCCAAGTTTTAGTTAACATGTAGCTTGCTCCAAGTGCTGTGAAGAAACTTAACAACAGAATAAATTGCAATATAAACCAGCTATTACAACAAACTAAAGAGCGCCGTTCAGTGTGAGGCTCCCACCCTCCCACTAGTACTGCATGTCAAAGTCTGACTGACAAGGAGACGGCACGACCGTGGGGCCGGGAATTTGTCCGAAATTGTGTGTGGTGAAGGAGGACCCGTAACAGCTCACGTGGTTAAAATATTAGGACGCGCTACCCGGAAAATCCCGGGAAACCGCAGTCACCGTGGTGTAGTGGTTATGTTAGTAGACTGTTGCATGGAGGGTCTTGAGTTCAAAACTTACCTGAACTGTAAAATTTTAATGCCGGCACGGTAACTCAGCGTGTTTGGTCAGAGGGCTAGCTACTCTCTGTAATAAAAAAAAACAACTGAGGTGATGGATCAACAACGAACTGAAATGGGTGTCTCTCGGCGTGCGCCCCGAGCAGATACAACGAACGAAAACGAACAAAATGAGATAAAAAAATTAAAAAAAAGAAGATGTTTAGAGCTTGGATCTACGCCAGAGGTCTAGGGTTCGATTCCTCCTCTGGCATTTTTTTTTCTTCTGTTCATTTTCTTTTGTTATTCCACCAATTATTCAGAAATTTTCCCAAACCTACATTATCTTTAGGAAATTAGCTACATTATTGAACAAAAATTATTTTCTTTTTGTCCAACAACACAATTCATGGCGGTGGGTTTTCCATTTTTCATTGTAAAGTATATGAGGAGAAACATTGTTTTTTTTTTTATCAGAATAGCAAAGTCGATTGGGAAACATTCAATTTTTATACATATAATAATTATAAACAAGTGGTAATTATCGTAAAAACAAACAAAGCAATAGTTTTTGCGACATCTTGCGCAACATATGAAAGCGGATTTTTTACAATCACAGGGCGTTTGCAATAAGTCTGTACAAAAACATGCCCCAGCAACATTTAAGAAAATGTTTTGAGTTTCTGATAATTTTGAGGCAAACCAGGAATATTGCATCATGTCTCGGAATATTGGTGACGATAATTGATCGTGAATTATAGAATGAATTTTCATACAATCTTCCCGGGAATTAATTTCACGATTCTCCTGTAACAATGCGCTGCAATGTTGCAAACAACAGAAGAAAAAAAATGGGGGGGGGGGGGAGGGGAGAGGAATCAAACCCGAGACCTCTGGCATAAAGGTCCAAACGCTAACCACGTAGACCAAACGGCGGCTCTGCTATGGACTAACATTTTATACTCATACGACACCTAAAAAACTTTGGATTGATTTTTCTCGGGATTTTCCGAGTAGTGCGTCCTAATATTTTAACCACGTGAGGTGTTAGGGGTCCTGTTTCACCACACAAAATTGCGGTCAAATCCCCGACCCCACGGTCGTGCCGTCTCCTTGTGAGACTGGACGTGTTGCTGCCGCTGGCTACCCTATATCTTGGCGGCAGAGGGCACTCATAGTCGGAGCCACTAAAGTGTGGACTCAGCTGGAGGTCATCATTAGATCCGCCGGGCGGCGCGCGACAAGTATCAGCGTCTGTCGGAAACGTGCCTTTCTGTTGCCAACTGTGGAACGCCAGTGATACTGATCTATGACACCACATATACCTATGCACATGTGACTAAATTTTGGCACAGAATTACTCAAATGAACCGCAACAGATTACTGCTGTGGTTGGTCTTTCTTAGAAGTCTTAAGAAAAAAGAAATAGGATGCGGTGGGTTCATCCAATCAACATGAGAAGAGACGATGTTGGGGTATTATTTATACATTTAGGAAACACTAGAAGTGATGGTAAAACTTTTTCAATTATTTTTTGACGATCTATGTGTAAGGAAGGATTCAATTCAGCGCCGAAGCACATCCTTCAGAGGAAGTACGCAGCCTATACACATGTCACAGATGAGTGGAAGAATCTAGCGCTTTAATTGCCGAGAATTCTTCCGGGTTGTATGGCTGTGTCCATGGAACTCTTCTATCCCTGACTCAGCACAGCCAGCAGCACCTCCAAAGATGTCCCTACGTTGGACATCTTCGGAGGTGCTCCTGTTTGTGCTGAGTCTTGCCTTTTAGCTCTGTCTTTCGGAAGGTTACACATACCGACAGATACTTGCATAAGGATTCCAATCATCATCCACAACAGAAAAGAGGAGTAATTAAAAGTCTAGCGGACAGAGCTAAAAGGATTTGTGCGCCGGAATACCTAGACGCCGAGGTAAAACATCTAAAGCAGGCTTTTGAGAAGAATGGGTACTCTAGTAAGGAAATAAATAGAGTTTTGCGACCGAATAACAGAAGGCCTAAGGGCAACGATAGGACGCAGCGATGGAAGAACACGGTTTCTCTACCTTTCATCAAAAAAGTAACTGATTAAATCGGCAAGATTTTAAGGAAACATAACGTTCGACCGATTGTCAGACGGACTAAGAAAATAGACCAAGCACTTCGTTCCGTTAAGGATAAACGTCCCCCTCTGACTGCAAGTGGTATATACAAGATTCCGTGTACATATGGTAGGTTCTACATTGGAACTACAACGAGAAGTGTGAATACACAGTTGAAGGAACATAAAAGTCTTTGCCGACTAGGGAAAACAGACAAGTCGGCCGTGGTGGAACATGATCTTCAGTCGGGTGATCACCTAGTGAAATTTTCGGAAACTGAAGTTTTATGTACTATGACATCGAAATATATAAACATGGCGATAATTTTAAAAGAAAAGAAGAAGTACGAAACTCAGCGATGTATGGACAGTGGCGCTACAGAATCAATGAGAAGTTTTTATCTTTGAGTGCTATGATCGATAGTCGTATTTTATCCTTGACAAGGTTCATCCACAGTCTAACATAACAGTCGCGACACTTCGCCCGGATTTTGTTGCCTACAGAGCCAGCAGCGCCCCAAGCGGCCGGTAGGTTGAACTGAGAGTTCGGCGCGATGGTGAAACCGAATAGTGATTGTTTATTTTGATGTATACAATGGTTTTTACCATCGGGAGCGTTTGCAGCGCAATAAATTGCAGCAACAATAGGAAGAAGACACCACAGCTGTCTTTTTTAGGCTTCCTAAGGATCCTGAGAGGTATATACCATCATGTTACTAAACTGTATCGTCAGGATTCACTTGCAAACTATATCTGTATAAATGATGAATGTTTCGTTTTAGGAGCAGAACATGGCTAGTTAATAACAGACGAGAAGACCTTATGAAGAAAGACCCAGTTTACCTGTATAATAATATTATGTTTTGTTTGCTACATTTCGAACAAAACCAGTTCATGAACGCAGACAATAACAAACTCCTGTGGAATGCAGTACCCACACTGTTTGACATTCCAAATAAGCCACCTCAACTGACGATGAAGAGGAAACTGCCACAAAGATTCGACAGTCAGTCTAAAGCTGTAAAACAGTCCTATGACACAGAAGCAGCCAGTTCAACTCTCTATGCCAGATTCGTGTGAATCATCGACACAGACCTGCTTTGACTATGAAGTGGTTAGATTAAGTGCAGCTGTTCGTGTCTTACAAAAGCTTGTGAAATGTCAGAATCTGCAGATCGCTAGACTTCGAGCGAAACTATTACGGGACAAGGAAAGTGCCAACAGACAACGACAGAAACTGTATAACAAGCATCAACGAATGTTGAAGACTATAGGATCCCGATATTTAAAGAGATATGCCCTTGACTTGTTGTTAAGCCAGATTAGCATGCTATTGAAAGAGAAGAGAAACGTGCTGTAAGATGGAAACTGTTGATCAAGATATTTGTTAAAGTGAGACTCGTTTATCGGCTCAATCATTGGAATCAAGACTTAGTTTCTAATAACAAGAAAGCAAATAAGAAACTGAAGAAGTTGGCTCATTTGGGCTACTGATTTCTTTGGTATGTATTTCATTCACATTTATTGTTAGTCACTTAATTTTCCTTGCTTCTTTCGTGTGATGAAATTATTTTGTTAGCACCTTGTTCACTGACAGATTGTTTGAAAATTATTCAAATATTTGGTTTTTCGTGAAACGTAATGTAATCAGTTCATTATAATGTTTTCAGCATATTTCTCCCACTATTTGGCAGTTGCTTGCCCCACTTAGAATAATATGAAGATGAAGGTCGTACTTCTGGCAACAGGCGACAATGACAAGCACAGTAGTCCTGCAGAACGATAAACGAGCTGTCCATCGCTTTTGCATGTAGAGGTACATGTCTGTGTTTCTTACATGTGAATCTGTGTGTTTATATTCTTTTGATATCAACGTGGTAAGCTGCAATTCTGTCCAATGTCACAAGTGTTTCTTCACGAATGTGTTGTAGTTTGCCACTCTATTCACGGTTTTTGTCCATACTTGCGCTTATTTTAGAATCATTTTTGGAAACATATATGCCTTCTGATACTACACAAACTCTTGGAGGCAAGGAAATAACTCAAATAATTCGGAAATTACATAGGAAATAGATGAAAACAAACATTATGCTTACGACGCGTCTGACGTTCACCTTACCTGCCGCTTGGAGCGCAACGGCAACAACTTTTACAGCAGTGAGTGTCGCGACTGTTATGTTAGACTGTGGTTCATCTCTGCTATCACGTGAAATCCAGACCACGCCTACTTTCCACGGTATGTAGGCCGTTCTTCGACGTTCGACTCGTCAGTCTGCAAGACTCAGCAAAACCAGGAGCATCCCCGAAGGTGACCAACGTAGCTTTGGACGAAACGTCAGGGATAGAAGAGTTCCATGGATCACGGCCGTACAACCCGGAAGAATTCTCGGCAGCTGAAACATCCGGTCGTGAAAGCCTTCATTGTATGATGAGCGTTTTTAATGTTCTGTAATTTTTATTCCTGTTTCAAATGTCTTTAATAATATTATGTATTATAAAGAGATTTAAGAATCAAAGACGTATCTATTAACAGAGGAAAGCTTCAAATTCTAACGGCTTTTAAGAGAAAAATAATATTTAATTTAGAAACAGAACGCATCGGCTGATGAGGTTTCGGAGTGGTTTGAAACAATTGGGGACATGCAAAACGTCCCTGTGAAGTCTTGGTAGCGGATCTGTAATGTTTGATGCTGGCTATCCTGTGCTGAACGATATCCATGGGATGCGCTAGAATGAGCAGACACACATTATTTTCTGACTCTTTTTCTGTGTATTCTTTTAATTTCAGAAACCATTTGTAACACTGTAAGTTGAAATCCCAGTACTTCATCGTCGCAGGACGGAATTATTCCTTTGAAAAACCCGTCTGGCTTTTGCATCATAGGGTGCAGCTGGGTTGGTTTCCTTAAGCAGGATTGATTTTTAATGTGATTAGTACTTCCAGGAATACTTTCACCATGTTCACATGTATAACTTCGCACGAGATAACGCACAGGTAGTGAAGACTAGAACAAAAAACGCCAAAGGCCTCGTGATGTAAACGCCAACAGTGTTCTACAGCGTGTACTCCTTTGGTAGGTTTGGTTTTCCGCCTCCGGCAGCCGGCGGCGGCAGTTGTGGGGGCTGCTGACGCCACGCAGCAGCATGGCACCGGCCTGTCGTTAAGGCGGCGCCGGGTGTATGTGAAGCGTCTCATACGATGGAGCTCCCGACAACCGTGCACTGGCGCCGTTTACACCGTAGTCATCCGCGCGGTCCAATGAGCACGTCGTCTTCACTCGTCCGGTTCCACTTGCAGTCACCAGATTAATGTCGTGGCAATAAACTACAACAGTCGATAATAAACGTTTTCGACTACAGTTCACTGTCTGCAGCGTGGGAGAGAATTGACTGCCTATTGCTAACTGTTTATAAATTTTTAATTCTTAAATAATGTTAATGAAATAAAAACATTTTGTTCCTTAAAGTAGTAGAATTCACTACATTATATCTCAAGCTATATGTCAGTGGAGGGCCACGGCACAGTGTCCAAACGTGCGTGAGTGGACTTAGCTGGCATCCCGGTATGAAGCATGGCGATCTATGGTACAAGAACAGAGACAGAGGTGAAGTGGGAAAGGGCCTCATGCCTCGGTAGACGCAAAGACCCTAAGGAAATGCCAGGAATGAACACGAGTTCTGAATCAGATGTTACGAGAAGTTGATCCTCAACATCCATGACATAAGAAAATGTGACAGTGGGTAAAGAAATGTTCATCTGTAGATCTCAGATATCACAAAGACAGGCATTTAGCGAAAGTGGTTTAACCCGACACGCAATCCAAACTGTTCTGAAGAAAGGTTTTAATTTTCGTCCATGTGAACCACGTTATTGCCAGGAACTATCACGGAAAGACTGTGGTCATGGTTGGAATATGAGGAGGTGTTGCTTGCTTGGCATGAAGACTGGGCCGATATTTTCAGTAATATCCTGTGGCCAGATGAAGCCGTGTTTTACGTTGGGAGGGTTTAACCGGCACAATTGTTCATATTGGCAACTTACAACCTGAGGGTGGCTGCTGAACAAAGCCAACGTCGTCCAAAGGTCACAGTGCGTTGCCGCATGACATGCACGAAAGCTGTGGGCCCACATCTCATTAGGGACACAATGAATGAGAACGATAGTAGGGGGACAACCTATGTGCCAGCGCACGCTACATTGTTGCCAAATTTATCCAAGATGGCGGCATGTAGACTTGGCAACAGCGCATGACGTCATCCAAGATGGCGGATTTTGGCGGGAGAATAGTCCAATTGTGCTACGTCCACTAACCTAACCTCAAGAAAAAATGGCGGGAAGTTTGAATTTTGGCGTGAAAATAGTCCAATTGTGCTACGTCCACTAACCTATGTTGTTGTGGTCTTCAGTCCTGAGACTGGTTTGATGCAGCTCTCCATGCTACTCTATCCTGTGCAAGCTTCTTCATCTCCCAGTACCTACTGCAACCTACATCCTTCTGAATCTTCTTAGTGTATTCATCTCTTGGTCTCCCCCTATGATTTTTACCCTCCACACTGCCCTCCAATACTAAATTGGTGATCCCTTGATGCCTCAGAACATGTCCTACCAACCGGTAAAGTTGTGCCACAAATTTCTCTTCTCCCCAATCCTATTCAATACTTCCTCATTAGTTATGTGATCTACCCATCTAATCTTCAGCATTCTTCTGTAGCACCACATTTCAAAAGCTTCTGTTCTCTTCTTGTCCAAACTATTTACCGTCCATGTTTCACTTCCATACATGGCTACACTCCATACAAATACTTTCAGAAATAACTTCCTGACACTTAAATCTATACTCGATGTTAACAAATTTCTCTTCTTCAGAAACGCTTTCCTTGCCATTGCCAGTCTACATTTTATATCCTCTCTACTTCGTCCATCATCAGTTATTTTGCTCCCCAAATAGCAAAACTCCCTTACTACTTTAAGTGTCTCATTTCCTAATCTAATACCCTCAGCATCACCCGACTTAACTCGACTACATTCCATTATCCTCGTTTTGCTTTTGTTGATGTTCATCTTATATCCTCCCTTCAAGACACCATTCATTCCGTTCAACTGCTCTTCCAAGTCCCTTGCTGTTTCTGCCAGAATTACAATGTCATCGGCGAACCTCAAAGATTTTATTTCTTCTCCATGGATTTTAATACCTACTCCAAATTTTTCTTTTGTTTCCTTTACTGTTTGCTCAATATAGAGATTGAATAACATCGGGGAGAGGCTACAACCCTGTCTTACTCCCTTCCCAACCACTGCTTCCCTTTCATGTCCCTCAACTCTTATAACTGCCATCTGGTTTCTGTACAAGTTGTAAATAGCCTTTCGCTCCCTGTATTTTACCCCTGCCACCTTTAGAATTTGAAAGAGAGTATTCCAGTCAACATTGTCAAAAGCTTTCTCTAAGTCTACAAATGCTAGAATCGTAGGTTTGCCTTTCCTTAATCTTTCTTCTAAGATAAGTCGTAATGTCAGTATTGCCTCACGTGTTCCAGTATTTCTACGGAATCCAAACTGATCTTCCCCGAGGTCGGCTTCTACTAGTTTTTCCATTCGTCTGTAAAGAATTCGTGTTAGTACTTTGCAGCTGTGTCTTATTAAACTGATAGTTCCGTAATTTTCACATCTGTCAACACCTGCTTTCTTTGGGATTGGAATTATTATATTCTTCTTGAAGTCTGAGGGTATTTCGCCTGTTTCATACATCTTGCTCACCAGATGGTAGAGTTTTGTCATGACTGGCTCTCCCAAGGCCGTCAGTAGTTCCAATGGAATGTTGTCTACTCCGGGGGCCTTGTTTCGACTCAGGTCCTTCAGTGCTCTGTCAAACTCTTCACGCAGTATCGTATCTCCCATTTCATCTTCACCTACATCCTCTTCCATTTCCATAATATTGTCCTCAAGTGCATCGCCCTTGTATAGACCCTCTATATACTGCTTCCACCTTTCTGCTTTCCCTTCTTTGCTTAGAACTGGGTTTCCATCTGAGCTCTTGATGTTCATACAAGTGGTTCTCTTATCTCCAAAGGTCTCTTTAATTTTCCTGTAGGCAGTATCTATCTTACCCCTAGTGAGATAAGCCACTACATCCTTACATTTGTCCTCTAGCCATCCCTGCTTAGCCATTTTGCACTTCCTGTCGATCTCATTTTTGAGACGCTTGTATTCCTTTTTGCCTGCTTCATTTACTGCATTTTTATATTTTCTCCTTTCATCAATTAAATTCAATATTTCTTCTGTTACCCAAGGATTTCTACTAACCCTCTTCTTTTTACCTACTTGATCGTCTGCTGCCTTCACTACTTCATCCCTCAGAGCTACCCATTCTTCTTCTACTGTATTTCTTTCCCTCATTCCTATCAATTGTTCCCTTATGCTCTCCCTGAAACTCTGTACAACCTCTGGTTCTTTCAGTTTATCCAGGTCCCATCTCCTTAAATTCCCACCTTTTTGCAGTTTCTTCAGTTTTAATCTACAGGTCATAACCAATAGATTGTGGTCAGAGTCCACATCTGCCCCTGGAAACGTCTTACAATTTAAAACCTGGTTCCTAAATCTCTGTCTTACCATTATATAATCTATCTGATACCTTTTAGTATCTCCAGGGTTCTTCCATGTATACAACCTTCTATCATGATTCTTAAACCAAGTGTTAGCTATGATTAAGTTGTGCTCTGTGCAAAATTCTATCAGGCGGCTTCCTCTTTCATTTCTTAGCCCCAATCCATATTCACCTACTACGTTTCCTTCTCTCCCTTTTCCTACACTCGAATTCCAGTCACCCATGACTATTAAATTTTCGTCTCCCTTCACTATCTGAATAATTTATTTTATTTCATCATACATTTCTTCAATTTCTTCGTCATCTGCAGAGCTAGTTGGCATATAAACTTGTACTACTGTAGTAGGTGTGGGCTTCGTATCTATCTTGGCCACAATAATGCGTTCACTATGCTGTTTGTAGTAGCTTACCCGCATTCCTATTTTCCTATTCATTATTAAACCTACTCCTGCATTACCCCTATTGGACTTTGTGTTTATAACCCTGTAGTCACCTGACCAGAAGTCGTGTTCCTCCTGCCACCGAACTTCACTAATTCCCACTATATCTAACTTTAACCTATCCATTTCCCTTTTTAAATTTTCTGACCTACCTGCCCGATTAAGGGATCTGACATTCCACGCTCCGATCTGTAGAACGCCAGTTTTCTTTCTCCTGATAACGACATCCTCTTGAGTAGTCCCCGCCCGGAGATCCGAATGGGGGACTATTTTACCTCCGGAATATTTTACCCAAGAGGACGCCATCATCATTTAATCATACAGTAAAGCTGCATGCCCTTGGGAAAAATTACGGCTGTAGTTTCCCCTTGCTTTCAGCCGTTCGCAGTACCAGCACAGCAAAGCCGTTTTGGTTATTGTTACAAGGCCAGATCAGTCAATCATCCAGACTGTTGCCCTTGCAACTACTGAAAAGGCTGCTGCCCCTCTTCAGGAACCACACGTTTGTCTGGCCTCTCAACAGATACCCCTCCGTTGTGGTTGTACCTACGGTGCGGCTGTCTGTATCGCTGAGGCACGCAAGCCTCCCCACCAACGGCAAGGTCCATGGTTCATGGGGGGGAGGCCACTAACCTAAGCCTCCAGAAAAAAAAATGGCTGGAAGTTTGAATTCCAACAGGATAATGCATGCAAAGACCGTACTAGTCTTTTTATTACTATTGATTATCATTTATTAACACTCATTATCATTCATTGTCATTTATTATCATTCATTATCATTTATTATTATTTACATGCCTCCACTAGAAAATGCCCTCCAAATTCAAATTCCAACATGATAATGGCTGCAAAACCTTACTTTTGTTTATTATTAATTATCATTCATTATCATTTATTAACATTCATTATCATTCATTGTCATTTATTATCATTCATTATCATTTATTATTATTTATTATCATTTATTATTATTTATTGTTATTGACCTGCCTCCACTAGAAAATTCCCTCCAAATCAAATTCCTACACGATAATGGCTGCAAACCCTTACTTTTGTGTATTATTATTCATTATCATTTATTAACATTCATTATCATTGATTGTCGTTTATTATCATTCATTATCATTTATTATCAGTCATTATCATTTATTATTATAGGCCTACCTCTACTAGAAAATGCGCCAAATTCAAATTCCAACACGATATTCTCTCGAAAACTGTACTTCTATGTACACTCCTGGAAATGGAAAAAAGAACACATTGACACCGGTGTGCCAGACCCACCATACTTGCTCCGGACACTGCGAGAGGGCTGTACAAGCAATGATCACACGCACGGCACAGCGGACACACCAGGAACCGCGGTGTTGGCCGTCGAATGGCGCTAGCTGCGCAGCATTTGTGCACCGCCGCCGTCAGTGTCAGCCAGTTTGCCGTGGCATACGGAGCTCCATCGCAGTCTTTAACACTGGTAGCATGCCACGACAGCGTGGACGTGAACCGTATGTGCAGTTGACGGACTTTGAGCGAGGGCGTATAGTGGGCATGCGGGAGGCTGGGTGGACGTACCTCCGAATTGCTCAACACGTGGGGCGTGAGGTCTCCACAGTACATCGATGTTGTCGCTAGTGGTCGGCGGAAGGTGCACGTGCCCGTCGACCTGGGACCGGACCGCAGCGACGCACGGATGCACGCCAAGACCGTAGGATCCTACGCAGTGCCGTAGGGGACCGCACCGCCACTTCCCAGCAAATTAGGGACACTGTTGCTCCTGGGGTATCGGCGAGGACCATTCGCAACCGTCTCCATGAAGCTGGGCTACGGTCCCGCACACCGTTAGGCCGTCTTCCGCTCACGCCCCAACATCGTGCAGCCCGCCTCCAGTGGTGTCGCGACAGGCGTGAATGGAGGGACGAATGGAGACGTGTCGTCTTCAGCGATGAGAGTCGCTTCTGCCTTGATGCCAATGATGGTCGTATGTGTGTTTGGCGCCGTGCAGGTGAGCGCCACAATCAGGACTGCATACGACCGAGGCACACAGGGCCAACACCCGGCATCATGGTGTGGGGAGCGATCTCCTACACTGGCCGTACACCACTGGTGATCGTCGAGGGGACACTGAATAGTGCACGGTACATCCAAACCGTCATCGAACCCATCGTTCTACCATTCCTAGACCGGCAAGGGAACTTGCTGTTCCAACAGGACAATGCACGTCTGCATGTATACCGTGCCACCCAACGTGCTCTAGAAGGTGTAAGTCAACTACCCTGGCCAGCAAGATCTCCGGATCTGTCCCCCATTGAGCATGTTTGGGACTGGATGAAGCGTCGTCTCACGCGGTCTGCACGTCCAGCACGAACGCTGGTCCAACTGAGGCGCCAGGTGGAAATGGCATGGCAAGCCGTTCCACAGGACTACATCCAGCATCTCTACGATCGTCTCCATGGGAGAATAGCAGCCTGCATTGCTGCGAAAGGTGGATATACACTGTACTAGCGCCGACAATGTGCATGCTCTGTTGCCTGTGTCTATGTGCCTGTGGTTCTGTCAGTGTGATCATGTGATGTATCTGACCCCAGGAATGTGTCAATAAAGTTTCCCCTTCCTGGGACAATGAATTCACCGTGTTCTTATTTCAATTTCCAGGAGTGTATTATTATCACTTATTATTTATTCAAGATGTCCGATTTTCTCGGTGAGAAAGCCATTCTCCTTACATCCATAACAAAAATCTATCACAAGTTCAAATCCCCAACACCATAATTGATCACATGTACAAGCCTTCTCTGTCACTTATCTTTTTTCACTGGTAGCCTATCATTTTTTTTCTTTTTTTTGGTCATTAGTCTACTGACTGGTTTGATGCGGCCCACCACGAATTCCTTTCCTGTGCTAACCTCTTCATCTCAGAGTAGCACTTGCAACCTACGTCCTCAATTATTTGCTTGATGTATTCCAATCTCTGTCTTCCTCTACAGTTTTTGCCCTCTACAGCTCCCTCTAGCACCATGGAAGTCATTCCCTCATGTCTTAGCAGATGTCCCATCATCCTGTCCCTTCTCCTTATCAGTGTTTTCCACATATTCCTTTCCTCTCCGATTCTGCGTAGAACCTCCTCATTCCTCACCTTATCAGTCCACCTAATTTTCAACGTTCGTCTATAGCACCACATCTCAAATGCTTCGATTCTCTTCTGTTCCGGTTTTCCCACAGTCCATGTTTCACTGCCATACAATGCTGTACTCCAGACGTACATCCTCAGAAATTTCTTCCTCAAATTAAGGCCGGTATTTGATATTAGTAGACTTCTCTTGGCCAGAAATGCCTTTTTTGCCATAGCGAGTCTGCTTTTGATGTCCTCCTTGCTCCGTCCGTCATTGGTTATTTTACTGCCTAGGTAGCAGAATTTCTTAACTTCATTGACTTCGTGACCATCAATCCTGACGTTAAGTTTCTCGCTGTTCTCCTTTCTACTACTTCTCATTACCTTCGTCTTTCTCCGATTTACTCTGAAACCATACTGTGTACTCATTAGACTGTTCATTCCGTTCAGCAGATCATTTAATTCTTCTTCACTTTCACTCAGGATAGCAATGTCATCAGCGAATCGTATCATTGATATCCTTTCACCCTGTATTTTAATTCCACTCCTGAACCTTTCTTTTACTTCCATCATTGCTTCCTCGATGTACAGATTGAAGAGTAGTGGCGAAAGGCTACAGCCTTGTCTTACACCCTTCTTAATACGAGCACTTCGTTCTTGATCGTCCACTCTTATTATTCCCTCTTGGTTGTTGTACATATTGTATATGACCCGTCTCTCCCTATAGCTTACCCCCACTTTTTTCAGAATCTCGAACAGCTTGCACCATTTTATATTGTCGAACGCTTTTTCCAGGTCGACAAATCCTATGAAAGTGTCTTGAGTTTTCTTTAGCCTCGCTTCCATTATTAGCCGTAACGTCAGAATTGCCTCTCTCGTCCCTTTACTTTTCCTAAAGCCAAACTGATCGTCACCTAGCGCATTCTCAATTTTCTTTTCCATTCTTCTGTATATTATTCTTGTAAGCAGCTTCGATGCATGAGCTTTTAAGCTGATTGTGCGATAATTCTCGCACTTGTCAGCTCTTGCCGTCTTCGGAATTGTGTGGATGATGCTTTTTCGAAAGTCAGATGGTATATCGCCAGACTCATATATTCTACACACCAACGTGAATAGTCGTTTTGTTGCCACTTCCCCCAATGATTTTAGAAATTCTGATGGAATGTTATCTATCCCTTCTGCCTTATTTGACCGGAAGTCCTCCAAAGCTCTTTTAAATTCTGATTCTAATACTGGATCCCCTATCTCATCTAAATCGACTCCTGTTTCTTCTTCTATCACATCAGACAAATCTTCACCCTCATAGAGGCTTTCAATGTATTCTTTCCACCTATCTGCTCTCTCCTCTGCCCGCATCTCGTGGTCGTGCGGTAGCGTTCTCGCTTCCCACGCCCGGGTTCCCGGGTTCGATTCCCGGCGGGGTCAGGGATTTTCTCTGCCTCGTGATGGCTGGGTGTTGTGTGCTGTCCTTAGGTTAGTTAGGTTTAAGTAGTTCTAAGTTCTAGGGGACTGATGACCGTAGCAGTTAAGTCCCATAGTGCTCAGAGCCATTTGAACCATTTTTTGCTCTCTCCTCTGCATTTAACAGTGGAATTCCCGTTGCACTCTTAATGTTACCACCGTTGCTTTAATGTCACCAAAGGTTGTTTTGACGTTCCTGTATGCTGAGTGTGTCCTTCCGACAATCATATCTTTTTCGATGTCTTCACATTTTTCCTGCAGCCATTTCGTCTTAGCTTCCCTGCACTTCCTATTTATTTCATCCCTCAGCGACTTGTATTTCTGTATTCCTGATTTTCCCGGTACATGTTTGTGCTTCCTCCTTTCATCTATCAACTGAAGTATTTCTTCTGTTACCCATGGTTTCTTCGCAGCTACCTTCTTTGTACCTATGTTTTCCTTCCCAACTTCTGTGATGGCCGTTTTTAGAGATGTCCATTTCTCTTCAACTGTACTGCCTACTGCGCTATTCCTTATTGCTGTATCTATAGCGTTAGAGAACTTCAAACGTATCTCGTCATTCCTTAGTACTTCCGTATCCCACTTCTTTGCGTATTGATTCTTCCTGACTAATGTCTTGAACTTCAGCCTACTCTTCATCACTACTATATTGTGATCTGAGTCTATATCTGCTCCTGGGTACGCCTTACAGTCCAGTATCTGATTTCGGAATCTCTGTCTGACCATGATGTAATCTAATTGAAATCTTCCCGTATCTCCCGGCCTTTTCCAAGTATACTTCCTCCTCTTGTGATTCTTGAACAGGGTATTCGCTATTACTAGCTGAAACTTGTTACAGAACTCAATTAGTCTTTCGCCTCTTTCATTCCTTGTCCCAAGCCCATATTCTCCTGTAACCTTTTCTTCTACTCCTTCCCCTACAACTGCATTCCAGTCGCCCATGACTATTAGATTTTCGTCCCCCTTTACATACTGCATTACCCTTTCAATATCCTCATACACTTTATCTATCTGTTCATCTTCAGCTTGCGACGTCGGCATGTATACCTGAACTATCGTTGTCGGTGTTGGTCTGTTGTCGATTCTGATTAGAACAACCCGGTCACTGAACTGTTCACACACCCTCTGCCCTACCTTCCTATTCATAACGAATCCTACACCTGTTATACCATTTTCTGCTGCTGTTGATATTACCCGATACTCATCTGACCAGAAATCCTTGTCTTCCTTCCACTTCACTTCACTGACCCCTACTATATCTAGATTGAGCCTTTGCATTTCCCTTTTCAGATTTTCTAGTTTCCCTACCACGTTCAAGCTTCTGACATTCCACGCCCCGACTCGTAGAACGTTATCCCTTCGTTGATTATTCAATCTTTTTCTCATGGTAACCTCCCCCTTGGCAGTCCCCTCCCGGAGATCCGAATGGGGGACTATTCCGGAACCTTTTGCCAATGGAGAGATCATCATGACACTTCTTCAATTGCAGGCCACATGTCCTGCGGATACACGTTATGTGTCTTTAAGGCAGTGGTTTCCATTGCCTTCTGCATCCTCATGTCGTTGATCATTGCTGATTCTTCCGCCTTTAGGGGCAATTTCCCACCCCTAGGACAAGAGAGTGCCCTGAACCTCTAATCGCTCCTCCGCCCTCTTTGACAAGGCCGTTGGCAGAATGAGGCTGACTTCTTATGCCGGAAGTCTTCGGCCGCCAATGCTGATTATTTATCAAAATTTAGGCAGTGGCGGGGATCGAACCCGGGACCGAAGTGTACATCCTATCATAATTGCGTCAAATAATAAACTGCAGTTATAGTAACGTAATTCATGTCCTTTGATTTTGCAGGGGGGAAGGGACTGAAGACTATTTCAAGCAGTACAGTCATCACTTGTTCTCCAACACAGTCAGCACACACATCTTTGATATCGCAGTGCAGTCACCACGACATCCGCGCTCCAACTGAATTAGTTCAAATCCTCGCCACCCCCTGGCCAGCACGCGGAAACACTGCCTACGCCTGTCACGTGAGGCGGCCAGCCACTAGCGCGGGGGTCGAGCCCAGCGATCGCTCCCACATCGTAAACATGTTTTCGCTGGACACGCTGGAACTTGTCGAGTTTGACGTCACAGCGGCCCCTTGTCCGCTCACCACGTGTATTAGTCGCCTCCGCACGTTTCCCGCCAAAATTGTCTGCCTCGGAGCTGAATCACACAACAGTCGACCGTTCCCTGAGCAAGTCCGAACCTGCACATACCGACCTCACATAGCCGTTCGCCACGTGTCCTTGTGCGATTGAGAGCGCAGTGCTACACTTTTGGCAGCAAAGTTTGCTCGACAGTGGAATCCGCCATGACTATATAACAGCACGTTTGGACCCCACTAGAACGCCCGCTAATTGACTCGCTCTTGCGCGCGTAATGACTGTACAATCGCTGCGCCACCGCCTCGCTTACGTCACACACCCTCCATACATGCGACGGACATAGCCTTCTGTAAATACCTGGAAAATGACTCTTTATTTCAGACATTACGGTCATGCAGGTGTGTTCCAACTGACTTCTCCATGCTCACACGGCGAAATTCCAGAGCGCAGCTGACGTACGCACGGCCGGCTGAGCCAGCACCTCTATAGGGGGTTCTGGCTGAGCCCGCTCCTTGGCCGGCTGACGTCAAGCGGTTTACGGTGCCCGCACAGCCCCCACAGCCAGCGCCACAGGTAGGCGGCGGCGAGCGGCGCCACAAACGGTCCGGCTATGTAAACATCCTCACGCACCCGCGAGCACTTAATGTCGGACACGATGGAACCTGTCGACCGCGTACCGTACAAGGGATACGTTTGGCGCCAGAGTTTGACAGACAGTGGAATCCACCGTGACCGTATAACAGCGCGTTTGCTCGTTGCGAGAACGCTCGCTAATTCACTCTCATCAACCCGCTATATTAAATAATTTAATTTACAATTTCATATACGTATGCAAATGTGTTCAACACCCTAATTTCAACTACTTTTCGAGGACCACACCGCCACATCCTCCTCCTCCTAGGAACCAGTGATAAGTTTGACATCTGCCAGTAAACAAAGCTCACTTGCGCTTCCGCCACCACCCTAAGAAAATTGTTTCAAACTAAGCCATCAGCACTCAACCTCTTCCTACACGTTTCTGGTAAACGGACTCACCCTGCACTATGTCCATGGATGGAGGAACGAATTTACTTTATTTAGGAATGGAGTATATGTATCATGCTCACATGTCCCACATCATACAGACCTACAAAACACTCCTACACAACTCATTTATAATGTTCTACACACACGCTTGCTAATTGTAAACAGTTAAAAATAACTCATAGCACAGCCTACAGACATGCGAACCACTCATAAATAATGCAAAATATTTACCTCCGAACAGCCAAACAACTGCTAATTTTCGGAAATAATTTCAGTGCATAGACTGATGGAAGGAGGAACGAGTGTACTTTATTTATTTGCAACATATCTTTTTGAAACTTTTACTTCTCATAGGTTTCGATATGTAAGGCTGACATAAGGCAGTTTCTGAACTCCAGTAGTGCACTACACTTGACAACACAACTACACCCATCAAAATATTCATTCCAATCCAGACCTGTAACTCCTCTACAGATAAATTTGTCCAGTTATTTGTCTACTCACTCACAGTCTGACCAGATTGCCGTTATTGCACAAACACAGCTCAGACTGTGCTGTGCTGCTCGGGGAAGTAAGGAAGGGCTGCACTCTGTTTATCTGGAGCCCTTTTATTTAGTCGTGGAGTATATTTGTCACAAAACACCCGCACTGATCCCACTGTGGTCGTCTGACACAGGCCACAAACTCGTAAACAACTCCTAATTTCACGGTACAATACCAAACAGCTCTTAAATAATGCAGTACACAATATCAGCAGACGAGCTCTGTACTCTTAAACTCTCCAAATAAAGCACCGCACAGTGCACAGACATGCTCGCAAAACAGTGCAACAGACGCGCCCAAACAACCTCAGCTGCCAAACCGGCCAAAAGTCTCTGCTCGCCCCCCCCCCCCCCCCCAAACATGACCTCAACACAGCCGCATTCGCACCTAACACCGGAAAAATTGATATCGCCTATGCGCCTTAGATTACGCTTCAAGGCAGGTCGCGCGTATCATAGCTAAACCATACTTCCTCTACTTTGCAAGTATCATTGCGAACATTCATGACTGCTCACCACGTCCATTCACACTTAATTCTCGAACACATAAAGACGATCAAATTATACCAGACAGCGCTATACATATTTCTAAGACCTCGCGCATAGTACTCGATCAATCTCTATGCGTATAGCGGTCACAGAGCTATCTAGTCCTCTTACGTTAAAAGATCATCCTCACCTCGGCATTGACCAACCTACCCCGCAACATCGCTACCCAATTATTCCTCAACCGAGCAGACGAATACAACTACACTCCACCTCTCTTGACTGAATAGAGCTTTCCTAGTCCTAACCCATCCAAGTGCACCACATTTCTCGAAATGTAACCAAGTCTTGGAGCTTAGCACACCATATTGATCTATAGTAACAGATCTCAAAGTGCCTTAATTTAATAGCATACAGGTAAGAAGAACAAGAACGGAGCGATATTTATACACAACGTAGTTCGATAGATTTTTAAGTATATCATCCAATCTATCATGTGTAAAGTATTGTTCTAGAGTCCATGATCGGTGCATCGAAGATTCCGGTAGGAGAGAGAGAGAGAGAGAGAGAGAGAGAGAGAGAGAGACAAGGACTTAAGCAAGGAAGTATTCTATCTCCTGCACTTTTTAATGATGTGATGGAGGGAATGAATAGGGCAGTTAAAAATATAGTAAAAGAAAAAGACAAAAAGATGATTTTTGCAGATGATATGGTAATATGGGGTGATAAAGAGGTATATGTACAGTTACAGCTTGATGCGTGGAAGGAAATAATGAAAAGGTATGGATTAAAAATAAATAAAGATAACAGTGAAGTAATGGTATTTGGAAGAGAGAAAGGAATCAACGGAAATATTACCTTGAATGGAGAACCCCTCAAAGTGGTAGAAAGTTTTACTTATTTAGGGAGTGAAATATCTAGGGATGGAAGAATAACTAAAGAAATTAATAGGAGGTTACAGAAGGGAGGCAATTTCTACCAAACAATAAAACACCTGATTTGGAATAATGCAGTTTCAGAAAGAGCAAAACTCCTTATGTATAAGAATTATTACATCCCTATTGTCACCTATGGTGGAGAAACATGGACAATGACAGAAAGGGACTGGAGCAGACTGCAAGCACGGGGAAATGAAATTTCTCAGAGCAGTTAAGGGAAAAACAAGAATGGACAGAGTAAGGAATGTAGAGATTAGAAAGTACCTCAAACAAGAAAGTATGAGAGAGGAAATTGAAAGAAAGAGATTAAGATGGTATGGGCATGTTAAGAGGGTGCATGGGCAGAGACTCACCAAAATTATGGAAGAACTAAAGATGGATGGGAAAAGAGCTAGAGGGCGCCCAAGAACACGGTGGAAAATGGGAGTCAGAATATCTGTAGAAAGGAGAGGTGTGACCCGGCAGCAAGTGGAGGAAGAAAAGTGGTGGGAGGACCGAGCCAAATGGAGAGGACTCCTCAGCACCCAGACCCGGCAGTAGCTGGAGTGGGATTCAGATATAGATAGATAGATAGATACATCAACAACGAATGAAAATAGTCAAAACAAGGAGCCTTAACAGCGTCAGAATTAGCCGAAGCTGCTATAATATGTAGAGCATAAGTTGCTGAACTAAGTCTGGTTTATTGTCGATGTGGAGGCCTGAAAATTTTGAAGAATAAATTTGCTATATGTAGACTTACGTCCTCATCTCCATGATGGAGACTTAGCTTGTGTTCGAACACACAGAATCGTGCTGTACTATGTTCGTTGCCATTTGCGTCTCAGTCTTTAGAGCTCAAAAATCTACTGTTGAAAGTGACTGCTTATTGTTCTACCCCAACGAAGGTCTCTGCTAACTCAGAAGAAACACCTCATATCTGTAAAATTAGCACAAATTCATTTTGATTTTTGAATCTGTTCAGAGAGCTAGATTAAGAGGCAAAGTGTTACATCTCAATAAAGAGAGAAGCATGTAGAAGAACTGTGGTTCGGTTTTAAAAGAAGGGTCAACCATGCACATGATAAATATGTACATAGTAAAACAGATCGTGATGAGATGGTCCCTCTATAGTACTCACCCACTGCAACTAAACTTGCAAAGAAACAGACTGCTGCACAGTCGGTGCAAAACAATGCGAAGGGCTGCAAATAGAGTGTTGCTGAATGAAACGTTTTGGGCTGTCAAGAATCAAATGCTCGAAGCCTTCAGTGGCTACCACAGCCATATATTTTCGAAAGAGCTCTCATAAAATCCAAAGAAACGCTGGTCATATGTAAAGATCTGTTAGCGTGCAGACACTCGTGTGACAAGATGGGAAAGGAAACTGAAGTTAGCAAAACAAAAGCAGAAATGCTGAACTCCGTCTTCAAATGCATGTTTACAAGGGAAAATCCAAATGTACTGCCCCACTTTAAGATTAGATTAGATTCAGTTTTCGTTCCACAGACCCAAAAAATGAGATGTTTCTCGTGGGTGTGGAACATGTCAGACAGTATAACATAAAAACATAAAACATTTGAATATAGTTCTTACTATCCTGATCATTTGTCAGGAGATTGTCAAAATAGGTGAATACAATGCGGTAAACTGGAACAGCTAATGTTTACAACACGCTATCAGAATGAAACATTGTTATGAACTATTAATAAGAGAATCATTTACTCAGCATTAGCTAGCAGATGACACTGCTGAATGCCTCTATGTTCTCATAAACGAAAGCAGACGTAGTACATGGAGTTAAGCATCACACAAATATTACATGTAATTGAATTTGAAACAGTATAAATTTATCGACACGTTCAATGATGATACTCTTTGGAATCAATACTGGTAGCTACAATCGTCAGCCATTGCTCCACTGCTCCAAGAGTCATCTAGCAGTGAACGATTAATACTTGTGTCAGATCAGCGAGTGCATGATGGCGTAAGACGTCATGAACAAATGGTACTGTTATTAGTTACTTATCGCCCACAATACGACTACAGCGTCAGGCCTATCGCTCACAGAGCCAATGGTCGCCAAGATTGGCGGCGAGAAGACTGGACATAACTACGAGGCTCGTTCAATAAGTAATGCCCCACATTTAAAAAAAAAAAGTCATTAACATACATAGATAAACGTCCTTGTTGGTGCTTCACATTTGACATTTGTTCTGTGCGCCGGTGAAGATTCGAACCGTTCTGGCAGAGGGCAGAGCCGCAGTACAACGTTAAAATCGCGTCTACATACGACTCACGTTACAAGCAGCGTGCTGTTATTGAAAACTTGTGTGCGGAAAACATCAATAACATCAATAAACGTGTGTGTGCAGTGTATGGCGATGCTGCAGTTGATAAAAGTACAGTTAGGCGATGGCTACAGAAAGTTACAACCTCAGAAAATGCAGAAACAGAGCTCCATGATCAGCCACGCTCGGTACGTCCTGTCACAGCCACTGCTCCAGACACGCTGAATCGTGCGGATGCCATTATTAGTGCCGACCAGCGCATCGCAACTCGACGATTGGCGCTATGGTTGTCGGTCAGCATTGGAAATGTATCTGCAATGATCGAGACTCTCAGATATTCAAAGAGGTGCTCACGATGGGTTCAACGAATGCTCACAGTGGACCAGAGAAAGGCCATTTCATCTGAATTGTTGGAGAGTTTTGAGAGCGACGGAGAGGCCTCTCTGTCACGGATCGTTACGGGGGGAACGAAAGCTGGATGCAACATTTTGTGCCAGAAACAAAAAGGCAGTCCATGGAGTGGCATCATCCCCATTCACCACAAAAGAAGAAATTCAAGACAACCCCCTCAGTTGGAAAAATCATGGTGACGTGACAGTCTTCTGGGATTGTGATGGTGTCATTCTCGTGGATGTGATGCCAACAGGGTCAACCATCAATTCAGAGGCATACGTGAAAACTCTGAATAAACTCAAGAATCGTTTGCGACGTATTCGGCTGGATAAGAACCCAGCAGAAATCTAGGTCCAACACGATAATTCACGCCCACACACAAGTCTGAGAACTCGGGAACACATCGCCAAATTGGGTTGGACATCATTATCTCATCCACCCTACAGTTCAGACCTGGCACACTCGGACTTCCATCTCTTTGGGCCACTTAAAGATTCTCTACGGGGAACACACTTTGAAGACGACGGGAGTGTCAGTCATGCAGTGAAAACATGGCTACACCTACAGGACAAGAGCTTTTACCAGCAGGTAATACACGCTCTTCCACAACGTTGGCACACGGCCATATAACGTGATGGAGACTACGTAGAAAAATAGGACTTGGACAAGACATGATGATGTATATTGTCAGCAAATTCTGACTCTTAATAATAAATATGTTCTGAGAAAAAAATGTGGGGCATTACTTATTGAACGACCCTCTAGCTCTTCGAATTTCACCAACCTGCGCCGATTCAGTGCTGTGGAGAAGTGAAACCATGAAAATACAGCAGCACTGTACCGGATTTCAGGAAAGGTACTGCAGTGATATGAAAATGATATCGCTGACCCACCTTACTAATTATAAATGAGCAGAAATAACAATTTCAAATCGCATTATCTACGATTTAAAAGGTAAATATGTTTTCTAAGAACAATAGGGCCTACTGTTTGAAATTAGTCTACAAGCGTTAGAAACTCTTTCAAACATTTATTATATATATCCTCTGATACATGCTTGGAAAATATATGTTTCAAGCACAATGGTTACGCGCTCAACTTGTTGAACAATGTCTGTTGAGGCGAATACAGAGATCACTTGGACTGGAATGGGTGAGGAATGCTCCCCCGGTCTGAAAATACAGGATGGGCCTACAGTCTGTCTATAATTATCAATAGTTATTTTACAAAAACTATAGAACTTAGTTTTGTGATTTGTGACAAATGATAGAAGAGATCATGAAGTTTTTTTTGCGATGTCAATAAACTTACACACGTGCGCCGTTTGTTGCTCAAACAATATCTAATCAACATGTGATTTCACACCATAAGCTTGTGTAACACCGGCAAGAGATTGTGTTAACGTTTTTCTTAATGTATCTAAGTCAATTGTGATGCGTAACCCTTGTCCCTTACGTAGCCCCTTAAAAAGAAATCTAAAGGCGTTATGTCTGATACTCTTGTAGGCCAGGCAGTGGAACCATCATGCCCAATCCACATGTCGGGAAAGGATTCATTACAAAAATTTCTAACATGCAATTCCCAATGCAGTGGTGTACCATCTTGTTGGAAAATCAGATCTGGTTCCAATTCTGTCAGTTGTGGTTCTGCGAACTGTTCCAGTATATCCAGATAGAGGTTAACTGTTACTGATTTTTCGACAAAAAGGAGAGGGCCACTGATCCTGTTGTACATTAAACCTCACCACATGTTCACAGTACATAAATACCTAATGTGATCTGAGACAACATGTGGACTTTCTGAATCTGATATCTTTACTTTGTGGTTGTTAGCTTTGCCTCATGTGTGGAAAGTAGCCTCATCTGAAAAATAAGTTCATTGAAGATACTCATTGCTCGACGAGTTCCATCAGCTGACTGCAACATGTGTCTTACGCATAAAGGCACAAACTGTTGCGTAGAATTCTTGGCACTGTGCTCCTACGAGTCCCTCACTCACGAGATGCGCATCGAGTAGATTTAGAAACGCTTTATAAGAACGTGTGTTGCACAGCTCCGACTCGTTCACTGGCTGAAAGTCGCCTGTTCGCGGAAGATCCAGCACACTGCCCGTTCGTTTAAACTTCATATGTCACGCTACAATAACCCCTTCTATCAAGTGCTTCTATTCGTTATTGTATTCGCATATTCCGCTGCATAGTAATTGGGCATTTTGTCTCGTAATATTTACAATGAGTACAGAAACCACACGACAGCTGTAAGAATCAAGGGGTGTGAAAGAAAGGCAGTGTTTGAAAAGGGAGTGAGGCAGTGTTGTAGCCTACCTTCAACGTTATTCAGTTTTACACTGAGCAAGCAGGAAAGAACACCAAACAAAAATTTGGAGCAGGAATTACAGTTCACAGAGATGAAACAAAACTTTAAGGTTGCCAATGACACTGTAATTCTGTCAGAGAAAGCAAAGGGGTTGGAAGAGCAACTGAACAGAATGTATAATGTCTTGAAAGGATGATATAAGATGAACATCAACAAAAGCAAAACAAGGATAATGGAATGTAGTCGAATTAAAGCAGGTGATGCTAAAGGAATCAGATTAGGAAACGAGGCACTTAGAGTAATAGATGAGTTTTGCTACTTGGTTATCAGAATAGCTGATGATGGCTGAAGCAGAGGATATAAAATACTGACTGGTAATGCCAAGAGAAGCGTTTCTGAAGAAGAGAAACTTGTCAAATCGAATATAGATTTAAGTGTTAGACAGTCTTTTCTGAAAGTCTTTGTATGGAGTGTAGCCATGTTTGGAAGTGAAGCATGGACGATAAATAATTTAAACAAGAAAAGAGTGGAAGCTTTCCAAATGTGGTGCTACAGAAGAATGCTGAAGATTAGATGGGTAGGTCACGTAACTGATTAGGAGGTACTGGTTACAATTGGGGAGAAAAGAAATTTGTGACACAACCAGTCTAGAAGAAGGAATTTGTTGATAGGAACACATTCTGAGGCCTCAAGGGATCACCAATGTACTACCGGAGGGAAGAATAGAGGGTTGAAATAGCAGAGGAAGATCAAGAGATGAATACAGCAAGCAGATTCAGAAGGATGTAAGTTGCAGTAGTTAGCCAGAAATGAAGTGGCTTGCACAGGCTAGAGTAGGATGGAAAACTGCAACAAACCAGTGTTCGGACTGAAGACCACAACATCAATTGCACAAAGACTTAAGCCCATCCTGTGCTATCAATAAGGTCAATTCAGACTGGTTGTCACAGCACCATCACATCACGGCACTATCATGTCAGGGAGTACTCACACTGGCTATCACATCAAGTGAATTCAAGTCACATGATCTCAACTCACGTGGTTATCCTCAACTACTTTCTATCTACATCAATAAACAAAAATAGCAAGTAATGAATTACAAAGATGTAAACTAACAACTGACATCAACCACGAACACCACAACCTAATGAAATCATGATGAAATGAAGCATGGCTGTCTATCAGTGGGAAATGAGCTTGGGGGTCAAGTGATGGTGTGCCATGACAGGCTAGTTTAACTGACGAGAGTGAGTAACAGAAATGTTGGAAAACCTTAAACTGGCACAACTCTAAGCAATACACCATACATCTCTCAAGACCGTCTTTCAGTGTAGTAACCACATATGCTCTTCAGCCCTCTATGTTTCTATCCTGTAGAGGTCATGCAGATAAAATTATGGAAAGAACAGTTTGCACAGAGGTGCAGAAGCACTCATTCTTCACACGCTCCATCCACTGATGAAACAGGAACAGACATTAATGTATGGTTCAATAAAAAGTGTCCTCTGTCACACTGTTTACATTGATTTGCCAATGTAGATGAACACGTAGACATGCATACCTATGTAGAAACTGAAATAGTAAGAAAAATTGAATTTTGTAACATAATTGACCATTGTGCATACACAGGGTACATCAATAAAAGCTTTACAACTTTAGAATGATATAGGGATTTATTGAGATAACTTACAGGATTGGTAGATGTGTCATTTTGTAGCAAACAACCTCAAGTTTCACATAAAAGTGTCAAGTGTCATTTTGGTTCTATGTGACTATCATTTGTGATGCGGCAAACATCCCACCGGTAATCAGTTTCTTCCCACACTCGTTGCAGTAAATCACGTGTACCTCGTGCAGTGGAAGTGTAGATTCGATTTTTCAGGTTCACTAAATCATCTGCTGAGGGAGGAACATGCACACGGTCTTTAATGAAACTCCAGAGAAAGAAATCCTGTGATGTCAAATCTGGGGAGCTCCGCACCAGTGGAAGTTGCTCTACACTGGCACCCCGGTGGTGCAACAGGGTACTGATGCACCATGTGAATGAAACTCGAGGTTGTTTACTACAAAATGACACATCTACCGATTCTGAAAGTTATCTCGATAAATTTCTGCATCATTCCAAAGTTGTAAAGTTTTTTTTCACTCACCCTGTATGAGAACAAGTCAAAATTCATTTTAGTAAGGCAAAACTTTAGGTCGCCAAGTGCACACATTTCATTAGCAGTTTAGATTTTTATATAGACATTCATTCATGTGGACTTCCTTGAAATTATGTATTTGTTTCTTGCAGTATAGCATAACATATTATTTCACCTGTTCCAATATTATTCACTTTTTCAGTAAATAATTTTTTGTTTTTTCATTGTTGAACGTAAAAAGATTGTCTTTTTATATAAATAAAGATTCTCATGAGAAACAAGTTGGTTTTGTTTTTAATTAAGATGTACTTTGGGTGGTGTGAAATATTTGTTGTATGCAATCATAGGGGGACTAATAGCTGTTACGTGCGTGGGTAGCCCTGGAAAAAATCATTAACATCATATCTCACTTCGGTGAAGTATTTACAATAAAATAAACTGTTTTTTTAAATGTTTTTCTTCCTTAATCACTTTTCGAATAAAGTGGGAGGAGAATGGTGGTATAATACTGTAATGTAGTGTGTGTGTGTGTGTGTGTGTGTGTGTGTGTGTGTGTGTGTGTGTTAAAGGAGAGGGGTAGGGAGGAACGTGTGGCTATCAGAAGTGATATTTCAGTAACTTTTTGTTGAGTTAGGAATGGAGGGGAGAGGGGGTAGGTGTGTAGGAGTGGGAGGAGGCCCCACTTAATGCACTTGGCCCAGGGCTCCCATGACTGTCCTCATGCCTCCGACGTAGACTCCTGACTCAACGTTTGTCAGAACCAGCTCTACTCCCCTGTCAAAGACACCTGAGGATTTTAGAATTAATCTTGAACTAAACATACAGTGACTGCAAATGTTCAGATCATAACACAACCTCTGCAAACCTTTCAAAATCAAAACCATACAATAATTTTTTTCAGAAAAGTATGATCCTCTACCACAACTGCTAATGAGAGAATTAAACCAATTTAAGCACAATGACCATCACAAACCATATTAAAGAAATTATTGGCAGTTAAAGGCCATTTAACCATACAACCACAGAGCAGAGACAAAAATTGCCTGTACATTTTTCTTTTATTAACAAATGATAACAAATATTCTTCTGTGTTTATAGGCCTTTTCCTATTTGCCTTTCATCTTATAAAGTTCTATATTGTACATTTCTGTGGTCAAAATTTTAAAAATTGCAAATTAAAAAATAGAAATTTTATACCCAAGGGCCCATTTTGCCCTGAGTTGATACTACATGTGATCATAATTTTATTGTCTTTCCTACAACCACCAAGTCCAGACAAAAATTGCCCGTACATTTTTCTTTTGTCAAATTTCATTTGGCAACCTGCAATGTAAGTTTTACAAGTTAGATATGATTAGATTCAGTTTTCATTCCATAGACCCAAAAAATGAGATGATTCTAATGGGTGTGGAACAGATCAGAAAGTATAACATAAAAACATAAGACATTTGAATATAATACTTACTATCCGGATCATTTGTAAGGAGATTGTCAAAATAGCTGAATGCATGTGAATTCTGTAAATATTAGCAGTTCCAGTTTACCGCATTGTTCAAATGTTTTATGTTTTTATGTTATACTTTCTGACATGTTGCACACCCATTAGAAATAATGTAAATCGTGTATCTCCGCAAAAAAAAAGTAAAATTCGATGGAAAAAAGAAATCGTGTATGAGTTGTAAGGACGAGATATCAAAGCTAAATGAACGTATAAAAAGTCTACAATTCATAATCGGTACTCTAAAGCAGGATATAAAAGAACTTCAATCGGGAAAATACGGGATGCAAGAAGACACGGCCTCCACAGGAAAATGGGAATCGGTGACCGAAGAAAACTCTATCCAGGAAGATAAATCTCAAAGAAGCAGTGTAACTGTAATGCAAAAAAACAGTGTGCAAAAATCGAGTGTAGTAAATCATGGAATACAGCCATCTGAAGAAAAACTGTTGCAAGGAACTGAAAGTAAACAAAAACGTGAGCAAACAAACAACTCTAGCATGGTAGCGGAAAAGCATGAAAACAGATCAAACTTTCCTCGAAATCGCGAACTTCCAAACATATCGGTAGTGAAAAGTAAACTGTCAAATTCTCAAAGAAAGTTATTGACTGATTCTAATATCGTGTGCAAAAACAGATTCAGTGTGCTATCAGAAAAAACGAACAGACAAAGTGAAGCAAATATACAAACGAAAGTTTCGGGACCGAAAACAACAAACGAAAACAGTCAACGTAAAAAACAAGATGCTGGCATTATTTATTTATTTTCTGATAGTCATGGAAAAGGACTGGCACAGATCATGAACGAAAAACTAATTAATGAAAGTGTTATTGGATTTGTGAAGCCAGGTGCTCCACTGCGAGAAGTTACTTAGCATATTGACACACACAGTAACCATGGAAGTTGTAACTCTTGCATTATTTTAGCTGGCGCAAACGATGTCTACAAGAACGAGGCAAAATTCGCTTTGCGATCTTTAAGGGAAACATTGGCAAAAGTTATGGACATGAAAGTTTTCGTAATAAGCATCCCTAAGAGACATGATCTCATCAAAACATCGTGTGTGAATGCAGAAATCGAAGCAACTAACCGAAAGTTCGAGAAAATATGTAAGCTCTTCAGCAATGTGACATATATTAACGCAGACAGTCAAAAAAGAGAAGATTTCACTACCCATGGATTGCACAGAAACATGAAAGGGAAAGTAGCACTGTGCGATGCAATTATGGAACAATTAAACCGAAATCAGCCAGGCTTAGTGCAGCCTCCAATTGCAGCAGCAGCAGCAATGGAATCACCAATTTCAAATGAAGAGCGTATTACTCCAATGACTTCAGGAAGTGTTGAAGCGGCAAGAAGAGGATCCCCATCTAGACTGGTTGCAGTTCCTCAAATTACAACTCCAAAAATTACAGCAGAAACGCCATCACACTACAAGTCAACTCGCCCAACACGAAACAGGAAAGAACCACAACGTTTATTATGGCAAGTGATTCCAGAGAAATGTTGATTTCATCTTCTAAAACATCGCTCTGGAAAGAAAACTTCAATTGTAAAAGTGTTAAAAATGATATGTCATGTGCAGCTGTCGAACATAAGGTAGGCCAAAACAACCTAGTAAATAAGTCATCGTCGAAATTTATGCTCCTGCACCAAAATGTACAATCCTTATCATATAAAGTTAGTGAGATAGAAATATTGTTATCAGATGAACTAAAAGAAGTGTCTGTTATATGTGTTAGTGAGCACTGGTTATCCGAAAATATGTTACATCACACAAGGATAGAGGGCTTTACCCTTTCATCTTTTTTTTGTAGGAAAACCTCCATGCATGGAGGAACATGCATATATGTTAGAGAGGACGTCAAACACGAAAATTTAAAGTTCACTAACCAGCTAGGGGAAGAGCAAAACTTCGAAATTTCTGCTACAGGACTGACAAATTTAAATATAATTGTTATTTGCATATATAGAAGCCCAGATGGAAACGTAACTACTTTCATTGAAAATCTTGAGAAGGCACTTAACAGCATAAAAATAGTTAGTAAAACAACCATCATATGTGGTGACTTTAATATAGATTTCAACAAGAACTCAAAAGACAGATTAAACCTTGAGGCCTTATTAAAAACCTACAACATACATACAACTATCAAATCCCCCACCAGAGTCACCAAATCGTCAAGCAGTGCTATAGATCAGATACTAATGAATACAGATAAATATTTATACAAATCTGGAAATATGAATACAGGTTTCAGTGATCATTATGCACAGTTTATCGCATTCCCAGTAGACACTGCAGGAAATACTGAACAACAAATGACAAGAAAAGGTAGAAATTTTAGCAAGCACAACCTAGAACACTTCAGGCACTTACTGAAAAAAGAAACATGGAATGATATAGACAACTATGAGGACACATGTAAAAAGTTTGACATGCTCATAGAAATAGCCTCCCATTATTTCAATATTTCTTTTCCAGTTAAAAACCAAACATTAAAAACTAAAAAAAAAAATGTTACATGGCTGACGAAAGGCATTAAAATATCATGTGCTGAAAAGAGGAGACTTTATGAAATCTCAAAAACATAAAATGTTACAGAAGAATTTCTGGTGCATTTCAAGAATTATAAGAGAGTGCTTCACAAAGTCATAAAAGAATCTAAAAAAACAACAAATGATCACCATATGAAAATGGCCAGGAACAAAATGAAAGCCATGTGGAAGATAGTCAGAGAACAAGTAGGAAACGAGACCTCCCAAAATGTACATCTGCAGGTAATACAACATGGCAAAAAAATTACAAATCCAGAAGAAGTAGCCAATGCTTTTAATACATACTTTGCAAACATTAGTGAAAAATTACTATCTGACATAAAATCTTCAAATAAAAATCCTGCTACAACACCATCCAATCAAAATAGAAACTGCAACTCCCTATTTCTTACTCCAACCAACCCTAAGGAAACTATACTATCAATTAGAGAGTTAAAAACAAAATTTTCAACAGGTGTGGATGAGATTCCAGATTATGTCATTAAAATGTGGGGGACCTCATTGCAATACCATTAGCCCACATTTTCAACAGTTCATTAACAAATGGAGTCTTTCCTTCCTGCTTAAAGACAGTGAAACTAAAACCATTGTTCAAAAAGGGTAAGAAAGAAGACATAGCCAATTATAGACCTATTGCCTTGCTATCTACATTTTCGAAAATACTAGAAAAAATTTTTCATAAGAGGTTGCTAGATTTTCTAGAAAAGTGCAAAATATTATCCACAACCCAACATGGCTTCCGGAAAGGCCGATCAACAGAAACAGCAATATATGAATTTCTGGGTGAAGTACTCGAAAAAATTGATAGTGGGCAAAAAGTAACTGGCATATGCCTCGATCTGTCTAAGGCTTTTGACATCATAGACCACACACTATTGCTGCAGAAGCTTGAAAGAATTGGTATCAGAGGTATGCCTAACAGCTGGCTTAGATCATATCTTACTGACCGCAAGCAAGTAGTAGAAATACATTTTCACAAAGAAAATAAATCAACAAGACACTATTCTGATTATAAAGCAGTAAAATATTGAGTACCGCAGGGCTCGGTACTGGGCCCCATCCTATTTTTTTACATATATATAAATGACCTAACATCAACCAACCAGTACCATAGCACTATCCAGTTTGCAGATGACACAAGCATATTAGTCAGTGGGAAGACTGCAGAGATACTACAGACAAGACTGTCTGAGGCATTAACAAATGTTGTAAACTGGTTCAACCAAAACAAACTAATAATAAATAAAAGCAAAACAGTAGCATTAAATTTTCATAATGTCAAGAGAAACAATGAAGAGGATATAAGAATTCAGATGTCAGACACGGATATTGCAAGTGTGCCTAATACAAAATTTCTGGCGGTCTGGCTACAGGATAATCTTAGATGGGAAACTCACATTGACAACATATTAAAGAAGCTAAGTACCATGTGTTATTTAATGAGAGTGCTAGAAAACTGCTGTCATAAGGACTGTCTAATGACAGTTTACTATTCTAATATACATTCTGTCCTAAAATATGGGATCACTTTTTGGGGTAACTTGCCATCCTGCCTAAAACTCTTCAGGATGCAAAAAAGAATAGTGAGAATCATGGCTGGAATAAAAAGGAACAAACCATGTAGACCATTATTTAAAAGGATGGGGATTCTTCCCCTTCCATGTATTTTCCTATTTGAAAGTGCAATGTTTATAAAGAAATATACAATAACAAATCCTAGTATCCTCCCCAAAAATGAAAATGTTCATCATCATAATACAAGACAGAAAACTGACTTTCATGTACTCCATACAAAAACCAGTTTGTGCCAAAAAGGAACATTACACCATGGAAAAATTATCTACAATAAATTGCCAAGAGAAATTAAAGTAAAGACTGATGTAAAAAATTTTAAAGCAGCATTAAAAGAATATCTGTTGACACATTGCTTTTATAGTGTGGAAGAGTTCCTCCAAAATCCTCGAGAGTCTAGGTGATGATTATGCAAATACTGTAACCATTAATATTGGCCTATAAATACATTCAGATGTAATTCTCAAGTTTCTAATGGGGTTCAAGTATAAGTTGTACACCGACTTGCCCAGTATATGAAGTAAAATTCTGTGAATGTAGTTCTCTAGTGTACATGTCAGTTCATAGTGTAGAAGAGTTCCTCAAAAATCCTTAGAGCTTAAGTGAGGATCATGCAAATACTTTAATCGTTAATATTGGCTTATACATGTATTCAGTTGTAAACTTCAAATTTCTAATGTGGTTTAATTATAACTTACACATTGACTTGCCCAGTATATGAAGTGCTGTAAAATTTTGTGAACATAATTTTCTAGTTTCTAAAGTGTTTTAATTGTAAGATATACTTTGACCTGTCCAATATCTGATGTGCTGTACTGTACATGTAAGATTTACTGGACCAATAAATACAATACAATACAATACAATCTAACAGGGCCTTGTTGAGAGTCTGATAGTTGAGTTTTATTTTCATTGTTGATTACCAGCCATTACTATTAGCAGCTTGTCACAGTAGAGCAAACGGCTTTCTTGTAAAGTAGATTTTCTAAAATGGGCTACAGAGACCTAAACAACACAGAAATTCTTGCTCAACTTTTAGTAGATGACTATTACCAGATTTCACTGGTTTTGAGTTGGATCATACAGAAGTACAAGAGAATTCAAATGAAGAAGTGGAGTTCTGGTAGAGTCTATCTTGTAGAAGCCCCAAGGTGTTGTAAAAGTGATTTTGCCAACATAGTCCATGAACATCAGGGAATAACTACTGCTGAAAAAGTAACAAATATATGTGCACTGTTCAATAAATTTTTCACTCCTGAAACAGTACAGTACATTGTTGACCATATAAATGAAGAAGTGGGAAGACAAACGTATCTCCTGATTGCACTTCTGAAATATATGATTCAATGGGAATTTTAATTCTGATGGGAATTTATCATGACACCAATATTTCAGTTTCTGATTTATGGTCAAATTTATTGGGAAGAGCCATATATAGGGGAACTATGAGTAAGACAAGTGTATATCAGCTATGGAAAAATCTTTGATTTGATGGTAAAGCCACCACGGCAGAAACACATGTAAGTGAGAAATTTGCACCACTGCGTGATGTATTTGAAGAACTGAATGGAATATTCTCAAGATACATCAGAAAAAAATTCATGAAATTCTACGTCTTTTCAGAAGTCGTCATCCTTTTAAAGTTTTCCTCAAAGGCAAACCTGTAACTGAATGAAACATAATAAAAATGGAAATGTTTGCTGCAAAACACTGTAGACCTGCCTGTGAATGAGTTCCTACTGAGGTTGTGAAGAGACTGGTGGAGCAATTAAAGAATACAGGCTACAGTATTACAACTGACCATTTCTACACTTCTGTGGAATTGGCGGGCATTCTGTATGAAGATTACATACCGCAGAAGTTTAAGATGGCAGCAGGCAGAAAACTGTATTCCTCCAAATTTGCATTCACAGATCCATCTTCTAAGAAGCCTCCAGCAATAATTGTCTCTGACAAAAAAAAAAAAAAAAAAAAAAAAAAAAAAAAAAAAAAAAAAAAAAAAAAAAAAAAAAAAAACCATCTGTTGATGTTGTCAACACAACATCTTGATGCAGGAGTGGAAGTTGATACACAGAAAATAAAACCCTTGTAAACCAATATTATAATTCCACTAAGAGAGGAGTGGATGCCATAGATCAAATGAGTAGGACATACTCTACAAAAATGGGTATGAGAAGATAGCCACTGTCAATGTTCTATAACCTTGTTGATATAGTAGTAAACTCATACACACGGTTCAAGATGAATGCCCTAAGTTGAACGAAACAAAATCAAACGCCAGAGAACTGTATCTCCATGAATTACACCTTGAACTTTTGAAACCACTCCAGTTGCCTATTATTTGTGCGATGGGACAGATCCTTGGAAAGAAATGAAAGGTAACCAAAACTGCTGCAAATGAGGAGATGCTACATGTGCTGGCGTAACCTGGTGCCAGCAACCCATGTGGCGTAGAGGTTACAAGAAGATCGACAGAGGCCAAAAACAGACTCACTGCCAAAACCTCTTGGCCGCCAGTATTTACATAGCCAGTGCGGACCGGAGGGCCAGTTAGTTCTAGTTAGTCACACCTAGTGAATTCCAGCATGTCACCGAGTCAGAACTGCAGTCCTAGCCTCTAGTACAGAGGTAGGCAACACACAGCAGCCTTATAGCTGACTTCTACCTCACCAGCAGTGAGGCTAACATGGAATACCCAAAGTGCTTGTGTCACAGCACATGGAAGCTAAAGTTAAGTAGCTCTTTGCTTATGTTAATAAAGAACCTAGTTAATAATTGTGTGCAGTCTTGTGTTATAGATAGAGGATACTGGCCACCAAACATTTTCCTCTCCTTGCACCCATTGCACAGCTCTACAGAGACAATGAGACAACATAAAAGTACATATGCTTGAAGAATGCAAGTAACCAGTGAGCCAGAGACATCATCACGAAAACCAAGTTAGCATGTGGAAGCTGTGGACTCCATCTGTGTAAGAGTCATTCAGAATCGACAATTTTGCATGCAGGAAATAAATGTCATCTGTAAATGACTATTCTCTCCAAGTGAAGTGCATTTTTTAAAGTTTTCAATATACCAAACCTATAATTGTGCAAGTGTTTTTATTTCTGTTTTTGAAACTTTCTGTCACGGTGAAAACTGCATTATTCAGTTATTATATCAAAGAGTGCATAGAACCTTTGGACAGCCTGTCTACGACCAGACTTTATGTTTCTAGTTTATACAAACTTTCATTGTCCAAGATTTGACCACTTTTGTTTGTTATATTCATCCTACGTGTTCAAAAAATTATGTTTTTAGTTACATTGTCACTATTTCCTGTTAAACTGATTTCACATTGGAAACATAATTACTTAAAATAAATACATATTACAGGATTTACAGCTTATTGTAACACGGGCAAAATTTGGCCTTGGATGGTGCTCCGTGTAAACTGAAATACCTATGTGCTCCTAGGCTTAACTACGGAAAAATGCGTTCTCTCCAGATTCCTTGCTATGTTTTGGACGGCCATAATTTAAAAAAAAAAAATATTCACCACCTCCACATGCCACTTGACCATCCATACTAGCAGCATTCTTCAGTTGGGTTTGAAGAAGCGTTCAGTTAGGAGATACAGGCAATGGAAGAATAAACACAATACACTCTCTATAGAATTCATGTTAAGCCCAGGTGGTCATAATAAATACAAAAATTCCCAGTCCCCACATGTCACATGTTCCACCCATTCTAGCAGCTCGTCAGTCTGGGTGCAAATTTTCACGCATGACTGAAGAACTCTACTTTCTTATTCTTATAGTTATGGTTCTCCAAGCTCATTCTTAATGCCGCATTAGCAGATTGCCGTGTCCAGTTAAAAAGGAAGCACAAATTAAACTAACATGGTAAATATATTTCATGCACCTTACGATAGCCAATCTGTGGCAGGTGATGCAAGTTGTGTGGGCTGTCTGTTTTAAGATGCAAGAAATATTTTCTAGGCCAGTTGCATTTTGCCCAACGTAGACAGAAAAAGGGGGGGGGGGTCTGGAACCCCCCATATCACCTGAATGAAATTACACATGACCTAGCTGCTGTGTAATGAAATTGAAAAGGGGTACTCACTATCGATAGCCAGCAATGCCAATGATAGATTTAAACTATTTATACATCTATTGCACTCTCGGATATCAGATAGGGCGATATTCTGTCATTACCAGTGCAGATGGCAGAATATCGCCCTATCTGATCACCCAAGCTGTACTCGATTATGAAAACAAGTATCAACACGGAAGAATGGGAAGGGGTTTGTAGAGAGCAGAAGGGGTATGCGATAACTACACACCCTACAGTTCGTTCATTTCTAAAATATTTTTTCAGCGGGTTCCCTCCCCCTTTCATTCAAAAGCTGTTTGCGCTCTTGTAATACTATAATAAATGAAGCCAGCAATTCCTTGCACAATTAAATCTTAAAATATTCATGCATTCCTGCACTATCAAATGACTAAACATGCACAGTTAAAGGAAAAACATAGAATGTCAGAATTCAATTTCTTGTTGTGATGCATTTCATTTTATTTTAAAACAATGTACAACATCCAGTTTTTCCAAATTCTCCACCAACATGGAGTATTTCTGCATGTTGAGCCTCTGAGATAGCAATTCCTGGATTCAAGATGCTAGGTGGTTTGAATCCATCCACTGGCAACCTTGAAAATGGTTTTCTGCTGTTTCCTTTACTATAGGACACAGACAATTCCTTCCAAATACCTTTCTTTCCTGGCATATTCCATTTCCGTTAAAGATGCTGTCCCTCTTCTTAAAATGAAAACGTGAGCCGAGTATCTCTTCGAAGACTCCCGCTACTAAAAGCCTTATGATAAATAAATGATAATCCAATTCTCCTCATTCAGGTTCATGCTTTTGACTGTGGGGTCAGTCTTTAATGCAGAAAAAGCTCTTTCTTACACTGCAAGAAGTGACAGGTGCATGCTTAAATGAGGAAATTTGGGAAAGTGTAACACTGAATAATTCCAGAGTCTTTCCGTTTTTGCCACCAAAAATTGTTCTAGCTCTCTGTCGAACAGAGATCTCTGTACTCTAAAGCACCTTGTCAGTAATAATCATGGCGTGCCAAAAAAATTAGCGCTCGTCCACTCCTGATTACATCCTCAGCTCAAATATGGACTGAAAAAAAGAAGACTGTAAAATGAGCTTGGAGGGTGAAGGGAGATTGGAGCACGACTACTTCTTAGTGGTTTGCCAAAATACAGCACTTTGAAGAAAAGAGGTTATATTTTTGCTTGGTGAAAACTTCAAAATCATTGTTGAATAAAATGGTTTATCGTTCTTTGTGGAAATTTTCGGAAAAATATATTAGTCCTTTTAAGGTCCTCTTTCACAAATCGGAGTCCCCCTTTGACAAAATCCTGTAGATATCTGTTATGAGATATATTTACTGTGCAGTAATTTTAGGTTTCTATTTGTTCTTATCAGTTGAGTGGCGATGATTTTGTTTTATTAACCGAATGGGCCACCATACTGTGTTGTGGAAGGAAGTCACGCTTATTGTTAGATTTGTCGTTTCTTTCCTACTGGTACTACGCTATTTCGCACCTGCCAGTTATGCTATCCCATTGAAGGAAAAGAAGATAACTTCAAGATGGTGTGGACTCATTTGTATTGGGAAATGTCAGTTAGAAAATGATTTTTACTAAAATTGTATGTTCACAACACAGGTTTAATCAAGGCCCCTACATGAGAAATGATTTTACATTTACTTCAGAAAGATCAACAATTATTTTACTCTGATTTAGAATCTTGTTAACCTAACAGAAAATGAATAATTGGGAGGCAATGGCCCCCAAAATATCACTGCCCAGTAGTAGTACAGCACAGCACCTTTAATTTCTAGTCCATCATTTAGTCACAAGCTGATGAGATGCGACACTCTCTGGGTTAAATGTAATATTCCCTTTCACATTAGGCATGCACTGAAAATGATTAAAATGATATGTATGTTCTTCAGGGTGTACAGAGATTCTAAAGAAAAAGTTTCCTGATTTTTTCAGGTCAATTTTTGCATCTTTCTGGGGTAGTATTGTACTTAGTCCTTAACTAGTTTTGATAGATTTTGACAAAATTTATAAATTTGTCCATATATAGGAACATAATGAGGGCTAGATCCTGAGTTAAAAGAAAAAAAAACAAATAGACATACCAGTATCTCACAACAGAATTAAGTGTCAAAAATAATATGAACAAAAAATTATAGAAAAACCTAAATGTGACTAGACTGCAAAGAAAATAAAATGTTATTTTCACCAAGAGATCCAAAATTCAAATTCAAGTACAATTTGAACAAAAAAATTATGGAAGGAATAGTAACAGACCAGTTTGATGTATACACATACATGAACATTGAGTGAAGTCAGAAGCACGTATTTTTTAGTACCAGAACTTCTTCAGTCTAAGAAACCTCTTACTCAGCACTTTCCACAAGTTCTGTTTTCTTACTTTGTAGCACTCTTTCCTCTTTCTTTTGCTTTCATTTGAGGACTTCTCAGCCACCCTTTTCTATGCTACTGCTTCACTGTACCTACCACGAGCACTTCAGAAGCTGTGCATTAACTGCTTCACAATGAGTACACAATCAACACCCCAAGCCACCTTGACCACCTCATGAACATTACAAGGTCTGTTGAAAAAATTCCAGAACTTTGTCCACAACTTATTTTACTTAATGTACATGGTCTCTTTCGAAATACTCTCCTCCACAACTGATACACTGCTCCCAACACCGCTTCAATTTCCGGAAGCAGTCTTGGTATGCCTCTTGTTGGATCGCGCGAAGCGCCGTCAGTGAATTTTCTTTTATTTCTTCTATTGTTGCAAATCTTCGTCCTTTCAATGAGGTTATTAACTCTGTAAATAAAAAAACATCATTTGGAGAGTATGGAGAATGAGCAAGCACAGTGATTTAATTCTTTGTGCAATAGTCATGCACCAACAGTGATGAATGTGCGGTTGCTTTATTGTGATACAAGAGCCATGAATTGTCTTGCCACATTTCAGGCTGCTCTCAGATTTTCTTGCAGGCATTGCAACACATCCTGATAGTACCATCAATTGACAGTTTGTCCCTGTGGCACGAATTCACGATGAACTAATTCTTCAAAGTCAAAGTAAACTATCAGCATGGCTTTGGCATTTGACCAGATCTGACGAGCTTTTTTTAGTCTTGGAGAAGCTTTCCCAACACATTGTGAAGATTGAACTTTGGTTTCAACATCAACCTTCACAACCTTCTGCAACCTCTCGGACAGTCAGTCTTCGATTGACACACACAATTTCTTTGATGTTCCCATGTTGCTTCTCTAACTCTCCCATCTCGAAATTCGCAAACTGTGCAATACAATGTTCTACTCAGTACTAACATACATACAACAATGAAACTTCTGGCAGTTACATATTAAAGACAGGCGTGTGCAGGGATGCCAACCACATTTCGCTTCAGCGCATCATTGGTGCGAAATTACGAATGTTCCGGAATTTTTTGAGCAGATCTTGTACAAAGGCCTTTGAGGGAGGCTTCAGTCAAATTTTCCAACAGAGCATAGGAAATGTCAAAGAAACCTCTTTCAAAGCTATCATATCAACAGAAGACAATGAAAGCAAGCTTCATAAATCTCTCCAATTTTTAATGACCACTCTTATCCCCAATGACAGTCAGGCAGAAGTGATCAATGTGATCACAATCCCCATGAAGTTCTTTGGGGATTTCCTTTACTGGCCTGATCTCTAAAACGTTTTGGAGCTCAAGGACAATGGCATCAAACCCTTGACCATCAAAGCATGTGACAGTGACGTGTGACAGTGATATTCCTAATGATTTGTTCACAAGATCTGCATTAATTGTCACTTCTGGGTCTAAGCAAATGATGCTCTTTGTAAATGAATACACCAGGGGCAATTATCCAGCATTTGAGAAACTGTACTCTTTATAAAAGTAAGGCACATATTCTGGAACACCCAGATATCTTGCTCTGGTATGTTACATTGACCCAGAACTTTTTTGTTTCTGTGTCCAATGTCTGTGGTTGTAAAAAACCAGGTCATCAGATCTGTGTTACAGACAGCCTGTTTCTCCAAAACTTCTGATTTGAAAAATTTCCTCATTAACTCTGTGACCATAGATTGGAAGGAAGTATAGAGGAAAGGAGCTAGGGGGGCATCTCACTAAAATTTAGTCAGAATCAGCTCAACCTAAACAGCCATAGTCTCAAGAAAGAGAAGATGACCTTGCAGCATTTGTCCCTAAAAGACTCAACCACTACTTGATAGATATGACTCTTAGGAACTCAGATAGTGACCTTAGGTTTCATTTTTACCTATTGTTCTTTCCTTGCCCTTTCTACTAGCTTCACATACTTTTCAACAATTGTTAACATTTGATGAACCCCTGAAAAACACAAGACTGGGTAAGTTCTACCAGATTAATTTATTGAATTAACCAGTTGTCATCTGGCAAGGCCATCATCAGACTTTAACTGACTATTGCCGTCAAAGAGGATTCAATACATTTAAACAACATTGGAAAATATGTTACTCACCTAGAGTGAGGCACAAACACACAAAAATATCATCTTTGACAGTGGAGTGGTAATGCAATTAAAATGTTTAAAGTTGAATAGCAAATAAAAGTAAAGGGAGCAAACTAGAAAAAAAATATTAACACTAAACTCAAAAAACACTGGTATGTAATGATTTAATTTAAAATTAACAATATTATGAAAATGATAGTTGTTACTCAGTAATATAGTGGAGATTCTGAGTTGTAGATAGGCACAACAAAAAGACTGTCAAACAAAGCTCTCAGCAAGACAGACCCATATGTTCACTGTTTTTGGCAGTCCGTTTATTCTACACTCCTGGAAATTGAAATAAGAACACCGTGAATTCATTGTCCCAGGAAGGGGAAACTTTATTGACACATTCCTGGGGTCAGATACATCACATGATCACACTGACAGAACCACAGGCACATAGACACAGGCAACAGAGCATGCACAATGTCGGCACTAGTACAGTGTATATCCACCTTTCGCAGCAATGCAGGCTGCTATTCTCCCATGGAGACGATCGTAGAGATGCTGGATGTAGTCCTGTGGAACGGCTTGCCATGCCATTTCCACCTGGCACCTCAGTTGGACCAGCGTTCGTGCTGGACGTGCAGACCGCGTGAGACGACGCTTCATCCAGTCCCAAACATGCTCAATGGGGGACAGATCCGGAGATCTTGCTGGCCAGGGTAGTTGACTTACACCTTCTAGAGCACGTTGGGTGGCACGGGATACATGCGGACATGCATTGTCCTGTTGGAACAGCAAGTTCCCTTGCCGGTCTAGGAATGGTAGAACGATGGGTTCGATGACGGTTTGGATGTACCGTGCACTATTCAGTGTCCCCTCGACGATCACCAGTGGTGTACGGCCAGTGTAGGAGATCGCTCCCCACACCATGATGCCGGGTGTTGGCCCTGTGTGCCTCGGTTGTATGCAGTCCTGATTGTGGCGCTCACCTGCACGGCGCCAAACACGCGTATGACCATCATTGGCACCAAGGCAGAAGCGACTCTCATCGCTGAAGACGACACGTCTCCATTCGTCCCTCCATTCACACTTGTCGCGACACCACTGGAGGCGGGCTGCACGATGTTGGGGCGTGAGCGGAAGACGGCCTAACGGTGTGCGGGACCGTAGCCCAGCTTCATGGAAACGGTTGCGAATGGTCCTCGCCGATACCCCAGGAGCAACAGTGTCCCTAATTTGCTGGGAAGTGGCGGTGCGGTCCCCTACGGCACTGCGTAGGATCCTACGGTCTTGGCGTGCATCCGTGCGTCGCTGCGGTCCAGTCCCAGGTCGACGGGCACGTGCACCTTCCGCCGACCACTGGCGACAACATCGATGTACTGTGGAGACCTCACGCCCCACATGTTGAGCAATTCGGCGGTACGTCCACCCGGCCTCCCGCATGCCCACTATACGCCCTCGCTCAAAGTCCGTCAACTGCACATACGGTTCACATCCACGCTGTCGCGGCATGCTACCAGTGTTAAAGACTGCGATGGAGCTCCCTATGCCACGGCAAACTGGCTGACACTGACGGCGGCGGTGCACAAATGCTGCGCAGCTAGCGCCATTCGACGGCCAACACCGCGGTTCCTGGTGTGTCCGCTGTGCCGTGCGTGTGATCATTGCTTGTACAGCCCTCTCGCAGTGTCCGGAGCAAGTATAGTGGGTCTGACACACCGGTGTCAATGTGTTCTTTTTTCCATTTCCAGGAGTGTATATTTGTGCCTCACTCTAGATGAGTAACATCTTTTCCGATGTCGTTTAAAAACATTGTAACTTCACTGATGATGATAGTTAAGGTTTGATGGTGGCCTTGTGAGTCAACAACTTGTTAATTCAATAAATTAATCTTGTAGAACATAAACAATATTATGATTTTCATTTCTACCAAGAAAAGATGGAAGAATCAGCTAGCTGCCATTTTATTTTCTGCCCACTAAATGGCACAGAAGCTCTTTTGTACACAACAGCAATTAGATAAATAGCTGTTGGCATGCTACAATAATAATTTTTCTGCATACATTCAAAGCAATGGAGGTATGCAGCCCTATCACCTCCTAGATAAAAGGATTCAAGTAAGCTGCAAACTTCCCTAAAAGACATATCTTTCTCATCACACTGTGTTAGAAAAAAAAGTAATACATCTGAACAGATGTAAGTGTGAAACCACATCAAATACTCCTCACAGCTCTTTGCTGGTTCATATCACTTCACAAACACAGCAAAACAACAAATCGTGGAAGCGTGGTCAGGCTGCAGGAGAGGCATGCAAACCGTTCTACACCACCAACAACAACAAACGTCTGCACAGCTCAGCTCACACTGACTGGCTGTTGCATTTACCTGAGTGAGGGGAGGGAGGGAGGACACTGCAAAACTGATGGCAGGCAGTTCCACAGCACCAAGAAGAGGATGAACAGTGAGCCTAACAATGTATCAAGCTAAGCAGAAAGCAAGCACATGTCTCTGCCCACAAGCAAGTTGGGTACCATGTTTTCTCCAGAGTTTTTAGGCAAAATGCAACAATTCACCGAGCTTTACCAGTTTTTTCAAAATGCTGGACACTGTTACTTTCTCTTTAAATTGCTGTTAATATATTAATATGATTAACATTTACTACATGTTGTTTTACAAACAAAGCTTCCACACTGCAGACAACAAGATGGAATACTTGTCACACAGATACATGTACTGGTGAATATATGATTGGCTGTACCTGTAGTCTTGAGCACAGTGGAAACACGACATACCTCCACTACTACTTGTTAGCCTGGAACTGAAATAGATATGAATTTACTTACAGCATTAAAAGTAATTTCAATACGTTATCCACATTTCTTATATTGGAATGCATGACCCTAAGTGTACCCATATGTAAAATAAGTGTTGACATTTTTTCAAGGCAAACTCTATGAACAGGTTACTGAAATTCAAAATGTCATAACGACTATGGTCAGTAATTAAAAGGTAAATAGTCCTCTGAAAAATAGCGATTTGAGGCTATAAGAATTGAAATTGTCACTTTCTTTAAACAGTTTCCTCAATATCGCACCACGCAGTGCACAGAAGAAAATGCCATCTGCGATGAAGCGGAGACAGGAAACATTGCACTGCCATGGCACCAACAGGTGGACAACTGCATCGGTGGGGACTGCTCCGTTAGACACCACGTGTCATGAAGCTGTAAGTGTGTTTTTAAATGCTGAGGCAGTCAAGACATGGTTTCTATTATGTAAGCATGGGCCAGTGACATGTTCCTTAAATCACACCAAAAAGCACATTCTAATGCAAATGGGAGAAGTCAAAAGTGATTAGGCACACCACAAAGTAAAAATCAGTAGACCATACTGCCCATGCAGAGAAATAGTTCTCATGTCACTGAGTGCCAACAGAGATAAACAGTTTATATTTTTTGCATTATACACCACTCTCCTTCATGGGATATATCAAACATGATGAATGGATGAATGATTAAAAGATTCTAACAGTCACACAACCAGTTATAAGAACAGTGTGGCACAGTGATTGCTCTGTGCACTTGGTTGGGCTGTAAGGAGGATGCCACCATGTTGGTTGGTTCGCCAGTAAATCGGTACTTGTGTAAGGCCCATTGGTTTGGTGGGATGTTGGACTCCCCCTTCCAAAGAAACCATTCTGACATTCATCTTAAGCAATTTAGGGAAATAATGGAAAACACAAATCTCGGTGACTGCACGTGGATTGCAACCATCATCTTCCTTAACGTAAATACAATGTGCTAAACACTGTTCTGCTACAAACAGTGCAGGGCCACTTGTGAAAGCAGTCAGGTCATTTATCAACTCTGCTGTAACTTCTGCACAGTCTTTTATGCAGACATGACCACCCACAGCCAGCCACCTGAATTAATGGGCACCATAAAATTGTTGACCAAACAGTGACAAGAGCAAGCCACTGAGCTTAATATTCTCACATTCTCAAGTACAGTGGCTGCTTCACAGTCTATGCCTTACAGATTGGCTGTGTCCCACCACATTCAGCTCTCTAAATTGCATAAATGAGAACTGTTACTACAGCGTGTCATTCAACCATCCAGTCCTCCTTGCCTCAGTCTCCATTAGCCCCTGTCTCACACTCATCTCCACCTAATCCCTTATTCCATTTCTCATGCCCCTCAACAACTTCACTCTAGCATAATCCATATATCTGTTAGTTTATACCACACTGTTCTGTTCTCTTATTCTTTCAGCCTTGTTATCTTTTGTCCTCATTCCCCTTCCCAAAGCTAATTCCCACTTCCTCTGCCTGAGTCCGGGAGAGCTTGCCAGTGTTACATTTATTTCTAATTCCCTTTCCGCTTCTCATTCCACAGCAATCACCCTTCTTACCCTTCAAACTTGCGTTTTAGTTTTAAGGACGGACATTGTCCGAAAGTTTAGAGATGATTTCAGTCTTGTTTATGGATGTATCAACTACTTACTGCTCAACTATACACTGACCAGTTACCTTTATTCTTTGCATTGTTTGTATACCACCCAGCACTCTCCAGAATTATATACAGAGATAAACATGTGGTATAAAGACACGTTTATGAAATCATATAAGGGAATTCTCTCGAGGTAGAATATTTATGATTTACTTAAAATATTGCAATGACAATGGGATGTTTTGATGCAAGTGAGTATGGGTGTGAAGATCCTCCTAATCTGGCTAGTACTACTAGTGCATGACAGAAGATTCTAAATATGCAGTCTCATAACAATGCATCATCACTTGCTAAGTTAACTAATTTGTTTACGAGATTTGATCCTGTCTGATTACCAAGCATTGTGCTCATTATTAAGCTAATGTGGTATATAAATTCATTACTGAAAATATTCTGTGATTTTTAAGTCTTTTGACTCTCAACTTGTGATTACTCTCTACAAAATAACTTCCAGATTTAGTACAAACAACTTCCATACTGTGATCATACAAAACTAGCTTGTAATGCTTGTTGTTGTTGTTGTGGTCTTCAGTCCAGAGACTGGTTTGATGCAGCTCTCCATACTCTATCCTGTGCAAGCTTCTTCATGTTCGAGTACCTACTGCAACCTACATCCTTCTGAATCTGTTTAGTGTGTTCATTTCTTGCTGTCCCTCTGCGATTTTTACCCTCCACGCTGCCCTCCAATACTAAATTGGTGATCCCTTGATGCGTCAGAATATGATCTACCAACCGATCCCTGCTTCTAGTCAAGTTGTGCCACAAATGTCTCTTCTCTCCAATTCTATTCAATACCTCCTCATTAGTTATATGATCTACCCATCTAATCTTCAGCATTCTTCTGTAGCACCACATTTTGAAAGCTTCTATTCTCTTCTTGTCCAAACTATTTATTGACCATGTTTCACTCCCATACATGGCTACACTCCATACAAAGTGCTTATTAACAATAAAATAATACTGTAAATTCTGTCATAGCCCATAAGCTTGAATTCTGTCATAGTCCATAAACATGCGGCACAACTGAAATGTAGCCACAATGCCATATAAAAGATGGTGAAAACTTAGGGTATTGGATGATCTGTGTGAAATAGATACTTTGGTCATTGACAGTGAAAATGAGGGACACAAAGAGGGATCTGAAGCACTCAAAGCCATTAAAAACAGGTTTTTTCCCAATGCGGTGGAAGATTCAATGCAGTCATTTCTTTAAAAAGAACATCAGTGGCCAAATAAAAATCCTTGAGGTACAATTCAGGGCATAAATCAGCAGCAATTTAAAATTAATATTAGGTTGGTGCATAAGTAGGTAGCATTCTTGTCTCGAAGGTCCATATTCCGGTTGCCGTGTGTTTATTTATCAACTATCATTTTTTATTTATGGTTCACTGTTTGTATCTGAGTTTACATATTGTCATTTGGAGATACTGAGTGAAGCTGTGGATGTTAGAAAACGGAGTGCAAAGCGGAGAAATTAGAACATTTCAACATATTCTTCCGTGTGAGTTCAATAGAGGGGTGATAGCAGTGTATGCAGCCAGAAATATTCACGGCATTTATGAGAATAAATAGTTTTCTCATTTTAAGGAGAATCGTTTTGACATTAATGACACTCTATGTTCAGGAAGACCTTCGGTTGTTGATGAAGATCATTTAAACACATTAATCCACAATAATTCATGTCAAAGTACTCAAGAAATGGCAAATGTGATGAACTGTGATCATTCCACTGTGCAACATTTCTACGCAGTGGGAAAGTTTCAAAAATCAGTGTATAGGTTACCACAAGCTCTAACTTAAAATTATAAAAATCACAGGGTGGCCATATGTGCATCTCTGCTTGCTTGTCATCAACTGGCTTATGAACAATACCAACAATTCCTATCTTGTATAGTTACTGGTGACAAGAAATGGTGTCTTCATACTAACATAATGACAAGAAAGGAATGGTCGACCCCAAACAAAGCAGTAACTCCCATGCAAAGACCTGCGTGCATCCACAAAATATAATGTTATGCATCTGGTGGAACAGCAACGGTATGGTGTACCACGAATTGCTTCCCTAAGATGTAGCCATCACTGCTGACATTTATTGTTGATAACTGAGACGTCTTGCAGACAGAATTTAAGAAGAACGAGCAGGAAGACTGTGTGAACTACTGCAACTCTATGATAATGCCCACATGCTTTCTACTAGACTAACAAAAAACACTATACAAGAGTTGGGTTGGGAAGTCATTCTGCACTGAACTTATTCACATGATCTTGCACCTTCAAGTTTCCACCTTTTCTGCTCTCTATAAAACAACTTTCAAGGAACTTCCTTTCCAGATGAAAATACGGAATTGAAAAGTTACTCCAGCATTGGCAGACAGTTGTAAACAGTGAAGAAGAATATATTATTGATGACTGAAATCTCTATTCTATGTATCTGTTATGTTTATTTAACTTACGGAAAAACATTAGAAACTTATGCAGCAACCTAATATATGAGCAGGAACTGTAGGTGACTGAACTATCCGGTAGGTGCATACATTCTCCCAGCTGAGCTTACACGTGCTGTTTACAGTTTGCTACAGTATCTGTCACTGTAATAAGAGGAAGATGTGGTTTATGCATGATGACCTCTGAATACATTTCAGTAGCACTGTTTGAGATGCACTGAATGACATCTACCATGTCAGATAGAAAGTAGGGGAGGACAGTTGCATGGTCCTGTCTGTTCCCCTGATCTCAACCTTTTGAATTATTAACTATGAGGCATGAGACAACTTTTTCATGCACAGATATTCCTGTGATTTTTACAAGCCACTGTAGAACTGCAAGTAACATGCAAATAAGTGAATTTCCAGACCTGCTGCAAATCTAATTACTTGACAGTAGAGTTGAAATGGGAAAGTAGAAATGGAGAATTTTATACTGTGTACTCAGGTAATATTTTTAACACATTACACGATAAAGTATTTTCCTGACACACACGTATGATTCTTCATTCCCAGCCAAACTCTGGTTTGATCATATACATGTGTCAAAGTTTCCAATGATGAATTCATATAGCCTATTTAAGTTCACACACATGCATTTGATATGTGTTTAAAGCAAGAGTTTCAGCCTATACTGATATTAATTGCCATGAAGAAAAATAACCCTAATCCTACTCCTAATGATCCAGCTCCCCAAGACACTATCCAAATTGAACCCTGCCTGGAACAGTTCCGTCCTCCGTCACAGTGGGACCCACCTCCTCTTCCTCAAAATCACCCTCTCCAAACCTTCCAGGAATTTCTCACTTCCAGCCTTGCCTCTCAATCTTTCTTGAAAAACCTTAATTCTACTCCCAACGTCACCACAGCTGAAGCCCAGGCTATCCTTGTAACCATTGATGCCACTTCCTTATACACAAATATCCCGCATGTCCAGGGCCTCGCTGCGATGGAGCACTTCCTTTCGCGCCGATCACCTACTACCATACCTAAAACCTCTTTCCTCATTACCTTAGCCAGCTTTATCCTAACTCACAACTTCTTCACTTTTGAAGGCTAGGCATACCAACAATTAAAGGGAACAGCCAAGAGTACCAGGATGGCCTCCTCGTACGCCAACCTATTTATGGGTCACTTAGAGGAAGCCTTCTTGGTTACCCAGGCCTGCCAACCCAAAATTTGGTACAGATTTATTGATGACATCTTCATGATCTGGACTCACAGTGAAGAAGAATTCCAGAATTTCCTCTCCAACCTCAACTCCTTTGGTTTCATCAGATTCACCTGGTCCTACTCTAAATCCCATGCCACTTTCCTTGACGTTGACCTCCATCTGTCCAATGGCCAGCTTCACACATCCGTCCGCATCAAACCCACAAACAAGCAACAGTACCTCCATTATGACAGCTGCCACCCATTCCATACCAAACGGTCCCTTCCCTACAGCTTAGGTCTTTGTGGCAAACGAATCTGCTCCAGTCCTGAATCCCTGAACCATTACACCAATAACCTGAAAACACCTTTCGCATCCTGCAACTACCCTCCCAACCTGGTACAGAAGCAAATAACCAGAGCCACTTCCTCATCCCCTCAAACCCAGAACCTCCCACAGAAGAACCCCAAAAGTGCCCCACTTGTGACAGGATACTTTCCGGAACTGGATCAGACTCTGAATGTGGCTCTCCAGCAGGGATACGACTTCCTCAAATCCTGCACTGAAATGAGATCCATCCTTCATGAAATCCTCCCCACTCCACCAAGAGTGTCTTTCCGCCGTCCACCTAACCTTCGTAACCTCTTGGTTCATCCCTATGAAATCCCCAAACCACCTTCCCTACCCTCTGGCTCCTACCCTTGTAACCGCCCCCGATATAAAACCTGTCCCATGCACCCTCCCACCACCATCTACTCCAGTCCTGTAACCCAGAAGGTGTACCCGATCAAAGGCAGAGCTACGTGTGAAAGCACCCACGTGATTTACCAACTGACCTGCCTACACTGTGAAATGTGGAATGACCAGCAACAAACTGTCCATTTGCATGAACGGACACAGGCAGACAGTGTTTGTTGGTAATGAGGATCACCCTGTGGCTCAACATGCTTTGGTGCACGGCCAGCACATCTTGGCACAGTGTTACACCATCCAAGTTATCTGGATACTTCCCACTGACACCAACCTATCAGAACTCCGAAGATGGGAACTTGCCCTTCAATATATCCTCTCTTCCCGTTACCCACCAGGCCTCAACCTCCGCTAATTTCAAGTTGCCGCTGCTCATACCTTACCTGTCATTTAACAACATATTTGCCTCTGTACTTCCGCCTCGACTGACATCTCTGCCCATACTCTTTGCCCTTACATATGTCTGCTTGTGTCTGTATATGTGCGGATGGATATGTGTGTGTGCGAGGGTGTACCTGTCCTTTTTTCCCCCTAAGGTAAGTCTTTCTGCTCCATTGGAATGACTCCTTACCCTCTCCCTTAAAACCCACATCCTTTCGTCCTTCCCTCTTTCCTGATGAAGCAACCGTGGGTTGCGAAAGCTTGAATTTTGTGTGTTTGTTTGTGTTTCTATCAACATACCAACGCTTTCGTTTGGCAAGTTACATCATCTACACATAAAATTCAAGCTTTCGCAACCCACGGTTGTTTCATCAGGAAAGAGGGAAGGAGAGGGAAAGACGAAAGGATGTGGGTTTTAAGGGAGGGGGTAAGGTGTCATTCCAATCCCGGGAGCAGAAAGACTTACCTTAGGGGGAAAAGGGAAAGGTATACACTCGCACACACACACACACACACATATCTATCCGCACATATACAGACACAAGCAGACATTATATATATATTGAGGTGGCAGTGTGCAATGGAAACGTGGAAACGGAGAACATTATATTACATACTCTGATAATATTTTCAAGTCCTTAAAATATAATAATGAGTTTTTCTGTTACATGCTTATAATTTTATAATTGTTCAGTATGTGAAAGGCTGTTTGGGTCATAGACAGGTGTCAAATTTTACAATAATCAGTCCACACAATGAAGATTATTCACTTGCATTTGAGAATAAAGCAGAAGTTTTAGTGAATGCTGAAATTAATTATGACACACTCTGATTGTTATAAAAATATATTTATATAATATATACTTAAAAGCAAACAATCCTAATTCATTAACATACAATAAATTAAACACAAGTATTTCAGTTTGAATGTACAATTCTTGATAAAATATGATTTCCTGATTCAGTTAAGTTCCTTGGTTTCACTTTTCAGAAACAATTTGATGGTTGCTCAGCTTCTTCTGGAACTAAAGTGATTGTGTCTTGACTTCAATTGGTTACTGTTTCTGGCAGTGATTATATCAGAGATCACTGCTCACAGCACCTATAGACAATTCACGCAGTCAAAATATTATGTAACAGACTATTTGACAATGCTGCTGGAACCTAGGACACAGTGTTTACACAATGAACTACAATTCAAGGCACAAAACATCTTTCTGCTTTATGTTAACCTTTGGTTTCTGAAGGCTTTATGTCTCCTAAAAATACAGAATGCTGCAAGAGTAATTCCACCACTGGATCATCTTTCTTGTTACTAAGTCTGTCATATTCAGCTCCAACAGACCATAATGATTCCAGGTCATAAGTCAGTCTTGCAGTTTTGGAAAAAATGTGCAATGCAATATTACCTGAAATAAAGGAACTGCTTCAGATTAATGATGATTATATATAAACATTACTGGAACAACACAGGCATCCTGGCCCAATAACTGTATCCACAACCACAAATCAATCAATAAAGTACATAAATTTTTATTATTAACTGTATGCTTCCCATTTCTGTTTGTCAAACAGTCTCAACAGGAAGGAAATTGTCAAATAAAAACATAGCCCAGAACAATCATTACACAAAGCAAGAAAATTTCAAAGAGCTAGGGATCTTACCACATTTTTACTTTGTTTGAATGTCTGCCCTACTCTAGTAATTTTTGTTTTTGAGATGCTATTCCACCAAAAATACTGTCATTATTGCCACTTATTGCCATTATCTTGTTACACAGACACGTTTCCTGTCAGCATCATTACTTTTATCTGTGATGTTGTTGTATCCTGGGGCTGATACCCCACACAGTACAGCCCAGGCTGCCTACTCGGCTGATGTCAATAGCATAATAACATGTTTACAGTTAGGCTTGTGGAAGTTTCCACTCAGCCAGATTGCACCATAGGCAGTGCCAAAGTCAGCAAGCTATTTCCTTATGCCAGTCACACACGCAAAAAGAGAGTGTGCAAGTAGTCTTTCACTTGGCCAATATTTAGGAGGCCACACATCCAAACCAGCAATGTACCAGTTCCAGTGGAATTGTACTCCAGTGAAGTGAAATGATTAGCAGCTACGTCTGCATTCTACAAGTGTTTATCCACGAGTTGCTTAGCCATGGTCATCAAGTAATCTTTGAGTGAGTTTCCAGATTTCTACTCTAATTTACAAATATTTACAGACTACACTGTGTCCAAAAAGCTTGTCTCAATTGGACTCTGATTCAGGATTGCATAGCTCATCCAGTTTGGATTTTGCTTCTAAGTGAGCTTTAAAGGACTTGTGTAATTTATCCAGAGTCTCTTCATATGACTCAGACTACATATACTGCATCTTGAATAAATGTAGTGACTTATTAACACTGTCATTTGTAGTTCTGTAGATATGTTGGAGAAACTGGCATTTATTTAGAGTGCACTACAGCACTCTTTCAGTGCCATTCCAGCCAGTGTACTCAACTAAATTAGCTTACAAAATTGCTACTTAACACTGATTTGTACATTTTATAAATACACTGTTAAAAATTTGATTCAGTTTTTAGCAAATACCAACTCCCAAGATACTGTAGGATTCAGAATTTAACTAAAGATACAAACAACTTGCGCAAAGATAATTATGTGAATCTCTCATTCCTTATGCTGTATCAATGTTGTCTCAACGTTTCCAAAATTATCTATCAAAACTGCACAAAAATAAGATACACAACTAAGATACAAAACTGTACTGTACCTAGATCCATGGCAATCCAATCCTTTGAGTCTTTACCTTCTATCTCTGGTATTCTATCATGTGGGTGTCGTTTCTTTTTGAAAACTCTTCTTACAAATTCTGCCGTTGCATACATATGCCTTGGTGATTTTCCAGTGACTATTACCATGTAATTCACATACTTAATTTCAGGAGGTACCGACACAACAAAAATATCTAACATATTCTCTCTCCTGAGGATACTCACAAGTTCCTCTATTTCAAAAACACCAGTCACTCCTCCTGCAAATGAGACAGTGATACTATAAGAATTTTTAATATTGGTTATAGAATTTATATCATTTTCTACTATTGAAAAGTAATGAAAGAAGTGTTTGGAACAGGTAAAAATATGTATACTGATTTCAAGCAACACACACAACAGTAAAACGAGCATAAAATAATTAAAACATTGACCTGAAAATAAGTTTTAAATAGGTATTTAGTGCGTCAATTAGCTTATTTTATATAATAAAATGTGCTAAAATCAAGGGTGTGTTTTAGTGACAATCAATCAATGAATACGTGTAAAATGAAAATGGAAAAATGACATGAATTTAGTGTTTCATTATAAGATTTGAAAACTTTCACATGAGATTCATGCCATTATAGTAAAGAAAGTTAAGACAGACTGTAATTTCACACAAGCAGCTTAACAGCTCATGCATCCAAGCTGCTGATAAGAATACCATACAGAAGAATGGAAAATTAAATTGAGGACATGCTGTATGACAATGAGTTTGGCTTCAGGAAAAGTAAAGGCACCAGAGAGGCAGTCTGATGTTGTGATTGATAATGGAAGCAAAACTAGAAAAAGCATTCCACAATGTAAAATGGCGTACAATGTTTAAAATTCTGGGAAAAATAGGAGTAAGCTGTAGGGAATAAGGCTGGAAAGACCAAGAACGAAATGTTCGGGTTAAAAAGGGTGTAAGACAGGGATGCAATCTTTCATCCCTACTGTTCAATCTGTACAGAGAAGAAGCAGTGAAGGAAACAAAAGAATGGTTCAACTCCATATAGTGAAGAAAACATGTGAAGAGTAAAGGAACTTCATGCAAGGGAGCAACACCTGATAATTTGAATCTGAGTTCGCAGTATGTACAAAATTTAAGTACTGTACAATGAGAGAGAACAAAACAACAAACAACACAAAGAGATAAAAGAGTTATTTCATACAAAATAGGTATTAGAGGTACATATTAAGTTGTCTGTCTGCTCAAAACAAGCAGGAGAATAAGATTAAGGTTTAAAATCTTGATGATGAGGTCATTAGAGATGGAGTACATTCATAAATGGGGTAAGGTTGGGGAATGAAGTTGGCTGAGTCCTTTTCAAGCTTAAAGAAAACATGGAAGACCTATATCTGGCTCGATGGACTAGTATTTGAACTGTTGCCACTCCAAATATGAATCCCCTGTATTACCACTGTGCCACTTGCTTGGTAAGATGCAGATGATGGTAAACACAAAAATTAAGAGGAAGCTGCTTAAAGCATGACACCATCATACAAACTTATGATAGTTACATGGTGGAAAGGAAAGAGCCTTCCAGGAAACAGCTTTAATTTAAAATGTAAACAAATCCAAAAAATACTTGAAACATCTTAAACATGAAAGCTCAGCATAATAGCAAACTTTGGAGATAAAATGTCAAAAAGTGAACTATTTTAACAACTTCAATCTAAATGTAAAACATCCAACACGTCAGCAGTTCCCAACCTTTTAGATGTGTGGACCATACGCTTGTGGCAATGGTTCAAATTAGTCCAGCCAGCTGGCTATAGGTTTTCCATGGTTTCTGTACCCACAAGAGAATCAATACCTGTATTAAAACTGGTTAATTTTAGCCTCAAATCATATCTACAGTCATTCTATTTCTGTACTTATTTTAAAAAAAAGTAAAACTGAAAAGGCTCATTCACATAGATAGTTTCTCGAAAAGCCCACCAAGTGTCTCAGTAAATAGTAATTTAACAATATCTCCAGAGAGACTGAGTGAAATGGCATAATAACTAACGCCCTCAATTCACATGCAAGAGATACGCGTTCAGTTCCCAGGTCAGCTATCCACATATCGGTTTTCTGCAGTCACCCATGTCACTCTGTGCAAATGCCAGGATGGTTGTTCAAAAGGGCCATGGTCACTTCCCTCCCCTCTGGTAGTAAGAAATTTAAGCAATGCTAATCTCTCATAATCTTAGCTGTGGACAGGATGTAAAACACCAATTGCCCTTCCTTCTTCTTGTGTCAGGATATTAAATGAACAAAATTCAAGCGAGTCATTCTTGTGAACACTTGTGTCCAAGAAAACACCAACTTGAAAATTATGATCAGATTGGTTTGTTTGGGGGAAGAGACCAAACAGCAAGGTCATCGGTCTCATCGGATTAGGGAAGGACACCGGAGGAAGTCGGCCGTGCCCTTTCAGAGGAACCATCCCAGCATTTGCCTGGAGCGATTTAGAGAAATCACGGAAAACCTAAATCAGGATGGTTGGACACGGGATTGAACTGTCGTCCTCCCGAATGCGAGTCCAGTGTGCTAAGGACTGCGCCACATTGCTCGGTCTATGATCAGATTGTGGCACATTATGTGTTTACTCCATGAGCAGCCAGCCAAAGCTGTGTATCGTACATGCGAGGAATGACTGCTTAAATGCTTCTGTAACTGTTGTAATTAGTCTAATTTTATCCCCATGGGCCACACAGGGATGACATCTAGGGGGGCAAAAATATCTCTAGATTCTTCACTTAAGACTGGTCCCGAAATTTTGTGAGTATGCTCTGGTGGGATAACTGGCGCCTTTCTTCAAGTGTCTGACAGTTTTGATTTTTCAGGATGTTCTTGACACACTCATGTGGATCAAACAAACATGTCACCATTTGTACTGCCCATCTTTGAACACATTCAGTATCCCCTGTTAGATCTCTCTGGTTTAAGTACCATACAACTGCGCAATATTTTAGGATGGGTTGCACAGTGTTTTGTGAACAAACTCATTGCAGTTCCCCCATATCCTACCAATCAACTGAAGACTACCACCTACTTTTCCTATGATTTAGCCTATACAATCATTCCATTTCATATCAGCACAAATTGTAATACCCAAGTATTTGTATAAGTTGACATTCCAACTATGACTTATTGATACTGCAGTCATGGACACGATTCTTTTGTGTTTTGTGAAGTTCATAATTTCACATTTCTGAACATCTAAAATAAGTTGACATTCTGTCTGAATATTAGTGCAGCTTTTTACAAATAACACTTCATTATATATAAATGCACTATCTGCAAAAAGTCTGCCAGGTTATTAATATGCAGTGGGAACAGTAAGGGTAGCAAAATGCTTCCTGAGAACATGCCTGAAGTTACTTCCATGTCTGTCAATGACTCTCCATCCATAACATGTTGCATCCTACCTACCAAGAAACCCTCAATCCAGTAATTTGACACTTCATACAAACATTCTTTTGATAATAAGAGTAAGTGTAGTGCAGAGTCGAATGCTTTTTGAAAGGGATGAAATACTGCATCTAGCTACCTGGTTGCCTTGATCCATGGCTTCTAGGAGGTTGAAAAGCACAAGTTTGTTTCTCAAGACCGGTGTTACCAGAGTACTTGCCAGTTGGCATGGAGATATCATTCTGTTCAAGGTGCATCATTATGTTTGAGCTCAGAATCTGTTCTAAAATCCTACAACAGATAGATGGCAGGGATACTGAATGGTAGTTTGTGGATCACTTACACTACCCTTCTCATATCAGTGTCATGCACGTTGCTAAAATTGGGAGATGGGGATATACTAGACATGACCTATACTGGAATAGGAAAGGGCAACAACAGTTGGCTGAGCTTCTTGCAGACAATGTACAGAGGGGGGGTGGGGTAGGGGGTGGGGGGCACCATCACACACAGCAAGATCCCTGTAGTTACTGGTGTCAGACATGCACCTTTATACAGTTAGAATCAGGATACAGGCACGCTGCTTTAAAAGAAATGAAAGTAATAGAAGAGCCTCACAAAATGCTTAAGAATGCACAACAAAGTAAGGTTAGCTTATTTCATCAAAATATTACAGGTCTGAGTAATAAGGGAGGAGAGCTTCTTGTCTATTTGGAAAACTTACAGAGCTCTGAAAAGATAGACATCCTGTGCCTGTCTGAGCACTACATAACCACAGAGGTAGATAAGTTACATATAAAAGAATACACTATAGCAGCTTACTCATGTGGAACTAATATGGGAAAAGAAGTTCTTAAGTACATTAAGACAGAAGACAAGTTCAAAAACAATAAGACAAGTAGATTTTGTAGTGATCAGCACAAAGAAGTATGCTTCTAAATTAATATTGAAAAATAGTTCACTTTTAATTTTAACTGTATATAGACGACAGCAGGGAAATTTTGGACTGTTTATGAGGACATCTTCAACTTTTGTAGTCCTGTCTTCCTCAGTTGCACGTAATATTACGGTATATTGATAATTTTTACTTATGGGCCGTCTGACAGCAACTGAATAAAACACAATTTTAGTGCCATACACGTTTCACTTTTATTTTCTGCAAGGCATCATCAGTGGCAGGTTGCGTGGACAATTTCTTACATATTACGCTCCTGTTGCATTTTTGGTGTTGTTCTTCTTCTTATGAATGCCAATTTACGGTTTTTTTTCCCACACTCCACAGCACTATGAACTGAATGCTTGTTTCAATGCAATGTTTATGAGGAACCTGGATTCCTTACTGTGCTATCTGTCAGATGGTAGCAAGTAGTTGTTAATATTCTGTGGCGACTTCAATGTACACCTTCTATGGGATTCTGATAGTAGAAATGACCTGGAAACCTTATTTGAATTCTACAATTTGATCACAATAATTATTTTCCAACGCAGGTGGATAAAGACAGTAGGATTCTAATTGATAATGCGTTCTTTGGTGAAGCTCACAGCAAGAAAATAACTGTTTACCCAATAACAAATGCTCTCTCTGTTCATGATGCACAGTTAGTTAGGATAAATAACATCGTGCCCTACAGTTTGGATACTCCTCAGTGGAAATCAGTACGAATAATTAATGGCTCCAGGACAAATGTTTTTAAGAATAATTTACAGGAGATGACTTGGGATGAAATTTATAATGAATTAAATGCTAACATAAAACGTAATCTATTCCATAATAAATTCATATTATTATTTGAAAATAACTTTCCTTCATAAGTAAATCAGGAAGGTCACTAAACAGCCGTGTAAAATCCATGGACTATTAGAAGGATTAAAGAATCCTGTGAAAGGAAAAAGGAAATGTATCTTTTGGCAGGAACAAATAGGGATCCTGCAGTAGTTACACACTACAAAAACTGCTCAAAATTAGTAAGGAAAGTTATTAAAAATCAACGAGTATGCACATAATTTCAGAAATCAGTAATTTCAACAACAGACTTAAGATATTACAGAATGTAGTGAAACATGAGACAGGACAGCCAGCCACAGAAGAAGACAACGTCACTATTCAACTGAATGGAAGTGCTATAAATGATGAGTCATGGGTAGCAAATATATTTAATAATCACTTCTTAAATACTGTAGAAAGCATAGGGACAAACATTTCAAGAGAAAAAACACAACAGTATGTTGAAAAAGTGACTACCATAAAATTCAGTCATGTGAATGTATCACGAACATCATCTGAAATTAAGAAAATTATACATTCTCCCAAAAATAAAATCTCATCTGGTTTTGATAGTGTTTCCAATACAGTACTAAAGATTTGTTCCTGCAAAATAAGCTTAGTCTCATTTGAAATATGTAATGCCTCACTAACTCAAGGCATTTTTCTAGAGAGACAGAAATATGACATTGTTAAACCCTTCTTAAAGAAAGTTGATAAGTGACATATCAATAACTACCAACCTGTTTCACTGCTGACATCATCTTCTAAAATTTTTGAGGTGCTGAAATATTTCAGAATAATATCTCACCTTAGTAACAATAAGATCCATAGCAAATCACAGTCTGGGTTTCAGAAGTGTTGCTCTACTGAGAATGTCTTTTACATGTTCACTCACCAGATTTTACAGACATCAAATAATAAAATAGCACCAGTTGGTGTTTTCTGCAACCTACCTAAGACATTTGACTGTATCAATAACAGTATTCTCCTAGATAAATTGAAGTTTTATTGGGACTGATGGAATGGTCAACCAATGGATAATGTCATATCGAATCAAAAGAACGCTGAAAGTTGTACTTAGTAATTCAATCAATACATTCAGGGACATAACTCTGACTGGGATGAAGTCACATATGGGATTCCTCAAGGCTCAATCTTAGGTCCACTACTGTTCCTGATATATGAAAATGATCCTCTGTCTAATATACAACAAGCAGAATTAGCTCTTTTTGAAGATGAGACTAATATTGTAATCACTCCAAGCATACATGCACAAACAGAAGAAATGGTAAACAAAGTTCTTAAAAGTATCATTGACTGGTTTTCTGTGAATAGTCTCACCCTCAATTTTAAAAAGACACAACATACCCAGTTCTGCACATCTAGGGGTACTATACCAATGGTAAGTGTAATACACAGTGAGGAAATAATAAATAGGGTGGAAGCTTCAGAATTCTTAGGTATCCATATTGATGAGAGCTGAAATCGGAAAAAGCAAATTTTGTAACTCCTAAAATAATTTAGTTCAGCCTTGTTTGCACTTAGAATCATCGCAAATCCTGGGGAGAGACAAATCAGTAAGTTGACATATTTTGCATATTTTCATTCATTAATGTCATATGGAGTAATGTTCTGGTTTAACTGATCTTTAAGAAAGAAAGTATTCATTGTGCAAAAAAATGCTGTAAGAATAATATGTGGTGATCACCGACAATCCTCTGGTAGACATCTGTTTGAAGAGTTGGGCATTCTGACTACTGCTCCACAGTATATCTATTCCCTCATGAAGTTTGTTGTAAATAATCCACTACAGTTCAAAAGGAACAAGGATGTATATACTTACAATACCAGAAGGAAAAATGACATTTATTACTCCACATAACGTAGTATTTAGCACAAAATTTATGCACAATGCTGCAACAAAAATTTTTAATCACTTACCCAGTGATATAAAATGTCTGACAGACAGCAAAGTACAACTTCAAAACAAACAGAGAAAGTTCCTCATTGAGAACTTCTTCTATTCTACAAAAGAATTTCTGTTACTGTAAAGTGTAAAAGGTGGTGGGTAGGAATTACTAATTCACATCTGTATATCTTCTTCTTAATATACTTTTATATTTAAAAAGCTTAGAAATGTTCAGAATGTAACCACATGTACAAATTAATTTGCACTGTGAATGTAAAATGTTTTGTTCCACATCATTACGATCTGGTGCGCAAAATGATCCATGGAACATGTAACTAACTTGTAGATGAGTGTGTCCTGTGTTTCCTTCCAACTACTGAGTACAGTCTGTGGTCTATTACAATTACAAGAGGGGCTAACTCACTTACGGAAAGTGATATGGATTCCATCAGGCCCTTGGGGCTTGTCTAATTTTACCTATTTCAGCTGTTTCTCAATCCCACTGGTGCTAATATCTGCGTCCCTCATCACTGCATCAGCGCAACAATTAACCAGGAGCTGCACTCCTGTAACTTCCTTTGTAAAGAAACAGTTGAAAATGAAGCTCAATATATAGGGTTTTGCTTTGCTACCATTAACTTCAGTTCATGTGTCATCCGTAAGTATCTGAACACTAAGTTTAGTGCCTGTAGCCAGTACACATAAATGGAATTTCTTTAGGTTTTGTGAGATATTTTCAACAAGATTCTACTACGGCAGTCATTTAATGGTTCATACTCTGCCCCTCTGACAATAAAATGTGTTTAAGTCAGCACCTCTCCATCTATACTGTATACAAAAAGGCGACAGCTCTTGTCTCAGCAGCGCCACAGGAGAGAACATCATTCATTTGTGAATTATTTGCATGAGTTTCAAGAGAGGCAACTTATTTTCATTTACCTGGGTGTTTAGTAGTTTAATTTGTAAATTTCTTGCATGTTTGTGTGCTTAGCAGGTGCAGTCTAGCATTTTAATTACTATGAGTGTACAGTCCTGCCATCTCCAGTAAGGGTAGGGACTGGAATTTCTGTGTTCAGATACACGCTGAGTTGGTGAGCCTTCACACACAGCTCCAGGTGGTGCCGGATTCGGTCACACAACTTGAGTCTGTTGCCAACAGGCACCACTGTGGGGAGCTGGATGTGGAGATCCAGGGAATGTCCAGCATGTTCCATGTCCCCCCCCCCCCCCCATTAACCACTACTGTGGTAACCCCGGTTACTGCCTGCAACTGAAGTTTCCTCACCCATGGTCGAGTGGGAACCCGTTCTGAGGTGTGACAGGCAGCAAGACTTTCTGGCAGGCTGATTGAATGGCCTCCACAGTGTGTCTGATAGACAGATTTCAGGGGCCAGCTGTGGCTGATAAAGATCCTGAGCCAGATGCAGTCTTATATCCTGTTTCATAAGAAGTCTCTTGACTTGAAAGCCATGCGGCTTTTCGCGGATGATGCTGTAGTGTACAGAGAAGTTGCTGCATTAGAAAATTGTAGCGAAATACGGGAAGATCTGCAGCGGATAGGCACTTAGTGCAGGGAGTGGCAACTGACCCTTAACATAGACAAATGTAATGTATTGCGAATACATAGAAAGAAGGATCCTTTATTGTATGATTATATGATAGCGGAACAAACACTGGTAGCAGTTACTTCTGTAAAATATCTGGGAGTATGCGTACGGAACGATTTGAAGTGGAATGATCATATAAAACTAATTGTTGGTAAGGCGGGTACCAGGTTGAGATTCATTGGGAGAGTGCTTAGAAAATGTAGTCCATCAACAAAGGAGGTGGCTTACAAAACACTCGTTCGACCTATACTTGAGTATTGCTCATCAGTGTGGGATCCGTACCAGGTCGGGTTGACGGAGGAGATAGAGAAGATCCAAAGAAGAGCGGCGCGTTTCGTCACTGGGTTATTTGGTAACCGTGATAGCGTTACGGAGATGTTTGATAAACTCAAGTGGCAGACTCTGCAAGAGAGGCGCTCTGCATCGCGGTGTAGCTTGCTCGCCAGGTTTCGAGAGGGTGCGTTTCTGGATGAGGTATCGAATATATTGCTTCCCCCTACTTATACTTCCCGAGGAGATCACGAATGTAAAATTAGAGAGATTAGAGCGCGCACGGAGGCTTTCAGACAGTCGTTCTTCCCGCGAACCATACGCGACTGGAACAGGAAAGGGAGGTAATGACAGTGGCACGTAAAGTGCCCTCCGCCACACACCGTTGGGTGGCTTGCGGAGTATCAATGTAGATGTAGATGTAGACCTGCAAGATCTGTGCATTCACAGAGGGTGGGATGACTGGTAATTGGGAGCTCCAATGTTAGGCACATAATGGAACATCTTAGGGATATGGCTCCCAAGGAGTGGAAGAAATCTGCTGTGCACTCTGTGTGCATACAGGGGAAAGTTATCCTAGATGTGTCATGAAGAGCACAGGGTGCAGCCAACTGCAGGTAGTGGCTGATTTTGGTACTAGTGGCGTGTATTGCTTTGGATCAGAAGAGATTCTCTCTGGTTTTGTGTGTGTAACTGAAGATATAAAAACTACCAGTCTCGCTTGCAAAAGGCAGAGCTCCCCACCTGTAGCATCGTTGACAGGACCAATTGCAGACTTTTGATATAGAGAGTAGAGCCACGTGGAGGGGCTGAATCAGAGGCTCACACAGTCCTGTGACCACAAAGGCTGCAGATTCCTTGACTTGCACCTCTGGTTGTAGGGACATTGGGTTTTGCTTAATAGGTCAAGGGTCCATTACACACAGGAGGCAGCTACATGGGTAGCAGGGGTAGTTTTTGGAATGTACTGGGTGATTCTTTACATTTGAGGGTGTCAGGAAAGAACAAAAAGGGCTTCAGTCTAGGTCACTCACAGATGAGGGCAGACCTAATAACCATAGGTATTATGGTAGTAAACCGTTGTAGCTGTGTTGGGAAAGAATCAGAGCTCCAAGCCCTAATAGAAACCACTGAAGCTCAAACCATTACAGATACTGAAAGCTGGTGAAAGCCTGAGATAAGTTCAGCCAAAATTTAAAAAAAAGGGCCTAATGGTGTTTAATAATGATAAATTAAATACAAATGGTGGTGGTGTGTTTTTGGCTGTTTGAAATAGTTTATCTCGTAGCGAAATTGAAGTAGATAGTTCCTGTGAGTTAGTATGGGAAGAAATTAATATTAATATTAATAATGACAATAATAATTAATAATTGCTTTCTTTTACTTACATAGATGATTTAGAAGACAATCTGAGCAACTCTCTTAGATTACAGATGATACTGTTTCTTCATCTACTCTACTAATCATTTAAATCTTTCAACTTGTTATACTTGCTTTTAGTACTTTACTAATCATTATTGCTGCAGCTTCTTCATGGCAACTGATACTAGATTCAACATGTATATCCTCAAATGGATTAAGTCCATTTGTTGCCTTTACATCTAACACATCTCCACCATGAGTGGATTTTTGAACTATGTGTTCTCTGTAGTTTCCAGACAAAGTATTAATTATTTTTTCACATGATATCTTGTTACACCTACTACTTACAAAATTGGAACTCTCCCAATCAGTTGTTGGGTAATTAAAGTCTCTGGAGTCCACTTTCAGAGCTTTTGAAGACAGATCTCTCGGCAACAGGGCAGATTGACAACAATTTCATAAAGCTTGTTTCTTTATTAAATTCAATGCCGACATTCAACTACAGTTTAAAAAACAACAGTGATATTCACAAACAAAATGAAAAATGATACTCATCATCCATTCATTAGCTTAAGCATGGTACAGAAAGAAGTGGAGTATGTAGCAATTACACAACAATACAAACCCAAAATATTGGATGTCATGGTGATGAAACTTAAGCAAAATGAAGACAAACAACAAACAAAAAAGGTGTATTAGTTTGCTACAGCACAAGTAACTTCAAAATAGACTGTGATCACAAAACAGAACATGCAGGAATGTTTCTTGCTTTTAATGGTCTCTATGAGCTCCATGAGAAATGAGTGTCATTCTTCTTAGAAAGTTGATCACGCTGCAAATAGATTCTTTACCATATCCTATTGGATTCAGATAAGAAGATAGAGCTGGTCACTCCATCATTCTTCATCACATAAGAGTTTAACAACTCACCAGTGAGAAGCTCATTAGAGAAAGATCCATCATAGTATGTAACATAAATTCTACACAACAAAGTTCACTATTTTGGCTGTCTTCTCTTGCTCTTACAATATTAACTGCTGTATTACTCACATAAATGCAACTGTCTGCCATATACAGAAGATACAAGCATACTACTGTGTTAATTTAGTGCATCATTACTGTTGCAACAACATACGTAACTTTCACATCAATCTCTTTGCTTCCTCAACTAACTGTAATTTTTACATTTTTTTGTTTCAGTTCATGGAAAACAGTGTCTCTGCCTGAAAATTATTTCCGATTCTTAGGTCCTACTACAGTTTAGGCCTTTTTGGTGAAAAGCTTACTTGTTTGACAGTCTTTCTGCTGTGCCTATATGGGACTTAGCATCTCTGCTGTGTGGTGACTAGTAATCTATTTTTTTTTCATAATACTGTTATTATTCCATCCTGGATTTTTGACTGTTAGAATTAAATTCAATGTATCATAAACACAGGATAAATTAAAACAAGTATAGCTTTGCAAATGTCCAGTGTTATACATAGAAGGACTTCGCAGACGTACAGGTTGTAGAAACCTTGTAAGTAATTAATGTCTCTGAATTCTCATTTACATATCCACTGACTAAGAAAATACTAACTATCTAACACAAAATAATACAAAGTGGCATTGTATGTTGCAAGATATGAGACACGATTTAGTTGCGTCAAAAAGTATTAGCCTATTTAGTTGGTCCCGTTTATCTTTCCTTTGTGAGCTGAAAATATATGTTGAGTATGGAACAATATGATTACTCTATCAACATGTGGTGTTTGTTTTGTTTATGATAGCAAGAGAGGCAGACACAAGAAACCAGGTACCAGCACTCTCAAACAGCACTAGAATGCTCAAATTAATGCTGATTTGATGAACATATTGCCATTAACTATATCTTTAGACAAACATGGTAAGACACAGCACATATATTTAGAACATAACCAAGGATACTTGTATGAATATTGATCATCTGAACAATATTTCACCCCACCCACTGACTCTATGTCAGTTGCTATGAACTTTGACCTTTCAGAGAGGAAATAACAAATCCAGGTACACAGCTGAGTTGATACTCCACAGGCATGCAGTTTAATTAGAAGTTGCTTGTGGGGAATGGTATCAAAAGCCTTATGGAAATCTAGAAATTTGGAATCAATTTGAGATCCGCTGTTGATAGCAGTCGTTACTTCATGAGAATAAAGAGCTAGTTGTGTTGCACAAGCAAGATATTTCCTGGATCCATGCTCATCGTTATCTCTGAGGCAATTCATAATGTTTGAACATAGCATATGTTCCAAAATTCTACAGCAAACTGACATCAGTGATTTTTGTCTGCAGTTCATCAGATTACGCCTCTTCCCTTTCTTGGGTGTTGGAATGACCTGTGCAACTTTCCAGTCTTTAGACATTGATCTTTTTTGTTTTCTCAAATGAGCAGCTATATATGGTTGCTAGTAGGGAGATATTGTATCAGCATCCTCTGAGAGGAATGTAATTGGTATACAGTGTGGAGTGGAAGTGACCTGAGTTGCTTCGCTACACCAGGGATACCTACTTCTAAGTCACTCATGTTAACAGCAGTTCTTGATTTGAATTTTGGAATACTTACTTCACCTTCTTTGGGGAAGGAATTTCGAAAAACCTTATTTAGTAACTCTACCTTAGTGGCATTGTCACTGGAGACATTAACATCACTACTGTGCAGTGAAGGTATTGATTGTGCCTTGCAGTTTGTGTACTTTACATATGACCAGAATTGCTATGGATTTTCTTTCGGGTTTTGGGACAGAATTGTTTTGAGACAACTATCAAAAGCATCTTGCATTGAAATCCATACTAAATTTTGAGCTTCTGTAAAACTTCATCAATCTTGGGAGTTTTGCGTTATATTAATTTTGGCATGCTTTTTTTGTTGCATCTGCAACAGTGTCCTGACCTATTTTGTGTAATATGGGGGGGATTAGTCCTGTCTCTTAGTAATTTATATATAGTATAAATTATCTGTCATGGTACTCCTCAATTGCTCAGGATTATTTGCTGCTTGCTAAGAGGTCAAGTAAGTTTTGCAACCGTTTACAATTTGAGTGGGTTTCTAAACTAATTAAATAATTTTTGTAGGAAGCATTTAATACAATTTCGAATGTTGTTTTATGCCTACTATCAGCTCTGAACATGTAGCTTCCCGAGCATTTTGAGGGTAGATTGATATTGTGGTGTGCGTACTGTAAGACCTTCGGTACACACACCATCAGATTATTTGACTTGTCGCTCTAACGAAGTAGGCGAGTGTCAGCAATATGTCTCATGGTCTTATCGTGGCATGCTTATCTTCTGTCGTTAGGTCAGACAATAGAAATGCCACTTGCACACTTAGAGTAGCAGATTGATGGTGACGAACTTTAAACAGAACTTGATTAATTTTCACACACATTTATTAAAATAATAACATGCATAAACATTACGTAACTTGATTCTGGATGCTATTTACAATTGACAATCTGAAGTTCCTTTGGTCTTGGTATGTTAATCTTATTCTCACATATCTCTGATACTTGACAAAGTGTCTATACATTTATCTTCATGGCTATGTACAGGAGTATGATAATCTTCTTAGGCGCAGACTGAAACTTGACTATAGACTGGTACAGACTAATGCAGACTGGTGCAGACAAATGCAGATTCACTAATCGGAGGTCTGTACACTCGTTATAATACCTCGCGCATTCAGGTATCACTGCGCGAGTGTGATCCGCGAGGAGAAAAGGTTCTACGTTAGCGGCAATCTCATTGGCTGCGTTACATATTAATATGCGGATCGGCGGAAGCAGAATTTGGTCCGTCTCTAAGGCAGCGCCATCTTGTAGTGCGGAGGTGGACGAGCGCTGCGCCTGTGCTGTTGTGCTTAGCGGGGCGCGCTCTAGCGGGAAAGTTGTGTACGCGCTGACTACGCGGAACACAACAGATATCACCATTAACTATAATTCTATGAGTGGGGTACATTTCTGAGATGATACTCAAGTTTTCTTTGAACATTTCAACAACTATATCATCTGGGTTAGGAACCAACTGTTGCCTGTTGCCCCAACTAGAAGTACTTGATCCTCTTCATTCTAAATCCGACTCAGTGACTGAAAGTAATTTATTACTTGGTCAAGACTAGCACTCAATTTCACAATAACTGTGATGTAGACGCCTGGTCCTAATGTTTCTTGCTGTAATTAAGGCTACTGTTGTTTTATAGTAATTCAATTACGCAACGAAGCACACACGTATGTCATGAATGAAACAATTTGTCGCATAGAAACTCTGTACTGAACTGGGACTCAAACCTGGAGCTCTCTCTCTCTTTTTTTTCTTTTCATTTTTTTTGTGAGAACTGGCCTTACTGACTGAAATATCAAGGTACAACACATCTTCACTCAAAATTTCGTATCTGCCAGAACCTCCATCGCACTTTCTAAAACTTCACAGAAGCTCTCCTGCATACCTTGCTGGACTATAGTTGTAGTCAGAAACAATGATAGTCGAGTTTAAGCTTGTTCTGTTTACCTACATCACACATTCTCTAATAGCCAATGAGTGTTCAGTAGTGTTCTGAGACCTCTACTGTAAATGTCGTAGCCAATGTGAGCATTAAACGTGATCGTAGAGGGTTGAACGTGAATTTCTACTCCATTTGTTGCAAGTTGTCATCGCCGATGGCAGTGGTAAGTGACAAAATCTACATAAGCAAGCGAGAGACATAATTTGCAGTATACACACTTTCTTCAAAAGTGCAAAACATGTGTATGTGTGTACCACAACTCGTGCTTGGAACCAGCAACACAGCAATACTCGTCTGTGCCTTTATCTAATCAAAGCATAATCATTCATGACTCAGACTATAGCACAACTGAAAGAAAATATACTGCAGAGAAAAGGCATGGCCACAGCACACAGTTCATCATGAAGTGAAAGATTCATGACGGAATACCATCAATATTATAATGTCATAGCACATGACAAGGCATTGTGTCTGATCAATACAGATTTCCTCTTTTATCATTCAAACTTCCTGTCATTTCAACACAGAAAACTAAACAGTTGCTGGAAGCCAGCAGGGTATAACATTGGTTACCCCAAAAGTGGTTTTACCAATAACAGGAGAAAGCTGTGCTGGGAGTGTGTATAGGATATGTTTTACCACACAAGTAGTCACAGGATATGATGCATAAGGCATGAAAATGGGTTGAGGAGGGGATAAGATTTGCCAACAATGTTGCAAAGTTTCAAAAGATAACAAAAAGCTGATCTGAGTGGCTTGGAGAAATAGTAGCTCTGGCGCACCTAATTTCAGGAAATCATAGTCTCAATGGAGACTTTGAATGACAAATTCAAGGTGCACTATTTGCTTGTAATAAGTGGCCTGGCAGACATCCACTGTTTTTATAATGAAAATATGTAGTATCATATTAGAAGGGAGAAAGTGTCCTCACATAACCCACTCACGAAGTTGTTGGAAAATGTTCTGCTCTAAGCACTATCATAGTAATAATTGTTTGGGTTTGAAGCTTTAGCATTAATGGAAATTCAGGTATTCCTATAATGCATCCAACTGTTCTTCTTAAATGCCCAAACATGTTTCATATCCTTGTTCCATCACCAATGGGTATCTTTATACAGTTCTGTTTTAGGTAATAATTATTCTAATGAAATAAGGCCTGAAAACAGTGTCTGAAGAGATTATTACCTTATTTTCTAGAATGTTGGTTTATTGGGGAACATCTCTACTATTTGCCAGTAACTTGCCATCTGCAGCTAAATGATTTTACTGTGAATTTGGTTGGTCATGTAACAGATCACTTTATCAATATGTGCAATTTTGCTGTACAAAAATATTTCACTGTAAGTAGCAGCATTACTTACAGCAAAATATAATTATGAAATATTTTTGTACAACCAGCTTAAGTTTACAGATGAATTAATGTGTTACATCACCAACCAAATCACAATAACATCATTCAGTTGCAAATGGCAAGCTATCCATATCCAATAAAGTAAAGAGGGTCCCTCAAAAACAACATCCTAGAACAGAAGGTAATAATTTTGTCAGACAAACCGTTTTTAGGTCTACTTTCTTACAAATAATTATTACCTAAAACAAGTGTGCATTTTCCAAATTGTATAAATACTGTCCGAGAATGGCACAAAGGTGTTGTGTGTTTGGACATTTAAAAAAACAGTTGTTTGCACAATAGGTGGTCCTAAATTCCATAATAGTATCAAAAGTCTTTCTTAAAATTGAGGATGACTCCTACAATGTGTTGTTTGTGGAGGATGACTCCTGATATTGGCAGGGTGGTGTTATCAAATGTCGAGTAGTGTCTCCTAAACCCACACTGGGAGCAGCTAAATAGCTTCCTGGACTCTAGGAGCAACAGAAGAACACAACTGGCAAGTCAGTTCGGGCTTTGTCATGTGAGATGTCAAGGAAATGTTACAACAGCTGCCAAGGAGAGTACTGTCCTCCTCCAGTTGTAGGAGGTGTAATAGAACTACCACCCTCCACATGTTGAGTAGTGGCCATCAGTCAAAACTGCATTAAATAAAACATAGGAAGCTATTTTTTGTTGCAGTCTGAGATTCTGCAGCATACTCTAGTGAATCTTGTTTAGTCCAAATGAAATAGTGTGCTGACAGAGCTGGTTCCACGTCACACATTGTGACAAATCAGTTGTACAACTCTGTACATTCAAGGTAAAATTCAGGCTGTTCCTTATCACAGTTTCACGACACTAGCAAAACATGTAGGACTCTGGTTGAGCTGTTAATTTTGTAGAAATTTTTCACTATTTCTTGGGCTACAACCTCTGTTGCAGAGGCAAGGGAGGTATTTTTCACTACATTAATGAGTGGATATAATTGTTCTCTTCCAGAAGTCTTTGTGTACTCCCATACTTTGGTTGATGATACACAACAGTTTATTCAGAAAAACAGCTTATGCCGTGACCCATTCTTGCTCTTCCCAATGTTGATAGGTACAGTGATTTGTTACCTTTCCGACAAAACTCACAATAACCTATGTACTCCGACACCTATTAGTCGACATTACCGGTAATATGGAGTGTGGCGACCCTTTGAGTTTATGATTCCTTGAACTCTGCTGGAGACACTTTCAATAAGGTGTCTAAATGTCTATGGAAGAATGGAAACCCATTCTTCCTCAAAAGTCAAAACCAGAGAAGATAGTGTTGATGAACGCTGTGTTCTGGAGCGAATTCGACATTCTAACTAGCCCCAAAGGAGTTTCCTAGGGTGCAGGTCAGAACTCTGGGCAAGCCAGTCCACTTCAGCAATGTTATTGTCCACACTGCTTTACGGCAGGGGCACTGTCATGCTAGTACAAACAATCATTCTCTCCGAATCGTTCCTGTACTGTATGCAGCACACAACTCACTTAGCAGTTTTTGAAGTGCAATAAGGGAACCACAATCTAACCATGACAAACACCTCCATACCGTAACAACAGCCCCTCCGTACTTCACTGTAGGCACTACACATGATAGCAGGTAACATTCTCCAGGCATTTGCCAAGGCCAAACCCTTCCATCAGATTGATGCAGGGCATAACATCATTCATTACTCCAAATCGCTCATTTCCATCCGTCCACAGTCCAGTTGCATCATCCTTTACATCATCTCAAGCACTGGTTACGACTGACTACAGGCATGTGTGGCTTATGAGGAGCTGCTTGACCACTGTGCCCCATTCTTTAATTCCATATGCACAGTTATTGTGTTGGTCGGACTGCTGATAGCAGTTTGGAACTCACGAGTAATTCCCTACACTGATTTCATGTGAGAATTTAGATCCACCCTCTGCAATGCACAGTGGTCGCTGTCCTTCTGTAAATGAGGTCCACCTGGTCTCAGTTTAGATGTCTTCATTACTTTGTGTTTGCAGTTCATAATTACATCACCAACAGTCGACTAGTGGAGCTTGAAAAGATTTGAAATGACCCTGATGAATCTGATAGTCAAGTGACACCCAATGACAAGACCACATTTGAAGTCACAGAGTGCTCCTGACTAGCCTCTACTGCTGTTACTGCTTCTCTACTAATAACACAATACTCCCCACATCCTTTTATGATGGTGGATCCACCTCACATGACATATAGTGGTTAATTTCACATTACATAGGGTTTCTGGATACTTCAGATAGTGTGTGTGTGTGTGTGTGTGTGTGTGTGTGTGTGTGTGTGTAGCTCTTTCTGACTCAACCAGTGCTACATTTTCTGTACACAAAATGATTCTGAACCTCCACAGTGAAATCTGCCGATCCCTCAATGCAGTCGGATAATCATGGCTCTGTCTAGGAACAGTCTGTCTCCTACAACAATCAGCAAATTTTTGATGTGGATGGATCAATAGCTTTTTGGATGACCTCTTCAATCATGTGGTCCACCCACTCCTGGCAGCTATTGTAAAATTTTATCACGATCAGTAGGCAGTATAAAATCCAGGTCACCATGCTAAGTATTCATTTTACACGTCTTCTTTCAGATAATGTTGTCCCAGTCAACTTGATTAAAATACGATGTGTTCAGTGAACACATTGACAGTTTCACATAATCAAACCTCTGCAAAAGCGGAGAGATCTATGGCAGAGAACAACCACACAGAAGTGGTAAATGGCCTCATTTTACATGTGTTTAGAAGACACAGTTCTTCTGGGAGAAAGCAAATCCTCAATATCTCTTCCCCAAGAACAAATGTCTTAGGAAATCAATAACACACAAAGTATGTTAACATCTCCAATTAATAATAATAATAATAATAATAATAAAAGGTGGGAAGAGCTGTTGAATGGCGCCTGTGAGATTTGACTACTGATATGTTTGTGATCATGTAAATCGAAATTGCACACTGTTGTTGCTCAAGCAATGTGCACCAATACATTTATTGCTTGTAGTTGAGTGACTCCACACTTCATCCTTTCACCACTGAGGGTCATCATTCCTATGGAGTTTGTAATCTCTACAGACAGGCTGCATTTCAGATGTATCTCTTTCCCCTTTTCTCTTTGGCGTGGAGGTGACACTGTATGAGAGGGGATGGAGCAGAAAGGGTAGATGGTTCTGTTACTAATATGTCCATAAACTATTCCAGTAGTTGGTACATCGGTCGGATTTGCAGATGCATCATAAAATCAGCTGACATGACATTTTGGCATTCCAACTGGCTGCCAATTGCAAACACCACTAAGACATCAGAATCATCACCCCTAAACAGGGCAAAAAATACCTATAGTATGTGGGCCAAAAACTTTAGTAAAGTGTACAAGCACAGGCACACTATGACTTATTACGCTGGGAAAGCCTACACTTCTCCACAAGTTATTGGTGTATTCTGTTCTTATGGTTTGGTATCCATTTCCTTGTCTTTTATGTACAGGACACTTAGCCAGTCTGGGTTACTGGAAGTAATCAATTAATATTTTATTGACCATCTAAATTTACTTTCACATTTGGAGCTTCGACAAAGCTACCAATATTTGTTCCTGTGGTGTCACCGCCAGACACCACACTTGCTAGGTGGTAGCCTTTAAATCGGCCGCGGTCCGTTAGTATACGTCGGACCCGCGTGTCGCCACTGTCAGTGATTGCAGACCGAGCGCCACCACACGGCAGGTCTAGAGAGACTTCCTAGCACTCGCCCCAGTTGTATAGCTGACTTTGCTAGCGATGGTTCACTGACAAATTACGCTCTCATTTGCCGAGACAATAGTTAGCATAGCCTTCAGCTACGTCATTTGCTACGACCTAGCAAGGCGCCATTATCAATTGCTATTTATCTTGTGATGCATGTACCGTCAGACCGATGTTCACCAATTATGGATTAAAGTTAAGTATTCCAGAAATCACGTACTATTTTTGCTACTATAAGACCTTGACCTGTTCCAGACCTCACGCCAGCCTGCGTGAGCTAAATGCGTGCCTTTCGGCTACCCGTCACTGTGGATTGGCTGTCTTGCCAGTCCACAACAGTTCCAACAGTGGCATATTACCAAGCCACCCTGTCTTTCAGGACACAAGCAGCAAGGGTTGCTGACAGGACACACTTCCCAGTATTCTGCTGAATAAACTGGTGCCACATGCCATCCAGATGACCAACAGGGACATGTGACAAAGGAGTCACATTGTGGTTGCTGACCTCATCCTGGGGAGTAGCAGACCACAAAGACGCTCTCTTGTGATCCAGCTTTCAGACCGAGCAAATGGTTTCCCACTGAACACATCTGTCTCTGCACTCCATGACTGGCCACCAGTGAAACTTGACATGAACAATCTTCTCTGTCCTCCCTATTCCTGTATTTTACCTTCACCCAACAGGCAGACACCTCACTGTTCAGCCTGGACAAGCCCTTATGTGACCTATAATTTCAAAATATAATAAAAATTCAGTTTCTCTCTCTCTTTCATTTCGAACCTCCCATCCAATACCCTCCCTCTCCCATCTCTGGCCAGACTACCACTTCTTGTGCCTGCATATTTCTTCATTTTTGGGTGCAGCATACTCCTTCTTTTGCAAGAGAGACCCAACATTTAGCTGCGAAAATATTATCTAAATTCATACCTTTTTTGGCCATTACTGATTAATGGACTTCTTTGGTTGCCAGAATCGGGTGTGAATCAACTATCAAGTTCTTATTTGTGGATTTGCATCTGTAGGTGATATTCCAGCATTCTTTGTTCCTGCTCTTATTTGAAGCATTGGTCTTTTCATTTGGTTTATAGGAGTACAGATACAAAAAAAATGTGCTATAGCTGGTTGCCTTAAAAACCTTCCGGATTCAGCATACAATATGTGTCTTATTAGTAACATTTTTGTTTCCTTCTTCATTAAACTTTGGAAATTCCTGACCCCAGATTGGACATGTACCTGTGCTGTTAACACAGTATGGGAATCTCTGGTTCACAGGCTGGGGAGGGAGGGAGGGGGAGGGGGAGGGGGAGGGGGAGGGGGAGGGGGAGGGGGAGGGGGAGAGGGAGAGGGAGAGAGAGAGAGAGAGAGAGAGAGAGAGAGAGAGAATGAATTCTGCAGGGCACAATTTTGATACTATAGCATCGCAACAAGCAGGGTCAATGCTTCTTGCAAATGAAGCCAGTGTTGTAACTAATGATTTTAGATTGACAGCACCATGAATAACGTTTCTGAAAGAATTATTGGGCAGGTCTTGACTATATTGAGTGCAACAAAATAAATTGCATAATAAGCACATGAACAGGAATTAGTGGAGAGAGTACAATTTTCTTAGAAAATGTAAGAAACATGTTATGAATTTCTCAAGCAGCTAAGTTCAACAACTTTAATAAGACCTTTTCATTAATTTTAAGCCACTGTACCATTTGATAATGTGTAAAATACCAGCATGCAAACACACACACAAATCAATTGTGTACATGGTAAGTCATTAAGTTTTAATTATACTTTGAAAGACTAATATTACATAATTATTTGTTGTTTGCAGGTAAATGTCTGTAGTTCTGAGACACATGAAAAGCCCTGTGCCACAGTACCATAGCACCCCAGTACAGGAGCAAAAAAATTATTGACATCCAACAGTCATAGAATCTTAGATCATGTTCTGAGCCCAAACATAATGAGGTATCTCAAGCAGGAAAATGTCCTTCATGCTATCCAGTATGGACTTCGAAAATATCATTTATTCAAAACACAACTTATGTTTTTCTCAGAAGACATCCTGAGTGCCATGGGTCAAAGCAGTCAGATAGATGCAGCAGTTTTGACTACTGATAAGCATTTGACTCAGTATCTCATCAATGCTTTTTAACAAAACTATGATCATATGGAAGTATACTGTAAATATGATCTTATGGACTACCAAACAAAATTTGTGATGATTTCTTGGTAGGGAGATGAAGCATATTATCTCAGTTGGAACGAAGTAACTTCAAGATTGTTTCAGAAAAGTGTATGGGTACTCTTTCTGTTCACAGTGTAGCTTATATTATAGGTCCAGCAGCCAATATTAATAGTAGCCTTAGTCTTCTCGCAGACAATGCAGCTATCTGTAATTAAGTACTTCTTGAAAATATCTACAGAAATACTGTCTGATCTCGGTAAGATTTCAAAGTCGTGCTGACATTGGAAGTTTGCTTTTGTTGTTCAGATATGTAAAATTGTGCACTTCACAAAAAAAGGCAGTATTGTATGACTATGATGGCCATGATTCACAAGTGGAATAAGTCACATCACACAATTTGTGGGGATGTGAAATAGAATGATCACATACAGTCAGTCGTAGGTGAAGTAGGTGACAGACTTCGGCTCATCGGCAGGATTCTGGTAAAATACAATCATTCCATGAATGACACTGCTTGCAAAGCACTTGTGCACTAGTGCAACCCATTCTACAATATTTATGAAGTATGAAATTACAATGAAATCCAAACCATTAGCTGCTTACAGGCATTGATAAATATGAATGGGGAAGTTTTTAAGTTTTTTTGTATGTCAGCGCACTTGCTTAATAAATGTTTTTGTAACACGGTATTAGCATAATGTCTGTGCATGAAAATGTGTGCCCCGACTGGGACTTGAACTGGGGATCTCCTGCTTACATGGCAGATGCTCTATCTGATTGAGCCACTGAGGATACAGAAGATAGTGCGACTGCATGGACTTATCTCTGGTATGCTCCCCATGAGACCCACATTTCCAACTTACTGTCCACACACTACATTTGTAGTGCCCCTGCCCACTATACTCATTACTTGCGGAAGTCAATCTACCAATTCTTGTAAGAGTTTGAGCAAATGTGAGTGCACCCGCACTGAAGAAGATCTTTGGCTGGTAAGCTTTATTTATATATGAAGATGGTATTTGTTCTTTTGGACATATCCAAACAGACACCATCTTCATACATAAATAAGGCTTACTGACCAATGATCTTCTACAGTGCAGATGCACTTACATTTGCTCAAACTCTTACGGGAATCAGTAGACTGACTTCCGCAAGTAATGAGTATAGTGGGCAGGGGCACTACAAATGTAGTGTGTGGACAGTAAATTGGAAATTTGGGTCTCACGGGGAGTATACCACAGATAAGTCCATGCGGTCGCACTATCCTCTGTATCCTCAGTGGCTCAATCAGATTGAGCCTCTACCATGTAAGCAGGAGATCCCGGGTTCGAGTCCTAGTCAGGACACACATTTTCAAGTGTCCCTGTTGATATTTATCAATGTCTGTAAGCAGCTAATGGTTTGGATTTCATTATAATTTCATTCTTCTAGAGCTGCATTCTTTCGGACATGTATGAAAGAAAAGATAACATATTCATATATAAATAAGGTTTACTGGCCAATGATCTTCTACAGTGCAGATGCACTCACATTTGCTCAAACTCTTACGGGAGTCGGTAGATTGACTTCTGCGAGTAATGAGTATAGTGGGTAGGGGCACTACAAATGTAGTGTGTGGACTGCAAGTTGGAAGTGTGGCTCTCACAAGGAGCATACCAGAGGTAAGTCCCTGGAGTCCCACTATCTTCTGTGGCCTCGGTGGCTCAGTCAGATAGAGCATCTGCCATGTAAGCAGGAGATCCCGGGTTCGAGTCCCGGTCGGGGGCACACATTTTCAACTGTCCCCGTTGATATTTATAAATGCCTGTAAGCAGATCATGGTCTGGATTTCACTGTAATTTCATTCTTCGAGAGCTGCATTCTGTTGGACATGTCCGAAAGAACATATACCATCTCCATATATTTATGAAGTATGCCTCAGATTATGTGTAGCAGGAGATATTGAATGTACACACAGAAGAATGGCATGAATGGTAACAGGGATATCTGACTGAGTCTACTCAACCGTCAATGTATCCTGTCAAGTGCAACATCATGTTAAGTACTTGGCGATCACAATGTTTTTGGTTGTATGTTCTAGTTTTAATGTTGTTTGTGTTCAGTTATTGTGGATGGCAGCTTGCACTGGTTGTTCACTAGACCTATATAGGTCTAGAGCAGATGACGAGTTTACTGAAGATCTCAGTACTGTTGATCTGTTCTGCTTTTTTAACTCTACTTCAACATTTATACCTTCCAAACCACTGTGAAGTGCACAACAAGCAGTATGTCTCATTTTACTAGCCTCATATAACTTGCTATGTTATCCCTACCATTAAATCCCCAATCAAGTCACAAATTTCACTTGATACCCCATACGATTGTACTTTCAATAATAAGCATAGATGTGGTACTAAGTCACTTAAATTTTGGAAGCCAAGAAATACTGCATCTACCTGGATGTCTTGCTTCATATCTTTCAATATGTCATGACACATAGGTTTCACTTGATCATAGTTTTTGGAATCCACACAACTTCACATATGAGGTCACTCTGTTTGAGGTACCTCATTATGTTTGAGTTCAGAATATCTTCTACAACAAATAGATGTCAAGGGTATTGGGTGGCAGTTTTGTGGAACATTTCTGCTATCCTTCTGGTAGATGGGTGTGACTTTTGCTTTCTTCCAACTATTACAGATTTTTGTTCAAGGGATCTATGGTTGATTATAGTTAAAGGAAGGGTTGACTTGGCTGCAAATTAAGAATAGAATCTGATAGGGACATGACCATCAGACCCTGGACCTATGTTCTGTTTTGACAATTTCAACTGTTTCTCAAGACCATTGGTTTACCTGGATCAGTAATGCAAATACTGTGATGGTTACCTAATGAAGGCCATGACTGACCACCTGTCCTATCCTCACACACTACCTGTCCTATCCTCATAGCGCATGTTACTGTGCTGTGTGTTGTATATTTTGGCCTACTGATTTGCACTCTATTACCTTAACAAAGCCCATATCATTGTAAGACGATCCTTGGATGAATAAAAGATAAATAAATAAATAAATCTTTATAGAGTTGAGGTCTAGTTTTTGTCATTAGATCTAATATATTTCCAGCATGAGATTGTTCTAAGTAGTTTTCAGAGAAGGCATTACATACATAATGTTTCACAGGATGCCTCATCAAGTCCACAACTAACAAAATTGTAATCATCCCTGAGGTTTCCTCGATAGTTTTTTGAGGCAAGTCTGGTGGTCACCAGAAAGATCCAATTACAATTTTATGCTCACTCCTGATACTGAGCCTTGCCCAAACAATCTAAGCTGCAGCTTCAATTCCTATCTCAGTACACTTGAGTTTCTTGTCTACTATGACAAATACACCACCTTCATTTCCTATTGGCCTACCAAGCGAAGTGACGCAATGGTCGGCACAATGGACTCCACTACGGGGACGACAATTCAAACCCCGTCTAGCCATCCTGATTCTGGTTTTCCATGGTTTCCCCAAATTGCTCCAGGCAATTGCCAAGATAGTTCCTTTGAAAAGGGCATGGCTGGTTTTCTTCCTCATCCTTTTGTGATCTGTGCTTGTGTTCTGTCTCTAATGACTGCAGGATGACAAGGCATTAAACTCTAATCTTCCTTTGCATTAGCCTATCCTTTCTATATAATAGTTAAATCTACCCCAAAACTCTCACTGCTGCCAGCTGTGGGTTTTAACCAGCTTTCTGTATCTAGTATTATGTAGGCTTTTTAGGGCCGCTTGAATCTCTGGCACTCCACAGTGAATGCTTCATCAGTGAACCCCTAGAGGAGGGGTGCATTTCTTTGGATTTACACTAATTCTTCCAGGTCTTCTACAGCTATCACTATCTGGATTGGATGTTGATGTGCCTAATCCAAAAACAAAGATCCTTGTGTGGACCCCACACACAATCAGCTACCTGGTTTCCAGCTGATGGCAGCAGCTGTGTTGTTAGACTTATATGTAGCACAGACTGAGGTCTTTTTGTTCTAGGTTGGAAGGTGACAGAGCAGTTGTGAGTTGATGAAGCCGAGGAATGTGGTACATACAGTTCGGTACATAGTTATTTAACTATTCATTGTTCCAGCACATCATATCCGAATGGAACAAGAAGAAACTTTAACATGTGGTACAATGGGAAGCCCCTCTGACATGCACATGGATGTATTTTTAACATTACATTTACAAAATGAGGTCATCACAGCCAGAGCTTAATTTAGATTGGGGAAAAATGGGAAATGAAATCAGGCAAGGTCATTCTAAATAACTACCCAGATAGTCACTTTGAGATTTAGCCAAAGGATAAAACAAAAACTTGCATCTGGATGACTGGACAGGAATTTCAATCACCTTCCTTACAAATACAAAAAAAGAGGGAGATTAGATTCTAGTTTAACCTCCAACTGATGACTGTCCACAAGCTTGAGTAGGAGAGAAGCAAAGGGTGGGGTGGGATGGGGGGTTATGACTTGGATTGCACATGGATGTGGAGGGAAGTGATTTACAGAAATCAAATAAGACCTAAATCCAAATGTCTATGAGAGAAAATTTGCCATTATGAGACATTGTACTAGACACAGTAGAATGGTGCAGCAAGCTAAGAGTTGACAGGCGTACTACTAATAAATGAAAATACAAAAGTGGTTTTCTATTTGACCTACCAGGTACATTGCTATTCTACGGTTATAAATTTGCCAATTTTTTACTTTGGTAACGAATGAAATACTAGCAAATATGTACATATCCGTTACTAACCGACATCCTACAAAATCAAAAGCCTATCAGAGATCAAAAGTCGTCAGTCAATGGATAATCTAGGCTTTTCTTACGGCATCAGAACATAACTTCGAAGTCAGAAACTCTAAACTCAAACAAAAAAATCAAGAGACTGCGCCAGAATGAGGGCAGAAATATAACATTCTGGACAGTTTAAAATGAGTGGCATGGGCGGGCATTGAAAGGGTAGACAAAAATATTGTTTTATGAAATGAAGTGATATAATATCGTCATATGACATCGTAAGAGATAACTGAAAATGCGTCTACGTAAAGATACAAAATGTATCCAGAATGAGAATTTCACTCTGCAGCGGAGTGTGCGCTGATATGAAACTTCCTGGCAGATTAAAACTGTGTGCCCGACCGAGACTCGAACTCGGGACCTTTGCCTTTCGCGGGCAAGTGCTCTACCATCTGAGCTACCGAAGCACGACTCACGCCCGGTACTCACAGCTTTACTTCCGAGTTCGAGTCTCGGTCGGGCACACAGTTTTAATCTGCCAGGAAGTTTCATACAAAATGTAGTTCTCCTGATGTACAGTATTCGCCGTATATGGCATAAGTTGGTCAATTCAAATACATAGTGTAGTTTTCCTTCATGTATGGTTCTTAAACGATGTTCTAATTTTTTTACAGTTATTTTGTAAGTGCCTCTCAACAATAACTTAAAAAATAAATCACCTACGAGCAAGAGATAATCCATAGAATTCGTCGAAGTCTTCGTGTGTTTCAATATCTTGGGCAACGCCATCACTAATAAGTCTCTCTTCTTGAACATCTAGAATTATAGGCGAATCCTCATCCCTAAATATGCGGTATTTGCCCGCAAAAGCCCCCGAAATCTGAGTCTCTTCATTTTGTTTCTTTGAGTCTTCAACAGAATTATTCCGGTGTTCACAGAAATATCTGCAGATTTTATATGATGAAGGTGCGAAGTTAACTACAGGTTCAAGTGCAAATAAACGTCTAGTTTGAGAAACAAGTCGGCGCAGCATCATCTCATAACAACACTAAAAACATAAACAAACAATTCAACGCACCACAGTAAATCAAAGATCGTAGTAGTACGCAAACACACCGTAAACGTTACAACACTAAATGAGATCGCTACTTATTAGTATGAAGGAATAATTTATTAGAATTTGTCCATCTCTAAACTTCATAAAGTGCTAGGTTTGCTTGGAACTGTAGCTCTTCTGACGTTATAGTTATGCTAAAGATGTTACTGTTAAACTACATGTGCATAACGTGCCGAGTAAGTTGGCGTTAACAGTTGAACGAGTCAAGGTGTATGTTATTCAAACGTTGGTATTTGTGTAATGTTTACGATTGTGTATGGTTTATGTGGTTGTCAGAGGAATTGTACAGTAGAAATTATTACCCAGTCACAAATCAGATATTTTGATTTGAAATAAGGTAATGTTTTTTACTGCAGATAACGACCACTTGCTGTTCACATCTTAAATTTAAGAAATTACGCAAATTTTCGTCATTTTAAATTTTTCTTGTGTTTAATGTTTCGAAATTAGCCGGTCTAGACCCTATCACAGCGACGTTGTTTCATATTTCTCTTTAATTAATTTGCTAATAATTCACAATTCTTTGATGTAGTTAATCGAATTCATCCATGGTTACCCACTGTCCACTCTAAAACCACACTTCAGTTCACGAGTTCCTTTCAGAATTGGGGTTCCCTTTCTTTTGTCCTCTTTTAAACGGTACAGTGATATGTGCGAATGGTAAAATTCATTGCACGAGATATAAAAAGTGTATTTGAGGATTACTGAGGTCACAAAGAGCAATCTTATCACACTACCAAACCATCTAGAATATCAGTCTTTTTCTGAAAAGGACGTTTTCTTCCTGCTCGTAAGGTCACATTTACTATTGGTTCAAAATGTTTCCCTGTGTGACAAGGTATAAAGCATTATGTTCGGCATGCCAATAAGAAAGGAGTCATTTATTAACTGTGGGTCTCTTGCCCTGTTTTATATTTCACACAGACCCACATCATGAAATAAATCAGTGGGGTTCAAGATATGTGATTCAGCATTGTTAAAATGTCATTTTAAAGAATAAGGAGAGTTTAGCAAAAATTATATCAATAAACGAGAAAAGAGATCATGTCAGAAGTATAGGCTTGATAACTCAGAATGATTCAGGTAACTTAAGCCACAGACAGATATGTTTCACACTTTTGAAGGTGCATGCAAATAATAAAAATTAAGTTTCTACAGGGAATCGTATAACTCTTGGCATATGCCTTTCCGAGATTGCTGTCTGAAATACTCCTTTGTGATACAGACAAGGGGCAGATTGAGACAATAATTAAATCACTGAAGTCTAAGGACTCTCACAGATATGATGGAGTGCCTAGCAGAATATTAATGTACTGTGCTGCACACGTTAGCTCTGTATTTAATCATATTTGTAATTTTTCCTTTAGGAATGGTCAGTTTCTTGAACGGTTAAAGTACTCAGTAGTAAAAGTCACTTTATGAAAAGGGAGAAAGGGATAATGTAGACATTTTTGATGTATTTGTATGCTATCAGTGTTTGCTAAAGTTATTGAAAAGGCTGTGTATGTAAGGATAATTGAAAATACTGTATTCTCTTTTCTCTTTGAAGTACTGGGTGGGTTAAACAAAAGGTTTCGAACACTAGACATATTTTTTGATTTAACTAAGGCATTTGATTGTGTTGATCACAAAATATTGCTCCAGAAGTTGGACCTTTGCGGAATATGGGGAGTAGCTCACAATTGGTTCACCTCTTATGATAGCAAAAGACAGCAAAAGGTCATGAGGAGCCCTGCAGCCAGGCGACTAGCACAAATTTTGATGTTCTCGTAAAGATAAGTCATTTTAGGTTATAAAAACATATAGTTTAGTACTGATTGCATGGTAAATAGGTGTATTAGTGTGCCTTTTAAGTGTACCATTAAAGGTTTCATTTTTCTTTATGTAATGTAGCAGAAAACGTGAAAAGACCGTACAGTCGTATTTTCTGTTTACTTTTTGCTGCAGCAAATCAATAGAATTTTTTTCCCCCCCTCCAGCAATTTAACAGTAGTGTACCTCTTCCTTATTTAACTCACATTTCCGGAAAGTAGTGTAAAGATTAAGTTGTTGTTTCAGAAACTTTGCGCTGTTGTTTTTGTTTACGCACAGTCAAATTTGTGGAACTATATTTTCATGTTTATCTATAATTTAACTGACTTATTCTTAATAAAGTATTACATTTATCATGTGAGTGTAAAGTGCTTGACTTGCTGTAGAATTGTTAGGTTGGGGCTTTGGTGTGACGGGTGCTGTAGTTTTTTCCATGTGGGTGATTGTAGTGGTATGGGAACAGGGGAAGTAAATGAGACTCATCAGTGGTTTTGTAGAATATGTGGTAGAGATAGGAAGATACTAGAACAGGAGGGGAAAATTGCCGCCCTTCAGGCTGAGTTAGATAAGGCCAGGGGAGATCTTGACAGGTTAAGGAGGGAGAAGGGTAAAGAGAGGTGGGAAGTGGCAACAGGCAACAGGAGGAACAGGCCTAGAGCTTTGTCTGACAGCTTTGTGGTGAATGTGGAACATGGATTTGACCTGTTGCTTCAGTTAGAAACTGGTGAGCCTCAACCAGTTGCAGGTGTAGACAGGGCACAACAAACTTTCAACAGCAAATTAAAAAGTAAGAATGTAGGGAAATCAGTAAAGAGAAAGAAAGTGTTGTTGTTAAGTAGTTCTCATGGAAGAGGTGTTGGCCAACTTTTGCAGGATGAACTAGGATCAGAATACCAGGTCACCAATTTTTTTAAACCTAGTGCTGGTCTGGAGCAGGTGACAGAGAATTTAGGATCACTATGCAAAGATTTCACTAAGGAAGACACCGTGGTAATAGTGGATGGGGCAGGTAGACCTAATAGTATTGACTAAGATCCTGGGTACAGTATAGAGTGTGACCTGGCAAAGATTGCATCAGCATCAAAGCATACTAGTGTTGAGTTTGTATCTGTGCTTGAGCGCCATGACTGGCCTCGTTTGAACTCTTCTGTCAGGAGAGTTAATTTGGAGTTGGAATGGCTGCTTATGTCAGATGCAGGGTCACATATTGGTGTAGTTCCTGTTGATTCTCTCAGTAGGTGGGATTATACTAGGCATGGCCTTCACCTTATCAGGATAGGGAAGGGTAAACTGGCTGGGAAAATAGCAGGAAAGTTAAAGGGGGGAGGCACTGCCATGAGCGATAAAATACCATTGGTTATAGGGTTCAGAAAAGACCGTTTTTAAGGGTAGGGAGCACAGAAAGAAACTAAATTTTAAGAGAGGTTAGGACTGAGACAGACCTTCAGTTGCAGGTGTAGACAGGGCACAACAAACTTTCAACAGCAAATTAAAAAGTAAGAATGTAGGGAAATCAGTAAAGAGAAAGAAAGTGTTGTTGTTAAGTAGTTCTCATGGAAGAGGTGTTGGCCAACTTTTGCAGGATGAACTAGGATCAGAATACCAGGTCACCAATTTTTTTAAACCTAGTGCTGGTCTGGAGCAGGTGACAGAGAATTTAGGATCACTTTGCAAAGATTTCACTAAGGAAGACACCGTGGTAATAGTGGATGGGGCAGGTGGACCTAATAGTATTGACTAAGATCCTGGGTACAGTATAGAGTGTGACCTGGCAAAGATTGCATCAGCATCAAAGCATACTAGTGTTGAGTTTGTATCTGTGCTTGAGCGCCATGACTGGCCTCGTTTGAACTCTTCTGTCAGGAGAGTTAATTTGGAGTTGGAATGGCTGCTTATGTCAGATGCAGGGTCACATATTGGTGTAGTTCCTGTTGATTCTCTCAGTAGGTGGTATTATACTAGGCATGGCCTTCACCTTATCAGGATAGGGAAGGGTAAACTGGCTGGGAAAATAGCAGGAAAGTTAAAGGGGGGAGGCACTGCCATGAGCGATAAAATACCATTGGTTATAGGGTTCAGAAAAGACCGTTTTTAAGGGTAGGGAGCACAGAAAGAAACTAAATTTTAAGAGAGGTTAGGACTGAGACAGACCTTCAGTTTGAGAAAGAAACCAAAAAACATAATTCTATCTTATTACATCAGCATAAACAGGTATTGGTTAAGAATTTTCAACAGTCAGCAGATATTTTAACTTTACCCAATTTTAACTCAGTCAATGTGAAATCTCAGCTATCCTTATTGCATCAAAATATTCGAGGATTGAGAAATAAAATTAATGAATTAATTATCTACATAGATGAATTAGAGTCCTCAAACCCAGCTGACATAATCTGCCTCCCTGAACATCTTGTGACCACTGGTATAGAACTTTTAAGTGTTACAGGGTTTAGGTTAGCATCTCACTTTTGTAGAGGAGAAATGGAGGAAGGTTGAGTTGCCACGTTCATCAGGATCTGTCATAAATTTAAGAACATAGAGATTCTTAAATTTTGCCTAGAACAGCACATGGAAGCATGTGCAACAGAAACAGAATTTCATAAAAAATCCATCATAATATTAAGTGTATATCGAGCACCTGCAGGTAACTTTAATCTGTTCATAAACCACCTTCAAGCTGTACATGCCCATTTAACAACCAAAAACAAAGAAATAGTGGTTGCTGGTGATTTCAATGTAGATTTCCTTAAAGACTCTCCCAATAAGAACTTATTTGAGTTGGTAACACTATCATTCAACTTAATTCCCACTGTAAAGTTCCCCACTAGGGTAGCCAATTGTTCACAAACAGCCATTGATAATATCTTTATAGAAAAGTCCAATGAACAAAACTATATGACAAAACCAATTGTCAATGGCCTCTCAGACCAAGAAATGTAGTTCCTTCTGTTAAATGTTAATACTAAACAGGGTATAAAATCTGTTAAATCTTAGCTCAAAAGGGTAATCAATAAACCAAAAATTGATTATTTTAGGACACTCATCAGAGACATTCACTGGACTGATGTTCACAGTGCTCATGGCATGAATGAAAAATATAACACTTTTTCTAATAAAGTGCTTACCTTATTTGAACACTGTTTTCCCCCAAAACTAACCAAGGTTAGAGCAAAGTCTACAAAGAAGCCATGGATTACTCAAGGAGTAGGGGTATCTTGTAAAACAAAAAGAAAACTGTATCTGTCAATCCGAAACAGTTCTGATGTTGATGCTATAGCACATTACAAGAAATACTGCTAAATATTCAAGAGTGTAATACAGACATCAAAGCAAATATATTACAAAGAAAAGATAGTCATATCAGATAACAAAATACAGACGATATGAGAAATAGTGAAGGAGGAGACAGGTAGACCCAGACATGAAGAGGGACAAATAGCGTTAAGAGTAAGTGATACATTGGTGTGTATAGTGTTGCAGAACATTTTAACAAACATTTTATAACTGTTTCTGAAAAGATGGGGTTGTCAGGTTCTGTAGATGCTGCTATGGAGTACCTCAGACCAGACATTTCAAGTAACTTCCATAATATGAATTTGACCCTCATTACCCCAGCAGAAATAATGTCCATTATAAAATCTTTAAAATCAAAAACATCTAGTGGGTATGATGAAATATCAACAATGTTAATTAAAAATGTGATTCTGAATTAAGCTAACTGTGTAACCAGTCGTTTATCAGTGGAATATTTCCTGAATGGTTGAAATATGTTGAAGTTAAGCCACTGTTTAAGAAGGGAGGTAAAGAAATTGCATCAAATTTCCATCCAATTTCACTTTTGTCAGCATTCTCAAAAATTTTAGAAAAAGTAATGTACAATCGGCTTTACAACCATCTTATCTCAAAGTCGCAGTTTGGATTTCTAAAGGGTTCTGATATTGAGAAGGCTATCTACACTTACAGTGAAAATATGCTTAATTCATTAGACAAAAAATTGCAGGCAACTGGTATATTTTGTGATCTGTCAAAGGCATTTGACTGTGTAAATCACAATATCCTTTTAAGTAAATTAGAATATTGTGGTGTAACAGGAAATGCTGCAAAATGGTCCAAATCTTATCTCTGGCAGGAAACAAAGGTTGTTATTAGGAAAGAGACATGCATTAAGCTATCAGGCATCATCCAACTGGGATCTAATTACATGTGGGGTCCCACAAGGTTCCATTTTTGCGCCCTTACTTTTTGTTGTGTATATCAATGACCTTTCATCAGTAACATTACCAGATGCCAAGTTCGTTTTGTTTGCTGATGATACAAACATTGCAAAAAATAGCAAATCAAGTCTAGTCTTAGAAAAATCGGCTAATAAAATATTTGTGGACATTAACCACTGGTTCCTAGCCAATTCATTGTCACTAAACTTTGAAAAAACACACTACATGCAGTTCAGAACTTGTAAGGTGTGTGCCACGAGTATATGCCTAACATACGACGACAAGCAGATAGAAGAAGTGGACAGTGTTAAGTTCTTGGGATTACAGCTTGATAATAAATTCAACTGGGAAGAGCACACCACAGAACTGCTGAAGCGTCTTAACAAATCTCTATTTGCAATGCGAATTGTGTCAGACATTGGAGATATAAAAATGAAAATGCTGGCATACTATGCTTACTTTCATTCCATAATGTCATATGGGATAATATTTTTTGGTAATTCATCAAGCAGGGCTAAAGTTTTCCGGGCACAAAAATGTGCAGTACGAGTTATATGTGGTGTGAACTCAAGAACATCCTGGAGAAGCCTGTTTAGGATACTACCTACTGCTTACCAATATATTTATTCCTCAATGAAATTTGTCATTAAAAATATATCACTTTTTAAAACCAACAGCTCAATTCATGGAATCAATACTAGAAATAAGAATAATCTTCACAAGGATTTAAAGTGACTTACTCTTGTACAAAAAGGTGTGCATTATTCAGGAACACACATTTTGGAATTTCTCAGTAGAACCAACTGATTTGTGTGTGTGTATATATAAGTGTAATATAACTTCTGCACAATTTCAGTGCAATAATGTGTTCAATGTAAATAAGTATTGTAGTAGTTCTATTACATGTTTATTACCTTATAAATAAAAAAAAACTTTTTTTATTTTAAATTTAGTGCATTAGTGTCTGTAAAATGATTTTTGATATAGCGTTCATTTAAAAAAATGATGATCATTCCACTTGGGACCTGTGGAAGGTACATTCGTTTATTTGTTTCAGTTGTAAATATTTCTCATGTGTTATTGTTTTTCTGACATGTTCTACATCCTGGAGGACCTCCTCACTATGGAACAATTGGAATGAAAGTAAATCTAATCTAATCATTATTCACTGTGTTGAGAATGGCTGTGATGTGGGGTCTGAGTGGGATACGGTCAAGTGGGGGGTGCCCCAGGGATCAGTGTTGGGACCACTCCTGTTCCTTATTTATATAAATGATATGCCCTCTTGTATTATGGGTGACTAAAATATTTCTGTTTGCTGATGACACTAGCTTGGTAGTAAAGGATGTTGTGTGCAACATTGGCATGGTTTCAAATAGTGGAGTTCATGAAGTAAGTTCATGGCTTGCAGGAAATAAACTAATGCTAAATCACAGTAAGCCTCAGTTTTTACAATTTCTAACACACAATTCAACAAAACCAGACCTTTTACTTTCACAGAGTGGGCATATGATTAGTGAAACTGAACAGTTCAAATTTCTAGGTGTTCAGATAGATAGTAAACTGTCGTAGAAAACCCACGTTCAGGATCTTGTTCAAAGACTTAATGCTGCCATTTTTGCTATTTGAATGGTACCTGAAGTGATATGGAAATTAGTCTACTTTGCCTATTTTCATTCGCTTATGTTGTAGGGTATTATATTTTGGGGTAACTCTTCCCATTCTAAAAGGATATTTTTGGCTCAGAAACGGCAGTTCGGGCAGTAAGTGGTGTAAGTTCACGAATCTCTTGTTGACTCCTTTTCATGAGTCTGGGTATTTTGACATTGGCCTCTAATGTTTATATTCCTTACTGTCATTCCCAAGAATAAGCAGCTTTCACTCGGATAATACTTGGAGAAATCAAACCTGCATTTTGATTGGATTTCCTTAACTCTTGTGCAGAAAGGTGTACAATTTACTGCTGCATCCATTTTCAATAACCTACTACTAGAATTCAAAAATCTTAGCAATAATCTTTGCACTTTCAAAGCAGAACCGAAGAGTTTCCTCGTGGGTACTCCTGTTCTGTCAAGGAGTTCCTTGAAAAATTAAGCTGATTCTTGTTGCATTGTTGATTGTGTATACTTGAATTTATAGACTGACTTTTTTTGGGTTCATAAACATTTAATTTTTATCTGTTATTACTTTTATGTTGTAATTTCATGTGGTGACATGTTCCATGATCTTGGTTTTGCTCCTCAATTTGGTCCTATGGAACTTGACTTGTAAATAAATAAATGATTGATTTTAATAGCGTGGAAGTATTTTTGCTGCTTGGCATTTCCATGTCTATATCCATACTACTATATAAAGACAGAATGTTGTTTAGCATTATTACCAAAAACCTTGAGAACTTTGTGGCTGATTTACTTCAGATTTTTACATGATGCTCTAATAAACATCCAGGCAGGTCTAGGCTATACAATTTTTGATATATGTAGTATAGAAAGGGAAAGAGCTGTTTCCAAAAAACTTGAGAATTTCACGACCTATTTACTTCAAATTTTTGTGGTTAACTGTAATAAACATAGGCTGAATATTTTTAATATAAATCACATAGAAATATTAGTAAGTGGTGGAAACATTGTTGGCAACAGTCTTGAAAAGTTCTTGAATGATTTACTTCAAATTTTCCTACAATACTCTAGGCAATTTCAAGAGTAATTGAATGACAGTCAGTGAATATTTTTTTCCACTTTAAGCTTAAAAATATCCAGAATCACTGTTAAGGACAAATTTTGTTACTGTATTTTCTACATAAACAAAGAAATATAATTTTTTAGTGCAACAGTTTGTTTCATTCATAACTAGACATCACGCTATGAACAACTCGTCTGTTGCCTGTATAAATTCACAAATATTCTATTATAGAGAGAATAAATGGGAAACAAAATGGTGTAGAAGATAAATGCATTGAACAAATATTGTACTAATGAAATTTTTAAAAAATCCCTGATAATGCAATGATACTTTATAGTAACTGAATGACACTTTCACTTGAAAATTACTCATTTCATTTGCATTGTTGATTGGGTGGGAAAAATGGCACTTATTAGTCAGCTTTACTTTAGGTGCAGCCAGTTTCTCTACACACACACACACACACACACACACACACTGGCAAACATTTATCTTCCTTTGACGGAAATATTAGTATCTTTCCATTTGAATCATTTTTTCTATGAAATGAAATTCCATAACCATCTAAAACATAAATCAACTACCCACAAAAAGTTTTGACCCTTTTTTATGAGCACAGGCTGCCAGAGGAAAATCCTCTTGAAGCAAGGCATTGCGATTAATCATCCTGCGAATGTGCTTCGGTTGGCAGGTCATTCCACATCAAAACACGCAACAATTGAAGGATTTGTAATCCTCTCTCTCAGATTTTCACAAAACTTTGCAAATTTGCATATACTTATAACACAGGAACTTCTGCAAAATCGTTTTGGTCTCAGACTGCAACTGTATTTTACATCGAGTTCTAAATGTAGTGATATTCTGATAACAGGGCTCTGAAAGAATGTCAATGCAAAATGGTTCTATATACATAAATGCCCATAACTTAAGTGTTTATGAAGCTTTTGATTTGGAATTTTTTTAAGAAGTTAAGTACGACACGTAATTAACAGATATCCAGTTTTCAAGCAGTAAAGTTACAAAGAAATGTTTTTAAAAAATATTAATGTATGTCAATTTTCGATTTCAGAAAAATTGTGGGCATGTGTTTATATAACATTTCTTCAACCCGCCGGGAACCCTATTTTGGTCATAAATAATCCCACAGATTGTAAACTTTCTAGTAAAATAAAAATTTGAATGGGTCTTCTGCTAATTGACACACACGTGTGAAATCAAAATACATTTTACTGTGGTGGATAAGGGTCATAAGTAAGTTCATCCACTCACTGTCTCACTCCCCCAGATGCAGGGGTATCAAATTAGCATATTTAAGTGTAACTCGTTCTAGTCAGGCAAATTAACCTCAAGGGTGAAATTTTATTTCCTTTCATTTGACTAATTCAGTAATGTTTTAAAGACTATAATATATTATTTATGTGTTCAGCCAATCATCTGCTCACAGTGATTATAAAAGGTGTTCCTAGAGAGGCAGAAGCTCATTTGAAACCTTTATAGGCATGAAAACAATGCAACAATTGCCAAAATTTGTTGTTGAGAATAGCTGGCATGCTACAATTAGTCTACTTGGCCCCAGTTGCTCATTGTGTTTCTGTGAGACAGGCCATATCTGTTTGTGGTGTGGACCTATATTTTCACTTGTATAAAGTATGTTTTAAGTACATTAGTGCTCAGTGAATTGCAATGGAAAATGTGAATTCATGCACTGTTAGAAAATTATTAAAAACAACATGTCGGTTGACAACTTGCCCCTCAGTAGAAACGCCCAAAAAAAAAAAAAAAAAATAAAAATAAAAAAAAAATAATAATAATAATAATTTAGAAGAACTGAATGAAGACCAACGAGATTTGATATTGCTGTGATCCAGTATAAGCTTTCTACAAGACCAATAAAATGCTACTAGATGTGGATATCACAGATACTGTTACTTAACGTTTCGAAACTGGTCATCAAAGAGCTTGTTGCGATCCTTACAAAAACCACAAACAGTTGAAAAATCTTTGAGCTCAGTTTGCTTGTCTTTGTCTAAAGCATTAAGTATTAAAAGAATATATGTAAAACCAGGCCAAAAACTGTGCACAACATGTCATAAAACGTGTGAACAGAAAACTACCATCAGTGATATCATAGAAATGAAAGTGACACAGATGACCCGGAGGTGACATGTCATGAATCAGTACTAAGAAGCCAAAGTATTGAGGATGTGAATAACACTTTACATTATTTGGGGTGCTCTCCCCTAAAACTTCACTCCATTCCAATTCACAGCGAAGCTTCATATGACAAGAAGCAGTTAGAAAAAGTGAGGGATGTTTTGGGAAAAAAAGTGTTCAGGCATTATATTGCAGTATTGAAGATTCTGACTGTAGAGAAGAACAGTTTGATAATGAAATTGTAAAGAAAGCCAAAGATTATGATGTCATGATATTGTTAATGAAAGAAAAAGTGGCTAGCGTAAGAGTACCTGAAAAAATTCAAATTTAACTTTAGCTCCGCCCTCTTAGGCACAAGAAAACATAGTGTCAGAATTCAGTGTTAGTGAGTATGTGGTTCGACAAGCAAGGAAACTGAAAACAGAAATGGGTAACTTGTCAATTCCTAAACCAAAAAGGGAGAAGATATTGCTGATGAAGTGGTAAAAATTGTCACAATTTCTACCAAAATGATGAATAAACGCGAGTGTCACCAGGAGCAAAAGAAAAAGTTAGCATTCAGGAGAATGTATATATATAAAAAAAAAAATCCTTTGCAACTTAAGAGAACTGTACTCTTGTTTTAAATGGGAGAATCGAAACATTACCGAGCGAGGTGGCGCAGTGGTTAGACACTGGACTCGCATTCAGGAGGACGACGGTTCAATCCCGCGTCCGGCCATCCTGATTTAGGTTTTCCGCGATTTCCCTAAATCGCTCCAGGCAAATACCGGGATGGTTCCTTCAAAGGGCACAGCCGACTTCCTTCCCTAATCCGATGAGACGGATGACCTCGCTGTCTGGTCTCCTTCCCCAAACCAACCAACCAACCAATCCAAACATTAATATTGGTATTTTTAAATTTTATTCGCCAAGACCGAAGTTGTGTACTTTAGCTGGTGCTGGTAGCACTCATTCAGTGTGTGTGTGTGTGTGTGTGTGTGTGTGTGTGTGTGTTGTATCTACCAGAATATAAAACTGGTTTTAGATGTGGAACACATTGAAGAAACATACAAAGAACTTATATAATTTCTCGTGTGTGACTCTGAAAACGACGACTGCATGGTTAATCACTATGATAATTGTCCCAGTGATGACAGACTGTCAGAATTATTAAACAGAAATTAGCTTACAATGATGCTGATGATGAAATTGGGTTTAGCCAGTGGATAAATACAGACCATCAAGCAGAATTTGTAAAGCAGTCTGCAACTGTTGGTGAATACATAGACTTGTTGGTAACAAAATTACAGGCATTTAACCACACTTACTTATATATTTCAGTCACAGTCATTGAAAAAATTGAAAAAATCTAACCCCAGAAAAAGCAATTCGGTTAATAGACTTTGCTGAAAACTACAGTTTTGTTATTCAGAATGAAATTCAGAGTTGCCACCAGACAAGGAGCAGCTGTACAATCCATCCCATGTGTGTTTATGTGATTAATGAAGAAAGTAAATTGGTAATAGTGAACCACTGCTTTATAAGTTATGATAGGAAATATGATGGAGGATTTGTAAATGCTGTCCAGGAAGAAATGGTTAAGTGGCTGGCAGAGCATTACTCACAAGCGAAGAAAGTGCGTTGTTTCGCCGATGGATCGAAAAAGCTTTAAAAAATTGCGTGAGCACAAAAACGATTTTTCTATTGATGCTGAGCAGTCCTCTTTTGCTACTAGCCACAGTAAATCTTTGTACAATGGTTCGGGAGGAACTATAAAATGTATATCGAGAAGAGCTGGTCTTCAACTAGCGGATGATGCACAAATAACAACTGTATATAGTGTTTATGATTTCTGCAAAGCTAATATTGAGGAATGTTTTTTTCACATCTTAGAGAAAGTCAATGTAGATTTCCTACGCAAGAAGCTCGAGAAGAGATTTTTGACAACCCCCACAATAACTGGTGTCAGGAATTTTCACCATTACAAACCACTTCTGTGGAGAGCAGAAGAGTAACTTCTTCTGAAAAGCCTTCCTTGATTTTTTCATTCAATGAAAATGCCCGTCAGTTGACATGAATTGCAAAAACAGACATAATGTCTAATAGGATAGCAGCAATCAGTGAATTTTACAATGTTACTTATAATCCATCTTGATTGCAAAATTTTTATTCATATGACCGGTTTCGGTTCATCCAGAACCATCTTCAGATCTGTAACAATAATGATACTAATTTACTATTTCACGAATGCAAATCTTTTTCATCCTATCTAATCAACATCAGACGTACCAGAACGTACCTGATATTTTGGTTACAGGAGTACCCCGTCCCAATCCCGCAACTTCCACATGCTGCATCACATAAAATTGGTTGGCGGAATGCACGTCATTTATATTAATTGTATTTTATTATAAAGTGTGTTCATGTGTAATCTTTTTAAAATATTTTTTTTCTTTTAGGTGCAGTTAACTGTTTTCAGTGATGGCTGACGTCAGAGACATATTGGAGCTTGAAAGGCCTCCAACCCCTGAAATAACAAAAGAGGCTATTTTGGGACCTGAGAAGGTAAAGAGAAAGCCATTCACTCCAAAGGTCTCAAAACGGCCAGAAGGAATGCATCGTGAAGTATTCGCTCTACTTTATACTGACAATAAGGATGCTCCTCCAGTCTTCCCAACAGACATGGGTATGTCTTAACACTTTTCCTTACATGATATTTGTCATTTTGATCTCTCTTCATTATATGAAATTTTGAATGCTTTAACGTTGGGAATAAAAAGAGCGTTGGGAATAAATATAGCTAAAAAATGTGGTTATTGTACAACGGTATTGAAACTGGGAAGGAAGTAAAAAATGTCTCCCTGTGTATAGTGAAGTTTACATTATTTATCAGTATTATTATTTGTCATATAATGAGATGGATGGGGGAAGAACTGTTGGTCTTCCTCCACATCCTGTATGTGATCCCGGAACACAGTAATTTTACTGTCATGGTCATTACGTGAGATGTATTTGGCCCCTGAACATCATGTGACCACTGGTACACGTATGTTAATGGTGCATGAGGTAGGTTAGCATCTTACTTCTGAATAGTAGATATAGAGAGAGAACAAACTGCCACATTAGAATGACCAGAATTTCAAGGAATGGAATCTCCAAGTTGGAATATCAACAATATAAGGAAAAGATAAGTTGCTACTTACCATAAAAGTGACACATTAAGTTGCGGATAGACACAACAAAAAGACACTTTCACATTATCTTTGAGGCAAAGCCTTAGCCACAAAAGGGCGCGCGCACACACACACACACACACACACACACACACACACACACACACACACACACACACACACACACACACCTGTCTGAACTGCCAGAGGTGACCGTCATGTGTGCATAAGGTGTGCTTGCTTGTATGAATGAATGTGTGTGTGTGTGTTTCTTTTTTTGACAAAGGTTTTGACTGCAAGCTAATGTGTAAGTGGCTTTTCGTTGTGCCTGTCTGAAACTTAATGTGTCATGTTTACAGTAAGTAGCAATATATCTTTTCCTTATATTGCAAAATTTCAACCACATTGATGTCAATAAATTTTATTTAGAGCAACATCTAGAAGCGTATGTGACAGAAGAATAATTTAATAAGAAATCCTTTGTAAAGTTATCTGTGTATTGAGAATCTCTAGAAAACTTTAATGTTCTCATAAATCATCTTGAAGTTCTTTTGATTTATTTAGTATTTTAAATTAGAAAAACAAGGCAGGAACAGTGGCCACTGGTGAGTGTGATATAGCTTTTCTGATGACTCTCCCGGTAAACATTTATTAGAATCAGAAACATGGTCATTCAGTTGAGTTCTTACTTGGATAGCTAAATGTTTTAAAAAGACACTGGTAATATCTTTAGATACAGATCTAATAAACTTAACTTGCAGCAGGCAAAGTTCGTAATACTGCTAACAGACCCATATTAAAGTACAAGAAAATATCCTAGCTTTTGGGACTAATATTTCTTTTCTTGGGAAGGAAAGAGGGATAGGTTGTGGGAAGAACAGGAAGGAAAGGAAGTTGCTTTAAAACACAGAGTGGGAGGAACCCACTCGTAGTGAGGATGATGGAAGACAAAGGTATTGTACTTGTGTGTGTGTCTGTTGACAGTACTAAGAATTTTGCCTGCTGATGGTAAGTATAGGCCAGCATTTAAGTCTCATAATTATGAAGTTTCTCATGTGAGTTTTCCTTTGGATACAGATTTAATGAACTTGTAAAACTAGGCATGTTGTTCTTCTTGTTGACTCATAATACTGATCAAGATACGAAATTTATTGTCTGATTATGGGTGGGTAGTTAATAAACCAAAAATTAATAATGTAAAGGGACTGCTCATACATGTGAACTGGAGAGATTTCTATAGTGCTCATGATGTGAATGACAAAACAATTTTATTAATACAGATATCATCTTGTTGAACATCTGTTTTCACCTAGATGAGTGGAATAACAATATCAAATCTATAATGACCACAAGAGATTCACAGGATACTCCAGTACCCTAATAACGTACTTGAGTTACGTGTACTTAAGGTTTTTAATACTTTATTCTCTCTTTCGACTGTTCTTAACATGACACCGTAATCCTCTGGAGTGTAAGTACTTATTGAAGTATAGCAAACAGATGCAGTGTGACTGAAAACACCCACTAAACTACATTGTATCTTCCCAAAATTTACATTGCCATTCTCTTTTTTCGTTACTACAAATTTTGTGTCAAATTTCTGCTTCAAAAACTCTGAAAGATCCATCGTTGTACAATTAAAGCAGAAATGTCACATAAAATTAGTGTATATTACAGTCAAAATAACAGTAATCGTCAATTGAAATGTTGCTTTAGTGCTGCAGTGCTCTCTATGCGAGGGCTTGTTGGAGGCAATATGCCTTTCCAGCATGTGTACGTGCATATACCAGTGGTCACATGATGTTCGGGGGGGGGGGGGGGGGGGGGCAAATACATCTCACGTAATGACTATGACAGTAAAATTAGTGTATTCCAGATTCACAGACAGGATGTGGAGGTAAACTAACAGTTCTTCCCACACTCATTTAATAATACAATAGGAGGACAAATAATAATACTGGTAAATGATGTAAACTTTGCCATATACAGGGAGACATTTTTTACTTCCTTTACAATTTCAGTACTGTTGTACAATAACCACATGGCAAGCTCAGCCAATTACTGTCTTTCAGTTAAATGTAGAATTCGCATCAAGTGCACTTTGTATTTTGCATTCACAAAATATTGCCAGATATAGAAATCATAATTCTCCAAAAATCCCCAGGATTGCACAGACCTCAGACTCTGGACCTCTGGCTTCCTAGCACAACACTTGAGCAACATGCTATCAAATTTTATCCAAACATTTTTGTAGCCTTACTACTGCTAAAGAAAGCTGTCTGATATCTGTTTTAGGACAGGGCTACAAACAAATGAAAGCTAAACTTGGAATGCGGAAAGTACGTCCATGGAAGTGGATGCCTTTCACAAACCCTGCACGCACTGACGGAGCAGTGTTTCATCACTGGCGTCGAACTGTTGATGAAGGAAAGGATTACCCATTTGCCAAGTTTAATAAGGTAAGTGTTTGTGTTTTGTTTCAGTCATTGTACTATGTGATAATATTGAAGCTGCTAATAGTTGTCACTAATCCCTATAAAGTGTTATAGTATTCCTGTAAGAACTCACTATAGCATCATTTTTCTACAGTATTATCACATAGAATCCAGAATCACATTATAGTTTATAGAGCATGGTCGCCAACAAGAACCAATAGTTCAATTTGAAAGCACGTTTACTGGACACATATGAAGCACTTGCAGAGCTGAACCAACTGCCTAAGCATAGTGTGCTCCTTCTTATACACATAAGTAATGTTCTAGCAAATTACAAAATTTCACAAATAAGCAAGTCTCACAAATCAGAAGCATCAACTGATAAGTATTCACTGGAGGCAAGTATTGTACGGGTGGCCTGCACGTCACCAGCCAGAGACTATGGTTGCTTCACCAAAGTGGATATGCACAGCACGTGGCATTTCTCCCCTTCCGCACAAACAGCAGCATGCTAATTCAGACTGAAATGCAGATTCCAGGTTCTGGATCTAACCAGTCATCCTTAGTATGGCAGCGCTGATGGATATTTGCATTCTCATTGAATTGTTATGTCCTTGTGGTCACTGCAAAGAGTAAATACAGTTGCTTCCATTGTGGCATCATGATTGTTGGACAGATTTATGTTTCTTGTATGGGAAGCCCCTGCTGTTGAAATGCTCCTCAGCACTATGATGGGGCTTAATGCAGAGGACATAGACAGTGTCTCTGCACTTTTATCGCCACACTGTTGGATCGCCATCTGTGACTTAAGGGGTTAGGATCCAATACAGGTCAAAGCTGCACTGTAATTTTTATTATTATTATTCTTGCTTTTGCAGTTCTGGTGATGAGTGTTTTATTATAATCATCATGAGCATAATTGGGTTGAAATGGAAACAAAGTTATTTCAACCTCGCAGCAGCAAATCAGGAAAAATGGTGAGGAGCTTGTAAAGCCCTGTTGTGCCTTGTTTTATATGAATAGTCATGACAGACAGTATTGTCTCTCTACCTTTCTGTTTGACATCGATGTAATTTGATGTAATATCTGCCAGCATACTATTAAAATGTCTTGTCATGTCATTTGTCATTAGGTGGTAGGCTTTTCTCATTCTGTGGACCACATTGCATAGCAAAACCGATTCGACACGAGTCTCGATTGAAACACTTTTTTACAATCAGAGATCATTCGCATGGTGCTTCATGCTTCAAGATTATGTCTTCTCCAATGTACCTGGTGATTCCTGGAGCTTCAGCAGTGGGCACAGCTCTGGTGATAGTGTAGTGGGTGGGGTAGTCAGTGTATGCTATCATGCATTTATTCTCATTTGTTGACTTGAGAAACCTCTCCAAGGGGTCAAATTCTGATCATGTGAAATGAAGGAATTGGTGCCAGGCACAAGTTTTCATCTTTGGCATGCTCTACGGTGGCTTACAAAATGTCTGACAATTTGGTAGACCACTAGCTAATGACATCTGATTCTCATTCTGTCAAGGGTCTTCATAAATTCCAGGTGACCTGATGTTGGAGCATCATGAAAATACTCTAGAACGAATAGATGGAAATGGGCTGGGAGCACAAGCAACCATTTTTGTCCTGTTGGATCGTAATTCCTTTTATGAAATATTCCATCTACATCTATCTGATTACCCTGCAATTCACAATTAAGTGCTTAGCAGACGGTTCACTCACCCACCTTCAAGCTATTTCTCTACTGTTCCACCCATGAGTTGCGCATAGAAAAAATGAGCACTTAAATCTTTCTGTGTGACCTCTGATGTCTCTTATTTTATTATGATTATCGTGTCTCCCTATGAAGGTGGGTACCAACAGAATATTGGTGATTGAACTTTCACGAAACTCTCTCCCCTATTTCGCAATAAAACAAAATGAGCTGCTGCTCTTTGAAGTTTTTTTATGTTCTCCGTCAGTCGCATCTGATGGGGCTCCCACACCACACAGCAATAGTCCAGAAGAGGATGGTCATATGTGGTGTAAGCAGTCTCGTTAGTAGATCTGTGGCACTCCCTAAGTGTTCTGCCAATAAATTACAGTCTTTGGTTTGCTTTCCCCATGATATTACCTTTGTATTCATACCAATTTATGTTATGCGTAATTGTAATCTCTAAATGTTTAGATGAATTTATAGCCTTTAGATTTGTGTGACTTATCATTTACCAGAAATGTGGTACTTATGTGAATGACTTCATACTTTTCAGTATTTTGAATTAATTATCACCTTTTGCACCATACAGGTGTGTTGTCTAAATAATTTTACAATTGGTTTAGATCATATGATGACTTTACAAGACAATTAATGACAGAATCATCTGCAAATAGTCTGAGAGGGCTGCTCAGACTGTCCCCAATGTCATTTATGTAGATAACACTTTCTTGGAGAATGCCATCTATGGCTTCTGTGTTACTCGAGACTTTCCGTCAGTTACTTCAAGCTGTGACCTTTCTGACAGTAACTCACAAATCTAGTCACACAGTTGAGGCGGTACTCCATAGGCATGCTATGTGATTAGAAGTCGCTTGTGAGGAATGGTGTCGAAAGTATCCTGGAAATTAAAAAAATTGCGATCAATTTGACATCCCCTATTGATAGCACTCATTACTTTATGAGATAGCACTCATTACTTTATGAGATAGCACTCATTACTTTATGAGAATAAAGAACTAGTTTTGTTTCACAAGAAAAATTTTTGGGGTGGGGATCTTTGCAGACTGTTTGTTAGTAAATCATTTTCTTTGAGGTAATTCATGACGTTAGAACACAGTATATCGATCGTAGCCAGTGAAAGCCACGTAACTGCATTTTGTTAAATTTTACAGGAGAAGTAAAAATGGTGTCTTAAAGAATAATATGAAGTGATACAGAAAGTTGCTACATGTGTAGTTATATAGTAGAATCATAGCTATTGACAGATTAGAGAAATCCATGCACTTTCAAATCTCCCTTTGGTCACATAGTTATTGGTTGCTGTAATTATGAGGTTTTCACAGACAGATTGAGTTATGAGGGTTTCAGTGCCTAACATCGATATGTTTCAAAATCCTACTGCAGATTGACTTTAGTGATATGGGTCTGTAATTCAGCATATTACTCCTATTTACTTTCTTGGGTATTGGTGTGACTTTGTCTAAATTGTCCTTTGCCTGCTGGTTCAAGGGTCAGAATCGACCGGAGTTATTCCTGCCTGTCATAAGAGGTGACTAAAAGGAGTCTCCTACTTTCCAGCCTGAAGTATTATGGTTGCCTATTAGGGTTTGACCTCCACATTTTCCAAATTTTTCAGAAGTGTGGGCCATGTGGGGAAGGTCACTTTATGTGATGCATCATGTATCCATTGTGCGCCTAATATTCTCATGCCTCTGTAACTCCACTCGTAATCCAGCCGTTGGGCAAGGACACCTTACAGGGTGCGTAATCTACATACCTTGTGCATTGCCATCTTCTGCACCCATGATAATAATGAATCTTTTCACACCCAATGTCCAGTGCAGTAGCCAGTCCGTTGTCAAGGGGCCATCATGTACCCTCTTACTTGTAGCCCCCTGACAACACAGGAATCACACTGCTGCTGTCTAAGCAGCAAACTCCCCACATATGCCAAGCAGTAGATGCCCAGCTTCATGGGGCATCAGCACTCCTGACAACAGTCATCGTGCCAGGTGGCCGTTGTTGAAGCTGGATGGCACCTGTGGGGAGTCCCTGGTCAGAGTGGGTGGCCTCAGAACAGATGACCCGCAGTGAGGCGGACCAAGTCATCTTTTGCTGATGGCTGAATAGCCCCAGCAGTCTCTAAGAAAGGAATGTTATACTTCAGTGTTGAGAAGTATGATCCTAAATTGTTCTCTTCCCTGGCTACACCGTGGGGGAAACATAGGGCTATAGAAGAAACAAAAGGTTTCGAACACTTGGCATATTTTTTCATTTAACTAAGGCATTTGAGTGTGTTGATCACAAAATATTGCTCGAGAAGTTGGACCATTATGGAATATGGAGAATAGCTCACAATTGGTTCACCTCTTACTTTAGCAATGGACAGCAAAATGTCATTATTCACGATGTTGAGAATGGCTGTGATGTGGGGTCTGAGTGGTATTACGGGTAACTCTAAAATATTTCTATTTGGTAGTGAAGGGTGTTGTGTGAAACATTGGCTCGGTTTCAAATAGTGCAGTTCTTGACCTAGTTCATGACTTGTAGAAAATAAACTAACACTAAATCACAGTAAGCCTCAGTTCAATTCAACAAAACCTGAAGTTTTAATTTCACAGAATGGGCATATGATTAATGAAACTGAACAGTTCAAATTTCTAGGTGTTCAGATAGATAGTAAGATGTTGTGGAAAGCCTACATTCAGGATCTTGTTCAAAGACTTAATACTGCCATTTTTACTATTCGAACAGTATCTTAAGTGAGTTATCATTCGACACAAAAATTAGTCTACTTTGCATATTTTCATTCTCTTATGTCATATGGTATTATATTTTGGGGTAATTCTTCCCATTCTAAAAGGTATTTTTGAGTCAGAAACAGGTGGTTCAAGCAAGAAGAGGTGTAAGTTCACGAACCTCTTGTCGACCCTGTGCATGAGCCTGGGTATTTTGACATTGACCACTCAGTATATATACTCCTCACTGTCATTTCTTGTTCCCAAGAATAAGCAGCTTTCACTCAGTTAATACTCGGCAGAAATCAAACCTGCATTTTGATCGGACTTCCTTAACTCTTGTGTCGGGAAGGTGTGCTCCATCCATTTTCAATGAGCTACCACTACAATTCAAAAATCTTAGCAATAATCTACGCACTTTCAAATCGAAACTGAAGAGTTTCCTCATGGATCACTCCTATTTTGTCGAGGAGCTCCTTGAAAAATTAAGCTGATTCTTGTTGCATTGTTGATTGCGTTCTCGTTTCAGCGACTCCCTATAAAAGGCTAAATGTGGTCCAGAGGATTATTTTTCATTGAGACCTCCCATTTGCAGTCCGACAACAAACTACACACCAATGTAGTACAACAGGGTGTTCACTTCATCCGACGCATTTATAGGGGACCAGAACATAATAGGGTTCCTTCCGGTGCCTTCATCTTGACTTTTGAGGATAATTCGTTACTCCCCCTCTGTGGTGCTCTGAGTGCTGAAAGTATGGGCACATGTCTTCCTGGTGCAGTTCCTTCACCACATTTAGAGACTGAGAATGCCCATTGCATCCAAATACTCCATGTGCCCCCCTCCCACCCGTGTCAACTGTAGAGAACACCACTATGCCTGCTCATTGGACTGTATGGTTCTTCAAAAGGAGAGGAAAATGATGGAATACAAGAGCCCAGACAGGCTGACTTACCAAGAGGCTAAAAAGAAATGTGACTAGTTGGACCCCATTCGGTTGACCTCCTCCTGTGCTGCAGCTACAAAGACATTGACCTTGCCAGTGACGATAGTCCCTTTGTCTCTGCCTCCAACAACTGGCCCTCAGTGTTGTTCCCATAGCACCTACTTTGAGAGCTATGTCCCCCCAAACACTGAGGACATCATCAGTCCCCCCCAGCCAGAGAAGCAACAGCCTCCTCCACCCCCTCTCACATGGAAAGGGTCCCCAAGGTCTCACCCCATGCAAAAGTGGACACTAGCCAGTGGCTGAAGAAGCCACAAGCTGCTGGTGAAAGGGCTTCACACTCTTCATCTGCACCTGACGCTACTTCAGAGAAGCCCTCCCAGCAAGCCCCTAAAGAGAAGTGAGATCTGGTAAGAAACAAGAAACTCCAGTGACCCCCATACCACCACTTGCTGCCAGTTCCGCATCTGAGGATGAGGCGGAGATTCTAGCATCCCCCGAGGACCTAGATCTCGCTGATGCTTCAGCAGCAATGGTAATAAATACAAGCACTCAACTGGTGGCTGCAGATGACCCTGAGGCATAAACTGCCTCCTCGGTCCCTTCATGCCTTCCCAGATTACAGAGAGCATCATCCTCCTGTGGAATGGCGGTAGTTTATTCCCTCGTCTGGCTGCGCTATAACAACTCTTAAGCATTACACCTGCTTTCTGCATTGCTCTTCAGGAAAACCTAGTTTCCGGAAGCACTGACCCCCAACCTTTGTGGCTGTCGGGGGGGGGGGGGGGGGGGTATTACAAAAATCGCAATGACTGTGACAGTGTGTCAGGTGGAATGTGTACATATGTTCTTACCTTTGTCTACAGCAAACCTGTGCCGCTTCAAGTAACTTCAGAAGTCGTGGTTGTCAGGGTGAGGACAGCGAAGTAGATTACCATTTGCAACATCTACCTTCCTCCAGTTGGTGAAGTATCATACAATGTATTGGCTGCACCAATTTCTTAAATTCCTCCACCTTTCCTACTTTTGGGTGATTTCAATGCCCACAGCCTTCTTGGGGTGAAACCAAGGCTACTGGCAGTGGCAAAGATGTTGAGAATATAGACACCCCACTCATTTCAATATGGCACGTGCTCGGCCATTGATCTCTTAGTTTGCAGTTCTGGTCTTCTACCATCTATACACTGAAGAGTTCATGATGACTTGTGTGATAGTGACCACTTTCCACTCTTCCTGTACGTCCTCCAGCACCACTCACCTGGATGCTTGCCCAGATGGGCTCTTATCAGTGCTGACTTGGGTGCTTTCATGTCTACTACCACCGTTTGATCTCCATCACATGGCATTATCAATGTGGTGATCCGGAATATTACTACAACCATTGTTCCTGCAGAATCATCAGCATTCCCTTGTTCCTCAGGTTGCTCACGGCAGAAGACAGTACCTTGTTGGTTGCTGGAAATTGCTGTGGCCATTAGAGATCATAGGCGGGCCCTACAACATCATAAGTGGCACCCTTCAATGTATGGCTCTATACCCAGGTCCATCAACTAATCAGAAGACAGAAGCAGGAGTGTTGGGAATGGTACATCTCCACCATTGGAACACGAATCTCTCCTGTCCAAGTTTGGATTGAGACCAGGTGCCTTTATGGATATTAGACCCCTGCAGGTATACCTGTGATTTCCATGAATGGAGCTATCAATACTGACCCAGATGCAATCACAGATCGTTTTGCTGAGCATTATGCATGAACCTCTACTTCTGAGAATTATCAGAACAAAAGCACTTATCTTTTGCTGCACACCAAATTGAGCCATATCATGCTCTGTTCAGTTAGTGGGAATTTCTCAGTGCCCTTGCACATTGTTATCCCAACACAACCGCGGTCCAGACAGCATCCATCCCCAAATGATTAAACATCTATCAGCAGATTACCATGCCACATCCTTGCCATCTTCAGCTGCATCTTGAGTGATGGCGAATTCCTGTCACAATGGCAAGAAAGCATTATCGTTCCAGTGCTAAAACCTGGTAAGACCCTGATAGATATGGATAGCCTCACCAACTTTCTGTGCAAGCTGCTTGAATGTATGGTGAACCGGCAGTCCTTGAGCCTTGAGGCCGTCTGGCTCCATCCCAGGGCAGTTTTCGCCAAGGTCACTCCACCACTGTCAACTTGGTATACCTGGAGTCTTTCATCGGAACAGTCTTTTCCTGCCGTCATCACATTACTGTCATCTTTTTTGACCTGACAAAAGCCTGTACACACACCTGTGCACTGACATTGTGCTGGTGGAAAGTGGTCGAGGGTGCAGTGCGGATTGTGTCGGATGAGGTGGGTAGAGGGAGAGAGAGGTAGGGGGCAGCAAGAGGATTGAGGGTGTGTTCAGAGGGAATTAGCATGTTTGCTGCCTAGGAATGGGGGAGTGCAAGGTGGGGGGGGGGGAGGGGTGGCATTTACACAGGCTAGGCATGTGATGCATAGATACCGGAATTAGTGTGGGTGTGGCACACAAAGGAGACGTGGATTGGGAGGGTGTGAAATGACAGAAGAATGGGAAATAGAGTGGAAAATGTCTGGACAGTGGGTTAAGAGAGACAGTCTAAGAGGACTGCGGGAGTGAAGGATGTGTTGCAGGGATAACTCCCATCTGTGTATGCCAGAAAGGTTGGTGGTGGAGAGAAGAATCCAGAACAGAAGGGGTGGGTTGTGAAGCTGCCACTGCAATGGAGCATGTTGTGGTCAGCTTTGTTCTTGGTCATAGTTTGACAGGGGTCATCCATTCTGGTGAACAGCTTGTTGTTTGTCATACTGGAAATAAAATGATGACTGGAAATAAAATGAGTGTATGGTGCCATTGGCCGTGAGGCCCCATACGGGGCAGGTCTGGCCGCCTTGGTGCAGGTCTTATTACATTCGACGCCACATTGGGCGACCTGCACACCTAATTGGGGATGAAATGATGATGAAGACAACACAACACCCAGTCCCTGAGCAGAGAAAATCCCCGACCCAGCCGGGAATCAAACCCGGACCCCTTAGGACGGGACTCCGTCACACTGACCTTTCAGCTATCGGGGCAGACGTACTGACAACAAAGCTGTGCAGTAATTGGAGCAGAATTGGTATACAGCATGGCTGTTTTCACATGTGGCTCTGCCTCTTGTGGGGTAGGGTAATGTGAGAGTACAAGATTTCCCAGATGTATTTTGATCATAGTTTTTTGAAATTAAATCATTTCATTGATTGAGGGGAAATATCACGCCAATTTTGAATGTAAATGAGCAATTGTTATTAGCAGAAGGTCTGTTTATTTGTTCATCTATTATTTTTCTTGAGGTATTCTGCATGAGTTTAGAGGCCATCTCAGGAACATTAAAATGGTGACTGTTGTCATGACATATGGACTGATCGGTGGCGGCAAAGAATATTCTGCACAAAGCATGACGTGGAATACCAATGACCAGAATATTAATAATGTAAATGCTGATGTATATACTCTTGCTTTTTGCTTTCTAAGCTTAGAGTTGGTTCATAGGAAATGTACATAACTGATTAAGTTCAGATCACACTTGTAATAGAAGACATAATAAAAGCTTTCATACAAATCAGAGTTATTGAGTTCTGGTTTTGGGTATGAATAGAGTTCTTCAACAGCCATAAGACAAGTTTAACAACGAGTCAGGTGTCCACAGACTGCTCAAAGCTGAAGATCAGTAACTGTGTAGTTTAAAAACTAACTGAATACCCGTATGTGGCAACCCTGGTGAAAAATGAACTGGAAGACGATTAAGCAATACCGGTACATCAAACTGAATAAGTAGATTCAAGATCAATGAGGAAAATTTTGGTATGAAAGAAACAGTGCTCTTACAACAAACCATTATTAACCAGACAAGACTGTTGTAGTGGAGTTATATATTCTGCTTTCAGTAGTAACGCTGTTAAAGCAGTAACTGACAGTACTGATGTTACTATTCAGTGTCCAAGATAAATGATTGTACGATGCTGAAATACTAAGAAGCGGTACAGCCAAAAGCACAAAAAGTTAAATGCAACAGATTTTAATAATATGTGCTTTTAAGCTGACAGATTCATATATTGCAATTTCTGTTCAGAGTAAATCTGCTTATAGCAACATGATTTGACTTCAGTTGTTAAGCAGTTCTCTTGTGGAATTATGAGAATACTTCATACAGTCTGGGTCCGTTTACGAAAAGTGAAGGCGGAATTTGAACCACAGTGCGTAATACCTGTTCGGAGTGGTTATTTCATCCAAGTAATCCTGTGAACACTGAAGAATTTCAGCTACAGCTACCGAGATATGGACAGCTGAAGCACTAATGATGAGTGGCTGTGCATGTCATCCAAGGCATAGAAGGTCGGCAGCTGTCTGTGAGGTGTTGCAGTTTGACGAACCAGTGCCAGGCAGCATGCAGTACCAGCAGCAACAACCAGTGCCAAACAGCAAACACTGTTGTGGCCATACGTGATGAGGCACAAAATGCCATAATTTGGTGGACTTGGATTGTTTTTTCCTTCTTTGTAAAGCCTAGTGGTGTGAACATATGAATACGGTGATTAAAGTGAAGTATTTATTACGACGATGACTTGTGAATATAGTTGGTTTTTATCACGTCATTGTGTCACTTATACATTCTGTTGTTACAACAAGTGCTGTTACATTCAGTAAATTCCAACCAGGTAATTACAACAAATATACATACACCCATTCCACTTTTACATCAACTTAAGTTGGATATAGTTCACTACAGATACTTTATTACAATATATAGGTATAAATTTGTTTTAGTTTGACCATGCCATCAGTCATGCAATAGCTGGCTCACTTAAATAGAACAGTTATGCATATGGATGACAAGTTTACCCAAGTGAAAACAGACTGCTGCAAATTGACACCAAACTCATGAATTTAGAAACATGGAAATGAATTTACTACCCAACGTAATGGCAGAATAGATATATTGGAAACAAGATTGAACATGGACTTCGATCATATTTCTGAAATAGACAGGCAGTTGGAGATAGTGGAAACTAAACAAGACAGTACTGTAGAGCATGTACATTTTATCAAGGCAGAAATGCCAAATTAGTGTGAAGAATTGAGATGTTAGAGAAAGAACTGATGGATACCAAAACAGTGTTATATACTTATACTCACAAGAATATTGATGTTCTATCAGTAATATTTAATGAATTGGAACTGAGATTATAAAAACTTGAATTAACTAAGGATGTGCATTGTACAGCAGTACGTGCTAAAACTACAGAACTAGGAGACAACAAATATACACCTACAATGTTTACATGTGCATTGTCAGGAACACCAACAGTTCATAGCAATGATAGTTTTAGTACAGACATAAATGCAATGATATCAAATAACGCTTTGAGGTTAGTAGAGACAAAGAAAAATTAGGAAAAGAAGTAGAAGCCCAGTTATTAAAGAATGTGATAATACCTAATAACTATGATGACTACTGTAACACTGAGCAAAGGATTAAATAAGTGATTTCTTAAGTTTTCACCTTAAGGCAATATTCGCCCAGTTTTATATTTGAGGGCATGTTATCCAATTCCTGGTCAGATACTAATAAGATACAATTTGTAATAATCCACTTGACAGACCTGCACAGTGGGGTATGTTACAGGTAGAAGAATTCACATCGTTGATTTCGAGACAGCATTTAAGTCTAAGTATTGGAGTGAGGGGGCCTAAAAGAAACTGAGATTAGAACTTTCAGGATCAAAACCTTACAATAATGGTTCATTGAACAGATATAGAGATTTTTAGAGATTTTATGGAGTGGCATTTCAACAAAACGAAATATCTATATGATCTTATGAGAGAGAAACATTTATTGAAGGTTGTCACTAGCTGATTACCATGGTGAGTAAGGGACAGATTGTTAGCAAAGGATTGGGGAAAAGTGAACAACTTACTGGAATATTTAGAACACGTAGATACAGTGGAGAGGCAAGCTGAAAGATGGGACACAGGCAGCACAACCAATTATAATAACCAATACAGTAGTGTGAACAGAGGATTCTCACCTCACTAAAGAGGATGCTACAAATTGAGGAAACAGGGTATGCAATGGACATGATTATAATCATTCTGGAAATAGATACAGAAATGCAACAGCAAAAATTATCACAAAAACGCATTTAATGGTGCTACTACCATGAAGAGGGAAAACTAATACACTTCCAAGAAGAGGCTTGGTCCTCTGAAGCAATACCAAGGGAGCCACAACAAATCGTTTCAAGCTTAATGAAGTATGATTATGATCACAGTTTAACGTATGTTTTATTATATGAAGATGACACACAAATAAAAGAATATATGAAAACAAAATTAACATCAATTGTAAGTAATGTAACTGTGAAAGTTATTTTAGATTCTGGTGGCGACATATGAGTGGTAGGTTCATTTGTTGGATGCTTTCCCTCAGTTACCAGTCATAAGAATAAAGATAACAGACACGACAGGCAAACCAGTATATGCAGGATTGTTCATTGTGTGAATCATAGTATACTCCTAGATAAATTGAAGTTTTATGGGATTGATGGTATAGCCAACCAATGGATCATGTCATATCTAACCAAAAGAATGCAGAAAGTTGTACTTCACAGTAATTCAACCAACAAAATCCAGGGACATAATTCTGACTGGGGAGAAATTATATATGGGCTTCCCCAAGGCTCAATCTTAGGTCCACTACTGTTTCTCATATACGTAAATGATGTACTGCGTAATGTACAACAAGCAGAATTAGTTCTTTTGCAGATGACACCAGTATCGTAATCACTCCTGGTATACGTTCAGAAATGGGAGATATGGTGAACAAAGTTCTCAAAAGTATCATTGACTGGTTTTCTGTGAATGGCCTCATCCTGAATTTCACAAAGACAAAAAGAAGAGAAATTTGTTAACATCGAGTATAGATTTAAGTGTCAGGAAGTCGTTTCTGAAAGTATTTGTATGGAGTGTAGCCATGTATGGAAGTGAAACATGGACAATAACTAGTTTGGACAAGAAGAGAGTAGAAGCTTTCGAAGTGTGGTGCTACAGAAGAATGCTGAAGATAAGGTGGGTAGATCATGTAACTAATGAGGAGGTATTGAATAGGATTGGGGAGAAGAGAAGTTTGTGGCACAACTTGACTAGAAGAAGGGATCAGTTGGTAGGACATGTTCTGAGGCATCAAGGGATCACCAATTTAGTATTGGAGGGCAGCGTGGAGGGTAAAAATCGTAGAGGGAGACCGAGAGATGAATACACTAAACAGATTCAGAAGGATGTAGGGAAGCTTGCACAGGATAGAGTAGCATGGAGAGCTGCATCAAACCAGTCTCAGGACTGAAGACCACAACAACAACACATCATATTCAGTTCTGCACCTCTAGGGGTACTGCACCAGTGATAAATGTAACACATGGTGATGAAATAATACATTGTGTAGAAACTTCAAAATTCTTGTGTGTCCATATTGATGAGAATTTAAATTGGAAAAAAACACATTTTGGAACTTGCTCGAATGAAAAACAGCCCACAGTTGCACTAAATTATGTTTATTTTAAACCTTGACCATGGTTTCTCCTATAATAATATAGCCTTCTTTAAAAGTCATACGCACTAATAAATGAAAAATGTCTTCGCCCAGCGTCTGCGTCAAGACCAGCCGCTGGGCTAAGACAATTTTTATTTATTAGTGTGTGTGACTTCTGAAGAAGGCTATATTATTATAGCATAAACCATGGTCAAGGTTTAAAATAATCATAATTTAGCACAACTGTGGGCTGTTTTTCATTCGAGACAATTTCTTAACGGTTGCTGTTGTCACTGCCACGATGAAAATAATGACATTTTGGAACTCCTAAAAAAACTTAGTTCAGCCAGTAAATAGCAAATTTTGGGGAGAGAGAAATCAGTAAGTTGACATATTTTACTTTGTTTTCATTCGGTAATGTCATATGGAATAATGTTCTGGGGTAACTCATCTTTAAGAAAGACGGTCTTCATTGTCCAAAAACGTGCTGTAAGAATAATATGTGTTGCTCACCTGTGATCATCTTGTAGACATCTGCTTAAGGAGTTGGGCATTCTGACTACTGCTTCACAGTTTATTTATTCCCTCATGAAGTTTGTTGTAAATAACCCACTACAGTTCACTGCTTCACAGTTTATTTATTCCCTCATGAAGTTTGTTGTAAATAACCCACTACAGTTCAGAAGGAACAATGAGGTACATAATTACAATACTAGAAGAAAAAAAGATTCCAGAATGAAATTTTCTGCAGAGGCGTGTGCGCTGATATGAAACTTCCTGGCAGATTAAAATGGTGTGCCGGACCGAGACTCGAACTCGGGACCTTTGCCTTTCGCGGGCAAGTGGTGCACTTACCTGCGAAAGGCAAAGGTCCCGAGTTCGAGTCTCGGTCCGGCACACCGTTTTAATCTGCCAGGAAATTTCATACCAGAAAAAATGATGTTTATTACTCAACATTATGGTTGTCTTTAGCACAGAAAGGGGGGAAACAATGCTACAACAAAAATTTTTGACCACTTCCTCAGTGATATAATATGTCTGACAGAGAGCAAGGTAAAATGTGAAAATAAATTGAAAAAGTTTCTCCTTGACAACCCCTCCTATGCCGTTGAAGAATTTCTATGTTTATAATGTGTAAAAGGTGGTGGGTAGGAATCGCTAACACTATCTGTATATCTTGTTTTCATTTTGTGGGAGAAATTATAATAATAATAATAATAATAATAATAATAATAATAATAATTATTATTATTATTATTATTATTATTATTATTATTATATGGTCATGTTTAGAGTACAAAGAGATGTACAAATTAATTTGCAATATCAATGTAAAATGAGTCTTTCCACATCATGACAATTTATCGTGCAAAATGATCCATGGGACATGAAAGTAACTAACTAACTTAAGTTTACATTAAACAAATACACATTTCAACAAGCTGTGCTTGTTGTGAAAGGTTTAAATGTACCTATGATTTTGAGTATAGATTGAATGTCAGACAATAATGTATTGTTAAACTTCCAAAATGAGACAGCAACATTCATATATGGACATGAAGAGGATTTAGCTGCCATTCATTTTGAGCAAAGCAACACATCCAGATTAGGACTCACTTTAATGACAGGAAGTACACTATAACAGGATGACAGGCACCAGTTAGTTGTAGATGTGAACAAGTGAATGAAGCAGATATAGTTGATAACATTAACAGATCAAAGAACCTGTATATTCATGAAAAGAAGGATATGATTTCTTTATTACATGACATATAAATGTATTTTCAACATGCCCAGGCATTATTAAAGACTTTATTTTTGGGTTGAGGATTAAACCACACAATCCATTTTATGGCACTCCCCTTCTCCATACCAGTATTGAGGAAGCCATTAGTACAAAAATAAATTGAAAAAATGTTACAATGGAACATTACATAAATGTCCAATAGTTGTTACAATAATCCATTAGTATTTGTTAAAAAATCAGATGGCAATTATTACAATAATCCATTAGTAGTTGTTAAAAAATCAGGCTATTTGTATGGAGTGTAGCCACGTATGGAAGTGAAACGTGGACGATAAATAGCTTAGACAAGAAGAGACTAGAAGCTTTCGAAATGTGGTGCTACAGAAGAATGCTGAAGATTAGATGGGTAGATCACATAACTAATGAGGAGGTGTTGAATAGGATTGGGCAGAAGAGAAGTTTGTGGCACAACTTGACTAGAAGAAGGGATCGGTTGGTAGGACATGTTTTGAGGCATCAAGGGATCACCAATTTAGTATTGGAGGGCAGCGTGGAGGGTAAAAATCATAGAGGGAGACCAAGAGATGAATACACCAAGCAGGTTCAGAAGGATGTAGGTTGCAGTAGGTACTGGGAGATGAAGAAGCTTGCACAGGATAGAGTAGCATGGAGAGCTGCATCAAACCAGTCTCAGGACTGAAGACCACAACAACAACAACAAAAAATCAGATGGTATTTTGCTAATAGTGGTGCGTGCATGAACTGTAAATAGAACAATAGTACCAGAGAGGGATAGGCCACCTGTAATAGAGGAACTGTTAGCCAAGTATGAAGAAGTGAAATGTATCTGTACACTGGACCTGACAGAACTGTTAGCCAAGTATGAAGAAGTGAAGTGTATCTGCACAGTGGACCTGATGGGAGGTTACTGCCAGATTGCCTTACGCAGTGATCCACGGAAGTATACGGCACTCCTGTTTGAAAGAAGGTTGTATCAGTTCCAAGTGCTACCATTCAGCCTAACAATTCAGTTTCTGTTTTCGTAAGAGCTTTGGATAAAGCAAGATGCAGTGAGTTATGAAATAAAGTGTTGCTATATGACAACAATATAGTAGTAATATCCACAACATGGGGAGAACACTTGCAAACACTGGATGAATTTTTCACGAGATTAAGTTCCCTGTGTGTCACCGTGAAATTGTCAAAATCTCAATCTGGGAGAAGCAGTGTTAAGTAATTGAGACATATTGTAAATAATAAGGACATTAAGCCTGAGTCACACAAATTGGGTGCAATGAGACTGTGTCCAGAAAAAACTAACAAAAAACCAGCTACAATAATTTTTTGGGATGTTGAGTTTCTACAGAAAATTCCTTGCCGATTCAGAGCTTAATGCATCAAGTCTGATGAAGTTATTAAAACAGAACACAATATGGAGATGGGATATAAACTGCCATGAAGAATTTTCAAAAATAAAATAAGCATTGGCAGCAAGCCAACTACTGGTTTACTTGAATTTCACTCTTCATTTTCATATGGCAGTGGAAATATCGGATTATGGGCTGGGCTGTCACATATTCCAGGAATATGTGACTGATCACACATTAGAGAAAAAAACCAATAGCTTTTGCTAGTAGAATGCTCACTCAACATGAACATAATTACAGCATTACAGAAAAGGAAACATTATCAGTAGTGTGGACATTCAAGAAATTTAAATACCTACAAGCGGGAAATGCAATACGTACAGCAATACATAAAGACTATAGCATGTTGATATTTCTATTAAAGAGCAAACTACAACACAGTAGGCTAATATGCTGTGCTCTCTTTCTACAGAAATTTCATTTAACTATTCAATATATAAATGGGATAGATAACATAATACCCGACGCACTGTCTTGACTACCTGTAGGTCTCCAGTCAAACCAAAATGTAAAAAAAGGGCAAAATTGCTGTTTATTTTCTGAAAGTAAATGCATACAAGACAAAAAAATTTTTGCAAAAACTTAGAAAGTGAACAAGAAGAAAATAGTCACTTACATTTACAAATTAATGCCTTGCACTAAAGTCACACTGATGCTTCTGACAATTGGAAATTGTACAAAGAAATATTGTTTCATAGTAAAAGCAACACACAGATACGGTTACTATGCATCCCACAAAATAGCATTAATTTAATGACTTGGTATGTATGTATAGGATATGCTCATTTCAGACCAAAAAAGTGAATCATGCACATGAACAAATTTTACTACTTTACGAATAGGAATCATCTAATTAGAAAAATTCTGTGATCCTGTGAGATGTGTTAGGAAGTTAAAGTACAAACTATTAGTGTGCACACTACATCATACCACATCATTACATTCAATTTGTGGGATTTATCAGCCGTGGGCTTCTATGGTCCTCTGCCTAGGGGCAGCAGAGAAATGATGTATGTATTTGTGGTATTTGAATGCTGGGACAATCTAGTAAAATTATACTTGTTAAGAAAGGCTGCATCTCATAATGTTGTAATGATATTAATAAAACATTTTTAAAATGTGGGTAAGTCAAAAAATTTGCTTTTGGATAATGGAACTCAGTTTCCAACCAAACAGTTTAAAGAATTTGTGGCATGGGAAGGCATGAACCATATCTTAATTTCTAAATTTCACTCTCAAAGTAATGCAGCAAAATGGGTCATGTGTGAATTACGTGGTTAGACTTTCAAAATGGACCGACATGGTGATGGAATTTTTGAAAATGTTAAATGAGGTGCAATATTCAGTTACAAATATTGCCCCAATGGAATAATAGGAAAGCGGATAGAAGGAGACTAACCCGTGAAGTGAATTAAATGTTTTGAAAGGAGGCCCTGGAAAAGAGGTGGTATGTTGTTGATGCTTAAGATATTAAAGGTGTCATTATGGATCTTTCATGTTATATTGTTTTCGGAAGTGAACTAATTAAGATTATTTTAAAGTTTGGTGTAAAAAGCTTAGTGTGCTCGAAAAGTAATGGTCCGCAGCTCATGGTCTCGCGGTCGCGTTCTCGCTTCCCGAGCACGGGGTCCCAGGTTCGATTCCCAGCGGGGTCAGGGATTTTCACCTGCCTCTAGATGACTGGGTGTTTGTGTTGTCCTCATGATCTCATCATCATTCATGCAAGTGGCAAGATTTGGACTGAGAAAAAGGTGGGAATTTGTACGGACGCTGATGACCGCACAGTTGAGCACCCCACAATCCAGACATCATCATCATCATCATCATCACCATTGTCACCGAAAAGTAATGATTGAGTGTAAGTGGAAATGCACTTGCAGACAGCTACTATTGGAAGAGAGGCTGTCCTTGGTGTTGAAAATGATTGAACCTAGCATGAAGAATACTAAAGGTGTGAGTAGTAAGGTTAAATGTAAATGTTGATAGTAAAGGACCTGGTAACATGGAATACCAGAGCTGTCGTAAGAACTGTGTGCAATGAAAATGGATAAAACCTTAACCTTTCCATGGTCTCTTATCTATGGAGGTTGTGAAGTGGCCATGTAATCTAGAATATTAGGCTAAACCTACTGATGAGTCATCAGGAAAGATAAATTTTTGTGTCACTTTCAAGTCTGTAAAATTTTGTAATTTATGAATAGTTGTCTCACTTCTTCTCGAACGCTGGGAAATGGTTAGTATCTTTTCTACGGGAAGCTAATTTTAATTTGAATACGCTTTGCAAGGGAATGGTATGAGTGAAACTTTCAGTACCAAATTAGGTAACATGTCTTCCAATATATTGTGGAACTACTACTGTACAGTGGACAAAAAGGACTACTTGTTTCTAATCGTTGCATTGATGATTTACCTGATTCATTTGGTGATGCCACTTATGGTTATACATGATTTTGTATATACTGCATTACAGACTTTTGATTAGTCTAAAAAGGAAGAGGAAAGACAATGGCCAGAGTGAAATTTATAGCGTATAACATGATTAATTAAAAGTTACTTTCACATTGGATTACTGTAGGTGGAAACTGGTAAGTAGTCAGACGCTTGTTCATTTGTAAGGGGGCGGCAGGTGTTAGGGTACGAGATTATATGAGATTTACCAGACGTTTTGTGGCCAAAGTGTTCGAAATTAAATAATTTTGTTGATTGCAGAGGATATGTAAAGGAACAAATATTTTTAACAAAAGATCTGTTCATCTAGAAAAATTGTACAGAGGTTAAAAATTTAATTATTTTGTGGGAAGATTCAGGAAGGAGAAGGTCTTCCAGAAGATAATAATGTAATTGCTGATGTATATACTCTTGTTTTTCTTGCTTTGTAAGCTTGGAGTTGTTTCATAGGAGATGTACCTAACTGATGTTCAGGTTGTGATAAAAGTCACAATAAAAGCCTTCATACAAATCAGAATTGTTGTTGTTCTGGTTTTGGATACAAGTTGAATTCTTTGACTGACATAAGTAGAGTTTAACGAGTCGGTGGTTCACAGACTTCTTGGAGTTTAAGACCGGTGACAAGGTAATAAAAAAACTAGCTGAACCCTCACAATAACCCTATGACAGGATCGGGATAGGAAGTGCTGAGTGGGTGGATTGGGCAGGTCTTGCACCTGGTCTTCCACAGGTATATGTTTCCTATGGCAAGCAATTGGGAGTGGGAGAAGCCGAGGGATGGACCATGATATCATTTAGGTTGGAGGGATAGAAAAAGTCTTGGATAAAGTTCCCTCCTCCGTCTTTTGTGTGGGCCTGTCAATAACTCAGTGCTTCTTCTATTCGGTGAGTGGCCACCTTTACTCCTAAATTATATACCTTCTACCACAACTTACCTGCTATATATCTGTATATGTGTTTGACAAGGGAGTAGGGCTCTGGGTAGTCTGTCACCATATTGAATCTCAGCAACTTGACACCTTTGCATCTAAGAAGGAAGTTTTTCATACATCTCCTTCTCTGTACTGAAATGAATCTGCCAGTTTATACTCTTTCTTTGTTGTAATAGATGTCAGGCATCAGCATCATAAAACTCACTAGCTGCTCTTCATTTGTAGTACAAGGGTTTGATTTTTTAAAGTTTCCATCTACAAGATGGCAGCCACAGATTGTGGCATCACATATCAATACCACCTCACGGCATGTCAATTTGATACTAGAGCGGCAAGTTTCTATCTGACATCAATAGCGGTTGTGCGGGATCTGGTGGACCCAGTGGTGTGCATCTGCTGAGCCAACCTCCAGCAGCTCTCTCCTATAACCATCCTCTGCCACCACAATATAGGACAACCAGCAGCAGCCATTCGACCTACTTGCACTTGGAACCACTATGCAACAACACCTTTGTTTGTGTTTATCCTTGGTGACACTGAGATAGCTGGACGGTGATTCTTGCTGTAATATTTATGTTGAGTCTTTGGATGCCTAGAGAAATAAAAGTTAAGTAAATCTCCTGTTTCTTCTGACAAAAGTTGCTATATTACACTGTAGCCCAGCTCTCTTACTGTTGTGTACGAAGTTGTACACAACAGGAACTACTATACCCTCAATCCTAAATGCCATAGTAATATTAGGCTTATACTAACATGCAAGACTGTGCTTGCTTGGATCACTTAATTCTTCTCTTGAGTATTTGTGGGACCAGCTGTTTGACTGTACCAAAAGTAAAGTAAATTTGTATGGCATTATTAGGTGGGAGTCCCTTAATTGGACGCCATTTCAGTTACTTGTGTGCCCTTAACCGACCCCTGTAATGTTACTAGAGAAAGGGGACCTAACAGTTTAATGAGGAATCTGAACACCATGTCATTCCTGGCATATCTTCACATCAATGAGAACCAATTAACCATGATATACAGGGTCTTCAAAAATCAACAGTAATTTTAGTAAACCTGTATCATTGTATTCACAAAATACACAATTTGACAATCATTTGCTACAGGGTAAAATTTAATTATTTAATAAGAATAAATATGTCAATAATAAAAATGTTAATAATTTGTAACAGATCCTCCATTTTACATTATGTACCAATTCAGTATTAGCTCTAATTAGCTCAAGAAAAGGTTAACAGAAACTGCTGTCAGACAGCTAATCTTGAAGTTATAGTTCTCAGTTGGCATCTTCAGCTTAATGAACACTGAAAACTTTGAAACCTTGGAATTGAGTAGTTTAAATACTAGTATGAAAACTTAAGAAATAGTGTTGGTGTATTCTGAAAACTCTTGTGTAAAATAGTCACAGAACCTTCACACTCTTATTTAACCAGCAGCACAGCTTTTCCAGCTAGTGTACATTGTTCATATTCAGTTGGTGCACTCTGTGATGACCATTATTGTCCAGATGATTGTTTGCTTTCCATGAAATAGAGTTTGTTATCGGTATTCTACTTGCCGCATCGCTTTCTGTCTGTCAATTTATTGCCATTACAACAAAACAAAATGCTAAAGTTCATGGAAGCAGTTGCCTCCAAATTATTCATATAGGTAGCAAAAGCCTCGCTTCAATTTGTGGATGTCCAAAATAACAGTTTTACACAGCACTCAATATGCACTATACCAGTTGCACAAAATTTTTGCAAATTCTAAGTCTGATCACTCAGAACCAACATCCAAAACACAGAGACAAAAGACACATTTGTCACCTCAGCTCACAACCACAGATGGACTTACTGACTGACTACTCTGTATCCAAATCTTCAATGACTTCACTGTTACTTGAGTGATGGCCTGTGTCAACTTTATAGTAGCATCATTCTTTCAAGCACATCAGTCAGTGCTAAGCATTCACAGCATACAATATTATACTCTCATACAGTGGGCTGAAGGAGAGCAACCTAATTTGTAAAATCAAATGTGAAACATCTTACCAAAATCAGATAGTCAGTTTCATCTGATTGCTTTTCCTTCGGAGAGGCTCATCTGATCAGTGAAATTAAGCAAACTGTACCAATCTCACTCAAAAACTAAAGTTACTCAGTTTTCCTAAAACACTATGAGTGTGATCAGACACTCCACGGAAAATAAGAAAATTTTATGCAATGATTGAGAATTTACTTTACAATTATGCTTTCTGACATAGTTTCATACTGTATTAATATGAATTTGGTGTTACAATATCTCATGTAAACTCCAGTAACTTCTGTCATTTAATTTATAATGCAGTAAGTTTGCATAGCAATAAAACACAAAATTTACAATGCCTAAAATAATTAGTTGCTTCACTTGGGAGTTGAGAGTGATGATGTTTCCTTATAACATAACACCTGTGGACACTCATGAGTAAGTCTCTTATTTATAGAGTGCCCATGAAATTTAATATTTTCCCTTTATAATTCAAAGTCTACCAACTAGAGTGATATGAAATTTGCATTCTTGATCTCCATTGTTGATATACAACACAAAATCTGTAGGTTTTGTAACATCTCTTTTTTATGTAAAAACTGAAGTCGCTTGCATCTGTCTCTATATCCATTATAATCTCAGGAACTGCTGTAGGGACTTCTATCCAGTGTTGTCTAATAGATACACAGATTCACGAGGAAGGTATGTATGTCATTTATAAATGCTTTGTACGATTATGATGAATTAAAGTTAAGTTCTGGAAACAATGCCATTGCCACCTGATGAACAGTCGCAATAACTAGAGAGAGCAGCAGTGCCTCCAGAACACAACAAGTGTGATCTATTTCATATCTGGTGTGGTGGTCTAGTGATAGAACATGTGGCTGAAAACTGGAAGGGTGTGGGATTGAATCCTGGTTGAATCACTTTTCTCCAGTTTGCTTTGTAACTTAGAATTCACCTGCCAGTGATGTGGAGATACACATTTCAAAATATGATAATCTCTGACTGTCAATTTCTGCTTCCCTCAGATTATTAATAACAATTTGCATTCTTAATGCATTGCAAATTCTTCAAACAATGGGCAGTGAGTTACTCAACTGTAAAATATAGTAATACATATGACCAATAATGAAAAGATAATGACATCATCATTGGGTTGTGTTGTGAAACCTACAGTTTGAAATAATCAAATATTTTTAAATGTTTTTAAGCACTATCTTCCCTGCTATAGTTTGACAACATCTGCATAACGAAGGAACATGTGGCTCCAAAATATTTGTTCTGAAAAACTACATCAGAAACTTTGCTTTGATTACATACGTACAGCCCTCAAAGCCTTGGTATTCGTTTGCTGAGGACAGACTTGACGACCCTGTGGTTCCTGAACTGGGGACTGGTACACGCCTCCAGTCCTCTGTTACCATAGGCCGTGGGCATGTTTCAGCAACCATGTATGGCCCGGCAGTGGAGCATTGTGTGTCAAGGATCTTGGCTTGACGGCCCAGATTGTGAGGATGGTAAAAACCTATATTAAAAAAATCCCTCAATCTCAAGGTGGTGCTGTGCGCACTGATTAGATGCATGGCTGTCGACATGGAACAGTGTTAATGAACAACCTCTGTGGAAACTGCCTGCCACACCTCTGTTGTATGAGGCCTACCTAGGCACATGGTGCTCCGTCTAGGTGGACTTTTATCTCCATAGTTGCTCGTGGGACCAGGGTTGATCCTTCGAACCTTTGTCTGCCACCTCTGCACCACATTGAACTACAGTAAAGATGTTGTGACACGCAGAGACTTTGTGGACATCCCCAAAGAAGAGCTGGAAGTTTAATGGGCCCAAAAGGCATTGTAGATGTGCAGAATAAGGCGGGTTTTCTTTGCTTAACCATGCAGCACTATGTTCCCAACATACCACTCTTGACGTAAGGGAAAAGCCACTTGTGGCAAATGTGGTAAGGCTGCCCATGAAGGAGCCAGATGTTCATGTTCTCCAAAGTGTGTGAATTGCTCTGGCTCTCCCCATGTCTGGAGTAGGGACTACTGTGTCTTGCTTGAAGAACAGAAGGAAATTAAAACACAAAGATGGATATCCTATGGCAAGGCCAAGAATAGTTATAAGATCATGCAGCCCCCGACATTCTGTATCTCCTTTGCTTCAGTTGTTAAACAGCCAGTACAGAAACCCAATGTTGCTACACAAACAGAGGTAGCTTGTGTTAGCACTAGTACCTGTGTTTGTCAGTGTACTTGTGCTGCTGCAGTTACTTCACAGCCTACACTTCCTTCCAAAACATCAGAAAAATCTGTGGTCACTAATGTTGCAGAGCTTCCTGCTCCCCCAAGGGCTCAGTCTGGTCCACTATCCGGAACTGCTGCTACCACTACTGTGATTGTAGCTCTGGAACCTATCCAAGGCAAAAAAATCAAAAGCCAAGCCCACCACTGATGGAGTCATGAAATAAACAGTCCAATAATGTCGATGTCATCCTGTCGAATGTCTCTGCTGAAAGGTACAGCTAATGAACCATGATGTGGTCAATCATCTCGCCCCCACCAATTATGGGATCCCCACCCTGGTGGGAACACAGGCCGAAAGTACATCATCTGTGATAGATGGCTCATACATTACAGTGGAAAATTAATGGGCTCAGGACACATGTAGAGGAACTGAAACTGCTAACACAGAATACCCCCTGTGCCTGTGTTTACAAGAAACACGTTTAAAAAGCCACTGACACCCCTGTGCTACAGGGTTGTAGCCTTCACTGAAAAGATGATGTGACTGGGAACAGAACCAAGGAAGGGGTTGCTGTGTTTGTCGATAATACACATCACTCCTCTGCTCTCCCTCTGGCTACTGACGTGCAAGGAGTTGCTGTTGAAATTCATGTGTGTCAGAAGGTCACTGTTTGCTCACTGTGTCTACCTCTGCAAGATGCAGTAGCCTCTAAGGCTCTTCTAGATCTTGTGGAACAACTCCCGTGACCATTTTTCATCATGTCTTGTGTAACTCAACCTCTACTTGCCCTTAGGGTCAGGTTTTGAAGGGCCTCATGATACCTCATGAACTGTGCTTTGTCAGCATGGGTACGCTCATCATTCCTGTACTGCTACTGGGTCATTCTCAGGCATCAACCTTTCTTTCTGCTCTCCAGCCCTCACAGATTCTCTTCAATGACCTACAATCTAGTGACCATTTCCCACTCCACATTCACCTGAGGAGAAGCCACCAGCAAAGCTAACTGGACACTGTTCAGTCAGCTGGCTGTGTTTAAAGACTGTAATAGCATCCAGGAATGGGTAGACCACATCATACGAGTGATCCATCATGCCACCGATCTATCAATTCCAAGGTCTTCAGTTGGTAACCTGTACCTTGGTGGACAGGCGAATGCCGTTCAGCAATTTGGGGCAACCGTGTGGCTCTCCAATGCCTTAAATGCCACCCGACAACCACTTGGCCTTTCAGGTCACAAAAGCCATTGCTCTAAATAATTAAGGAGAGCAAGAAAAGGATATGGCAAGTGTTCATGGACTTTATCAATCGTTCCACTTGTTCTACAACAGTATGGGAAGCCATCTGGAGGATTTGCGGTAAACACAATCTTTTACTGATGGCAGCAGTGCTGAAGCAAGGGTGTCTCCAAACAACAGCTAGAGGTATCTCTCAGATGGTGGCAGAGCTTTTTTGCAAAAACTACTACCAATGCCAGCCAAGATCTGGCACTTTGCTGCTACCACGCGTCTGTAGAGAGCCGCAAGTTGGGCTTCAGATCCCACAATTCTGAATCTTACAAGTGTGGTTTGAAAAGTTCTTAGAACAGAATAGGAAAAAAGTATTACATCACAGAAACTTTTTTCATTTTGCAATGTAGTCTCCTTGTAGATTAATGCACTTGACCCAACAGTGTTCCAGTGCCTTGATCCCATCTCAAAAATGAGTTTGTCAATTTCAGCTATCAATTATTCGTTTGAAGTGAATCTTTGTCCAGCAAGAAAAATTTTCAGTTTTGGGTAGAGATGGAAGTCTGACGGAGCCATATCAGGTGAATAAGGCAGCTGTGGCAACAATTCCTACCTCAGTTCATGTAATTTTGTCATGGCGACGGCACATTTTTGCGGGCGTGCATTGTCTTGGTGAAAGATGACATTCTTCCTTGCTAAACCTGGCCTTTTTTCGCGTATCTTTTGTTGCAATTTGTCCAGGAGGTTAGTGTAGTATTCTCCAGTAACTGTTTGCCAAATGGGGAGTTAATCTACAGACAGAATCCCCTTCGCGTCCCAGAACACTGATGCCATGACCTTTCTCACCAAAGGAAATGTCTTTGCTTTCTTTGGTGGCAGTGAATCAAAATGTTTCCACTGCTTTGAGTGTTGTTTTGTCTCTGGGGCATAGTGGTGCATCCAAGTTTCATACACGATATACACTTGAAGATTGCAGCACTTCTTTCTCCTATATCATGAGACTGGGTGTATGGAGTGACTTCAGCCAAGTTCGACTGGGTATATAAGGCTGCTAGTTCCCGGCAGATGTCTAAATTTGATCGCTTTGTGCCACAACAGCTAATGCCACAGGAAGTAACTGCACGACGTTCCGTGGTTAATTTCACGGAGAAGATTTTAGACGATGCGACGCTGTCAGTTTTGGGCAAAGGTCTTAATTTTCCACCTACACCAAGTGCAGTACCTCTTATAAGTTTCGTAAGTGGTGTTGAACAAGCTGTATATCACCTTCCTATGGACGTTGCTGAAGAAATAAGATGGGAAACTGATTGGGTTCTTCTGAAAGCTCCTCCCCATGCAGTAATATAACCGCTGAAGTAAGGGCTGCACTACAGAACCTTTGAGAAGATCCAGAAATAGTGGTGCTTAAGGCTGGTAAAGGTAATTCTACCGTTTTGTTATCTCGTGGGTTGTATTTGGAGAAGATGTGTAGTCTACTTAGTGATACTATGTATCGGAGAATTGATCAAGACCCAACAGCACGTGTGCAACGGAAGACGTGTGCACTTTTGCACTCTTCCTTGCTAGCTCCAGAGACCATCAAGCAGTTAAGACCACATGGCAGCGTACCACCGAGACTGTATGGTCTTCCTAAAGTGCATAAAGAAGGTCTGCCTTAATGGCCTATAGTGAGTAATATTGATGCACCCACATATGATTTAGCCAAACATCTAGCTTCTTTGCTGAGACCATTTGTTGGCAAATGTTCACATCATATACGGAACTCTGCTGATTTTATCAACAGACTGGCGGCTCTCCACTTAAGTGGTTCAGATCTTCTAGTGAGTTTTGATGTAGTTTCCCTTTTCACAAAAGTACCTCTTGCGGATTCTTTGATTCTAATTGATCAACAGTTTGAATCGGACATTACTGCTTTGTTTCGACATGCTCTTTCCTCAACTTATTTTATGTTTAACCAGGAATATTTTGAACAGTCTGACGGTGTCGCCATGAGCAGCCCTCTGTCTCCTCTGGTGGCTAACCGTTTTATGGAGGAACTAGATAAAGATGGCTACCTTCCATTCCTGGATGTTTTGGTTAAACGGAAGAGTGACAGCACAGTGGGACGTTCTGTCTATCGTAAACCCACTCACACTGATTTGTATTTGCATTCTTCAAGTTGCCATCACCCATCCCAGACCATGAGTGTACTTAAAACCCTTGTGCACAGGACACATACGGTGTTGTATACATAGATTTTGCCTAAGGAACTTGCACATTTGAGGACAGTGTTCAGAGACAATGGGTACTTGACCCGCCAAATTAACAGGGCCTTCTCAACTAGAGCCAGGAACTGGGAAATGGATAAAGAGGAGAATGCACCAGCCAAGTCCCTAGCTTTTCTTCCCTTCGTTGGAAATATCTCCTTCAAGATAGTGAGGATTCTTAATAATTTTCATGTGAAAGTGGTTTTTTGCCCACCTTCTAAGATTTTGGATTTGCTGGGATCGGTGAAGGATGATTTGTTTCTGCAGAAGGCGGGAATTTACAAAATACCGTGTCTATGTGGTATGGCCTATATAGGAAAGACAATGCGTACAGTGGAAGAGCGTTGTACAGAACATCAGTGTTGCACTCGCCTACTGCAACGAAGTAAGTCTGCAGTTGCGGAACGTTGTATTTCTAACGGTCATTCAATGGAGTACGACGAAACTTCGATTTTGGCCACTGCACCAACTTTTTGGGACTCCATTATCAAAGAATCTGTTGAAATACGCATTGCGGGAAATCTAATGAACCTTGACAGTGGTTACCAATTGAATAACGCATGGAATCCCATCATCTCCGAAATTTTCTCGAGACAAAGACGCCAGAAGACTTCAATAGCTGCGGCCAGTGATGGTACCGATGGCAGCTGAGTACTGCAGTTCCACCAGCGAGGGCGCTGTCTCTGGGCGGTGTGGCCCATCTGTCCCCGCAACTGCAACGCATGTGCGGCAGTACTATCAGTGCACTATATAAGCTGGAGCGGAGAACTTCTTCGTCAGTCCTCGTTCGGCTCACCTGCAGATGGCTGGCAGTTGTCCAGCCGAAATATCGTGCAATGAAGTTTACGATGACCGGCTGGAAGCCCGAAATCTTTTTGAACAATGTGGGATTTGTCTGATACCTGACAGTTGTCGTAGATGTGTATGAAAGCAATGGTGTACCAAAGTACATCTCAGGCATGCAGTCCTATGGGTTCAGTCATGTTTTGGGCTGGTATCATTTACTGATGTCAGACACCTCTCTTTCCTATGAAAGATCATTTGAGGGCTGTGTATTAGCTAGACAGAATCCTCCACCCTGCTGTCCATCAAAACATGATGATAATACTTGAGCATACTGTGCACACCTCATGAACATCATCCTTCAGAAAGCAGGATTCAGCTAAATGGAATGAGCTGTGAAATTTCTGAAGTGAACCCGATTGAATGTGCTTGGGACTCATTTAAACTTTCTGTGCAACATACCAGGTACCCTCATAACACACTGAATGATCCTAGGGGGACCACTGACCACTGTTGAAGAGTGGGACAGTATGCCAAGTGAGATTCGAGCATAATTCAGTGTGGGAGTTGAAGAAACGTGGTGTTGAATGTTACCCACAAGCAAAGTTTGATTTCACAGATGCCCTTTCAGACAGGCTGCCTTTATTTTTGTTGTTTTGTTTTAATTTACTGTAAAGCTGTTTCATAACCCAAATTCTTTCATTCTCTACTCCCTTTCAATCAAATCCCAGACACCTTCTCAGGCAATCAGGTTGAGCAGTTTACATAATCTTTCAAATAAATAAAAGATTATCATTTGTTCTACAATGATTGAGTACACAAGCTTGATTTATAATCTCCAAGTGTTCTGTACTATAAAGTTAAGCTACTTTGGTCTCACACGTGTACAGTTTGTTCAGATTTTGTTTTCAAGTTTCTCTATCTAAGCATCTTGATAGGGAAACAAATTTGGTTTTGTTGTTTCAATCAAAACAAATTTGTTAATGCTCTAGAAAACATGTTTGAGATTGGATTATGTGTATTGGTGTTGCAAGTGAAAAATTTGAATTTGTAAAATTTTATCAGCACTCTGTATTAATTTGCTTTAATAATTTCATTGAAAATAATAGTGCTACTATGAGTATGTTGGGTTTTTTGTTGATTAAATTTGTACCCTGTATTTCTTGTTGCTCATAAAATTTCAAGAACTTTCAATAGTCTTGGCCTGATTCGCTTGCCAAATATATTTTCAATTTTCTATGTGAAAACAGTTTTGTTGTATTCCTATTAATACTATTTCATTTGAGCAACATGACTTAAGTTGAGAGAGAAGTGATCCTTATTTCTGGACTCTTATCATGTCAGTATCCATAGAATGGGCTCTGTTTTTGGTCTGAATATTACATCCACCCCCACCAAAAAAAAAAATCCCTTGAAAGTACTCAAAGTATTAACCCCACCAGCGATATAACCTAGGCCTTGTGCACCTTACACTGACCTGTGTAACAGAAAGAGAACAAATTTCATGAAAAACAGTTGTAGTTGCTTCCAGCAAGGCAGCTTTGTCATGAATGTACGCAATAGTGTGTTCTAGTTTTATTGGATACAATAAATGCTGGCATTCAACTGTCCCCCCACAGAAGAAACCAACAGAGTCAACAAATAGCTGCTAATCAATACAGTAAGGACCCGTCCCCACCCAACCCCAACCTGCCACAATAAAATCCAATCCACATATCTCCATACATGCAATAGTAAGGAATGGCCAAATACGAAACACATGAGTGTATTGGTGTGCACTCATTCATAACTTAGCCCACTAAACGTAAGACAAAGAGATCTCTTCCAGTAACATTAGAAGTTACATTCAGAGCAGCAGACGCACACTGTGGAGGAAAGCGTGCTTTCTGAAGTTGTCATTGATAGTGTTACGCTGTGCTCCAATGTTTATTCTTCTAGAGGTTTTACCTGGGATGTAAGGTGAGCAGCTCTCCCATATTTCCCAGGATCTCCTGTATAATAGCAATATTTTCATAATCCTGCCAGCTTCATTACTGACCACCAGTTTCTCCCACGTATTTTGTCAATAATCACTGTTACAAGTATTAATCCCATGAACTACTATTGGTAGTTCAAGTTCCATGGCCGGCCACTGTGGCCGAGCGGTTCCAGGCGCTTCAGTCTGGAACCACGTGACCGGGGTCATGGATGTGTGTGATGTCCTTAGGTTAGTTAAGCTTAAGTAGTTCTAAGTTCTAGGGGACTGATGACCTCAGGTGTTAAGTCCCATAGTGCTCAGAGCCATTTAAACCATTTTCAAGTTCCCTGAATGACTCATCTCGAAAAGTTTTGTGTGACTATCAGTATGGTTATTGACATGTGAGAGAGCACTGTCCTGCTTTGCATGCTCTCCTGTTTTCATGTGTTAAGGTCTGTATGAAATACTTGCTAATTTTCTTTTCAAAATTACAATGTTAAAGTTCCTACATTAAGCACATATCGTTAAACCATCATAATGGTAGAAACAAACTCACCCCACAGAACTTTATTATTCATATCATTCATTTTGTTGGCCTGATTGCAATGAGCTAGTTAGTTTCATCAGAAATAATGGCCATCAAAAGTTACTGCAGTTATAAAATTTTGTACATTTAGTCATAGGGAAAATCTTATGAGTTAACAGGTAAATTCAGAAAGAAAGACCACTTCCAAATTAAAGAGGCTATTTTTTGCCTTAGTTTAAAAGATATTGTTAGTTAGAGATTTCACCTAGTCATAACTTCCAGTGTTAGTTATAGCCAAAGTAAAGCAAACTGTTCACTCCATCTGTATTGTGTAATTTTAGTTTTGAAGAAATAAGAACTATTATGCTCTGCGTATGTCCAAAATAACTACCTGTTTGTAAACATTAGAGACTGTAAGTGACTTGGTCATCACTGGTAGGATCTTAAAGACATGATAAAAGACTGGTAAACTTCTGAACTTAAAAAGAAGTGTCTGGCTATAAGTCCTACTACAGCACTTTCGGGTGATTGTCCAGCAAAATTGCTCAGCTATCGAGTCTTATTTGGTAACAGGTAGGACTGGTTTACATGACAGACATGATCTGTTTTTGGCTGCTACAGAAAGAAGACGGTTTGGCCCAAGGGAATCCGAGGAGTGGAGAAACAATGACATAGTGTAGGCATCTAGAAGGTACATGTTAGAAAATATAAAATAAGAAACATGTTTTAAACACTTGAGTGTTATAGTCATTTCTTAATGTATATCACAAGTGAGTGTAATTACATGCTTCTGCACTTTAAAAGCTTTCTCTCGGTTTACTGAGATACTCCAGAATATGATACCATATGACATGTAGAGTCAAAATAAACAAAATATGGTAGGTTTTTTTTTAATGTTATATCTCCATTGTCACCCATTCCAAGATAATTTGACATAGTTGTGTAGTGGAAGTTTATTATGACTAACACTAAATCTCCCTTAAACCTCACTTCAAATCTTGTTCAGTTGTTGGTCATCAACCCAAAAACCATGATCAAATGTTGGTTGCCTTACTGCTACATATCATCTGCCATTTAGCTGTACCTGTTTGCAACTTGAAGCTTCAAGGCAGGGATAAGAAGAATGCCTATTGCAAGCAGTCCTTTCACCTGGTAGGCCATCCAAACACGCCTTCAAGCATGACTCAAACTTTCAATGTCACTTACGATTTGTGTGTAACACCAGTGACAGTGGAAGTTTACGTTGGTCCTGGACATGTGCTCAGATAGTCCCACTTCTTAAGTTGATAGTTCCCAATAAACAGTAAATAAGTGTCCAAAATCTGGTCTGGGTCACATGTCAAGTTGTATTAGATGAATAAGATTGTGACAACTATGTTAGTGAACTAATTTAATTGATTAGAGTGGGTACCATAGACAGTACTTCTTGACATAAAAAATATGATGCCTATTGTGATTCACTCCTCGATCGTGGCCTCATGTGGTAGCTGTTTGGAAGAGCACAAGAGAGGAACTGTGAAATTGATGCTCTGAACTAGTTGTGAAATGTGCTTGGATGGTTCATTTGGTAAGAGTGATAATGACCAAGGCTAGAGTAAAGTCCCTAGTCCAGCACACACCTTTAATCTAGCACAATGCCTCATGATAGCCTTCACATCATCTCTGAGCTACAGCTTCATTCTACCTTATAACTTGACTATTGCTCTGTTGTTTTATACAAAAGTCATGCACTTTCTGATTTACTGTGAATTTCTTTAGTATTTCCTTTTCTAGAAAGTTCCTGTTCCAACGTACACGGATTCAGAGTACCTACACTATTTACATAATGAATCATGGAGCCGACAGGAAACTGACCACCTGTTTGATTTATGTAGGCGATTTGATTTAAGGTTTATTGTGATGAAAGACCGCTGGGATCGCACTCGCTTTGGTGATAGAAGTGTTGAAGATCTAAAAGAGCGCTACTACGAAGTCTGTGCAATTCTTACCAGGGTATGTTCATTGTTCATGATTCTTCATTTTGAAATTATAATGTGTTTCTTCTGTAGAGTTAACAGATTTATATGTTCTTACGTATACCACTCATTCAGGTGCGGGCCAGTTCAAGTGCAGAAGCAAAAGTTTACGTGTTTGATGCAGACCACGAACGGCGAAGGAAGGAACAGCTGCGGCGGCTTTTTGAAAGAACACCTGAACAGGTAAAATTATGTCTTAGAAGCATTATAAATAATCTGTATGCTCTGTAACAACATATTGACTTTCCAGTCACATTTACATATTATTAACTTCACAGTTGAAGTGAGGGTGTTAGGAAATTAAAGTTGAGTGCTTTGAGTGAGGCTCAGTGAGTTCACTCAGCAGCAGTATGAAGGCTCATTTCTCAGTTGTTTACCATTGTGAATGCTGCTTCCTAACAGATAATGCAGAAGTATGAGAAGCCATGGCACTTGTAACCATTTTTTATTTATTCTGTATTTTGTCATAATTTTCTTGCTTTTTTTATACACGGTGGGACATCTTTTAACAACTAGCTGGCTCTGCAAAAATCATTTTTGTCATTTTGGGGTGGTTTCTTAATGAAACATGTTTTGCTTGCTCATATTAGGTATCTTAACTGTATTCTGCAGTTGATAGAAATGTTTTTTTCAGTTTGTGAGCAAACACTGTAATGAATAGAGACAAATAGCCTCTATTGACATGAGACGTTAAGTGATGGATAGCCATACAAACAAGGCATTGGACAGTGTGTGAATACAGTCAGACCACAGAGGTGATAGAATGTGTGCTCTGAAAGAGAATGCATTGAGTGTGAAAGAAGCTATTTGCCTACTCTTTTCTCTCAACTACGTAGCAGCTAAAGTAGCAGGATTGAGGATCACAGTTATCAAAACGAGATTTGTTGACCGAAATCTGATAGGCACTCTTCTCAATTTCCCTGAATAGATAGCTCTATCGTTAGTAGGTATCAGGCAATAAACCACATATGCACAAATTGTGGAAAAGCTTCTCAACTCTGTCAGAGCAGCATGTACAAAATAAAATCAGCGTTATTTAATCATAGACAATGAAGTACCATAGTAAGACCAACCATATTGTATATTTCAGAATGATCTAAAAGAGGCAGAGTGGAAAATGATAACTGAAAGACTGAAATATACTAAAAAAAAAGTGGGACCTATTAAAAGGAAACAGTTACACAATTTGACACAGCAAGAATTGGTTCAGTTAAATAGAGCATTATAACAGAAATGAGAAAGAGGATACAGTATGTAGCATTTTATATGCTAGTTTTCGTTATATTGTATTCATCGCAGGTGCATATGGAATAACCAAAAAGACACTGGACACACATTTTGTACGCCAGAAGTTTAAATACTCATTGTGCCATCCAGATTTAATTTGTTCACTTTGTTATGTTTGATAGAGAGTCGTAGTAAGTACACTTTTTAACAATACATTTTATTATCCAGATTTAATTTTTTTATTATGTAAATCAGAGAGAGTAATTGCCAGGATCACTTGTTTGAAAAGGACAGTTGATTTACTCCCTCCTTTTATGTCCTTGCAAGGTGACAAGGATACAGGAAGTAAACAGCAATTCCCAGTAACATTTGCAAGAGTTTATTGCACAGTGGTTAACAATACATAACATCTGAAGGCTTTACCGGAACTGTTACAAACACAATGTACTGCTCTGATGTGTGCACAGCTGATGCCTGGTGATGCTCGGCAAGGCACAGCAGCTGCCTGGTGATTGGTGCTGCAGTGAGACTAACTGTGTGAGCGGCCTGATGAGGGCAATTGATGCTGTGGCAAGAGCGGTGTGCAGGCACCTAGTGAGACAAGCAGTGTCTATAGCCCAAAGAGCCATCAAGGCCGTGACAGGTACTGGCAGTCGCTGGTGAGGCAGTTCTCAATCAGCAGTGACAAACTGGGGCGCAGTGGGGCTGACAGCCCTGTGAAGGTAGTGGTGGCAGCTGGGAGGTAACTCTTAACCAACGGTATCACCTGAGACGTCAGGATACCAATGGAGTGCGCAGTCTTAGGAGCTAGTGAGCTGGCAACGATGTCATCAGCTCTTGGGGACTTACGGAAGTAACAACTAGACCAACAGTGGCCCATGATATGGATGAGCCAGTGAGACAGATGGTGAAAATCTGACTGATGGTCCAAAAGTGGTGAGCATAATTGCCCAGAGCTGGAGAATCTACTGCCTGGTAGTGGCCTCATTGTGAGTTATAAAGGCAGGCAGGTTGATATTTGCATAATTATGTGATTGATCCCGGTGGTGCTACAGACAGTGTGTACTGGATGAAAAAGTTGTTTCGCAATCGCAGTGCCACTATAGGCTGTGTGTGCGCAGTTTAGTGTGAAACTAGTGCTTCTAACACAAGGAAATACATGTGGCTCAGTTATGAGACAACCCACAGGATGTGAGGTAATGTTGGTGGTTGTAGTGGCCTGTTTAATGGCCAGCTACAATAGCCCACCTCCTTAGGAGGAGATGGCAGGGCCGAGATAGCAGAGCCATCTTGGCCAAAATGAAAGAGAAAGAAGGAGAGAAGAAGTCAGAGACGCGAACCTAGGCAAACGGGGCATTAGGAGCACCAAAATGGGTGATAAAGAAAGGATGTGCCAGAAGATTGTTAGTTCCTGCAGGAAGTGAAGGCTAGATTGATGGTGATGGCGACAGACATCTAGTAACGAGGGCTTGCAAAAAAATATGCAAAACAGTACATGCTATGATGAACAGAGGAGCATGTCAGGGGCAACACCAAGAACAAGCACCACTGAAAATAAGAATAGCATGACACCCATGCATCCAGAAAAGAAGCATGTGCTGGAAACACAATTTACTTCACAAGGTGGACGACAGGTGCTGGGTGTGGAAGCGTCGAAGAGACACAGAAGAATGCTAGAATGGACTGAACGGCGTCCTGTGACGCGGGAAACAGAGAGAGAGCATTGGCAGGCCATCGGCGGCCAATGGGAGACTAGCTCGGCGAACAGCGACCACCTGAAACACAGTAATGCCTGTGAGCCATGTAAGTATTTGAAGGGTCAGTAGCAGCCAGTGGGAGCAAGGAGCTTAGCCATCAGTGGCTGCTGGAGATGTGAAGGTACTGACAGGATGTCAGCACAGCAGCAAGGCGTACATCGAGACACTGGTGGCGTGGCCAGATGCCAATAGGCCAGTGGGACATCAGCTGGGACGCCAGTGGGCTCGGCCAAAAGCAGATGGACCATTGGGACATTGATCAGATGTCTGCAGCTGCCATGAGGTTGACTTGACAAACATGACTGCTGGATGTTCAAACAAATTTCGGGCTTGCAGCAGGTCGTCGTTCAGTACTTCGCACGATATTTCAACTGGGCACCTGCCAGTCATCTTCAGGTGCGCCTTCGAGGAGGACACAGCAGCAGCCACGTCCAGATGTAAGCCACCTGATGAAGATGCTGGGGTTGCTGGAACAAACTCTTCACCAGCTTATGTGTCTGTACAGTGCCGGTCGCACAGGACAGTGGCCACAGATGAGGCGATGTGTGTGGGATCACATTGCCTGCTTTTGACTGAAGGTGGACGAGCTGCCAGTGATGGTCTTGAGGACGATGAAACCTGTGGGATATAGGGAAGTGACAGCCGAAGGAAGCACGGCTGAACCAGTGGCAGCTGCCAGAGGGAGGACACAGTTTTCTGGATGAGAGGCTTCAGCGGTGGAGAGGAGCGTGGCTCAACATGTAACAGCTGCTGGTGACGTGACTGGGTCTCTGGAAACTCTGTCCATCAGCAGCCGAGCAAAAAAAGTCACTATCCACAGCAGCCACCAGCCACGTCTCTCAAATGTTGGGCATCGGCAACCAGGGAGCGTGGCAGCAGCTGGCAGGACGACAGGTGTTTGGTTTGCGAGGCAGGCAGATGCGCCGAGTGAGACAAGATGTGTTAATTCATTGAGACAAGATGTTTGATTATTAGTTGACAGCCATACCTGCAACTGATGTATTGTGGCAGAGCTGGAACACCTCATCACCAGCTTTTATCTCCTTACACAGTGGCAAGAACATAGGAAGTAACCAGGAGTTCCTAGTGAGATCTGGTAGAGTCTGTTGCACAATATTTAACATCTGGTATGATAATATTGTAGGTTCTTCCAGATCTGGTCTGGACCCAGTATAGCGCTATAACATTGAATTGAAATTGTGTGTTACAAAAATTCTCATCTTGTATAACATTCCCTGAAGTCTATGAGGTGTGTCAGAAGTGCTGCTCAGCATCCACTTTTGTTATAACAGCTGTGCTTTTTATCTATAACTTGGCAGTGAATAACCTCCTTCAACAATTACCTTCTTTTTTATACTCATTCTGAGAGAGATAATACAGAATATTTTCATTGTATCTCATTGGGATGTAATGTTACATACTTCGACTTTGTAATGTTACATGCTATTTTACATTTGCAGAAAAGACATTTGTCTGCATCACGTTATTTCCTTGTATATGCTGAATATTAATGTTGTTGTTGTGCCTGAGACAAGCTTGAGTTCTTTCACTATTATGATTATTATTACCCCCTGTCCTGCAGTGATTGCCAGGAGAGAAAAATGTCGGTGGTGTATGATCCATATGAGCTGCAACAGGGAGTGGTGGTAGACTGATGTTCATGTGCACCAAGATGGAAGACAGGGCAGGACAACATTTGATGGAAGTTGCATGACTCGTTCTGGAGGAAGAGGGTTTGCTGTTTCATGAAATATAAATCCAAAAGCATGGAAAGAGTATGTCCCAAAAGTATTATCCACTTTGGAGTCAGCTACAGCTAGAAAATTTACTGGATTAGCGACTCCTTCACCTTTAGAAAGTGCACACACAAACTTTCTGAAAGTTGCCAAGTTTCTCATTAACCCCAGACTTGCGACCAGTCAATGCGACAACTCCATCTGTTGCAATCAAGGAAAATTTTCACAACAACAATTATGCTTTCTAAGCAAGAAAATTTATTGTCAGCCACAGTTGTCGTGCATTGGGATCAGATCAAGGAGTTGCCCCCCCCCCCCCTCCCCCCAACATTGAAATCAGCGTCAACACCTCTCATGAAAATGGCAATCTGAGTAGCATCAATTGTAGCATTGCTTTTGTCCAAAGCTGAGGAGAAAATAACCCAATCTTTATCTGTATTTGAACAGCACTTCCATGTCGCTCACAGTTTCTTCAGTACATCTGCAAATGCTTCACATTGACAGAGGAAGTACTTTGAGAAGAATGATTTCAGCTGTACATAAAATTTTTGCAGTATTCACAAAATATTCTTTCAGAAATTATCCATTGCTGGAAGAAAGAGCTGCTTTTGCTCTTTTAAGAGCTATGAGACAGTTCCGTTTCATTTCTGTATCAAATTATTTTCTTCGTGTAAATTTGTTACAATAACATGCTTGCTTCTTTATTTCCCCCAGGCTGTGGCTAAGCCATGTCTCCGCAGTATCCTTTCTTTCAGGAGTGCTAGTTCTGCAAGTTTCGCAGGAGAACTTCAGTAAAGTTTAGAAGGTAGGAGACGAGATACTGGCAGAAGTAAAGCTGTGAGGACCGGGCGTGAGTTGTGCTTTGGTAGCTCAGATGTTAGAGCACTTGCCCGCGAAAGGCAAAGGTCCCGAGTTCGAGTCTCGGTCGGGCACACAGTTTTAATCTGCCAGGAAGTTTCATATCAGCGCACACTCCGCTGCAGAGTGAAAATCTCATTCTGGCAATATACCCATCCATCCTGACACAACCCCTGCTCCCAATCCCTTACCTCATGGCTCATACCCCTGCAAAAGACCTAGCTAGATGCAAGACCTGTCCCATACATCCTCCTACCACCACCTAATCCAGTCCAATCACTAACATCACCTATCCCATCAAAGGCAGGGCTACCTGTGAAACCAGTCACGTAATTTATAAGCTAAGCTGCAACCACTGTGTTGCATTCTATGTAGGCATGACAACCAACAGGCTGTCTGTCCACATGAACGGCCACCAATAAACTATGACCAAAAAACAAGTGGACCACCCTGTTGCTGAACATGCTGCCAAACATGATACCCCTCATCTCAGTGACTGCTTCACAGCCTGTGCCATATGGACCCTTCCCACCAACACCAGCTTTTCTGAATTGCGCAGGTGGGAACTTTCCTTGCAATACATCCTACGTTCCCATAACCCTCCTGGCCTCAGCCTTCGTTAGTCACTGTCCTTACCCATCCAGCCCCCTCCCTGTTTCCATTCCAGCACTACAAAGCCATCATTTCACCGCCACACCCAGTCTTTTAATTTCTTTTTATTTCTCTCCTCACCTTCTCTCCTGCCCTCCGTCTAAACTGCACACTCCACTGTCCGCCACTAACCACCATACTATCCCTCCCTCTCCCCGACCCAGCCTCCTCCTTACCCCAACCCAGTTGCCACTTCCATCATGCACTGGTGCTGCTGCTCGCAGTGTAATTTCAGCTCTCTGAGACTGCAGACGTGTGTGCAAGTTGCGTTTCCATGAGTGTGTGTGTGTGTGTGTGTGTGTGTGTGTGTGTGTGTGTGTGTGTGTGTGTCTACTGCTGACAAAGGCCTTAATAGCCGAAAGCTGTGATTGTGTGAATCTTTTTATTGTGCCTATCGCGACTTTGCATCTCCGCTATATGGTGAGTAGCATCCTGGATTTTCCATTGTTCAATTCGAAGTAGAGTTAAACCTGGCCTGTCTTTCCCTAGGTGGCAGGTCATTTATAAATAGGAGTAAATATATAAATAGTAAAATGTGGGAATTTGACATGAAAAATTTTGCTTATTAGATAGTACACTTTGTAAGATATTGTCTGTTGAGTGTTTTCATAGAAATTTAAAGATCATTAGTGTCATCACTGCACAGTCTGTTTTTGTACATGTGCAGATAGAGGAGGAACAAACTCTTTTGAATGAACTGCGGAAGATTGAAGCAAGAAAGAAGGAAAGAGAAAAGAAACAACAAGATCTTCAAAAATTAATAACAGCTGCTGACAGCCAGTCTGATGTCCGGCGAACAGAAAAGAAAATAACAAAAAAAAAGCTGACTCATCAAATAAGGCCGAGGCTAGATGCTAATGTAAGTGCACGATATAAGAGCGTACATACATATGTTGCAAAAATAGTGCTTTTGGAATTATTCTCTGATGTATGTTACAGATGGTGGAAACTGCAGGAATAAAATTCCCTGATTACAAGGGTAGTGGTGTGTCTCTGCGTTCCCAGCGTATGAAGCTACCAGCAAACATTGGCCAGAAGAAAACTAAAGCTATTGAGCAGCTGCTTCATGAACTTCACATTGGTATTGTAACATTAGATGTAGTACAAACAAGCATTTTGTTTACTGGCTGTTCCAGAAACTGTAATGTTAACCTGTTTATCATGATGTCACATAATGCATGCTAGTGAGGTGATGTCTCTTCTCATCATTGTGCAGGAATAGTAAAATTTAAATGTCTGAGAAAATTGTTTTAATACAATGTAGTATTTTCACAATACTTTTCTGCATAGAAATTAAAGTAATTCATTGCAAGGGATAGTACATTTTCCCGCTACATTTTGATTTATAATATTAATTTTATCAGAACAAATTCAATTGAGAAAACTAATAAATTATGAGACAGAATTGCTGGCCAGTACGTACCTTCAGAAGATGAAATACTTAGTTCAACCAATAAACACATGTAAAAGCAAAGTAATGATAGAGTCCTAGCTTTTGGAACTGTTAGACTGATTTCACTCCTTCCCGTGTTGTCAAAAATTTTTGAGAAAGCAACTTACAATAGAACTGAGAATAACCTTTTAACAACAGCCCTGTTCGGCTTCTGTAATGGGTTCTCTTGTGTGAATGTGATTTATGAACCCACAAAAGCAATTCTAGCAGATGTGTGGTCTTGCCAAGGCCTTTGACTGTGAAGGCCAGGGGTTCACTGTGTATCGCTTCACATTTTTAGACATTTGGGCCTACCCATACAGCTTATTCACTTGATGGATCCTGTTGAGGTGGTGGAAAGGGGGGGGGGGGGGAGTTACAGTATGAGGGGAATAATTTTCACCATCTTTCTCAGTGCTGACAACACACAGATTTTGCATCAAGCTGATCAACTTCTATGTGTGATAGAAAAGTGTCACACACACAAGTAAAAAGGTTTCGTGGAAGCATTTTTTACAGTCATTCATGTTCTTATATGTTATGTATTTGTAGCAAATAATATGAAATCAAATGAAATAAAGCCAAATGTAAGAGAGCAATGACTAGTGACAGGAAAATCATTTTATTTTATCACCATATTTGGTGCTATTTTTTTCTATTTCAGTTTTTTTTCTCCAAATTCAGTGCCATTTTGTAACTAATTTACCACCACCCCTCCCCACTCTCAGTGTTATTTTTTTCCCCAATTTCCAAGTTAATTTCCTTGTTATTTTTTTCAAGTTTCAGTGCAGTTTTTTTTCCCTGCCAACTTTGGTGCATTTCTGTAAATTAAGTTTTATTTTTGCCAAATTTGCTGTTATTTTGCCAAGGTCACTGTTGGGTTTTTTGCCAATTTCTGTATTATATTTTTCCCATTTTGGTGTTTATTTTTTCCTATTTCAGGGCTTTTTTGGCCAATGTTTTGAAACATTGAATATTTTTTGCCATATTCAGTGTGACTTTTTTGCCAAATTCTAATTTCACTGTTATTTTTCTACCAAATTTGTTCTTTTTTGACAAACTCAGTGTTATATTTTTTCTTTTTGTGTTTTTTTTCTGTTTGGTGATATTTTTTGGCACATTCGGTGTAATTTTTTGACGTATTCAGTGTTTTTGTACTAATAACACTGTTATTTTTGGCCCCTTTCCAAGATGTTTTCAAAGTCACATTATAGCTTTTTAAAATTACACATGAATTTCAACCTTGAGGTGAAAGAAGGCGAAATAGAATTTCACCATTCAGTAACCATCAGTTAAGAATATTGGTAAATTGTCCTCAAATTTACTACACTTTTTATAAGGGAAAACGACAAATTTCATAATATTTCATAAAAATTGCCAATTTCGTCATATTTCTCTAAAATAGACAATTTTGTGTTATCATTTTCATGAAAATTTGATGTCCCTAGGAATGACATTTACAGTATTTACTGATAAAAGTATTTATTAAACTTTCACATCACAAGTAAAATAAACCAGTTGTGCAAGAGACACGTAAACTGAATATGAAGTGCAAAAAATTAGAGTGCAAAAAGCAAAAAAATTCAGACTCAAATCAAATTTTTATGGTAAATTAGACTTCGAAATCAGCAAGTCAGTTTTCGTATTTGGATTCTGATCAAAGAACTTTCCGTGTTTCAGTAGGAAACATGTTCCTGTTTATCTGGCTCGATTGAACTCAATGTAGCTCCCAAGTCTTCTTCATTACTAAGTCTGTTTCTCTATTTATTTTTATAGTACAACTCAGAAAACCCAGTTTCACACATGTAAGTAGTAAGAAACGGCACCAATAATCAGACTGCTTATTTCAAAAGAGGGTAATCTGTTTTTATTCACTGCCAAAAAAAGGGGAGTTTTCATTTGAAAGCATCTGCTAGTGAACTGTTGTTAGCCATTTCAATTAAAGATTCTTTTATTATTACTTCTTCGCTACTTTTTCTGTTGATGGATTTCTTACCCAGTCACATTTTGTGTAATTTACAGGAAAGTAGTTCTCAAAACTTTTTTGAATGATCTCTAAATGTGTGATAATGTCCCAAACTAAATCTTTCATGGGAGCTAGTTCATTGTCTTCCAAAACTGATGTAAAAGTAGAGAATGTGAAAAAGGTATTGTTCAGTACTTGTAATCTAAAAGGAATCACCTCTCTTTTAAAAGACAGTATTTTGTTATTGCTAAAAAAGCTGTTGTGCCTTGTCCGTGTAGGCCCATATCCAAAATGCGAAGCCTGTCAAAGATACCACCTAAATAGGCCAATCTTGATAACCACTGATCATCAGTGAAAAAATTTTTTCATGTTATTGTTTTTGTCACTAAGAAACATAGAAAACATCAGCCATCAGTTCAAATATTTGGTTGTAATCTTGCCACGAGAAGCCATTTTACTTCAGAATGAAGAAGAAAACTTTTAAATTTACGTACCATATATTCATACAATAGTGTGAATAGCCGTGAGTTTAGAGCCCTTACCTTGATTCAGTTTACAAACTTAAGAGCATCTGTCAAAACAGTATGAAGTTTTAGGCTTTTTTTAGAAGCCAATTCTTTTCGATATGTTATAAAGTGTGTGCTTCGACAGTTGGATGTAACATTCTTCACTTTTGCTGCCAGCCCTGTTAAGTGACCATATATTGCCTTGGCCCTATCTGTACAAATACCAACACATTTTTGCCCAGCAGTACCTACTTTTAACAAATAAAGTCCAACCTTACTGAAAATATTTTCTGCTGTAGCATTTGACTTGAGCAGTTCGTGAACTTAAAATCTTTTCTCTTATTATTATCTTCATGTTAGCAAAAGCATGCAAAAACAAGTAACTGTGCCATATTTGTGACATTTGTACTCTTGTCTAGTTGAAGAATGAAGTAAGTACACTCTTGGAGTCGTAATAATAATGTCTTCGATATTGGAACACATCTTCAATTCTCATTTTTACCACATTGTCAGCCAATGAAACTTTTCGTATTTCTTTGGCCACTTCTCCCAAAATTGCTTGGACAATGTCTTTTGCCCCTGGCAGTAATGGGGCCCCTCACAAATTCAATATTTATTGTGAATAATATTGTTGCACAATATTTATGCCCGAGCGCATCAGTTAGAACTCTGCCTTTGTAGTGAACATGTCAATACTCAATGATATGGAACTTGCATGTATTGCGACTGCAGTTGCTACATGCTGCAAAAATAGAAGCAAGAGGAAACAGCAGTGGACAAAAAGTGGTTTGGAAGGCATTCTACACACAGCCATCTAATGTACTAATAGAACTTACAGCAGAGATGGATCACTGCGGGAATTTTTTAAGAATGAAAAAGGAACCTCTCACTGAATTGGTGAACTTTCCTACACCGCATGTACACATGTACATGTCGGATTTCACTTACCACTATGCTGGAAGCTTCCTACAAACATGAAAAGAGTAAGATACATTGCTTTGGAGGATAGGTAGGCATTGCTGTTATGTTTTTGTGCAGTAAATAATTTAAGTTTCTGAAACGAACAAATGAGCAGTTGCAGTGTTATTGCCCTGCTCTTAAACACTTTTGGCGAATATTTCTACAGCTAATTATTGAATACGTATCTTGAATGTGTAATCAAACAATTCCTGTGAATGCATCTTGACAATTAATTCCTTTCATCTGTCTTTCCTCTGTCATATACATATAGCATTGCTATTTCAGTTGTTAACATGTCCGCAGATCACAAAGTCTCGACAGGAACAACTAGGTATTGCCCAATACTACCCTGTAATATATTGTGCTAGTATCAGTATTTTTAAAACTCTGAAGTCTCCTTCAGTATAGTGCACAAACTGCCAATACCTGTTTCAGAATGTCAGTATTATTTGCAATAAATATTGAGCAAAATTCAAATGGTTCAAATCCCTATGAGCACTATGCGACTTAACTTCTGAGGTCATCAGTCGCCTAGAACTTAGAAGTAATTAAACCTAACTAACCTAAGGACAGCACACACATCCATGCCCGAGGCAGGATTCGAACCTGCGACCGTAGCGGTCGCTCGGCTCCAGACTGTAGTGTCTTGAATCGCACGGCCACCCGGCCTGCCAAGAACAAGTGTTTATAACAATCACAGCAGAGAGATTCAATAACAAAGGGAAACTCTTCTCAATAAAAAATAATACAACTTCTCAGACACACAGTGAATACACATACTGGGGCGGGAAGACTATGCTACTGATTGATAAGTCCTAATGACGGAGGGTTGAGTGTGACCTTAGAAGTTAAGTCCCATAGTGCTCAGACCATTTGAACCATTTGAACTTGTTCTTGTTTACCTGTGCCTTATTATTTCTTAGCAAGCATCGCCCTGTGGGAGATATAGCAGCATTGGTTTAGGTTTTTTAAACTAGTTCCTTGGAGAAAGAAGCAGCTTCCTGGCTTAAAAATCACTTCATGGTTAACTTAAAACACTGTCATGTATAAGTTTCATAATCAAGTTAAACTTCTGATCACAATTATAATAGTAAAAAATTAGCTCGTAATACACACAGTCAAATCCCAGACACATGCTTTCTTCATACCACACTGCCACTTACTGTAATGCCCAACAGTGTGACAATAACAATGGTAAATTGTTCACTGTGTAATGACTACTGCAGTGTCATACATTTGTACACTGCATAAGTTAGCAGCAGTTAAAGAAGCAGCACAAAAACTTCCAAATAACTATCAACAAGACCGTCAAAACAAGATGAATTATTCCCAGCAAAGGCAGCGACGACTAATGAAGGGGAGGGTGGGGAGGCAACAGTTCGAAACAAAAATTTTGCGAGAAATTCATTTTGTTTAACATTACACATATACTAATTTTATCAGTCAATTTTCTCACTATCATTTTAAGTTTAAAAATAAGGTAATGTAAATTAATAATTTTACTTATTTCAATATGTGTTTTGTTTACTTGTATGCATACTACCTGCAATATCCTTGCATACCACCAGTGGCGCAAGTACCACTGTCTGGGAACTCATAGTGTAGATGATAGAATTCTAATAGGGAAATGCAAATAGTATAGCATTAAAGGTCTTTCCCTTGTATGAATGGAGTCATAAACTATCAATAGAAAAGCAAGGGTCACGTCAGATATAATAGGAATACGATTGAATTCAAGTTGGTGAAACATTAAATATGGTGTGTTGCAAGGTTCAGTGCTTGGCCTGCTCCTGTTCTTGATCTACGTAAATAATTTATAAAAGACAATGGAGGACTCATCAAAAACTGGAATGTTCACTGATGACACAAGTATATTGATCAAAGATCCATACAAATTCATATCAGACACAGCCAGGAGGATAATGGAACAATCTTACAACTGGTTCACAGCCAACATTTTAATCCTTAATATTGCAAAACTCTTATTATGCTATTCCAAACAAATAAATGTGACTTACAGGTACTAGAAGTAGAGAACAAGGGGCTTACACTGAGTCCCAGTATGTGAAGTTCTTGGGCATCAAGATGAGTGTTAAACTAAGGTGGTGCCAGCATGTGGTCAAGTTAACCAAAAAGTTCAGTTCTAGCAGCTTTGCACTCAAAAGTCTTCTCTCACAGTGTTGTTAGTATATTTTGCACGTTTTTACTCAATTCTGTCCTATGCAGCAATCTTCAGGGGCATTGCAGTGAAGGTGGATAAAGAATATTTATTCTGCAGAAGCATAAAGTAAGAATATTGTGTGAAGTTGATAACTAAACACCTTGCAGCAGACTTACATTTACATGCCAGTACACATACTCCAAAACAGTGTTTGTGGTTAATATGAAAAAGATTACTGTCACTATACTAGAAGTAGAAATAATTTCCATATAGACTGCATCCCCCTCTAGGGTTAAAAATGGAGTTTTATGTTCCAGTGCAGAAGTCTGTAACACATTGCCAGTGGGCATATGGTAGAAAATTGAAAATCCCCAAGTACTTAAAACACAAAGTAAAATAATACCTCATTAGCCATTACTTCTACAATCTGTCTGAATTCTTGGATTCGGGAATTTAAATTCTGCCTAACCCTAATATTTCTATCAGACAGATTCTAATATTGCCAGTATGGACAAAGCTGATAGTGGTCTGTGCAAAGTTAAAATGCTTTGTGTGAAGTATTAGGTCAGCGTTCGTCAAACTTGCTGCTTATGTACTGATCTTATTATTCATCCAGAACCTACATAAATTAGTAATTTATGAGCCCTCAATGGACCAGCCATAGTAAGGGTGTGGTAAGTTAGTTGTCAGCCCCCAAGAACTGATTGTTTAAAAGTTGACACTATTCAAAACACTTTGTGTTGAATGTTTTTTGTTTTGCAAGGGTGCCGCATGCCAGTCAAGATTTTTGTAATTTTTTTACATTTATGATGCATGAAGTTCAAAACTCAAAAATACCTCCTCCAAAGCCATTCAATGCAATTGTCAAAAATTCTCGAGAAAATAGACTTTTTAAGTTTTCCAGTCACATTTAATATACTAAAATAAGATGAATGTACAAATGTGAGCAGTGTGACTCTGTGGTAGAGTGTTTGCTCACTGTGTGGGGGGCTTGTGTTCAATTCCAGGTGGAATCAAATTTTTTATTTTTTTCCATTCGGTTGAAACACTAATGTCATTTAAATATAAAATTCATTAATGATATGCTAATTAAACTTCAGACTATTTGGGCATAGCTTCTGCAATCTTATACAGTGCTCCAAAGCACAACTTTTTCATTTACTAAGTGTGCACACTATTACAAATGGAGACATCTTTCTGCATTTGTGTTGTTTATGTGTAGCCTTATATTTGGTAAGACAGTACTATGTATTAAGTATCGCATATGATGTATCCTGCCTTTCCCAGCACACACATTTTCCCATTTTTTTTATTCTACCTCCACAAAAGACACACATTTCTAAATGTTTGAAATTCTCTGCTTACTTTTCAGTTTGCACTTGTATATTCTATTCTTGTCACATGTATTACTATGTTATATGTTGCAGAATTAAACCCCATGCCAACAGAAGACATTTGCCAACATTTTAATGAATTGCGTAGTGATATGGTTCTTCTGTATGAATTAAAAATGGCACTAGCAACATGTGAATTTGAACTGCAAACACTTCGTCATCAGTATGAAGCCCTCAATCCAGGAAAGGTTAGTACTCCACAAATGATTCATCATCATTATTGTTATTATTATTATTATTTCAGAGTTTGTGTTTGTCAAAACCATTAAATTATGTCTTTTTTGAAAATGACAATGGCCAGAAGAAAATAAGAGAAATACTTTCTTCAAAAGAAGTGACAACAAGATGGCAAAGCCTTTTCCTTTATTTCAGCAAAAGGTTCTTCACATAATACTGTATAGTGCAGTTTGTTTCAATAGCTATAAATTTTCAACAGAAATAGCTTTGATTTTATTTATATCAAGAGGAGAATTTACTTGAGAAGACTCAAGAGTCCTACTTTTGGGGTAGACATCATAGAATTCACTAGCTGAAAACTCCCCACTCATCAATAGCCTCCTAAATAAATAAAAAACTTAGATTCAAAATGAAAGATTTAAAGCCAGGAACCAAGGGAACCTTCATATAGCATCATAGACAAAAGGACTGAAGAAAATGGGGTTAGTCACAATTGTAGCACCAGTTTCACTTTCACAGTCATTTATTTTACAAAACAAAATACCTATACAGGCCTTCAACATAATCTCCATTGGCGCTTGTGACAGCTTCCCAGTATTTTGGCTACTTCGGTATTCTGGGTAGTGCACCTTCATTGTTGAGCTGTCTGGTTACTTGGGAATCTTCAACAGTTGTACCAGAATGTTTTCCATAGACTTGTTGCTTCAATTTGGGAATCAAATCAAAGTCTGGTGGTCTCTATCAGAACTGTATGGTGGATGGGGAAATATTTCCGATCCATATATTTTGAGCATTTCTCTCACTGGTAGGGCAATATACAGTCTCGCATTATCATGTAAAATGAGAACACCAGCTGCAAACATGTAAGGCCTTCTTTGACAACTTTTTAGGCATGAAACATTTTCCAGTATGCGCATGTTACATCCCCTGTGGTGTTTCTTTTGTAGCTACGACTCCATTCATATCATACCAAAAGATCGTTATCAGTTTCACCTTTGGAATTTTTTTGGGCATGGAGAGTCAGAACATTGCCATTGCGATGACTGAGACTTCAGTTCTGGCGCAAAATTTTGTATCCACGTTTTATCGAGTGCAACAATCCTTTTCAGAAACTGTTCTCCTTCCATTCAATAAGGCTGCAACTTTTTCTTTCTTCAACTTTTCAAGTATGAGTCTGTAAACTGAAGTGACAGACATTCTGGCATTGTATGCAATTACCTCATGTTTCTCATCAACCCTCTCTCAAAGTGTCATTAACAATAGCATGAGAGGTGTAGTCTGTTGCATTGATGGTCATCTGCTTTTGGGTTGTCCTCAGTGTTTACCCGATCTTCTTGGAAATGAGCAGACCACTAAGGCCATGTCCTACATGAGCGACAGAAGCGAGCAACAGGTTCAGGCTACAAAACACAACCGCAGGTGTAGTTACGGAAGTGTCCTACGTGAGCAACACCTGTGTCGCTGCCTGTCTCCTGCTGCAACTGGCGACGTTTGAATTCAAACACGTTTGAAGCTTGTTGCTGCAGCACGCGTGACATAGAGCGACAGCCATGTGTCATCTCTGCACAGCAGTGGAGCGGACACGACAGCTATGAATTACTTAACATCCAATTTTAAGAAAACTATTTGGTGTAAAAATTCGATTCTTCAGCAACCTACAGCTTGATATCTTTAAACGATAAATGTCTGAATTTATTTTTGTTATTCGTCATCGTTACTGTGCTGCACGAAATTGAGTACACGACTGCACAAAATTTTTAAGAATTTGCAGAGGTAAAATCACATTGTGTAGACTTTCTGTATAGTATTTAAGGCCATACATTATTGCATATGAAATGTAACCAATGTATGTAAATTGTATTTAAAGTTGAGACCGGAATGATCTCTCTCTTCATTCTTGAGATATTGGTTGTTATATCCGCGGACGGGTCGCTCGTGCCATGTCTGAACCTTTCCTTCAGGAATCAAGTGGTCGTAAAAATCATTGTATCTCATAAAAAGTTCAAGATATCGAAACGACGAATTTTGGAAATGACAGCACGCAGATATGACTATTTTATCACATGATTAACATTCGATACGTTTTTGTAAATGTGTGAGCAGAGCAAAAACAAGACTCCCTATAACTTACACCATGAGATTTTGTCCAAATTTTCATAGCCAAACAAAGGGAGAGAATGAGGTAAACGGGGTATCAACGTGACCATCATGAGGTCTAGTTTGGCATGAAAATATTTTAACTGCTTGAAAGTAATCTGAGTAATCAAAGAACACTTAATTAATAAGCTGAGGAAAAATTGAAATATTACACAAAAAGCTGCTGCTTGTGTCTGTCTGTGTGTGTGCGCGCGTGTGTGTGTGTGTGTGTGCGCGTGTGTGTGTGTGCGCGCGCGAGTGTATACCTGTCCTTTTTTCCCCCTAAGGTAAGTCTTTCCGCTCCCGGTATTGGAATGACCCCTTACCCTCTCCCTTAAAACCCACATCCTTTCGTCTTTCCCTCTCCTTCCCTCTTTCCTGACAAAGCAACCGTTGGTTGCGAAAGCTTGAAATTTTGTGTGTGTGTGTTTTTTTTTTTTTTTTTTTTTTTTTATTGCGTGTATCTACCATCGCTTTCCCGTTTGGTAAGTCATGGAATCTTTGTTTTTAATATATATATATATATATATATATATATATATATATATATATATATATATATATAATAATTTTTCCCACGTGGAATGTTTCCTTCCATTATATATATATATATATATATATATATATATATATATATATATATATATATATCTGCTTGTGTCTGTATGTGTGGATGGATATGTGCGTGTGTGCGAGTGTATACCTGTCCTTTTTTCCCCCTAAGGTAAGTCTTTCCGCTCCCGGGATTGGAATGACTCCTTACCCTCTCCCTTAAAACCCACATCCTTTCGTCTTTCCCTCTCCTTCCCTCTTTCCTGATGAGGCAACAGTTTGTTGCGAAAGCTTGAATTTTGTGTGTGTGTTTGTGTTTGTTTGTGTGTCTATCGACCTGCCAGCGCTTTTGTTCGGTAAGTCACCTCATCTTTGTTTTTATATATATATAATTTTTCCCACGTGGAATGTTTCCTTCCATTATATATATATATATATATATATATATATATATATATGCAGTCTCCCATCCTTTATCAAAGACACCAATCACTTTCTTGAACGCCTGGAATCCTTACCCAATCTGTTACCCCGGAAACCATCCTTGTAACCATTGATGCCACTTCCCTATACACAAATATCTCGCACATCCAGGGCCTCACTGCGATGGAGCACTTCCTTTCATGCCGATCACCTGCCACCCTGCCTAAAACCTCTTTCCTCATTACCTTAGCCAGCTTCATCCTAACTCACAACTTCTTCACTTTTGAAGGTCAGACATACCAACAATTAAAGGGAACAGCCATGGGTACCACGATGGCCCCCTCATACGCCAACCTATTTATGGGTCGCTTAGAGGAACCCTTCTTGGTTACCCAGGCCTGCCAACCCAAAGTTTGGTACAGATTTATTGACATCATCTTCATGATCTGGACTCACAGTGAAGAAGAGCTCCAGAATTTCCTCTCCAACCTCAACTGGTCCTACTCCAAATCCCATGCCACTTTCCTTGACGTTGACCTCCATCTGCCCAATGGCCAGCTTCACACATCCGTCCACATCAAACCCACCAACAAGCAACAGTACCTCCATTATGACAGCTGCCACCCATTCCATATCAAATGGTCCCTTCCCTACAGCTTAGGTCTTCGTGGCAAACGAATCTGCTCCAATCCCAAATCCCTAAACCATTACACCAACAACCTGCAAACAGCTTTCGCATCCCGAAACTACCCTCCCGACCAGGTACAGAAGCAGGTAACCAGAGCCACTTCCAGATCTCCTCAAACCCAGAACCTCCCACAGAAGAACCCCAGAAGTGCCCCACTTGTGACAGGATACTTAACAATAGCATGAGAGGTGTAGTCTGTTGCATTGATGGTCATCTGCTTTTGGGTTGTCCTCAGTGTTTACCCGATCTTCTTGGAAATGAGCAGACCACTAAGGCCATGTCCTACATGAGCGACAGAAGCGAGCAACAGGTTCAGGCTACAAAACACAACCGCAGGTGTAGTTACGGAAGTGTCCTACGTGAGCAACACCTGTGTCGCTGCCTGTCTCCTGCTGCAACTGGCGACGTTTGAATTCAAACACGTTTGAAGCTTGTTGCTGCAGCACGCGTGACATAGAGCGACAGCCATGTGTCATCTCTGCACAGCAGTGGAGCGGACACGACAGCTATGAATTACTTAACATCCAATTTTAAGAAAACTATTTGGTGTAAAAATTCGATTCTTCAGCAACCTACAGCTTGATATCTTTAAACGATAAATGTCTGAATTTATTTTTGTTATTCGTCATCGTTACTGTGCTGCACGAAATTGAGTACACGACTGCACAAAATTTTTAAGAATTTGCAGAGGTAAAATCACATTGTGTAGACTTTCTGTATAGTATTTAAGGCCATACATTATTGCATATGAAATGTAACCAATGTATGTAAATTGTATTTAAAGTTGAGACCGGAATGATCTCTCTCTTCATTCTTGAGATATTGGTTGTTATATCCGCGGACGGGTCGCTCGTGCCATGTCTGAACCTTTCCTTCAGGAATCAAGTGGTCGTAAAAATCATTGTATCTCATAAAAAGTTCAAGATATCGAAACGACGAATTTTGGAAATGACAGCACGCAGATATGACTATTTTATCACATGATTAACATTCGATACGTTTTTGTAAATGTGTGAGCAGAGCAAAAACAAGACTCCCTATAACTTACACCATGAGATTTTGTCCAAATTTTCATAGCCAAACAAAGGGAGAGAATGAGGTAAACGGGGTATCAACGTGACCATCATGAGGTCTAGTTTGGCATGAAAATATTTTAACTGCTTGAAAGTAATCTGAGTAATCAAAGAACACTTAATTAATAAGCTGAGGAAAAATTGAAATATTACACAAAAAGCTGCTGCTTGTGTCTGTCTGTGTGTGTGCGCGCGTGTGTGTGTGTGTGTGTGCGCGTGTGTGTGTGTGCGCGCGCGAGTGTATACCTGTCCTTTTTTCCCCCTAAGGTAAGTCTTTCCGCTCCCGGTATTGGAATGACCCCTTACCCTCTCCCTTAAAACCCACATCCTTTCGTCTTTCCCTCTCCTTCCCTCTTTCCTGACAAAGCAACCGTTGGTTGCGAAAGCTTGAAATTTTGTGTGTGTGTGTTTTTTTTTTTTTTTTTTTTTTTTTATTGCGTGTATCTACCATCGCTTTCCCGTTTGGTAAGTCATGGAATCTTTGTTTTTAATATATATATATATATATATATATATATATATATATATATATATATATATAATAATTTTTCCCACGTGGAATGTTTCCTTCCATTATATATATATATATATATATATATATATATATATATATATATATATATATATCTGCTTGTGTCTGTATGTGTGGATGGATATGTGCGTGTGTGCGAGTGTATACCTGTCCTTTTTTCCCCCTAAGGTAAGTCTTTCCGCTCCCGGGATTGGAATGACTCCTTACCCTCTCCCTTAAAACCCACATCCTTTCGTCTTTCCCTCTCCTTCCCTCTTTCCTGATGAGGCAACAGTTTGTTGCGAAAGCTTGAATTTTGTGTGTGTGTTTGTGTTTGTTTGTGTGTCTATCGACCTGCCAGCGCTTTTGTTCGGTAAGTCACCTCATCTTTGTTTATATTTATATATATATATATATATATATATATATATATATATATATATAATGCAGTCTCCCATCCTTTATCAAAGACACCAATCACTTTCTTGAACGCCTGGAATCCTTACCCAATCTGTTACCCCGGAAACCATCCTTGTAACCATTGATGCCACTTCCCTATACACAAATATCTCGCACATCCAGGGCCTCACTGCGATGGAGCACTTCCTTTCATGCCGATCACCTGCCACCCTGCCTAAAACCTCTTTCCTCATTACCTTAGCCAGCTTCATCCTAACTCACAACTTCTTCACTTTTGAAGGTCAGACATACCAACAATTAAAGGGAACAGCCATGGGTACCACGATGGCCCCCTCATACGCCAACCTATTTATGGGTCGCTTAGAGGAACCCTTCTTGGTTACCCAGGCCTGCCAACCCAAAGTTTGGTACAGATTTATTGACATCATCTTCATGATCTGGACTCACAGTGAAGAAGAGCTCCAGAATTTCCTCTCCAACCTCAACTGGTCCTACTCCAAATCCCATGCCACTTTCCTTGACGTTGACCTCCATCTGCCCAATGGCCAGCTTCACACATCCGTCCACATCAAACCCACCAACAAGCAACAGTACCTCCATTATGACAGCTGCCACCCATTCCATATCAAATGGTCCCTTCCCTACAGCTTAGGTCTTCGTGGCAAACGAATCTGCTCCAATCCCAAATCCCTAAACCATTACACCAACAACCTGAAAACAGCTTTCGCATCCCGAAACTACCCTCCCGACCAGGTACAGAAGCAGGTAACCAGAGCCACTTCCAGATCTCCTCAAACCCAGAACCTCCCACAGAAGAACCCCAGAAGTGCCCCACTTGTGACAGGATACTTTCCGGGACTGGATTAGACTCTGAATGTGGCTCTCCAGCAGGGATACGACTTCCTCAAATCCTGCCCTGAAATGAGATCCATCCTTCATTAAATCTTCCCCACTCCACCAAGAGTTTCTTTCCGCCGTCCACCTAACCTTCGTAACCTTTTGGTTCATCCCTATGAAATACCCAAACCACCTTCCCTACCCTCTGGCTCCTACCCTTGTAACCGCCCCTGGTATAAAACCTGTCCCATGCACCCTTCCACCACCACCTACTCCAGTCCTGTAACCCGGAAAGTGTACACGATCAAAGGCAGAGCCACGTGTGAAAGCACCCACGTGATTTACCAACTGACCTGCCTACACTGTGAAGCCTTCTATGTGGGAACGACCAGCAACAAACTGTCCATTTGCATGAACGGACACAGGCAGACAGTGTTTGGTGGTAATGAGGATCACTCTGTGGCTAAACATGCCTTGGTGCACGGCAGCACATCTTGGCACAGTGTTACACCGTCCAGGTTATGTGGATACTTCCCACTGACACCAACCTATCAGAACTCCGGAGATGGGAACTTGCCCTTCAATATATCCTCTCTTTCTGTTACCCACCTGGCCTCAACCTCCGCTAATTTCAAGTCGCCGTCCCTCGTACATCACTTGTCACTCAACAACATCTTTGCCTCTGTACTTCCGCCTCAACTGACATCTCTGCCCAAACTCTTTGCCTTTACATATGTCTGCTTGTGTCTTTATATATCTGTGTGTGTGTGCGCGCGCGCGCATACCTGTCCGTTTTTCCCCCCTAAGGTAACTCTTTGCGCTCCCGGGATTGGAATGACTCCTTACCCTCTCCCTTAAAACCAACATCCTTTCGTCTTTCCCTCTTTTCTGATGAAGCAACCGTGGGTTGTGAAAGCTTGATATTTGTGTGTGTGTGTTTGTTTATTTTTTATTGTGTCTATCTACCGGCACTTTCCCGTTTGGTAAGTCACAGCATTTTTTTAATATATATATTGATGAGAGTATAATGCTCCTCTTCTCAAGTACATTCGAAGAATTTGTCTGGTGATCTTCGTATTTGATATTTATGAAATTCTCCATGGAGACTCCTCCCTTTGTAAGTTTCATGCACAGCATTCCTTTTCGCTTTATTTTCTTAATTAATCCTAATTCTGTAGCCTTACTCTCCAGCTACAGTATTCTACAGGTTAGGGATGCTGTTTTATTGAAATAGCTGGTTGGCTCTGAGCAGCCATCTTGTAGCGCGACATGGTTGCTCGCACGCAGGACACCCAATTTTTCGCCCGATGCTGCTGTTTGTCACTGGAGTGTCGCGTATCCAGAAGTCGCTTGCTTCTGTCGCTCACGTAGGACACAGCCTAAGATAACCTATGATCCACTCCACTATTCCCACACACCTTTCTCAAAGCATTGTAAATTTCCAGTGGGTTCTTTCCATGCGGGGATTCGATTTTGATGTAATGCAGGTCACAATGGGTAATCCAAGATGAGTCTGTTTCAGCTTCCATTTTAAGACTGAATCACTCATGACACAGCCATGCGAACCAGCAAACACATATACAACCATCACGTCTGAAGTCTCGCTCACAACTGGCATGAATTTCAACTTGATCACACCATCAGAACGCCTGTGCATGCACTGTGTACAGGACTTTTGAAATGACCCGTGTACCCATTGCAAGTTAATCAGGAAAGCCTCCCAGAAACACAGGTCAATACACAACAAGACAGAATGACTGAGAAAATAATAAAATGCCAGAAACAGATGGAATTTTAAAGTGACAGAAAAGGATGTCGATATCTCACTGATTTACAGTATGTGAGGCAAAAATTAGTGCCATTTGAGGTATGGAAGGAAGAGGCAAATGGCGATGCAGCAGCTGCAGCCAAGGAAAGAAAGGCAGTTGGACAGTCCACAGAATATGAAGAAAAGATAAAATAAATTTTAAAACATTTGAACTATGGTAAAAGATGTGAGAAAGGGAAAAAGAGAATGTACTTGAGGGAAACAAAAAGACTAAGTTGAGGTCTGGTGGATGGCTGTTGCTTTACGTTCTTTCTCCCCCCTAATCTTCTTAACTGTTAACTCTGCCATTTCTAACACTGTAGAATTGTCACTTGAAGAAAGTCAATGTGATATTATGACAAAAAGGCAGTGTCCGGTGGAGGCTGGAAGCACAAATTCTAATTGCGAATTATTTTCTTGTGAATTTTTCTTGGCATTTGGATTATCGGATGAAATATTATATGAAGTTCTTGTCCCATAAAAGGAAAAAAAATTAGAACTGCTACACTTATTCATTAATCTGTTTCCATCTGGTACCCATATAGTTGTTTCTAAGTGAAAGTGATTTATATGTTTCAGACTCTCCCTGTACCAAGTGCAATATCTTTAGACTCTGAAGAATCTCGTACACAGAGTGCTGAAGGTGATGCTCCAGCTGTGAAACAGAAGGCAATTTCAGAAGTTATTGATGTAGTAGGTTCACCTGGTACACCAAGTGCACCTTGATTCCATAGCATGTACTTTATATCTTGTATATTTTCTGTAGATTACATTTTTTCTCAAAATGTTTAATTTTGTACTTTTATGATTTATATTTAATTCAAACAGTAATAGAGTATCAAAGTATTCATTGATCTGCATTTACATAAAAAGTAGAAAATGTCCGATTATGTAACTTAAACTTCTTTTGTATAAAAACTGGAAAATTAGTAACATGACTTTCTCTTCAGTATTATAAATAAACTGCTCGAAAGTTCTGCAACATCCTTCATGACTTTTTGTTGCAGACCCCTTTCTCAATACTTTTTAGACCACAGCAAATTTATAGGTATAGCCACTTACGTACTGGACATAAAAGAATGCCTGAATTCTCATTGGAGTGTAGTAGAGTGAACCACTGTTCAGTCTGCCACATGTCTCTAAGGGTAATTTCATGCTTTGACAGTGTGCTGTCACTTTACAACAGGGGAAGTTGCCCTCAAATTGGCACACACCAGGAATGTAAATTTGTCACACGTTAAGAGTCTGGAGAAAAATAACCAAACTTAAGAAACTTTGAACTGTTCTGCCCTCTCTTCACCTGATGCGAAAATCAATGCACTGTTATTGTAAGAACTAGTCTGTAGAATGTAGCTACCAAGTTAAGCCTAATGCCCCTGCTTTTCAATAGTTTACAGACCATACACACTGAACATCCAGCAAATTGACCTATCAATATAAAACAGTCCAGGTAATAGTAGCATCACCTGGCGAGGAATAACTGCTAGTCAGACGCATGTACAGTGCATTTTGTATCAGTTGGAGTGCTATCCATGTGTAGAATGGGGAATGGGCACGATCTGAGTTTTCAAGGGCAGATTGTGATGGCTCAGCACAAGCAGTTTGGAAACTGCACAGTCTGTCAGGTGTTCGATGAATGCTGTGGTGAGTCTTCAACAAGTGACAAAACCAAGGTCAAACCCCCACATCAGACATCGTGAGGTTGGGTTGCCCCCTCATTACTGCGTCGGATGTCATAGGCTGGGCAGACAGATAAAACAGGACAGGCAGTGAACTATGGTGGAAATAAAATCAGATTTATGCTGGCCAGAGTACAAGTGTGTCTACATTCACAGTGCACTAAACACTCCCAGTGATGGGCCTCTGCAGTCGGCGACCGATGCATGTACCAGTGTTAACACCACAATATCGGTTACTACAGTGGAAATGGGCACATGACCGTCGGCACTTGATGTTGGCACAGTGGCAGAGCATTGCATGGTCTGATTGTGCCAATGGGAGGGTGTGAATCCGTCTTCCAGGGGAACAGCTCCTTGACACCAGTACTGTGGGATGGAGACAAGCTGGCAGTGGCTCCATTATGCTCTGGAGAATATTCATGTGGGTATCTGTGTGTCCAGTGGAGTTTGTGCAAGCCACCATGACAGCCAAAGAGTACCATACGCTGATTGCAGACCATGTACAGCCTTAATGACAATCATGTTTCCCGACTGCATTGGCATATTTCAACAATATTATACGCCATACCACGAGGCCAGGAGTGCGACGGAGTAGTTACAGGAACACAGTGCTGAGCTCCAACACGGACGAGCTGCCGTCTGCCCCCCCCCCCCTTCCAACTCTCCAGATCTGAACTGAACATGGTGTCTGAGCTCATCACACCCCTTCCAGGAACTGACAGAAATTAGATGACTTGTGCATGCAGATGTGGCGCCAACTCCATCCAGCAACCTACCAAGACTTCATTGCTTCCTTGCCATGACGCATCACCAAAATGCTGTTTATTAGGTACACGTAGGTGGTCATAATGTTTTGGCTGATCATTGTATATCTATTCTAAGTTAATATGGGAATAAGTATTTACAAGAAATAACGGGACCAAACATATTTTGATTGTATTCAGTTTCTAACCTTTTATTCTCCATCAAACAGAATTGCATTTTCTCTCCCATAATTTTTACTTTGTTCTAAACTTTGAATTCAAAATCAAATATTCTGTGGTCAGTAAGAAATATAAGATCATAGTTTATTCAGCTCTTAATGAAAGCAACATTTTTATATGTATTACACTTATTATTTACTTAGCTTGATATCTTCTCATACATTTTTAAACTTTACACCATGTACATCCAGAGTTGCATTCCAAACGTACAATAATTCCAGCCCCAAAGCAAGGAGGTGTGCAATTGCTTCTTGGGCTTGCGTAATAAGGTGGACTGGAATTGGAGACTTGCGTTTTCAGTGAAGGAATAGTGAGCAACACGATATATTGAAACAGAGAAGGAAAATGTGGGGGAAAAAAACTAGATTTGGATGGGAAACAGGACATGATGTATCCTCCACCACACACCATGTTGGGGCTCAGTGAGTATAGATGTAGAAGAAAACAATTTATCTTTTAATAGGTACTAAAAATATTGCCACAAATTCTGTAATCTAAAACAGCTTAAGATATTCCAGTCTCTTCATTTACATATTACGAAATTTTGTGAACATATTGGAACACTGCACTACAGCAATCATGTTGTTGTTGTTGTTGTTGTTGTGGTCTTCAGTCCTGAGTCAGGTTTGATGCAGCTCTCCATGCTAACATCCTTCTGAATCTGCTTAGTGGATTCATCTCTTTGTCTCCCTCTACGATTTTTACCCTCCACGCTGCCCTCCAGTACTAAATTGGTGATCACTTGATGCCTCTGAACATGTCCTACCAACTGATGCCTTCTTCTAGTCAAGTTGTGCCACAAACTTCTCTTCTCCCCAATCCTATTCAATACCTCCTCATTAGTTATGTGATCTACCCATCTAATCTTCAGCATTCTTCTGTAGCACCACATTTCGAAAGCTTCTATTCTCTTCTTGTCCAAACTATTTATCGTCCATGTTTCACTTCCATACATGGCTACACTCCATACAAATACTTTTCGAAACGACTTCCTGACACTTAAATCTGTATTCGATGTTAACAAATTTCTCTTCTTCAGAAACGCTTTCCTTGCCATTGCCAGTCTACATTTTATATCCCCTCTACTCCGACCATCATCAGTTATTTTGCTCCCCAAATAGCAAAACTCCTTTACCGCTTTAAGTGTCTCATTTCCTAATCTAATTTCCTCAGCATCACCCGACTTAACTTGACTACATTCCATTATCCTCATTTTGCTTTTGTTGATGTTGTTCTTATATCCTCCCTTCAAGACACTATCCATTCCGTTCAACTGCTCTTCCAAGTCCTTTGCTGTCTCTGACAGAATTACAATGTCATCGGCGAACCTCAAAGTTTTTATTTCTTCTCCATGGATTTTAATACCTACTCTGAATTTTTCTTTTGTTTCCTTTACTACTTGCTCAATGTACAGATTGAATAACATCAGGGAGAGGCTGCAACCCTGTCTCACTCCCTTCTCAACCACTGCTTCCCTTTCATATCCCTCGATTCTTATAACTGCCATCTGGTTTCTGTACAAATTGTAAATAGCCTTTCGCTCCCTGTATTTTACCCCTGCCACCTTCAGAATTTGAAAGAGAGTATACCAGTCAACATTGTCAAAAGCTTTCTCTAAGTCTACAAATGCTAGAAACGTAGGTTAGCCTTTTCTTAATCTAGCTTCTAAGATAAGCCGGAGGGTCAGTATTGCCTCATGTGTTCCAACATTTCTACGGAATCCAAACTGATCTTCCCCGAGGTCGGCTTCTACCAGTTTTTCCATTCGTCTGTAAAGAATTCGCGTTAGTATTTTGCAACTGTGACTTATTAAACTGATAGTTCGGTAATTTTCAAATCTGTCAACACCTGCTTTCTTTGGGATTGGCATTATTATATTCTTCTTGAAGTCTGAGGGTATTTCGCCTGTCTCATACATATTGCTCACCAGATGGTAGAGTTTTGTCAGGACGCTCTCCCAAGGCTGTCGGTAGTTCTAATGGAATGCTGTCTACTCCTGGGGCCTTGTTTCAACTCAGGTCTTTCAGTGCTCTGTCAAACTCTTCACACAGTATCAAATCTCCCATTTCATCTTCATCCACATTCTCTTCCATTTCCATAATATTGCCCTCAAGTACATCGCCCTTGTATAGACTCTCTATATACTCCTCCTACATTTCTGCTTTCCCTTCTTTGCTTAGAACTGGGTTTCCATTTGAGCTCTTGATATTCATGCAAGTGGGTCTCTTTTCTCCAAAGGTCTCTTTAATTTTCCTGTAGGCAGTATCTATCTTACCCCTAGTGAGATAAGCCTCTATATCCTTACATTTGTCCTCTAGCCATTCCTGCTTAACCATTTTGCACTTCCTGTCGATCTCATTTTTGAGACGTTTGTATTCCTTTTTGCCTGCTTCATTTACTGCATTTTTATATTTTCTCCTTTGATCAATTAAATTCAATATTTCTTCTGTTACTCAAGGATTTCTACTAGCCCTCGTCTTTTTACCTACTTGATCCTCTGCTACCTTCACTATTTCGTCTCTCAAAGCTACCTATTCTTGTCAATTGTTCCCTTATGCTCTCCCTGAAACTCTGTACAACCTCTGGTTTAGTCAGTTTATCCAGGTCCCATCTCCTTAAATTCCCATCTTTTTGCAGTTTCTTCAGTTTTAATCTACAGTTCATAACCAATAGATTGTGGTCAGAATCCACATCTGCCCCTGGAAATGTCTTACAATTTAAAACCTGGTTCCTAAATCTCTGTCTTACCATTATATAATCTATCTGAAACCTGTCAGTATCTCCGGACTTCTTCCATGTATACAACCTTCTTTTACGATCCTTGAACCAAGTTATGCTCTGTGCAAAATTCTACCAGGCGGCTTCCTCTTTCATTTCTTACCCCCAATCCATATTCACCTACTATGTTTCCTTCTCTTCCTTATCCAACTATCGAATTCCAGTCACCCATGACTATTAAATTTTCGTCTCCCTTCACTATCTGAATAATTTCTTTATCTCATCTTACATTTCTTCAATCTCTTCATCATCTATGGAACTAGTTTGCATATAAACTTGTACTACTGTGGGAGGTGTGGGCTTCGTGTCTGTCTTGGCCACAATAATGCGTTCACTATGCTGTTTGTAGTAGCTTACCTGCACTCCTATTTTTTTTTATTCATTATTAAACCTACTCCTGCATTACCCCTACTTGATTTTGTATTTATAACCCTGTATTCACCTGACCAAAAGTCTTGTTCCTCCTGCCACCGAACTTTGCTAATTCCCACTATATCTAACTTTAACCTATCCATTTCCCTTTTTAAATTTTCTAACCTACCTGCCTGATTAAGGGATCGGGCATTCCATGCTCCGATCTGTAGAATGCCAGTTTTCTATCTCCTGATAACGACTTGGTCTTGAGTAGTCCCCACCCGGAGATCCGAATGGGGGACTATTTTACCTCCGGAATATTTGACCCAAGAGAACGCCATCATCATTAAACCATACAGTAAAGCTGCATGCCGTCAGGAAAAATTACGGCTGTAGTTTCCCCTTGCTTTCAGCCGTTCGCAGTACCAGAAATCCGTTTTGGTTAGTGTTACAAGGCCAGATCAGTCAATCATCAAGACTGTTGCCCCTGCAACTACTGAAAAGGCCGCTGCCCCTCTTCAGGAAGCACATGTTTGTCTGGCCTCTCAACAGATGCCCCTCCGTTGTTGTTGTGCCTATGGTACGGCTATCTGTATCGCTGAGGCATGCAAGCCTCCCCACCAACAGCAAGGTCTATGGTTCATGGGGGTGGGGTGGGGTGAGGTGGGGGTGGGAGACCATGTTGCTATTGACATTATCATACTCAATGAATGTATTTTTAATTTAATTACTGCTGGACAAGTATCAGCACACATGCCCATCAACAGTTGCATCAGCATTACAAAAAACAAAATATCTAAGAATCAAAGTAGGGAATGTTAGATCCCTGAATCGTGTATGTAAGTTAGAGAATTAAAAAATGGAAATAGATAGGTCGAAGTTAGATAGCATGAATTATTGAAATGCAGTAGCATGAAGAATAGGACCTCTGATCGGCTGAATACATGTAATAATGAATTAAAAAGAATGAACATTAACAGCATAGTGAGCACATTATCTAACCAATATAAATACAGAGCAAACAACTACGGAAGTATGCTTTTAAAGCCTACTATCCCCGCAGATGATGGGATTTTAAAGAAATTATTCACAAGTTGAGTGAGACAAAAATTGAAAGATGATGAGGCTGCATTCAACTGTAGGAAAAAGAAAAGAAGAGAAGAAGGAGTAACAGAACATGGACTAGCTGAGAGAAAGGAAGAGGAAGCTGCTTGGTAGCATTTTGCGCAGAAAACAATTTTCTTATTGCTAACACTAACTAACAATCAGGGAAGAAGGTTGTCCAAGTGGAGAGACCTGAAGGGTTTCATTATTAGATCCCAAAAGCCACATTTTAAACTGGAAAACATTTCCAGATGGAGAGAGGGACCCAGGACATAATTTATTGATAATTTTATAATAGATTAAATTGAAATTTCTGAATTTGAAGAGATGGGATATGGATAAATTGACAGAATGAAAGGTTGCTGAAAGTGTCAAAATAACCATTAGGCGTCTATTACCTGAAACGGGGAAAGGAATACAATAGAAGGCTAATGAATAGCTGTGGGAGATTAAATAGTTAAGGCAGCAGAGGGTCAATTATTTTTTTAAAAAAATTAGGTGAAAGGAATTACAGACAGCTAAAATATGAGTGACACGGTGTACGAAAGTAAAGCAAGGATAGCTATAGGAAAAATGCAAAGCTGTAGAAGCATCCATGACTATGGGATTGATATGTGCACCCTACAGGAAAATTAAAGAAACATTTGGAGAAAAAAAAGGAACATCTGTATAGAAAGCTGGTACTAAACAAAGACGGTATGATTGATAGGTGGAAGGAATAAATGAGGTGTGATCAAAAAGTAACAAGAGTTTTTTTAATTTTGTGGACTTCGACATCCTATTTTCAGATCTTTTCTTTTTTTATCTTGGTAATACACATCTGATGATGTCTGCATATCCTTTGGGTCATGCCAATTATTCCTGATGTTTTGGGCATGAAAAGTGTAGCAGCAAAGTTTGTCCTGAAATTGTTGAATTTCAACCAAAACCAATGTTGCGTAGACATTGCGGAAGTTGACAAGGCTCCAGAACTTCTAAGGAAAGATATAATAGGTGTCGAAACCAATGTCCAGTCATCCCAATGGAAACTGCCTGAATAGCCAAGATCGAAAATATTGACAAGTTTGATCACATGTGGTGGGTCTCCTCACTGTTTCCTTCCGTTACAATGGGATAGTGCATAATGAGTCCATGCCTTATGGTTGCATGGTGAGTAAGGAATCCTAATGTATTTTACAGGCTATAAGACATTTTTTTCTTCAAAAAATTGCCTCAAAAATTCAGGTGTGTCTTAATATTCAATGTGCTAAAAACACTGGCTCCTCCTGCCCCACCATCACAAACCCAGAACACTACCTAGCATACAGTGTCATTGCAGTCTATGGTACCAGTGAACTGTAATTGAAAGTGATTTGTTTTCTTTGTAACAGTACAATATTCTTGTTAGTAGCTAGTTTCATGATGGAAAAAATAAGTATGATGAGGGCTGTAATTTGAAAGTAATAGCATATGTAGAAGAACATGGAAACAAGAGTAGCTGAACAGCATTTCTGCCCTCCATTAACAGAAAAAAATTACCATTTGTGATTGGTGGGCTAGTAAAGAACTGTAAAAATGAACACTAAATGTGCAAATAGAAAACTGAATGTAAACTGGCCAAAACTAGATGATAATGTATTGAAATGGTTTCAAGGACACTGTCAAAATGGCATTGGGACTAATACAAAAATGATTCAAATACACACTTGTAAGCTAGCGTTACAGAGGAACTTAACAGACTTTAATGGTGGAGTTGGTTGATGCTAGAGGTTTATGAATTGTTAAGGACTTAACATGCAGAACAAAACCAAAATACCTCAGAAAATGCCACAGGAGTACAAAGAGAAAATATTATCTTTCTATCACTTTATTATTCAACATTGACAGAAAAGCCGTGTGGAATTAAGCCAAATAGCAAACATGGATGAAACTCCTCTGACATTTGATGTGCTGAGTAACAGAACTGTTGCCAAGAAAGGTGCTAAAACTGTAACTATAAAAACAAGTGGACTTGAAAAAAAATGCACTACATTGTTGTCCTTTCATATTGTGCTGACAATACTAAACTTAATCCAATGATTCTTTTCAACCAGGTGGTGGTTTTCATATACATGGCAAGGGTTGGATGGACTAGACTGGTATGAAATTTTGGATTAACAGAGTGTGAGAGAGAAGGAAAGGCGCTTTATTGAAGAAGAGTTCTCTTCTTGTGCTAGATCAGTTGAGAAAGAGAGAGAGAGAGAGAGAGAGAGAGAGAGAGAGAGAGACGTACAGAGCTTGCTGTTATTCCAGGAGGACTGACTTCACAATCGCAACCTCTTAATGTCTCAATAAATAAACCATTTGAACTGTGTATGAGAGAGGAATGGAATAGATGGATAATATGATTGATGAAACCCAACATGTGTCAATGGATAAAAAGAGTCATGGTCTCAAGTAAGAGAAGACATTCCTGTTAAATCTTTCAAGAAGTGCAGCATAAATAATGCTCTTGGTGGCAGTGAAAATCATTTGTTATATGAAGAGGAGAACAATGATGGAAGAAGGAGAGAGAGAAAGCAACTGACGAGATTCAGGGATTTTAAAGGTCACTTCAGTTTTATAATATAAGTAACTTTTCTAGTCTGGCTTTGCAATCTCTCAAAAAAATTGGAAAAAATGTAATTTTTTAAAAATTGCTTCAGGGTTAAGGTGTCTTATAGTCCATAAAATGCAGTACCTGGAAGTTAAGTGCCATTTATATGAAGCAATCCAAAGTAAACGACCAGAACTGTGGCAAAACCACTTGTGGAAATTGCATCTTGATAATGCTCTCACTCATACCTCAAAGATAGTTCATGATTTGTTGGCAAAAAACGAAACTTATGTTGCCTTGGCCACTGTATTCGCTGGACATGGCCCCCTGTGACTTCTTTCTATTTGCGAGGTTGAAGAGAACTATGAAAGAACATCATTTTGAGATAAAACAGAATTGCTGAAGGAGCTAAACACCATAACAAAAAGTGAGTTCCAGAAGTGATTCCAAGATTGGAGAAACTGCTGACAAGTGTGTGATATCTGAAGGGGTTTACTTTACAGGGGACAAAGTTGATGCTGATGAATAAATAAAGGTTATTTATGAAAAACAAAAATTCCTGTTACTTTTTGATCACATCTTGTATAGGAGAGCTATATAAAAAAGCCTGAAAATATTATTGAAAGGGAAAAGGAAATGTTTGACAATGAAATGGGGGATGCAATACTGAGAAGACGATTTGACAGAGCATTGTAAAGTCTAAGTCAAAACCAGGCACCTGGAGTAAAAAAAAAATGTGACAAAACTATTCCACCTTATATCCAAGGTATACCTTAGTCCTCAAGTAAATGTAATAATTCCAATTCCAAGGAGGACAGTTTCTGACAGGTGTGAACATTACTGAACCGTTATGGTTGTATATTACAGACAAGATTATTTCCATTTTTTTATCAGTTTGGGTCCCAGAGAAATGAGGGAACATATGAGGTGATGCTGATCCAACAACTTATCTTAGAATATAGGTTGAAGAAAGGCACACCCTCTTTTACACGACTAGTAAATTTTGAGAGAGCTTTTAACAGTGTTAACTGGAATACTCTCTTTGAAGTTCTGAATTTAGCAGAGAGCTACAACTTGTACAGACACCAGACTGCAGTTAGTAGTGTTTACAGACATGAATGGGAAGTAGTGGTGGAGAAGGGAGTTACACAGGATTGCAGTTGACACCCCATGTTATGGCTGTGCATTGACCAAGCAATAAAGGGAACTTGAGTTCAAGAAGACAAAATTTTTAAAAGGTTCGTTTCTATTAGAGACAGAAATGGACTTGAAAAATCAGTTATGCACAATGATAGTATCTTGAAAAGAGAATATCAGCAAAAGTAATGGAATTAAATTGGGTAATGCCAAGAGAATGAGACATTAAAAGGTGACGACCTGTTTTACTGTTTGAGCAGAAATAACATGCTGGCCAAAGTAGAGAGAGTGTAAAATGCAGATTTATTATAGCACGAAAAATGTTTCTGAAAAAGACACATTTTAACACCCAGTATAAATTTAAGTTTTAGGAAGTTGCTTCTGAAAGTACAGTACGAAGTGTAACGTGTGGAAGAGAAATGTGTATGATGAACAATTAAGAAGTTAATAGGAGCTTTTGAATCTTAGTGCTACAGAAGAAAGCTGAAGGGTGTAGTGTGCATTTAATGAGGTGGTATGATTTAGGAGAAAATATTTTTAGGGTACCGCTTGACTAAAAAAAAGGGACACAGTCAGAGGCATCTAAGTAAAAATCGTTGAGGGAGACCAAGGCTTGACTCGAGTAAACATATTCAAAAGGATTTATTGTAGTTAGAAAGAGGAAGGGTCTTACACAGGAAAGACTAGAGTGGAGAGCTGCATCAAGCAAGTCTTCCGGCTAAAGACCACATCAACAACATATTTATTCTGCATCTCTGCCTTTCAAATCTATTTTACCTTAAAGGCCTAGGGACCACATTGGATATCACTGGGAAAAGATGGATACTGCTTTGTAAGGCTAGGTGATACTGCCAATTACCTGTGTAAGTAATGTTTTACCAGAAGCATTCAGATGCAAACCAAACCACATATTATGCAACCAAGTGAGGGGACATAATGCATCAGTCGTAGCCATAATCACCTTACACCACCTCCTCCCTCTCCAACAATTTATGAAACTGCAGCTTAACTGTTCTAATTATCCTTCTACTTTTTAAATATTGTAATTTATTTCGCTGGTGAACTGCCTTTTTAAAACACAAGTTTGATCACTTTTCTACATTTATATTACCAGATACTGCTAATGATACAGGTGTGTGTGTGTCATAAAAACAAATTGCTATGGGAAACATTTCAGGTTCAAGATAATGAAAAAACAGAAGCTACAGAATTTTGGAACTTCCATGTATAACACACTAGGGAATATTTTAAATAATGCACCACGATGGAAGCATCAGATCGAAATGAAATTTGTTAGACAATGATGCAGATGCAAGATTCCCTTGATCCCAAAATTGAGACATGTAAACAAATAGACAGTACAAATAGACAAATACAATGCAACATCAGTAACACATTGGACCACCTTTGGCTGCAATATGTGTTGCTACATGGTCTGGCATCGAGCTGATTAGACATTTGATGTTCTGAGGCAGATTGATCCAAAAATCTTGAACAGCCACCTCCAAATAATGTACAGAGTGACAACGGCATCTACCATTTCAGCTAGTCCCACAAATGCTGTATAAGGGACAAGTCCGCAGAGCAGGCCAGTCATGGAAAGGTTTGAACATGATGTACGAAGTCATGAGCAACTCACAGTGTATGAGGATGAGAATGTTGCAGGAAAAGTGCCCCTGGTAGACTATGTAGAAAAGGTCCAACATCAGGCTGAAGAATGTCAAGTCAGCATAACACCGACCCATTAAGGTTCCACATATCACAATTTTAGTCATACCATTACACCAGCTGTGTGGGTGGAATTGTACTGTTCACCACATCCGTATGCAGTTATATGCCCCCAAAACAAATTGGAATTCCTCACTATACACTATGTTTTGCCTGTCTGTGGCAGTCCACATTGTTCTGGCTCAGCATCACTGAAGATTGAGTCGATGATGTCTCAGTGTTAACAGCAGTACATGACAAGGGTGCCTGGATATCATTTGTGGAACATCTGGCACCTTTACATCTGCTTTTATCATGAAGTGAGTCACTGTAGTATCCACGATTGCTTGCCCCACAATCCTTCAACCCTCTCATCGTCGTCTTTCGGGTTGCTCCAGACCCAGTATGTTGTGTGTGCCATCTCGTGGCCACTGCTCCCATCATCATCATCATCATCATCATCATCATCTGTTGGACCTCTACTTAATGATTGTCGACCTGACATATTGACCAACCTGCAGTTTTCATGCCAATGATTAGGTCCCTCTCAAACTGGCTGTACTGTGAGAAATGTAATTAACATGTCTACCTGGCATTCTGGGCCTACTAATGTCATCTCTGAGTTGGGATGAGATTGTAACATGTATTACTTGCCCACTATGTGCCATTTAAATAGGGCCCCTTGCCTAATTGCACTGTCACTGTGGACATTTTTACCATTCTTCTCTGGGTGAGCTATTTTCAGTGTTCCGCAGTTTATATTTCACAGCCAGCCATCACTTGCATAATGTGGGAGTACTGCCACTCCACGTTAATAAACTATTTTTTAAAAAGAATTTTGCCCTTATAAGCTATCTTTTGCCTGTGTAACTACCATAACAGTGTCTGCACATAAATTACTACTTTACCGCTATGATGGAAAACAGGATTGTTTTGTTTCTGTGTTTATAGCATCCAAAAATATCTTAATTTCACAGTAGTGCTCCATGTTTTCTTGATTTGTCTGAACTGATGTTCCTAAATGTGTGTTTTGATGTGGACTTTGTGTCTTAATAGTGAAAGAAACACCTTTTAGTCCAATGAGCGTATACTTTTTGCATTTATCAAACGCCTTTTTAAATTCAAAGCCAGTAACAGTTTCTAAATTAAACTCTTCTCAGCCTCCAATTTCTACATGCATATGAAACAAACTGCATCCAACAGTGTTACAACCAGTTTATGTTCCTGGCCTTGAGGCCAAGATGTTTCCACGCACTCCACTAAAACAAAATACTCTAACAGTTGCCTCTGCTCATCACTCAAAACACCACCACTTTGGTGGTACAATGCATGGAAGGAAACTGATTTAACAATTCTGATTCTATAGTATTTTCCTGTCAGTTGTTTTTCCAGTCCTCTATTAGAGTGGAAAGCAATCTATAATTTAAAATCAAAGTTGTGTTATTTAAAAATGTAATGGAAGATCCTAAGTGGAATACAAATATTAAAAGGAGAAAAGTAACTATTCACTACACAGATGAGTTGTTGATCAGTTGATACACACCTAAATAAGCACGAGTACACTGCTGAGGTCTCTGACATATCATGCTCTGCACTGCAGCTCAACTGGGATCAGGGAATTGTTTTGGTGTGAGCTGGTGAGAGGAGTGGTGGATGACAACTGAGAGGGAGATGTATCAAGAGACAGGATAGAAATGTGGCACTAGTGCACATGCCCTGGTGCAAGAAGGGGAGTTTTATTTGACACACAAGGAATTGGAGGAGTTGAATGGCGTAAGGGGATAGAAAAGAGCAAGAGGGAGATTAGAAACTGCTAAATGAAATGGGGGCAGAGAGAGACCTAGGTTTATGGGCACGGGTCAGTGAAGATTAAGGCCAGGAGGGACTGAAGGCTGTGTTGTAAGGGCAATTCCAATCTATTTAATTCAGAGAAGCTGCTGTTCAGGGAAAAGATCTGTGGCGTGTTGTTAAACAGCCACTGAAGTTGAGTATGTTCTGCTCGGCTGCATGCTCCAGCACTAGGTGGTCAACTCTGCTCTTGGCCATCAGTTGGTTGGGGATTAAGGGACTAAACAGCAAGGTCATCAGCCCCTTGATCCAGGAGTAGTTCATCCACAAGACATCCACCAAGTACATGTTCTGAGGATGAAAGTACGTATGAGCAGTAAGACAGAGGCATTGAAGGCAACACTGATGTCAGAGCTGAGAAAGAATTTACGGAGAAGTGTATGTATCAGGCTGGTACGTAAGTCAGAGCAGACAAGGGGTCTCCCAGAGACCATCCAATGGCAAGAAAAGCCGAACTCTACATCCTAATCCAACCAGCCTGATGAAGGGTGTAAAGTTACAGAGCAACGAATGCCTTCCAGTCAGCAGAGTCAGAATAGTAAAAGTGAGAAGGCAAAAAAATGGGCGATGGGAGTCATCCCACCTACTCCTGCCCCACTGTAGTCAAGACTTTAAACTCCCACCATTCAACAAAGACCTCTAAAACAGAAAGTAGGGTACAAAAACTACCATCCATGAATTGTCTGACAGCATTTGAGACAAAGAATTTTGAAGGCCACACTCAGCACTGAGGGCCTAAAGAAAGGGGCATTCCACCAGGATATAAGCAACTGTTTGTAAGGCACCACAAGTACAATGTTGGGGTGGCTCATTATGTAAAATGAAACTATGAACAATACAGGGGTAACATAGAATGGTGGATTCCTTTCACGGGGAACAAAGAAGAATGGCATGCAGCAGTAGTCTTCTTGATAGTGTGGAGATTGTTAGTGGGTGCAGTAGCTAACCACGTCATTCCATCTCTGAGTGAGCAAAGGTCTTATTTGCCATGCAAATCTGCACTTAGGATCAGCAAAGTAAATGGGGGGCGGCAGCGGCAGGTAATCGCCCCTCTAGCCAAAAATGGTTGGTCAGTTCATTCCCTCGTTCCCTGTGATACCCATATGACTTAGGACACACAAAGACAACTGAGCAAGAAGGTCTTAAATAGTAGAGACCAGCAGGTGAAAAGAGTAACCCACTACATATTAAGACCTGGCCACAGGAGACCTGTTTGATAAAGCGGAGGGCTCTGTTAACAGCTATCAGCTCAGCTGTGAAGACACTAAATGTTCCCGGCAACAAATTGCGTTCCTCACAGACACAGACACAGACAAGCATATTGTGTCTTATCCACAATTTTAGAGCAGACAGTGTAAAAGATGGGAGCACAGAAACTCCTGAAGAACAGAGTATAAGAGATGGGGGTGACATGCTTTATAACATAGAAAAATATCTATCCTAATTTATGGCTTGGGCACCAATCAAAGGAGGCATGCAAGGAAACTTGGGGAGCAAATTCCAGGGAGGTGAGGTGGAGATTCTGGCAAAGAGTTGCAAGGCGCAATCCTACTGGTAATACCACGAGGGCAAGTATCAGGAGGTGATGCCCCTCGTATGCGATAGGAATGAGATTGTTGGATGAGGAGGAAATAGTCAAATGGTGACCGCATAGGAAACAAGAAGTTGATACCATCGGAACTAAAGAGGTAAGGACACAGCTTCAGCAAGGAGAATGTATACAGTGCTAGTCTGGAAGGCACCAATGGCCAAACTCCATGATGATGGGCTGGGTCTAAATTTCAAAGCAGAAAGCACTAGGAGATATAGGAGATATGGGCAAGAAAGCAGACAGCATTAACCTTCCATGTGAACTAGTCTTAAGTTGGTGAATATGGGCAGCCAAGTCAGTTTCTTATCAAAAAGGAGCCCCCCCCAAAAAAAAAAAAAAAAAAAAAAAAAAAAAAAAAAAAAAAAAAAAAAAAAAAAATAATATTTACTATGCAACAATTACAAGTGCTGGATACCCAAGTAGGGTTCCGAGTCAGGATGGAACATGGTATGGTGGCGAAACTATGACCCTTTTTTGCGGGAGAGAAGTGGAAACCATGGGAAAGAGTCCACACAGAGGCCCATCACATGACAGCTTGAAGCTGGCATTCAGCCAGGGCTACTGAGTGGGAACTGCAACAGATGCAAAAGTCATTGAAAGACAGCGAAGGGCTGACATACGACCTGATAGAGGTCACTAGCATTTAATGGTGATGAAGAGCGTGACATTCAGGCAGCACCATGTGGGATACCATTTTCTTCGACCTGTGGAGAGCTGACTAAAGTGCCAACTCTAACCTGGAGCAACCAACAAATTTGGTCATTCCACACACAACAGGATAATATCTATAGATACCAGACAGAGAATAATGTTAATCAATTTGTTTTCTATCAAGCTGATAATAAATTATAAGATAATATATTTTGAATAAAATCAACATGTGCACAATTAAGTTATCTGATGTCTGAAAATGACCATTTGCTGAAGTTTCATTCTATCATGTATATAATGTTAAGGATTTATGCCTTATTGTAACAAGAACACTGGATTTTGCATCACAACTCAATATATTCCCTTACCTGCTCGTAATCATGACCAATGAATGTATGGTCAGGGAAGGGTGAAAAGTCTTTAATCACCCATTTGTCAGTACTCTTGTCCTTTTTCTTATACAATATTGAAAACCATACCACAGATTAACGCACACAGTCATAATGCTCCTGCTCATTCTTGTTACACACTTCGACAGCAGTGTTCCAAGTGGACGGAAAGTTATATTTCTGAATACAATGTCATGAGTGTGAACAGCATTGTTTACATTGATTTCAAACAGTTTTTGGAAAAGGGAGTATCTGGAGTACCATAAAACTCAGCACTAAATAAAAAATGACACCAATCTGTCTTTATTTAGGTGCCTAAACACCCTGAAGGGTATGAAACAGTATATTACAGAGCAGCTTATTTACGATTCTCTTGTGACTTATAGTTGTTTACTTAAGAATGTCATTTTCTTTTACAAACAAAAAGTGGCTAGTAAACAGCAAAAGACACTATCTTTCATCATATATCTACTCAACAACTACACTCCCAACAAATCGGTGAATGTGGAGCATCGGAAACTTGTATGAAATGCAATACTTATTTACATGGCAAATTAGACCCCAACTGTAGCTGAGGGGGGAGGGGGGGGACCACACATATTTGAATGATAAACATCAGAAGCAATAGAAGGTCCCCCCCCCCCCCCCACACACACACACAAAAGAAACCAATTCCACAATTTTTGCTACATCTGAACCGTGAATGGCAAGAACCTTAAACACATTTGCTTCTGAAGCACAAGTTGCTACACTTACAAAAATGTTTGTGTCTTAGAAAGTCGAGTGAAATGTAAGAATGTGCAAATCTTAATAATCATGTGAAATTGTTGTGTGTCAAGGAAAGTGCCTATCATAATAACAGACAATAGAAATGTATGTTGCTCAAGCATGAAATGTGTGTTTATATTTTCTTGCTTCAGCAGAGTAAGCTGCAATTATACACACAGTCAATGTATCTTCATGAATAACTTGTAGCTTTGTCACTGATATCTTGTGAGATTTAAACTTAAGTGTTTATATTATTATTTCACCAGCTTTATAATGTGTACAGTATATGGAACAGCAGATAAATTCAAACCATCATATGCAACTGCCTCTTACACAGCGTGTCACAATTTTATATTACTGAGTGGGTTACAAATTCCCAACATGCTTGAAAAGAACAATGTGCCAAATTTGCAATAAATAGCGTTTTAAACAGCTTAAACTGAAATGATTTCCTTTACAAATTATGTCACTGAATTGGTGATTTTATGTTTATGTCACAATCTACCAATATTTTACGGATGCTTGGAATGCAAAAATGTAAGAACTACTTTGTTAATGAAGTAGAAAAAATAATTAAAAACAATCAGTCCAATGGCTGGCTTCTCACCACTAGGGGCACTAATGCCGTTCCCGTTATCTAATGGTAAAAATTTTCACAGCAGTGCGTGTAACGACTGGATATGGTGGATTGGCCGTACAATGAATGCCACTTGATGCAAACAATGAACAAATGTCACATTAAAGCAGTTTTAGTCCTAGGATAAACACTTTGAGGAACACACTCAAAGGAAATGTGATCCACCATGATAAAAACTGAACACTGCCTCCTGCTTAAATTATTACAAAATTGTCATTGTATGTACAGTAAGTGAAAGCGGCAGGACACACACACACACACACACACACACACACACACACACACACACACACACACACACACACAAAAGTTATTAGGAGCATATCAATATAGGACATAAGGAATTACACAGTTTAAAATGACTGTTGCCATAAAACAAAACTATTTACATACATTATTTATTTTATGATAAAAATGAAAATCTAATGAAATCAACATCGATGTCAACACAACTCTTTTTGTGAAATTTATATGAAGCTGGTAAATTGAAACGCAGCTCTGCTAGAACTTCAGCTTTCATGTTCCAGTTTGAGGCTTTATTTAGGATGTATTCTCTTGTTGAGGTTTTATGAAGAGAATAAACTGCCTCACTGGCTAATTTCACAGCCACTTCAAGAAACTTAACATCTACACCTTGATTGCGTTTTGTACCAAATGGTGGATTCATAACGACAACATCAAACACTTTGTCAAAACATAGTGGCAACCCATTAGTCACATCACACTGCACTACATCAACATTTGTAAGTTCAAGTTCTGATATGTTTTGCGAAAAAATACTTAAAGCATCAGTATCTATCTCAAATCCCACACACTGTGCTGCATCAAGCATTGCAGCACCTGCCGAAAGAACACCACATCCGCAGCCCAAATCTGCTACCAACTTCCCTGTTATGTCTCCATAACAAGACTGCATTGTATATAGCATACGGCTACCGATGTGTGGAGAGGTCGCATATTGCTCCAGCCACACCTTTGGCTTTTCAAAAATGTCAATATCTTGAAGCCAAGATTCAAGTTCTTTTAATTTCAAGCACGCCATTTTACAATAGTTTATCTACTTGTGAAAGCGAGGAAGCACTGGTAGTATAAGGTTGCCAAATAGTGAATCCTGAGTAATAAAGAAACCAAATGACATGGAATTGGCTTGCTGCATAGCAACTCTCTGTGATGGAGAAAGCATATGGGCTTCAGCTGACATCGACGATGGCTAGAACAGAAAGAAAAGTTATCAGAGCTAAAGAATGTGAAGATCAAATATTTTTTAGCTAGCAAGTGTCTCAGGAAACTAGTGGCTCTTAACTTTTACTATAAGTTTGAATTACATATTTCAATTCTGCATCCATCAAACAGCAAAAATGTTAATCCATTTCTGTCTTCACAAGACACTAAGAATAATTCCAGTACAGTACTATGTGTTTTAAGTTAGATGTTTATTACTAACATTTGTTACTCCGACAGGTAGAGCACTGATTGAAGAGGAGTTAAGAGTAGGCGCCACACCTTGCTTCAAAAGCATCTGTTTCTTTAACTGGATTTCTTCAAGTATCTTCCTGCTTGCAAGATCTAAAAACATACAAGTACAAATTATTTTGATCATTATCAATGTTGAATAATGAACAAATTTCATACAGTATTAACTGTCTTATGAAAGTGGATTGGACTGATTGGTTAAGGGACCAAAACACTGGAAGAGTAACGTACCATAACCATTGGGTGGCAGAAAATAACCTCGCTGAAAATAACTGGAGGTCCACTGGGCTTGACAAATGGGGCTAGGTACACCTTCCACATCCAAACAGTGAACACCCCTGTCATTTTAAAAGGTTGGTAATATAGCTGAATCACCCCACCTGGGTGCCAACAAAATTCAGTGTTTGACTTTCAGATAAGCAACATTGTCTGACAAAATGTAAAACAAATTTCTACTGGATGTCACTTGCTAAATTTGCAGATAATGAGCCCACTGGCTTCATAGTTCACCTTACTGCAGTAAGGTGGGACAGCTTATTTAAGATCATACAAATGGGTCATTCTATTGTTGCGGACATGGCATCAGCACGGATTCCGAGTGGGACATTCTGTATGAAGGCATCCATGCAAATGTAGGATCTTTTACAGTACATAGCTTGCTGATGTTTGCTACAGCATACCACTCACTATGCCATGGCACTGGTATGTAATGGAATAGGGTCACCCTAAGCCAGGGCTGGTACCTTTATTTCCAAGGTGTCGTCTTTGGTGCTCTCCTTGACAAAATCATATGTGGTAACATGTTCAGGTATTTCAACATGGCTGAGGGTGCAGGGAGAAACGATTGGCCTTCTGGTGTTTTGAGTGAACAGTGGGTGTCATGGATAACATTAACTTACAGCTTTTAACTTCTCAAAGAGCCAGTCCAAAATTACAAAAGTCTAATGTGAGCAGCTGCTGATATACTGCAAAGCTGGCATAATGGCTACTAGTTCTGTATCAAAGACACTACATTCCTGTGATAGGGAGTGCTATTCACTGCTGCCTGTGTGTGTCAAGGCATAGACATTTTGGCCATCAATACAATGACAACCCTCAGTGTAGATAATTTCTTAACTCTGTTTTTTCACATAATGGCTGAGGAAAAATATAGGACTTTAATAATAAATTGCAGTGGTTGAGCAATGTCATTACTAGGCCTGATAAGATGTTGTGAAACATAAATAGTATTTAAATGAGTGAGAAAGATATTGGGAATAAAACTGGCTCTCCCAATGAGAAAAGAATGGCACAGTTTTCGCAATTTCTTCCAACACCCAGCTTATTAGTGCTGGACTGACAACCAAAAACTGTAACAGGCACTACAAACACAAGAGATAAGCAGTTGGATTCTCAGTTATTGAGCAAGTGTCCTGTGGACAAAAGATTATAAAATACAAACAAAAGCAAAAATTTCATAAAATTGCTTGTAGTTTCCAAACAGCAACAATGCTTACCCTTGTATATATTTCAATAATACATTGTTAGGCCTACATGTTATTTTTCAACACACTGCCCATAGCTTTCTTTCTGTTCAAATGCTCTTAGTTTGATTATGGTGATTGGCTGCATTCCCTCATTTTCTGTTGTTTCATCCTAGAATTTCCAGTATAGTAGCATCAACATTTTTATTCTTGTAATTAAGCAGTTCTGCAAGTTTACACAAAACCCATTTCCAGCTTCCATCCTTTCACTCATACTCTCAGATTATCATCACTGAATGAAAGTACTGAAGCATGCAACACCTTTCAGAGACTTGTTAGCAGTCATAGCCATATGACATTAAAACCTACGAATTTAACATTATTATATACTTTGCTTTCATTACAGTTAGTCCAAATGGTGTACCCTTTGTTTTCATTACTTCAGGCATAATCCGTATCACTTCAGGCAAGGGGTTACCTTCATAGGCTCGAATGTCATTGAATTTAGGAGCAAGTAAGAAAGATATATTTTTTTTGTTTTCTCCAAAAAAAATTCCTGCCCTGAGATACAGGCCTCCAAAGATGACACTGCAAACACCATTTTGAAGATGCAAATTTCCAAATTTTTATTAAAGATAATTTCTTTATGATTACAATGGATACTCTGTTTGGACATATATGTCAAAGTTCTTTTACTGTCACCTTTTGAATTTTTTTTAATTTACAGGATTTTTTAAAACAAAATGCCCGTTCAAAGTTAGATTTTCTTCTGTTGATTAGCACCTTGTAGTTTTATATTCTCTGTGAAGGAGAGCTTCCACTTTTACCTTGGACAGGTTTTATTTTTAAAAAATCTTTTTTTTCATTTCCAAGGGTAATGTATGTATTCACTAAAGTTGTTTCTTACTAATTTCCTTGTTACAATGTTTATTTCTGTTGTCTTTGTTGCAGTTATTTCTTTTCACTTTCATTGTTGCAGTTATTTCTTACACTTTGTTGTAGTTTCTTGCCAGTGTCTTTGTTGTGGTTGTTCATAGCAGGTTTCTGTATTCTAATTGTTCAGCGCTAATTTGCTTCCTGAAGAGGCTTATAAGAAATCTGAGACCATCCAGTCAGTTGTGTGTTTTTGTGAGGAATTTGCCAGTTGACACAGTTGCAGTTTGTTTTGGGAGAAAGACTGTTTGAAATGTTTTCTGACAGGGGCCACAGGAGAGTGAAGTGTGCTGACTATTTGAATATCCATAAAAGAGTGATACATAAGATAAAAAAACACAGACTGTTAGGTTGGGAAGAAGCGTTCTCATTTGAAGACACTCTTTCAAGGTGAAGATGTTTCCAGTGACGACTTTTTGTGTTCTAAATCTTTTGACTGAATAACAATGATAGTATCTGAACATCGTGAAGCCTCCCATGTTGCAGGTGAAGATTTTGCACCAATAAATAACATGAATCAGTCAACTGCAGAGGTAGGTGTCAGGCCTGTTAAGAAACCATGGGCAGTGAAGTCAAGTCATAAGCTCTATACATCAAGAAAACAAAGAAATTACTGAAGCTACAGATGAATACACTACGGCAAAGCTGACCACACTCTTTAAAGTAGGAATTCCATCTTCAGAAGAAAATGAACCAAAGCACTCTTACACCTCTTGCCAGGAGTTTTTCCACAAATGTCAATTCAGTTGTTTAATAGTGTGCATCCTACTGTAAAAAAAGGTGCAAGTTTTAACTAATATTCCAGAGACATTTTCAAAGAAAACAATTTTGAACCACATTCCATCAGTATCAAAGTGCATGGTAGACAAATCAAGAAATGTGAGGCCTGTAAAAGGAGTCTTTGGAACACCGGATCCTTATGTTCATCCTGTAGGAGCATACCAAGTATAAATAGTGCAGTCATCTTATCTGGAAGATAAATGGTACTGTTCTTACCAGAGTGCCAACAAAAAAGACACTAAACAGTAACAGTTGAAGGTCAAAACGTTGCGAAAGTGAGGAGGTACACGACTCGCAGTATTAAAGAAACTTTTGCAGTTTATAAGAGCAACTATACAACTTCACATATTGGAAGATCAACATTTTATGCACTACGACCTAAGTAGGTAGTTCCATACCCACCTAGAGATGTCTATTTATGTTTGTACTGCACGAATTTTGAACTTTGTGTGGTAACTTTGAAGAACTTACTGGAGCACGTGACATACAACACCTTGGTTGGGCGTGTTAAGTCATTAGTAGTCTGTGACGTAAAGCAAGTGACTTCTTTGTTTCAAGAATGCGGTGACTGCCCTGGAAAGGGAGGACTGTCTTTACAGATACTTGGCCTGGAAGACATAGCAGATAACTCTGCAGAAATTACATATGCGACATGGGAGGAAAATAAACTAATTAAGAAAACAAACTGTTGCCTTTGACAATTTCACTGATGAACTTGGTAAATAGTCAGTGAAAGCAGTAACACACCAGCATCTGAAGAAATTGCAACAACACATTGCAGAAGTAAAAGGGTGTGTACAGGCTGAAGAACTAGCCTATGTTTAGTGCTTCACTGTGAATTTGCTGAGAACTGGTCTGTAGTTCTCCCACAAGAAGTACAAAGCTATCATTGGAGTAATGACCAGGTTTCAATTTTTACAGGAGTGACATTTTCACAAGACCACAAGTGTTGCAATTATAAGTGATGACACAGGACGTGACTCAGCACATGCTTTGCTAGCAATGCACAAAATCCAACTGCAAACAGGGGCAGAGAAGATGATCATTATTTCTGATGGTGCTCCCAGTCATTTTAAAAATCGTTACCAGCTGTTTGAATTGAGTAATTTGCTTGTGCCAACTGACTGGGTATACAGTGCTACTGGTCACAGGAAGGGGCCTTGTGGTAGTGTGGAAGGCCTGCTGAAGCACCATGCTACAAAACAATCTTTCCAGACCAAATACAGCTGTGCTTCAGAATGCTGAGGATTTTTTGAGAGTCTTGAAATCTTACACATCCACAGCCCTCACTCTTTTGTCCAAAGAGGAAATCTAAGAATTCCATGGGCAGAAAAAAGAAGAATGGTCCAACCAAAGTACTCCTGTGACAGGAATTCAGAAGACACATTTTTGGATTAAAACTGATGGGCAAACTCATATTGCACGCACTTTAAAGAGCAAGAAAGAAGCACTTTAAAGAGCAAGAAAGAAGAAATTTTGTTCGTTCGGCCAACACCTCAGAAACAGCAGGATAATATTCAGATTCACAACCTGCGAAGGGGGATATTTGTGGGGTGCGTGTATGATGATGATTGGTGGATTGCAGAGATTATAGACACCAATTGTGAGTTAAATGAAATTGTAGTGAATTTTATGCTACCACATAGACCAGCTGCTGGATATAGGTTTCCAGCTGAAGGACAGCAACAACGCCGTCAGTGCTCACTTCCCGTTCACAATGTTTGGAAGATTTTTAGTGCTCCAGTTCCTATTGGTTCAACAGGAAGGCATCACTTTATACCAAATGAAGATACTGAAGCAATGGAACACACTTTTAGTTCATTGACTGGCTAATTCTGGTGCAAAACAGAGTGCACAGAAGTTGTATAAATTGAAACCTTTAAGTCTTTGGACCTTTCACACATATTTCGGGACCATTTAAAATGCTTGAAAAATGAGTCTCTTCCTCATCTTTCAAAACTATAATTATGTTAAATAATGTTTGATTTTTATGAGCCTGTTGTGTAATAATGTGGTAATAAAACAGATTTTATGTATCACAAAAATTTCAATTGTTTATAAAGCCTGTTCAACCAAAATATGAAAGCTCTCCTTTTCAGGGAATGTGGAACTATAGGCCTATGGTACTAATCAAAAGGGGAAAAAATAATAAAAAAATAATTTAAAAAATCAATATTTTATGGACTGGCATTTCTGAAACAAAATTTTTTCATAAATTATAAGAAGTTCAGAATGCTGTTGTAAAAGCACTTTGACAGATTAGCCCAAATGGAGGATTTCTTTGTAATCATAAAGCAATTACCTTTCAAATAACAAAAAACCAATAAAATATCTAGAACTGTTTCAGAGAAAGCAAAAAAGTGTTCCTTATTTAGTTCTTCATTTTAACGTATGCTAAATTCAATAACATCCGAGACTATGAAGGTAAGATTTTTCCTACCATGCCTGAATTGAAATGGACTATGCCTTCAGATTTCCATAGGTGCACTTCTATTTCTTGCAAAAATTTCAATATCTTCATGTGCACATATCTGTATGGATTTTATCGTAATTTAGTCTGTGGTTTGTGTTAAACTGAATCTCATTTCATTGTAGCAATAAAATTATGTGGTAAAGGGACAAGAACTGTGGAGAACTGGTACAGGGAATGATTGATGTCATTTATATAGGAGGGTATGATATGGGTAATATGCTGAAAGTGTTGGTCTACAAGATTAGACATTCTCTCAACAGGGGTACAATGACCGGACACAATGGGCATGCTGGGTGGTTGGTTTTATGGACTTTAGAAAGCATGTAGAAGGTAGGAGCGCAGGGGGAGTTCTGCATAGAGCTTAAGAATTAGAGGAGAGTCTCAATATCCTGTTGGATTTGGGTCACTGTGGCAGGATTTGTAGGTGGAGCAATCTAACAATTGGCTAAGTCCCTCTGTCAGTTGATCCCTGCAGGTCAAAACCACAGAGGCTGAGCCTTTGTCAGCAGGTAGGGTTATGTTTTTATGTGGTGGATTATGATTCATTCTGTAGATGTAAGGTTGGTTTCCATGTTAAGGGATTTGGAAAATGATGGTGAGGCAAGGTTTGGGATTAGTAAATTCTTCAATGTTCATAGGGGTGAGTTGAAGGGCAGTGGGATGCATCATGGTTGACTGGAGGAGTGAACTGAGTCAGACAGGGCTCAACATTGGCATTAGGTTGAGTGACAAGAGTTGGCATCAAAAAAGTGTTCCACTGTACGGATTGAGGAGGAGAGAAAATGTTAAACAATTCCAGTGTGACTGACTTTGAGAATGTGGCAAAAGACAAGGCCCCTGGAAAGGACCAATACTTTTGTGGGACTAAATGGCTTTTAGAGCAAAGCTTCACAACAGTGTTTAGGGACTGTTTAGGTTGGATTCTGTATGGCGGTGTAAGGTAGCTTGTGAGAGTGGTAAACAGCATAGGTCTGTGAGGCAGGGTTGTCAGCTATGAGGGGATATGAGGAAAGTTCTGAGGCTGTTTTAGCGGTGGTGGATAGTAGTTTCAGTGAGAGACATGAGATGCAGTAATTTGGGGCTGCAGAGAAGGAGAATTTTATGGCTGGAGAGGAGGCATTGGAAGGATGTTTGGGCCCGATTTACATGGTCTTGTGGAACAAGGTTAATGAGGGCTATGGACTGGCAAAATTTAGACAAATAGAGGTCATTATGAAAATTGGTTGCAGCCAGAGATGCTTAATTTGATTGGAGGGGGGGGGGGGGGGGGGGAAGAGATTCCATGAGCTCGGCAACAACTTGTGAACAGTATGTGGGGTTGGGTTCTGCCTACGGATAAGGAAACTTTTCTGTTTTTGTTCAGAAGGAAGGAACAAGGATCCATGCTGGAGGATAAAAAAAAGCGTAAAAACAAAAATTACATAAAAATGAATGGGGACAAGCTCAAAAATACGTGGGAAAAACACAAAAAGGCAGGACAGATGAAGTATGGGTGAAAAAGATGAAACCTGAGGGAGTAAGGCCAATAGGGAAATGTGAAAACAAACAATGCTACAAATCACTGTCACAAGAAGAGCTCTCAAATTGGTGTTTACAGTCATCAAGTAATTGAGCGTCATTTGTAAATTGTTTTCTTAATGCTCCAAGTGACAAAACTGATCTGAGGCACCTCTAATTGGTTGAAAATCACATTTTCAGGGATATTTTTGTACTCTTTACCCTTTTTCCACTTCTATACAAATGATATTTGATGTTGTATTCAAACGACAGGACTCTTACGAGCCAACTTTTCTCTTTTTTTTATGCCTAGATATAATGATAGAGTTTTATGATATTTTGGTGTATGTTTTCTTTTCCATGTCTCAGTTATGAGTTCATGTAGTATTAGTCAGTTTTATAAGTTCAGATACTACTATATCTTTCACCTGGTGCGCAATAGTTTATCAATCTACATGCTTTTCTAGAACTGAAATCTGGTATAGGCAAACTTTCTTTTTATCTTATCATTTAGTTATTCCTCTGTATTAGAAATGTTTGTGTCCAGGTTGGAATATCAACAACTATGAATTAATTAACACAGTTTCTACGCTAGAACCTGGAAGAGATACTAGCTTAAAAGTGGTGGAATATGGAGTATTACAGTGTCTTGGTTTGTTCTGAATACACAATATCAAAAGATACAAGGGTTGCTGTTGTGGTCTTCTGTCCAAAGACTGGTTTGATGCAGCTATTCATGCTCCTCTATCCTGTGCAAGCATCTTCATCTCCATCCAACTACTGCACCTTACAACCTTCTGAATCTGCTTACTGTATTCATCTGTCAAGTCTCCCTCTATGATTTTTAGCCCCCCCCCCCTCCTCCCACACATTTCCATCCAATATTAAGGTGATCCCTTAATGTGTCCTATCAACTGATTCCATCTTCTAGTCACACTGTGCCACAAATTTCTTTTCTCTCCAGTTCTATTCAGTACCTCCTCATTAGTTAGGTGCTCTACCCAACTAACCTTCAGCTGTTTCTGTAGCACCACATCTCATAAACTTCTATTCTCTTGTCTACACTGTAATGTCAGTGTTTCACTTACATATTTGGCGACAGTCCTCACAAATACTTTCAGAAAGACTTCATAACAAATCAATATTCAATGTTAACAAATTTCTCTTCTTGAGAAATGGTTTTCTTGCAAATGCTAATGTACACTCTACTATAGTCATCATCAGTTATTTTAATGTCCATATAGCAAAACTAATGTGCTACTTGAAGTGTCTCATTTCCCAATCTAATCCCCTCAGCATCACCTGATTCAATTTGACTACAGTCCATTTTCCTTGATTTTCTTCTGCTGATATACATTTTATATCCACCTTTCAAGACACTGTCTATTCCAGCAAACTGCTGTTCAAAGTCCTTTGCTATCAATGACAGAATTACATTATTGGCAAACCTGAAAGTTTTTATTTGTTCTCCCTGAACATTAATTCCTTCTCCAAATTGTACTTTGGTTTCCTCAATGTACACACTGAACAACATTGGGGACAGGCTACAACCCTGTCTCACTCCCTTCTCGATTATTGTTTCCTTTCCACACCCCTCGACTCCTAACTGCAGTCTTGTTTCTGCACAAATTATAAATAGTCTTTCGTTCCCTGTATTTTACCACCTTCAGAATTTCAAAGAGTTTGCCAGTCAATATTGTCAAATGCTTTCTCTACATCTACAAATGCTATAAACTTAGGTTTGGCTTTCCTTAACCTATCACCTAAGATAAGTCATAGGGTCAGTAATGCTTCACATGTTCCTACATTTCTCTGAAATCCAAACTGATCTTACCATAGGTTGGCTTCTACCTGTTTTTCTGTAAAGAATTTGTGCAACTGTGACTTATCAAACTGATAGTTTGGTAATATTTACACCTATTAGCACCTGCTTTCTTTGGAATTGGAATTACTAAACTCTTGTATGAAGTCTGAGGGTGTTTCCCGTATCATATCTTACACTCCAGATGGAAGAGTTGGCACGGCTGGCTCCCCCAAGGCCGTCAGTAGTTCTAATGGAATGCCATCTACTCCTGGGGCCTTTATTTTATTTAGGTCTTTCAGTGCTCTATCACATTCTACTTTTAGTATCATGGCTCCCATCTCCTCTTCACCTATGTCCTCTTCCATTTCGATAATATTGCCTGCAAGTTCATCTACCTTGTAAAGACCCTCTATACACTTCTTCCAGCTTTCTCCTTTTCATTCTTTGCTTAGGACTTGTTTTCAGTCCAAGCTCTTGATATTCATACAGGTGGTTCTCTTTTATACAAATGTCTCCATTTTCCAATAGGTGCCATTTATCTAACCTTAGTGATGTACGCTTCTACGTCCTTACATTTGTCCACTGGCCATTCCTGCTTAGCCATTTTGCACTCACTGTCAATCTAATTTTTTAGACATTTGTATTCCTTTTGCTGCTTCATTTGTTGCATTTTTATATTTTCACCTTTCATCAATTAAACATCTCCTGTGTCATCCAAGGATTTTGACAAGGCCTTGTCTTTTTACCTGTTTGGTCCTCTGCTGCCTTCACTATTTCATCTCTTAAAGGTACCCATTCCTCTTCTACTGTTTTCCTTTCCCCTGTTCTAGCCTGTAGTTGCCCAATGCTCTCTCTTAAACTAAGAACAATGTTGGAAAACAGATTGCTACTTACCGTAAAGAAGAGACCTTACGTTGCAGATAGGCACAATTAAAAGACACATCCATAAAGCTTTCGGTCATGGCCTTCAACTGCATTCCAACCCAGCTGCCGGAGTTGGTGGTCACGTGTGCTTGCCAGTGAGTATAGATGGTGTAAGTTTCATTTTGCTGAAGAAGGCTGTGGCCAAAAGCTTTATTCAAGTGTCTCAATTGTGCCTTTCCGCAACATGACATGTCTTCTTTACAGTAATTAGCAATCTATCTTTTCCTATACTGATGATAGTCACAACACTAGTCCTTTTAAGTTATCAAGGCCCCTCTGCTAAATATCCTCCTATTTTGCAATTCCTTTAGTTTTAATCTACAGTTCATAACCAATAAATTGTGGTCAGAGTCCACACCTGCCCCTGGAAATGCCTTACAACTTCAAAGTTGGTTCCAAAATCTGACTTACCATTATGTAATCAATATGAAATCTTCCAATGTCTCCAGGTCTCTTCCACATTTACAGCCTTCTTTCATGATTCTTAAACGAAGTGCCAGCGATGATTAAACTGTTCCTACTCTATACAAAATTCTACCTGGCAGCTTCCTCTTTCATTCCTTTCCCCTATTTTACATTCACCTACTGTTTTTCCTTTTCTTCCTTTTCCTACCATCAAATTAGAGTCCTCCCATTACATCATATACATTTATTTCCTCTCTTCATCATCTGCAGAGGTGGTTGGCACAAACTTTTGCTGTTGTGATAGGTGCAGGCTTTGTCTCCCTCTTGGCTATAATAATGTTTTCACAAAGTTGTTTCTCAGTAGCTTACCCATGTTACTATTTTGTTATTCATTATTAAACCTACTCCTGCATTACCCCTATTTGATTTTATATTTACAACCTGAATTCATCTAACCAGAAGTCCCATTCCTCCTGCCATCAACTTCACTAATTCCTAAAATATGTAACTTCAGCTTACACATTTCCGTTTTTAATTTTTGTAACCTATCAGCCCAGTTAAGGGATCTAACATCCCACGTTCCGATACATATGCCAGTCCCCCCCCCCCCCCAATGATGACATCCTCCTGATTAGTCCTGCCCTAAGATCTGAATGGGGGACTACTTTACCTCTGGACTATTTTACCATTAAGGATGCCATTATGAGAAGAGCTGCATGCCCTGAGGAATAATTATGGCTATAGATTCCCCTTGCTTTCAGCCTTTTGCAGTACCAGCACAGCAAGGCCATTTTGCTTCATGTTATAAGGCTAGATCATTCAATCATGCAGACTGTTGCTCCTGCAACAACTGAAAAGGCTGCATCCCCTCTTCAGGAACCACACATTTGTCTGGCCTATCAACAGATAAGCCTCCTATGTGGCTGCACCTATGGTATGGCTATCTGTAGGCCTACTACACATGCACACAAGCAACCCAACCAACAGCAACATCCAACGTATATCGTTCGTGGGGGTGATATAATTTTAAATGTATCATTAACATTACTCATAACTGCTTAAATATCAATATGATCAGTTATCAATATGAACTGCAGCAACACATTAGTTCCATTACCTTGGCCGGCAACACTAAAATATCAAGATAAAGCTAATATTAATTATATCTTATCCCATTATAAAGTGCCGAGGAAAATATACACGAACTATGGTTGTAAATGCTTATGATACAAGGAGTTACCCATGGTTGAACTGTACAGAATGGGCTATCCATACAAGAAAAACTCTTCCCAACACATACAACACTTCAAGCAAGTTTGAAACATTGCAAATATTAATTTTGAATCACTATTTTCTAATATGGATCTTTACCAATATGGCACACTGATTCTCACAAAGGAAATCCTATATTAACTAAGAATCCAGTAAAGTTTTGAGTGCTTTCTAAGTAAGCCCTACTACACTAGTAGCACAATCTGATAAAAAACATTCCAACTACGGAGCTGATGGTAAAGATGTTCTGTTCAAAAAGTCTCAATGGTGATATGGGGTGCCTCAGTGTTTCCTCAGACTTCACCGATTGTTGCAGTCATTAAGTTATGATTACATTTGGTTAATTGACAATGGAATGAATTTCTCACTTTTGAGGTGGATGATTCCCTAACGTATCTAATTCTGCAGAGCAAATGTGTGATTGTTCAGTTATTTCGTGCGAGCACTCTGATTTTGTTTGGTAATTAACATTTCTTTCCTATTTACCAACGTTAAAGTTCCTAATGCTCATAAACTAATGTAGGTTATAAGAAAACATCAGTCCACTTTTACACTGTCTTACTAACACATTCTTCATCCTATTACAAACAAACAAACAAAAAAAAAAACTGTCCGCACATTATTAAAATTATGAGTTACGTTCAACTGGCATTTATTGACATCCTGATATCTGCATTACCTTGTCGAGGATTTATTTGCTGGAACGACATGTCTACGTTACGCAATTATTGCACTACGCATCTCACGCGCTTAACTTCCACTCTGAACAGTGTACTATATGACTGAATGTCCTGTGTAATGTAAATACAAGGTTGCTATATGTAAATACTGCACAGAGAATACTCAAATATGACCTATGGTACCAAAGATGCACTTTATTTTCGCGGAAATACAATTTGAAATCCCCTTAATATTATGTATTCCAACAAAGCATTTTACTTCAGCCGGACAGTAATAATCCAGTAATAAAACATGAACAAGAGCATAACATCAAAATAAAACGTTATTTGCTATGAAAATGCAGCAGTTACTGCAATGAAAAATAAAATTTTCTATTGTTACAGAAAATAAATTCCCGTTACGGATCTATAATCATAACGAGCGTTGTGCACAATTTTCTCTAGATCGCCAAAAGATATTCTTAATTGCAGTTCTATCGAAAAACTACTCGCTCCTTTCAGGGTTGGTGAGTAACGCGTACTTGTAACGACGTTACTACCAACAGTTAGCTTTAAGCTTTTAAAGGTAAACTGTAGCTAAGTTACTCTCACCGGTAACGACTAGTGTTGCCAACTTAGTGGATTTTCCACTAAAACTGGTGGTTTCTACCTTCCTTTTAGTGGCGAAATATTGATTCTAGTGGCTGGTGGATCTTATAGTTTCAGTTACTGAAAATGCGATCTCTCAACCAATAAGCTATTTATATGTTTCGAAATACGTTATTTTTACTTTATTTGATTTCAGGAGTATTTAACTTTTACTGCGAAGACAACACTGATGCGTAACGATGTGGCATCGAACCAACCATCGCACTCGATAGGCTACATGCGGGGATTCCCTGCAGAATGAACAGTATTTAGTAGCACATAGTTATAGTTCATTTCACGAGCGAAGGCGGCTTGTGCAGATGTAGGGAGTACAGCATCTGGTTTCAAACAATGGGTGCTCACTTATTTCTTTGCCGCTTCGAATAACCACTGAACGCTTGGTGGCTCAGACAGGGTGCGTCACGTCAGACGTGCCGGAAAAGGAACTTGACTGTCGTCGTTCGTGGTATGCACTATACAAATGTGATTCTCTGTGAACGGTATTATTTCACGACTTGATACGTGTATAGCTATGCCGAAACCACAACATACGCAAAAGTTTCTGGATTCTTGGCTTGAAGACCCACATTTAAAAATTGGCATCAAGTTATTGAAAGTACTACAGATCAGGGAGTCAACTGCAATATTTGTGGTATAGTTTTTAGGAGTCACTATGGAGATGTGACGTCTCATGAGGTGTCAAAGAAGCCTCTACAAAATAAAAAGGTAAGCAACCTTTTTTCCAAATTGATTAACCATTCATTGATCTGTTTTACGTCTTTGACCACTCTTGGATTAAGTAAATTGCTGCAGATTGTAACTAAGCAACCTAAAATTACTTTTAAGTCAGAACCCATTGGGAATAGAAAAAAAGGAAGAAGCAAGACTTGTATTAAACACAGCCTTGCATACTAGTATACATAGGGTGACCAGATCAATTGTTTAAAAAGGAGAACAAACGGCTTCAAAAATGAGGACAAAGTAAGAAATAAGAGGAAAAATCAAACGGGTCAATTGCATATGTGGATACCACCCGTCAGCTTTGGACAAGTCATGTGACTGCCGGGAATTACCGGTAACACTAGTAGTTAATTGTTACTGATGGTCAGGTGGTGGTTAACTGAGCAATATAAAAACAATTAAAAACATTGATTGTGGTGACAGTGTGGCATCAATTGTTTTATGTCAACAACACGTAATTGTTTATAAAGTGAAAAACGTAAGACCATTCATTTCCCTTTATTCGACGCACCGCTACCAACATCTACAATTCAAGCAACAGCTGACGACATGTAAACTGAACTTTAACCTTCCGAATACAAATAAATTGAATGACAATGAAATAAAACCATGACAGTTAATCTGTCGAGTTATTTCTTACCTTTATTGGCCACTGAGACGTTCGTTCCAGCTCCACATATCTTACATTCCGCTTCAAATTCGTTTCTCCCTTTCTTAAAGCCGGAAATTTGCAGGAAAGGACATCAGAAAATGTACACTTTCGTGTAGGCATAGCCAAATATTTTACGTAACTCACTCGGTTAAAAATTACACTCACAAATCACACGTGCACTACAGGAAGCCAAGCCAATACAAAACGAAGAAACGAAAAGTTTAAATAATCGATATCTGCATTCGTTTATAGGTTGATCGACGATCCTGGATCCACCTACTAACACCGCCTTCGTGCGTGTTCATCACGAAGGCTGTGCCAATCATAGACTTACTAACTAAAAACTAGACTGCGCATTGGCGCTAGCGTCGCGTCTCCACAATGAAAGTGATAGAAGCAGCCATTAGCAGGGAAACAGTGCGTAAACATGGTTCGTTCGTGTGCTGCTTTTAATTGTAACAGTAAGAGTGGAAGCAAAGGCGTAGACAGAAACAATGTTACATTTCACAGGTCAGTCATTTCTGGTTGTTTGTTACTTTCAATTACTTGTATATGGTATTTTCAAGGAGAAATAATACACCATGAACGTTTCTTTTTGTTTAGGTTTTCCCTTACAAATGATTTTCTAAATCGGAAATGGATAGTTGCTACTCGGAGAGAGAACTTCCAATCGACAGCAAATCATCTGCTGTGCTCTCTTCATTTTGAAGGGAATTGTTACATGGAAAATTATGTAAATAGATGTCAACTGAAGCACGATGCTATACCGACAGTATTTGGATTTCCAACTCATTTGAAAAAGGTATAGTGTCCTGGAAATTGTGCAATGTAGGCCTAGGTTAAATAGTGTGGAAATACTGTCAGAGTGTATAATTTTGAACGCTCCTTTTCCAGGTTACCAAGGCAAGGAAACCTTCAAAGCCAAGAAATGCTGAGATAACAGAAAACATGTGTGTGGATGTGCACGTTTCTGGTTACACTAGAGACGACAATTATTCATTTCCATCAAGCCCAAGTAAGCTGAAGGAAAAGTCCAAAAAACTTGAAGAAAGGAAGGAAGCAAAAATTGTGAAATATAAAACTAAGTTAAATACAGTGAACGAAAAGTGCAAAAGACAGACGCAGAAAATTTGCAAATTAGCAGATATTTTAGAAGAACTAAAAGCTAAAAACTTAGTAAACGGTAAAGTAATCTCACTTATTAACGCTACTCACAGTGACTTGTTATTGGAGATCCTAGATTGAAGCAAAAACAGATAACAGCAATATTCGGATAGATTAAACGCTTTTGCTGTAAGTTTAAATTTTTATTCACCTGCTGCTTACAGGTATGTTCACAGTAGCCTACATTTAATTTATCCCTACCACATGCAAGTACTTCACAGAGATGGTACAATTGTGTTGAAGATTTGCCAGGTTTTACGTCAGAAAGTTTTGACATTGTAAAGGCAAGAGTTGCAAAATCGTCTCGTGAAGTGTTTTGTGCATTAATGTTTGACGAAATGTCAATGAAAAATGTGTTGAGTCGGATGGAAGTGAATTTGTAGGCTATGTTAATTTTTGGTGTGTGCCAACATCAGGACTAGAGGGTGTTGAATGTAAAGAAGCATTAGTTCTTATGGCAGTAGGTGTCAATGATCATTGGAAGAGCCCTACAGGATACTTCCTAACTGATGGTGTTTCTGCCTGGGAGAAGAAAACAATTATTGGAATGGCCATTACAATGTTGTATGATGTAAATGTCAGTGTGTTAGCTGTTACTTGTGATGGACTTTCCACTAATATTGCAATGGCAAAGGAGTTAGGGGCAAATATTGCTGTTGAAGATATGAAACCCTATTTTTCTCATCCTGTTACAGGTGACAATGTATATACAATTTTAGATCCTTGCCATGTGATCAAGTTACTTAGAAATATGTTTGGTACATATAAGAATTTAGTCGATGGGAGTGGAAGGAAAGTCTCCTGGCAATATACAGAAAAGCTGCATTGTATACAAGAAAGGGAGGGGCTTACTCTAGCTAATAGACTGAAATTATTGCACCTGAACTCTAGACAACAAAAAATGAAAGTGAAGTTAGCTATCCAGGTATTAAGTGCTTCAGTTAGTTCTGCACTGCAATATTTATTCTGCGATTTAAAATTAGAGGAATTTCAGGGATCTGAAGAGACAGCAGAATTTTGTCTTATTTTTGATCAAATATTTGATATGTTCAATTCAAAAAATCCTTTGGCTAAGGGATACAAAGCACCAATGCGGGAGAGTAATAAGTGTGTTTGGGAGCCTTTCCTCGAGACAGTAGCTGTTTATTTGACATCCCTTACAGATACATATGGGAAGCTATTATGTAAAGGTAATAGAAAGACAGCTATACTTGGGATATTAGCACTGTGTGAAACCATTAAAGGAGTGTATAATGATGAAATCATGACAAAAAAAGATGAACTACTTGCTGATGTACAAGTTTATCCAGAATCATCTGGAAATGTATTTTTCTTTAGTTAGATCGAGGTTAGGATGGAATAACAATCCATCCTACCTGCAGTTCCGAGCAGCATATAGGAACCTCCTCCTTTCAAATGAGATCAGACCTAAGGCAACTGCTAGCTGTCAGGTTCAAAATGATGTCTTTTACCTTGGCATGGGAAAAATAATCGTGTTTGGTATGACCCAGTTGAGTTTTGCAACAGCAGGAGATATGACTGTACTGATGAAAGAAATGTGGAGTCTTTGTCTGACCGTGATTATGTGATATTGCCAAATAACTTAACAGAGTAGACTAGTAATGTTGTTGTAAATATTGCAGGTTTTGTTGTGGAACATATGGTAAAGAAATTGAATTGCTGTTCTTGTGTACATAGTTTATTTAGTGTAGAAGCAGTTCAGTTCTCTGATTTGTTAAGGAGGAAAAACAATGGTGGCTTGATTGTGCCATCAGCAGGAGTAATTGTGGTTTGCTACAAGTTGTGAAATCAACTAATGTAATTCAGAAAAGTAATACACTCATTGAAATAATGTCACATGTTGTGCCAATAGTAATGCAGCAGGACTTATTTCCTGAACTGAAGGACCATCTGATGGAAAATGTTTTCCCAGAGAATCATTTGTACATTATTGTAAAATCAATTGTAAGGCAGTATGTTACTGTTTGTTGTCACCATATTGCAAACACATGCAATGCAAAATTACACAAAAAAGTTATTAGACAGACACTGACAAAATCAATTTTATTTCAAAATCAGTGATGGGTGAAATATGATGTTTTTAAATTAAAAATAAAACTGTTTAAAATTAAAAATAGCGTTGTTGTATCATTTCAACTCTTGCATTTTACCACCTATGTATGAATAATTCAGACAGTTGTAAATGTCTTTCTTATGTATGTGTACAAAATTAAATCCTGTGAACCTAATTATGCCAATTAATGTCTGTAGTGTGGTGGTCCTTCCTCACATCTCTTACCTCCTTCTAATAAACATTACATCAGTAGTATTCCATGAGGTGTAGAATGAAGTTAGGGATGTACATGTCGGTGTAAGACAGTGAAGCGTCATTACATCATTGTACTAAAGTGCTAATTCTATAACCAAAATAATAAATTGAAGATTTACTGAATCGATTTAAAGGAGTTGCCACATAGAAAGTTCTTTGATTGTTTTGACCTCCACTACATGACATTTAATGTGCTCTGGTAAGTTACTGAAAGTTTGGTCCTAGTATTTTATTTCCTTGCCTTCACCATTTATTTAAAGTGAGAAATCTTGATAATGATATAGGGTATTAATGGATAGTTGTCAAAATACCAATAATAGTTTGTTACAGGATATTTTTGAAGTGACACTACATCTTGGTTGTGATAAACCAATATGTGATGCCTCTGAGTTGTAGGATAAATTGGAACGTAACAATTTGTTCACAAAGCCAATTAATGCTAAATGTAGCTGACAGAAGATTGTTCTATAGCCCAACTTGATGTCTAAATTTATACTTTATACTGTATCTAATAAACTTTCTTCTACAAAAATTGCAAGCTACATAGGGAAAAATTTGCAGTGTTAGATTACAGACAAAGGTACTTTGTTGCATGTCAAGTACTTATGTTGTACTTGCATATAAATTACTAAAAATACTAACAGGGTTAATGTACTAAGTTGAACTGAATGAAGAACTAGGCACATGATAGGTATTTAGATTTTTAATCAAATATATATTAAGTATGAATCGGAGGTAGGTCGAATAATTGCGTTTAGATACTTAACATGTGCTGTCAGGTGGTGATTATACTTCGTAAATGGTCAAATATTTGATCAAATGTTGCAAACTCAACCACATTCAGAGGTGATATCAGTGTTAAAAACTAAAGTGCGAATGAAATTCCTACGTTATTTAAAGCGATATGGGCTATTACAATTAATCATACCAAAAATCGAGTGTAGACAATACTGTGCTAAACAAAAGTAAGCGTGCAAAATGTACACAGTAGTTGGCAAAAAGCAAACAGGACCTGACAGAAAAATTACGTGAATTAAATAATAACCATACTGTCTGCTACTTTAAAAGTTTCATGTAATTATCTAATTCAAATAACTCGATGTAAATTCGCTGCACCTTGTCAGGAAAGAGCCTTACATTCTTAAATTTTGCGTATCTATGCAGACGTATTTCGGAAATTAGGAAACTCCATTCATTTAAGTATACTTTCAAAATAGACTCGAATACTCAGTATTTTTTTAACAAACATATTTAATTTGTGCTTCAATTTGCTCTTGTTGCGTCTCATATACTTCAAATCACAAGACCAGTACTTGGGTTCATCCCTGCAAATGGCGGCGATCAGCTGCTTCAATTGGGGGACAGTTGCCTCACTTCTTCGCTACGGCGAGGTAGGGGCTTGGTGCCAATAGTTAAAGTATTTAAGAAAAGAGCAATAGAACGGAACGAATTGTAAATTTAGCTGTATTACGCTCAACTTTGCGAAAAAGCCGGACACTGTATAAATCCGCCCAGACCCCGGACAAAGACGTAAAAAAGAGGACATGTCCAGATTAATCCGGACCTCTGGTCAGCCTAAGTATACATGTAGCTGACCATGTGGGACAGGTAATTATCACAGTCATGAAAAAGACTTGGAACTAAGTGCACCTCAGTTACAAAAAAAAGGTGTTAGCACTGCATTTCACTGACGTTCTAAAACAAGATTGTAATGATCAACCATTTAGCTTATTAACTGATGAATCTACTGATATTACTGTACAGAAATACTTCGGATTGATTGTAGTTTATTACAGTAAATTAGACTAAAAACTAGTATCTACATGCCTTGATCTTTCTCAACTGCACGAATGTAATGCTGAAGCTATTGTCTCTGCTAGAAAGAAGACACTTCAACGATCTGATTTGTGACATGAAAATTGGTACAGATAATGCCTCTGTCATGGTTGGAGTAAATAACAGAGTATTTACGAAATTGAAAGAAGAGGTACCACCCCTAATTTTAGTACGTTGCTTGTGCCATTCATTGCAACTGGCTGTTTCTGCTGCTGCAAAAGAATTTTTACGAAGAAATTTGGAGTTTTTAATTAAAGAGACGTATGATTGGTTTAGTCGCTCCTCTACCAGACAATCTCTTTATAAGGAGCTATACAAAACCATCAACGATAGACAGAAACCGTCAAAAACAGTTCAAGCATGTCAGAGAAGGTGGCTATCAATAGAATCCGCTGTATCAAGAACATGCGCACAATGATCAGAGCTAAAAACAAATTTTTCATCAGCTAAAGTGCGCAAAAGGTGTCACATGGCAGAGTTATTGCACGCTGTGTGTGCAAACGAGATTAATAACGCATATATTTCATTTTTATATCCAATATTAATTGAAATAAACATAGTGAATAAAATGTACGAATCGAAAGATACAGATCACACCAAATTCTTTGAAGAGTTGACCAACCTGATAGATATGCTTGTCAGCAAAGTTACCTTATCTGCAAATAAAGTTAATATTTTTACTAGAAATATTCATGATTTCTTCGATCGAAGATGTTTATCGCGGATTCCGCTTTGAAATGAGAGAAAATGTATAACCATGGCAAGACAAAGAAATGATGTGTAATCGGTGCATAACATTTATAGCAAGTCTAATTGAAGAGATAAAAAACTGGTTGGCAGAAAATTTGAAATTGATGAAAAAAATTCTAGGATAAGTGTTGAACAAGCACTTAATCACAACAAAGAAAATCTAATTGATAATGGCTCAGTTCAGTAGAAGTGTAGAATTTATAGGAAGAGTGGATGATCAGTGGCGACAATTTAATTTGTTGGACTGGCACGAAACCAAAGACACAAAAAATTTTGGAATGAAATATTGCGTTTCAAAGATGCTCAGGGGGAATCCACATTTGAGGAATTAGCTTCGACCATAGATACTAATAGACTGGGCAAGCAGTGCGGCGGCTATACATCTGGCGTGGCTGCAACATAGAATCACGTGACTGTTGGCAGAACGTCGGCGGGAGTTCAAGGCAGCATTCTGATTCCTGATTTCACTTCCAGTATTTCTCAGTGGATTTCCTGCTAACTTCACCACATTAAATGTAGCTTATGCAAACACAGCTAGAAGTGATAAATTATTGCGTAACCACTGTACAAATTTAGTTTTACAGCCATTACTTCACAATGAACTTTGTGAACTGCTGAAACACTTTCGATGTTCGGCAATATATTCGCCGCGAATATTTCAGTGTTACCAATTATGAGATGCATTCTCTACTAACAATACGCGTTATGCACTGCATAAAATGTAAATATTGCGCGTGTGTGTTTTAGTGCCTTGATTGTAGAAAGTGTTATAGACTTCATAAATCGGCATAAACAACGAAACCTGTAACGTAAACACACGTGTTCAAATCGAATGTAACGAACTCAATTGTGTCGTTCACCCACAAAACGTAAAGCAGTTTCATTTGAAAGCTCGTTTTTGGTTTAAACAGTTTGTTTCGTAGGTGTATCAAATAAGATATCTACAAAATCAGTACTTACTTACATGAATACTTGTTCCACAGATCATGAATACGATACTTCGCAATGATGTGTCAGTTTAATGAAAGGTAGACCTATCATTACATGACAATTCTTCCAATCACTTATTTATACCTAAAAAATCGTCTACTGAGTAGGAGCTGTCATTCATAGATTCTTTTAGTTTGATTTTAAATGCTGGTTGGCTATCTGTCAGGCTTTTAATGCTTTTTGGTAAATGACCAAAGATTTTTGTAGCAGCATATTATTTATCCCATACATTACAGCTTATTATCTGGAAACTAACATAGGCCATACAACTACCTTTTTGCAAATGGTATTCAGTATCTGTTTCTGATATTCGTATGTTTTGTAACTGGGAAGTACAAAATAAAACTAAACCCTGATGAGAAATCAAACCCCTAACTTGTTTTTGCAAATTGTTCTTTAAAATAATACCAGCATAATTCACCCCCTTTTTGTACCAAAGTCAGATTTAATCTAGGATAGTAAAAATCATCCTTTCTTCTTATGTAGTAGCAATGTACATTGCCATTGCTTTTGGAGTGGGAAGGGTTATTGGTAATAAATATCTCTCTCTCTCTCTCTCACACACACACACACACACAATATATATATATATATATATATATATATATATATATATATATATATTCTTCAAAGTGCTTCGAACAGATGCGTGTGTGCACAGTAGGCTTGAAATCTTTTCGTTTCACTGCCTGTATCCACATCTGCCTGCGCCCTTCATCCTTTGGAAACCTATACGAAAGAGAAAAAGCAGCTTTGTAGCTTACCATTTCAAGAAATATATACCATTGCAATGTGCGCCTGGAAACACACACAGCACTTCAATTTACGTAACTGTGGCGTTCTGGGTAAGGATATGATACACACAATAGCTTATCAGTATTCAAGAAATGCCGCTAAATTAAACTAATAATACTTACACGTGAAATTTAATGTTACTTCCCTTCACAAAACGCTCGGTACAACCATAAGCACAACAGGATACCACCATTGTTTTGCCAATAGTCACGTGGTATAGCAGTAGAGATGTTGGTGCCACGAAATATACGTCATGACCAGTCTACCAATATCTATGGTCGAAGGGAATTAGTGACTTTTGCGATTACTCTCCTAATACTGCCTCATTCCAACGCCGATGTTGAGAGACTATGTAGCAATATGAATGTCATAAAAACAAGCAGGGGAATAGAATGAAGTTAAATCTTTTAACTGCTGTATTACGAATACGCTGCGGTTTAAGGCTGGAAGGAAAATGCTGCAACGAATATGAAATTCCGATATACGTTGTACAAAATTCGGTACCAAATAATCATACCAGTTTGAAACTGATGATGATGATGATGATGATGATGATGATGCACACAAAATTGATTCATCTGAAGAAGGCGAATTCATTTAAATGATTAGCTGTTGTTACAGAGCTCTTTATATGCTCCTGATCTTGACTTGCTGATTGATTTATTGTATGTTCATTTAATGATTGTGAAGACTTTATTTAATAATAAAAGATACTAATTACTAATTACTTACTGTTTTCTCTTGTAATAATTAAAATATTTTATTGGAAATTTTAGCGATTATGGGAGTAGGGGTATTTTTGTTAGTGGTTTTCTGGTGTTTTTTTGCACCTGAAACAGGTGATGAGCTCACTTTAACAGTTGGCAACACTGGTAACGACTTAATGAAAGTGTCGTTACTCTTTATCACAGGTAACAAATTTTGTTGTAAGTATCATAAGACAGGTAATACCGTCCTTTAGTTTAAAAAAGGCGACATTTGTTCAGAAATTAAATCTTTTCAACAACGTACATATGAAATGACTGAATTATAATTTTTAGCTCTGTTATTGCATTTAATGCCTGCTCATTTATTCATAACATTTTTATTTGAAAATATGCTCTGGTACACAACAACAAGTAGGATACAGTCAAGTGAAACGTCACTTATGAATAACATGCAGTCTCCAATGTTATATTTGGTTTCACACGTCTCTACACCATGGAGAAGTAAGATGACACAAGTATGTTTTGGCTGGATTATGCTGACGTAGTTGAATTTTTGACATCAGATGGAAGTAAATGATTCCTGTCGTTGCAGATAGTGCGCCGTTGGGAAAAGAATGCAAAGCAGTTGGAGCTCCACAGTGAACTTAAAAAACTGTGCAGGTTAATTTCCTGCTTGCTGTTAGCATTAGGCCTTTAAATAAGAATGTGATGGATACCATTGTTTTATTCAAATAGGGAACATTCTCATCATTATAAATACAGTAGGCTCTCCACAATGCAGCTCATCACTATCTGACCTCTGTTCTATCTGGGCAACTTAATTAATATCATAATAATACTTCTCCATGATAAAATAATGGTTAATTTACTGTATGTACTGTACTTTTCACAGGCTCTAGGAAACAGGCGCCAGCTACAATGCTGTGTGGCCTTTCAAAATGTTTTATGTTTCTTTTGTCCTTCCTTGAATCGATTCATGGATCCCCACAAAAGACGCCCAGTTATTGCGCGACGGGATTCTTATGCTATCCAAAAGATGGGAGAATGTAGTGGCCAGCGATGGGCAATAGTATGAATCATAAATTTTTGTAGTTTTTCACAATAAAGCACCGAACTTCGAGAAAAAACGGTGGAAGCAAAGTTGTAGACCTAGTATTATGTCTCTCAAAGCAGAAAAAATCTGTCTCCTCATCATCGAGTACTTCTGACTCTTCTCTGACAGTGTCTCTTACAGTTGTTGTTTGGAGCATAGGTTCCAGCACGTGAGCCTTGTCTATACAGAAATGTGGTTGATTTAACTGGTTGGTTTTGAATTTTTGGAGGAAGCACGCAGACAGGATTAGGTCTTATTTTCAGATACAACTGCAGAATGACTGCATCAAGCAGAGTTCTGCACTGTGTCAGCTTAGAGGATAAATTTTTTGGATTTTGTCTCAAAGCAGTCAGAGTTGGGAGAAAGAATTCCATGAGAATGTTGTTTAGCCTTGTAGCAAGTTCAGAGCCTGTGCCAGTGAACTCAAAACATCACAATATTCTCTTAGGAAAGTAACTTCTTCAGGAGTCAGGGTTAGTCTTGGGAATTAACAAAAGGTCCATGCCACTGTCTGTTCATTCATTGCCACTATCTATCAACTTTTGGGCCCATTGGACAGCCTCATACATTGAATTCCAATTCATAATTACAAATGGACACCGCAAGCACCTCTAGTATGGTCTGCAACTTGGGTTGACTGATTCTGTTTGTCCCAAAGCCTGTAACACTTTACCACAGAGTTCCTTGAAACTTTTTTGAATTTTATATTTCCAACTGCATGTTCAGAATCTTTCATGGTAATCAAATTTAACGTATGAGTTGCATAAGGTTGGCAAGAGGTCATTAGTGTCTCATCTTCAGCGCTTTCTGTTCCACTTACTGAGTCTAATATATTGAAACCATTTATAAAATGAAAATCATTATAATCATCATGAGTTTCATATTGTATTCTTACTCATCAACAATATTTTCCCTCTGGAACAATCTAGAAGTCTTGCCAACGTTTGTGCCATTGTCTGTTGTGAATAATTTATTTGTTACGTGATATCCTAACAATGTGTCATTTATTTCCTTTGCCATGCCATCATATGTATGTCTTCCTTTTATATTTCTACATGCTAAGTCTGTCATTTTTCTTTTTAGTGTGATTGTATCAAGCCAGTGACCAGTTAGTCCAGTGAAGCTCCTGAAACACCATAACATAAGACAATTGAAAAGTCAATGATTAGAACTTGATGACACAAGAAAAGTGTGATCTCCACATTAAATTACAAAATATGTCTAGAAAATAAATAAAAGATAAATGATGTTATCTAAAATAAGAGGTATTTATGAGAATACCTTTTCCCTTATTCCATACATTTATGGTAGATGACACCTCATCCACCTTTTCAAGTTCACCTTAGTTTTGGCTTTACATTCTCTCAAATCACTTACTTAATCTTTCAATTACAGTTTTGCTAGTGCAACTGACAGAGACTTTTGGAATCCCAGACATACAAGATGTTTAAATGATGGTTCCTTTACTATGTAGAACGACTGAGCAGTTTCTTGCTTTGTCAGCTGTACTTTGGGCTACATACTGTGAAGCTGAAGGGTTGCTCCAAGAGTTAAGTGTTGTTTGTTTTGACATTGACCCATTATGGTACTGCTGCACTTCCTTTTCGAGCCTTGTACTTTGTTTTCCTCAGTTTCTTTTAGGGAATGTGGATGTTTGATCTAAACGAAAGTGAGAATTGAATATATTAGCTTTTTGAAGTCTGTACAGTCTCTTCACTGTCCAGCCTAATGGGACTGAAGGTCAATCTGGTTAATAAAAATCCCATATAGATCAGAGTTCTATTAATTCTCCCTTCTGACCGCAGGTGTACCATTCAAAACAAACATTTCTTATACAGAAAACTAATTTTATTAACATTTTCTTACTTCTTACATAATACATGCTATAGCTCTGGTCAGGCACACTGGCAGGTGGCTGTTAGTGTGGTTATGCCAGATCATGAGTCACATGCACTTGGTAGTCACATGCACCTCTGTTACTCGTTGTAATAATTTATTCTTTGGTCAACACAAATATAACTATGTTTCTGCAGTGAAATGTTGATTTACGCTATACCTATCATATTGTTGTGTAAGCAATTTGTGTGTACATTATTTGAATTTAAAAACATTTTAAAAGCTTTACCATTCAATTCAATATTTGCATTCTACAGTGTATAAAATTACTGTAGATAACATTAGGTATTGTCTGTTTATATGAAGTGCAAACGCAAGTAAATCATTGACAAAAGTGTATACTTGTGTAAAAAATATAACTACTGGAATTTCAAGCAAATTAGCACACTAACAATAATGCATAACTGGTCAAACTTAGCTGCATTCATTTCCAAACAGTACTCTCCTGACTTGTTTATTTTGCTGTATCTATAAACTAATTTACGTCCTTTAAGAAAGCCAGTCTTCACAGACCGCACATGCGCAACAAATAACCTGGCCCCTTTTCCAACAGGTATCTGAAGGCCCCCCACTTTGGCCAGAACTCAGCCAGGTGTACTTTAACAAATGGTTTTGACTAACCCAAGTTTCATCCAAGTAGAATATGGCACCTGAAGTTGGCAGCGAATTCATTGCCCGCAAAAATTTAATTCTGGAGGCCACTATAATGTTGCAGTCAGGTAAAAATTGTCTACCATCATTCTGATGCTTGTATTTAAATGCTTAATCATTGAATATGCGTCACACAGATCTAGCAGTTCCATATGCATCTAACAGAACTAGCAAATCCAGTAAAATTTATTTTTTCAATTAACGTTTTTCTCAATTTGTAAAAATTTGTTAAACTTGTAAAAATTAGTCCTAAAATTCATAAATTTTCCGCATGAGGGTGTCTTTGCTAAAGTCATTTAGTTTGGTTAAAGAGCTGTGTTGTTTAACATTTCCTGGGAGAATCAAGACTTTTTTTCCTTACAGTGTTTTTTTTCAGTAACATATGATTACATTTATTGACATCTTTGCTGTTGATTTTGTCTACCTTTCCTAATGAGTGTGCATGTAGATGTTAACATTCCACCATCATTGTCTACAAGATGCTTTAAATATTTATAGACACTGTTGGTTATGGATTCACTTTGCCGCCAAAACTCAGTTGCCTTTTTCTGTTGCATTGTTTCTATTGTCAATGCGTGTCTTATTAGGGTTGTTTGGAAACCTGACCCACATGGCACAGGGGAAATCTATGTTTCTTCATGATCTTCCATTTTCTCAAATACTTCCATTCAGTAAATAAATTGCACAAACAATATCAGAAGACACATTTTTTTTACTTTGAGTCAAGCTACCGAAACTAATAACTCAATAAAGGACGGAAAACAAGAACTACTCGAAAATCTACACAACATGTCGCTACTGACACTCTGCTAGTGCTCGAACTAGGCAACTACAGACTCTCAGCATTGTCCTTCTCGAATATTAAAGGGAGAGCACTACATGGGACTAGGCATAACTGCAACATCACAACACTTGTAGGCACCAACCTGTATGTCTGATCAGAGCCAGTGTTCGTTATGTACATATTGTATCCCTCGAAAATTATTGCAGGAAACATATAATGATCTGCACTGGAAGGCACAAATGTATTATTATGTGCATGTGAAAAGCCAGGACTAACAAAATATATGTCACTTACTGATTTAGGTTTTAAAACAGTCTTTGATGTATGACTGTTTCCCTCCTTCAGACATCTGCCATATTGCAGTGTTCCTTCTCTTATGCAAACAGATTGTATCATTTGGAATTGCTTTCTCCTTATCAATAATGTAATGCAGCACTGCCTCAGTCATTTTGAATCCTTTCCAATGTTGGATGAGATTTCTTCTGTCATCTAAATTTGCCTCCTACTTTTGTGTTACTTCCCCTTGCATCACCATTTCTGCAATGTCATTGTCAGTTTATTGTTCAACTTCATTTTTTGTCATCTAACCTTTGATGTCCTCTGTGTCGACATACAGCCAAGTAAATTTTTGAGCAACGAAACGATATCATTGAGTTCATTTTCGCATTTGTATTCAAAGTTGAAATGTCCACCTTCATGGTCTAAATTAATTTTCCAAGACTGTACAAGTCATGTGTTTCGAATTGCTTCCCATACTTTGGCCAACCACCTTATGACATCTGGTAGGTCAATTCCCTTCAGAATGGTTACACAGTATTCATTATTATCAATCACTGGTATCAACAACAGCGATACTTTTTCTTCAGCATCCCACAGTCCATTGACTGGCAAAAAGCAGTCATGTTTGGTGGTAAAAATAAGGCTTTGATATCTCCATCTGTGAGTTTGGCACTGGCAGGATGTAAATGTGTGTTGCCAAGAGAGAGCGGAGTGTTCCTCAGTAAACTGTTGTCTTTCAAATATTTCTCTACAACTGGTAAATATTAATTTGGGAATGAGGTTTTAAAGATTACTGAATTCATTCATGCTTTCTTTTTGAAAGCTCTAGATTTCTGAGTTTTCCCTTTTAATGTAAGCTTCAGCTTGTGGTTGCCAGTTGTATTACCACAAGCGAATATGGGAACTTGCTCCTTATTTTTATTGTACCTGGATGTTACAGCTTCCTTTTTTTAATCAAACTTTTTGTAGAGAGCATCTTGCAATTTACTCCACTCCCTCCACAGTTGTAAAATTGGTCACCAGAAATTCCCTTGCCATCTGTTAACTTCGAAAAATCATCTTTAAACAATGACACAGCCTCTTTGTCAGCAGATAAAACCTCTCCACTAATTGTAATCTGGAAAATGCCAAATCGTTTCTTCCACCTTTCCAGCCATCCATCACAGGCCAAAAGAAATTCTAAATCTTCTCCTTCTACGTGCCACTTAAATGATAGTGCTTTTTGCTGCACTATAGGTCCTGCAATCGGCATACCTTTTCTTTTCAATATTCATGCAACAAAAATAAATCTTCCTCAACTTCTCCATGCTTCCATCTCAACGTAGCCTTTCTTATTTTATTCCACTTCCACTAGCTTGGGAAGTACACCAGTTCTGAATTTCTCCTCGATTTTTCTTCCAGCCTCCAGCAGTACTTTTTACTACCCCTAACTCAAAAACAATGATTTTAGTAGTTACAGCATTCAGTTTTCTATCCATAGTCACTACAAATTTTTTTCGTTTATCACCCATTTTCGAATCTTTTTGGCAACATTACAGCAATCAGTTTTCCATTCACAGTCACTACAAGTTTCTTCAGTTATCACCCATTTTGGAATATCTAAGTAAAACAGAGGACAGCACAAAACAACTATTTAACAATGCATGTACTTTGGGTGTCTGACATACAGCTGTAGAAAGAAAGAACACGGTGTTGTCAACAGAGCTGATTTTTACATGTGGTCATTGTTGTTTGTAAGTGCTAGAAAAGGACTTCTAAGTATCGTTTGTTGAAGAGTGGTTCCAACAACTGATTTAATATTAACAACAGAGCATGTTTGCTACATTACAATTGTAACTCCAGATGTGTCAGAAGGACAAAAGAAACATAAAACATTTTGAAAGGCCACACAGCATTGTACTGGCGCCTGTTTCCTAGAGCCTGCGAAAAGTACAGTACATACAGTAAATTAACCATTATTTTATCATGGAGAAGTATTATTATGATATTAATTAAGTTGCCCAGATAGAACAGAGGTCAGATAGTGATGAGCTGCATTGTGGAGAGCCTACTGTATTTATAATGCTGAGAATGTTCCTTATTTGAATAAAACAATGGTATCCATCACATTTTTATTTAAAGAAAATCTCCAACCCAGCCGGGAATCGAACCCAGGCCCTCAGGATTGACATTCTTTTGCGCTGACCACTCAGCTACTTGGGGGGGGGGGACGTTTTGATAATGATGTCCTGTGACTATCTTCGTATGTTTCAGTAGCTACGACAACGTTCTGTCTTCCTCCGACATGCTGGTCTTCAACATCAAAATCACCATTCTTAGGGCATTGGAAACATTCTCTGCACGTTCTTCCACTAATAGTTCCCTCACCATTGGTCTTACCCAGCATTTTAAGACCCCCAACCACAGATTTCTTCATGTTAAAGAAGAAAATTAAAACATCCCGCAAATGGCGAGAAATGGGTACGTAAGTTGACGTACTTCATCGAGAATAACTTCATGATGCAATCACGAATCAACTAATATTTTTATGGTATTACGTTTACCAACACAAAAATACAAAATACATAAATACAAAATCAACTAGGGGTAATGCAGGAGTAGCTTTAATAATGAATAGGAAAATAGGAGTGCGGGTAACCTACTACAAACAGTATGGTGAACACATTATTGTGGCCAAGATAGACACGAAGCCCATGCCTACTACAGTAGTACAAGTTTATATGCCAACTAGCTCTGCAGATGACAAAGAAATTGAAGAAATGTATGATGAAATCAAAGAAATTATTCAGATGGTGAAGGGAGACGAAAATTTAATAGTGATGGGTGACTGGAATTCGGTAGTAGGAAAAGGGAGCGAAGGAAACGTAGTAGGTGAATATGGATTGGGGCTAAGAAACGAAAGAGGAAACCGCTTGGTAGAATTTTGAACAGAGTACAACTTAATCATAGCTAACACTTGGTTCAAGAATCATAAAAGAAGGTTGTATACATGGAAGAACCCTGGAGATACTGACAGGTTTCAGATAGATTATATAATGGTAAGACAGAGATTTAGGAACCAGGTTTAAATTGTAAGACATTTCAAGGGGCAGATGTGGACTCTGACCACAATCTATTGGTTATGAACTGTAGATTAAAACTGAAGAAACTACAAAAAGGTGGGAATTTAAGGAGGTGGGACCTGAATAAACTGAAAGAACCAGAGGTCGTACTGAGTTTCAGGGAGAGCATAAGGGAACAATTGACAGGAATGGGGGAAAGAAATACAGTAGAAGAAGAATGGGTTGCTTTGAGGGATGAAGTAGTGAAGGCAGCAGACGATCAAGTAGGTAAAAAGACAAGGGCTAGTAGAAATCCTTGGGTAACAGAAGAAATATTGAATTTAATTGATGAAAGGAGGAAATATAAAAATGCAGTAAATAAAGCAGGCAAAAAGGAATACAAACGTCTCAAAAATGAGATTGACAGGAAGTGCAAAATGGCTAAGCAGGGATGGCTAGAGGACAAATGTAAGGATGTAGTGGCTTATCTCACTAGGGGTAAGATAGATACTGCCTACAGGAAAATTAAAGAGACCTTTGGAGAAAAGAGAACCACTTGTATGAATATCAAAAGCTCAGATGGAACCCTGTTCTAAGCAAAGAAGGGAAAGCAGAAAGGTGGAAGGAGTATATAGAGGGTTTATACAAGTGCGATGTACTTGAGGACAATATTGTGGAAATGGAAGAGGATGTAGATGAAGATGAAATGGGAAATATGATACTGCGTGAAGAGTTTGACAGAGCACTGCACGATCTGAGTCGAAACAAGGCCCCAGGAGTAGACAACATTCCATTAGAACTACTGACGGCCTTGGGAGAGCCAATCCTGACGAAACTCTACCATCTGGTGAACAAGATGTATGAGACAGGCGAAATACCTTCAGACTCCAAGAAGAATATAATAATTCCAATCCCAAAGAAAGCAGGTGTTGACAGATGTGACAATTACCGAAAAATCAGTTTAATAAGCCACAGCTGCAAAATACTAACGCGAATTCTTTACAGACGAATGGAAAAACTAGTAGAAGCCGACCTCGGGGAAGATCAGTTTGGATTCCGTAGAAATATTGGAACACGTGAGACAATACTGACCCTACGACTTATCTTAGAAGCTAGATTAAGGAAAGGCAAACCTATGTTTATAGCATTTGTAGACTTAGAGAAAGCGTTTGACAATGTTGACTGGAATACTCTCTTTCAAATTCTGAAGGTGGCAGGGGTAAAATACAGTCAGCGAAAGGCTGTTTACAATTTGTATAGAAACCAGATGGCAGTTATAAGAGTCGAGGGGCATGAAAGGGAAGCAATGGTTGGGAAGGGAGTGAGACAGGGTTGTAGCCTATCCCCAGTGTTATCTAATCTTTATATTGAGCAAGCAGTGAAAGAAACTAAAGAAAAATTCGGTGTAGGTATTAAAATCCATGGAGAAGTAATAAAAACTTTGAGGTTTGCCGATGACATTGTAAATCTGTCAGAGACAGCAAAGGACTTGGAAGAGCAGTTGAACGGAATGGATAGTGTCTTGAAAGGAGGATATAAGATGAACATCAACAGAAGCAAAACGAGGATAATGGAACGCAGTCGAATTAAGTCGGGTGATGCTGAGGGAATTAGATCAGGAAATGAGACACTTAAAGTAGTAAAGGAGTTTTGCTATTTGTGGAGCAAAATAACTGTTGATGGTCGAAGTAGAGAGGATATAAAATTTAGACTGGCAATGGCTAGGAAAGCGTTTCTGAAGAAGAGAAATTTGTTAACATCGAATATAGATTTAAGTGTCAGGAAGTCATTTCTGAAAGTATTTGTATGGAGTGTGGCCATGTATGGAAGTGAAACGTGGACGATAAATAGTTTGGACAAGAAGAGAATAGAAGCTTTCGAAATGTGGTGCTACAGAAGAATGCTGAAGATTAGATGGGTAGATCACATAACTAATGAGGAGGTATTGAATAGGATTGGGGAGAAGAGAAGTTTGTGGCACAACTTGACTAGAAGAAGGGATCGGTTGGTAGGACATGTTCTGAGGCATCAAGAGATCACCAAATTAGTATTGGAGGGCAGCGTGGAGGGTAAAAATCGTAGAGGGAGACCAAGAGATGAATACACTACGCAGATCCAAAAGGATGTAGGTTGCAGTAGGTACTGGGAGATGAGGAAGCTTGCACAGGACAGAGTAGCATGGAGAGCTGTTTTAAATCAGTCTCAGGACTGACGACCACAACAACAACAACATGTTTACCGATGCCTAAGCTTATTGTATTACACTTATGACCAACCACCCGAACCCCACTTGCCGCTACTGCCCTCTATTGCAAAACGGCGCAAGCAAAGTTGTAGACCTAATACATTTACCTCATATGGTCAACAGGACCTTCAATAATTTGTACTACGATATTCAGAAGATATACAGAAGTTTCCCACGATCAATACGTTCATTCTTAATTATAATGCAGACATACCAACTAGAGAACATATAAAATGACCTTTCAGTATAGGAGGTTTTGTTTTTAAGGCAATGAGGAAGAAATTGAGAGATGAAACATCTAAAAAACTATTTTTGTTGAAAAAGAACAAGCAGTAACTGATCAAGTTACTTTTGGTGTATAGTAACTATAACTGTAACTTATTTACTTTTCTTGGGAATTAACTTTAACTGTAACTTAGTTACTTTCAAAAAGTAACTTTTCCAACCCTTGCCATTTTAAGAGTTGTTTTTGGTCGGTGAAGGTATAGCAATAACTGATAGGTGAATTTTTTTCTTTTCTTTCTGTAGTTTCTTTCACTTTATTAGACTGAGTATGCATAGCTTTGATAGTGTAGGATAGCTGTGTTTGGTAATAATATTAAAATGTAACTGCTGTTTATATCTTTTTCTCTAATGGATAAATATGTTTACTTATTATTACTTGTATATGGAAAGACTTTAAATACTTTTGTTTATTTTATCTTAATTTATAATATTAACTGTGTTATGAAGAACTGCCACATAAATTCTAGACATGAAAGTGCAGAGAGCGATATTGAGAGTAACAGTTGAGCAGCAGTATACTGTGAGGGAGTGTTAATATGTGTGCTAAAATATGGCGAGGGGTGTGTTCTTCAATTGGACTGAAAAATTTGCTGAAACAGTGAATTGTGGAACTTTACAGCTAACGATTCCGATCACTGTCACAGAGCATAATCCAAGCTGAAGTCATCAGTATAAACAAAAAGATTATATGGTTTGATTATTACGAAATGGACTGTGTCTCAACCTGTAGCAACAATGCTTTTGAGAGTAGATATTACAGTTTTTTCTGCCATTTGACTACATCGAGAGAGCCAAGGTTCCTTAAACCTGAGTAATATATTTGTCTTCTTAGTGAACAGCCGATTGTTTGAAGCAGTTAACTGTCATGGTGAACATAATTACAATTGTGGACCAGGTATAAGAAACATTTCACTGATTGTGAATTGTGAATTTGCATTTGCGATAGTAGTACGCAGATGTGATGAACAGTTATGGTGTGATCGGAAATCATCACACACAGTGAATAAAATGCTGACATGAGAACTAGATGTGTATAATGAGTAATAAACGTGCACATACTAAACATGCGGATTGTCACCAACAATTATGTGGCTGGCTTTGCAGCCTGATCGAGAAGAGACATAACCAGCATATTTTTCTATGGAAATATGACAAATGGAGTTGCTGTAATAACATTGTCTGCAGCATCACAAGCCATAATCATCTTCTAAACATACTGCCACACCTCTCCAGCAACGAACAGATAAGCTGCATTATCATGTGCTCTTTCGAGTTATAAGTATAAGAATTCTGTAGTTCAGACTGCAAATAGTTTGTTTCATTATAAAATTATTTTCTTTCTTTTTAGCTTTTGCTTCATAAATAACAGTACTTGAATGAAATGTTAACTTTCAATATAGCTTTCTTGACCCACCATTAGTTACAAGAATTTTCTTTTACTATAACTATTTCTTTCTTTTAAATACATCTGCTGCAGTTGTACGTTTTTTATGTTCCTTTTGAAGGGAAGTCTTGTAAACACATGAACAGTGTTATTTTCAAAGCGAACTGGCATACCTTAAAGTATGATACGGTAATGCACTGAAATCGTGACATCCATCGTTAATTTCTGACCAACGACCAATAGAATTAAAGCTACTTGTTTGCTACTGGTCTAAGCTTCACGGTGAGGGCAAATTGGATGTGACAACTGTCAAACCATGCAGGCTATGTTTACTTCGTACTTGGAGTCATGTTACCACACTTTCAGGTGTAATAACATGGTTGTTAATGATAACAGGGATAAGTGAACGGAAGTAGAGTCTTATCCTACAGTGTTCACAGGATTAGTACCGGAACTGTGTGTGATTTACATAATTCAGTGAGTAGGTTGAATCACTTTCTCCACACCAATACAATCCAGAAGTAAAACAAGTTTTTCTGAGGTGAAATAATCAGACATCAACTTCTAACAAACCTCATGTAAATTTGCGGCCTGCAATCGCTTACAGTACACTCCTGTGATAAGTTTTCTCCACATATATTAACTATGCTGTGACAGGAGAGTGCCATTTTAATACTGTCTTGACGAATTTGTTAATCTTAGGATCAAAGTACGGAATTTGGTAGGAGGTGACTTGTTTTGTTTCGTGTTGTTTTCATAGAGTGTACAAAATTACAGTTAAAGAGGATTATTGGGTGGCTAGTTACAGACAGGAGGAAGTGAACAATTGGTAGATACAGGTCCAGGACTTGTTATGGAATATGCAGAAAAAAGGAACAACCATGAAATTGGGACCAGGTGTCAAAAGAGAAGTAGATGGAAAGGGATGAGTACAAAGGGTGTTTGAATTGCTGTTGGCGAAAAACAGAAAGAATTGAAGAAACAACTTAGTGAACAAATAGAAACTGTTAGGGAAAAGTTCGATCAGTTAAAAAAGGAGCTGGATAAAAAATTCAAACAAAGCTTGAAGGATTTTAAAAGGGAGTTGGAAGATGTGATACAAAAGATGTCTGAGCTCAAGTTGGAGGAAAATAAAGATTCTGATTAATTCAAAGATGATGTTAGAGAGCCTTTTAAGGAAACTGAATTTGAGACCATAGTAAAGGAAAAGGTAGAATGCTTGGCCAAAAATGTTGAAACCCAAAAGCGGAAAAAGGGAGACTGAAGTGAACGAATATTGTGACAGCATTTTCAAAAGCCAAAAGACTAAGGTGGAAATGAAAGAAGTTCAAAAGAACTGCTTGTGTGGTTCGACAGAAACGTACAATGCAGAAGTGATGCAGCTTCAGTTGCGATAGTACATGTGAGAAATGGCAGTAGTTATAATAACACAAAGGGAATGAAAATCATGAACAGAGAAAGATAAGATAAGGATGGCCAGTGCATGCTTAAAAGGAGAATGTTTGCATTGGTGAGCAGATGTACCTGATAAATATGAAACTTCTCAGGAGTTTCAGCCATCTTTTCTGGCAGGGTATTGGTCCAAAGAAAAACAAAGTGATGTTATAAAATTTTTTTAAGAAAGCTCTCTTCTAGGATAGGAGAAACAGGGAGAGGTAGATCAATAATATGAAACATTTGGGTAGTAATTGGATTGATAGGGAACTAAAGAAATATTAATGGGGGATTTACCTCCTAACAAGATTGTAGATTTATAGGGCATAACAATAATATTAAAGACTTTTTGAATAATGTGAGGGATGTAGGAGATGGAAAACAAATCGTTCATTTCATGAAAACAGCAAGTCTGAGTGGTTGCAGAAGAACTGACAGTAGACAAAGAGAGTGAAGCAAATAAATGTGAGAAGCACAGATGAAGAGGTCGAATATTTTTTAGAGGTAACAGTAGAGCTTATGACAGAAGAGGAGAATTTCAGATGGGAAATGGTACCTAACAATAGTGATGGCCAACACTGGGGTAGCTCAGATGTTCAGGCATTCCAATATTACAAGTCGCCATGGTCAGGCAAGAAGTTTACTAATATACAATACACGTAATATTAGTCATTGTCATATGAGATGTGGAAGTCAGAATTTGGTGATTGAGGAGATAGTGCCTGAAGTTAATTGAATAATTAATGTAAAGTCAGTGTTTTCCAGATGTGTGATGGTATTAAAGAATATGAAGAGGAGTGGAGAGATAACAGAAATGAAGATAAAATGATACAAACTGAAAGTGTTGATAGTGAGGAACGAGATAGTGGTGAATGTAGTTGTAATGAAGAAGCATGGTAGGTTGGAGGAAAGTTTTAAGGAACGAGAAGGGCAAATATCTGAAATTGTTGGAGAGGAAACTTCTACAGATCCTATAAACAGTGACATTGAAGCATATTTAGAGGAGAAGGATAAAGTTTTCATCACTGGTAAAAGCAGGAGAATAGCAACTTGTAAGGAGGAGGAAAGAAGTTTATGTGCAACTGCAAAGGAGTCAGGAGAAGAAGTAAAGTCAAAGTAAGGTTATAGAGACTAGGAACATGCAATAGTGAGAGAGATTTGTTACATGAGGAAGAGGATGTCGATGACATTAAATCTGTACAACCATTTGTGAGAATAAGGTCTCATGGTAGGAAAGAAAAAGCTCTTTTGGGAATTGGTACAGTTGCTGAGGAATTTTATAATTGTATAACATATGATAATGAGGTAATTGATGTGAGAGTATTAGGGCTGAAGATAAACTGAGTAAAGCTGTTAAAAACTCTCCTCCCGAAGAGGCCATGAAGGCCCAAAGGCACCAACCAGCCGCCGTGTCATCCTCAGCCCACAGGCGTCACTGGATGTAGATATGGAGGGTATGTGGTCAGCACAATGCTCTCCCGGCCGTATGTCAGCTTCCGAGACCAGAGCCGCTACTTCTCAATGAAGTAGCTCCTCAGTTTGCCTCACAAGGGCTGAATGCACCCTGCTTGCCAACAGTACTCGGCAGACCGGATGGTCACCCATCCTAGTGCTAGCCCAGCCCAACAGCACTTGACTCTGGTAATCTAATGGGAACTGGTGTGAGCACTGTGGCAAGGCTGTTGGTGAAAGCTGTTAAGCATCAAATTATTTTGGAATTCGGTCTTGGGAGCATTAGTCTGGTCTGAGTGTGGCTATTATTTTAGGGATGGATTGCTTAATGGAATTCAGAGCAGAAATTAATTGTGGAGACAATTTTATCAATTTCAGTAGTGAAAGATCAGAAGTGAAAGTAATTTTCGATGGGGTGGTAGTGGATAATTAAACTAGTGGATAATTAAAAATAAAAAGTTCTGAGATTATCTGTGAAGAGACAAAACTATCATTTATACTGATCACTGAGCCCTTATTTTTTTTCAAGAAGTTTAGACTAATGCATACACAACTGACAAGATCGACCATGTTCATGCAACAATTTGAATTTCAAATCAAGTATGCCAATGGTACACAGAACAAAGTAGCTGATGCATTATCCAGACTATCACTGGGTGAGAATAATAAGATAAGACAAGATGTAGATGAGGTACATGTAAAATTGTTTCATATGGAAGGAGTTCAGGAAGAGAATAAAATAGAAGGAATTTGTAAATTCATGAGAATGTATTGGCTATGTCCATTTCAGTTTCGGACATGTAGGTGCTGTGAAGTGTATACAAAAACTGAGAGAGTGTGTAATTGTTGACAACGTGGTGAGAAGGGTAAATAATAATATTAAAATGTGTGACAAGTGTCAGAGAGCGAAGGCTACCAACCACATTTCAGACTTCCCATACAACGATTTGATGGAACTGTTAGCAGTGGTTTCTTATGTCCGTTTGCTGAAGACAAAAGGAGGTTTTGCCTATATTTTTGTAATGTTGGAAGTATTCTTTACAGTTATAAAGCTCTATCTTTTGTGTAAAGCAACTGGCAAAGCGATTTTGACCAAGTTAGGAATAAAAAGGAATATTTTATTAAATTTAATAAACCGAAAGCCATGCTTTCTGATAACAGGTCACAGTTAACATATCAAAAATGGAAGGAAGGTCTTATCGATCACATAATAAAAGTAACATATATGTCAACCTATCATCCAGCAGAGGATCCACAAGTGTGTTATATGCGGGAATTTGGATATTTGTGAGACACATACTGTAGCAACAATTATATCTCATATGGAGATATTGCAGAGAGTATTGAATATGTAATGAGATTATGAAGGGAGAGAGATCTTTGAGTTTTGTAGAAGAGAAACCGCCTTTTCCCCTTCCAAATGAATTAAATTGGAAAGAAAATAAGAAAAGAATGAGGGAATTGGTGGAAACGAAACTGGAGGAGTGAAAGAGAAGATATAATGAGAAAATAAAGAAGGTTGATATTTAAATTGAAAATTCAACATTAGTCAAGGCATGTGAAAAATCCAGAGAAATAAATAATGGGATATTAAAACTGTTATGTATAAATAGGTCCATTTGAGGTGATGAATGTATCACACCTGAATGCATTCTATTTATTTTATCGGCCGGCCGCGGTGGTCTAGCGGTTCTAGGCGCTCAGACCGGAACCGCGCTACTGCTACGGTCGCAGGTTCGAATCCTGCCTTGGGCATGGATGTGTGTGATGTCCTTAGGTTAGTTAGGTTTAATTAGTTCTAAGTTCTAGGGGACTGATGACCACAGATGTTATGTCCCATAGTGCTCAGAGCCATTTATTTTATCTAAAGTCAAGGTAGAAATTTGGTCTTAAGGTCATACTGGATTTTAAAGTTGTATCAGGCTACAGTGGCACAGTCTGTGAAGATGATTGTTATGAAATGTGGTGCATTGAGAGCAGTACAGGGGATCCAGAGGGAATGGTAGAAAAGTAGTCTACAATGACAATTTTAATTATTTATTTATTTATTTAACCTGATCAGATTAGGGCCATCAGGCCCGCTCTTACTTCAGACCAGTGTTCCACACATGCAGCATTTCACACATCAGAGTTACATCATGACCATAGTTTAAACGAGAAAATTAGCTTACTCTAGTGACAATATGAATAAAGAGTAGTGACTAAGACCTAATAAAGTAAATGCGGCAGTATTTTTACAACAGGTGCTATACATATACATACAGATTATGATAAAAGCAAGAATAGTAACAGTAAAAAAATCAAATAATAATGATAAACATGACTAAGACCTAATAAAGTAAATGCTGGCAGTGTTTTTACAACAGGTGCTATACATGCAGATTATGATAAAATCAATAATAATAACAGTAAAAAAATCAAATAATAATGACAAACATGAGAAAGATTGGCAATAGTAATGAAGGTTTGTGCAGATGTACATTAATATCGTTGTGTGTAAAGTAGATGTTTACTAGTATAGCGAGTTTTGGCGAAGGGAGATTTAAGGAGGGGGAAAGAGGGAAGCAATGAGGTGAAGTGCATTCATGTACAGAGAAAGGCATTACTGTTGCTTAAGTAGATACGTCATTAATTGTTTTTTGAAGCCGGACATGTTTTTAAGTTCTCTAACATAACGAAGGAGGTTATTCCAGAGTCGAGTTCCCGCTACTGTAAAGGACTTGGAGAAGGTGACTGAGTGATGCAGTGGAACGGAGAGGATTTTATTATAATGGGAACGTGTGTTTCTGTCATGTTGTTCCGACATGAGCGTTAGGGACGAGGAGAGATATGAGGGCCAGTGTACATTTATAAGGCAGTAGATGAGACAGAGTGTATGGAAATCTACGCGTTTGTCTGCACGCAGCCAGGACAATTTTGCATATGTTGGTGAAATGTGATCAAAAGGTCGAATGTCACAGATATATTGGACGCAGGCATTCATGACCAGTTCTAGGTGTCGGGAATTTTCCTGAGACAGACCTTGTAGGATACTATCACTGTAGTCAATGATTGGGAGTATAAGCATTTGTACTAATTTCTTTTTCAGATCGAAAGGGAGGAGTTTTTTATATTTTTGTAGGACATGAAGGGATGCTGCTGCTTTTTTGCACACTGCAGTTACGTGCTCTGTCCAATTTAGATTTTCATCTATTATTACTCCCAAACTCTTTGCTGAGTGAGAGAAGTTAATATTTGTTCCATTTAGGATAAGAGGTGGTACGGATTCCGGATGTTTTGGGCTAATGAGCTTAGAGTGACCAACAAGTACTGCTTGGGTTCTAGATGGGTTTAGTTTTAGACCTATGTCCTGTGTCCATTTTGACAGTGCATCGAGGTCAGTATTGAAATTTTCAATAGCTTTCTTGAGATTGCTTGGTTTCGCACTTAGATACAACTGAAGGTCATCAGCATACATATGATATTTGCAATAGGTCAGAACCGATGACACATCATTGACATACAGAGAAAAGAGTATATGACCTAATACTGCGCCTTGGGGAACGCCTGACACTACCTGCCGCCATTGTGATTTTATATTCCCAGACAGGACGCATTGCTGACGAGACGTCATGTATGAGTGAAACCATTGCACTGCACTTGGTGAGAAATTTAGACCGCTAAGTTTGGCTAGTAAGATGTCGAAGTCGACAGTACCAAATGCTTTGCTGAAATCTAAGAAGCAAATGATAGTCGCTTCTTGTCTGTCCATGGCAAGTTTCAGGTCATCTGTCACCTGTATCAGTGCGGATGTTGTTCTTCGATGTTTACAGAAACCTGATTGGTATTCGTCTAGTAGGATGTTAGTAGTCAGGTAGTTGGTGAGCTGGTCATGAACTATATATTCTAAGACCTTTGATAGTGCAGGAAGAAGGCAGATGGGGCGGTGGTCAGAGGGTGCTGTGGCGATGTCCTTTTTAGGCAGTGGCTTAATTTGTCCCAGTTTCCAGGCCTCAGGGAAAACACTTGTGATTAATGAATCGTTGAAAATGTCTGTTATAGAGGGCAGTAGTTGGTCAATAATAAGTTTTACCATCTCGATAGTGATACCATCATGTCCAGTAGATGCTGGTCTAATCCGCATTATGGCTTTCTTGACAGTACTGCAAGTGACGTGCTGTAAATAGAATTTTTCTTTGCTACAGTCGTTCATCCCCATGAAGTTTTTTTTGCGGTTCAATTTTGGTTGTAGGTAATGTGAAGAATCGGTTTAGTTCTTCAGCTGGGACCATGGGATTTTCTGCAACTTTTATTTTGCCTAAACTGAGACTACGGAGATTTTTCCACAGGATAGCTGGTGTACATCTATTGTAAGCTAATGTGCGGGCATGTCTGAGCTTAGCGTTTCTTACCGCTTGACTGACTTTGTTTCGTTTCTGCTTGTATACAGCATGATTTTCAGGTGTAGGGTGTATCTTGTATGCTCGATGTGCAGCATCTCTGAGATTCATGTGCTGTTTTAGTTCATCAGTCAGCCAAGGTGCAGGTTGCCTATTTACTTTTCTGGTCTTTATTGGAGCATATTTGTCATATAGTTGAGTAATTTTCTTAGTGAAATCCTGGAGTTTTTCGTTTATGTCCACGAGGGGAGTAGAGGTCATCCCCCAAACTATTTCTTGTGCCTCAGTTTCGAGTTCAGGCAAATTTATGCGTTTGAGGTCTCGGTATGTAGACAGTTTTTGTTTCTTTCTAGGGCATTCTAGTGAATACGTCATGGAAATGTTGTCATGGGCAGACATGCCAGGTGCAGATATTTGAGAGGTGCAGATTATTCTGTTCGGAGATTTCGTTGCGAATGTATCTATAAAAGTGTGACTGGTAGTCGTGTGATGAGTAGGTGCCAGCTGTAGTAGCGTCATATTTGAGGAAGAAAGCATCCTCTTAAATTTCCCAGTGGAAGGACTATTGCACAGAAAATTAATGTTAGTGTCACCTGCTATAATTACATGTTCATATGACGATTCGAGACTGGAGAGGGCAGTTTCGAAGCAGGCGAACCCACCTACTTTAGGAGATTTGTAAAGGACACATATTAAGCACTTTCTGTTAAGTGATTTGATCTCTATGAACATATATTCCACTTGTTTATCTACATTGTTGTCGGATGTGTGTAGTACTGTAGGTGACAAATCAGAGCGTATGTACGCCCCTACTCCGCCCCCTCGTCTGTTGCATCTGTCGTGCCTGAGAAAGATATAGCCCTCTAGGTTTACGGAAGTTGTAGGAATACTTTGTTTGAGCCAAGTCTCTGACATGAATATTACGTGTATATCAGCAGTTTGAAATATACGAGGGCCGTTCAGAAAGTAACCTCCGGTTGATTTAAAAAAATGCACCAAGTTAAATAAAAATATTTTAATATATGCATCTTACAACTACACCTTTGCACTATTTTTCTACATAGTCTCCATAGCGATTGAGGCACTTATCGTATCTCTTCACAAGCTTTGAAATTCCTTCTGCACAAAAATCACCCGCTTGTGCCTGGAGCCAGCCTGTGACCGCATCTTTGAGCTCTTCGTCGTCATCAAACCGCTGTGACCCAAGCCATTTCTTCAAATGCATGAAGAGGTGATAATCACTTGGCGCCAGGTCTGGGCTGTAAGGTGGATGGTTGATAACGTCCCACTTGAAGGACTCAAGAAGGGCCGTTGTTCTGCGAGCAGAGTGAGGACGGGCGTTATCGTGCAAAAAAACGATACCGGAAGTCAGCATACCACGGCGTTTGTTCTGTATAGCCCGTCGTAACTTTTTTATTGTTTCACAGTACACGTCTTGATTAATGGTCGTACCACGTTCCATGAATTCAACCAACAACACCCCTTTGGCATCCCAAAACACCGTTGCCATCAGTTTTCTGGCAGAAAAATCTTGCGAGGCTTTTCTTGGTTTGGTAGGCGAATTTGAATGTGCCCACATCTTTGATTGTTCTTTTGTCTCAGGGTTCACGTACTTAATCCAGGTTTCGTCACCGGTCACGATTCTGTTTAACAATGGTTCTCCTTCGTCCTCATAACGTGACAGAAAGTCTAATGCAGAGGCCATCCTTTGAGTTTTGTGGTGGTCGGTAAGAATTTTGGGCACTCATCGTGCACAGAACTTACGGTAACCCAATCTTGCTGTCACTATCTCGTACAAGAGAGTCTTAGAAATCTGTGGAAAACCAGTAGACAACTCCGACATTGAGAAACGTCGATTTTCACGAACTTTTGCATCAACTGTCTGAACGAGTTCGTCAGTCACCAATGATGGTCTACCACTCCTCTCTTCATCATGAACGTTTTCTCGTCCACTTTTAAATAAACGTACCCATTCACGGACAACTCCTTCACTCATAACTCTTGGTCCGTACACGGCACAAAGCTCACGATGAATAGCTGCTGCAGAATATCCTTTGGCTGTTAAAAACCTTATGACAGCACGCACTTCACATTTGGTGGGGTTTTCTATTGCAGCACACATTTCAAACTGCCACAAAAACTAAACTAGCGCAGGTACGACGTTCACTCGACCGGGGCTTGATGCCGACTGACCTGTTGAGTGGGTGAACGCACAGATGGCGTCGCTACTCCCCCCACAACCCGCACTGTGACCAATCGGAGGTTACTTTCTGAACCGCCCTCGTATATTTGAACTCGTCGAAGTGAGCTGGCAGATACTGGACATTTGCATGTGCAATATGCAGCTTTTTGCGTTCGGGGGTTGATTGCCCGAGGAGGCTGCCGACCAATGTTTGCGGGTCGTGGTTAGCGGTGACAAGAGGGTCTGACATGAGGAATGTGGAAGGCGTGTGAGGGAGGGGGGGTGAGGGAGTGTCCTCCCAGTTCTGTGCAGTGAAAGTGGCCGGGAGGGGGAGGGGGTAGGTCCCTGGGGAGGCAACGGGATCTGTGGCCAAGGTCAGCAAGGTCTGCAACGGTTCTGGAAATAGCCATGGGCTGGCAGGGGAAGGAATTTCGCTAAACACAACAGGAGTAATCTGCACGTTACGACAGAGTGTGATATTAATTTCACTTATGAGGATAACAACTAAAGTATGATGGTGGGTTGCTAATTAAGGATGGAAGTGAGACTACCTTATTTAATAATTAACAAAATTACATGAGAAAAACAATGAAAGATGAAAATAGTTATGTGGAGAAACGAAAAGTTGATAATACAAATAATAACAAAAATTACACGAGGAAAAAAAATTAGAGACAAAAAAAATAGTTATGTAGAGAAATGAACTATTTGATAATACATTAGTTAAGATATGGTTGACAGTGTAAACAATATAAACATACAGGTTAGTGGCAGCAAGATTAGGCATGATTTAGCTTCTAAAGCACAAGCTTTCAAGTTCATTAACACTGCAAATTGTTTTCTTTCCGTTTTCGGTCGTAGCCATTATCCTGCTGTCATTTGTCCATACGTTCTGTAGCCCAAATTTCGAAATCGCGCTCTTCAAAATGTTTAGTCTTTCAGAGGTCAGATCCTCGCGTAATGTCAGACCCGACTTCGCGAGATTCTTCTTTGCTCTGAAGATTTCAGATCTTTTCCTATACAACATAAATTTCACTATTATAGGTCTTGGTTTTGTAGAACCTGGCGACTTACGACCCACTCTATGACTTCTGTCAATGTCACCCAGAGTCACCTGCACGCCTAGATTTTCTTGGACAAGGTTTATCACAAGTTCATCTGTGTTCTCTCTGCTGCTCTCTGGAATGCCGAACAGTCTGAGATTGTTGCATCTCTGATATTGTTCGAGCTCGTCCGTCTTCTCGGTCAATTTTTGTTCGAGCAGTCGTGCTTTCTCCTCACTTGCTTTTAACAATGTGTCCAGTGCACGGATCTCGCTCGCATTTGCCTCCAGAGTTTTCTGTATTTTGTCTGTCACTGCTGCAGTGACAGCATCAGTGATGGTTTGAACAACGAGCTCGAGCGTCTCCTTAGCCTGCAGCGCGGCACTCACCTCAGCCTTCACGAGTGCGGCTACGTCAGCGATGCCGGGCGGAGCGGCCGCAGCTCCCTGTGTAGACTCCACCCCTGCGCTGTCGCCGGCCTGGCCGTTGGCTGCACTGCGCGTTGTTCGGCGATTTTCCATTTTAAGTGCGATTCCGTGTAATTGGTGCTCAGTATGTGATGCAAAATACGACACTCGGCAGTAGATATACGGCTTTAGTATATGTAGACTAGCCTAACTGCTTAAAACACCTCCAGATTTCACGTAAACTTGCGAGCCAAGCTAACGCACGTCACTCACTCGCCGCCATGTTACATTAGCTGAGTTATACATTTAAAGGGCAATTTTTTATTATTTATATTGTGTAATTCACTTGGTTTTAATTTTGTTTTGTGTAATTTGACATATGTGAGTAAAAGGAAATACTGAAATGTAAAAAATGGACGAGTTACACTGACATTCATACTTTAACTGACAACTGATAAGTGAAAAATCAACAATGTTGATCTTCACCAGAGTATAAGGGTACTATTAATTTTGAAATTTTAAACTAGAACTCACACATTGCTTCGTGTTACTTTTATAATGTAGCACTTAATCAATCATTCAAAGACTTGTTTATGTAATGTAAGGTGTTGTGTTCATTATTGCTGAGAAAACTGCCCACTAATTTTTCTTTATTTAGGTGATCTTTAATGTAAAAAAGGATTTCAGTAATTTTGAACATTACAAGCTAATACTTACAAAAACTTTGATAAATTCTGGGGTACTGAATATCTGACATGTGTCAAGAACATTTTATCCTGATAGATTCTTGGGAACATCTTATGATAAAATTAAGGGTGCATATGAAGAAATAGCCATTAGTGATTGTGAATTTTCTCTTTTTTTTGTAATTTGTTTCGCTTTCTTATAATAAGTATTTATATCTTTGATGGTGCAGCATAGCTGTGTGTGGTACTAATGTCAAAACATAAATGCAATTTATTTCTTTTTCTCTTAGAGGTAAATATGTTTCCTTATTTTTGCTTGAATATGGAAAGATTTTAAATTCCTTTGTTTGCGTTACACACATTTATAATATTAACTGCTATGTGAAGAACTGTTATGTAAATCACAGACATGAAAGCACAAAAGCAATATCAAGAGGAATAGTTGAGCTGTGATATATACAGTGAGAAAGTGTTAGAATGTGTGCGGTGGCAGTATGGTGAGGGGTGCATTATGGATTAGAAATGAAAAACTTGGTGAAACAGAGAATCGTGTAACTTTAAGATTGATAATTCAGATTACTGAGGCAGAGTGTTATGAAAGTTGAAGTGTTCATTATGAAGAGAAAGTTTGCACAATGTGAGTATTACTACATGAACTGTGTCTTAACTGGTACTGATAGTGCTATCGCGAGTAGACATTACAGTTCTAGCTACCATATGAGTGAAACTCCTTTTATATTTATCCACATCGCGAGAGCCAATGCTCCATAACGCTTTGCAATATTCGAGATGTGACTGGAAAGTTTTAAGAATGGATCCGCTACTGCTTACTGGTTTGGCAGGCAGGTACATAGAGGATGGAGAGTGAGCCATTGCCTTGTCCTTGAACGCCCTCTGACAGGAAACTACGTTTCCTTTATTCAGTTCGTTGTGACAGCTGGCTGAGTGCGGGTCTGTTAGGGTTTGTTGCCGGATTCTGTCTGCGTGAAAATGGACGCAAAAACGGAGCAACGAGTTTGTGCGCAATTGTTTTAAAACCAGGAAATCAGCTTCTGAGACTTATGAACTATTAAAAACAGCTTTTGGAGATAATTGTATAAGCCAGTCAAATGTTTTTGTCTGGTTCAACAGATTTAAAAATGGCACTGAATCATTTGAAGATGAACCATGGTCCGGTCGTGCTTCCACCTCAAAAACGAATGAAACTGTTGTGAAAGTTTGCGACTTAGTGCGCTCTGATTGTAGACTTACAATTAGGGAGATGGCTGATGAACTTCTATGAAGTTCAGTAAATTTTAACTGAAGATCTGAACATGCGTCGAGTGTCCGCAAAATTCATTCCAAAAGTATTGTCAGGTGACCAGAGATAATACCGACTTAAAGTGTACCAAGAACTGAATAATCGGACTAAAAATGACCCAGATTTGTTAATTAGGATAATTACAGGTGGCAAATCGTGGGTATTTGGATATAATCCTGATACCAAAATGCATTCTTCGCAGTGGAAGACTCCAGGTTCACCATGGCCGAAAAAACCATGGCAAAGTCGGTCGAAGGTGAAGACAATGTTAGTGATTTTTTTCGATGGATCATAAAATTAACCTTGGAGGACAGACAATTATTCAAGATTACTACAAGTGCATCCTTGAGCGTATCCGCGAAAAGTTGCGCAAGAAAAGGCCTGCATTGTGGAAAGACAAGAGTTGGGTGCTACACCATGACAATGATCTGGCTCGTCGTGCCTTCTCCATCGTTGTATTATTGACGAAATTCAAAGTTCCTGTGCTTCCATAACCGCCATATTCCCCTGATTTGGCCCCTGCGGACTTCTACCTGTTTCCTAAACTGAAATTTTATCTGAAAGGGGAGCGATTTCACTAGATTGAAGACATCCAGGCAGATACAGAGAGGGTCCTTAACACACTTCAGAAAAAAAATTCGAGGAATGTTTCCAAAAGTGGAAACTCCGTTGGAGTCGGTGTGTTCAGTCAGAAGGGGATTATTTTGAAGGTGATGCATCACAGTGGCATGTAAGCACCACCATTGTACAATTACAAGCCTATTCTTAAAACTTTCAAATCACATATCGTATTTGTCTTCTTAGTGAACAGACGAGTGTTCAAAGCCGTAGCTGTCATGATTAACGTAATTAGAAATATTAGAAATGTAGATCAGGTGTAATAACCATTTTACTGACTGTGAATTTGGGATTGCAATAGTCGAATGCAAACATGACAAACAGTCGTATCATGATCGGGAATTATCACAAAGAGCGTATAAAGTACTGAAACGAGAATTGAGTGTGTATAACGTGTATTAAATGTGCACATACTAAACATGTGGATCACACCAACAGTTATGTCTATTCAGGAAGTGGCACTACACATAACTTTGCAGCCCAATTGAGAATGGATGTCACCAGCTTACTTCGCCATGGAAATACGACAAACAGAGTTGTTATAATAACTTTGCAACGTCACAAGCCACCACTGTCATCTTAACATCCTGCCACGCATATCCAACAATGAACAGATAAGCTGCATTGCCGTGCACTCTCCAAAGTTAAAGACTAACAGAACTCAATAGTTCGTATTGTAAATCGTCTGTTTCATTATAAAACTATTTTCTATGTTTACCTTTCCTAACTTTTACTATATAAATAAAAGTGCTTGAAGTGAACTATTAACTTTTAATGTAGCTTTGTCGACCGAAATTTAGTTGTAAGGATTTTTCTTTTATTTAAGCTATCTCTTTTAAATTAATGCTGCTGCGGTTGCATGTGTTTTATGTGCATTTTGGAGGGAAGTGTTACAAATGCATCTGCTGTATTATCTTCGAAGCGAGTTGACATACCTTAAAGTTTGTTACAGTTGTGCACATAAAACGTGGCGTCCACCATAAGTTCTGCCACCAACCAATAGTATTAATCATTATTTAAACATTTTTGGGTGGAAACTATCACCAGCCATCAAGTAATGTATAAAATGCATGTTTGAGGATCAGCTGCTTTTATTTTAAACCCACATACCGACCGGTTTCAGCCGCACACCAGTTTCTTAGATTAGGTTTAAACCAGTTTAGGCGACATCACACCTGCCATTTCTTAAATAATGGCCATGTCTCATGTGATGAACATGTCACGAATTCCAGTATACAAAATACGACTTCTAAAGCAAACATACTAATAATAAGTGTAAACAAAGCAGTTCTTTTGGGGAACAACAATCAGACATCAACTCAGTTACACTATTTCTAACAAAACTTTATACAAATACATGGTCTATAGTCTGACAAACTACACTCCTGAGATACAGTTTCTCCACAAATCTTGCCACCAGGCAGGTTGAGATATTTCTCATTGAACATATGGAGGTATAAAGCAGCTCCTGGAGAGTCAATAATATTGCACATAATATTAAGCAATACTGTTGTGTTTCTCCCTAGGTAGCTGAATAATACTGTCAATAATATTGTGCAGTAATACTGTGATTTCGAATGTTGAACGGTAAAATACTCTCCTGCTTTGATAAGTGCTCTACTTTGTTGCAAGAAGAAAACAAATGTAGAAAAGTTGGTTCAAGGGGAATGAAAGTTCACCCATGAAAACTTGTTGAGGGAAATGTGGTTGAACGTAAAAAAACATTCTCATAACTTTATGTGTTGACAGTCCAAAATTTTTACTGGAATTTGTTTTTCCCATAGATTGGTACCTCCATACATAGGCACTTGTTGCCCCCTCCCCCTCCAATAGATACATTTTTATTGGAGTCCCATCATCAAAAAACAAAATAATTCAATGAGAGATGGAGTTCCACCAAGTCAGGGCTTAACAATTATGCAACAATACCTGGCTACTGGCGATTCTTTTGAAGACTTGAAATTCACAAGTGCATTTTCACTTTACAGTATTTGAGACATATTTACGGAAAATTGTCATGAAATAATTCTTTACATTTCTGTTTTTATACTCATCTGCCCTAACATATGCAATGATTTATACATATTGATGTACTCTAATAATAATGTTCTTTCGTCTTGTTTTGAACTCATTTACAACACAAAAACAGAAAAAAGTAAATCTAACCCAATATCCTTACCTGTATAGCATGTAAAAAACTGTCAAGAGTATTATCGATTCCGCTCACAGGCAGCACCATACTTCCAAACAGTCCATATATTTCCAAAGTTGGTGATGCTCTCAGTATTAGTATGCAACCCTTCACTTTCATTTCTAGACAGTCAATGTTATGGCGCATCTGAACAATATCAACATTATTATCTATCTAGGAACTTCATAGCCCAAGGTTGAATATTGTGACTGGCGCTCAATGAAAGACAGAGTTTTCTTTGGTGGACAATTGAACTTCAGTATAAAAAATACACACATTACACCAGTGTAAATCTTTACAGGGACTTATTAACAATTTGTCGAGAAGCAGTTTGCCACTCAGTTGAAATAATCATTATGGGCATTAACGTTTTGCAAAAGAATGTGGATATAGTGTTTGTACAATGTGGTCAGTCTTCAATTCTATTTAATTATAGTAAACCCATGTGCTTGAACACGTCTGACAACTGCCTGGTATATAATTTCAAATTACACATTTCGACTCTGACACTATAATTAAGAACATGATTAATGAGAAACATTAATAAATATTACCAACTAATAAAAGTGAACCCATACCTGACAAATTTAGAACCTGCCAAATAAAGCTTAGTGATAATACATAGTAAATTACATACCAAAGCAAAGTGTTGATTGCTAAATCAGCTAAAAAGTTTACACAAGTAATACTGCCAGGCTAAAGGGGGCACTGATGGCAAGCGTGGTTTTATGCATTCTTCTGGTCTAATAAAAAGTGATGTGGAGAACATTTCAAAGTAGTAGTAATACTAGTGAAATTATGAAACAAGGTTTCATAATAAGAGAGTTATTTAACACACCTATGACATATGTGTCACAGACTGCTGAATAAGTACCCAATGTTGTTGTTGTTGTGGTCTTCAGTCCTGAGACTGGTTTGATGCAGCTCTCCACGCTACCCCATCCTGTACAAGCCTCTTCATCTCCCAGTACCTACTGCAACCTACATCCTTCTGAATCTGCTTAGTGGATTCCTCTCTTGGTCTCCCTCTACGATTTTTACCCTTCACGCTGCCCTCCAATTCTAAATTGGTGATCCCTTGATGCCTCAGAGCATGTCCTAACAACCGATCCCTTCTTCTAGTCAAGTTGTGCCACAAACTTCTCTTCTGCCCAATCCTATTCAATACTTCCTCATTAGTTATGTGATCTACCCATCTAATCTTCAGCATTCTTCTGCAGCACCACATTTCAAAAGCTTCTGTACTCTTCTTGTCCAAACTATTTATCGTCCATGTTTCACTACCATACATGGCTACACTCCATACAAATACTTTCAGAAACGACTTCCTGACACTTAAATCTGTATTCGATGTTAACAAATTTCTCTTCTTCAGAAACGCTTTCCTAGCCATTGCCAGTCTACATTTTATATCCTCTCTACTTCGACCATCAGCAGTTATTTTGCTCCCCAAATAGCAAGACTCCTTTACTACTTTAAGTGTCTCATCCTAATCTAATTCCCTCAGCATCACCCGACTTAATTCGACTACATTCCATTATCCTCATTTTGCTTTTGTTGATGTTCATCTTATATCCTCCTTTCAAGATACTGTCCACTCCGTTCAACTGCTCTTCCAAGTCATTTGCTGTCTCTGACAGAATTACAATGTCATTGGCAAACCTCAAAGTTTTTATTTCTTCTCCATGGGTTTTAATACCTACTCCGAATTTTTCCTTTGTTTCCTTTACTGCTTGCTGAATATACAGATTGAATAACATTGGGAATAGGCTACAGCCCTGTTTCACTCCCTTCCCAACCACTGCTTCACTTTCATGCCCCTCGATTCTTATAACTGCCATCTGGTTTCTGCACAAATTGTAAATAGCCCTTCTCTCCCTGTATTTTACCCCTGCCACCTTCAGAATTTGAAAGAGAGTATTCCAGTCAACATTGTCAAAAGCTTTCTCTAAGTCTACAACTGCTAGAAACGTAGGTTAGCCTTTTCTTAATCTAGCTTCTAAGATAAGCCGGAGGGTCAGTATTGCCTCATGTGTTCCAACATTTCTACGGAATCCAAACTGATCTTCCCCGAGGTCGGCTTCTACTAGTTTTTCCATTCGTCTGTAAAGAATTCGCGTTAGTATTTTGCAGCTGTGACTTATTAAACCGATAGTTCGGTAATTTTCACATCTGTCAACACCTGCTTTCTTGGGATTGGAACCATTATATTCTTCTTGAAGTCTGAGGGTATTTCGCCTGTTTCATACATCTTGCTCACCAGATGGTAGAGTTTTGTCAGGACTGGCTCTCCCAATGCCGTCAGTTGTTCCAATGGAATGTTGTCTACTCCTGGGGCCTTGTTTCGACTCAGGTCTTTCAGTGCTCTGTCAAACTCTTCACGCAGTATCATATCTCCCATTCCATCTTCATCTACATCCTCTTCCATTTCCATAATATTGCCCTCAAGTACATCGCCCTTGTATAGAGCTTCTATATACTCCTTCCACCTTTTTGCTTTCCCTTCTTTGCTTAGAACTGGGTTTCCATCTGAGCTCTTGATGTTGATGCAAGTGGTTCTCTTATCTCCAAAGGTCTCTTTAATTTTCCTGTAGGCAGTATCTATCTTACCCCTAGTGAGATAAGCCTCTACATCCTTACAATTGCCCTCTAGCCATCCCTGCTTAGCCAGTTTGCACTTCCTGTCAATCGTATTTTTGAGACATTTGTATTCCTTTTTGCCTGCTTTATTTACTGCATTTTTATATTTTCTCCTTTCATCAATTAAATTCAATATATGTTCTGTTACCCAAGGATTTCTACTAGCCCTCGTCTTTTTACCTATTTGATCGTCTGCTGCCTTCACTACTTCATCCCTCAAAGCTACCCATTCTTCGTCTACTGTATTTATTTCCCCATTCCTGTCAATTGTTCCCTTATGCTCTCCCTGATACTCTGTACAACCGCTGGTTCTTTCAGTTTATCCAGGTCTCATCTCCTTAAATTCCCACCTTTTTGTAGTTTCTTCAGTTTTAATCTACAGGTCATAACCAATAGATTGTGGTCAGAGTCCACATCTGCCCCTGGAAATGTCTTACAAGTATCCAAAAGCAGCAGAAAAATGCAGATTAAACAGTTTGTAGTCATTTACATGCCTCACAAAAAAGCCTACAAAATTCAGAAGTAATTCTGTCAAAAAACAAACTAGAATTTGCTAATGAATTTAAATTCCATTTACAATGGATAAAGATAATTTAAAGTAGGATGCACATGTGAACTCTATAGCCAATAAATTAACTACCAAATATTGTTGTATGAAAATTCTTACAACATATACAACACAGCAGGCTAAAAAAATATGTACTGTGTACAGATGGAATCATTGTTAAAATAAAGTAATTCTTTGGGGAAACTCTCATGCAAGTACAAAATGCTTTACATTGCCTTACAGATCACATAATTCGTAAATAAAATTAGAGAGAACTGACACCAACTTGTTGGTACAAACCAGAAAATCCACATCTACAATATCAGGAAGAATTAGCAATTGATGCATACAGAACATTCACATACAAAAATGAATGAAAATCAACATTTGCAAACAGGAATACAGCTCTACAACAAACTACCTGGCCAATACCAAATATTATGTGTTTCAGTGCAACTGTTCAAGCATACCAAATATTATTGTATGTAAATTCTTACAAGATATACAACACAGCAGGCTAAAAAAATATGTACTGTGTACAGATGGAATCATTGTTACAGTTCTACTACAGTGCAGGTGCATTTTTAATCATGTAAAACGTTATATTTTAAACTTCCAGTCGCTATCAATATATATGTTTTAATAACATGTAGACTGTCATAATACTTGAAGTGGATCCTGATGCAGTTTGGAATTCCTGTGTGATGGTCTGGATAGATGTCTGCCTATTTCACATTATGACCCTCTTCAACTTTTGGAGGTTTCTGTAAGTCAACAGATGAGGTCGTCCTGTACGCTTTTGTGCTGTATGTATCCCTTTACGTTTCCACTTCACTATCACATGGGGATCAATGGACCTCGGGATATTTAGGAGTGTGGAAATCTCGTGCACAGACATATAACACAAGTGACACCCAATCGTCTGACCACGTTCGAAGTCTGAGTTCTGCAGAGCACCCCATTCTGTTCTCTCACTATGTCTAAAGACTACTGAGATCGCTGATATGGAGTACCTGGCAGTAGGTGGTAGCACAGTGCACCTAATATGAAAAACATGTTTTTGTTTGTTTCTGATACTTTTGATCGCATGGTGTATACAAATAATTTTACTTGTTCTTTTACCGTTGTATGTAAGGATATTTGTGCCTGTCAAAAAAGTAAAAGCGTAAAACTATTAGCATGTCTAGTGATAAAAATAAGATGAATACGTATCCTCTTTGTATAGGAAATTTGACATTTCCAAAAATGAGCTTAAGACATGTTAATAGCGTATGCGAGCGAAACAAAGTGCATTTATATAATACACATTTTAAATTCATTTTCATGAAATTGTACAGGATATCAGCTATTACTGTGTTTCAATGCACTCATTACTCTTCAGGAATGAGCAAAATTAAAAAACTGGTGTGATACTACCCTACAAGAATTGTACTGACAGTTGTTCTTCCAGGGAATGAATTGAATAGTCGACAAGTACAACATATCATCTAGTGGCTTACAGGGTACAGACTTCGATAAAGATGTTAATTTGGAGGATGTAAACATACATGTGGAAACAGTATGAAGTAAACTTTTGACAGAGTTTGAAAGTTGAAAAAAAACCTTTAACAACCAATGAAAGACCTTAATTAAATTATTTTGCTTATACTTTTAAAAATTTATTGCATTTAACCTAAAATAATATAAATTAAAAGATCTGTTCATAGAAGTGTTCAACCTGTGTGAAATAATCCCAGTTTTCATAATCATAGCATTGTCTGCAGTGGAGCAAAAACATCATCGTTGGAGAAGTGCCATCTGCGCCATGATGTGGCACATTTAAAATTTACATTATTGCTTTACAGGCACATTACTATCAGCACAGATTGTTTAATAATATTTTTTCTAACAAAGCTGGAGACCAAGACGAGACAGGTTGACGAATTTGTCAGTAAATTTTAGGTATTGTGTGGAATAGGCCCTGGCCTGTGCCATGTCTAATGGACACTGACTCACATGACAAAGAGGTACTGGGAGAGTGAAAACTTGCGATTTATGTCAGAAGGTAAAGGTTACCAACTGTACGAGTCGTGGTCCTATGCAATGTATAAGGCCTAATGACACCTTTGAATTACTGTGCGTGGACTTGTACGGACCTTTGCCCAAGTCATCAGGTACCTTGCCTATATTTTAGTAGTGCTAGAAACTTTTTCCAAGTTCATCAAATTATACCCGATTAGGAAAGCTACAGCCAAAGCGGTCTACAGTAAGCTTCTGAACGATTATTTTGTTCATATTGGTAAGCCCAAGGCTATTATATCAGACAATGGGGCACAATTTACTTCTAAGTTGTGGAATGAAGGCATGGAAAGTAATGGGGTCGAGGTGATCCATATTTCAGCTTACTGTCCGGTTGGAAATCCCGCTAAAAGGTATACGAGGTGTGGCTAGAAAAAAACCGGACTAGTACCGGTCAAACAATAAAACGAATGCAATAAGGCTGAAAGTCGCGTGGCCTGTCACGTGACTCTCGCTCCGCCTACTGCTCGAGTTTCATCTGCCTCCTGCACTCAGTCTGCCCGTGGCGTCTGTTTTAAGTAGTTGACGTTTTGTCTGTGCGTCGGAAATGTTGAGTGTACAGAAAGAACAGCGTGTTAACATCAAATTTTGTTTCAAACTAGGAAAATCTGCAAGTGAAACGTTTGTAATGTTACAACAAGTGTACGGCGATGATTGTTTATCGTGAACACAAGTGTTTGAGTGGTTTAAACGATTTAAAGATGGCCGCGAAGACACCAGTGATGACACTCGCACTGGCAGACCATTGTCAGCAAAAACTGATGCAAACATTGAAAAAATCGGTAAACTTGATCGACAAGATCTTAGATCATCCACCCTACTCACCTGATTTGGCCCCCTGTGACTTTTTTCTTTTCCCTAAAGTCAAGTCAGCTTTGAAAGGAACTAGATTTGAGACTGTTGAAGCAGTAAAAGAAAAAGCGACGGATGTAATGTATGGACTTACCGAACATGATCTGCAACATTGCTATGAACAGTGGAAAATTCGTATGGAGCGGTGTAGAGACCGAGGAGGAGAGTACATTGAAGGAGATAACAAGAAATTGTAAATAATTGTAAATAAATGTTTTTTCCAGCATCAGTCCGGTTTTTTTCTAGCCGCACCTCGTATGCGAGATATAGGCCGACTTTGCTGTACCTATTGCCACCACAACCATAGGGCATGGGGCAAATATGTTGCAGAATTTTAGAGAATTATGAATACCTTGAGACATGAGTCTATGGGATTTTCTCCAGAGGAAATCCTGTTAGATGACAGAAGTCAAAGTTTAGTGGAAGAGATAATCAAATTCCCTCCACGGATTGACATTAGTCTTGGTGTGAAAAAAGATCGTTTGCGAGAAATAATGAAGCTAAAAGCCGATGCTCGCATACGTCGTCATGACGCTAAAGCGCGTTTTGCTAAGTTTGCAATCGGAGACTAAGTACTTGTAGATGCTTATGAGAAATCGACCGAGATAGACAATGAAACCTCTAAATTTAAGTTTGTTTATAATGGACCACATGAAGTCATTGGTATACCTCACACAAATGCTTATTGCTTAGAGTATCCAAGCTCTGGAAAACTATTAGGTATACGGAACATTGTAGACTTGAAATTGTTCCAACCAAGAATTGATTAATACCACAGAGTGGGTAACTTGTACAGGATGTAATAGAGTGTAAGATAAAGATTTGCTAGGTTGCCATACTTTTGCCTGACCAAGAGGTCATTAAAGAAGTTGTAATTAATAAGTAATTAATTTTGATTAAATGATTTAAGAGGAACTGATTATTAATCAATTGAAAAATCCAAACTGCTAGTTTAAGTTTTCAGCTGAGTCACAGTAGATTAAGGAATGTAAATATGATTTTGTAAATAGCTGTAAGATTTCATGAATGTGTGTTTTACTAGTCATTGTCGATGTACTTAGACGCTGTTTTAAGTTTCAGGCTAGTACATGCGTATGATGTTGGACAGTGTTGAGTTATCCACTGTGATAGTATTAATGGACCTCATGAGATTACTCGGGAGTGAGTTTTTCCGAAAGAATTCAGTGAAATGGACGTTCTGGAGATGCCGTTACACAGGCGAGTGAGATCAAGCGTTCCGCACAGGCGGGCGCAACAGTACTGGCGAGGCGGAGCCGCTGTCGGCTCTTGTGCCGCTATAGGCATTCTTTGTACTTGCGGGTACGGAAGGCGGAGTTGTTTTTCTTCCCGGACAGCTGATGTGAAAGAATTCTGCTGTCAATATGTATGTCTTTTCGATCTGCTGTGTATTATTTTCTTGTTCAGCGTTAAGTGCACTCTCATGACAAGAATATTAATTATGAAAAGGTTATATAAAAAGTCAGAGTGTAATGAAATTTATTACTTCTGACAAACATTCAGTTTTCACACAACACGTGTCAACCTTCAGTTGCCATGCCTTTAGTGCTAATTATATGTGCATTAATCTTTCATTTTCAGTTATTATAGTAGTTGTCCTTAGGACTGGCGACCGTAATTTTCCCCAAATCTCAAATATCTAATTAACGCCAAATAATTGTTAATGTAACGACTGCACATTTACTTTCTTTATTAATTTTACCCTTTTCTCAAAATTAATTTTCACCAATTTCATTTGCATTTTTCCTCTCATTTAGATGTAACCCTTTCCTCCCTCTATATCGACAAATTAACTTCGGTGACGATTGCTTTTCCTAAATTTCCATTTGGTGCATGCTGTTTAATTTTCACTGTCATTAAGGTAGATAAGTGAGGGGGAGGTTACACGTGGCGACCTGGTGACAGGACAATCTTCACATTTGAGTTTGTTCTGGACACGAATTTTGCATTGTGCAAATCTCACAACAAAGTACTGGTTACGAACAGGTCGTTACGTCAGCGAGAATAAGTAGTGGGAGCAATCATAATTAGATTTGAGATTTGGCATTTATACTGAAAATTAGTAAAATGAGTGAAGGCAACAATTACCATAATTTGGTAGACTTGGGTACAGAACAATCGGTCGGACAGTGAGAAACACGCACCTCAGAACCCATTGTTCAGGGGCAGGTGGCTAGCATGAAAGACGCGACCGCCGAAATGCAACAAAGAGCCGGAATGGAATTCCAAACTTTAGAAAATGTTTCGGAATCGGAAGTGAAAATCAAATCTGAACCCCTTGATGACGAATACGGGGGGACAATCAAAGAGGCACCCACTATGGAAGTAAAACCGCTTGTCTCCGTGGATTTAACTGATTTATTGAATGTTTTGATTAACAAAATCACGGCTCAGTCTAGCAAGATAGAAACTCAATCGGCAGAAATTAAAGCTCAGTCTGCCAAGCAAGAAGCTCAGTCTGAAAAAATTTTGCACAACTCTGATCCAATGATGGAAACATGCCTGTCTTGTCTAGAACTGCTAAATTTTTCCAGTTGTTTATTATGTTCTTAAGCAGATTTGCAGTGTCATACATGGAATAATCACATCACAATTAGCATAAAAAACTGAACTAATAATTGCTTTCAGAGATTTCTATAAGTTCCAGAAACAAATTACTATTAATAGCAGTGTTATCACTAATTATAGTTCAAAATTTGACGCCACAAGATATTACAAGCTGCGAAACTGTTGGCGCTTTTTTCATATAATTCGTGCCCAGATACGTATTTCAATGGGTGGAATGAAAAAAATTATTTTATGTTGCCAAATGCGGATACCACTAGAAAAGTCAGAACTATTGAAGCTTCAGTTATTAATGAATTCTCACAACGCTAATTATAACTTCTCCCTTGAAGCGAAATTTTTGAGTCACATGAATATCATCCAATGTTAAAGTAAGGTAATTTGGTTGCTACACTCTTCAGAAAATGATAACTACTGGACCTACGTTCTCCTGAACTGTTTAAGGGAGCAAACAGTCGAAGAGTACTCACATGCAGAACTGGAATGTTCTAATATTAAGAAATAGTATATTAACATATTGACAAAGTATCTTTCCTTTATCATACCACATAACATATGTTTTCATACCAGAAATTGATATGAACGGTGTCTTGACTGCCTTCAGGAAAATTTTACTTCAAACATGCAACACAGCTCTTCAGTTTTGTGACACAATCGTACTAAGAAGTTTCACAGAATATTTAAGTGGTTATATACTTCTGCAAAATGTCTTTGAGGTGTAATCACCAAGTTACTTTCAAGTCTGATCATGGGGGCTTGCAGTATTTTTGCCATACCTGAACACACATAAAACACTATTAGTCTTTAGAATAGTTTGAATTTTTGGAATGCCCTCCATTGATAAGCTTTAGAGATATACAGAATATTTAATTACGGTATGGCACCATGTGTTACTTTGCACAACCATATCTACGTATCACACACATCTGTAAAACTTTTAATTGTATCTTCTGCAAGCCATTCTTCATTTATCTTACAGAGATCTTCCTCTCGTTTCAATTTTCTTTCGTTTGAGTTAGATTTAAGTGATTTTCTTAAATAATTACGTGGATAGAGAAAATTCTTGTTATTGATCTGTTTCCCAAATTTTCGTCGAGCTCATGGGTATTTCTGCTCATTTTCTAACAAATGTATCAAACTGATTATATCCTCTTCTTCAAAATGCTTTGCACAGACTAGAGATCTGTTGGAAGGCAGCCAGTCTTACCTCGGAATTGCTTTCAGCCATTCACAATGCTTGTTTGTATTTGTCAAGAGCCATCACATCATGATGTAGTTTTATCACCAGTGGAATGATAATTGCTTAAACATCCTGGGACGCAACACTTGTCAGGCGTCTGTATGATAATAGTAACATTCCTTGTAGATAACACACTACTAACATGCTACATTTACGGTTCACTCTCTTACATTATATTTAAATTTCGTTTACATAACAATATGTCAGACCAGCAATAATTGGATGTTTAAAGAAAAAGTTTAACTCGTCTAACGTATCTCACAGCAGCCAAAACACAAACATTCACAATTTATACAGTTCACACAAACATACCTGAACTCCATAACCAAAATGCTCATTGGACCCCACTCAGCTGATCGCCAGTGTCGGGCATGTTGCCAGCATATCTGCTGGAGCACATCCGAAGTAAAGACTCCACCAGTACAAACTAAGTTAAAGGGAAAATTTCTTAGTAGTCAAACCTGTGAAGTGGGTGCAACTGTCTACTAGTTTATGAAGAAAGGAGTTGTGTTATGTGCTCCACTGAAACTAAAATCCACATTCTCTCTCTCTCTCTCTCTCTCTCTCTCTATATATATATATATATATATATATATAAAAGATAAAGTGAGTCACTAACTATTGCCACCAAGAATAACTATGATAGGAGCTGAAAAGTTAAAGAGACATGTGTGGCATGGGACAATGGGGGCCATAATATGACGTTGGTTTTTTATTGTAGGTGGGGTCGCTCCAGAGATATGAAGGTCAACTTTGCTTTTTAAATAGCATGTTACAGCTTGGTACATATTTTCTGATAGCTGCTAACAAAACGAATCCAATGATGTGTAATGGTAAGGTTTTTGAAGGTCAAAGAAAGTCAAAAAGGTGGCATGAACGTCCAGTTACAGGTGTTCGAAGTGATGACTATTGGTATCAATGCAGTGCTGCAATCTTCCTATCATGGACTGAGTGGTATTCGTTATCACATCGGCGCTTATCGAAGCACATTCTCTGACAATTCTCTCTTGCATATCTTCAGGTGTAGTTGGAACATATTTATAAACAATGTCTTTTACGAATCCCCACAAGAAAAAAATCCAGAGACATCAAGTCTGGTGAACGAGCCGGCCCCGACACGTCTCCTGCGCGTCCAAACCAACTATATGGGAATTGTCTCTGCAACTCATTTCTAGCCATCAGCGAAAAATGTGCCAGACACCCATCGTGTTCTTGCCACATTCTGTTCCTTGTTCCTAAAGGTATTTCTCCCAATAACAGACCTAATGTTTCTTGCAGGAATGTGGTGTACTTCCTACCACTAAGATTTCCTTCGATGAAATAGTGGCCTATAATTCCGTCCTCTAGAAATCCACTCCATACATTCACCAACCATGGTTTTTGGTGTGCAACTTGCCACAGCCAACATGGATTTTCTGTTGTCCAATAATGCATGTTATGCAAATTAACATTTCCATGGTTCCAGAATGTAGCCTCATTAGTAAATAAAATCAAATTAATAGATGCGTCATCCTTCTGAATCTGAAGTTGAGACCATCGGAAGAATTCAATGCAACCCATACAATCCATACCAGTTAATTCTTGGTGGAGGCTGATGTGGTAAGGGTGATAATTATTGCGATGCAGAGCACAAACAACAGTAGTGTGGCTCATGCCAGATTCCCTTGCAATTTGATGTGAACTAACACAAGGCTCTCAAACCACAGTGGCAAGAGTATGAGTGCCAATTTCCATTTCCTCATTAGTAACTTTCCTTTGCCGGATAAATTTCCGATGCATTAAAGACCCAGTTGTTCTCAATTTGTCATACACATATTTAAATGCACGGCATCTGTGGTGTGTACACTGACGATATCTTTCAGTGCATAAGTCTCTACCTCTCACTAAATTTCTTTGGCATTCTCTGTAAATGAGAAGCATATCGAGCTGTTCTTCGAATGAATACATCATTCACATTTGCTTGTTTCCATGATACTAGTCTTACCGTTCATGTTAGTGTTGTGTTGCGAAACCGTCGAATGGTGTTTACATGTCAATGGCTCTTAAGATGGATATGCCATATTCCGCGATTATTTACTATTTGCACGATATACGAGAGAGAATTATCAGAGCACGTGCTTCGATAAGTTGAGAGATTGCAGGGCACTCTCACTTCTGATTTGGTGCTATGCCGCGTCATGTTCTTAGGAAATATGATCTTTATTGTAATTTGACTTCATACATCATGATGAAATGGTGGGCAGTAGTTAATGCTCTTGCTTGCGTGCTGTAGGGAAGGAATAATGCATTCAAAGGCATAGGGTGCTGATTTAAACGACTGCAGTAAAAACACGGCGACAGTGGACCAAGGGAAGCGCGTTTTTTCTGTGGAACCTGGGTGGAAACATTTCCGGTCGGTAGGCAGCCGTGTCCAGGTAGACTGACTACCACAGAGAAGTCGCCGCTGCAATGGCCAGCGCATTGTAGACCGGCAATAAAGCAGAAGATGGGCCCTTGTTAGACAGGGAGCCAACAGGACAACTGTGAGCGTTCTCCGAATTTCCATGGGACAGGTCACAGGCGCCCAGACGTCCAGACTGTGTTACAAAACATATTTGTGAAAGCATGAGGCTTCTAGCATGTTTATGGCCGTTCTTTGGAAAATTCGAAATGAATGCAACAGGGGAGATAACAAGATTTTTATGGAGGGGTGTGGTTCCATCCTGCCATCTTGTTAGCAAAAGACACAGCTTAAACGTGTGGGAAAGAGGCCGCAAAGCTGAATCTTTTTTTTCCACTTAGCTTTAAAGTATCTGATTGGTCAAATCGTTGTATGCAGAGCGAAGGACGCTCTCCCAGCTTCGAATGTCGCGCTCCAGCTCATGATTGGTTTGTGCTAAAGGGCGGGAAATCTAAGATGTAAATGTGCTTTGCTACCGAGATGACGGGGAAGGGGACAGAAACAGAAGAAATCACTCTTGTACTGGCACTTCGCTAGTAACGAACTGCAGCTCTCTACCTAATGGTGAGACTTATGTCCTTTGCTAGCGTTCCACTTAGAGTCTGTGCCAGTTACCTTCTGAACCGTCAGAGGTACTACTGTCTAGCATCACGCACACAACGAGTAATGTGTGGGTGTACCTATTTGTCCTTGAGTCGTGTGTCCAAACATTTGAAACATTCTGTCATGCATAGTCATGGCACAGAGACAAATTGGTTTAGCAGACCAGCAAATGGGTTCACCTGCACAGTGGAATCCACCGGGGCTTCAGAGGCTCATAGGAAAGTACCTGGGTTCCCAATTACCCGAATGCCAGACCGCGAACTTGGATTTTTCGGGCGCGCGCCATTAATAACAGATTGCGGCCCTCCAGGACTTCAGTCGCCGAACGCATCGAAGTGTGCGGCCCAGACCAGCAGGAGGGTAAAGTATTCGCTGCTACGGCGCAGGTCTCCAATATATGTTTCCCAGCACCCTATTCTTTCGAAGCATATTTTTCTTTTTGGAATTGTAGAGTATAGATGTTTGGTTGTGGGGTAGTTGTGCCATACCTCTGATTCACGAGTATGAAGTCAGGTAGAGCGATTAGTGTTCTGGTTAGTGTCGTGTGTCGACCCCCAGCTGATCACTTTGTCCACCATAGACCCCATGTTAGTGAAAGCGTTTGTCCGAGTTATTTTTTTGTCTTGTTAAGTTAAGATTGAATAAATCTATTGTCATTTAGATTGTAAGATGGCAAGAACTGTGCCCCTTACATGAAGTCATTAAAGATCACCGAACTCACGTTGAGTGAAAAGTAGGACTGAACAAAAATGACTGACAAGGCACAATGCATCTTGTAGAGGGTATAGTATGGACGTATTGGAATAATTAATGTTGGGTGATGGTTTTAAAGTAATACACGCGACATGAAAACTTTGTGAAAACGCGTCGATTTACTGGAGGCTAGTTTATCCCAGGTAAGTATTCAGAGTTGACCGCGGCCGGATGGCAGCGCGCGGCTGGGGAGCGGCGAAGGGAAGCAACAATAGGCAGCTTAGGGCGACTCAAACTCTGAGAAAGCGGTAATGGGGCGCGGCCTCCAGCTGCGTTAAGATGAGTGACAGTGAGGGGGTGGTTGACCCCATGCTGGTGTACCAGGAAGAAGACGGAGAACTTCTACTGCTGTTGATAAATGTCCGTCGTTTTGTTTTCAGTGAAACATGCGAGAAAGCCGCGCAAAGCCACGGTGTTCTGAATAACATTACCGTGCCATTTTTATTAGAGTCCAGATTCTAAAGGAGAGTAGCAAGCTTGCAAACTGCCGTTTTTATGAGGAATACCACTCAATCCATTACAAGAAGATTGCAGCACTTTACTGATACCAATGGTCATCACCTCGAACGCCTTCTGTAACTGGACGTTCATGCCACCTTTTTGACCTTGGTTGACCTTCAAAGCATCCCATTTAAAAAAAAACAAAGTTGACCTTCATATCTCTGAAATATCTCTGAAGCGAGCCCACATAGCAGCATATTATGGCCCCTGTTGTCCCATTCATCTTCTGTCCCACACACTTTTCAGTTCCTATCATACTTTCGGAGTTATTCTTGGTGACAATAGTAAGTGACTCACCCAGCATATACACTCCTGGAAATTGAAATAAGAACACCGTGAATTCATTGTCCCAGGAAGGGGAAACTTTATTGACACATTCCTGGGGTCAGATACATCACATGATCACACTGACAGAACCACAGGCACATAGACACAGGCAACAGAGCATGCACAATGTCGGCACTAGTGCAGTGTATATCCACCTTTCGCAGCAATGCAGGCTGCTATTCTCCCATGGAGACGATCGTAGAGATGCTGGATGTAGTCCTGTGGAACGGCTTGCCATGCCATTTCCACCTGGCGCCTCAGTTGGACCAGCGTTCGTGCTGGACGTGCAGACCGCGTGAGACGACGCTTCATCCAGTCCCAAACATGCTCAATGGGGGACAGATCCGGAGATCTTGCTGGCCAGGGTAGTTGACTTACACCTTCTAGAGCACGTTGGGTGGCACGGGATACATGCGGACGTGCATTGTCCAGTTGGAACAGCAAGTTCCCTTGCCGGTCTAGGAATGGTAAAACGATGGGTTCGATGACTGTTTGGATGTACCGTGCACTATTCAGTGTCCCCTCGACGATCACCAGTGGTGTACGGCCAGTGTAGGAGATCGCTCCCCACACCATGATGGCGGGTGTTGGCCCTGTGTGCCTCGGTCGTATGCAGTCCTGATTGTGGCGCTCACCTGCACGGCGCCAAACACGCATACGACCATCATTGGCACCAAGGCAGAAGCGACTCTCATCGCTGAAGACGACACGTCTCCATTCGTCCCTCCATTCACGCCTGTCGCGACACCACTGGAGGCGGGCTGCACGATGTTGAGGCGTGAGCGGAAGACGGCCTAACGGTGTGCGGGACCGTAGCCCAGCTTCATGGAGACGGTTGCGAATGGTCCTCGCCGATACCCCAGGAGCAACAGTGTCCCTAATTTGCTGGGAAGTGGCGGTGCGGTCCCCTACGGCACTGCGTAGGATCCTACGGTCTTGGCGTGCATCCGTGCGTTGCTGCGGTCCGGTCCCAGGTCGACGGGCACGTGCACCTTCCGCCGACCACTGGCGACAACATCGATGTACTGTGGAGACCTCACGCCCCACGTGTTGAGCAATTCGGCGGTACGTCCACCCGGCCTCCCGCATGCCCACTATACGCCCTCGCTCAACGTCCGTCAACTGCACACACGGTTCACGTCCACGCTGTCGCGGCATGCTACCAGTGTTAAAGACTGCGATGGAGCTCCGTATGTCACGGCAAACTGGCTGACACTGACGGCGGCGGTGCACAAATGCTGCGCAGCTAGCGCCATTCGACGGCCAACACCGCGGTTCCTGGTGTGTCCGCTGTGCCGTGCGTGTGATCATTGCTTGTACAGCCCTCTCGCAGTGTCCGGAGCAAGTATGGTGGGTCTGACACACCGGTGTCAATGTGTTCTTTTTTCCATTTCCAGGAGTGTATGTGATGTATACGGTCATAATTAGCTATGTGCTAGTTATTAAGCATGTTATACAACTTCAACTCTTGTGATGCAAATTTGATTCGATCCATACAATGTCTGTTGCCTATGGATCCAATGAAAATAAATAAATAAATTTTGTGAAGCCATTAGTTCGCTATATAGCGAGTGATTTTTATATTACAGATAAATAAAGACGCACTTTGAAGAAAATTCATAAACAATCACAGATTTTAATCAGTTTTGAAGGAAGGATTCAAGTGCAGGAATATGGCAAATAACTAAAATGTGCTCTAGGAACAATATAGCATGAGGAAAAACTACATGGCTTACTTGAAAAGTATCTGACAGAACAGACACAAATGTCATCCAGTTGACTTTATGAGTGAGAAATACGTTTAAACTTGTCACAGAGTATCCAATGGATTGCATGTCAATTCACTACAGAGTCTGTTGAAATCAGTTTATAAAAGAAAAACAAAATTATCATCATACTTGTTGATGGGGAAAACTTTATTGTACAGAATACCTGCACAAGGTTTAAATCTCTCCAGAAAACGAGAGATTGCCACACATGCACTTCTCAAATTATGTCAGAATAACCAAATGGCTTGTGTTCCAACGTTAAACTCCACGAGGAGAAAAATTCTTGGTTGGTTGTTTGATTCGGGGGAGGGGACCAAACAGCGAGGTCATCAGTCCAATTCGGTTAGGGAAGGATGGGGAAGGAAGTCAGCCATGTCCTTTTAAAGGAACCATGCCAGCATTTGCCTAAATCAGGATGACCAGACGTGGGCTTTAACCATCCTCCTCCTTAATCTGAGTCCAGTGTGCTAACCACTGCGCCACCTTTCTCAGAGGGAGAGAAATGATGCCCTAATCAGCAGAAAAGAGTATTCTTTTTCACAAGGACATGTTGAAACTCCACTCATATTCATTGGTCAAAATCATGAAACTAGGCAAGGGCACTTACAAAATAGTCTGTATTTAAATGAAACATGGCCATACTTTGTTACTTCCGCCATACCACTGAATCAAAGGCACCAGTAACCAGGGGCAAGCTCTTAGGAAAAGGAAACAAAAATTAGTGTAGTCAGACGTTTGTCTTTCCAGTTGCTATTACATAGGTTTTTAACAGGGACAGGACTGGAACTTGTTTCTAGCTATTTACAAGTCATCATTTGTCTTCCAAAATATTAAAAATATTCCATATCTTAGGTCTAACCCCAGCCACTACAAACTGTCACATGGGACCCCTTGCCTGGAATTGAATCATTTAGAGCTGATGGTTCTGAACTTAACTGACATTCAGAATAGGCACATTATTAATACTTGTAGATGATCAAATTGCCTCCACAACAAAAGAAGACTGGAAGAAATGCTGTGAGCACATAAAAAATTGAGGAGCAATACATTTTAAGTGAACATTTATTGGGCCAGGTGCTGGAGATGATCATGAATGTGTGAAGTGATGCAGAGTCAAACAGCGATAGTCATATTGATGGAAGCAATACTAATTCCGCAAGTGAGGATGAAAGTACATCAACCAGTACTGCCAGGGCTAGTGCAACAGACATGACTACAGCAGATGAAAAAATGTAGGGTGAAGCATTTCTTAAATGTTTTCTTATGTGTGGAAATAGTGATGGTTTATGATCCATGGTATTAAATCACAGGATTAGCTGCATTATTTGTAATGTGCAATTGAGTTTGTAGTTACTCAAAAGATCTGTATACATCTTCTTAACTGTGAAGGTTCTTTTTACAATCAAACTGTATGATTTACATGGCTATGCTTGTAAAATAAACCCACTTACACTTTCCTATGTATGCTCATTCCACCTGTAAGAGACCTAATCATCAACTACACTGAAATGCTCTTCCTCTTCCTTGGATGTTTCCTCCAGAATTTATGGGCATCCTTTGCGTCTACATCTACACACATACTCTGTAAGCCACCATGCGGTGCTTATGAAGGATATGTTGCACCATTGTCAGTTGTTCCCTTGTAAATTGCTCCTCCTTTTATGTAAGCAAACACGTGTATTTTGGCTGTCTTAATTGTAATTGGCAATCAGGCTTGATTGTTATGATATCAAGGAGGGCGAACTTTCTCCCAAGTGAAATGGACCAGTTCAAGAAAGTTCTTAATCATGTGCATGCTGACATGTGTCCTACCTTCAATTCCCATAATTTTAATCAACATACCCACCAAAATTGCTATTATTAATATGCCCTGGTTAAATGAGATTCACAATTAAATACACAATCATATCAAAGCACTCGGTTTATTGTACTTCATTACAAGCAAGATTATTCCTACGAGTTCAATCACATTCAGTCAGCAACAGAATTCATGCACTTAACACTTTCTGAATCAAGTTTACATAGCTGATAAGTTCTTAATGGTCGTCCATAATTTAAAATCATCGCTGGACTAAATAATTTTAGTTCCACAGACTAATGCCTGTTATTCCCGATCGCATATCATGCACACACTCCCGATTCTCTGCTGAAGAAGGCACAGGTGGGACTAACTCACTTACGCACAAAAGCAAACAGTTGGCGCCAAGCAACGCCCTTCTAATAGATGGGGCTTCCCCATCAGCGGCGCTAGCTCACTGTATCAAAGATGTGTAATAGTAGATTCGATTTGTCCGTTTAAGAACTGGTATCTGTGCCCTTATGGCTTTCCTGTATCACTCACAACTAGGGCAATGGAGAAACGACTTCCATGTGAGCCCCAATTTCTTTTATACTGTCTGCTTGCATATTGCAAAAGATGTATGTTGGTGCTAGTAGGATTATTCTGGAGTCTGTCACAAATATTGCTTCTCTAAAGTTTCTCAGTAATGCTCGTGATAAGAATGTCTTTTCTCTGTAGACCCTCTCACTTGAGTTCACAGAGAATTTTTGTAACACTCGTGTGTTGATAGAACCTGCTGTTGTGGTCTTCAGTCCAGAGAGTGGTTTGATGCGGCTCTCCATTCTACTCTATTCTCTGCAAGCCTCTTCTTCTCCGAGTTACTACTGCAACCTACGTCCCTCTGAATCTGTTTAGTATATTCATCTCTTGGTCTCCCTCTACGATTTTTACCCTCCACACTTGCCTCCAATACTAAATTGGTGATCCCCTGATAACTCGGAATGTGTCCTATGAGCCGATCCCTTCTTCTAGTCAAGTTGTACCACAAATTCCTGTTCTTCCCAATTCTATTCAGTACCTCTTCGTCAGTTACGTGATCTACCCATCTAATCTTCAGCGTTCTGCTGTAGCGCCACGTTTCGAAAGCTTCTATTCTCTTCCTGTCTAAACTATTTATCGTCCATGTTTCGATTCCATATATAGCTACACTCTATACCGATACTTTTTATTAAAATTTATTAAAATTTCTCTTCTTCAGAATCGCTTTCCTTGCCATAGACAGTCTACATGTTATATTCTCTCTACTTCGACCATCACCAGTTATTTTGCTTCCCAGATAGCAAAACTTATCTACTACTTTCAAGAGTCTCATTTCCTAAATAGTCCCCTCAGCGTCACCAGATTTAATTCGATTAGATTCCGCTAATCTCATCTTGCTTTTGTTGATGTTCATCTTATATCCTCCTTTCAGGACACTGTCCATTCCGTTCAGCTGCTCTTCCATGTGACAGAATTACAATGTTGTTAGCAAACTTAAAAGTTTTTATTTCTTCTCTATGTATTTTAATTCCTACTTTGTTTTCTTTACTGGTTGTTCAATATACAGATTGAATGACATCAGTATAGACTACAACCCTGCCTCACTTCCTTCTCAATCACTGCTTCCCTTTCGTGCTCTTTGACTCTTATAACTGCAGTTTGTTTTCTGTACAAATTGTAGATAGCCTTCCGTTCCCTATATTTTAGCCCTGCCATCTTCAGAATTTGAAACAGAGTATTCCAGTTCACTTTGTCAAAAGCTTTCTCTAAGTTTACAAATGCTAGAAACGTGGATTTGCCTTTCCTTAACCCATCCTCTAAGATAAATGGTAAGGTCAGTATTGCCTCGTGTGCTCCAACGTTTCTACGGAATCTAAACTGCTCTTCCTCGAGCTCGGCTTCCTTCAGTTTCTCCATTCTTCTGTAAAGAATTGGTGTTAGTATTCTGCAACTGTGACTTATTAGACTGATAGTTCAGTAATTTTCACACCCGTTAACACTTACTTTCTTTTGGATTGGAATAAATATATTTTTCTTAAAGTCTTAGGATATTTCGCCTGTCTCATATATCTTGTTCCCCAAATGGAAGAGTTTTGTCATGGCTGGCTCACCCAAGGCTATCAGTAGTTCTAATGGAATTTGTCTACTCTCTGGGCCTTGTTTCGACTTCGGTTTTTCAGTGGTCTGTCAAATTCTTCACGCAGTATTTTATCTCCCATCTCATCTTCATCTGCATCCTCTTCTATTTTCATAATATTGCCCTCAAGTATGTCGCCCATGTACAGACCCTCCACATACTCCTTCAATCTTCCTGCTTTCCCTCCTTTGCTTAGGACTGGTTTCTCTCTGAGTTCTTGATGTTCATACAGGTGGTTCTCTTTTCCCCAGATGTCTCTTCAAGTTTCCTGTAGTTAGTATCTATCTTACTGCCAGTGATATATGCTTCTACATCGCTACATTTGTCTTCTAGCCATCCCTGCTTAGCCATTTTGCATTAACTGTCGATTTCATTTTTGAGACATCTGTATTCTTTTTCGCCTGGTTCATTTACTGCATTTTTTATTTTCTCTTTTCATCAGTTAAATTCAATATATCTTCTGTTAGCCAAGAATTTCTACTAGCCCTTGTATTTTTAAATACTGGAGCCTCTACTGGAGCCTCTACTGGAGCCTCTACTGCCTTCACTATTTCATCTCTCAAAGCTCCCCATCCTTTTTTATTGTATTTCTTTCACCTGTTCTTGTCAATCGTTCCCTAATGCTCTCTAGGAAACTCTCTACTGTATCCATGACGCATCTTCTTAAATTTCTACCTTTTATCAGTATTTTCAGTTTTAATCTATATAACCAATAAAATGCGGTCAGTGTCCACATCTGCTCATGGAAATGTCTTAAAATTTAAAACCTGGTTCCTAAATTTGTATCTTACTATTATATAATCAATCTGAAACGTTCCAGCGTCTCCAGGCCTCTTTCAAGTATACAACCTCCTTTCCTGATTCTTAAACCAAGTGTTAGCTATGATTAAGTTGTGCTCTGTGCAAAATTCTACCAGGCAGCTTCCTCTTTCATTCCTTGCCCCCAGTCCCTATTCACCTACTATTTTTCCTTCTCTTCCTCTCCTACTATCGAATTTCAGTCCCCCATGACTATTAAATTTTCGTCTCCTTTAACTAACTGAATGTCCGCCCCCGCTAGCTGAGTGGTCAGCGCAACAGAATGTCAATCCTAAGGGCCCGGGTTCTATTCCCGGCTGGGTCGGAGATTTTCTCCGCTCAGGGACTGGGTGTTGTGTTGTCCTAATCATCATCATTTCATCCCCATTGACACGCAAGTTGCCGAAGTGGCGTCAGATCGGAAGACTTGCACCCGGCGAACGGTCTACCTGATGGGAGGCCCAAGTCACACGACATTTATTTTATTTTTTACTATCTGAATAATTTCTTTTATCTCATCTTACATTTCTTCATCTCTTCGTCATCTACGGAACTAGTTGGCATATAAACATGTGCTACTGTTGTAGGCTTGGCCTTCATGTCTATCTTGGCTACAATAATGCATTCACTATGCCATTTGTAGTAGTTTAATCGCGTTCCTATTTTCAATTCTTGTTAAGCCTACTCCTGCATTACCCACGTTTGATTTTGTATTTATAGCCCTGTATTCACCTGACCAGAAGTCTTGTTCCCCCTGCCACAGAATTTCACTAGTTCCTGCTATATGTAGCTTTAACCTAGCCATTTCCCTTTCTAAATTTTCTAACCTACCTGTCTGATTAAGGGATCTGACATTCCATATTCTGATCTGTAGAACGCCAGTTTTGTTTCACCTGGTAACGACGTCCTCCTGAGTAGTCCCCATCAGGAGATCCGAATAGGAGACTATTTTTCCTCCAAAATATTTTACCCAAGAGGACGCCATCATCATTTTACCATACGGTAAAGCTGCATACCTTCAAGAAAAATTAAGGCTGTATCTACCCTTGATTTTAGCCTTTCCCAGTACCAGCACAGCAAGGCCGTTTTGTTGATGTTACAAGGCCAGATCAGTCAATCATCGAGACTACTACCCCTGCAACTACTGAAAAAACTACTGCCCCTCTTCAGGAATCACACGTTTTTCTGGCCTCTCAACAGACACTCCTCCCTTATGGCTGCACCTACGGTTTGGCTATCTATATTGCTTAGGCACGGAAAAATTCCCCACCTATGGTAAGGTCCATGGTTCATCGTGGTATCGAACCTACAGGTGACAAATCTAGCATTTTGAGTATTGCTAAAGTGTTTGTTATCGCCACCAGGATTAAAGAAAGATAGCAAAGCAATTTAGAGGCATGTTGCTAGATTTATTACCTGATCTAACCTACAGGTAACAAATCTAGCAAGATGCCTCTGAATTGCTTTGATATCTTTCTTTAATCCTGGTGGCGATCTCCAATACTTGAACAGTATTCAAAATGCGTCGCCCAAGTGTTCTGCACGCTGTCTCCTGTATAGATGAGCTATGTTTTAGTAGAATCCATGTCATCCAGCTGCTTTTCCAAGTACTTTGTCTCTCTAACGGAATTTCAACGCCACCTGCAAACCTCAAAGTTTGTATTTCTTCTCAGTGAATATTAACTTCTTTTTGAAATTTTTCTTTGGTTTACTTAACAGCTTACTCAATCTACACACAGAATAAAATGTGGGTACACTACAATCCTTTTCCACTCCCGTCTCAACTGCTGGTTCGCTCTCAAGCCCTTCATCTCTTATAACTGCAGTCTGATTTCTGAACAAAGTGTTGGTAACCTTTTATTCTCTAGATTTTATCCCTGAACCTTCAAATTCTCGGTTTCCTCCATCGTTTGCATGAACTGTACGTCTTGTGACACAGAACTGCATGGCCGGCCGCGGTGGCCGTGCGGTTCTAGGCGCTGCAGTCCGGAACCGCGGGACTGCTCCGGTCACAGGTTCGAATCCTGCCTTGGACAGGGATGTGTGTGATGTCCTTAGGTTAGTTAGGTTTAAGTAGTTCTAAGTTCTAGGGGACTGATGACCTAAGATGTTAAGTCCCATAGTGCTCAGAGCCATTTGAACCATTTTTGAACTGCATGAGTATAGCAGGCCATCTTCACAGTGTTGCCACTTCTCCTGATTCCAACTTGTACAGATTAGGCCATATGTTAACTAAAACGTAGTCAAATTCTACTCAGCTTTTAATTCTTGACGTTGAAGATCTGGGTGTATCTTTTCACTGCAGTAATCTCCAGCAGAAAATAGATCAGGTTTCGCTGTATTGTCAGGCAATTTATGTTTTGATTAATCAACTTCTAAAGAAATTATGTGCCCAAAATAGTTAATTTGCTATACAACTTCTTTATTGTACTACAAATGATGTCAACTGGCTAAAAAAAATCTTGAATAAAACTATATTCATTTATTTATTTATTGATCCATTTGATTCATTACATACTTAAACAGTACATTGAATATAGGACAAGTCAAAATTGCGAAAGGAGCAGAAACGCACATACACACACACACACACACACGCACACACAGAGAGAGAGAGAGAGAGAGAGAGAGAGAGAGAGAGAGAGAGAGAGATCATGACAAAATTAATTACAGGTAACAATCACAAACTACAAGTGACAAATATAGGAATTTGAATTTAACCATTATTACATAATCATTGATTACAAGGCTATTTTTTGTTGTTTTAAAAATTCTTTTACAGAGTAAAAACATTTTTCCACTAGAAATGACTTAAGATTATGTTCAAAAAAATTTATATTGCTGTGATTTTAAATCACTGGGTAGGCTGTTATATAGCTGAACTGTTATCTGTGATACACGTTTTTGGTACAGTGCTGTTCTACACTGTGACAGGTGGATATTATTTGTGTTTCTTGTGTTGTGACTATGTATATGCTTATTTTGTTGAAGTGTACACTCATATATGTAAAGGCTCAGTAGGCTCATTATTTTCATCTGGATGAAATGTGGTCTACATGTTTCCAGTTTTCTTAGGTTGCAGATAGCCCTGATTGCTCTTTTCAGCATCCTAAAGATCTTTATCTGGTGGCTGAATTTCCCCAGAAGATTAGCCGATATCGAAGTCGTGCATGGAAGTATGCAAAATACGCCTGAATAACTGTTGACGTGGTTGCACTTTTATTTAACATATGCAGAGCATAACAAGCTTTTGAAAGTTTTTTCTCAAGTCTTTTATATGACAGTCCCATTTTAAATTATCTTGTACCCATAGGCCTAGAACCTTAGTGTCAGTAGCCGAGTTCAGTAACGTATTTTCAAGGTATGGTACTGTAACAAAGTTTTGCACATGTGGAGAAGAGTGGAAATTCATAAAGACAGTTTTTTCTTTATTTATTATTATTTTATTTTTTTGAAATAGTAATATGGGACATTAAAGTATCTAAAGCTACTTCCAATGAAATTTTGTCAGCAGCTGTTATTAATATGCCGGTGTCATCAGCAAATAAGATTAGTTTTCTCAATTTAATAAAGTCATTTATATCATCAATATAAAGGAGGAACAGTAGAGGTCCTAGAACAGAACCTTGTGGCACTCCATACTTTATTGTTGATTTACTGGAGACTGTATGTGCCAGGGCTGTTACTGCTGGCCATTACATAGGTTTCAATGGTGGAAACACAAGTAATAGCTTTGTTTAAAATATTATTTCTGTAGTTTGTAGTTAAAAGTGGAATAGTTTTCTGAAAATATTACAAAATTTAGATTAATAAAACTTCACAGTTGCTGTAGAACAGTAAATATGCAAAACTAAAACAGTTTTCTTTGCCGAAGTAGATGTCATTTTGCAATAATATTTACTTTAAAAATCGAAATAACTTTTTTTATTGTAGGTTGGATTTTGTTACCTGGTCATAAATATGTTGCTGAATGATAAAAACGATTACATTCCTCAGTAAAATTTTATTAAGAATTAATTTTGAAGTTTGCCTGCACTTCCCATACCTAGTTTCAGAAACAACCTATATTTCACCACATTTAAATTATTGATCATCATAATTATGTTTTAGGCATACAGGCAAAGTTAAGTTGGCCAGTCAGATGGTTACAATCAGTGCTGTTTTTCTGGGGGAACGCTGGGGGATGCGTACCCCTAAACTTTTTCGTTGACAAAGTAATTTTTTTACCATGTTCAGAACTTGGAAGAGTGATAAAGATTTATTTCATGGACATAAAATTTTTATTTCATTTTTTCGTATTGGTAATTGCAATACGTTCGATACCAGTAAAGTTTTTGGTGGGAAGAGCGATGTCATAGACTGGAGGGTTGATTGGACTAATCTGTTTCAACTGAGGTTATTATTGGTCAATTGAAGTGTACGATAGCATTTTCTTTTATTGTTCAGGAGTTGATTGGAATCGCATGCTTAATTTGAGGTGGTGCAAACTAAAGTGTTCGATACCACATTCTCTTGTATTTTTGGGTGTTTCTCGGTATCGCCTGCTTCATTTGAGCTGGAGTCAACTGAAGAGTCCAATACCATTTTTTTTGTAGTTCGACATGTTGATGTTGTCATGGCTAAAAGCAGATGGGTGGTACCCCATGCTTCCATAATAAGTAATTTTCGCTGCATTATATCCAATGTTGGAGTACCCTCAAACGTTTTTCAGAAGAAAAGCACTGTTTACAATATGTGCTCACAGTGTTTCTTACGAGGGTCGGTCAAAAAGTAATGCCTCCCATTTTTTTTCTACTTAAAGAAATTAAGTTCAGTGAAAAATTTGAATTTGGCGCCATTCCTCAAACCTTCTTCTGCAATCCACTGCAGTAGTAACTTTCTGTGTCAACAGGTGGCAGCACAGCAGAAGTTTGTAAGATGGCCGACATCGATGTTCGTTTGAGACAGCGTTGTGTGATTGAATTCTTGAATGCAGAAGGTGAAACGCCCATACGCATTCATGAAAGACTGAAGAAGGTGTATGGTGTTGTGACAGTGGATGTCAGCACTGTTAGACGATGGGTTCGTCGTTGTAAGGAAGCTGAAGGGCAAACACCGTTGACTGACGAAAAGCGGAGCGGCAGGCCGGTGAGTGCAGTGACTCCACACAACATTCAGCAAGTTGATGACATCATTCGTGGTGACCGTCGGGTGACTGCAGATGAAGTGTGTCGCATTATTTCTCTTAGTAAAGGCAGTGTGATCACGATTATTAAACAATTGGGGTACTCAAAAGTTTGTGCACGGTGGGTTCCAAGAATGTTAACCGATCAGAATAAAGAGGCAAGGAAAACAATAGCCTCCCAACACTTGCAGCGCTTCCGTTTGGAGGGAGATGAGTTTCTGAAAAAAATTGTGACCGGGGACGAAACATGGGTGCATTTTTTTGAACCCGAATCAAAGAGGCAGTCAATGGAGTGGCGTCACACAAGCTCGCCGAGGAAGAAAAAATTCAAAACTGTGCGATCGGCAGGGAAAGTTATGGCAACAGTTTTCTGGGATACAGAGGGTGTGATTCTGGTTGATTTTTTGGAGCAGGGATGCACAACAAATTCTGTTCAATGCGTCACAACCCTCAACAAACTTAAAGCACGTCTTCAGCGAGTTCGCCCAACAAAATCAATGGCAGATGTTCTTCTTTTGCATGACAATGCAAGACCACACACCAGTCGTCACACCTCTGACGAGATTGTCAAAATTGGATGGGAAGTTTTGCCTCATCCCCCATACAGCCCTGACCTGGCACCATCAGACTTCCATCTGTTCGGGCCACTAAAAGAAGCTCATCGTGGGATTCATTTTGAAGATGAGGAGGCCGTCAAAACACCCGTGCGTCAATGGCTTAGGAAGCAGAGCTGTGATTTTTACCATGCTGGGATACATGCCCTTGTTCAAAGATGGACCAAAACTGTAGAGATGGGCGGAGATTACATTGAAAAATGACAAAATGATCCTCAATGTTGTGGTTTTCAACCTATGTAATTGCATTTAAATTTCCTGACAATTAAATGTAGAAAAAAAATAGGAGGCATTACTTTTTGACTGACCCTCGTACATTGTATGTACATTGCAAAGTGACATTCAATAGTTCAGTTTGCAATAAAAAAAGATTTTCATTAAAAGTCGTCCTCTTTTGTTATTTTGCAATATACAGCAAGAAATTGAAACAACATAACCAAAAACACAAGTACTAAAAAGAAATCTTCAATTTCTCAGCTAAAAAGGATGTTAATGTACATATAAAGTAGAAAATGTCTATAAATATTGCTTAATACTTATGAAATATGTCTTTATTTGTGCATACGAAATCAGAGCATAACCACTCAGTCAAAGATATTATATGGTGGTCAAGTCTTAATAGATATACAACCGGTGATCATTTTCCATACTATTGTGTAATCTATTCCCCCCATATGATGCTGTTGTCTGTTACAAACTAAGAAGATTCACAGCAAAAATATTGCCCAAGATGCCAGTGACATCAAGTCTACATAGCGTTTGCTGCATTTTACCTTTTTTGTGCCTACTTTGAACTCTTTCTCCATACTGAATAACACTTCTGCATCTTGAGTTACCTGAGTATGAGGTTAACCACAAGATAATAAAGTTATATCATCTAAGATCAAAACGACTTACTGATTGCACCCAAGCCATTTATAAATAATAGGTACTTTGACTTATCTTGGCTTTTCCTGTGTGGTTTGAGAATATCGAACAATAAACAAATAATAATAAATAATGATAATAGTATGTGATCAGTTTATACAAACTTTATGCACTTGACAATGGCTTTTTGCGTAAGGTCCATTCATTTAAGTCTGACTGTGAGAGATTTCTATGAAAATATTTCTCTATTGGACTTCATACATTGAATAATTCGAAAGCTTTTGTTCGTACTGGACTTTTGATTTAATTTGTAACGCAGAACCTTCGGCCTTGACAAGATGCCTTTGAATTGGGACAACAGCTTGCAACATAAATGAAACACAAGACTAAATAATATCACTGTATTCACAAAATATTATACTAAATTAAATTACTTAGATACTTACATTTATTCTGTTGCTGTTCGCAACTATGAGTATGCCTAGTGATATTGTGTCCCATAGAATAATGGCAGTGTGCCAAGTAATTATCTGCAGCCATGGCAGATATGCATCTGATCAGGACAGCTTCCAGAAAGGAAAGATGCCTTCTTCTCAGCAAGACAACTGAACTGCGTAATTGTTCTAATTTTTCAGCGGTTGTACGCCGCTATCAATACAACCGCTTATACTAATTAATATCTTATGTAATTCTTTTTTATATTCTGAACTTATATCTACGTTTTTGCTATACAGGGTGGTCAGAAAATGTCTGACACGCTTGTAGGGATGTTGCAGGGCACATTGTATTGAGATATAAATGTTAAGAAACAAATTCAATACGTTGCGCCGTTTCCTAGTTATTTAGCGTTGAAGTTAGCCAATCAGGTCGTTGCGCTCGCAAATCCAAGTTGTATGTAACCAAACAAAACACTCGTTGGGCAATACCGCCCCTGGCACGCCACTTGAATGTGAGCACATGATGCCCCCATTGACTAGTTTCAACGCTAAATAACTCACAAACGGTGCAACGTATTGTATTTGTTTCTTAACATATATATCTCAGTACAACGTGCCCTGCAACATCCCTACAAGTGTTTCAGACATTTTCTGACCACCCTGTATATCCACACCCATCCTGCAAATGTGCCTCTAAATTGCCCTCTGAATTGCGAGGCGAAAGGACGCATCTGCAGGGATTCAATGCACTCTAAAGCACATTCAGTACAATATTTACATACATATTCAAATACAGTTCATTGTATAGACTATTTGAATGAGGCGCATGCCTGCAGAATATTTCATTGTGGATATTGTGCTGTTCATGCGCAGTCGCGTTTATTTCAGTTACTGTTAGTTGATCTGGCGACACGGTGATCACAGTTTATATACAATTCGTATGTGTGTGTGTGCAAGACATTACTGTCAGGACATTTCATTATTGGTCATTGTCTCTCATGGAAAGTATAGTATTTAAAATGTCTTTCTGTTTCAGATTAGCTTTTCTTGTACAACGTGTCGTCCTTTGCAGTTCATATACATAATATATACAATAATAGCGGAAAGGTGAGCATTGTTTTGGTAGTTTGCCTAACGTAAATGTTATTGCATGTAGACTTTGCTGTTCACAGATATGACAACTTATATGTGGGCACGTTCACTGTTTATTTTTAGTGATAACACTGTTCTTCATAGGTCATGCGTCACGTGGTTGAAGGCCAGTTGATTTCCATTCCACAATATAAGTTTCATGAAGGCATGGATGTAAGACTTCGGACGGCAAAATTCTGGCATCAGTCCTCGATTTTTCCAGGTGAGAGTGGCCATCGTATTCTGAGAACATTAAATTCCCTGAAATCCCATCCAAAATTCTTCCACCTGTGGAGTTGTCTTCAGTGTTTTTGTGCGTCGCGACCGTAGGCCCAGTAGTTTACCAATTCCTTATTTTGCACAGTTTCATCATGGTAAAAGTCATTAGGCGATGCGTTAAAAATGTTATTGCACTTCACATGCACAGTTCTATCATGCTCAGAGTTTATCTGGCGATGTAGAAAGAATGTTACCAAGGGTTTTTTGCATAAATATTTCATTACGATCATTCTCACAGAGATATATTAAGAACAGTTTTTAACAATTTTGCACACATACTTCATCGCGGTTACAGGCATTGCGATGTATGTAGAACGTCTTTAAAACATTCTCTCGCACATAAATCTCGTGGTTTTACACATTTTGACACATACCAATATTACAAATTCTGATCACGTTTACATATCACCATATTACATTTTGCTTTACATCAGTATAGAAAATTACACATAAATACATACATTACATTTTGGCTTTGTACGGAATACAAGTATTTACATAATTTTACAGACATTACAAATTTTTGAACCAAATTTTGCATTCGTGCAATGATGTCACCTGAAATTGGAAGGATTAGACACAACACAACAAACAAGCTCAAGTGCACATATACTAATGGCCAAATATGCAAAGCAACACACTAAAATAAAATCTACAGAATTCTCGCATTACGAGTGCGTGTAGAGTGAGTATATGGCCTTGGTTTCACATAAACATGTGTTAAACAGTATGAAGTGCATCTAATCCGTTCCTAGGTGACAGTGTTTGGTTGTCATGTGGCTTTGTGTATATGTCAATCAGTCATCTATAGTCCTTGACCGACACTACAGTTAGTCAGTTAGGTAGCCTCAGAAATATTTTTACGCACTTGCGTAAATGTCATCATTACATTTGCGTTAAAATTTAGGCTGATGTCGTTTATGTACCATACGGCGAAGTAGAAATCTCTGCTTTCTTCTTCTAATGCTGGCTGGATCAGCTGAAATAAAATTTCAGTAGTACTGAAAGGTACCCGTGTTTTATAAATATTCAGTTTACTTACTCATTACTAATAGATATACGGTTACTGCAAGAATGAAATACTCTTAAGTCTCGATGACCGTAAAACCCAATGGTTCTATTTGTTTTGTGTTCTGCAACAGATATGCACCAGTATGCAGTGTGTTGATAATTACACATGGACCGTCGTACAGCAGACGCCACTTTGTATTGCGCTGTTTTAGTGTAGAAGATTTGTGGTAAGTACGCAATAGCATCTGCATACCTACCTTGAATTCCTGCTTTCGCTTAATAGTGCTAGAGTAGTAGCTTTTCCTTGCATTAGCACGCTGCGTCAGCGTGGTTAGTACTTCTCTTACCTTTTCATCATCATTTGATACTTTGCAGTCGAATATAAGCTCATTAGGTGAATGGGTTGTGTCATATATAATCAGGTTGTTGTGAACGTCTTCAAATAGTGACAAATAACTTACCCAATTATAATGCTGTGTAGGTATATATGTCCTCATGAATCCCTTCATTTCTCTGATAATTCGTTCAGTAGAAATAGATTGTGGGCTAAGCTTCGAGATAAAGATGCTGTTAATGCAACTCTTCTTTAAGTATTTACCCCATTTGTACCCTGTGTAGTAGATGACGCTGTCAGATAAAATTACCTTGGGTTTTCGCACATGGGGATTGTAATCACGTGAGAATCGTCTGATGACTGCGTTAGCAGTTGCAGATTTTATGGCGTACAGCAAAACATGTTTGGAAAACATGTCATGCTAAAATATACTTTACACCACCAATAGTTGCTGGAAGCGGACGACTTATGTCCAGAGATTTGTTGGGTAGTATGGAACGTAGATTTGTCTTCGAAGATAGGTTCTGAAGTTTATATTTCTGACAACATACGCATGTTTTAAGTACACTGCGAATTTTTCGTCTCATATTAGAGAAATAACAATACATGCTAAGTTTTGCAAGGGACTTGCATAATGTCCCCAAACCAAGTGTGCATGCTAGAATAAGTTGTGTTCGAAGTCCTTGGGAATATATACACACCAGTTAGAGCCATCAGGATGACAGCGATAGAATGACATGTCATTATATATCATATAATGGCTAGACAGTGGATGGTCAGGTTGATCTATGACTAAAGTTTTTACCTTGTTCCAGTGTGTATCTGATTTTTGTAAAGCTGCCATATTTATATACAAATCAATGTAATATTGGTAATATTGTTCATCCTGCATTAGGAGTACTCTGTAGTCGTTCACATCATAAAGATCAGTGTTACAATCATCCATACATCGTGGAAGATGGGCCAAAGTATCAGCAGTGATGTTATCTGTACCTTTAATGTATACAGTCTCAAATGATTAATTCTGCAGAGGTAAAGCCCAGTGTCATAATCTAGGATGAACTAACTTACATGTTAACAAAAATGTCAGAGCTTGGTGGTCTGTATAAATTTTCGTACGTGTTTACCATACAAATAATACTTTAACTTTTTGAAAGCCCAAACAATAGAAAGAGTTTCAACTTCAGTAGTTGAATAAGTACGTTCACATTTACTTAAACTATGGCTCGCAAATCCAATGATTTTTACCTGTTCCTTTCTCCATCTTTAACAAATTGAAACAGGCAACGACCCAAGCCACTGCATGACACGTCACATGTCATACAAAAATCTGAACTAAAGTCTGGATGGTCTAAAATGTTTGCATTCACCAATGCATGTTTAATCTTATCACATTCTTGCTGATACTGCTCTGACCAGATCCATACCTTATTCTTTCTAAGTAAACTAGGAGATGCTTACTGTTCAATAGCTGTTGTGACAGGAGACGTCGAAGCAAAGAACAGAGTACTAAAATGACTTCAGTTGTTTTTTAGTGCAAGTACTAGGAAAATTCCTAATAGCGACCAACTTACCTGGATCAGGTTAGATTAGATTAGATTAGATTTACTTTCATTCCAATTGATCCGTAGTGAGGAGGTCCTCCAGGATGTGGAACATGTCAGAAAAACACCAATACATGACAAATATTTACAACTAAAACAAATAAGCTAATGTACCATTCCACAGGTCCCAAGTGGAATGATCGTCATTTTTTAATGAACACTAAGAGTCATTTTACAAATACTATTGCACTGAATTTAAAATAAAAAAGTTTTTTATTTATTTATAAGGTAAGAAACATGTAATACAACTACTGTAATACTTATTTACAATGAACACATTACTGCACTGAAATGGTGCAGAAGTTAGATTATACTTACACACTTACACACACACAAGCACACACACACACACACACACACACACACACACACACACACACACACACACACAAATTTTCAGTGAACACATTACTGCACTGAAATTGTGCAGAAGTTATGTTGTACTTATATACAAATCAGTTGGTTTTCCTAAGAAATTCATCAATGGAGTAGAAGGAGTTGGCCACCAATAAATCCTTTAGGCTTCTCTTAAACTGAATTTCATTGGTTGTTAAGCTTTTTATGGCTGCTGGCAAGTTATTGAAAATGTGTGTTCCTGAATAATGCACACCTTTTTGTACAAGACTAAGTGACTTTAAATCCTTGTGAAGATTATTCTTATTTCTAGTATTGATTCCATGAATTGAGCTGTTGGTTTGAAAAAGTGATATATTTTTAATGACAAATTTCATTAAGGAATAAATATATTGGGAAGCTGTAGTTAGTATCCCTAGTTCCCTAAACAGGCTTCTGCAGGATGTTCTTGAGTTCACACCACATATAATTCTTACTGCACGTTTTTGTGCCCGGAAAACTTTAGCTTGGCTTGATGAATTACCCCAGAAAATAATCCCATATGACATTATGGAATGAAAGTAAGCATAGTATGGTGCATTCATTATGTGTCCAAGATACCTAATCTCACTACAAGCAAATTTTGACTTATTTAGGTTAGCTGTTACACCAGCTCGTGCAAATTTAACCAGAATCTTTTCAAGGGTGTCAAGATGTTCTTTCCAAGTGTTAGTAGTCACCAAATAACATCGACATACTGGGTAACAGTCTCGACTAACTCGTCACCAAGCACAGTATCCAAAGAAGTAATAAATACGCCTGAACTGACGGTCAGTCCTAAAGGAAGAACATAGAATTCATATGTTCGCCCCCTGAATATGAAAGCAGTATATTTTCTGGAATCAGGAGTGATTGCGACTTGCCAAAACGAATTTGTCAAGTCGATCATGGAAAACTACTTAGCATCAAAAAATTCCTGTAATTGTTCCTCTAAATTTTCTGGTTTAGTGCGTACAGGTAGTATAATTTCATTTATCGCATGTGTGTCCAACACCATATATAAAGGCACATTTGCATGCCGAGCGTGAGTTTCCTCAGAAACGCGAAATATTAATTAAATAAATAATCAGTGACAAATAAATAAAGCCTATGGCACACAACTGCAGCGCTGTGTCGCTGATAAAACAAAAGCACAATTACGTTACTCTTATGTTTGATTAAAAAGAAGAGAGCTCTGGTTGAAGTGGTGCGAGAAGCACGTATTTTATTTTATTGTCTGGCACACCGCCATATTTCATGTTATAGAAGAATACTGCGAGTTGCAACCACACTAGGCACTCGATTCTGTAAAGAATTTATATTTATAAAAGTAAGTAGGATTATGAACTGTAGGCTTATTCATTGAATATATCTGATTTAACTAACTGTGTAACTTTTTTATGTTTAGTAGACAATCACCTCTGTACGACGTATTGGCATGGCTGGCAAATTATTGTAATATTGAGATTTAGATTATGAGTCCGCACCTACCGCAGCAGTCTTTGGAAACGATTTAATTACGAAGTCCGATTATTTCAGTTTTATTTCACGGTCAACTACGAGTAACATTGCCTTTACGAAAAAGCCATTGTCAAGCGTCTGATACCGAATAATTAAACGTCCACGTTCCAGATAAGCAAATACAATTGCAATCACAATCACCATCATACAGATAGAATAATTAACAGATTTAAAACAACATTTTTTTTATTTATTTTATTTATTTTATATTGGCGACTGCGTGTCGGACTTGTTATTTTGTCATTTGTTACATTGTTCTCTTTGTTTCATGTAAAAAATCAACTTTCTGGACCTGGACGTCAATGTATGAGAGATAACAAAATCTGAAGATATTTTCCAATTCTGAAATTTTGCGGGAAGACGCAATGAAACTTCCAGCAAAATAAGGTAAGACGCAGCATCTTTGCATTGGTAGGCTTGACCAGACGTATAATTCAGTGTATTAGCTTTTCAGTAAATTCTGTAGTGTTTCTTTTCTGCATAACAGTTTCAGTGATAAATTTCATTCTCAGTACTTTTCCCTAAACAATAACGTATGCAACAATACCAATACACGAGTGTACAATATGGCCGACTTCTGTACGATATCATGTAACATGGCCAGCAGCCATTACCAATAATCTCAAATTCAGTTTATATTTTTAAATTAACAGACAGCCATTGTTGCTACGAGCGATTCATGCTCAACTACATTTTATTTTAAAATCAGTGTCAAAAATTTTCTTGAAACATATATCACGTGTGGCATGGTAATAACTAGAAAACAAAACGCAAAAATGGAACAGCAAGGACGTACTATTCAGACGCAATCCGACTCGGACGTGAGACAAGTGTTAGAAAATGACTTTACGACAGCAACCGGTAGTGACGATTCATCAAACATTGACGCAAGTGTTGACGAAAATTTTGACGATAGGCCGTCCACTACAAAAATTTCAAAATCTCAATCAGAGCCCATGTTAATGCATGACGTCACGTCTAATGACGCGGCGGGGGCAGAGACCTTGCAAACGGTAAACATTGCCGACATGTTACAAATGCTAATGAAACAAAACGCCGAAAACATGGCAACCTTAAAGGCACAATTAGAGACACAAAATGAACAGTTAAAAACACAAAATGACGAAATCAAATCTGATCTCATAGCAATCAAGATAGGTAATGACACTTTATGTAAGCGTGTGGAACTTATAGACGCCACACTGACCAAACAGATGACCGAACTCAGTACTAAATTTTCCCAGCTCAATACGAGACAAGAAAAGACTACAACTGACGTAGCACTTTTACAGACACAAGTAAAAAACCTTAATGTCACGTGTGAAGTTCTTACTGAACAAATTCAAACATATCCTTCAGTACATGACAATCTTGAAAAACGAATTACTGACGTACAGTATAAATTTGACAATGTTGAACAACACCTGACTGACATCTTACAATCAGATGCCACAGCTCATTTTCAAAATATTAATAAAGAATTTCATGATTGGGTTGAGAACAAAGACAAACATTTTGATAGATGCTTACGTGAAAATTTACCAACAATTGTGCACGACTCCGTAGCGCAATACATTACTAATAACAAACAGCTGATCAGTGACGCAGTACAATCCGTCACTGCACCCATGAGACAATTCACCGATCAACTACAGTCTGAATGTAACGAAAATATCAGTCAAAATGTACAGTTCAGAAACCAATATACATTCGAATATGATACACACATTCCGCACACGACAAATACACAAGAACAAAACACACCACGACTACAACACATACCACGATGTGGAAACACAAACACAAGCTATTATCATGGTAAACCACAGCAACATTATCGTAATTACTCGCCAGCTGAACATACCAGTAATTACAGTGGAATAAATCCATATCACAATGCGAAGGAAGATGAAAGCTTAATGAAACACAGGCAATTTCAGATTTTTATCCCAGAAAAACGAACCATTCATCCGGTGATTTTTCTTAAATCTTTTAGTAACGCATTTCCACGCACTTGGAGTGACCGGAAAAAGATTTCATATATTGTCGGTTACATCCAAGGCGATGCAGCTGTCTGGGCATACAGTCAAGCTGACGTATGTACCACGTACAGTGAGTTTGAGCGTGCTTTTCTGAACAAATTCTGGTCGCAATCCGTCCAGGAGCGACTCAGAAGACAAATTTTAGAACCTGAAACTTTTAACAGTAAAAATGGTAACTTACGCAGATATTTTGAAAAATACTTGAACATGGGACATTTTTTAGACGAACCAGTCGCAACGCGTGATATACTCCGTGCGTTGAAGGCCAAATTGCCTTTCAACATTAAAGAAAAACTCCTACATATCCCGGATGACGATTCAGATTATTTTTTAACAGCTTTAGATTCGGTTGACATGTTACTTGAAGATCAGCGCTTCGCGCGGCAAAACAGCAGCCACAATGTTTACACTAGTGGTATGCAAAACATGCAGGCTTGCCAACACAATTCTGGCGCGCCCACAGTTGGATACGCGGTACAACAAAAACAGCAAACTCACATGCCGTCTCAGTACGGAAATCAAAATCAACACGCGTATTCCAATACAAACAATAGTTACAACAGTAATAACATTTCATGCGGCAATCCATACAAAAGGCACCGCGGTAATAACTACAACGGTAACAACGGATACAAAGGTAATAACAAAACCACACACAGAAATAGAAATAATAATAACTACGAGCCAAGACAGTATCAAGGTTGGACTCGTAACGATCAGTACTTTCATTCAAACTCTGCTTTACCACAGCAGCCACCAGGTCAAAATTGGAGCATACCTTACGACCGACAGGTAAGTTATAATGCGCAACAGCAACAACAACCGCAAAAGTTTGGAGATCATAATAGGCAATATCCGAATGTGAATATAATAGAAATGACACCTGATGCACAACCTCAATCTGTGTCAGTACCTAGTACAAATGCTAATCCAACAAACTAGAAACAGTCACTACTTTGCCCCAGGTCGTGGCTGAAGAATTCTTGGGGGGCGACTTCAATGTTAATCAGTTATTTGACACCACACTTGAACAACAGAATAATGATATGCCGAGTAATTCTAAACAAAAACTACCTGTTTTATTTATAAGATACAACCACAATAACAATATATCAGATGAACTTTTACAAGACAGTACACAATGTCGTTTAAACACAAATGAAATTGTTTTAGCATCTACTACTGGTGTAGTAGGTGGGATTCCAACTACTATTATCCTAGATACAGGTGCAGCTGTGAGCGTTTTGTCTTTTAATTTCTATAAAAAGATGTGTGAATTGGAACCTGTGCCTGAGTTTCCTGCCCAAAACTGTAAAATAACTACTGCACTAGGTAATAAGTCATGTAGGGTTACGAAGCAAGTTTTTGTAAACGTTAAAATAGGTAATGGAACCGTACAATGGCCATTCCTGGTTGTACAAAACCTTGTGACAAATTGCATATTAGGAATAGATATTATGAGCGAGAAGGACTGCATTATAGACTTCTCCAAAGGTAAATGTATTTTAAATGATAAAGGCAGTGTAATTATTATTGATTTGGACAGGAGAACTCTAAAGCATGACAAACACTGTACAGGGTACAAGGTTCAGTTAGTACTTGACAATGACATTCAAGACATGCAAACACACTCATCTGACACAGAGCTAATGGACTTGAAAACATTGCTTGATCATAAGATAAGTGAAGCTACAGCTCTCAGTGTACATGAACGTATAAAACTACAGGAAGTGTTATCCAAATATTTACAAGTTTTTACCAAACGATTAGGTGTTATCAACACGTATGTGTACAAGATTGAAGTTAAGCCTCACAAGATCTTCTACTATAAGACATATAATGTACCGTTATCTCAACGACCTGCTGTGTGGCAAGAATTAAAACAAATGTTAGACTGGAAGGTCATTGAACCATCCACCTCACCTTATTGTAGTCCTCTACTTGTTGTCAAAAAAATCAAATGGAAGCATTAGGTTAGTGTTAGACGCATGAGCTATTAATGAAATAATTTTACCGGTTCACACAAAACCTGAAAATTTAGAAGAGCAATTACAGAAATTTCTAGATGCAAAATATTTTTGCACAATAGATCTCGCTAATTCGTTTTGGCAGGTGGGTATCACTCCTGATTCTCGGAAGTATACTGCATTTATGTTCGGGGGGCGAACCTATCAGTTTTGTGTTCTACCCTTCGGACTGAATGTCAGCTCTGGGGTATTCATTACAGCCCTGGATACCGTGCTTGGCGACGATTTAGTTGAGACAGTCACACACTATGTAGATGATATACTGATAGCTACACGATCTTGGAATGAACACGTTGACACTCTTCAAAGAATTTTAGAATAATTTGCACAAGCTGGAGTCACAGCCAACCTAAGAAAATCAAAATTTGGTTGCAGTGAGATAAAGTATTTAGGACATATCATTAATTCACAGGGCATACATCCGGATCCCAGTAAATTAGATGCTATCAGAAACTTTCCTAGCCCTCGAACTAAAAAGCAGTTAAAATCATTCCTTGGGCTATGTTCATTTTTCAGACGTTTTTTGCCACAACCACTTTTGAACAGTAAACATCTGCTAAATCTACTCAGAAAGAATCAAGTTTGGATCTGGTCGGAACAGTGCCAGAATGACTTTAATACAATTAAACATGCTTTAGTGAATGCTAACATATTGAGCCATCCAGATTTCAATTTAGATTTTTGTATGACTTGTGACGCTTCACGTACTGGCTTGGGCTGTTGCTTATTTCAAGTTGTAAAGAATAAAGAGGAGGAACAGATAAGAATTATTGGGTTTGCGAGTCGCACTCTAACTGAATGTGAGCGTACATACTCCACTACTGAGTTAGAAACACTTTCCATAGTATGGGCATTCAAGAAATTCAATTATTATTTATTTGGAAAACATACAGTAATTTACACCGATCACCAGGCCCTGACATTTTTGTTAACTTGTAAACTTGTACATCCTAGACTATCACGATGGGCAGTTACACTTCAGAACTACTCTTTTGAAATTAAGTACATAAGAGGTAAGGACAACACCATTGCAGACACTTTGTCTAGACTTCCACAAGGTATGAATGATACCAACAGTGACTTAGAAAATATAAATGACTACAGGATTCTCTCAATGCAAGACAAGCAGTATCACCAATATTATATTGATATGTGCAGAAACATGGCTGAATTACAAAAATCTGATCCTCACTGGTATAAGATAATAATATTACTGGTAGAAAAACACAATCATCCTTTGACTAAGTATTACAAGTTACACAATGATGTGTTATTTTACCGCCGACATCCAAATGCTACTAACTGGTGTGTATGCATTCCCAAAGAGTCTGAACGTAATCTAATTTGGCACACACACTTAGTTTGGGGTCATTATGGGACGAAAAAGTGTTTGGCAAAGCTCAGCACATACTGTTATTTTAGCAATATGAGAAGAAAAATTTACAGGGAACTAAAAACATGTGTCATATGTCAAAAATCAAAACCTCAGAATTTATCCACAAAAACAGATTTACATTCTATTTTACCTAGTAAACCCCTGGAAATTCTGTGTACTGACATCAGTGGACCGCATCCAGCAAGCTCTGGAGGCGTCAAATATATCTTAGCTTTTTACGATATATTTTCTAAACATGTAAAACTTTATGCTTTAAAATCCGCCACTGCAAATGCCATAATACGAAGATTCTCAAGTGATTACCTGACACACGTGGGAAAACCTAAAGCAATTCTATCAGATAATGCAGCATACTACTCTGGGTACAAATGGAGAAATTTCTTGAAGGACAATAACATTAAAAGTTTATTTATTTCGAGGTTTAGTCCACAATGTAACGCAACTGAGAGACTTTTCCGAGAATTAAATCGATTCATGAGGACCTATATTTCATCAAAACATACTAATTGGGTGTCCTACCTAAGTCTTTTCGAAGACGTACACAATAACTTAAATATTTACGATACGAATTACACACCTAACGAGATCATGTTCAATTGCAAACAGAACGATCAGTGGATAGAACCATTACCTAAGTTGTCAGACAAGGAAATCACACCTGAACAGAAAATAAAAGAAGTATTGACTACATTGACACATCACGCACAAATATGAAACAAACATAACAGAAACATAATAAAAAGAAAACAAAAATTCGAGGTAGGAATGCTTGTACTACTTCGTACTCATCATAAATCTGTAGCACTCAAACGACGCAACGCTAAGTGGCGTCTGCTATATGAAGGACCTTATATAATTGTTAACATACCGCATCCTGGTGCGTATCTGTTACAACATCCTAGAACTAACAAAATTATTGGGCTATACGCACACCGAGATCTTAGAGCATTTCATGCTGAATAATGTCAAAGTCATACCCATCAAAATATTGCTAAGCAACTCGAAAAACTCTGTTGTTACAACACAGATAATAAGTAGTATAGAAATTTTCATTTCAGCGGTTCCAGTGACGCAGTTGAAGACAGAAGAACTCTTCTTTCAGCGCGCGCCTCCACCTGAAAGACGGAATATTAAAGTAAAATTTATGATTACATAGCAGTGGATGACATATTAATTTTTCACGGAACATTTGTTACTGAAGGTACCACTGACTTGGTGTGACACCTGACGAACTGACAGACGTCATCTGTGAAGCGATCTTTTACTTTGAGAAATAGATTAGACGCACATCTCTCAACACGAAAAGCATCTATCAGTAGTCAAGGCCACACAGACACTCTACACACACGCACAAAACGCGAGGAATCGAACATTTTCTCTCTCTTACTATTTTGAATATTTATTGAGTAGTGAAAACGCCTGGTCTTGCCTACTGATGTAATTAATGTTGTGTCTAACCTATCTTAATTTCAGATGACATCACAAAAAAAAAAAAAACATCGATAATATCCCAGCAAAACCGCTAAAGAGGATGTAAATATCTGCAATTCATGTAATCGAATGTGACACAATGTAATAACCTATAGCGATGTAATGATGATGTAAACATGTTTATGTGCAACTATATTATGTTTATGCTAAGAAAATATGTGACGTGTGTATGTATAATTACTTATTTTTTAAACTGATGTATAGTGCAACTGTTACTATGTAAAAATTTGAACAAAATGAGTGCCAAAAAGACATTGCATAGTGAACCACTGTTCACGGACATTAACGAACATTACTAACTCTGCAACTACGCGGAAACCCATGTGAAAGAAACTGTTAATGCCATTCATTATGCAGCGTATCTATGTAAACGCGATGAACGATTTCCTTGATTAATAACTACGAACATTTTGGTGAGCTATATTCAGCAAAAAACTGAAAATGTGAAGTGCATAATTCGTGCATCGTCTAGTGATATTACTACAGTACCCAACTTCAAGATATTAACTGGATTAAATGGACACAAAGTGCCTGTCCAGAAAACAACACGACGGGTGGAAGAATTTTGGTTGGAACTTCAGGGAATGAAATGTTCTCGAAATGTGATGGACACTCTTACCTGGACTGTCCAAGGATCGATGCCAGCTATGTGCCGTCCGAGGTTCTGCAACCAAGCTTCCACGGAATGTAAAAAAAACGAACTGCACGTGGACCAATTACTCGACGGGTCACGTCTGATCTGTAATAAGCAATGCTTTTAGTCACAACGAACTGCATCACTACGACTATAATGGAAATGAGAAATGGACACGCTTATGTATTAATCACGTTGTTATACAACGATGTTACTGTGATCAAAAAACTTTACCACGACGATACTAACCTGTAAAAAATTATTGTGCAGCGGATGAATATGAACTGTAATAACGACACGATGTGTATAGGTCAACGCACCTGAAAAATACGGACATTTTTCTTTGAAGTATTTCAAAACAATACTATGTAACTAAGAACATTCAACAATCTAAGTTGTATTGTGTTATAACAAATATTGTAAATTTAAAACTAAGTTACCTGTCGTAGAATGTAGTCTTCATATGTAATCCTGGTTGAATATTTTCTTTGTGCAACGACTGAAAAACGCGCGCACACGAACAATATGATCTGCAATACTGTGCCGCGTGATCTAACTGTACGATATAATGGCAGTGCTGCAGTTACACAGACGCTTCTGCGCATGCGCGCACTCTATCTGCCAACATAAGAACTTTTACGGCGCACCTGCGTCATTCAAATTTTGTATATAATGTGTATAATGTGTAATGTAAGTCATGTGAATAGTAGTAGATAACTTAGATTTTCTTGTGCCTTTAGGTGAATTGCTCGCCTGCAGGTGTGTCCTTTCGCCTCGCAATTCAGGGGGCAATATAAAGGCACATTTGCATGCCGAGCGTGAGTTTCCTCGGAAACGCGAAATATTAATTAAATAAATAATCAGTGACAAATAAATAAAGCCTATGGCACACAACTGCAGCGCTGTGTCGCTGATAAAACAAAAGCACAATTACGTTACTCTTATGTTTGATTAAAAAGAAGAGAGCTCTGGTTGAAGTGGTGCGAGAAGCACGTATTTTATTTTATTGTCTGGCACACCGCCATATTTCATGTTATAGAAAAATACTGCGAGTTGCAACCACACTAGGCACTCGATTCTGTAAAGAATTTATATTTATAAAAGTAAGTAGGATTATGAACTGTAGGCTTATTCATTGAATATATCTGATTTAACTAACTGTGTAACTTTTTTATGTTTAGTAGACAATCACCTCTGTACGACGTATTGGCATGGCTGGCAAATTATTGTAATATTGAGATTTAGATTATGAGTCCGCACCTACCGCAGCAGTCTTTGGAAACGATTTAATTACGAAGTCCGATTATTTCAGTTTTATTTCACGGTCAACTACGAGTAACATTGCCTTTACGAAAAAGCCATTGTCAAGCGTCTGATACCGAATAATTAAACGTCCACGTTCCAGATAAGCAAATACAATTGCAATCACAATCACCATCATACAGATAGAATAATTAACAGATTTAAAACAACATTTTTTTTATTATTTTATTTATTTTATACATACTAATATTTCCTTTGGGTTTCTTGACAACAAGTAATGGACTACAGTAAGGAGATGTGGAAGATTCGATGATCTTCCACTCTAACATCTGTTTAAGTTCTTGCCACACCACAGGTCGTTGAGATAGTGGTACACTATAGGTTTTGTGATAGAAAATTTGGTGAGGCTCGACTTCAATTTTATAAACATATGTCTTAATGACACCTGGTCGTTTACTGAAGACATGTATATACTTAGATAATACTTGACAAAGCTCATTGCGTTCATCACCAGTAATATCAGTGGTTTCACTTAACTTGTGGCTAATCAGTGTTATCAAGTCATCATATTCAGTATCAGGTGTCTGTATGCTTGTTTCGTCGTTCTCTTGCACAAAATGAATTTTGTACCCTGTACAATTCTTGTCTTGTTTGAGAGTCCTGGTATCCAAGTCAATTGTCATTTCACTGCTCTTATGTCCAAGGAAACATTTACATGTCGAGGAGTCAAAATGCTGTCCTTCTCACATAACATATCTAAACCCATAAACAATTAGTAACTAAATTCTGGACCACGAGCAATGGCCATTGTACTGTTACATTACTTATCTTAATGGTCATAAAAACCTGTTCCATAACTCTACTAGACTTATTACCGATGGCAGTTAAAATCTTACACTTTTGAACAGGGAACTCTGGTACAGGTTCAAATTCAGTCATTTCCTTATAGAAATTATAGGACATAACATTCACAGCCCCTCCTGTGTCCAAAACGATACTGGTTGGAATACCTCCTACCATACCTTTAGTTGTAGCTAAAACTATTTCATTGCTAGATGAACGACATTGTGTATTTTCCTGCAATAGTTCATCAGATAACATCTCATCATGATTGTAGCGTATAAATAACAGTAATTGCTGCTTAAAACTATTTGCTACATAATCATTGTGTTGATCATCAGTGGGTGTATCAAACAATGATTTGATATTGAAGTCGCCTCCCGAACCTTCTTCAGCCACGACCTGGGGCCCAGTAGTGACTATCTTTACTTTGACATCGTCGTAATTGGTGCAGGTGAAGATGCAGATGGAGGTGGAGTTTCACGTGAGACTTGTACTATGTTAACATTAGGGAATTGTGTATTCCACTCTCCAATCTGTTGTGGCTTTTTTGGTTGAGCACCTTACCTGCTGATTGGTGGGTAAAGCGCAATTTTGATTTTGTACAGGCTGTGGCAGCTTTTGGCACGGACCTGTGTTGATGTTGTACTGAGGTGGTGGATCAGTATTTTCGTACGCATTACCGTAGTTACTTTTCCAGTTTTGCCGTTGCTTTTGTACAGACTAATAATTGTTTCTGTTTTTGTTACAGTTTTTGTTGTTTCCGTTTCTGTTACTTCCATTATATTGTTGCAGCGCCTCTTGTGTGGGTTGTCGCTTGTTGGGCATGATATGTTATGGTTCCACAATGTGTTTCCTTAGTCGTTCTTGTACTGACTGAGACTAAAATTTGGCCAAGAAAGCTCTTTCAAACTGCTCATATGTCACGCATCTGTCGGCTTCATTATATGCCCAGACAGCTGCGTCACCTTGCATGTAACCTACAACGTAAGAAATTCTCTTTTGGCCAATCTACACTCTCGCAATCGCGATTCTAAATGCTTTCATAGATATTACAGGTTGTACAGTACGTTTTTCTGGGATGAAAGATTGAAATTGCCTATGTTTAATCAGACTTTCTTCTTCTTTGGCACTGTAATTATTGTAACGATCGGCTGTTGAATGGAAAGGAACATACTGCCCATAAATGTTGCAATTATAATTAGGTGTCATGTGTATGGGTGTGTGTGGTTGTTGCTGTGATGTATGTGTTGTGTACGGAAGATACGTATCATACATATATCTGTTTTCATTACTGAAGCGAGCACTTTGATTATTAGCATTACTACATTCTGGTTGTATATCATCGTTTAGTTGTTCCTGTTGTGCTTTGTTGGACTGAGCTGCCTCTGTTATGACATGTTTATTATTTTTATCAAATTAGGCTATGGTGTTCTGCACAACTGTCCGGAACTTTTCCTCTATGTGTTGGTCAAAATATTTGTTTTTCTGGTCAACCCAGTCATAAAATTCTTAATTTATGGTGGCAAAGTGTCTGTCATTGTGTAATTGCAGTTTGTCTGTAAGTTGCTTATCCATAGTGTTAACTTTGCCTTCAATTACAGTAATGCATGTTTTTATTGAGTCACGAACTGATGGATAAATTTCTTTTGCGATTTTTTCCTGCTGTGAGTTCAATTTCGAAAATTTTGAGTTAAGTTCAGATACTTGGCTGCTCAGTCTCGTGTTAATCTCGTCTACTCTTTCACACAAAGTATCATTACAAGTTTTTAGTGCCCTTAATTCAGCCTTAATCTCGTCATGCCGCGTTTTTAAAACTTTCATATGTTCGCCAATGTCTTTTTTGTTTTCGGTTATCAGATTTTTGGTTTCAGTCATCTGATTATGTATTGATAACATATGTGCGGAGGTGTCTTCCTTGTTTTTAGAGATCTGATTTCGTATTGATGTCATGTGATTTTTGTTTTCAGTCATTTGTGTAATAGTAGCGTCAGATATACTGGCAATATTTGTCAAATGAACCTTCTCTGCCTCCGCCACGTGGATTGACGTGACATCACGGACAAGAATGTGCTCTGAGCTGGATTTAGCTATTTGACTAGTGGTCAGCCTAGTTACGAAATTTCTGTCATTAGGCATCTTAACTGCTGATTGATCGTTACTATTGCAGTCAACTCTGGAGTCACTGTCACTGTATTGTTCAATGTCAAGTTGGATTCATAGAGTAAATATCTCTGGAGTGAGCATTCACATGCGCAGAACAGATTTTGTGTTGTCAACATACATTGCCGGCCTGGTCACGTGTTCTCGGGACGTCGTGTGTTTGTCCGTATAACGTCCGGTATATTTCGAATGTCACTCCATCCCAAGTACAGATGGATTCTTTTCGTACGTGTCGTGGATTATTTATATATGTTGCGCAGACATTTTAACAGTATCCATTTGATACCGAGAATAAACCAGCTACGTAACTTTTAAGGGAAAGTGATATTGCATTCTGCTTCTTTGCGATAGGTTTCACAGTTTAGATGCACTAGATTTTTGGTAGTTTTCGGTATGATACGGCACGTTATAGTATTACAGAGCCTGACGTAAATTTTTGCGGTTACAGTCTTGCAAAACGACTTGACAGTGCGCTAGTACTTTTGCAAGTGTCCAAAAAACATGAATTTGCCACACTTTAGCGATTATATCCTTGCTAATTCTCCCTTTTTTTCTGCTATTTCTGCGTATTTATTTTCTCGTGTTTGCGACCTAAAGCACAATTTTTTTTACTTGTGCCACTTTGAAGTGTTGATTTAACGCAATTTACATACTTGCTCCCAGTTTATTAAATAAATAGTAGAGTGAGTAAGAAGGGGGAAAAAAGGCAATCGGAAAATAAATGTACCGTAAAGCAAATACAGTTGATCATGTAACAGTCAACTCAACTATTAAGGGAAGGGGAAAGTGATACAAATGAAAGAGTTTGGGGACATGTTTACTAATATTTTACACTTCTTAATCAAATGGTGGAGAAAATAAATTGAAGGCAAAATACACCAAAGAAGATGGATGTGTACTTCGATTAGCTACACTATTGTGTTTTTTATTTGATTTGTACAGAAAATGTAGTTCAGCTGAATGCAGAAATTGGTAGTAGGTGCTATGGAAAATTAAAAATAGTTGGTATGGCATCTACCACATCCAAATTTTTCTCTGCCTAAACATTCCTCTTCAAAGCGTTTTGAACATATTTTGGAATATTTTTTGGGGACAAAATTACTCCTCCTTTTTTTCTGGAGCCACATCTTTACTCGTTGTTCATCCTTCGGGAAATTAAAATATAAATCACACATAATCATTCTCCATGGCCTAGACACACTTAACATGGTCTCCTACTGTAACTTTATATTAAACAAAAAGGTTTGGACACACATATTATACAAAGACAATTACAGACTCCCACTCTATTGAATTTATCTGTCTCCCGTCTTTCAAATCTATATACATAATCGACAAGTCACTGATAAATGCATGGAGGATAGTATTTGCTGAAACAATTAAATATTCTCTTTCCTGTTCCACTAGCAAATTTACGAGAGGAAGCGATTGTTTGTAAGCTTTTGTACGAGCCGTAGTATCTATTATATAGTCACAAAATCGTAGAAAAATAAGTCTAGAGAATCAAGCCTTAATTATAATGCGTCTCGAAATTTTTAAACATAGTACCCATGAAAAGTTACTATCCTTCCTTCCACATATTTTTCTTTGCATCCATAGCAACAACAGTAATTCACCATCGCTATTACACTATCAACAGACGGCGAAAACACAACAAAAACTCTTGATATTATAAACTTCAAATATCTGCAGAAAGAACACACGCACAGCGAAGTCCCGAAAACACGTGACAATCCTGGTTTGATGTTGACAACATGCGCAGAACGGAATGCTCACTCCAGAGATATTTACTCTATGGTTGGATTCGGTTTGTGTCTGTCGTTTTCCATTTTTGCTAATTGTTTACATGTTACCACCACGCTACACGTAATGTATATTGCAAGAAAAATATTTAAACTCGTTCGAGAATGAATTCATGAAATGAATTCCATATGGCAAGATGTTGGCTTGACTGAGCAAGAATTCCAATTAATGACGAAAAAATTAACATTAATGGCTGCTTGTCATTTTACGACACAATTCAGCCATTTTGTGGAATGGTATGACTGTATTGTTGTAAAAAACTGCATGATAAAAATAATTTGGAATACGAGACCTTGCGAAAAAATGACTGCTGCGGTTATGGAAAATTTTGACAAAGCTAGAAAGCGAGCTACAATTACTGAAAGCGCTTGGACCAATGTGCTAATGTAAAAATGCGATGTCTTACCTTGGATCCAAGTATTCAGTGCAGATTTGAGGTTTCATCAACAATTTCAATGACTCGTATTTTTCTTTGGTCTTTACAAATATCCAATGGCAAAATGGTTCAAATGGCTCTGAGCACTATGCGACTTAACTTCTGAGGTCATCAGTCGCCTAGAACTTAGAACTAATTAAACCTAACTAACCTAAGGACATCACACACATCCATGCCCGAGGCAGGATTCGAACCTGCGACAGCAGCGGTCACGCGGTTCCAGACTGAAGCACCTTTAACCGCACGGCCACACTGGCCGGCTATCCAATGGCAATGGCTCATCAGATATGATTCCATTATCCATGCAACAAAGAAAAACAATGTAGCACATAAGTAAAAGGTGCAGACATGAATTCGCCAATATGATTTATCATTGTTTTTCCTGTCTGGTTTGAGAATATCGAACAATAAACAAATAATAATAAGTAATGATAATAGCATGTAATCAGTTTATACAAACTTTGTGCGTTTGACAATCGCCTTTTGCGTAAGGTGCATTCATTGAAGATTGACGATGAGAAATTTTCTGAAAATATTCCTCTATTGGACTTCATACATTGAATAATTCGAAAGCTTTTCTTCCTACTGGACTTTTGATTTAATTTGTAACACAGAACCTTTAGCCTTGTCAAGATGCCTTTGAATTGGAACGACAGCTTGCAACATAAATGAAACACAGGATTAAATAATATCACTGTATCCACAAAATATTATACTAAATTAAATTACTTAGACACTTACACATATTCTGTTGCTGTGTGCAACTATGAGTACGCCTAGTGATATTGTGTCTCATAGACTAATGGCAGTGTGCCAAATAATCATCTGCAGCGATATGAGATATGCTTCTGATCAGGACAGCTTCTAAAACAAAATGGTGCCGTCTTCTTGGTAAGACAACTGAACAGCATAATTTTCTGTTTGAGTGGTTGCACATCACAACTGCTTATATTAATTAATATTTTATGTAATTCATTATTTATATTCTGAATTTATATGTATAGTACGTTTTTGTTGTATGTCCACACCCATCCTGCAAATGTGCCTTTAAACTACAAGAAAAGTACATTCTTGGATGCTGGTGACACCCTGTGTTTCTGTCTCTGTCCGTATGATATTCCTCTCCATTTGAGTACAATCTGTCACTTTTTTTGTGTGTATGACTGTAAGGTTCTCAGGATATCATCAATAATACCATACCACACCAATTATCAACAAGATCTTGTGTGATGTATACTCATATATTTTACTAATGTACGAAGTGTTCAGGTATACTGTTGGACCTAATTAAAAAGTGTCAGACTCAGACTAATATAATCTCACTAGATACATACATAAGTTATCGATTTAATGTCAGAAGACTTGTCAATATATGTAATATAACTGAGACATACAATTTGTCAAAAACCAAAATTTAATCTTAATTCAGAACCACCAGCACATGTTTATTATTTAACTCCACAAAGAGAGCTTTAGCAAAACTTAAAAAGTCCATAGCGGAATAATAACATTTTTGCTCTAATATGGTATGTAACTTTATTTCCAGCAAGTTTACTTCCATTCTGTGAAAGTTTCATATTTTTAATTTATTGTAAATTCTCTTAAATACGTACTGAGGAGCCTGGGAGTAGAGTTTTAAACAACAAGAGGGTGATATGAAATTACCTTTGTTTCTGGTATCATACATTTATCGTATATTGTTTCCTACAAATAATTCTACATTGTTATGTATAAATTTAAAAATTTTATAAATCTAAATACACAGAATATTTAAAATATGTAGCTCCCTAAATAGCGCTCAGTGTGAATTGCTTGGCTTATTATTTTACACATCCTGATAATAATTTTTTGATGATAACATACTATTTATATTCCATCAAAAGACTTGTCCATAGCTTACAACAGTTTCAAAGTTCTGTGATTAAAAGGTCTAAGGTTTACATCAACTGCAGAGGACAGTATTGTCATTATGAATGCAAGACTGTTACCTTGTCTGCGAAGTAGTTTATGTGAAAAGACCACCAAAAGTTATTTTGCAGTAACATGCCTAGGAATTTGACAGAGTCTGCATCCCTACATTCCTGGATTTTATGGTTAACTTGAAAGTTTTTTTATTTTGATTTTTTAGTTTCAAACCGTGTCACTTGGGTCTTTGTCATGTATAATTCTGATGTATTTTAATCATGTCAAAAATCCAAGGTGTTTATGGTGTCAGTGCCTGGAGAATTTTTTCTGCTTTGAGTAGGTACAGATGTATCGTCTGCTAATAAATCTGAGTGAGCTGTTATATTTAGAGGTTAATTATTTATGCACTGACTGACAATGGAGGTGAGCAAACCAGTAGGGCAAGAGTAAAAGAAGTGAAACTTCACGGATTGAAAGGGTATGTGACATTATTGCAGTGATTATAAAATCGAATTTTCCATTATGAACCTGCTAATCAATATGACCATGGCCAGTTCAAAATCATGTTTTTAGACTTTCACCTATGTCACTATTTACTACATAATATGATATGCACTGCATACAAATTTCGCAGTTGGGGGCCCCTTTCAGCTTGGTACTGCAAGTGGCCGATCCTAATTGTGTTATGTTGGATATAAAAATCTTACAGTTGTGTCACCTCTGATGACCCTCTCAGCTTGGCGCACCAAGTAGCGTCTTCTGCCGCTTCTGCCTTAAACCATCCCTGAATATGGCATTGCACCCTCTCTGGCCTGGATGAAAGTGGCATGCACATGGGTTTTTTTTGGATTATGTTCCTCCCCACGGGAAACAAACCATTGGCCTGAAAAATTACCAGTTCATGACACTGATGTGGGTGTGTCAACTGTAAAAATGGTTAGTTCGCCTAAACAGGTCATTCCAAAGGATTTAAATATGCTGCATCTCATGCTAGTAAGTTGTCGAAATGTCTGCAGTAAGATCCTCGAGTTACTCCCCGAAATAAACAGTAGCAATGCCAATATTGTATTAGGTACCGAAAGCTGGTTGCAACCAGACATAAATAGCAGTGAAATTATGAACTCGGACTGGGCAGTGTTTAGGAAGGACAGAACTGATGCTATGGGAGGTGGTGTGTTCATTGCAGTTAAAAGCTGTTTAAACGCAATTGAGATCGATACTGGGTCGGACTGTGAAATAGTCAGGATAAAGCTATCAACCAGACAAGGATTGACCATTGTTTTAGGATGTTTTTATAGACCACCAGTATCCTCAACAAATGTCGCAGAACGTTTCAGGGAAAGTCTTGAGTACATAGGAAATAAATATCCAAATTATCCATTAGCTATAGGTGGAGACTTTAATCTGGCATCCATTGACTGGGAAAATTACACGTTTAACACAGGGGGCAGAAGCAAAGACTCATGTGAAGTTACTCTAGGAGCGCTCTCAACATACAACCTTGAGCAATTGGTTAGAAAACCAACCCGAGATGGGAACATATTAGGTATCATGGCGACAAACAGACCTGATGTTTTTGAGGAAGTTAATCTAGAAGAAGGTATTAGTGACCATGATGTCATTGTGGCTTCTATGTCAGTGGAAGTTGCAAAAAAAGCAAAGAAAGAGCGTAGAGTTTTCATGTTTGGGGAAGCAAATAAAAGTGTCATTAATGAATAACTCCATAGTCAGCTCCAAGCATTCACTGTGGGGCACAAAGCTATTGAGCATCTTTGGTCGGAATTTGAAGGTGTTGTCCACCACTTGCTAGAGAAATATGTGCCTAGCAAAAATATAGAGGACGGAAAGGATCCACCTTGGTACAACAAACATATTAGGAACTTGCTGAGAATGCAGAGAATTTTGCACAGTCGTTTAAAACGTAGTCACTGCTCCACTGACAAATAGAAATTATGCAGAATGAAAGTAGTTGTCGAAAGGTCAATGAGAGATTCTTTTAACGAAGTTGAAAGCAATATTTTATCTGCAGATTCTAAAATAACCCTAAAAAATTTTGGTCGTACATAAAATCTATGAACGCTACAAATAATTCAATACCTTCTCTTGCTGACAGTATGGGTAATGTTCTTTCATTTATCGAACAAGCGCAAGGATGGCTGACATAGTGTTTAGTGTATCTGGTGTTGGAAAACAGTTAAGATCCTTAGACGCCAGGAAGGCATCTGGCCCAGGCGGTATCTCCATAAGATTATATGTTGACTATGCTACAAATATAGCATCATTCATATCCATCATCTATCAGAGATCATTGGAACAGTGGAAAGTTCTGCGGGACTGGAATAAGGCTGAGGTCATAGCAATCTATAAAAAGGGGAGAAAATCGAAAGAACATAATTACCAGCCAATTTCACTGACATCGATTTGTTGTAGAATCATGGAACATATTTTGTATTCAGACATAATGATCTTTCTAGACTGTGAGAAGCTCATCTGCAGAAACCAGCACGGTTCTAGGTTCAAAAAATGGTTCAAATGGCTCTGAACACTATGGAACTTAACAGCTATGGTCAGCAGTCCCCTAGAACTTAGAACTACTTAAACCTAACTAACCTAAGGACAGCACACAACACCCAGTCATCACGAGGCAACGGTTCTAGGAAACAGTGGTCAGGAGAGACACAGTTGGCCCTCTTTGTGCATGATATACAACAGGCTCTAGATACCGGCTCCCAAGTTAATGCCATATTTCTCGACTTTCGAAATGCGTTCATCTCAGTTCGGCACTGTCGCTTGCTCCAAAAAGTGCGCGCTTAAAGTCTATCTGATGAGATATGCGGTTGGATAGAAAGTTTTCTAAGAGACAGAGAGCAGTATGTCGTCCTGAATGAGGTGACTTCACAGAAACAAGCGTAACTTCAGGTGTGCCCCAGGGCAGCGTAATAGATCCGCTGCCTTTTACGATTTACATAAACGATCTGGTTGATGATATTGACAGCGGCATTAGACTGTTTGCCGATGATGCTGTAGTCTACAGGAAAGTAGTATCACACGAAAGTTGTGATCAAGCCAATGACGATTTGCAGAAAATAAATGTGTGGTGTAATGACTGGCAGTTATCTCTCAATATTAGTGAGTGTAACCTACTGCATATAACAAGGCGAAAATCCCCATTAATGTATGAGTACAAGATAAATGCCCAGTCTTGGGAAGTGGTAACATCCGTCAAGTATCTGGGTGTGACTATTCGAAATGATCTCAAATGGAAGCAACAGTCGGTATTGTAGTTGTAAATTGTCATAGCTGTGTTGGAAAAGTACCAGAGCTTCAAGTGCTGATAGAAAGCACTGAAGCTGAAATTGTTATAGGAACAGAAAGCTGGCTAAAGCCGGAGATAAAATCTGCCGAAATTGTTATAGAGGCGCAAACCGTTTTCGGAAAGGATAGATTAAATAAAGTAGGTGGTGGTGTGTTTGTGTCTGTTGGTAGTATTTTATCTTGTAGTGAAGTCGAAATAGATAGTTAATGCGAATTACTATGGGCAGAGGTTACACTCAACAGCTGAACCAAAATAATAGTTGGCTCCTTCTAGGCCCCCCCGACTCAGATGATATAGTAGCCGAACGGTTCGAAGAAAACTTGAATCTCATTACAAATAAGTACCCCACTCATACAGTTATAATTGGTGGAGACTTCAATCTACCTTCGATTTGCTGACGTAAATACATGTTCAAAGACGGTGGTAGACAGAAAACATCTTCCGAAATTGTACTAAATGTTTTCTCTGAAAGTTACTTTGAACAGTTAGTTCATGAGCCCACACGAATTGTAAATGGTTGCGAAAACACACTTCACATCTTAGACACAAATAATCCTGATCTAATAGAGAGCGTCATGACGAATACAGGGATTACTGAACAGAAGGTCATTGTAGCGAGGCTCAAAACTGTATCAACCAAAACCACTAAAAATAAACGCAAAATATATCTATTTAAAACAGCAGATAAAAATTCGCGTAATGCTATCCTAAGAGAGAGTCTTCATTCCTTCCAAGCTAATTATGTGAGTGTAGACCAGATATGGCTCAAATTCAAAAATACAATATTGACAGCAATAGGTAGATTCATACTGCATAAGTTAATAAGAGACGGGACTCATCCAACATAGAACAAAAAGCACATCAGAACACTGTTGCAGAAGCAACGAAAAAAGATGCCAATTTCAGAAGAACGCAAAATCACCAAGACTGGCTAAGTTTCATGGAAGCTCGAAATTTTGTGCGGATGTCAATGGGAGATGCTTTTAATAATTTCCACAACGAAATATTGTCTCAAAATATAGTAGAAAACTCAAAGAAATTCTGGTCGTATCTAAAGAATACCAGTGGCAAAAAGCAGTCAATAACATCACTGCGCAATAGCGATGGAAATGTTACCAATGATGGTGCCACTAAAGCGGAGTTACTAAACACAGTTTTCCGTAATTCCTTCACAAAAGAAGACGAGGTAAATATTCCAGATTTCGAAACCAGAACAGCTGTTAGAATTGACATAAAAGTAGATATCTTAGGTGTTGCGAAACAACTCAAATCACTTAACAAAGGCAAGTCTTCCAGTCCAGATGGTATACCAATCAGGTTCCTTTCAAAGTATGCAGACACAATAGCGCCTTTCTTAGCAATCACATACAACCGCTCACTTGACGAAAGGTCTGTTCCTAAAGACTGGAAACTAGCACAGGTCACACCAATATTCAAGAAAGGAAATAGGAGTAACCCATTGAATTACAGACCCATATCACTGACCTCATTTTGCAGTAGGATTTTGGAGCATATACTGTACTCTAACATTATGAATCACTTTGAAGAAAATAGCTTATTGATACATAACCAACACGGATTCAGAAAATATCATTCTTGTCCAACACAGCTAGTTCTTTATTCACATGAAGTAATGGGTGCTGTCGGCAAGGGATTTCAGATCGATTCCATATTCCTAGATTTCCAGAATGCTTTTGATACCGTTTCTCACAAGCGACTATTAATCAAATTGCGTGCATATGGACTTTAATCTCAGTTGTGTGACTGGGTTCGCGATCTCCTCTCAGAGAGATCGCAGTTCGTAGTGATAGACTACAATCATCGAGTAGAACAGAAGTGATATCTTGCGTTCCACAAGGCATTGCCATAGTAGGTTTTCTGCAGTTTCTGATTTATACAAATGATCTAGCGGATAATCTGAGCAGCCCCCTTAGATTGTTTGCAGATGACACACTGTCTAGTAAAATCATCAGACGATCAAATGGCTCTGAGCACTATGGGACTTAACTGCTGAGGTCATCAGTCCCCTAGGACTTAGAAATACTTAAACCTAACTAACCTAAGGACTCCAAACACATCCATGCCCGAGCCATGATTCTAACCTGCGACCGTAGCGGTCGCGCGGTTCCAGACTGTAGCGCCTAGAACCGCTCGGCCACACCGGCCGGCATCAGACGATCAATTCCAAATGCAAAATGATCTAGAGAGAATTTCTGTATGGTGCGAAAATTGGCAATTACAACTAAACAAAGAAAAGTGCGAGGTCATCCACATGGGTACTAAAAGAAATCCGATCAATTTTTGGTATACGATAAATCGCTCAAATCTAAGGGCTGTCAATTCGACTAAATATCTAGGAATTACAATTACGAGCAACTTAAATTAGAAAGACCACATAGATGATATTGTGGGGAAGGCGAAACATAGACTGCACTTTGTTGGCAGAACACTTAGAAGATGCGACAAACCCACTAAAGAGACAACCTGCATCACACTTGTCCGTCCTCTACTTGAATATTGCTGCACGGATGGGATCCTTACCAGGTAGGATTGACAGAGGACATTGAAAAAGTGCAAAGAAGGGTAGCTCGTTTCGCAGTAGGGGTGAGAGTGTCACGCGAGTTGGGATGGCAGTCACTGAAACAAAGGCAGTTTTCTTTGCAGCGAGATCTATTTACGAAATTTCAATCACCAACTTCCTCTTCCGAATGCGTAAATATTTTGTTGACACCCACCTATGTAGGGACATATGATCATCATAATAAAATAAGAGAAATCAGAGCTCGAACGGAAAGATTTAGGTGTTCCTTTTTCCCACGCGCCATTCGAAAGTAGAATGGTAGAGAAGTAGTATGAAAACGGTTTGATGAACCCACTGCCAGTGTGAATTGCAGAGTAACCATGTAGATGTAGATATAGATGGAACGATCAGATTACACAAGTAATGGGCAAGGGGAACTCTAGATTGCCGTTTATTGGTAGAATCCTGAAGCGATGCAGTCCTTCAACAAAGGAAGTTGCTTACAACAAGTTACTTCGTCGAGTCTTAGAGTATTGTTCGTCTGTATTCGACCCTTACCAGTTGGGTTTGATTCAAGAGATTGAGAAGGTCCAAATAAGAGCGGCAAGATTCGTGACTGGTTCATTTAGCCATCGCGAGAGCGCTACAAAACTCATAGAAAGTTTGAAGTGGGACAAACTTGCAGATAGACGACGCTCTAAACGGAAGTCCGATCTTCGCCGAGGATGTAGAGTATATATTGTTACCACCAAATTTCAAATCACGCAATGATCACCATTCAAAGATATGAGAAATTGGAGCGTGTACTGAGGCGTTCATACAGTCGCTTTTCCCTCGCGCTATCCGCGATTGGAACGGGGGAGCGGGTGGGGGGGGGGGGGGGTGGGGGGGGAGGGGGGGGAATAAGTCTTTGGTGAGAATTGTGCCCTCTACTACACACTGCTTGGTGGCTAGCGGAGTATATATGTAGATGTAGAGATTTTGTCGAAAAGCTGTCATGAAGCAGTTGTTAACTCCCATGATGCAAACTGGCTCACAACTGTTGTAACTCATATTTGATATCCTGGATACTGGGATCGGAATAGAATTGACATCTGAGCTAGTCCCAAATACGTTGTATTGGAGACAGATCTGGGGTCTTGCTGGCTCTGGGAATACCTCTACATCATGTGTATGGTTCATAGAAAAATGTGCCATATGTGAACAGGTATTGTGGTGCTCAAAAACTGCACCACGTACTGTTGCGTGTGACATAACATATGGTGAAACACGATGTCTGTAATATACTCCTGAGCCCATCAGAATTCGCTCAGTTTTTACCAACTGTGACCTGGAGTCATACCTGATGGCTCCCCACACCACGATGCCAGGAGCATCATCGTTGTGCCTCTCCAAAACATTGGAGGAATGGAATCTCTCGCCAGATTGCTTCCATACACACTGTTGAGGGTCATCTGGGTTAGTGCATAAATGAACAAAATGCGATGTAATTCATCAGCAGTATATGCATACGAGTCACGATACTACTCCAAACACAGCGATTTGTTCTGCAATGTTAATGGCAGCCTAGACATGGGATGAGAATTCCATAATATCGCTGCTGCTAGTCCCTGACCAATGATGTGGAATGACCCCAGCATGTTGCAGCTACTCCATTAATTGTTCTCAGAAGGCAGGTGCAGATGTGAAGGACTTACAATGTTCTTGGTGCACAAGATGGCAATTCCCTCTTGTGGTGGTCAGATGTAGTCATCTGGAAGCCTAACAACGAGTATGACTGCCCCATGTTCCCAGGAAGTACAACCACTCTGGTGGCAGTTCTACCAGTCACAGATGCTTGCCACTCTAGTCAATTACATAACTGACAGTGGTGTTTATGAAGATATATTGACATCTGACAATGTCTTCTCAATATTTCACTTCTTTTACCAGGCCGTGTCTAACATAAAAAACAGGACTGGGCCTAAAATGGAACTTTGTGGAAATCCTTGTGAAACAGTTTTCCAGGCTAATAAAAATTTCCTTACCTGACATTACGACTACCCATTGCTTTCTCTCTGCTAAATATGATTTGAATGACTTCAAAGCACTACTGTTGAAACCACATATTTCTAGTTTATGTAGCAGAAGGAAGTAGTTTACACAGTCAAAATTCTTCTCAAGGTCGAGTAAAATGCCTTCGGTTTTTGAAACTTGTCCAAAGGTAAGCATATTTTCTCAACAAATTTGTTGATGGCACATATTGTACACTTGCCTTTCTGGAAGCCAAGCTGATTTAACGTCACAATATTAGATTCTGATATGACATTTCGTATCTTGGTTGCAATATTTTAAAATATTTGCTTTTCAAAAGCTTGGGAGAAGTCTTATTGCTCGGTAGTTTTCTGTATCTTCTTTTGAGGCTTTCGTGAATAGTGGCTTTACTAGTATGTGCTTTAAAGCACCTAGGAAGCACACTTCTTCAAATAACTGATTATTACAGATAGCAGCCCTGATATTATACCAGAAACTGTGCTAATTACTCTAGTGATTGTTTCATCCCATTTAGTCAGTTTTTTAAAGTACATTACTACTGTTTCTAAACATTAGCTAACCAACCACTTAGATCACCATCTGATTTCGATGCATGCAAAAGAAAAGTTCAAATATTTTGAAGTTTCTGTTGAATTTACAACTTCTTTGTCACCTAACTCTTTTTCTCTGGAGATTTTTGGAATGTCAGCTATGACACCAAATTCAGATTTTTATGACAGAACCTACTGTCTTTGATTTATTTGTTTGATTCAGAATTAACTTTTTATGTGCAGTTTCTTTTACTACATTAACCAGTCTTCTAAATATAGTATTACATAGTTTATAACATCTAAATTTGCATAAAATTCTGTTTATAATGTATCTATTTTTTTTCAAAGGCCTTAACACTGTTATACCAGCAGTTGTACATTTTAGTTCACTTGTCATTTTTTATGGCAAAATCTGGAGGGGAAACAATTTTGGTAAAAATGTACAAAAAAACTTTCAGAACGTCTGTCATAATTTTCAGAATTTTAATTTTACGATCTAATTGCCAGTTACTTCAACAATAGAACAAGTTTATATTTTATTTGCTGAAGTACTGTCTATTGCATGTTTTCCTAGCACTGGTTCACTTACTTTTTGTAGCTCTAAAAACAATACAGAATTTTCTTACATCATCCAGTTCATAATTTGCCAGAATGTAATCTATATGCGTTTGCAGTTTGCCCTCTCTGTCTTGTGAATGCTGTGAACTGCACCTTGAAACAAAATGCTTGTTGCAACAAGTATGAATTTAAATCTGAAACAACATTTATTGTTTGGTGTGCTCACACAACACAATCTGAGACCACTCTATAAATATAATGCCATAAAACAAAAAATAAATACTAACCCAAGAAATTACATCCAAATGTAATCACTGTACAACTTGCACACTTCTACACCTTGATGCACTTCAAAGGACAAACACTCTGCAGCCACTACATCACTCCCCTCCTTCTCCTCCCCCCACCATAGGTTAATGAAATCCGCAATTAAACTTAACCTGGAGTCCATATCACATGACAACAGGTGCTGCTGTTGTAAATTGTCAGTTGTAGAACTCAATGTCCGTGGCGAGTTATTGACGGCAGCTGGTTGGGTAGTGGGTGGTTCAAACATGTCTGTAGGTGGTGTGGTAACTGATTTGCCTGTGCCAGTATCAGCAGTGCTATGTGTTGGTTTAAGGTGGTCAGTGAAAACTGTTGTTGACGTTCCCATGATGTTGACTCTGCTGAGTACAGTATATAGCCCATTGTATGGTGGTTGCCGAGATTTATGTATCATGTCATGCTGAATGACCACTTGTCCGCAGCTTGATAGATTGGCAGAGAAGAATGGGCATCGAGCCACTTGCTTCCTTGCTGTAAAAGGCCAAAGTTGCACATCTGTGCACCTAACTTGCTGACGAAATATAACACATCAATGATAGTGTCCGGCATGCTACATAGGAACTCACCAGGTAGTCTTGTCGGTTGTCCATATACCAAATCAGTTGTGGTTGTGTTCAGGTCGTCTGTGATGGTTTGTGGAGGTCCAGCAGTACAATCAGTAGTGTCTCAGTACATCACTGTGACCCTTGTGAGTGAAGAGGAGCTTTGAGCTGATGATGTAAGCATTCTATCAGTCCATTCACTGCCACGTAGTAAGCGGTTGTCTGGGTGTGTTTCGTACCTAAGAGGGCGGCAAGTGCCTTGAATAGATGAGTTCTGAACTGCGTGCCCTGGTCGGTAGTGATGCGTAATGATACATCAAAACAGGCAGCAATCCATCCTCAGATAAACGTAGCCACGGCGGTCTCAGCAGAGATTTCGCACATGTGGAGTATCTCTGGCCAGCAAGTGAAACGGTGTACTACAGTCAGACACTGAGTACATCCGTCTGAGGGTGGCAACAGTCCAACGATGTCTATGTGGACTTGTTCAAACTGTTGCATTAGGTGGAATGGACATACTAAGGGGCGCACCAACATGATGAGCGATCTTGTTATGCTGACAGCCATGCGCTGGGGACAGTCCCTGTCATTGTTAGGCAACACAAAAGTTCTTTTCAATAACTGCACTGTAGCATGAACATCAGGATGAAACAGGTCGTGTAGTGACGCAATTGCTTTCCGCCGAAAATTTTGAGACACTAAGGATTGTGGCTTCGATGCAGAGACATATCAATAAAAAAGCATGTTTGTTGGTGGCACCTGAATATCCCACGAGAGAGGGTATGTACTGGGACATTAAGCCATCCCTCCATGTGTAGAATGTTGATTGTAAACTGCCCTATGTAGTACAGATGACAAAGCTGGCATGGAGATGATTTGTGTGTGGATGGATGAAATGCAGATGTCAGCGGTTCATGGTCCATGACGAGGGTCGAGTGTCTGCCTTCTAGCATATGTTTCAATATATTTATTGAATCATATGCTGCTTACTGTTTGTAGTCATAAGTAGTCCAGTTCTGCTGTGAAGGAGATAGCTTTTTGCTATAGGATGCCAAAGATCATTCACCTGCTGTTACAGTGCAGCCGCTACTCCATCGCTGATGCGTAGAACATTAAAGCAAGTGGAGCTTGAGGGATGGTCTGTCCACCTGGTCTATGCAAACTGCACAGAAGATCTTTCAGTATAGTGGCCAACATTGCATGATTTCGCACACAAAGGATAAAAGTTGATAACACCTAAAAAACGCCACAATTTATGAACAATCACTGGTCTTGGATAATTAACTATTGTGTCTACCCAGTCTTGTGGTGGTCGAATTTCCTGCGCATTGACTGTTTGGCCCAGAAAGTGGACTTCTGAAGCTCCAAAGACTCATTTAGAGAGGTTGATATGAAGTCCATGTGAATGAAGGCATGTGAATACCTAGCTTAGACGTCCCAGAACTTGGCTTTGGAGCTGGACATCACTAATAGGCCACTGATGTACACACAATGGAAGTCCAGGTCTCTCATCACTTTGTCCTTGAAATGCTGGAATGTTTGTGCAATGTTACACGACCCAAATGGCATCCTCGTAAACTCGAGAGGCCGAACAGGTTAGTGACAGCAGTTCTAGGTACGTCTTCTGGGGCCACAGTTACCTGATAGTATGCACGCACCAAGTTTAAGGTGGGAAAGATGGGCTTACCGTAGGCGTTAAACCTGCAGTCCTCAATGTGTGGTACCAAGTATCAATCTGGGATTGTCCTTGATTTTACCTGATGATAATACCACATGGACATGATCCATTGATCTTCTTAGGCATTACATGTAGTGCTGATGCCCAACTTCTACTCATACTTGATGTTCTGCAGATACTCTGCACCAGCATGGAAGACAATTATTGCTTAGCTACTCTCAGCTTCTCAGGTGTCCAGTGGCGTGGTCGGACATGGATTGGCGTTCCAGGAGTGGTGAGGATGTTGTGTACTGTCGAGTGGCGTGTGGGTGTTAGGGTCAGTAGCTGTCTGGTGATCTCTTGGAACTGTTTAAGAAGTTAGATGTATGGTGAGTCACCTGCAATCATTCATACAGCTGTACCATCTATACAATATGCAATACCTTTTCGGGCCACACTGCACTGCACAAATACTATGAAACCACTACATGCTTTATCAGGTTATCAAACTGTGCTAATCAACACATTTATTATGTATATGTTAAAATCAGCAACTATTATAATCTCTTTCTTTTTATCTTTTGTCAGTTTCTTTGAGACTCTTTTGTTACTTATTTACATGGGATTCTATAAAGTGGAATTATTAGAATATTTTGTCCCTCTAATCTATGAAGCAACTTACAAGTACAGCCTCATCATTTAGAAAATTAAAATCATCTATTTCCTCGCATGTTAAAGATTTGTTCATAAGTATTCAGCAACCCCCACGAATTTTGTTATAACTACTATAACTACTGTCTGCAACATAGTTCTCCAATTTATTGAGGAATTTCATGCTATCTTTTGTTAGTGTTAAGTGTTCATTTAGACAATATACTGTAATACTTTCCATTTTGACAGAAATTTTTTTATATCGTCAATTTTTGCCTCTCTGCCATCTTTCTTGCTTTTTTTGTTTTCTACATAAGTCATTTATGTTTAAATGCGTCAAAAATGTGCTTTTACTTTTACCTATGATTTTAAGAATAGCTTTTCTTAAGTGTTTTTTTTTTAAATATTTTATTCCTTTAGGCAGCTTGTCGCACCCATCGCTCACATATTGTTTCACTTACTGTTTACAATTTTGCACATGCTAATAAACTTCTTGATTAATTTTATCAACCCATATCTGTTAAATTACAGACCATCCTGTGCGAAAAGGAATTATTGTTATGTATAAATTTATTAGGATTAATAAATATTGTTGCTAACCTATAACACTGTCCTCTGACATGGCATTTTATTTTGTCTGTATATTTATCGCTTACTGATTACTGATCTTCTGTGGGTAGTGACACATATTGTTATTCTTGAGGATGCAAACACGTTTTTTGCTGTTTCAGTCACATATCTTGTTTCAGCACAGCTATGAAGGGAATTTGTCTCTCAGTGGGTAAAAACTGATTTGTAATTAGCATTATAATTAACACGTTCTTTTGGCTATTTGGCTTCCAAAACGTTTTCCAAATGGTTATTTAGCTGATTAGTTCTTAACTCTGGGAGAGCATCGTTTTTCAACTTGAAGGTGTTATTTCTTGAGGTATATAATGCCGATTTTTAGAAATGCATTTTCGATAATTTGTTTAACACTGTGCGCACTATTTTTGTACTTTATGTTGGTCCTTTTTTATTTGTCTATTGGTTTTGCACGTTGTTTATTAATTGTAGTTTCTATCTCCCTACTGAAGTCATTCATATTAAGCACACGTACCTTTTGTGTTTCGTCAACGATAACTACACTTTTATCTGCAACCAATATTTTTTCCCTTTTGACTCTCACATTTTCCTCTTGCAAGAATTTTATTTCACCTTTAAGAGCTTCAGTGTCTATTTTATTTCGCATACCTTACGATTTTTGGTGTTGATTGAACTGTTACTACACTGACCTTTCGGGACCATCATTATCTATTGCTTTACTTTAACGTCAGAATTTAATTTTTTGTGATTCTGTAACCAGAGGGGCGCCGTTTGACTGGTGTCGACATTAATTATGTTAGATACCTAGCGTAACAGTATCCACTGCCTTCTAAACGAATGACAGTGGTTACCGCCTTCTTAGCAGATTGAGTGAAAACAGCTGTTGCAGTGAGAGTAGTTGACTGTTGAGTATTGTGTTAGTGTGCGGTGAGAGAAGTATATTTTGAATTTAGGTTGTGGTTGTGTAACAAGTGTAAACAGATGACAAAATGACCAGTACAAATTCGAGAGAAGTTAAATATATTTACCAACTACCGTACTATGAACACAAAGAGCTGTGCCGTTTGTTGGATCACAATGACAAGTGGGAAGAGCTTGGTAAGTTCCCTGTTCTGGAGGCGGCAAGAACAGGAAGTACATAAGTTTAGCGTCCTACAACCCTAAGACATGTATATCGATAAGATAATGAACTTTGTGAATGTAGTGCAATGTATACCAGTTTGTTTTAAATAAATAGTATCCTAGTATGTAGAGAGGGAAACTGACAGAACATAGCAATAACGGTGAAGAAAAATGGTTTCTACCGTTAAAACATTAGAAGCCGTATCAATAAAAGTAAGGCGGCAATTGATACATATACAAGCTAATATAATGTTATGTAGAATTATGGAAGGGGACTGACTAAGTGCAAAAAATCTCTGTTTGAACAGAAACCAGTAAAATTTGCTAATACTGTTTTGAACAACTTTTTAAATGTTTTTCTAAAAGAGTGAACCTAGGAGGAGGGGAAAAAAATCCGAGCTGGTAGTACCAACTGTTTAAAGGCTACTAACATTAAATACCTTAAGATTCGTCAAACACTTGAAATGTTAGTAAGATTATCTAGATTTAATCAGACTTTGATAACTATTTTGTGTTTGAAAGCACTGCAGTGGTTAAGAGTAAACTATTTCTTTTCATGGAATAACATGATCATCAACTTATTAAAGGCTTTGTTTACATCTTGACTGTTTATTATTAGTATGAAACTATGAATGTCAGAACAATGACTTTGACATGTAGAGTTTTTGATATCTAGCCTTGGATTATACCGCAATAGGGATTCAAGATCATTGTGCAACAACCACTGGAAAACTGATATAGACCTGTATTAAACTTCATTTTTGAAAGCTGTTAGTATATTACATGTCTAGCAGTTGGGTTCAGAGCAAAAAAGGAAAGTAGTTTGTAATACAAACACAGTAATGACTCGGTCATGAAAAGTATGAAAACCAATGTGAAAGATGGTGGGAAGACATTTACAAAACACAGTATTAATTTGAAAAATTTATTACTTTTCAGATATTTTCCTTCAGAAATTTTGAGTGCTGTTTTGCTTAAAAAATTATTTGTAAATAAATCAGGAGGAGGAACAAGGTATGGATAAGAACTGATTTTAATGTTTCTTTTGCTGGGAAGGGAAATCTGCACCTAATTCACATAACATGTTGTAACCAAGACTTACAATAAGTGTCAATAAATTGTCCAGTATGCTGTCAGAAAAATGTATTTGTACAACCAGGCTTCATCTGATAGTGATACAGTATTTGTCATCATATTAGTATGAAAATATAAACAGACAAATGGTGAAGAACAAAACATTCTGAAACACTAGAAACATGAAATGAATAAAAACAGTGAAGTAAATGGAACTGACTTCCCAGGTAACAGTTTTCACAGAAATGAAGATTCTTAGAAGTCATTGTCCATAAATTTCGTTGATTAATTGCTCATAGTGGTTCCAAAGAGGTCAGTCACTTATAAACAACCTGGTAAAGTTTTCAGTGGTTATCCTAGGCCTAAGTCACATCAGGCAAATGCCAGGCTGTTTCCTGGATCCTTCAGCTAGGCCGTGGCCAACCACTTGCCCCACCCTCATAAAAATTTCTGGGTCGTCAGAAGCGTCCGATCCCGCTTGTCGGCTTTGACCCATGACGTAAGGGTGTTGTATGTGACGTCATGACGGTGCGGAGTTTGGTTTGTGAGTGTGGCATGTTTGTGGATGTCGTCGTGTTGTGGTTTGTTGTGCTCTCTGGTGGTATGTTCAGGGTTTTCGTTTGCGTGGTGTAATGGGCTCAGTTTGCTTTTGCTCATTATCCAGAATTGTTCGAGTGTTGGCTGTGTTTTAGTGGAATTCATTTCAGTGAGTTAATGATTTTGTGTGAAGGTTAATTTAGTGTTGTTCGCTGTACATTGTGTGGTAATTTTACTAAAATTAATCTGTTGTTGTTTATGTTCTTTAGTGGCTATGACGGATAAAATTAACAGTGCGCAGGTCAAGGGAAGTGTTCGATCCCAATGTGTGGCTGTGTATGTTGATATTGGTATCGAGAGATGTTTTTGGGCTATATAGGCCAAGGGAAGTGTTTGATCCTAATTTATGGGATCGGGAGCTGCTGTTGAGCTATATAGGTCAAGGGAAGTGTCCGATTCCAGATGATACTGTGTTTAGTGGTATTTGGGGAGTTTTGTGATGTCGATTTTTTTCGTCGTTTTGTGTGGTTTTGTATGGGGGTGGGTGTCTAAATTTGTTTATATTTAGTTTGCCCCCACCCAAAAACCCCTTATTTCCCATGCTTGTCTCATTAGTGTCATTAGGCTTTTTGTGGAAACTGTGTGTGTTTGTTTTTTGATGTATTTTCGTCCTCATAATGTGTACGTACCATACTGGGATCGTGGTTTATGGTCGTTTCCGCCATATTTGTGACGTCATGGGTCAAAGCAGACGGGCGGGATCGGACGCTTCCGTATTTACAACTTTCTTTATATATTGTCTAAGTCTGTACATTAAAGCCATTTATTTTCATTGTATTATGATAACAAATTTGGTATAATTATCATCTGCGTCTACATACATGCTCCACAAACCACAATTTATTGCATGGCAGAGGGTATCGTGTATCACTGTTAGTTTTTCTCTATCCTCTTCCACTCGGGAACTGAACAAGGAGAAGAAAAGTGACTGTCTATATGTTTCTGTTGAAGCCCTGTTTATTATTATTTTATTTTTTTTATCTTTGCCGTCCTTACATGAGATGTGTGTTGATGGTAGTAGAATTGTTGTGCAGTCTGTCACAGATGCTGCTTATATAAACTTTCTCACTAGTGTGTCATGAAAAGATCATCATCTTCCATCTAGGAATTAACTTTTAAATTTATGGAGAATTTCATTAACAGTCACTTGTGGATGAAAGATACTGGTAACAAATCTAATGCCATGCTTCTGAATTGCTTCAATGTCTTTCTTTAATGCAACCGTCCCCCCACCCCCTCAATTGTCGGCCAACCACTGTCACACTCGGTGTAATTTTAATTCCTTTTGTCTGGTCTCTGTCTTTCTTGTCCTGTGTCATCTCTTGTCATCTCCATTGTTTGTTTCTATTCCTTGTGGGTGTTTAAAGTTCATGGAAAAAGGGACCGATGGCCCTAGTAGTCTCATCCCTTCAATCCCACAAACCACCACCACCACCAATAACTTATTGTCAACATCACAGGCACTATAAACACACCTCCAGTCAGTCTTATGCAGCAAATGTATGAAAGTGGCTACATTGTTTATATTGTCCTCTTGGTATATTTCTCTCCGCTTACTTATATTTAGCACAGCTACACTATGTGATCGAAAGTATCCGGACACCCCCAAAAATCTACGTTTTTCATATTAGGTGCATTGTGCTGTCACCTACTGCCAGGTACTCCATATCAGCGACCTCAGTAGTCATTATACATTGTGAGAGAGCAGAATGAGGCACTCTGCGGAACTCACAGACTTCAAACATGGTATGTGGTTGGGTGTCACTTATGTCATACATCTGTACACGAGATTTCCACACTCCTATACATCTCAAGGTCCACTGTTTCCAATGGGATCATGAAGTGGAAACGTGAAGGGACATTTACTGCACAAAAGCTTACAGGCCAACCTCACCTCTTGATTGACAGACTGCTGACATTTGAAGAGGGTCATAATGTGTAATAGGCAGACATCTATCCAGACCATCACACAGGAATTCCAAACTGCATCAGGATCCACTGCAAACACTATGACATTTAGGTGGAAAGTGAGAAAACTTGGATTTCATGGTCGAGCGGCTGCTCATAAGCCACACATCACACCGGTAAATGCCAAACGATGCCTCACTTGGTGTAAGCGGCGTAAACATTGGACAATTGAACAGTGTGGAAAAACATTGTGTGGAGTGATGAATCACGCCACACAATACGGCGATCTGATGGCAGGGTGTGAGTATGGTGAATGCTCAGTGAACGTCATCTGCCAGTGTATGTGGTGCCAACAGTAAAATTCGGAGGCAGTGGTATTATGGTGTGGCATTGTTTTCATGGAGGGGGCTTACACCCCTTGTTGTTTTGCATGGCTCTATCACAGCACAGGCCTAGATTGATGTTTTAAGCACCTTTTGCTTCCCACAGTTGAAGAGAAATTCGGGGATGGCGATTGCCTCTTTCAACACGATTGAGCGCCTGTTCATAATGCACAGCCTGTGGCGGAGAGGTTACACGACAATAACATCCCTATAATGGACTGGCCTGCACAGAGTCCTGACCTGAATTCTGTAGAACACCTTTGTTATGGTTTGGAATGCCGGCTTCGTGCCAGGCCTTGTCGACCGACATTGGTACCTCTCCTCAGAGCAGCACTCCATGAAGAGTAGGCTGCCATTTCCCAAGAAACCTTCCAGCACCTGATTGAATGCATGCCTGCAAGAGTGGAAGCTGTCATCAAGGCTAAGGGTGGGCCAACGCCATATTGAATTCCAGCATTACCGATGGAGGGTGCCACAAACTTGTAAGTCATTTTCAGCCAAGTGTCCGGATACTTTTGATCACATAGTGTATATTCAATCTCAAGCGGTTGTGATTGAATATACCATTGAAAATATTGTTTATTGTGCATAATAATTTATTGGTGTTAATAAAAAAGCTTTCAATAGTAGAGGAACTAATCGCTGTTATTCTTGTAGGTCTGTGGTTCATATTTACTGTGTTAAAGCATTTTAACACATTCAGTAGTTATTGCCGAGCTGCAGATCTTTTAAAAGATCAATGTTAGGGTCACCCACAAAGCAAAATATTAGGATAATTTGAGATGCAGAGGTGTAGTACTGTGTCTGGTTTTGAAATGAACATTGGTATGCTACCATCAGGTGATCAGTAGAACCATATAACTAAAAGCTTTGTGTACTTATTTCTATTGCTGCATGTTCAAAATGTTTTTCGTAGTTCAGGCATTTGGTTTTAAGTATGACATTACACTGTACACCATCTCTGGCGAGAATTAGTCATGCACCTCCCTTTTTGTCAGTTCTGCAGAAATATTACCACAATGTGTGCCAAGTAACTTACATTTTGCACTGCACACACTGTTGACATCTGCTGGTAATACAATTTGTGTATATTTAATTGAAGATACTATGAATACAAATAGAGAAGAATTGTGTGGTACTATTTCTGGACGAAAAGACTATACAGTGGCTATCCAGAAAGTAACAGACATTTTGAAATAAAAAATTAACAATATGGAAAACCAAAATTTATTACACACATTTAAGTTACTTTTATTCGTAATCTCCATTCAAATTGAGGCACTTCTTATACCATGGCACAATTTTTTCAGTACCATATCTGTGGAAATCTGCTACCTGCAATTGCCATCACTGCTTTATAGTGGACTGCAGTTTGACGTCAATATCAAAGCATTGTGTAGTGAGCCATATCGTCATTGGTGGTAGGTGTTCAGTGCCAAATCCTGCCCATATAGTGGATGATCTCACCTGCCTTTTTTCCTATATCCCCCCTTTCTTCTTTTTTTGTCCCTTATCCAATCTTTGTTGACCTTTGTTGGACCTTGGGGTTTTTCTTCCCCTGGGTTTTGTGCATTATGCTATCTCTGATGTGCAGTCATGTAGACATGCCTGTTTGAGGAAAAAGGGCTGGTGACCTAGTAGTTTGGTCCTTTTAATCATCCAACCAACTAGCCAACCAACCATAGTGGATGATCAAACATCTCCCATCCAAAACTCCTCAGGTACGACTGGCCACGTGTAGATGTGCATTGTCATGAAAAAAACAAAACTTTTGTACTAAGTTTTCCCCAGCATTTGTTTTGTATTTCCCATCGTAAATTTGAAAGTGTTTGACAAAACCTGTCTGAATTAATTGTTGTACCTCATTCAAGGAAACCAACGAGACTCACTTCCTTGGAGTCCCAAAGTACAGTATTCATGATCTTTCTTGCTGATAGCATTTGAAAATGCTTCCTTGGTTTCTTTGGAGAATTTGTGTGTCCTCATTCCATTGGCTGCTTTTTTGTTTCGCAGTTGACATGCTTCACACAAGTCTCATCCCCAGTTATGATACGATTGATAACTTTGTTACCATTTTTCTCGTAATCTTTGAGGAATGTCTATGCTGCAGCTAGTCTTCATTTTTTGTTGCCTTTCGTTAGGATTTTGGGATTCCACATAACACAAAATTTGTGATAACCACAGTTCCGTGCAACAAACTCCATGAAATTTGGTGAAAATGTTGCAAAAGTTCCGTAATTGTGGAACAATGATTTTCGCAAATTTTGTCATTGATTTTCATCACCGGTTCATCAGTCACAATACTAGGCCTACTGCTGCGGTCCTCATCATAAACATTGGTACAGCCATTTTTAAAATCGTTGCTCCATTGCCTCACTCAGCTTTCACTCATTATTCCTTTTCCGTGCACATCACAAAGGGCACAATAAATCTCAGTTGGTTTGCAGTTTTTTTGCCAACAAAATCCTAATCACAGAATGCACCTTAAAAGAGGCAGGGTTATCTATTGCAGCAGACATTTTAATGTGTCACAGAAAGCAAAGTAGGAGAGACACAGACCACACGCTACACACTGCTGGATGTGTACAGACTGTTGGAAAGTTATGGTAGCTGTAGCCTTGCCCACTACCACAATAGACCAAAACATCTATTACTTTCTGGATAGCCCTCATAGAAGGCATAAGATATCAAATCATGACAGACGTAAGTTATGTATAAATTATTTTTATGGTTATGTATTTTGTTTTAGGTGGAAAACATATGAATTTTGACATGATGACAATCCATGAATTACGGAGATTTTTTGTAAGAGGTTTGTCACCTTCTGAGGAACTGCTCAACAGATGGGGTCACCAAAACCATACTATACTGGAACTGTTTGCTCTGCTGTCAAAAATGTGTTACTACAGAGCAATGATGATCTTGAAACCATTTGGTAAGTAATGTTCCTAAATTATTGTCTCTTCTCCAATGAAAAGATAACGGAGACTTTTGAAATATTGTCTGTCACCGGTGGTGAAGTAAAGTAACACAGCTGCTTGTGCATGTGGCACATAAAAATACTATTTTTTGACAAAGAATTCTCCCATAGCTGCTTGGTAAAGTTATTTTGTATTTTGAGTAAAATTTGAACTTTATTGTGTTTCAAATCAGAAATGGTATTTTATGTGTTTGTGGAGTTTGAGAGTTTATGAGATGAGCATTTAGTCCACATTACATTAAGTTCTTCGGTTACTGTATTCCATATAAGTTGCTACTCACCATATAGTGGAGATGCTGAGCCATTATAGGCACAGCAAAAAGATTCGCACACTTATAGCTTTTGGCCATTAAGGCCTTTGTCAGCAGTAGACACACATACACACACGCACATAAATGCAACTTGCACATGTCTGCAGTCTCGGAGAATTGTGTAGTTTCAGTTCTCTGAGACTGCAGTCGTGTGTGTGTGTGTGTGTGTGTGTGTGTGTGTGTGTGTGTGTGTGTGTCTACTGCTGACAAAGGCCTTAATGGCCGAAAGCTATAATAGTGTGAATCTTTTTATTGTGCCTATCACAACTCAGCATCTCCAATATATGGTGAGTAGCAACTTTCAGTCTCTGGTATTGTTATTTTAAAGTCTGTAATGATATAAATTTAACTCTCACCATTAGGTGGAATGCCCTGTAGATTTGTTCAAAATGGTGATAATATACCTTTTACTCATGCATTTGCATTAGCTCTGTACTACATTACTCGATTTGTATGTTTTATCTAATGTGTTAAACAATGAGAGTACCGTCCTAATAATGACATGCTCAGACAGACTCATCCATACAACGGGAAATGACTGCTGTCAGTGTACTGCTTCTGTTTCTTGATCATTGATTGTTACTCCTAGCCTTGACCTTAGCATATTAAAACATTAGCTTTATTTGTGTGTGTGTGCTGAGAATTGGAGTCCTACATAACTTAAAGCAAATTGCCGCAGATGTCTGGAAATAGTAGCAAGATTCAAAGGCCCAAGTGTGATAAATGATAGAGCAATTTTATTATTTTGTATCTATTTGAAGGCTTGTGGAACACATACTAAGCTCAGACATGACAAAATTAATAGTCATCCCAGTCATGAAACCCCACCAGGGGGCTTGCCACTCTTTGGCGGGTTTGTGCTTGGCTACCAAGGGGGCCCCAGCCTTTGCAGCACATTTTCTCTTCTGTGCTGCATGTCTATCCTCTTGCTTTTCTTTTTCCCCTCCCTTCGGGAGCACGTCTGTGGTATTATTGAGAATGTTCTGCATTCTGTCGCTGACCCGCAAACAGTCTCAACTTTTTTTTTGCTCCCTTTTCCTTTATCTGTTTCCCGTCTCCTCTCATTCCTCCACCTCGGCGTTTGAGGATCCTCTTTTTTCTTTTTCCTCCCTGTGCGCTCCTGAAGGCCGCCACATGTCTGACGCGTAAAAGGTGACTGGGTAACGCGTAATTCCCAGCCCAGGGTCGAAGGGTAGGGTTCACAAGTACCCCCTGGTACAGACCAGGCCCAGGGAGGGGTGATTGCTTGAACCGTAACCTTCCCAAATTGCCCATTGAGTCCTCTGTCAGATGTTCAGGAAGTGTGACCTGAGGTGTGAACAATCACATAAGGCGAAGGGACCTTGTGAAGGAGCGCGCCATGGGAGACACTGCCAATCATTGGGGGTTTCCTCGCAATGAGTCATTCATCCTATCCAGCAACATCAATGAAACATAAACGTAAGCACAACACTTACATGCTGCCTCACTTCTCCACGGCTACCCTGTTCATGTCGAGGCACATAGAACTTTGAATTCTTCCCGTGGTGTAATTTACACCAGGCTGCTTGACTGTCTAATAGAGGCTGAAATACAATCTTACCTCTCTGATCAGGGTCTCATTGCCGTCCGTCGTGTAATGAGAAAGGTTGATTCCTCCTTGGTGCCCACCCACACTCTTTTCCTCACCTTTGACACGGTAGTGCTGCCGTCCAAGATTAAAGCAGGCTACGAAATCATCACAGTCTGGCCTTACATTCTGAATCTGGTGCTCTGCTACCAATGTCATCCATTCAATCACACTAAAATGACACCCTGCCAAATGCGTAACCTGTGGCAGGGATGCACACGATGGCGAATGTCTGCCTCCTCCTCCCCACTGTATCAACTGCAATGGTGGCCATGATGCCTCCTCCTGGGATTGTCCTTTGTATCTAGATGAGCAGGCTGTTCAAGAGATTTGGGTAAAGGAAAAAGTGCCTTACCCAGTAGCTCGCAAGTTACTGGCTAGTCGCAAACTCTTTGTTCTCCCATCTGGCCCCTATAGTTCAGTTCTTGTTACCCCTCGCTCCACGAAGGACATGGCATCGCAGACATGCGACCTCAAATTTGGCTCTGAGGATGTGAAGTCCCCCAGTGTCAAGGTAGCATCGCCATACCCCCGTCCCGATGTGCAACAAACTGTCAAACTCTCGCCTAAAGGGCGAAGCTACCCTCTACACAACTGGCTGGCAGGATAGGACAGAAGGAGTACTCCCGAGAAGATTTCCTCCGTCCCTCCAGCCAAACAACACCCAAGTCTTCCTCTTACCAGAAGGACTCACAGAAGTCCACTAAAGACAAATGGTCTTCTCCTTCACAAAATCAAACATCCTGCTTGATGGTGTCACCACGTGGTTACTTAGCCCAGCTGGCCGGTGTGCACCACCAACCATTTTTCACCGTTGGACTCCACAGACTGACCGCACAAACATGCCGATGCTTCTGAGGACCCCATGGAGCAGGGGTAGTAGTGACTCTCCATCAGCCACCGGGTTGACATCCCTACATCTCTTCATCCTATGACTGTCCTCCAATGGAACGTTCGTGGCCTTCGGTCCCACAAAGAGGATTTACATCTTCTTCTAGCATCACAGCATCGCCTTGTAATCTGCCTTCAGGAAATGACATTGTGCCCTCGAGACTGTTTTGGGCTTCCACATTACTTGCCGATTCATTTTGACCTTCCTCCTGAGGTCGGCATCCCATCTCGTGGGAGCGTCATGCTGCTTATATGGGATGACCTTTGTAGTCAACCCATCTCCCTGACTACCTGTCTTCAAGCTGTTGCTGTTCACCTTTTCCTTCCCCACCTGACTTTCTCCCTCTGTACCATTTATGTACCTCCATCCTTCGGTGTCACCAGGGCAGACTTCCTTCAGCTTATTGGGCAGCTACCTTCCTCATTTTTGCTACTTGGTGGCTTTAATGACCATAAACCCCTTTGGGGTTCTCCCAGGACTTGCCAGAGAGGCACCCTCTTGGCTGACATTCTTAACCAACTCAACCTCTTCTGCCTTAACACTGGAGCACCCATTTTCCTTTCTGACTCCTCACACACCTATTCCCATTTGGACCTATCCTTTTGCACTGCCCAGCTTGCCCATCGTTTTGAGTGGTCCGTTCTTTCTGATGCCTGCTCGAGCTGCTGACTCCTATTCCATCCACATGCATGCCCAAATGGCAATTTACTAAAGCTGACTGGCAGCTTTACTCCTCTCTGGCGACGTTCACAGAACAAGATTTCCTCAATTGTGATGACCAGGTGGACTATATTCCTCACACTTCCTCTTTACCACGTCGTGTCCCAGTTGCTTGGTGGACTGAGGCATGCCGCGATGCAGTTCGCTCACGGAGACGTGCTCTCCGTGTTTTTAACTGCCAGCCTACGCTGGCAAACTGCATTCATTGTAAACAGATGCATGCAAATTGTCGTCGAGTTCTTCGGGATAGCAAAATAGGTAGTTGGGTTTCAATCACGAGTTCTTTTAATAGCTCCATGCCTTCCTCTGTGTGGGCCAACCTCCAAGGGCTCTCTGGAACCAAGATCCATTCCCCCATTTCTGGTCTGACAGTAGGTGCCGATGTCATTGTGGATCTTGTTGCTACCTCCAACACCTTGGGGCGCCATTTGCGGAAGTTTCAAGCTCTTCCCACTATTACCCTGCCTTCATACATTGGAAACAAGTAGAGGAGGCTCGGGTGATACCATTCTCTTCTCCGAATCGTGAGTGCTACGATGCTGCCTTCACTATGAGGGAGCTAGTTCATGCTCTCAGTTCATCCTGGTCCTCCACCCCAGGGCCAGATGCTACGCACAGTCGGATGTTGCATCACCTCTCTCTTGTGGGCAAGCACTTTGTCTTAACACGTACAACTGCTTCTGGGCTGAGGGCACATTTCCTGGACGCTGGCGTAAAGCCACCGTCAAACCCATACCTAAGCCAAGTAACAACAAAAACCTTCCTTCTAGCTACCACCCCATCTCTCTTACCAGCTGCATTTGCAAGGTGCTGGAACATACGATTTGTGCTCGGCTGATGTGTTGGCTCGAGTCTTGCAATTTACTCACGAATGCACAGTGTGGATTTCGAGCACGGCGTTCTGCAGTTGATCATCTTGTTACTTCGTCCACTCATGTTATGAATGGTTTTCTGCCAAAATCCCAGACTGTGGCCATGTTACTCGATTAGGAGAAGGCCTATGGCACTTGCTGGATAATTGGTATCCTCCATACTCTTCATACATGTGGCTTCCATGGGCGCCTGCCCTGTTTTCTTTGGGCATTTCCTCAAGACCGAGTTTTCAAGGAGCGTGTGGGTTCTGTCTGGTCGGATACCTTTATTCAGGAAAATGGTGTGCTTCAGGTTTCCTTCCTCAGTATTATCCTTCTTTGTTATCGCCATTAAACCTATAATGGCCTGTCTCCCCACGGGCGTCTCTGGCTCCCTTTTTGTCGATGGTTTTGCCATCTATTGCAGTTCTCCACAGACCTGTCTCACTGAGCGGCATCTTCAGCACTGTCTTGATTGCCTTCACTCCTGGAGCATCGCCAGTGGCTTTCGCTTTTCCACTGACAAAACTGTCAGTATGAACTTCTGGCAGCACAAAAAGTTTCTCCCACCACCTCTACATCTTGGACCTGTTGCCCTTCCACTTGTTGACACTACAAAATTTCTGGGGCTCATGCTCAATAGGAAACTCCCTTGGTCGTCCCATGTCTTCTGGCTGCCGGCTGTACGCAGTCCATTAATGTCCTACGTGTCCTCAATGGTACTGGTTGGGGTGCCAATCGAACCACTGTCCTCTGTTTGTACATGTCCCTTGTCCGTTTGAAACTTGGCTATGGGTGCTTTGTTTATGCATCTGCACATCCATCCCTTTTATGCTGTCTCAACACTATCCGTCATCATGGCATCCATTTTTCCACGGGCGTCTTTTATACCAACCCGGTTGAGAGTCTGTATGCCGAAGCTGCTGAATTACCATTGTCCTAACCGCTGTGACTCTCTCCTCAGCAAGTATGCATGCCGTTTGTCTGCAATGCATGGCCACCCTTCCTATGTCTCCTTCTTTGATGATTCCTTAGACGGTTAGTATGGGGCTCATCCCTCTTCCCTGTTGCCTCCTGGAGTCTGCTTTCGCCACTTGTTATGGTGGCTTAAGTTCACGCTACCTGCAGCTTTCCCAGTCAGTGTGAACCCTTCACCACCCTGTATTCCTGACGACGTGGTCCCTGTTAACCTTGGTCTTCATTTGCTTTCTAAGGACACTACTCCAGCCTCGGTCTATCGCCTTCAGTTTCATGACCTTCGCATGGAACTTAGCGATAGTACCACCGATGGCTCTCGGACTGACTGTTGAGTCAGGTGTGCCGTCATCATTGGCACCCAAGTCTTTCAATATTGGCTTCTGGCACACTCCTCGGTATTTACAGCCAAGCTTTTCACCTTGTATCAGGCCACGGAGTACATCCGGTGACACAGCCTTCTCAATTGTGTCCTCTGTTCAGACTCACTCAGTGCCCTCCAAAGTCTCTGTACGCTGTACACTGCTCATTCTGTAGTGCAGCAGGTCCAGGAAATCTGTCACTTGTTCACTCTTGGTGTAGCCAATGTCATGTTTCTGTGGGTCCCCGGTCATGTCAGTCTGCCAGGAAACGAGGCTGCTAAGGCTGCAGTCCTCATACCTCAGCCCGTGAGTACCTCTATTCCCTCCGATGATGTCTGCGTTGCCATCTGTCAGGTGGTGGTGTCCCTTTGGCATCACCAATGGTCCTCCCTTCACGGGAATAAGCTTCGACTTATTAAGCCTCTCCTGGAACCTAGAATGACCTCCTCTCAGCTCTCCTGATGGGAGGTGATTATTTTAACTCAGCTGCATATTGGGCACTGCCTTTTTAGCCATTGTCATTTGCTCAGTTTTGCTGCCCCACCACTTTGTACACATTACGGCCAAATTTTACCTGTCCGCCACTACCTGCTGGAATGCCCTTTTTTTACCAATTTACGTTCCAGCTTGCGGTTGCTTTCTGATTCATCAGCCGTTTTAAAGAATGATGCGCGGGCTGTCAACTGCGTTTTACTTTTTATCCACCGAATCAATATGGCAAAGGCCATTTAATTTTTAGTTTTATTCTCTGTTTTTGTATGGTGTTTTTTTAGCCTTTTTCCATGTGCCTTGCTTAGCTGTCTCCTATTCTGTCCATTGGTACTGACATGTAGTCGTTTCCCTTGTCTCTGTGTTTGTGTTATATAGTTCTGACTTGGGCACGTATGACCTCAGTTGTTTTTTTGTGCCCCAAAACAAAACAAAAAAAAAAAGTTATGAAACAGTTATCTTTTTTCAAGCATGATACCTTACAAGTATATGCCCAGAACAGGACATGATGAAGAGCCTCCAGTTGGAAATTGTCATGAGACAGATACAATGAAGAAGAAGAATCATTTTGCATGTGGTGGATGCTATTTGACAGGTGAAATCCATCTGTCCAGTTTTCTGAAAAGCATTTGAGGTAAATGTTAAATGATGTGCACACTCAGGAGAAAGTCCCGTTGCATTAAATTAGAGGCTTCTTGACAAGGACATGAAATATGTCACATTGATCAAAAATAGCTAGGTAAAACTGTAAAAGGTGTAGGATAGATTCTGTATAAACTGAAGGGAAGATGACAAAGTTTTAATGAGTTGACAGCAGAGCAGATCTGTAAGGAGACGACACACAGTTGGGATATGCTAGCTTCTCAGATCTTTATCAAATTTGCATTAAGAAAGAAGTTACAGAAATTGGATGATGCGTTACAAGGTCATATTCTGCAACTATAGAAAAAATAATGTACAGGGTGAACCCGCAATCCACTGACAAAATTACAAAAGTCAATTGGAAGTCATACACAAGATGCATATTAACAGCAAGTACGATGAGTGCCACGCCAGCCACCACTGTGCATTCTTCTCTTAGACGCCATCTGCGATGGAGCTACATGTGCTAGGTTTCTGTTACGTTTTGTACAGTGATTCTGAGCTATCCAGAACCTAGGATGTGTGTTAGGGAACATGAGTGTCAGGGCCACATTCATTTTGAGTAAACCTGCATTCCAAGTCACAAAGACAGAATTAGGATATAGTTTATTGCTCCTTAGATTAAATTTTCTTTTCCTTGTTAGGTTAGTTGGAGATTAGTTTAATCTTCTTTTGCCAGGGTGTCCCATGGGTCTCCCATGGCCGATAGGGCCCTACAGTGTAGAACACAACACACTCCACAAATGGTACTGGCCACCAGCAAATAATGACAACCAGTCTTCCAAAAAGACCACTGCAAGCAAAAAGACAGACTCAAGATACTGTTGATGACACCGACTAAGGCAAATCTCATAAAGATGCAATTTGCCAGCCCCCCCCCCCCCCCCTCCCAGGGGGCCCACAGTCCTTCTGTGGGTACGTGTGTGGCGCGCATGGGGCCCTGAGCTATTGCAGTCTCCTTTCCTTTCAAGGCTGCATTACCATACCTGTTCCTCTCCCTTCTTATCCTTGATCGTTTGTCCCTGCCCACTCTTTTCCCCTCTTAGTGGACTTGGCTATCCTCCTGGATTTGTTTTGGTCTGTGCTATTGTTTAGTTTGCTGTTTCCATCTCCTTTTCGGCATTTTTGGTCCCCTTGGGGTTTGACCTCCATTTCCAAAATTTTCTGTTCAGTGTGAGCCATTTGGGGATGAACTCCCTACCTAGCTTCCATGGTGCAGGTTCCTCTCCCCCTCCCCTCCCCTTTCCCTTTGCATCATGCCCCCCCCCCCCTTCCTGCTAGGTCACCTGCACTGTAGCCAGTCCATGTGGTGGGGCTGTTAAGTGCCCACTTAGCTGAGACCCTTGGAACCACAGGGATCACACTGCTAGTACCTGAGCAGTTAGCGCCTTGTGTATGCCCAGGAGTCGATGCTCATCACTTTGGGGCACTAGAACTCCTGGCCATGGCCGCCGTGCCAGATGGCCCTTGCTGTGGCTGGGTGGTGCCCACAGGGCGATCCCCTGATCGGAGTGGGTGGTACTAGCGCAGACGCCTTGCGCATGAACCGACAAAAGCTTCACCATCCTGGCCATTCTGTGGCCATCTCTAAGAGTGGTAGCAGACGTGACACTCCTTCTTCTGATCCTTCTCCTCCCTGGCCACCCCCTGGGAGGAGGGTCAAGCTCGTCGGCTTGGGTTGAAACCTTTCCCTCGGTACCTGGTTTTTACCAGGACGGATGGTGGAAGTTTTGTCGTGACCAAGCCTTTGTTTTTCGTGGAGACGATTGAAGATAAGTATGGCGAAGTGGAATCGATGAGTGAAATGCGGTCCAATGCTTTGGTCATAAAGACATCATCTGCTGCCCAATCTGACGCTCTGTGTGCATGTGACTGTCTCGGTGACGTCCCAGTTTCTGCCACGCCCCACCAATCTTTGAACTCGGTACAGGGCATTATTTTCCACTGGGATCTCCTCCTCCAAACTGACGAGGAGCTCCGTGCTAGCCTCAAGCGGCAAGGGGTTCGTTTTATCCGCCGTGTGCAGTGAGGCCCTCTAAACAATCGCACCACTACGGACGTCTTTATCCTGGCCGTCGAGGGGGATGTCCTCCCAGAAAAGGTCAAGGTAATGGTGCGCTGGTGTGATGTAAAACCTTATATTCCACCACCGATGAGATTCTTCAAATGCTTACGGTTTGAGCACACATCTTCCTGCTGCACCACTGATCCCCTCTGCGATGACTGTGGGCACCCCCTCCATGAGGGGAATGCCTGTGCTCCCCTACCAGTGCATGTAAATCATCATGGACTGCATTCCTCACGCTCACCTGCATGCTCGGTGTTTGTGAAAGAAAGGATTCAAGAGTACAAAACCTTAGATCGTCTCACCTACACTGAGGCTCATCAAAAGTATGGCTGGCTTCATCCCGTGTCTACGACTTCTACTTTTGCTTGAGTTTAGCCATTCCCCCTCCTACCCACACCCCTTCCCAGCCCCACCCCATTTGCCCCGTGCCTTCAGCCTCCGCCTCACTCTCCCACTCCCCCTCCCTCTCCCCACCAGTACCCGTACCCACCCCTTCAGGCGCTGCTCCTCCTCCCCCACCGGAGAAGTGCTCCCCTTCTTCGGCAGCCACCGGGACTGGAGCTGCCTCCCAGTACTCCTCTTTCTGGCACCCTCCTGAAAAAGAGATCTGCTACACCACATTGGCAGCACGATCCACGGCCAGTGGGCTCCAAGATTGCCCTGTGTAATTGCGTGCCCGCCTTTGCTGAAGTCTACCCTTCTCTTCCTTCCCAAGAGAAGAAGCAGAAATGCAAGAACAAGGGAAAGGCCCCTATGGTACCCCCAGAGGTGCAGCCTTCCCCTCCTCCAGTCAGTGAACCAACAGAGTCTGGATATTACCCCATCCTTATTGGTGATGGATGGCGACTTGGCGGCGTGACTGACTCCGGTCCATTCGTTTCCCATTTAGACTGTGGCTTGAGAATCCTCCAGTGGAATTGTAATGGATATTTGCATCACCTTCCGGAGTTTCAGCCCCTTCTTTCCTTCTACTCTGCTGCTTGTATTATGCTCCAGGAGACCCATTTTGTCAATTCTTACTCACCCACCCTTCGTGGGTTCCATGCTTTCTGTTGGAACCGAATTGGTCCCTTGAGGGCTTCTGGTGCATCTTGGTCCACAAGGACATTGTTAGTAAATGGGTTCCCCTTCATACCACTCTGGAACCCATTGATGTTAGGGTCCATCTGGCCACTCCAATCACAGTCTGTAATCTCTACCTCCCACCTGACAGGCCACCCACATCCCTTACCCTAGCCACCCTTCTTCAACAACTCCTTCCTGCTACTAGGAGAATTTAATGCCCACAACCCTCTTTGGGGTAGTCATATGACTACTGCCCTGAGCAGGACAGTTGAAGCTGTTCTGGCAGGGCTTGACCTCTGTTTACTAAACACAGGCACTCCCCCACACTTTAGTGTGGCGCACAGCCCTTTCTCTACCATTGACCTCCCCATCTGCAGTCCCGGCCTTCTTCCTTCCATTCAGTGGGGTGTCCACGATAACTTATGTGACAGCGACCATTACCCGATTGTTTTGACCTACCTTCAGTGTCTCTCGCTCCGTCACCCTCCCAGGTGGGCCATCTTTAAGGCTGATTGGGGTGCCTTCTCCTCTGCTACCATCCCCCCCTGTACTGCCACACGACAATGTTGATGAATCTACACAGACTTTGACTGCCACCATCCTTTCAGCAGCTGTTTCAGCAATCCCTTCTTCCTCAGGTTCCCCCCGTCAGAAGATGGTCCCTTGGCGGACTCCGGAAATTGCTGCAGCCGTAAAAGACTGCTGCCGTGCTCTTCAGCACTTCAGGTGGCACCTTTCTACTGCTCTTCTTCTGGTTTTAAAATGACTCCGCGCCCGGGCTCGCTACCTAATCAAATTTCAGAAACGGATTTGCTGGGAATGATATGTAGCTGCCATAGGACCACACACCCCCTCTTAACAAGTCTGGGCGAAACTCAGGAGAATTTTTGGCCACTGTCCTCCCACCAGGGTTGCAGGACTTTCTGTGCATGGTGATGTCCTTACCAGTTTGGACTCTGTAGCAGAAAATTTCACTCGACACTTTGCTCAAGCTTCGGCATCGGCTCAGTATCCGCCCACGTTCCTTCTCCTGAAAGAGTGCTCAGAACAACTGCCTTTGTCTTTTGTTTCTCGCTGCTTGGAGCCCTATAATGCCCCATTCAACAAGTCTGAATTCGCCAACACCCTTGCCCTTTGTCCCGACACGGCTCCTGGAGCAGATCGGATACATAACCACGTGCTCCAGCACTTGTCAGTGTCTGGCCATCATCGTGTACTGACACTCTTCAACTGTCTGTGGAGTGAGGGAGTATTTCCTACCCAGTAGCAGGAAAGCATTGTTGTTCTGGTGTTGAAGCCATGGAAGCCACCTCTTCAGTTGGATAGCTACTGTCCAATTAGCCTTACCAACACTCTCTGCAAGCTCCTTGAACGCACGGTGAGTCGGTGGCTGTTTTGGATCCTTGAATCCCGCAACCTGTTGTCATTGACCCAAAGTGGTTTTTGCTGCGGCTGCTCTACAGTGGATAAATTTGTCCACCTGGAGTCTGCTATCCGGTCGGCTTTTGCCCTTTGCCTGCACCTCCTTGCAGTCTTCTTTGATCTGCATAAAGCCTATGACACCACCTGGCGCCATCACATCCTCACCACCTTTCACGAATGGAGTCTTCGTGTCACTCTGTCCATTTTTATCTGCAACTTCCTTACTTGCCGCTCTTTTCAGGTCCAAGTTGGCTCCTCCTACAGCACTCCCCATCGGCAGGAAAATGGGGTTCCACAGGGTTCCATGCTGAGTGTCCCTCTCTTTCTCATAGCCATTAATGGTCTAGTGATAGCTGTTGGGCCGACAGTGTCCCCGTCTTTGTATGCTGACGGTTTTTGTATCTACATCACCTCCTTCGTAATGGGCACTGCAGAATGCCGCCTACAGGGGGCAATCTGCCGGGCACACTCATGGGTTCTCTCCCACGGCTTTCAGTTTTCGGAGGCCAAGCCATGTGTCATGCATTTCTGCCATCGCTGTACAGTCCATACCCATCCGGACCTGTTCCTCGATGGCCAGCTCCTCGAGGTGGTGGACACCCATTGCTTCTTGGGTGTGTTCTTCGATGCCTGGTTGACATGGCTCCCTCATTTTCGGCAGCTGAAGAGGACATGCAGGTCCCATCTCGATGTTCTTAGGTGTCTGTGCAATACCACCTGGTGTGCAGACTGCTCTGTTCTCCTGCGATTGTATCAAGCGCTGGTCCAGTCTCGTTTAGACTATGGAAGTCCTGTGTATGATTCTGCGTCGCCTTCGACATTGCAGATACTAGACCCCATCCACCACTGTGTGGTCTGACTTGTGCCTTCCGAATTAGCCCAGTACTTAGCCTTCTAGTAGAGGCAGGGATTCCACCACTGCGAGTTTTTTGCCAACAACAGCTGATATCTTATGTGCTCTGCATTCGCTGCACCCCAAAGCACCCTAATTATGGTCTCCTTTATCCAGACATGGAGATCACGCTGCCGCAGCTGCGGCCATGATATGGGCTTACCATGGCTGTCCGCATTCAGTACTTTGACCTACTGAAAATTGTCCAACCTGCCTTGAGAGGCAACCTTAATATGAGGAGTCACATTGGTGGTTTTACATCAGTTCAAGGAAGCAACTCATTTTCTGGCATTCCGTGAATTTTTGTCCAGGTAGAACATCCAATAGTACACACATGATCTGTTAAGGCGTAAAGTTAGTGCCGGTGTGCCAGTCGGGAACAAAAGAGAAGAGATGGCTGTGATAAGACGTCAGCCAATCACACGCTGATAATCTCCCTCCAGGACGACAATGCGACAGCAGTGGCCCCTATGTGAAGAGGACATACGTGTTGCGCCCAACTGGTGGCAGCCCACTTCTATAGCAGCTTTAGTGTTAGCAACTTCCTTAGCACTCTCTCTGTAGCAAAGACTTGTGTTTGTCTATTCAGAACAAGACTGATTATTTTGTATGTTGCCCTTTGCTTGCGACACATCAATCAAAGTTGAGTATTATAAATTGTCTTGTTAAAAATAAAACTCATTAATATGAGTTGTTTGATTTTTTGTCTAGGGAACTGAGTATGCTGGATTCGTAGACACAACATGATCTGTACACAATAAAACCTCTGAAAGTAGTCGTCAAGGGACTGCTGCCAAACATGGACCCTAGTTAATTCATGACATTTTGCTTGACCTTCAGCTTCCAGTCTCAGAGATTGCTATAATGTCAGAGCTTGATGGAATCACTAAGGGAAAGTTTACATCAAGTCATCATCATCATCATCATCGTCTTCTTCTTCTTCTTCTTCTTCTTAGGGCTTCAACCATCAGGTTGGTTAGCGGTAGTTCACCATACTTTTCTGTCTTTGCACTTCCTATTGAGAGTTATATAGGTGGTGCTGCTGGTATCCTCCATGATCAGATCAGGTCAGATATGATACTTCCAGTCTTCCATTGTATTTTTCCTTTCTAATGTTCCTTCAATGATACTTTCAAATATATGATCAAGTGTCTCCATATGGGCAACCCATGTGTTCATTCTGTGTTAGATTACCTTCATGAGACAAGGCTTTTGTTCCTCCACTCTGTGGAGCACCTTTTTGTTTGATATCTTGTCTACCCAGGAAATCTTGAGCATTCTATGGTAGTACTGCACCTCGAAGGCTGTTATTTTATGTTTATCTGCTTCTTAGAGCGCCCGTGTTTCACTTCCGAATAGCAGCACACTCCAAACAAATGTCTTTATAAGGTTGTTTCTGAGACGCTTGTCTATGCTGCTGGATGTGAAAAGGTTTCTTCTCTTGTTAAAAGCAGATTTTGCCTAGTGGATTCAGCTTGCAATCTCCTTCCTTGACCGTCTGTCTGATGTAATTTTATTTTCTAGGTAGGCAAAGGAACTGACAGTCTCCAGTTGCTCGTTGTTAAGTGGACATTGAGCAACAGTGTTTTGTCTGCTCACCACTAAGATTTTTGTTTTACCTTTATTAATTTTCCTAGTATAGGAGAGCCAAGGGTTGTCCCCATCAGGGCCAGCATTGCTTCTAATTGTTCTGCATTTCCACACTGCATTATGATCAACCAGTCTCTGTATGTCTGTTTTCTTTCCATGAATTTCAAATCTTCTTATAGCTCATAGTTTCTTCCCAGCTTCATCTATTGTCCTCTTAATGTATCCTTTGAATAAGACGGGAGAGTAAGCAGTGCTGTTGTACACCCTGGTTAATAGTAGCTTCCTCGTACAGTCTCTGCATTACTCTTCAGTCCTTATACTTTATGCCAATCTCTCTTAGCATCTTAAAAAAGCTGTCACCAGTCTACCATGTCAAATGCTTTTTCTAAGTCGATGAAGAAAATATGTGTGTCTTGACCCCCTCTTTAGTCTTTTCTCAAGATATAATCATAAGCTGAGTATTGCTCCTCATGTGCCTACAGCTCTTGTAAAGTCAGACTGGTCGTCAATGATCATTGCATCTGTCCTGCCTTCTATCTAGATCTACGAGGCATGTGTTACCAAACTGAGAGACCTATAATTCTAATGGTACTGTGATATATTTTTTGAAGTCTGCTGGGAGCTCCCCAGTTTCATACATAACTTGTATGAGATGGAACACTTCTTCATGTAGCTGTTTTCCAGCAGCGTTGGTGTGTTCTGCAGGTATATCATCAACTCCAGTGGCTTTCCCAGATTTTAGCTGCTCAATTGTAAGGTTCAACTCAACGCGCAAGATACAATCTCCCTCTTTTTCTGGATCAGTGCCCTTGGCATATCATTTCCACCTTTCTACTGTGTCTTTCTGTTCATGTAAAACTATTCAATCTTCATTTTGGACTGCACTGCATTTTATATGTCTGTTCCAAAGAAATTTTTAGTTAATTTATAGACAATTCCAGCTTTCCTACCTTGATCATTTCCTTCACCTCTTTGCACTGGTCCTCCAAGATTTGTTGTTTAGCCCTTATTGGCTCTCTGTTGATTTCATTCCTTCAATGCTCTATATTGCCTGTATCCTTCCTTAGTATCTTAAATTTATTTTTGTTATTATGCTTTCATTTATCCCTTTTTTTATGCTTTGCCTTCTGTCTTCCATTTGCTGTTTGTAGGATGTCGCTTTTCAAGGACTCCCATTTTTTCTTCAACATGCCTGCTGCTGTTCGTAACTGTACCGATTTTAGTTTGTTCCTTGTGTGTCTACCTATTCATATCATTCTTTAGTCTATTCAGATCCCATTTCTCACAAGTTCTTCTCTTAACTTTTCTTAAATATCAGATCACATTCTTTTATCACTATGTTGTGGCCGCTATCAATTTCTTTGCTTGGGTAGCTTCCTCAGTCTCTTATTTGATTTCAAAACCTTTGTCCATCTAGAATAAAGTTGATCTGATATCTTTTCTTATCTTCAGGAGCTTTCCATGTATACCTTCTCTGTGGATGCTGTTGAAACCACGTGTTACATATTACTAGTTGATGTTATGCACAGAATTGTACTGATTCTTCCTCAGTCAGAAAGGTTCAACTATAGCTCCATCTCTTTCATCTCCCATAGATGCATTCCAGTCCTCCATTGCGATAAGGTTGTTTTGTTGTTTGACAGTGTTTACACCACCTTTTATCTCACTGTACACTGTTTCCACTACATCATCATCATAGGTTGATGTCGCCATGTACACTTGGATTATCGCTGCCCTGTTCAGTTTTGTGTCCAATTGTACAGGTAATATTGTTCTGTGTATTCGTTGGTAACCATCTACTCTATACCCGAGCTTCTTGCAAGGAACCACTTGTACCCCTTCTTCTCCTGGGACTCCTCTGTGCAGCCCATGTGTATAACTCTTTAGTCGCCACTCCGAAACCCCAAAGGGGGCTCACCACTCTTTGGCAGGTTCGTGCTCGGCTGCCTCGGGGCCCCACCCTTTGCAGCATCTCTTCTCTTCCATGTTGCATGACTATCCTCTCGCTGTTCTTTTTCCCCTACTTTGGGGAACATATCTGGACTGTATTTGAAAACGTATTCTACATTTTCGATAGACAATATCAGAATACTCTCCACTGTTTTTTGTTCCCTTTTCTTTCTTGTTCACCTTCTCCTATCCTTCCCCTGCTTTGGCGCTTGAGATTCCTCTTTTTCTTCTTCCTCCCTGTGCGCTCCTGAAGGCCAACCTACGTGTCTGATGTGTAACAGGTGACTGGGTAACGCATAATTCCCAGCCTCGGGTCAACAGGTAGGGTTCGCATGTACTGCCTGGTACAAGCCAGGCAGGGAGGGGTGCTTGCCTGAGCTACTACCTTTCCAAATAGGCGATTGGTCTGTCTTTCAGGTGTTGGGGAGGTGTGAACAATCACCTAAGGTGGGTGCACCCCCCCCCCCCCCCCTCCAGTTGGAAGGAGCGCGCCATCGGAGACCTTGGCAGTCATGGGAGATTTTCTCACAATGAGCCAATCATCTTCACAGTGAACGGCTACGAAACATAAGCGGAATGAGGCTAACAATTCGAAGATCCTCCCAGCTGCACTATGGTTTCTCGTAGTTTCACGTACTGAAGACTTGTCAGTCCTTCTCTACAGTAAACACATTTATTATTCAGAAAGGTGTTGATGCAGTTGCTGGCCTTGTGGAATTCTGCTCCCGTTTACGCAATAGCACATTTCTTTTGAAGACTAGTTCTAATTCTCAGGCACAACTACTGCTTGCAGCTTCTCTCCTCCATGGCTATCCTGTTCATGTCGAGGCTCATTGAATGCTGAATTCTTCGTGTTGTGTTATTTACACAAGGCTGCTCGATGGTCTGACTGAGGCAGAAATCCAAATGTGCCTCTCTGATCAGGGTATCATTGGAGTCCATCGGGTGATGAAAATAGAAGATGCCTCCTTAGTGCCCATATGCGCTCTCTTTCTCGTTGTTGATAGAGTGGTTGTCCTGTCAAAGATCAAAGCAGATTATGAAGTTATCACAGTCAGACTGTGTATTTTGAACCCAATGTGCTGCTACCAGTGTTATCATTACAACCACACTTGTGAGTCCTGTCGACACCCAGCCAAATGTGTAACCTGTGGTAGGGATGCTCACAAGTGCGATTTTCCACCTCCTCCTCCCCGCTGCATCAACTGCAGTAATGACCATGCCACCTCCTCCCACAATTGTCCCATGTATCTCGATGAGCAGACTGTCCAGGAGATCCAGGCAAAGGAAAAGAAATGCCTTATCTGTTGCTCACAAGCTGTTGGCTAGTCAGAAACCCTATGTCCTACCATCTGGCACCTACGGTACTCTTCTTGCTACATCTCGCTCCATGAAGGGCACGGCCAAGCAGACATGCGACCTCAGATTTAGCACCACAGTTGTGAAATTGCCCATAGTCACGGTAGCATCTCTGTCTCCTCCTCTACTTGTGCAACATGCCACCAAAATTTTGCCTCGTGGGGCGAAGTCACCAGTTACACAACTGGCAGGCTGGAAAGGACAGAAGGAATACTCCCATGAAGACTTTCTATGTCCCTCCAGCCAATCAACATCTGAGTCTTCCTCTGCCAGCAGGAAAGGCTCCAAAAAGTTAAACGTAGGCAAATGGTCTTCTCTTTTGCTGACTCAAAGTCCTCTTCAAGCTGACCCCCATGCCGCCAGTGCGCACCAACAACCGTTTTTCTGCCCTGGACTCTGCAGGCCGATGGAAGGAGAATGCTGACGCTTCTGCAGACTTCATGGAACAGGATCCTCCTGCCTGTGAGCCCTGTAGCAGCGAGTCTTTGAAGGCTGGCACTCAACAGCTGAGGTGGCACTCCTTCATTTTTTCCTTGTCATGACTCTCCCCCAGTGGAACATTTGCGGTCTTTGATCCAACAAAGAGGATTTACAGCTGCTCTTAGAATTGCAGCATACACTTGTTTTTTGCCTTCAGGAAACAAAATTGTGATTGTGTCCTCAGAACCGCTTTGAGCTCTTGCATTTCTTCCCAGACCATTTTGACCTGCCCCCCACCCCCCGGGTGGGACTCCATCTCCTGGGTGAATCGTGCTACTCATACGAGATGACGTTCGTAGTCAACCCATCTCCCTGACTACCTGCCTTCGGGCTGTTTGCCATCCACTTTTTCCTTCCTCACTTGACCTTTTCTTTTTGTACCACTTACATCCCTCTGTTGTTCAATGTCACCAGGGCAGACTTCCTCCAGTTTATTGGGCAACTACCTCACCCCTCCCTCCCCCCCCCCCCCCCCCCCCCCCGCTTATGCTGCTTGGTATCTTTAATGTGTGACATTCCCTTTGGAGGTCTCCCAGAACCTGTCGTGAGAGGTGCCCTCTTGGCTCACCTTCTCAATCAATTTAACCTCTTCTGCCTTAACACAGGAGCACCCATGTTCCTTTCAGACTCCACACACACTTATTCCCATTTGGACCTATCCTTTTGCACTGGCCAGCTTGCCCATCATCTCGAGTTGTCCGTTCTCTCGGACACATACTCGAGCAACCATTTCCAATGTGCTATCCGTTTACTGACTGTTACCCCACCTATACCCCACCTATGTGCACACCCAAATGGCAGTTTACTAAGGCAGACTGGAGGCTTTACTCCTCCCTGGTGACCTTTGACGAACATCATTTCCCCTATTGTGATGACCAGGTAGAATATCTTACAAACGTTATCCTTACTGCTGCAGAACGCTCCATTTCTTGCACTTCGTCTTTACCGCACAGTGTCCCGGTTCCTTGGTGGACTGTGGAGTGCTGCGATACAATTTGCGTGTAGAGATGTGCTCTCTGCATTTTTAACTGTCATTCTATGATGGCAAACTGCATTCATTATAAACAGTTGTGTGCACAGTGTCGCCGTGTTCTTCAGGATAGGAAAAAAGCTAGCTGGATTGCATTCACTAGTTCTTTTAACAGTTCCCCTCCCTCTTCCGTCGAGTGGGCCAACCTCAGACAGCTCTCTAGAACCAAGGTCCATTCCCCAATTTCCAGCCTGATAGTAGCAGACGATGTCATTGTGGACCCTAATGTCATCTCCAACACTGTGGGCCGCCATTTTGCAGACATTTCGAGCTTCGCCCACTATCATTAAGGCTTCACAGAATCATGAGTGCTACAATGCCACCTTTAATATGAGGTAGCTAGATCATGCTCTCACTTCATCAAATCCTCCACCCCAGAGCCAACTGATGTTCATTCAGATGTTACAGCACCTTTCTCTTGTGGGCTATCACTTTCTGCTTCATACGTACAACCGCATCTTGGCAGAGGGCACTCTACCCAGATGCTGGCGTGAAGCCACTGTCATATCCATACCTAAGCCCGGTAAGGACAAATGGCTTCCTTCTAGCTACTGCCCCATTTCTCTCACCAGCTGTGTTTGCAAGGTGATGGAACATATTATTCATGCCCGGCTGGTAAGGTGGCTCGAGTCTCGCATTTTACTGATCACTGCACAGTGTGGATTTCGATCCATTCTGCTGTTGACAATATTGTCACTTTGTCCACCCATGTCATGAATGGATTTCTGCAGAAATCCCAGACTAGCCATGTTTTTCGATTTGGAGAAAGCCTATTGCATCTAGTGGAGGATTGGTATCCTCTGTACTCTCTACATGTGGGGGCTTCTGTGGCCACCTGCCCCATTTCCTTCAGGAATTTTTAAATCGTTGAGTTTTTTGGTATGTGTAGGTTCTGCCTTGTCAGACACCTTTATCCAAGAAAACGGTGTGCCGCAGGGTTTAATCGTGTCATCCTCTTTGCTATTGCCATTAACCCAATAATGGCCTGTCTCCCACCTTGGATCTCCGGCTCCCTTTTCGTTGACGATTTTGCTGTCTATTGCAGTTCTCCATGGACCTGTCTCATTGAGCGGCATCTTCAGCAATGTTTCGGTCATTTTTATTCATGGAGCATCGAAATTGGCTTTCATTTTTCACTGACAAAACTGTTTGTATGAATTTCTGCTGACGCTATTGGTTTCTTCCACCGTCGTCTACATCTTGGCCCTGTTGTGCTTCGGTTCGTTGAAACTACAAAATTTGGGGGATCGTGCTTGATAGGAAACTTTCTTGGTCCTCCCCCTGGCAGCCCACTGTGTGCAATCCCTCAATGTCCTATATGTCCTGAGTGGTACTTCCTGGGGAGCAGCTCAAACCAACCTCCTCTGTTTGTACTGGTACCTTGTCCATTCAAAACTAGCCTATGGCCATTTTGTTTATACATCTGCACATCCAACCCTCTTATGCTGTCTCAGTACTTTCCACCATTTTGGAATCCGTTTGGCCACTGGCACCTTTTACACTAGCCCGCTTGGGAGTCTGTATGCAGAAACTGCTGAACTACTGCTGTCCTGCTACTGTGATTTTCTCCTCAGCAGATATGCATTCCATTTGTCTGCCATGCATGGCCACGCATCATATCTACATCAACATCTACATCTACATCTACATACATACTCCACAATCCACCATATGGTGCATGGCGGGGGGTACCTAGTACCACAACTAGCATTTTCTCTCCCTGTTCCACTCCCAAACAGAACGAGGGAAAAATGACTGCCTATATGCCTCTTTATGAGCCCTAATCTCTCTTATCTTATCTTTGTGGTCTTTCCGCGAAATGTAAGTTGGTGGCAGTAAAATTGTACTGCAGTCAGCCCCAAATGCTGGTTATCTAAATTTCCTCAGTAGCGATTCACGAAAAGGACACCTCCTTTCCTCTAGAGACTACCACCCGAGTTCCTGAAGCATTTCCGTAACACTCGTGTGATGATCAAACCTACCAGTAAAAAAAATCTAGCAGCCCGCCTCTGAATTGCTTCTATGTCCTCCCTCAATCCGACCTGATAGGGATCCCAAGCGCTCAAGCAGTACTCAAGAATAGGTCGTATTAGTGTTTTATAAGCGGTCTCCTTTACAGATGAACCACATCTTCCCAAAATTCTATCAATGAACCAAAGACGACTATCCACGTTCCCCACAACTGCCATTACATGCTTGTCCCACTTCATATCGCTCTGCAATGTTACGCCCAAATATTTAATCGATGTGACTGTGTCAAGCGCTACACTACTAATGGAGTATTCAAACATTATGGGATTCTTTTTCCTATTCATCTGCATTAATTTACATTTATCTACATTTAGAGTTAGCTGCCATTCTTTCCACCAATCATAAATCCTGTCCAAGTCATCTTGTATCCTCCTACAGTCACTCAATGCAACACCTTCCCGTACACCACAGCATCATCAGCAAACAGCCGCACATTGTTATCCACCCTATCCAAAAGGTCATTTATGTAGATAGAAAACAACAGCGGACCTACCGTACCTCCCTGGGGCACTCTAGATGATACCCTCACCTCCGATGAACACTCACCATTGAGGACAACGTACTGGGTTTTATTACTTAAGAAGTCTTCGAGCCACTCACATATTCGGGAACCAATCCCATATGCTTGTACCTTAATTAGGAGTCTGCAGTGGGGCACCGAGTCAAATGCTTTCTGGAAGTCAAGGAATATGGCATCCGTCTGATACCCTTCATCCTTGGTTCCCAACATATCATGTAAAAAAAGGGCGAGTTGCGTTTTGCAGGAGCGATGCTTTCTAAAGCCGTGCTGATGCGTGGACAGCAACTTCTCTGTCTCAAGGAAATTCATTATATTTGAACTGAGAATTTGTTCGAGAATCCTGCAACAAACCGATGTTAAGGATATTGGTCTGTAATTTTGAGTATCTGTCCTTCTACCCTTCTTATATACAGGTGTCACCTGCACTTTTTTCCAGTCACTCGGGACTTTACGCTGGGCAAGAGATTCACGATAAATGCAAGCCAAGTATGGAGAGCATCCATCTTCTCTGTTACCTCTTGGAGTTTGCTTTCTCTCTTGCTCTGGCAGCTTAACTCCGCACTACATGCAACTCCCCCTGTGGGTGTAAACCCTTCACCACCTGGCTTCACTCAGGGACCTGTGTTAACCTTGACCTTCATTCACTTCCTAAGGCCACTACTCTAGCCTCGCTTTATTGCCTTCAGTTTTATGACCTTTGCACGGAACTTTGCGATGGTACCTTTGTGTACGCTGATGGCTCTCGGACTGACCGTGGTGTCGTGTATGCCTTTGTCATTGGCACCGACGTTTTTCGGTATTGGCTTCCAGAACACTGCTCATTATTTATAGCAGAGTTCTTTGCTCTGTATCATGCCATGCAGTACATCCAGCATCACAGGCTTTCTAGTTGCGTCACCTGCTCCGACTCTCTCAGTGCCCTTCAAAGTCTCTGTGTGTTGTACTCGGTCCATCCCTTAGTGCAACGGGTCCAGGAAAGCTGTCCCTTGCTCACTCTTGATGGAGCCACTGTGATGTTTAGGTGGGTTCCTGGTCACATCGGTCTGACTGGAAACGAGGCTGCTGACTCTGCTGCCAAGGCTGCAGTCCTTGTATCTCAGCCCGCTAGCTCCTACATTCCCATTCGGGAGGACGACGGTTCAATCCCGTCTCCGGCCATCCTGATTTAGGTTTTCCGTGATTTCCCTAAATCGTTTCAGGCGAATGCCGAGATGGTTCCTTTGAAAGGGCACGGCCGATTTCCTTCCCAATCCTTCCCTAACCCGAGCTTGCGCTCCATCTCTAATGACCTCGTTGTCGACGGGACGTTAAACACTAACCACCACCACCACCTACATTCCCTCCGATGAGCTTTGTGTTGCTGTCTGTCAGCTCATTTTAGTTATGTTGCTGTGTATCAGGCACTGTGTTTTTAGCCATCACCATTTGTTAGCGGTGCTCCCTCACCACTTTTTACTCATTGCATTCAACCTTTGATGGTCTGCCATTTCCTGATAGAATGCCTTTTTTTAACCCCTTACATTCTCATTTGTGTTTGACGTCTGAATTATTGGCCATTTTAGCGAATGATGCATGGGCTGTCAACTGCGTTTTACTTTTTATCCGTCTTAGCTATATGGCAAAGGCCATTTAATTTTTAGGTAATAACCTCCATTTCTCTATGATGTATTTTATAGATCTTTCTCCACTTCCTTGTTTTTAGCTGTCTTCTCTTCCATGGATTGGTAGTAATGTGTAGTTGTTTTTAACTCCTCTCTTTGTCTTTGTGTTCTACATTTATGATATTTGGTCTGCTGTGTCTGCTTGTGTCTGTATGTGTGGATGGATATGTGGGTGTGTGCGAGTGTATACCTGTCCTTTTTTCCCCCTAAGGTAAGTCTTTCCGCTCCCGGGATTGGAATGACTCCTTACCCTCTCCTTTAAAACCCACTTCCTTTCGTCTTCCCCTCTCCTTCCCTCTTTCCTGATGAGGCAACAGTTTGTTGCGAAAACTTGAATTTTGTGTGTATGTTTGTGTTTTTTTGTGTGTCTATCGACCTGCCAGCGCTTTTGTTCGGTAAGTCACCTCATCTTTGTTTTTATATATAACATTTATGATATGGACGCGTATAACCCTAGTTGTATTTGCAACCTAAAAGACAGACAGACAGCATCTCAGAAATGATCACACATTCCATGTTGTGATTCATTTCCTTGTATTTTTCATAACTTTCATTTTATTTGAATTGCAGACCTCTGCAGTCCCCTCCCAGAGATGAAGTATGCTTCATATCCATTTCTCAAGTGAAACAAAACTGTTGTTTCTTGGGATATCCTGCAGATTTTTAACGTGGTGTTGCTTTTGCCTTCCACATCCTATGGCCCCCTGCGGGTCTGGGGTAAGAATAGGCCCGAGGTATTCCTGCCTGTCGTAAGAGGCGACTAAAAGGAGTTTCAACCGTTTCGGCCTTCTATGTGATGGTCCCCCTTGGGGTTTGACCTCCATTTTTCAAAATTCTACAGAAGTACGAGCCTTTTGGGGAAGGACACCTTACATGGTGTACCACTGGTCCTAAGTGCACTAAGACCTTGGCACTCAGCATTGCACCGGCGTTGTAACCATACCCACTATTCCTCAAATTGGGCCTAAACGCCTGATGGGTTGTTCAAGTTACGCCCATAGTGCATCTCTATCTGCACCAGCGATCATGATGGACTTTCCATGGCACCAGAAATCCAGCACGGTAGCCAGCCCGTTGTGGTGGGGTCGTCATGTACCCTCCAGGTTGTAGCCCCCTGACAACACAGGGATCGTACTGCCGATACCTGAGCTGCACCCTCCCCACGTTGGCCAAGGAGTAGATGCCCGTCTCCTTGGGGCATCAGGACTCCCGGCAATGGTCATCCTGCCAGGTGGCCCTTGCTGCGGCTGGGTGGCGCCCGTGGGGAGAGCCCCTGGTCGGAGTGGGTGGTATCGGGGCGGACGTTTCGCAGATGAAACGTCAACACGTATCAGGTCGCTCTGCGGCCGAGTCTTTCAAAAGAAAAGGTACCGTTTCTAGTTCTGGTTCTCCTGCCCTTTCCCCCTTGGCCACTCCATGGGAGGAGGGACAGGCCCGCCGGCTTGGGGCGAAGTACTTCCCCCGCTATTTGGTCTGTTCTCGAACCGATGGGGGGACGTTCGCAACCTCCAAGCCCATGTTCTTTGTTCAGCACATTGAGGACATCTTCGGGGAAATCGAGGCTCTCAATAAGATGCGTTCAGGGTCCGTTCTTATAAAGACCACCTCCGCCACACAGTCGGCGGCGCTCCAGGCGTGCGACCACCTAGGGGACATCCCAGTATCCATTGTCCCACATCTGGCACTAAATAGGATGCAGGGTGTTATTTTTCATCGTGACCTCCTGCTGCAATCTGATGAGGAGCCCAGGGACAACCTGGAGCGCCGCGGCGTGCATTTCGTCCGGCGAGTCCAGCGCGGCCCCAAAGACCGTCACATCGACACCGGGGCCTTTATCCTCGCCTTCGAGGGGGACGTTCTCCCGGAGAAGGTAAAGGTGATGTGCTACCGGTGCGACGTGCGACCTTACGTCCCGCCTCCTATGCGCTGTTTTAGGTGTCTGCGCTTTGGGCACATGTCGTCACGGTGTGAGGCTGAGCCCCTTTGTGGCGATTGTGGACGTCCTCTTCGTGAGGAACATACATGCACCCCACCACCTCGGTGCATTAATTGTCCTGGCATCCACTCGCCTAGATCCTCAGACTGCCCCGCATATCAGAAGGAGAAGAAGATACAAGAAATCAAAACTTTGGATCGGCTCTCTTACTCTGAGGCCAGGAAGAAATATGACCGCCTTCATCCCGTGCCATTGACCACCTCATTTGCCTCAGTTGTGTCCACTCCTTCTGCGGTATCCTCACCCCTATCCTGTCCCCCCTCCGCCTCCTCCGCCCATCAGGGGGCTCTGCCTCCGCCTCCCAAATCCCTCCCTTCCAAATCCTCGTCCCCCGTGCCCCCCACCCCCTCTGCCCCAGGGGCCACCCTTCCTCCTCCTCCTCCCCCCTCGCCACCTGAGAAGCGATCCTCTTCTCAGGCGTCCCTTGGGGAAACGTTCCGGACCCCAGCTTCCGAGGTCCGGCGTTCCAAAACGGAGCCCGCACGTGAGGACCTTCTTCGGGTCCAGCCCACCATCCCTGTGCCTCCTCGGCCTTCCAAGAAGGCCTCCAAGAAGAAGTCTCTATCCCCCTCTCCACCCTGGCGCGTTTCGTCTGACGCTTCATCCGTGAGTCGCTGCTCCCGGCTGTCCTCAGTTTCGCCGGGACGCTCTGCTGCCAGGCGCTCCGCCGGCCTTTCGTCGGCAAATGATGCGGCCCCTCCTACACAATCAGGGACAGTGGCCGCGGCTGGCGACGAGTCGATGGAACCGGATCCGCCTTCCGTCGGTTGTAGCATTGTTCCCTCGCAACCTGGCCCTCCGCGGCCGTCGAGGTGACCAGCTCTTCCCCCGTCTCGTTCCCCCAACCTTTTGACTAGCGATGGCGTTGTTTCATTGGAACATAAGAGGTATTCGATCTAATCGGGAGGAATTACAACTGCTACTCCGCCTGCACTGTCCGCTCGTCCTTGGGCTCCAGGAAACCAAGTTGCGCCCGACTGACCGTATTGCCTTTACCCACTATACCTCGGAGCGGTATGACCTCACCTCTGTGGACGGTATCCCAGCTCATGGTGGGGTCATGTTGCTCGTTCGGGACGATGTCTATTACCATCCCATCCCATTGACCACCCCACTCCAAGCAATAGCTGTCCACATTACTCTTTCTGCTTTTACCTTTTCAGTTTGTACCATCTACACTCCACCGTCATCTGCCGTTAGTCGGGCTGACGTGATGCACCTGATCGTTCAGCTTCCCCCGCCGTTCTTATTGTTCGGCGACTTCAATGCCCATCATCCCCTTTGGGGCTCTCCTGCATCCTGTCAAAGAGGCTCACTCTTGGCGGATGTCTTCAACCATCTCAATCTTGTCTGCCTCAATACCGGCGCCCCGACTTTCCTCTCGGACTCTACTCATACCTACTCCCACTTGGACCTCTCGATCTGTTCTACCACTCTTGCCCGTCGGTTCGAGTGGTATGTCCTTTCTGACACCTATTCGAGCGACCACTTCACCTGTGTCGTTCGTCTCCTGCACCACACCCCATCCCCACGTCCTTCGAGCTGGAACTTACTGAAAGCTGACTGGGGACTTTAGTCCTCCCTGGCGACCTTTCCGGACCACGATTTTCCCAGTTGTGACAGTCAGGTCGAATACCTCACGGCTGTTATTATCAATGCTGCCGAACGTTCCATTCCTCGTACTACTTCTTCTTCACGTCGCGTTTCCGTCCCCTGGTGGAACGAGGCTTGTAGGGACGCTATCCGTGCTCGACGACGTGCTTTACGCACCTTTCGCCGCCATCCTACGTTGGCGAATTGTATTGAATACAAACGACTCCGAGCGCAATGCCGTAGAATCATCAAAGACAGCAAAAAAGCTTGTTGGGCCTCTTTCACCGGCTCCTTTAACAGTTTCACTCCCTCTTCCGTCGTTTGGGGTCGCCTGCGCCGGCTGTCGGGCATTAAGGCCCACTCCTCGGTACCTGGCCAGACCTCAGGTAATGAGGTCCTTGTTGATCCTGTGGCTGTCTCCAACGCCTTTGGCCGCTTTTTCGCGGAGGTTTCAAGCTCCGCCCATTACCACCCTGCCTTCCTTCCCAGGAAAGAGGCAGAAGAGGCTCGGCGACCTTCCTTCCACTCGCTGAATCTGGAAACTTATAATGCCCCCTTTACTATGCGGGAACTCGAACGTGCGCTTGCACTGTCCCGATCCTCTGCTCCGGGGCCGGATGCCATTCACGTTCAGATGCTGGCACACCTTTCTCCGGCGGGCAAAAGCTTCCTTCTTCGTACCTACAATCGCGTCTGGACCGAAGGTCAAGTCCCCAGGCGTTGGCGTGACGCCGTTGTTGTTCCTATACCCAAACCCGGGAAGGATAGACACCTTCCTTCTAGTTACCGCCCCATTTCTCTTACAAGCTGTGTCTGTAAGGTGATGGAGCGCATGGTTAATGCTCGGTTAGTTTGGATTCTGGAATCTCGACGACTACTTACTAATGTCCAATGCGGCTTTCGTCGCCGCCGCTCCGCTGTTGACCACCTTGTGACCTTGTCGACATTCATCATGAACAACTTTTTGCGAAGGCACCAAACGGTAGCCGTGTTCTTCGACTTGGAGAAGGCTTATGATACCTGTTGGAGAGGAGGTATCCTTCGCACTATGCACAGGTGGGGCCTACGCGGTCGCCTGCCCCTTTTTATTGATTCCTTTTTAACGGATCGGAAGTTTAGGGTACGTGTGGGTTCCGTATTGTCCGACGTCTTCCTCCAGGAGAACGGAGTGCCTCAGGGCTCCGTCTTGAGCGTAGCCCTTTTTGCCATCGCGATCAATCCAATTATGGATTGCATTCCACCTAATGTCTCAGGCTCTCTCTTTGTCGATGACTTCGCGATCTACTGCAGTGCCCAGAGAACATGCCTCCTGGACCGCTGCCTTCAGCGTTGTCTAGACAGCCTCTACTCATGGAGCGTGGCAAATGGCTTCCGGTTCTCTGAAGAGAAGACAGTTTGTATCAACTTTTGGCGATATAAAGCGTTCCTTCCGCCATCCTTACATCTCGGTCCCGTTGTTCTCCCATTCGTGGACACAACTAAGTTTCTAGGGCTCATGTTGGACAGGAAACTGTGTTGGTCTCCACATGTCTCTTATTTGGCGGCCCGTTGTACACGTTCCCTTAATGTCCTAAGAGTTCTTAGCGGTTCATCTTGGGGAGCGGATCGCACTGTCCTGCTTCGCTTGTATCGGTCCATAGTCCGGTCGAAGCTGGATTATGGGAGCTTCGTCTACTTGTCCGCTCGGCCATCCCTCTTACGCCGGCTCAACTCCATCCACCATCGGGGGATACGTCTTGCGACCGGAGCCTTCTACACTAGTCCTGTCGAGAGTCTTTATGCTGAAGCTGCCGAATTACCATTGACCTACCGGCGCGACGTACTGCTGTGTCGGTATGCCTGCCGGCTGTTGTCTATGCCCGACCACCCCTCTTACAAGTCCTTCTTCGCCGATTCTCTCGACCGTCAGTACGGGTTGTATGTGTCTGCCCTGCTGCCCCCCGGAGTCCGCTTCCGTCGCCTGCTTCGACAATTGGATTTTGCCCTCCCTACCACGTTCAGAGAGGGTGAGAACCCGACACCGCCTTGGCTCGAGGCTCCGGTTCATGTTTCTCTCGACCTCAGCTCACTCCCGAAGGAGGGTACTTCGGCTGCAGTGTATTGCTCACGGTTTGTCGAACTTCGTGCTCGCCTTGCCGGTCACACCTTTATTTACACCGATGGCTCCAAAACTGACGATGGTGTCGGCTGTGCCTTTGTCGTCGGGGCCGCCACCTTTAAATACCGGCTCCTCGACCAATGTTCGAGCTTTACGGCCGAGCTTTTTGCTCTCCATCAGGCCGTTCAGTATGCCCGCCGCCACCGCCATTCATCGTACGTACTCTGCTCTGACTCACTCAGTGCTCTTCAGGGCCTTGGAGCTCCCTATCCGGTCCATCCCTTGATTCAACGGATACAGCAGTCCCTCCATTCTTTCGCTGATAATGGTGGTTCTGTCAGCTTTCTGTGGGTTCCCGGACATGTAGGAGTGCCTGGGAATGAGGCTGCGGATGCTGCAGCCAAGGCTGCAGTCCTCCTGCCTCGGCCAGCCTCCCACTGTGTCCCGTCATCTGACGTTCGTGGGGATGTATGTAAGAAGCTTGTGTCGTTGTGGTGGGATGCTTGGTCATCCCTCCAAGGAAACAAGCTCCGGGCAGTAAAACCGCTCCCAACTGCTTGGACATCCTCCCGACCATCTCGGCGCGAGGAGGTCCTTCTGACCAGGTTGCGGATTGGGCATTGCCGGTTTAGCCACCGCTACCTGCTCTCCGGTGACCCAGCCCCGCAGTGCCCTTGTGGTCAGGCATTAACAGTGCGCCATGTTTTATTGTCGTGTCCCCGTTTTAGTCAATTTCGTGTTGTCCTGTCCCTGCCATCTACTTTACCGGATGTTTTAGCTGATGACGCTCGAGCAGCTGCTCGTATTCTGCGTTTTATAACTTTAACTGGCTTGTCCAAAGACATTTAAACTTTTTACTTATTTTATCTGCATCTCTGTCAGGTCCTTCTGGTGTCCCCCCATCCCCTTGAGTTTTAGCAGATTCCATGTGCTCTAACACCAGTGACTGGGCGCTAATGACCTCAGCAGTTGAGCGCCCTTAAACCCTACCCAAAAAAAAAAAAAAAATCCACATCCTATGCCATTGCCTCATGAAGATCTTCCATCTACCCCAGGGATTACTCCTTCCAAGGGCTAGAGGTTGCCCTATATCTGAACCAGCTCATCTGCCCAACAAAGTGGCTACTTTGTTGAGTGGAATTTCTTATCCTGTGCTTATTAGCCATTTGTCACAAATGCTGCCCCCTCTCAGCCATGGAGAAATGAGCACCAGGATTTTCCTTTCAACAAGTCTAGGATTGAGATGGCATTTCATAGTCTCTCCAGTACTTTTCACCTCATTTCCAGGTAATTCTGGACAATACAGAGAATGAAAATGAATTTACTATTTCCAAATATTTCATTTGAGTCACATTGGAAAAGTACAGAAGTTCAAAAAGACCTACTCGGTGTCATAATTGCTTAGGCTTTGGTCTTGGCTCCAGAAACCGCTCCCTCCCTCAAACTGTATCAAACATGGTGTTCAACAAGTTTTATTATCGCAAGGGGGACTACACCAGCAGCTACAAAAAATGCTCCGTATAATTGGATACCATCAAAACACTCCAGAAAAATAAGAATACAAAAACTCTTGCATTGCAATGAATGGAGGAAGTGACAAATCAGAAGTCAGCCGATTGATTCTACAAATTTCCATGCTCTTTCAGCAAGGATTACACCACTACCAAACTTTGCTCCAACATCAGAATCTGTTATCTCATTTCACCCACATCATCAGGAAATGCCTCAGGTTGTGGATCTGCCATTAAAGAATTACTAAATTTTCTTAGTCAGTTTACCCTCACTCACACCATCATAGATGCTGCAGCTTAAGTTTGACAGGCACCTTATGCATTTTCCAAAGTTACAGCTCTATTTTCTGCCACAGTTAACCTTCTCAATGACAAATAGATCCTTTATCACGATAAACCGGAGAGCCAATGGCATTATTAGTCATAGGAATCTCCTCAAGGAATTCCTCGATGCAAATGAGATTGATGTTGCCTCAGTATTCAAAACCCATCTACTCTCTAATCAGAACATTTAAAGTCAGAAATTATGCCATTTACGGGAATGCCAGACCTAACTGCCCCTGCGGAGGTACAGCCATCCTTATCAAAGACAAATTAGTCCATAGACACATCACCCCCCACCTCCACCCAACAGCTCAATAGCATGGAGTCCACCATAATAGGAATTTGCAAGAACAACAGAACTTTCAACCTAGTGGCAACTTATAACCGATCAACTAGTCCTAGGAATTTGCCACATGATCTTCAACTCCTCTTAAAATTGACCCACAAAGTGTGCTGATTGACAATTTCCATAACTCTAAGCATAGGTTGTGGAATCTTAGAGCTATGAACACCAACAGACAAATACTTTGCAGTTCCCTCTACACCAGTCAACATATGACAATTTTATTTCTAGATTGGCCACCCACTATCACTACAACCCCAGATGCTGCCCTGAAATACTAGATATTTTCTTATCCAAAAACCTAACTTGGCAAATGTCAACCAATATGGTAAATGATTGTGATCCGGTGCATCTGAAAACTGATGGAGACATTGCTTGTTTATGAGATACCAAGACAGTAAGAGACAAACACCCCAACTGAATCCATCTTAATCATTTGTTTGAAATCAGTACTCCACCTTTCCCACTACTGTGAAAAGAAGGAAGGAAGGAAAGAAAGAAAGAAAATTCTGCAACAGAAGATTTTACCAACATCACACATGACTGTGACAAGAAGCCCACAACAATGGTAACTCATATCATGGGTGGGAAATCACTTCCCCAACGCGTACAAGAACTTACACTGGAAGAACGCTTCCATGGACACAGGTAGCAAACCCTCAGAGATCCCTCTGACTGCAGTATGACAGACAGATTGACCAGGTGAATCAAGTGTGGCTTGTTAACATGCACTCCAGAAATCAGAACAACTTTGGAAAATAACCAAATTCAGAGAAATGATCTATTCCTCTATCCGGCCTCCACATGGCAAGAATGGAATTGCGTAAAACTCCCTGGACTGTGCTGAAGCCTTGGCTGACTTATTAGAGAGACAGTTCAGGACTCCTGAGCCTGTTGAACACAAAAGTGATGAACATGAAGAACAAATTGTTGGGAGAGCTGCCCACATTCTGTATACTCTGACTAAGGCTTTTTTCTGTCATATAAACTCATTGGCTGCATACCAGAATATCAAGAATCTCAACCTTAAAAAGCTGCGAATCTTTACAGCATTCGGCCACCTCTGCTACAACAAATGCTGATAGCCATCAACTTCTTCACGTTGATTTACAATGCCTGCTTCGACCAGAACTACTTTGCTAAATTTTATAATCAGGCTTGTATAATAACTCTGTCGGAACCAAATAAGAACCTTTTATTTCCACAAAATTACCATCCAGTTTCTTTGTGTAGTTTCATGGGCAAAATACTGGAGCGGATAATCTGAGATGACCTGAGGAAATTCCTCAAAGAGAACTTCATCATTACTTCAGAGCAGTTTGAGTTCAGAGATGAAAATAGCATGGTCAATCAAGTTAAAGGTTAACCAAACAAGTCTACTGCTCACATCTGCCATAGCATGGGAGCAGTATTTTTATATATTTGAAAAGCCATTGACTGTATGTGGCACAAAGATTTCGTGGATAAGCTTCATGAATATCATTGCCCAAGTCTCTTAATACAGATAATGGCATCATTTCTCAAGAACAGAACCTTCCTTGTACATGTCTCGGGAGCCAATAACGCTATAACATCTATACAAGCTGGAGTCCCACAAGGTTTAGTTTTGAGCCCATTCTCTGTTCTGTATTTACAAATGATATCCCAAACCAACCCGAATGTCGTTTCTTATTATTAGCAGATGACATTGCTCCTATAAAGTAGTAGTTTCAATCTGCAGTGGAACTAGTGCAACACTGAGCGAACAACTGGAAGACAGCAACTGATGCAGACAAGACAAACACAATTTTATTTACTTCTAACAGAACCCTAGGAGATCTACATATCAGAATCAGTGATACATCCCATACCTGCAAAAACAACGTTAAATACCTCAGCATCAAACTGGATGAAATGCTGACATTTAGAGATCATGTCACTGACATTTGCAATAAGGCATCTGCCTTGATCTTTTTATGTCATCCCCTAATAAAGGGCAGTAGACTAACCATCACAACAAAAATAAGAATCATCAATACAATAGTCCTACCAGCAATTACATATGGCTCCAAGATGAGATTGACAGATGCGGGCACTAATGTCACCAAGGTCCAGCGAATTCAAAACATATTTATCTGAATTGCCATGGATGCTATCTGTTACCAAGCAACACCCACAAAATCCCTCAGATCATCCAGACTAAGTCACAAAAGTTTCTCAATGCAATACCAATATGGCTGCATGTTTTCAACCGAAACATACGAACCAATCTGCTTTACCCAGAACAAAATTTCCTAAAATGACAACAACCGGAATCTATCACATTCCATAAATGACCCATTCAACTACTCAACAAGAACACTCATGACCCAGTCATTTCATAATAGCAATTATTGGGTAGAAGACATGCATCTAAATAGAGTGGTCCTTTGAGACAGACAGGGGTCCCACTCATCAGACAAACGGTTTGGTTTGGTACTGTGAGTAAAAGAAACAACTTTGCTTCCTAACAAACATGCAGTGCACATTGTAGACATTTGCACTGTTGTGCAGTTGTGTTTAGTGCAGTTCAGATACAAAGATAAATGGGGGTAAGAAATCAATGAAATGCAATTACTCTGTAATGAACCACCAGAGACCACAGATCTCTTATACCAAAATATTGAAGAAATATCTCTGAACAACTTCTGAAATTTTGCTGATAAGAAGTCGGCTTCACTCTGTATACCAGAGGACTTTACTCTGCTGCTTGCCTGATTGCTTCTCAAACTCTGAAATGGATGACGTCAGGTGTAGACAGGCATTGGTAAAAAGTCAGGAAGCAGTACTGGTATTTGTGTTAGATTTGCTCTGAGATTGCTGCAGAATTAGCCCCTTGTTTAGTTTACATTTTTATGTTACTGCACATGCAGTGACTAGTCCCTACTGACTGGAAAGGTGCAAAAGTTACTTATCTCATCGACATCAGTCTGTTGTGAGATCCTAAATGTACTCTCAGCCCATGTAGAATGTTGCTCCTAGTGAGAAAACAGCTGTCTTCAAAAGTGGACATGGCTTTAGGAACCACAGGAGTCACACCTAATCTCACACAATACCTCACAAGTTGTGGCCACTAGTTAACAGGCAAGATTCCACATTCTTGGATTTGTGAAAATTATTTGACACTTTACCACACTGTTAAAGTGGATCTGTTATCTGTGAAACTATATGATTTCTGTGATGCTGAAGTGTACCTTCGTCTTTGATGGAGAGTGTTTTTCAGAAACAAAGGAAATACCAGGAACACTCCAAAGAAGTATGGTAGGGTCTCTCTTGTTCCTTGTATATATTAATGACTTGCCATGCAGTGTGGAATCACATTCAGCCAGTTTGCTGTTGATGCAGTTGTTTACACGAAGATATCATTGCTGTGCTAACAAACAGAAATTCATGCTAACTTAGACACACTTTGAACTTAGTGCTGTGGCTGATATGTTTCCATAAATGTAGATAAGTGGAAGATAATGCGCATAAAGTATAGAAAAGATCAAATTGCTTTAATGTACAGATCTAAGTCTGCTACTGGTTTTGGTCACAATGGTTAAAAGACAAAGGATAACTATGTAGTGACAGTAATTGGGATGGAGTAAAATAAGTCTATTGTACAGTAGGTGAATCCTCATATTTTGTTTGAGAATTATGGAAATGTGTCTTGTGGGACTTATAATTGGTTGTTGATGAAATATTTTACATCTTTGCTAGGTCAGTTTAAAGGGGGTTCTAAGAGGTCAGATACAAGCTGTCAAATTTCTATCCAGTCAACCCAGTCAGTTTTTATGCAGTAGCTTCGAGACCATGGTGGTCTTTGGGAGAAATATGAAACTGTTTTCACAACATGCTGCTGAATTTGGAGATCCACTGTTTGAAACAGACTGTAAAACAATTAAAATTGTTGCTTCAACATACGTTGGATAAGAACTTTAAGAAAAAGATGAGAGAGATTAGGTCACAGAGAAAGTTTTTTCCCATTACGTTGTCATTCATGGGATGTAACAAATAATGGTATAAGGTACCCTTTACTATGCATCCTGCTCTGGTTTGCAGTGTTTATATTTAGAGATAAACAGATGGGGCATACTACCTCAGGGGAACACAGTGACTATATATGGAATGATCATGTGGCATTGTTGGCTGAGAGGCCACTTTTGGGGAAGTTCGGCCACAGGGTTGCAAGTCTCTTTTTTTTTTTTTAACTATTAAGTTATTTCTTTAAATAATTAATCCTGTTTTTTCCACTGAACATTTATTATAATATCAAATTAATTAAAAGCATCATGTCACATTGTCGTCCTGGATGGAAATCCTGTCAGCGTGTGATTGGCTGATTTCTTCTCACAGCCTTCTCTTCTCTATCCTTCCCGATTGGTGTGCCAGTGCTTGACTTTATACTGTAATAGTTACAGAAGGTATAAGGTTTAGAGCAGTGAAACCAAGTCTGCTATCACTATTTGTACCTCTAGTTTTCATTTCAGTAGAAACAACATACACGTCCCATCTAAAAAAACGTAACTTCATGTTGAAAGTGAAGTTTGTTTACTTGTATAGATTGTGCAATCCGCTCATTCAGTGAGCCCTGACATTGGTGCATCCCTGGCCAGTTGCATTTTTCACGTTTTATTTCATTTCATAATATACAGTATGATGTGGCAAAGTTAGGTGGGACATCCTGTAGATATAAAATATAAAGAGGATTTCATGTTCTTTGTTCAAAAGATTAAATCTCCAAAAATTGTTCACCAAGTCCTTTGAAATTTTGACAAAATGTCGTATTTGAATAAATGGATACCTACTGGAGTGCCACCGTGCCAATATTTCAAAACACTCAGTGAAGAACTTTCACAGACATAAGATTTTGAACAAATGAACCCACCACAACTTTGTTGTAGTTTGGGGAGTTACTATGTAATGTATTCAAATCATTTGATGATGACTCAGTAAGATGCTGAAACCAGTTATGATGCAGTTTGTGTGAATTGAGGCTGAAAATACAATATAAAATTTCATTTGAATTTAGAAAATCAGTATATCAGGTGGCCTGAAAAAAAATTCTGCTGGTTCCTCTGCATTTGCTCTGTACTGGTCATAAGGACAGAGAGGTCATGGTGCATATTGAAGCACGCAGACATTTCATTTTTCATTTGGTTCCTGTATAAAAGATACTGTAAAGGGGAAATGGTACCAGGTACCAAGCAGCACCCTCTGTAAGGTGACCTGCTCGAGATGTTGGATAAATACAGCCTTAGTCTGTCAGTATTTGGTGAAGGATGTTCAAAAATCACATCTGTGGTTCCTGTTTCAGTGTGGAGGCTCTAAATCACTGAAGTATGTACAGTTTTTAATATACATGTTGCTGCAGATACTGGAAGACATCCCACTGTTATAACACATACATGTGGTACCAAAATGACAGATGTCCTGCCCATTTGACATAAATAATTACAGACATTCATAATGAAACTTTTGGATATTGTTGAATCGGGCATTCAGGAAACATGAAAAATACCTGCATGCTCATCAGATTTAGCACCTCTCAACTTTTATCTTGGAGGAAAATGAAAACAAGAAGTATGCAAGGAAACCGACAATTTCCGAAGCCTGTATAACATGGATCTTTGCTGCAATAATAACAAATGAAATTTGTCTTGCAGTATTGTACATTCAGAATTAGTTTATAGTGTATGTCAGTGCTCCAGGTCAACATTTTGAGCACTTGCTTTGACAGTAAAAGTAATAAACACACAAACTGTTCCTGAGTTATGTTTTTGGTTACATTCGGTACAGTAGGGACAGACATTTGTGAGACTACCTCTCCATACAGCAGTATAGTGGTTTATGACACTGTTATCTTGCTACTATTTCATCACGTTCCTCATGTCCTCTTCAAAAGCTATTTCCAATGCCACTGTGTACACAACTGTTGGTTGCAGTCCCCTGGTTCCTGCACCCGTACATTTAGTTTTAGAGCATATAACGTGGGAGCACCCATAGTTTCCACTCAAATTCTAAAGCAAGACCCAGTTTGTTGTATATAAAAATTATGTTTGTTGAGGCAGTACGCAATGCTCTACAGCGTAGCCAGCTACCAAATTGCTACACAGTGTATTCACCTTCTTGCTATCTGCTCTGGTGCATATATCTTTTCATTTCTGCATCTCAAAACTATCTGCCTGCCCGGAATGAAAGGACACTGTGCTCCAGGTAGAAGCACAGTTCACAACATCATTGAGAGAGAGCAAATAGCACTGGACCTGTTGACGTGACCAATTAAAGAAAGGTAAGCCTCAATGCCACTGTGAGAGAGTCAGCTTAACATTCTCTCTCTCTTTAACTGAGGCTTCTCATTTTATCAGTTAATCATAAATATAATTTTAACAGCACAACAAATTAATTTTAAAAATGGGCCAACTTGCAGGTGGCCAGTACAAGGAATCTAAAGCAAACAGTTTGTGCACCAAACAACAGGGTTGACATAACATGACCAAATCTACAAAATTTTTACAGAAGTAATGGCAGTATATAACCAAACTTCAGTATAGAAATAACAGGAGAATCAGACACTGCAAGTATATAGTTACATAAAACAAAATAGGCTGCTGGAATCAGATGCTTCAGTGTAAGCGCTGATAAGTGGGACTTCCGTGGCAAGCTCTGCCAGCTAATCAATCACCCCTGCGGGCCCAGGGGTTAGAATAGGTCCGAGGTATTCCTGGCTGTCGTAAGAGGTGACTAAAAGGATTCTCACTTTTCGGCCTTTATGTGATGATCCCATGTAGGGTTTGACCTCCATTTTTCAAAATTTTCCCGAAGAGCGAACCAATTAGGGAAGGGCGTCTTACATGGTGCATCGTGTCCATTGTGCATTGAGATCCTTAGCCCACTTTCTCCTTGTCGCCTTGCAGTCATGCCCATTCTCCATCTCTTCGGTGAGGACACCTTCCTGGGTGCGTTTTCCACCATGCACTATGCAGTGCCACTTTCTGTGCTGACGATGACCATGGCCTTCTTTGCACTTCTTATGCAGCACAGTAGCCGGTCTGTTGTGGTTGGGCCACCGTGTACCCTGTTGCTTGTAGCCCCCTTACAACACAGGGATCGCTCTGCTGATACCTGTGCTGTTACCTCCCCACGATGCCAAGGAGCAGATGCCCGTCACCCTGGGGCATCAGGACTCCCCGGCAATGGCCATCCTGCCAGGTGGCCTTTGCTGCGGCTGGGTGGCACCCATGGGGAGGGCCCCTGGTCAGAGTGGGTGGCGTCAGGGCAGATGACACACCATGAAGCGTAGTATGTCATCTCTTGCTGGTGGTCGATCGCCAGCAGTCTCTAAGCAGGCAAAGTCTAACTTCAATGCTAAGAAATATGACCCCAAGTCGTTCCCCTCCCTGGCCGCACGATGGAGGGAATGCCAGGCTAAGGATACCAGTGAAACTTATTCAGCCCAGTACCTCGTATGTATGAGAGTAGATGGGGAATCTCTCATGTCCATGAAGCCTCAGTTTTTTGTGGAGCATTTGGAAGACAATTTGTGGAGCATTTTTGGAGGACAAGTTTGGGGAGGTGGAGGGCTCGTCCAAAATGCACTCTGGTTCAGTTTTGATAAAAACAGCATCCTCTGCCCAGTCACGGGCGTTACTCACTTGTGGCAAGTTGGGGGATGTTTCTGTTACCATTACGTCTGATAAGAGCTTAAATATAGTCCAGGGTATTATATTACACAGGAACCTTCTTTTGCAGTATGATGATGAGCTGCGCGCCAATTTAGAGCGGCAAGGTATTCATTTCATCCGGCGCATCCATTCTTGTCCGAGGGATAACCAGGTTGCCACCGGTGCCTTCGTCTTGGCCTTCGAGAGTGACATATTGCCCGAGATGGTCTACCGCTGTGACGTCAAGCTATATATCCCTCCCCTAATGTGGTGCTTTAAGTGTTGGATGTTCAGGCATATGTCTTCCCACTGTACTTCCAGCCCCACCTGTCGAGACTGTGGACGTCCATCGCATCCCAATATTCCGTGTGCCCCGCCTGCAATCTGTGTCAACTGCGGAGAGCATAATTCACCTTGCTCACCAGACTACAGGATTTTACAGAAAGAGAGGAAAATCATGGAATATAAGACCCTGGACCTACTGACCTACACTGAAGCTAAGAGGAAATTTGTGTGCCTATGTCCTGTGGCTATAACCTCATCCTATGCCACCACTAAGAAGACAGTTGTCGCCCCATCAGTTCTTCAAGTTCCTGTTGCCTCTCAGAACCAGGAGACTACACCTGCCCCCTTGATGGTGGGGGTGCACTTCCCTCCATGTTGCTCCCACACAACCTACTTCGGGAGCAACACCACCCCAACCATCGTGGATTTCAGTCCTCACTTCTGAACCAGAGAAGCGTATGACTTCTTCGGCTCCTCTTGCTAGGAAGGGGTCCTTTGGGTCACTCCCTTCTCAGGTTTCCGCTAGTGGGAAAGATGACACCTGCCAGTGGCTGAAGAGCCCAAAAGCAGCTGGTTGTAGGGCTTCATGCTCATTCTCAGTCCCGGAGACCGATTTAATGAAGTCCTTGCAGCCAGGGAAACCCAAGGAACAGTGCAAGAAATTGAAAAAGAAGACCCCCAAGAACAAGGAACTTGCAGTGGCACCCACACCACCGCTACCTACAAGCTCTGCGTCTGAGAATGGGGTGGAGATTCTGGCATCCGCTGAGGACCTGGATCTCGCCGGACCCTCAGACACAATGGATATAGACTGTCGGTGGCAGCAGGTGACTCTGAGGTGTAAACTGCCTCATTGAATGTTCCGTGCCTTCCCAGTCCCACGATGACATCATCCTCCAGTGGAATTGCGGCGGTTTTTTCCACTACCTGGCTGAGCTATGGCAACTGTTAAGCTTTACACCTGCTTTCTGCATTGCCATCCTGGAAACTTGGTTCCCAGCAATGCGGACCCCTGCCCTCCACAGCTATAAGGCATATTACAGGAACCGTAGCAACTATAATCAAGTGTCAGGCGGAGTCTGCGTTTATGTCCTAAACTCAGTCTGTAGTGAAACTGTGCCCCTTCAAACCCCTCTTGAAACTGTGGCTGTCAGAATACGGATGACACAGGAAATAACTGTCTGGAATTTATATCTTCCTCCAGATGGTGCAGTACCTCTGAATGTATTAGCTGCACTGATTGATCAACTTCCTAAACCTTTCCAACTTTTGGGAGATTTTAACGCCCATAACCCCATGTGGGGTGACACGGTGCTTACTGACCGAGGCAGAGATGTTGAAACTTCACTGTCTCAGTTCGACCTCTGCCACTTAAATACTGGGGCCGCCACACATTTCAGTGTGGCTTGAAGTAGTTACTCGGCCATTGATTTATCAATTTGCAGCCCAGGACATCTTCCATCTATCTACTGGAGAGCACACGATGACCTGTGTGGTAGTGACCACTTTCTTATCTTCCTATCACTGTCCAGGCATCAGGCCCATGGACACCTGCCCAGCTGTGCTTTAAACAAGGCGGACTGGGAAACTTTCACGTTGATGTCACCGTTGGCTCTCCCCCAGATGGTAACATCGATGTGGTGTTTGAGCAGGTGACTACCACAATCGTTTATGTGGCAGAAAATGCAGTCCCTCTTTAGGGTGCCCCTGATGAAAGACAGTCCCTAGGTGGTCACCGGAAGTCACTGAGGCAATAACAGCGCGTTGGCGAGCTCTACAGCGACATAAGCGGCACCCTTCCCTGGAGCATCTGATAGCCTTTAAGCGACTCCGTGCCCATGTATGCCAGCTTATAAAGTGACGGAAACAGGAGTGTTGGGAGAGGTAGGTGTCGACCATTGGGTGCCATACGTCACTTCCCCAAGTCTGGACGAAGATCAGATGTCTTTTTGGGTACCAGATCCCAACAGGTGTCCCTGGGATGGAAAGGAAAGTCCTCTCATTCACTACACGCCACAGTGAACCCTATAACGCCCCATTTACGGAGCTCCTCAGTGCACTTGCACATTGCCTTGACACAGCACCTGGGCCGAATCGGATCCACAGTCAGATGATTAAACATCTCTTGTCTGACTAGAAGCACCATCTCCTCGTCATATTCTGCTGGATCTGGTGCGATGGGGTCTTTCCATTGCAATGGCAAGAGAGCACCATTGTTCCAGTGCTGAAACGTGGTAAAAACCCGCTTGATGCAGATAGCTATCGGCCCATCAGCCTCACCAACGTTCTTTGGAAGCTACTGGAACATATGGTGTGTCGGCGGTTGGGTTGGGTCCTGAAGTCGTGTGGCCTACTGGCTCCATGTCGGGGCGGCTTCCGCCTGGGGTGCTCTACCACTGATAATCTTGTGTCCCTCGAGTCTGCCATCCAAACAGCCTTTACCAGATGCCAACACCTTGTTGCCGTCTTTTTTGATCTACGCAAAGTGTATGACACCACCTGGCGACATCATATTCTTGCCACATTATACAGGTGAGGTCTCAAAGGCTCGCTTCCGTTTTTTATCCAGAATTTCTTGTCGCTCCTTACTTTCTGTGCCCAAGTTGGTGCCTCCCATAGTTGCCCCCATACCCAGGAGAATGGCGTCCCACAGGGCTCTGTGTTGAGTGGCCATTAACGGTCTAGCAGCAGCTGTAGGGCCATCCGCCTCACCCTCTCTGTATGCAGACTACTTCTGCTCCACAAGTATGGTGTTGCTGAGCAGTGCCTACAGGGAGCCATCCACAAGATGCAGTCATGGGCTGCACTTCTGTCGGCATCATACCATTCATCCGGGACCAGAACTTTACCTTCATGATGATCCACTCACTGTAGTGGAGACATATCGATTCTTAGGACTGGTTTTTGATGCCTGATTGACTTGGCTAACTCACCTTCATCAGCTTAAGTGGAAGTGCTGGCAACACCTCAAGGCCCTCCGCTGCCTGAGCAACCACCAACTGGGATGCAGATCGCTCTACTCTGCTGTAGCTCTAAAAAGCCCTTGTTCAATTCCGCCTTGACTGTGGGAGTCTGGTTTATGGTTTGGCGGAGCCCTCAGCGTTGCATGTAGTCGACCCAGTGCACCAATGTGGTGTTGACCTTGCGATGGGAGCTTTTAGAATGAGTCTGGTGACTAGTGTCCTGGTGGAGACTGGAGTCCTTCCATCGCATATCTGACGTGCACAACTGCTCGCACACATTCGTAGTTCTCCTGAGTGTCCGATTTGCCGTCTCCTTTTTCCACCCACAGCAGCTCATCTCCTGCATCAGTGGGTGGCCCAGGTCAAGGCTAATGATTGCGGTTCACATCCCTTCTGTCTGAACTTGAGTCCTTCCCTTTACCACCTCCCATCTAGGTCTGTCTGCATACACCTCCATGGTGTACACCTAGGCCACAGATTTGTCTGGACCTTTCGCATGACCCTAAGGACTCAGTTACTCCTGTCGCTCTCCGCTGTCACTTCCTCTCGATTCTTGACGTGTTCCAGGGCTCTGAAGTGATTTACACCCATGGTGCGATGGCTGATGGTCATGTTGGCTCTCCTACGTCCACAGAGGTCATTTTGAACAGCATTCTTTGCCTGATGGCTGCAGTGTATTCACAGCAGAGCTGGTGGCCATCTCCTCTGCACTTCAGTATATCCGTTCATGCCCTGGCAAATTATTTCTTCAGTGTACTGACTCCTTGAGCAGCCTACAAGCTATCGACCAGTGCTACCCTCACCATCCTTTGGTAGCATCCATCCAGGGGTCCAATCTATGTCCTGGGCCAGTCCCATCATTTAGTGGTGTTTGTGAGGACTCCAGGACACGTCGGCATCCTGGGCAACGAACTTGCCGACAGGCTGGCCAAACAGGCTATATGGAAACCGCTTCTGGAAATGGGCATCTCTGAACCTGATCTGTGTAGGGTTTTTCGGCTGTGGGAAATGGAATGGCGTAACAGTACACACAACAAACTGCATGTCGTTAAGGAGGCTACGAATGTGTGGAAGACTCCCATGCGGGACTCTCACAGGGAATTGGCTGTCCTCTGCCAGCTTCGCATTGTCCACGCTTTGGTGACCCATGGTTACCTCCTGCGGCATGAAGACCAGCCTGAGTGTTGGTGTGGTGCCCAGTTGACAGTGGCCCATATTCTGATGCACTGTCCCACTTTGAATGCCCAGTGACGAAATTTTGGGTTTTCGGACACGTTGACACTAATTTTATCTCACAATGCCATATCGGCTGATTTAGTTTTGCATTTTATTCGTAAGGGTGGGTTTTATCATTTGTTCTAAGTTTTAGTGCATTTACTTTGTTCCTCTTTGTCCTCCACACTAGTGCTTCTAGGGTGGAGGTTTTAATGTGTTGCAGAGTGGCTGGCTTCTCCTTTTTTATTCTCATGGTCAGCCAGCCATGGTAATCTGCTTTGCTGTTTTAATCTCTACCTCCTGTTTCTTGGATTTCTGTGGTTTTCTTGTCCTCTTTTGTCCATTTATATGTTTGTTGCCCTTCATCGTTCTTGTGATTTTTCCTTTCATTCCGTTTTGAGTTGTCAGTCTCTTTTGTTTTGTTCTCACACTTGTGGCATTGTTTTATTCGGAACGAGGGACTGATGACCTCATAGTTTGGTCCCTTTCTCCCTCTTTTAAACCAACCAACCAACCAACCAACCAGCTAATCAGTCAATGTTTACCTTTTACCACAAAACTGTTCAACTAAATATGAATTAGTGCAGTCATTTGAAACAGCTTTGTTAACCCCTTTTTTATGCTGTAATTTCATCTACAGCAGTTGTAGCTGATCTTGTCTCCTTGGTGTATAAAATAGGCTCAGGAAGGAATACGTTTCATCTTCATAGTGTAGGACTATCTTCTTGCTGGACACAATGATGAAGTCTGGCATGAGAGCACTTGGCAGTATTTGCACCACAATAGCTTATTCTGGATGTCTTGCTTGTCAGCTTTTGCACTTTTCATCGCCAACATTAATGAGCATTGTATTTACCATATTCCCGATTTCAGAAGCTTTTGAATGCCGTTTGAAAAAATATGTTGTTCCATTTGATAAAACTGTGCTTACTTCAATATCTTGGTTGATTCAAAAATTAAAAGTATTACCCATTGGACAAAATTAGGTGTCCCTCTGCCTACAAATGTTTGCCGAAAATCTTATTTTGTCATCTTGAAGCATTCATGATAATAAAAAGGATGCAAGTTTTTTGTGATCCTAAACTTTTCAAGTTTCATGAATTTTAAACACATTAATAAAGATAGAATAAAAATGTATCATCACCGTTGTTGTTGTTGCTGTTGCTGTTGTTGTTGTTGTTGTTGTCATTGTCGTCATTGTATGTTGGTGAATGTTTGACTTAAATTATTGTATCACTTATGGAAGTAGCGTTTTTGTGTCTGGTTGTAGACTGTCCTGATGTGCAGTGTCTAAGGTCATTCTAACTTATGGAGAATATAAATTCTTCCACTGCCATTTGAACACGATTTGCACCTTGACCTTGCTTAGAACATATAGTTAGCTTATCATGTGTTTGACAGGGCTATTGTTTGGGAGGTAATATCATTAAATAACAGTAGACACAACTTGCGAGTGGCTTTATTTAATGGTGTCCTTACAATAGTAAAACCAAGGTGTCACAGGTTGTGAGACTTGACTGAGACCATTAAGTGCAGACATGGATAGCATCTTTAATTATTCAAGAATAATATTCCACCAGAAGGATAACATCCACTTAAGAAAATGTTTGGCGCTTCAGAGAGGTACTGTAGCATTCCATTATGAGAACTGCAGCAGTTATATAATCACATACTGAAAAACACTAAAGCACTTGTTATCCAGTATGGAAACTATAAACCGTATAATGAATAAAGGTGCACATGCCCCCATAAATGAAGACAATAGGAAAAATAAGGAAAAGGTGGAACGTTTTTGGGAACAACTAGATGACGTGGTGCAAAAGATCCCAGACAAACACAACATCATACTTACGGGGGACTTCAATGCTCAAGTAGGAAAAGAGAAGAAATACAAAAATATTGTTGGAAACTACCCAGCGCACAATAGAACTAACCAAAATGGAGTCAGATTAGTAGAACTCTGCCAAGCGCATGGCTTGATCCTGAAATCCACAGCCTTTAAGAGACTACCCAGAAAACACAAGACATGGACCTCACCAAACCCACACTTGGGTGAATTTCAACTTGATCATGTGGCGATAAAATGGAAACACCATACAGAAATACAAAATGTCAAAGTACTCAGAGGAGCAAACTTGGATTCTGATCACTATCTTTCTAAAATAAAACTCAAAATTATCCCCAAAAGGAAAGATAGAAACAGTAAACCCAAAAGCAGAAGATACGATCCAGAAAAGATAATGAATTCGAAGGAGTTTCCCCTCGTGACTCAAGATATAAGGAACCAAAATTGGGATCAAATGAAGGAAAGCCTACTAACCAAAGCTGAACAAATAGCACCTATAACCAAAATCAAAAAACACGCATGGTGGACAGAGGAATGTGACAAACTTATTGAGCAAAGAAAGAAAGCATGGCAACAGATGCAATCTCAGAAAAATGAATATAATAGGCAAAATTTCCTGAGTGTAAGAAAACTAGTGAGTAAAAACCTCAAAAGAATTAAAAAAGCACAAGAAGATCAACTCCTTTTGCAGATCAACGAAGACTTCAACAAAAACAAGACTAGGAGCTTTTACAGAACTTTTAAACAAAAAATAACCAAGTACAGCCCACCGACACTCCAATTACAAGATAAAAATGGTAATATTGCACACAACAACAGGGATAATTGCAAAATTTTGAGGGAATATTTCAGAAACCTTCTCAACTGTAAAGAACCAATTGAAAAAATGGATTTCAGCAACTCAACTTCAACAAGTCCTAACTCAGAACCACCCACCGTCGAGGAACTACAATCAATCATTTTGAATCTCAAAAACTATAAGGCTTCGGGAGAGAACCAAATTACAGCTGAACTGTGGAAAAATGTCAATAGAAATGCCATAGAATCTCTCCAAAATATATTTGAAGAAATATGGAAAACAGAAAGAATTCCGGATGAATGGAAGATGGCCCTCATTCACCCAATTCATAAGAGGGGATCCAGAACAGACCCCAACAATTACAGAGGGATTTCGCTCCTTGACGTAACATACAAAATACTGTCTAAAGTCCTTTTGAACAGAGCAGAACCCCAGCTAGATTGTCAACTTGGAGAATACCAGGCAGGCTTCAGAAAGGGAAGATCCTGCCCAGAACAAATTCTAAACCTCAAAAATCTTATGGCCTACCAAAAATCGAGAGCAAAAGCGTATGTCATCACATTCATTGACTTTCAAAAGGCGTACGACTCCATAGACAGGGAATCTCTAATCTCCATATTAAAAGAATTGAACCTAGACAATAAAACTACAAACCTAATTAGAGAAACCATCACCAACACATACTCCAAAATTAAATTTATGGGAGAACTCTCAGACCTATTTGAGATAAAAACTGAAGTACGACAAGGTGATGGACTCTCTCCATTGTTATTTAACTGTGCCCTAGAAAAAATAGTAAGAGAATGGAACAAGAAAATCAATAGTGGAATCCGACTAGGAACAAAAAACAAAGGCATCAAGGTTAATTGCCTAGCATTTGCAGATGATATGGCCCTACTAGCTGAAACATGGGAAGAAGCCAAAGAACAGATCCTCGAATTACAGAAACAAGCAGAGAAAATAGGCCTTAAAATTTCTTTTGAAAAAACCAAAATAATCACAAATATAAAAAAGCCAATGAAATATCTTAAAGTAAGAGACCAAAAGATCGAAATTGTTAAAGAATTCAAATATCTTGGTGAATGGATTAGCTGGAACGCCCTTGAGAAAAAAGCAATAGAATTAAGAAGAAACAAAGTTGAACTAGCCTTTCAGCTTACTAAAAATACTTATAATAAAAAGTCCCTCTCATGGAATTCAAAAATAAAACATTACAACACTGTCATTAAACCAGAAGCACTATATGCAGCTGAGACATTATCTATCACTAACCATGGCCCAATTGAAAGGCTAGAGATCAAAGAAAGAAAAATATTGAGAAAAATTTTAGGCCCCAAATTTCATAACGACAAACTAATTCATACCAAAAATGAAACACTCTACAAAACCACAGAAAAACTTTCGGATACAATGAGGAAAAGAAGAATTGAGTTTTATGGGCACATTCTCAGAATGAACCCAAATAGACTTACAAAAAGAATGTTTGACTACTTCAGGAATAAAAAATCCAAACCAAATTGGTTTATCCAAACAGAGAAAGACTTAAGAGAACTACACATCACAGAAAAAATGCTCACAGACAGGACCGCAAAAATGATAAGCAAAGACAGAAAAGAGGGATTCCAGCTCCAAAATAGAAAGAAAAGAACGATTGTCATCTCTGATGAGGAAAGAAAAGCAAGATCAGAAAGAATGAAGCAGTACTGGGCGAAAAGAAAGGCACAGAACACACAGAAGTGATTGATTCAACGTACCCCAAAGTTGGGTGAAACGAAGAAGAAGAAGAAGAAGAAGAAGAATAAAGGTGAAATAAGATGAAAAACTAACTGACTGTATATCAAAGCCTGTTTGCCATAACAAGCTTACTGAGTGCCTTTTCTTATTTTAGTGAATCCTTTAAATTTTTATTTATTAAAAAAATTGTGAAGTTAGTTTTATTGTGTAGGGAAAGCTCTTAATATGTATGGCTTAGGGTACAAGTAAGAACATCATGGCCTGTCCTGTCAGATATGTGAAGTGTGTTCTATAAAGCTTTCACCAAATATAAATTTTGATAAGGCTCTCAAATGTTTTTCTGATGGTGCTGTAAAAACTAAGGTGTAGACTGTCCTTCAGGTGGTGATGTCAGTATTGATGGAAGACTCCAAATTCAGTATATGTCTTCCATCAGTAGCCAACATCGTCTTTTGAAGGTGGTGAAAAGGTACTTAATCAAAATCCAGTTTTATGACTCTATCCTACACAACACCTGAGTGCCTCAACAGAAGGTCTTAGGACCATTTTTGGTGTGCTGAATAATGGAGCATGATGAATCGTTAATTTTTAATTAAGTTAAGAAATTGTGGTATATTGTGCAACATGTGATTTCATTTACATACATGTAACAAGTGTTTACTTTTTTGTGACAGTTGATCCACAGTACCATCACTTTATATATGAAGGAGAGCAGTTTCTGGACTTAACTGAACGTGCCAAGTACTTGGAGGAATTAAAAAACAATAAATCAAATGTGCCAGTCTTATCACCTTCTGTTGTTCCTGTGAGTTAAGGATTTATTTGTTTTTTTTTATAAGTGTTGTTAAAAATTGTTTTATCATTTTTTGTTGCTGGGCTATGTTGATTTCATGTAATCTTTCTTTGTAAATAAATTGTGAAACAAAAGAAATGAAATAGAGTTCTACTGTGAAATTTGGCTTTCTACATATTTTATTTGCATTTTCATCCTGTGGTTTCTATATAGTTTTCCAGTAACTTGTTAAAAGTTTATTGCTATAACTGAATTTATTTTTAGTGGTCTAGGATATTGAGTCACTTTTCCTACTCTCCTACTGGTGTACATTTTGTCCTTTCCTCTTTTTCCTTGTCCATCACCTGTCAAGGGAACTGCACTAGTGCCCAGAAGTGAAGCATGATGAGGAAAATAGAAAAAGTGAACAGTCATTCTCAACTGAACTTGTCTCTCCTGTATAGGAAAGAAGCATCATTTGCCTTGATTAGGCAGCTAATTGAAGGACAATGAAAATCAGTGTTTTTAGAGCTAAAGCTGCAGTCAGGAGAGTATAGTATATTGATGAACTTACTTACTCAAGTTCACAATGTACACTTACTGCCACAAAAATGCATTATTGGCTATATTTTTCAGGGTAGAATCAGCAGATGCTTCGAAGCAGCTCAGATGTAGACTGCAGTCTCAGCAGCAATAAGTACGTCACAAAGCGTCATTTCATGGCTTTGTTGATGGTTCTGAGAGACAGGAATGTTTTTCATGGCCAAGACTAATCTTTCGGCAACAGGACTGTTATCTGGAGTTGATGTCACAATGAAATTGTGTAATAGATAGTTGCCTGCAGAGCTTTTAAGTATCTCGAAAGCAGCAAGGCAAGACCATTTGCTCTTTGTAGGAATGTGCTCTTCATGAATGAATTCTGTTGTAGTGTGCAAAATGGTTTTTATGACAAACGCATGGTGAGAAAGTGGTAGGCAGTGCAGTCACAGAAACATTGAGGGAATAGACAGGTTTAGTGATGGTGTCCTGGTACTGGTATGTTACATGTTGTATCGGCATTAGGTTTCCTCACGTCTCTACTACAGACTATGCTATCTCAGTCCCAACTATGTGCGACATCTAAATGTGAGCATATCCTGTTGTTAAACATTTTGTTGTTGTGAAAAGTAATATCAAGTTTTGTTACTGTTTTAGTGATATGTGACTTTAATTTCAATTTTTTAAAATTTCATTTTATACGCTAATAATCCAAATGTGTTGTCATTAAATTCTGCCTTATTTTGCAAACTTTCTCCATGCATAAGTGTGCAGCAAAGCTTCTGTTGGCTAGAATTTTCTTCCTGAAGTGGTTTTGAGCTCATTGTCAGTGGTAGAGGATGGGTGCATGGAGGGGGGGGGGGGGGGGGCAAATATTACAGATATTAGTTATCTGTTTAATTAGTGCTAACCTCCAGCCCAGCTAATTTGCAACTCTCTGATCAAATACAACTGAAGTGATGGGAGACACTTGTAACTACTAGAACTACAGCTCCTGTGTAAATTTTTCAGGCTGATAATCAAAATGAGCTCAGGCCACTTCAGGCAGATATGTAATGGTGATCAAAACATAGCAAAGCTGTCTAAGGTGGCTGCTTCAATTTTTTGGTACCAAGGACAACAGTGATGGTGATTCAGAAATTTACAAGCACTAATTGTTTCGCTGATGCCATAGATGAAAAACAAATATGGGAAGCTAAGTAAAGCTGCCCAAATACTTCAATATCAACATTTTTTCGGGTCGTGACAACAGACATGTACCTGTACATGACCTAGCTTTGCTGAGAAGGCTACAGGTGGACGGGTGGGTGAGGCAGTTTCAAACGTGTAACTTCCTTACTATCTAACCAAACATCTGCTAGAAGCTGCTGAAATATTGGTACATTCCAGTCTGGATTTTCCATTGTTGCATATTATGTGGCTCATTTTTGTTTTAAGAAAAGATCACAGAATATCTCACTTATTTATGATCTTGACTTTTTTTCTAACTGGTTATCAAGAACAGATCACTGTTACCTACTTACCACACTGGTTAAAATATCATGTGGCACCTAAAACAGTCTGAATAACAAGCAACAATATGTTAAGTGTGTCACCGCTCACAGGTTGATAACTAAAAAACTAAGGATGGAATGAAACCTGCATTAAGGCATTAGCAAGTCATGAGGCAATCGTTGATGCCAAAAAGATGAGTGAGTAACTTGTGCCTGGTACCCCTGCCATTGGTCCAACTAGTCAGAGGAGCCTGTAGCTGTTATTTGGAGCATCACAGTTGCAATTCGTTCAAGTGATTAATCACCATGTAACATGGGTAACTCAAAGTTACTCATAAATTTCGAATGAAAATCTGTTCAAAAATGAAGCAAAGAGAAGCATAAAAACTAAAACTTTAATGAGAAGTCAGGTAGAAACACCAAGGGACGAACCAAATCAATTTCATGAGGTTGTTATTGTGAAATTTATCTCTTTTAGCAGAGATTTTCTGTTTTTAATCATTCCAGATAAATTCTGGGGTGGCTTCATGAACATGGTCACAATCAATTTTCTTCCCCTTCTCATAACCCAGTAGTTTAGTGCTCTATCTGCAATGACTTGCGTCTTGACTACCCCCTCCTTAGCAATTAGGCATGTGCTGTGGGATAATTATATAATTATTATGTCACTTCATGCAAGACTATCTCTTACAGTATTCATATCTGACAAACTTGCAATGTCTTCTTGTGGAGGAGATGTATTAGGCTGATGTGTCATTATGTTGGATTATGCCTTCAAACTATTCCTAGAACAAAAATTGCCAATGATTTGCTATTGTAAATTTGTTCTTCTTGGATTATGATTTTCCTTACATCGAAACCTTTCATTGTTTCTTATTATTCAAGGAGATTGGTTGCAGTCCATTTTTATCTGTTGTGTGGCTCAAGTGGGAAGAATGTTGTTACAGTTTGATTTTCTGGTCACTCTAGTTCTCTTCCACCACCTGCTGCTCTCTACAGTTGCTGTTCTGTCCTTTTCTTTTGTTACTAGAAAATCTTTCCCAGAAAATCAAGACGTCAATGTAAATAAATTAAAATAAATTATTATAGCTTCTTAAGATGCATAACTTTATTTGGTCAGTATAGTCCAATTCAAAAACTTTACCCTAAGTCTTTCCTTATCCACTGTTGTGATTTAAACTGGGTTACTTACTTCATTATACAGTACCAATAAACAGATCTGTTTTCTTATGCCCTCCTGTTGTCTGATGACAATTGAAAGTCTAAGATTTAGCTTTGGATTGTCAAAAGAAAAGAGAGGTTAATACTAACTAATTCGAGATAGGCATGCCATTGTAGCAATTGCTGAGACATGAAGAGCTACAAATGCAAACAATAACACTTGAAGCAGCACATTTTTCAAAACAATTGCTTCTTCATCAGGAAAAAGAGACAAACAGGAAACAAGAAACATAAATAGAAAATCATAGGTAGTGAACACAAGCACAAATTTCTCCTTTCAGTGATGTGAGAGAGGGGTAACAGAATGAAGTAGAAATACTGACAGACAGACCAACAGTGGAGTTATGAATATTTGTAATGATCTGTGGACATTTTACAAGTCAAACTAAAGCTAATAGTGAATGAAGCAGTATTTCTACAAAATATAAAAAAAGGCCCCCCGTTGACAGCTAGTTGAAGATCAGGTTCCTGTCATTGTCAAATTAAAGTACTGTTATTAAATATTTAATGATATAATCAGAATCAGGATGTTGGAGCCTCCTGCAGTATCGGGAACTAGAATAGATCCTTGTTATTCCTTGCCTGTCGTAAGAGGCGACTGAGAGGAGTTGTGTTGTATACCTAGTGAAACTTAACATTGATGACTGGGCCATTATTAGGACCAGAATTAGTTTGTGTTCATTTCACCTTTCCTTCAAATTTTTGGCATAATTACTTATGGTCCCCTCTTAGGGTTCAACCACCACTGTTCTAAATTTCACAGAAGGGCACACTATTTGGGGGCAGTCCCGCAGTGCCCTTGTGGTCAGGCATTAACAGTGCGCCATGTTTTATTGTCGTGTCCCCGCTTTAGTCAATCTCGTGTTGTCCTGTCCCTGCCATCCACTTTACCGGATATTTTAGCTGATGACGCTCGAGCAGCTGCTCGTGTTCTGCGTTTTATAACTTTGACTGGCTTGTCCAAAGACATCTAACCTTTTTACTTATTTTATCTACATCTTTGTCAGGTCTTTCTGATGTCCCCCCCTCCCCTTGAGTTTTACTAGATTCCGTGTGCTCTAACAACAGTGACTGGGCGCTAATGACCTCAGTAGTTGAGCGCCCTTAAACCCCAACAAAAAAAAAAATAAATAAATAAATCCCCATGCACTGTGACCTTCTGCACTTACTATTGGAGGAGATTTATTTTCACATCTGAAACATAGTGCGGTAGTCTATCCTTCATTGTGAGGGGGGGGGGGGGAGGGAGGGGGGGGTCATCATATACCCTCTTGGCTGTAGCCTCCTGACTACACAGGGACTGCACTGCTGAAATCTGAGCTGTTACCTCCCCATGAATGGCAAGAAGTAGGTGCTTGTCCAATCTGGGACTCTGGACAATTGATACAGTGCCAGGGAACCTTTGCCTTGGTGGGGTGGCACTGGTGCTGAGTGTTCCCAGTTGGAGTGAGTGGCACCATTGTGCAAGATCTGCAATGAAGCAGGTCAAACTCATTCATCTGCAGTGAAATGGGTCAAACTCATCCAGACTGGTGGCAATGCCAACACTGCCACCTCAGCAGACAGAACGCAAGATTCTGACACAGAGACTTACAACCACATAGTGTTTATGTCTCTGGCCATGCCATAGGATGAGATTCAATCAAGGAGAAATGGAGGTGGACAATACACTCATCTCGTGGTATGTCCCAGAACTGATAGGAAATCTTTTGCAACACCAAAGCCATTGTTTTTCACTAAATATACTCAGGATCTGTTCAGAGAAGTCACAGCAATAGATAATATGTGAAATGAATTTTTGTTGACCAAAGCATTATATGCTAACCCACTGCAGGCACTTCAGGCCTGTGACAAGCTCAGGGATAATACCGGTTACCATTTCTCCTCATAACAAACTTGACAGGATTTAAGGTGTCATCTTCAATCAGGACCTTTCACTACAAACAGAAGAATCATCTTGCTTACCCAGAGCAGTGTGGAATCCGTTGTATCCAAAGGATGTAAGGACAATAGGCTGGACACTGGATCTTTCATCCTAGCCTTCAGCAGATATGTTTCACCTGAGAAAGTTAAGGTAGTGGTTTTTAGGTGTCATGTAAAACCTGTTTTCGTGCTCCTGTGAGATAGAGGTTTGTGCACATGTCGTCCTGCTGTACTAATGACATTACTTGTGAAACGTGTGGCGGAACAACACGACTTTCTGTGATTTCCCTAAATCTATTCAGGCAAATGCCGGGATGGTTCCTTTGAACCGCCAAATCAACCAATCAGTCAACACATGACAGCAGTACTTGTGAAAACCTCCCCACAAGTGTTAAACCACTTACTACACCTTCTCCCTCTTTTGCTGATGTGTTCAGTTTTCGAGGAGGAGAAGAAAATCCAGGAATATAAAACATTCTATTGCCTGTCTTATTAAGAAGCTGAGAAAAAGTCTGAACGACTCCGTCTGACCAGTATGAGCTCAAACTTTGCAAACAGTGTGTCAAAAGTCACACCTAGCATGACGACAATTGTCGGACAGTAACTGCTGGTCCTAGATATGTCAATTATCGTCCAGGGGAGGGTGCACCAACTCCCTCAACTGTCACACCTACAGCACCAGTGGTTACCACCCCATCGGTGCAGCCGGAGATGCCTCGTCCTCCTCTGACATCACCAGGGAAGAGGACACCTGCCAAGGTGCCCTTCTCGCAGGACAAAACATACCAACAGTCTACCACCAACCAATGGCTGACCGAGCCACAGATTGCAGGTCATAGAAACAAATGGTCCTTACTGTCCCAGAAGTAAAGGCCGGAAAATCCTCACAGAAATAAAAACCTCACTGAAACAAGGAGGATAAAGTGAAAGTTAACTCTGCTCCTCTGGTCGATTCAGTCCCCATCTCCTCGAGTTCAACCCATTGAAAACCATTGAAGAACTACTCATTTAGATGGAGCACCACTCAGCAGCAGAGTAACTCATATGCCTGTTTCTGAGTCAGTACTTTCTGAGGTGAAATGTAACTGTAACAGCTACCATTGCCACATGATCAAACCCCGTGTCAAACTCTGTGACCCAAGCACTATAGGATTAAGTATGGTGCATGTGATGCTGAAAAACGTTTAAGTGAGCTCCACTGAAATGTTTAGAGAATGACTACAGATTTCATTGTGCCAAGTTACTGGGACCAGCTAGTGGGTTTAGCTTGTGTACGAATTAACAGATTCTGATACTAGATGACAGCATGAATGTGTATTGCATACTGGATAAGTTACATTGCATACCTGGATGTGCAGGTTCAGATAGCATTGGTAGCTGCTGCAATCTTCCTTTGCTTCCTGTAATGATGGAAGCAGTGATCATAATGGGGTCAGATGAACAGCTGATGGCATTTGCATCTGTAACAACTGGATTAACAGGTGTTGCTGTTGTTAGTGACGTACAGGTACTAAAAGTAGGGCTCAATGGTCATACGTTGAAGGAGGCTTAATGTGTAAAGTTTGTGGGCATCCAGATGGATAACAAACTGAGATGGTACCAGGACTTGCATAAGTTCTACTTGCTTTGCACTTAGAAATCTGTCTCAGTCTGTTGACTTAATGGTGGTACTGATCGAATACTTTGGATACATTCTCTCAGTAGTGTTCCATGGCATAATCTTGTGCAGCAAATTTTCCTGCTATTGGGAAAAACAAAGCCAGTTGTGCATGCGATGTTTGTTTAGCCAGTCATGCCAGAGTCCAGTAGTATTTCAGCATTTTAAGTATTTTTGACTGGAATAATCTCTTTCAAATTCTGAAGGTGGCAGGGGTAAAATACAGGGAACGAAAGGCTATTTACAATTTGTACAGAAAGCAGATGGCAGTTATAAGAGTCGAGGGACATGAAAGGGAAGCAGTGGTTGGGAACGGAGTGAGACAGGGTTTTAGCCTCTCCCCGATGTTATTCAATCTGTATATTGAGCAAGCAGTAAAGCAAAAAAAGAAAAATTCGGAGTAGGTATTAAAATCCATGTAGAAGAAATAAAAACTTTGAGATTCGCCGATGACATTGTAATTCTGTCAGAGACAGCAAAGGACTTGGAAGAGCAGTTGAACGGAATGGACAGTGTCTTGAAAGGAGGATATAAGATGAACATCAACAAAAGCAAAACGAGGATAATGGAATGTAGTCGAATTAAGTCGGGTGATGTTGAGGGTATTAGATTAGGAAATGAGACACTTAAAGTAGTAAAGGAGTTTTGGTATTTGGGGAGCAAAACAACTAATGATGATGGTCGAAGTAGAGAGGATATAAAATGTAGACTGGCAATGGCAAGGAAAGCGTTTCTGAAGAAGAGAAATTTGTTAACATCGAGTATAGATTTAAATGTCAGGAAGTCGTTTCTGAAAGTATTTGTATGGAGTGTAGCCATGTATGGAAGTGAAACATGGACAATAAATAGTTTGGACAAGAAGAGAATAGAAGCCTTTGAAATGTGGTGCTACAAAAGAATGCTGAAGATTAGATGGGTATATCACATAACTAATGAGGAAGTATTGAATAGGATTGGGGAGAAGAGGAGTTTGTGGCACAACTTGACAAGAAGAAGGGATCGGTTGGTAGGACATGTTCTGAGGCATCAAGGGATCACCAATTTAGTATTGGAGGGCAGCATGGAGGGTAAAAATCGTAGAGGGAGACCAAGAGGTGAATACACTAAGCAGATTCAGAAGGATGTAGGCTGCAGTACGTATTGGGAGATGAAGAAGCTTGCACAGGATAGAGTAGCATGGAGAGCTGCATCAAACCAGTCTCAGGACTGAAGACCACAACAACAACAACAAGTATTTTATAAGAGGGTGTGTTGTTACACACACACACACACACACACACAAGGATTTTAACAACTGTTGGTCCAGAGATATATTTTTAAACACTTTTTTTTGTGACAATACTGACAGTAATGGGGCCAGGATTTGTATTCAAAATGAGAAACTTTTTTGTCGTCATTTATCAGATGCTTGATGTAGCTCACCAAGTTTCCTTCTTCATTTCAGAGTAATCTCTACACCTGACATATCCTGATCTCCATCTCCATCTCATTGTACAGGTTTTGCCCTGCATGGGTCCCTCTGATACCATGGAAGCTATTCCCTGATATCGTAATACATGCCCTGCAATGCTACAAGTTCTTCTAACCATTGTTTCCCATATAATCCTTTCTTCGCTCTTATCTAGTTTTTCCAAAGTCCATGTTTAACATCCATACAATATTATGCTTCAGATGTATATTCTCATAAATTGCTTTCTCAGATTAAGGCATTATTAATACATTTCATTTAGTGAGAAATAGTTTCTTTTCCTCTGGTAATCCGTTTCCACTGCACGTATCTTTGTCCTTGAAGTGTTATTTCACTTGAAAAATAGCAGAATACCTGTACTTTGCATACTATGTGGCCTTCAATTTTGATATTAAATTTGTCATTAATGTCATATCTACTACTTCTCCATACTTTTATCTTTCTTTGGTTTACTGTCAGTCCTTATTCTGTGCTCAGAAGGCTGTTAACCCCTTTCAGAAGATCATATCAATCTTACTTGCTTTCACTGAGGTAATTGATGTTGTTAATTTTTTGATTGATCCCAGAACTGTAACCCCTCTCCTGAATCATTCTTTTATTTTTGTCATTGCTTCTGAAGGTACATGTTTAACAGAAGGAAAGAGAGAGTGGATACTTGCCATAATCCTTTATAATTCAAGCACTTCTCTGTTGGTTTCTCATTCTTATATTACCTTTTGGTTCTTGTACATACTGCATGTGTCTGCTATTGACCATTTCCTTTTTGATTTCTTCACATTTTTCCTGCAGCCATTTTGCTTTAGCTTTCTTGCTCTTCCCACTGATTTCATTTTTATGTGAGTTATATTGCTCTATGTATTTTCCTTTCTGAACATTTTTATATCTTTTTCTTTTGTCAATCAATTGAATTGTTTCTTCTTTCACTCTAGATTTCTTTGTGGATATTTTCTTTGTATCAAAACAAGAATTGGTACGTGGAATGTTAGAACTCTGCTACAAGCAGGAAAACTAGACAACCTTAAAAGAGAGATGGAAAGGAATCTTATGGACCTCATAGGAGTTGCTGAGGTAAAATGGAATGGATATGGAGAGTTACAGTCAGATGAATATGTATTGTACTACTCAGGAGGAGAAGTAAAAGGAATGAATGGAGTAGAAATGATTATGACAAAGGAATTGGCTAAATGTGTGGAATATGTGGACTATGCAAATGACCTGGTTATTGGCGTAAGGCTGAAAGGAGCACAAAAAGATATACTGATTGTTCAGGTGTATATGCCAACTTCAGAACATGATGACCAAATTGTAGAGGAAACGTACAATGTAATAATGAGAATAATGGACAAAAATAAAAAATGCTGCAAAATAGTAATGGGAGACTGGAACGCCATTGTGGGAAAAGGAAAAGAGAGAAACATAGTAGGCAGTCATGGTCTTGGAAAGAGAATTGATAGAGGTGAATGGCTAATTGACTTCTGCAGGGAAAGGCAGCTGATAGTGGCAAACGCATGATTCAAGAACCACAAGAGGAGGCTCTACACTTGGAAATCACCAGGGGGTAAATACAGAAACCAAATCGATTTTATACTGGTAGAAGAAAGATACAGGAATGGAATTAGGAAGATGCACACATTACCAGGTGCAGATATTAATAGCGACCACAACTTACTTATGGCAGATATAGAAATAAGAATGAAAAAACTGAAGAAGGTGACCATGCTGGAGAAGTGGGATCTAGAGAAGATAAGATCCAACAAAGAACAAATTATAGAAATGCTGCCACTTGAGTTTCTAAACGCATTATGACAAAAGAACCACCTGATAATGTCAACGAGTACTGGAATATGCTGAAAGAACGCATCATTAAAGCAGGACAGCAAAATATAGAATATGTAAAAGGGAAAAGGGCAAAAAAATCATGGGTCACATAAGAAATGATTTCCAAGATGGAGGAGAGAAGAAAATTTTAAAACAAGAACACTGAAGATGCAAGAAAGATGTACTGAAGGTTAAATAATGAAATGCGAAGAGAAACAGAACAGGCTAGGAAAAAAATGGCTAAAGGAGGAATGTGATGCAATTGAAGAACTGGACAGGAAGGGAAGATACAACTTACGATACAACAGAGTAAAGACTATGACATGAGATCAAAACACAGCAGGAAGTGCTACTATGGAAATTTTGAGTAAAGGCGGAGAGGTAGTCGACAAAGATCGTGATGATGTCCTCCAGAGATGGGAAGATAGTGTAAAAGAACTATATGACACAGATCGCAAACCAGAAACTCTGGAACTTGAATCACTCAACAGTGTAAGTGATGAAAGGACCAACCATCATAATGGAAGAAGTAAAGTCTGCCATAGCTGCAATGAAAAATGGCAGAGGTACAGATACAATACCAGGAGAAATATTAAAATGCTTGAACCAAGATGGAATAAGAGAAATATTAAGGTTATATAATAAAATATATGACAGTGGTGAATGCCCTAGGACTTTCTGACAACAGTAATGATTCCATTATTGAAAAAACAAGGAACCAAGAAATGCAGTGAGCACAGGACAATGAGCCTCATTTCACATGCAGCCAAAGTGATGTTAAGAATAATTAATAAGGAACTTGAAGAAGTAATGGAGGATAATCTTGGAGAGGAGCAGTTTGGCTTCAGATGGAATACGGGCACCAGAGATGCAGTAGGGCTCCTACGAATCTTGGGAGAAAGGTTTATTGAAAAAGGAAGAGACCTCTATATGTGCTTCATCAATCTAGAAAAGGCATTTGACAATGTGGATTGAGACAAGCTGGCGACTATAATGAGGGAAAAGAGAGTGAACAGGAAAACCAGAAGACTTGTAAACTTGTTATATCTGAATAACAAAGCCTCAGTTAAAGTGAGAGGAGAAAGTACAAACTGGATTGGACTAGGAAAAGGAGTAAGACAAGGATTCTGTCTATCACCTACCCTTTTCGACCTCTACTTGGAAAATATGATTGACCAATGCTCATTATATGACAAAGGAGTTGAAATTGGAGGAAGAAGAGTAGGGTGTTTGAGGTTTCCTGATGACATGGTCCTTCTAACCACAGGGGAAAAAGAATTACAGGATTTAGTGGACACCATTGAAGCTAATGGAAAAAATTAGGGAATGAAAATTAACACAAAGTAAAACAAAAGTATTGGCACTAGGAGGAAATAAAGAAATAAAAATTATGCTGAATGGAGAAATATTAGAACAGGTGCAAAATTTTGAGTATTTTGGAAGCAGGATAGACACCAGCTGGAAGTGCAGCACAGAAATTAAAACAAGGATAGCAATGGCAAAAGAGGCATTTCATAAGAAAAGGAGAATTTTCTTCAGCAGTCTGGGCAGAGAGCTGAGGAAAAGACTCATAAAGTGTTTTGTATGGAGTGTTCTTCTGTATGGTGCTGAAACGTGGACTTTGAGGAAGAAAGACAGAGAAAGGCTGGAGGCTTTTGAGATGTGGACATGGTGGCAGAGAATGGAAAGAATAAGTTGGATGGACTGAGTAAAAAATGGATAGGTACTGAGAAGAGTGGGAGAGAAAAGACAGTTACTAGATGTAATAAAAAGAAGAAAAAGAAATTGGATTGGACATATATTAAGAAAGAATGCTGGACTGATAAAAAGAGCTTTAGAAGGTTATGTAGAAGGGAAAAGGAAGTGAGGAAGGAAGAGATTTCAGATACTGGATGACGTGATGGATGGTACAACATACAACAGCCTTAAGATGGAAGCAATGGATCACAGAAAATGGAGAGACAGAGGACCTGCTAATATAGGAGAAAACTTTATGGTGGTGGCGGCGGCGGGGGAGGGGGGGGGGGGGTTGGTGGTGGTGGTGGTGGTGGTGATCTATATTTGTCTGTCCATTGTCTATGATCACTCTTTTTAGAAATGTCCATTCCTTGACAACTGAACAGCGTACTGTGTTACTCATTACTGCGGTATCTACAACCTCAGAGAACTTAAAATTCGCATCACTATTCCACAGTACTTCAGTATTCCATTTCCTTGCACACTGATTTTTCTTCCCCTTTCTCTTAAAACTCAACCCACTCTTAAACATTATTAAATTCTAATCTCAGTTTGTGTCTGCTCTGGGATATGCCTTACAATCCAGTTTCAGATTATGGAATCTGTCTCAGCATGATGTAACCCAGATGGAATCTCCCGGTTATGAGCACACCAATGGTTTTACAGGCCCCTATTGGTGTGGTCAGTACACAACGTAATTTGCTAATTTGATTTATGATTATAAGATGGATTAGTCATGCACCATCAAACATAATGCAGAATTTACAGGATAGATCCTGCACAATTAATGATTCTGACAAAACTGGAGTATTATATTTTAAACGAAATGAATATTTGTATGAACAGTGGCCTCACATAAATTGCAGATTCAAATGGAGAATGTGAACAGAGAATTAAATACAAAAAAACACATGGATAAATTTCATTTAACTGCACAGCTACTAAAAATCAACTGCAAACATCAATAGGCCAAAAGTCCTGTTTCCCAATACTGATTGTGACATAAAATTAAAGTTTGGTACCCTGAATACACATCAATGGTAGCAATACTTACAATTCACGGCAGCCACAAATCCTGTAAATGAAGTTTAAGCTTGTACAGTTGCACAAAATCAGTTGTCAAAAGCACCATCAAATAATTTAAGTCGTGAAAAGTCAATCTGAAACTCGTGCACACAGAGTATTTCAAGTCCAGTGAAATGTTAGACTATTTAACTCACACAGGTGCTTGATCAGACAGCCACTTGACAAAAGTACACTCACCAACATCGACGAACGACGACAATTGGCTATGCGTGCTCTATAATTCTCCTGTAAGCACTAACTGTAATGTGTCGTCGGAGTGTTCTGTAGTGGTGTGTTTAAATAAAACTTTCATGGTTTACAAGCCACGTCACTTCAAATAAGGCACTGAAGCTTTCGATAACTGTCTCCACCGTCATCATCAGGAGTTAAGTGATGCACACACTATTGAATCCAACTTAGACACTTAAATAATGACCAGCATTCATATCAAAAGGTAACTGCACATGCATATAAGATACTAGAAAACAGAAAACAATTATTGTGGTCATTTTATGATCTCTTACTAAAATAACAACACAGCATTAACAATTTATTAACAGCTCATGAAGAATGTCTAACCCTGATTTTTCAGTGTGAGTAAACTACGTAAATTTATAAATACATACAAAATAGTAAATTGTGGGTACTCATACACTATGATGATTAGGTAAGGACCTGGGAAACTCAAACTGGCTTAATATTACATGTAACTATGAAGAATTTATAGTACTGGTATATTTGCATATCAAATTTTAATAAATGTGTCTGTAATTCTTTATACATATCCATCACACTAGCTTGTTGTGGTGTTTACTGATGTCATCAGCTTTCATTTTATACTTCATATGATTAGATCACTCTAATGGTTCAGTTGTTATTAGTTTTATCATGTGCTTTATGTAAACAGTTTCAACTTTCGAAATATTAGTACTAAAATTATCCTTAAAGTTGCACTGAGCTCGTCTCATCATGGTGATTTTTCATGTTTCTGAATGACATGGGTAGAGTCTGTAATGTAACTTCATTGAAAATATAATATTTTTCTTTCATTTTGACCATTTTAGCTGCCATTATGTAATCTGGAACCTATCACCTCCACCCTTCAGCAAAGCAAGCACAACCCGGCTTTGAGAAAAGCCCCCCATCTGGCACTCAGCCACAGGCTGCCTACATTCCTCTCCCAGTTAGTTAGCCACTTTAAGGTGCCAAAACACTAACAATTGCCTCTTGCTCCACAAGTCAGCTTCTTATAATGTTGTTCAGTGTCTGCAGGCATTTTCCGAGTATATTGTCTTTCCTTGTGATTCCTGTACAATGACTAGCTGAAATTTGTTGCACAACTCTGAGTCTTCCTCCTCTCTCATTCCTTCAGCTAATCCTTACTCTCCTGTAACTGTCTTCTATTCATTCCACAGGGCTATTAGATTTTTACTTAATTTTTCATAGAGAGTTTTCTGTTCAGTGCCCTCATATACTCACTTTCTCTCTCCTCATCTTGTGTTTGTGACATCTACATCTACATCTACATCTATACACCGCGAGCCACCTTACGGTGCGTGGCGGAGGGTACTTATTGTACCACTATCTGATCCCCCCTTCCCTGTTCCATTCACGAATTGTGCGTGGGAAGAACGACTGCTTGTAAGTCTCCGTATTTGCTCTAATTTCTCGGATCTTTTCGTTGTGATCATTACGCGAGATATATGTGGGCGGTAGTAATATGTTGCCCATCTCTTCCCGGAATGTGCTCTCTCGTAATTTCGATAATAAACCTCTCTGTATTGCGTAACGCCTTTCTTGAAGTGTCCGCCACTGGAGCTTGTTCAGCGTCTCCGTAACGCTCTCGCGCTGACTAAATGTCCCCATGACGAATCGCGCTGCTTTTCGCTGGATCATGTCTATCTCTTCTATTAATCCAACCTGGTAAGGGTCCCATACTGATGAGCAATACTCAAGAATCGGACGAACAAGCGTTTTGTAAGCTACTTCTTTCGTCGATGAGTCACATTTTCTTAGAATTCTTCCTATGAATCTCAACCTGGCGCCTGCTTTTCCCACTATTTGTTTTATGTGATCATTCCACTTCAGATCGCTCCGGATAGTAACTCCTAAGTATTTTACGGTCGTTACCGCTTCCAATGATTTACCACCTATGGCATAATCGTACTGGAATGGATTTCTGCCCCTATGTATGCGCATTATATTACATTTATCTACGTTTAGGGAAAGCTGCCAGCTGTCGCACCATGCATTAATCCTCTGCAGGTCCTCCTGGAGTACGTACGAGTCTTCTGATGTTGCTACTTTCTTGTAGACAACCATGTCATCTGCAAATAGCCTCACGGAGCTACCGATGTTGTCAACTAAGTCATTTATGTATATTGTAAACAATAAAGGTCCTATCACGCTTCCCTGCGGTACTCCCGAAATTACCTCTACATCTGCAGATTTTGAACCGTTAAGAATGACATGTTGTGTTCTTTCTTCTAGGAAATCCTGAATCCAATCACAAACTTGGTCCGATATTCCGTAAGCTCGTATTTTTTTCACTAAACGTAAGTGCGGAACCGTATCAAATGCCTTCCTGAAGTCCAGGAATACGGCATCAATCTGCTCGCCAGTGTCTACGGCACTGTGAATTTCTTGGGCAAATAGGGCGAGCTGAGTTTCACATGATCTCTGTTTGCGGAATCCATGTTGGTTATGATGAAGGAGATTTGTATTATCTAAGAACGTCATAATACGAGAACACAAAACATGTTCCATTATTCTACAACAGATTGACGTAAGCGAAATAGGCCTATAATTATTCGCATCTGATGATGTGATTAGAATGATCCTATCATTGAACTATTCACAGTAATTCACTCTTAGTTATACCTTTCTTTTCATAACAAACATTCTCCCACTATACCATTTTCTGCTGCTGTCAAAATTCTGTTGTAGCTGAAATGGGCAATTATCTTTCAAACAATTTATTCCACCCAAGCAGAGTGTGTTTGGCATGAAAACATATATGCTCAGAAACAGTTGAACTAGTTACATCTTGGGTGTTATTGGGGATACAAGTACAGCAGCAGAAATTGAGTTCAACAAACCAGCAAAGAGCAGTGAAGTTGTGGCAGCAGAGATTAAGTCCTACTAGGAGTGGGTACATACACTTTATTTCAGTAACTTATGTGGTAGTGTTGTCTTGTTTCTGTGGCATCACAATTACGGGCCAGTGACATGTAGCACTGAAACAGGCAAAAGAATCAAAACGTCAGAAGAAAGTAGAATGAGGATAAGTTATATTAACTGGTGCTCAGGCAACAGCATGCGCTACCTTATATGTCCCAAAACATGAAACATATGAACAGGATTCTCCCAGGCTCATACGTCTGGTTGTATTAGTGGTAGAAAGATAGGATCCATTGTTGTGGATGGCCCTTGGGCTATGGACCATCACAAGGATCATCTTTGTGTCACTATCCTACAGTACAGTCAGAATATGAATATTACATACTTCCTCCTGCTTAGACAAATGGAGCAATTTGGTTGATTACTTTTGCACTTTATGTGGTCTGTGGTAGGCCTTGAGGTGCTTATGGAGGCCCAATAGTTCATGGGCTGTTCCTTACCAATTTTTTTTTTTTTTTAATAAAAAAAAGGAGGCTTTTTATCATTTTCTCATACCAAAACAGAGCCATGTATTCCCAGGCAGCTATGCACAGCAAATTACTGAAATTTGTGCGATATGCTCTTAAGATCCCATTCTCAAACAACACTGAAAACTTTGTTGCTATCTTTATTTTTTATTGAGATACAGTATTTCAAAGTTACCCTACTTTTGCACATAAAATACAGTATGAAGCGAAATCTAAATAATAAATAACCACAGCAGATTTTCAAATTTAAATTTCTGGCCCGGAAATGTGGTTTCTGGCCCGGAAATGTGGTTTCTGGCCCGGAAATGTGGTTTCTGGCCCGGAAATGTGGTTTCTGGACTGGAAATGTGGTTTCTGGACCAGAAATGTGGTTTATAGGTACCAAAACCAAGCCACAGATTCCCAGACAGCTATACACAGCAAGTGGGTGTAATTTTTTCAATATATTCATAGATCCAGATCTTGGACAACCTTGAAAATTGCCTTGATATCTTTGTCCATTTCTGAGATACAGATGTTCATAGTTACTCTACGAGTAAACTAAATTACGCATGTAAAACCTGTTGTGAGGTGAAACTGTAGTTCATAAAGTGGTGCAGCATGGAGAAATATGCTGTAAAGTGTCACCGTTACTTTAATTTCACGTAAGTAAACTATCAAAATTTTACTGACTCTTATGAGTGACATCCCCTGTTGTGAGAGGGGGAAAACAACAGAATCAGCAGAGAAATGTCCCTATTGGAGCACAAAAAAGTGAATATGTTCCTGTTTAAAGGACTCTGACTAAAAAGCAGGATACCATAGTGGGATACCATGCATCTCATTATACCCTTCTCAGCACCTATAAAAATTTTTCCAAAAAGTTTGGTCTGCAAACATATTTGCACTTTTCTGTGCTGAGGGAGGAGGATACAGTGGCTGTGGAAAAGACAGAAAAGTAACAAATACTGGATGATAGTAAACAGTGGTCGTGGTATAGAAAGAGTGAAGGAGACAATGGCAGTATGAGAGAAAGAGAGGGACACAGTGGCAGTGGAACATGGTTGACAGTGATAGAAGAGTGCTAGGAAAAGAGTGAAGTGGGCAGTGCCAGTGGGAGAGGAATAAAGGGAAAAATAAAATGGAAGTGGGTGAGAGGCAGTGATAATGAAAGACTGTCTATGGCAATAACAACATGGAAGAGAGAGATAATGACAGTGAAAGAGAAAACAGCTGTGGTAAGGAATGAATGGTATAGTGGCAGTAAGAGAGAGCAAAGGGGAAACATTGACACTGGGAAGAGACAGCAGTGGTAGGTCAAAATAAAGGAGACTGTGGCTGTGAGACAGTGACAGAGAGACACACAAAGATAATGACAATGAGTCTGGCTGAATGAGTGACAGAGAATGGGTAAGAGAGGGTGGATGATAAGCGACTTGCAATGGACTAATGGCTGTGAGCAAGTTACAGTTGGGGGTGCATGTGGAAGAAAGAGGTAAGTTGCATGTTAAAAAGAGTGCAAATATGTTTGCATGCTAAACATTTTGGGGAAGTTTTTAGAGGTGCTGAGGAATGTAGACTGAGGCACAAGTAACCCACTTTTCAGTCCGTGTCTTTTAAAAAGGAGCATGTTTATGCTCAGATAGGAAGATTTTTTCCTCTGGTTGACAGTGCTTTAGAATCAACTTGTCTTATCAGTCTCTGTAACATTACAGAAAGGTTAGATATAGAAAGGATTGAAAGGAAGAGTGGTCAAAAATTGAAAAACTGCAAGTTGTGTTTGCTAAATGCAAGTTTGGTGGCAACTGATTGCTCTGAAATGCTATTGAAATGATCAGTGCTTAAATCTATGAAATGGTAGCAAAGTTATTTTTTCACATTCTGAATGTATATACAGGGTGGCACTCGATAAGTCACCCAGTTGAATTTTGATCCTACAAGTGTACTGTTGGGGCTGCAGCTTTCAAATTGTGGGTTCAGCTGCAGTGCAGTTCATGGAAATTACGCCAGATGTCATTGCGAGTTCATCGCTTTCATTGTGAGTCCATCATTTCAGGTTGCAGCGATGGCGGCGAAAGGATTGTTGACCATCACACAAAAACCGAGCGAGGTGGCGCAGTGGTTAGACACTGGACTCGCTTGCGGGAGTACGACGGTTCAATCCCGCATCCGGCCATCCTGATTTAGGTTTTCCGTGATTTCCCTAAATCGCTCCAGGCAAATACCGAGATGGTTCCTTTCAAAGGGCACGGCCGACTTCCTTCCCCGTCCTTCCATAATCCGATGAGACCGATGACCTCACTGTCTGGTCTCCTTCCCCAGACAACCCAACCCAACCCAACCCAACCCAACCATCACACAAAAGACGGAGATTGCATTACTGTTTGCAGTGACGAACAGTGTTACATTTCAGCACACAGTGGGCTCGCAGTCCACAGACAACATGCAGATTACATCAAAAATTTGAAGGTATTGGATCTGTTGTGAAATGTCAGCAGCCACATGCATGGACCATACATTTGTTGCAAAACATTGAAGCAGTTTGTGGGTTTGACTCATAGTCTGAGTAAATCAACAAGAAGACCCAGTGCACAGTTGGGAATTTCACACCGATCTGTACAAAGAATTATTCAATCTGACCTCCGCTTGTATCCATACAAGATGACTGTGGCGCATAAGCTTACTAACAGAGATAAGGAGCGGAGACCGCAGTTTGGAATGTGGGCAATTGAGCAAGACCAAGAGGCAGTGCTACACAACACATGGTTTTCTGATAAAGCTTATTTTTAGGTGAACAGTGTTGTGAATGAACAGAATGTTCAATTCTGGGCATGTGAACCTTCGTGAATAATCTACACGAAAGACACCTACAGGGAGAAAGTCTGCATGTGGTTCGCGATGTCGAGCCATGGAATCATTGGTCCATTCTTCTTCAATGCTACAGTAACTGGTGAACGCTATTTACACATGCTGCAAAACCAGTTCTTTCCTCAACTCATGGTCTCATGTCTTCCAGTGCAGACACAGTGGTTCATGTGGAATGGAGGATGCCCCCTCTACTGCCAAAGGTGTGCATAATTTCCTACACTTAGGGTATTGTCAAATAGATTTCCAAAATGTTACGTAGGAGGAGGAATGTGGCTGCCCCACAGTCCGGATTAACCCATGTGACTTCTTCCTTTGGGAGTTCCTTAAAGTGAAGGTGTACCACAGAAAACCCGAAAATGCCGTGCAACTTAGGGCCATCATTGTGGAGTTACGGTGCACCATTCCAGAAGATTTGTGTTGAAGAGTCGTCACAAATGCATGTGTGCGGCTTGAAGAAGTTGTAGATCAAAACGGCAGTCATATTGAACATGTAATTCGTTAGGTTGTATTTCCAAGCTGTATTCTTTACTTCTACATCAATAAATTACAGATCTTGTCAACAACAAATGTGTTATTCATGTAACAAATCAAGTGACTTATTGTGCGCCCCCCTGTAGTTTAATTTTACATCAACTGAGTGAAATAGGTTGGTAATTGTGATTCACATAAGAAAACATGTTGAAGCTTAAGCAGTAAAATGGAGGAATGACAGAGGAAGACATTTGTTGACTCAACTTCTTTACTGGGGGGGGGGGGGGGTTGTATTTAACAAATATTATTGTGATGGTTCACTCCAAGAAAATTGTGCTAATGCATAGATGTATGGTTCATTCAACACCTACTACACAAAGAAACATTGCTAGTCATTGCCAACTGGACAGGGAAGATGAAAGCAAATTTATCCTAAGTAATTATAAAAAAAGAGTCTATAATGAATAAAAACAAAGTAAAAGTATGTTTTTAATTTTGACAGTGCAATTCCAAAGGCACAAACATAACAAAAGATGTAATATACTTATAGAGTTCTGTTATGTACATTTATTTGGAGACACACAAATTCTATTTTTGTCATTTCACTTGACATGAATAACTACACTGACTGTAGGATTAAAATACCTAACTTGTATATGATATTTTAAAAAAATTGGAAATTTGACATAACATTATTTATCATCTATTTCATCACCGATGCCCATAGATGCTGTGTGTGTGTGTGTGTGTGTGTGTGTGTGTGTGTGTTTTTTTTTCTTTTCTTAGTGCATGGAAAGACTTTGTCTGACATCTAAGTCAACTTGTAAGTGTACTTGATATGTGCCTGTCTGTTGCTCAATGTCTCCTCTATGTCATGAGTAGCAATCTACTCTGCTTCAAGGTTGTTGATTGAAAAATCTAAGCCGGAGCATCAGAAATCTTCAGCACAGGGCAAAGTGGACCAGTTGGGAAAATCTCTACTTTATAGAAACCAGAACACAAGTACTCAGTGCAGGCAGATAGTTGGATTAGGTGGTGATGACTCAGCATTGAATGGTATTTGTAACAATCACATCTGTAACAGTCAAATGATTGATAGTTGCTTCATTCTAGTTGAAAGTTTCTTTTCTTTTCTTTAGCCTTATTCGTACATCCAGCATTTTTTATTTTATTTCGTAATACACTGAGCTTGCTGCTTTATTTATTCCTAAATACATTCTGATTTTCTGTCTGACAAGTTTTTTTTTCTTTTTTTTTTAGTTTTGTGTCTGTTGGTTTTACTCTTCATCTTACCACTCTACAATCACTTGAGATTCAAGTATGTTTTAGGACATTCACATCCTGTCTTATTTTCATTACTGTTTGATAAAATGGGTCATTTACATCCTACACAATTTCTTTATTGTTTATAAATATAATCTGTCTTAGTTTTAGTTATATTTAAACTTCCCTAAGTCATTTTCTATTTGTTTTCATCTTAAAAATTGTGTTAAAGATAAGTGGGTTATCTTCTCATCAGTTTATACTAATGGGTGACCCCTGTCATTTCTAATACAATACCCAAAATTTCTTGCCAAGAATCATTCTTTACTTTTTGTCCTACTTTTGCATTAAAATTACCCAGTATCATTTTGTAATGAGTTTTTATGATATCAGTTTGAGCAACTTTTTGTATAGGTCTTTCACCTCAGCCTCATAATGTCAGCACATGGTGCACAGACTTGGATGATTTCTGTAGAATATCTTGCGTGGCTTTTTAAAACTACACTTTATTTTCTGTCTGAAGTTTCTTGATTATCTGTAAAACTATGTTTAAGTTTTCTGTTTGCAGTCAGACCTGCACCTGTATTTCCTCACTGTTCTGTTCTTCTGTAATAAAACATCATAATTTTATTCTAGTTTGTCTTTACATGTTTGCTTTACGTTGGGTAACCAAATTGTATATAATACAAGTTACACAAAGTGCAGAAAACATGTGAAAACTAAACAGAGTTAAAATTATGATGTGACATTTAGTTTGCCCTCTGATTCCACTGAGCTGAAAATGACACTCAGTGGCTAGCATATTGGACTTGCATTCTGGAGGAAGACAGTTCAAACCCCTGGCCAGCCATCCAGATTTAAATTTTGTGTAATTTCCTTAAGCTGCTGTATGCATATGTTGGGATGTTTCCTTTGAAAATGGCATGGCCAGTTTCCTTCCTCACCTTTTTGTAATCAGAGCTTCTGTCCTGTCTCTAATGACCACGCTGTCGACAGGACATTAAACTCTAATCTTTGTACCTTTCCTTCTTTGAAAATGTTAGACTGATTGGCTTTTTTCTTTTCTGTGGATTGGTTGGCAGCTAACCACATATAAAGTCTCTACATCCACTGTTGTTGCTTGCTAATGAGAATCACATTGGCGAGTAAAGCCTGCTTTATCTGATCCAACAGTAAAAATAGCTGATAAAGGATGTAATGCACTGGTTTATTTCCATTACTGGTCTAAAAAGATGCAGTACTGTCATTTTAGTGACGTGCTCCTCATTTGTGAGCATCAGTCATCAGAAATTAAAATAAAAACTGTCATTCAAACAAAATAAATTTGTGACTGGGAGTGGTGTTTTGAATGATATGTAGCATGTCACATTCTAATGTAATTGACATAAATCACCCCTCATTTGGTTCTTCATCTCCAACAACCTAACGAGGTAACACAGTGGTTAGCACACTGCTCTCGCATTCGAGAGGATGACGGTTCAAATCCCCATCCAGCCATCCACATTTAGGTTTTCTAGCTACACCTACATCAATACTCTGCAAGCCACGTCGTGGTGTATGGCGGAGAATATTTCTGGTACCACTAACTAATCCCCCCTTCCCTGTTCCACTCGCAAATGGCACATGGAAGAAATGATTTTGATAAGCCTTTATGTTAGCTCTAGTTTCTTGGATTTTCTTGTCATAGTTATCTTAAGAGATGTATGTGGGAGAAAGTAATATGTTGTCTAACTCTTCCCGCAAAGTAGTCACTCAAAATTTCAATAGTAAACATCTCTGTGATGCACAACGCCTCTCTTGTAGTGTCTGCCACTGGAGTTTGTTGAGCACCTCTGTAATGCTGTTGCACTGACCAAATGATTCCATGACAAAACATGCCCTTCTTTATTAGATCTCCTGTGTCTTCTCTGTCAGTTCTGTCTGATGATTTCCCTAAATGACTCCAGGCAAATTCTGGGGTGGTTCCTTTGGAAAGGATGCGGCTGATTTCCTTCCCCATCCTTTCATAATCTCAGCTTGTGCTCTATCTCTAATGACCATGCTATAGGTGGGACATTCCCTCCTCCTTGTTCTTGTACTCCCACCCCCATCCACTCTTCCAAGAAAATCATCAACAGGCAGTACACTGGGAAGCAGTTGTTTAAGCCTCAGTGCTTTAAAATGTCTCCCTAGTACTGTTAGCAAGGACCAACTGACATTGTTCTATGTGCTAATACTACAATATCTGCTTCTACTTGAAAAATATGTGTGATTTGCACTTGACAAATACAGGAACAAAGAATCAAAGGCTCCCTCCACCTCCTTCTTAGATGCTCGATTCACTTCTTCTAACTGTTGTGCCTGAACCCTCTTTCTTTTTTTCTGTTTATCATTTGTATCATCTTGATTCTAATATTTTTGCCAGGAATCTTGAAGTAATTACAGGAATCTTTTGGTTTGTTTTGTATTATGATTCTTATCTGTGGTTCATTTGCCAAACAACAGTGGTGAGGAAAGGAGCATTTTTCATTATATACCTGCCTTTATTCTGCTAGACTTAAAGAAACATATCACTGTGTGTCTTCAGCTCTAGGGTTTATGGTACTCCTTTTACTTTTGTTTGTGGTGTAGCTTGGTACTTCAGTAATAGTTACTGATACAATAGCTTGAATGTTACTGAACTATTATTTTTGAATAGCTTGCATAGCAATGGATGATAACCTTGGTAATTTTTCTTGATATGTTGAAAGATGAAACTGACTATCAATATTAAAGTTCTCACAGAAAGTGTCAGACTGTGAAGAAAAGGAATGTGGTACAGACATTCTTTCCTTTTCCAGCTGCTCACAGCAAGAACTATAGTGTCTTGCTCTTGAGAATGCACTTTAGTTCATGTTCCTCATCATCATCATCATTTAAGACTGATTATGCCTTTCAGCATTCAGTCTGGAGCATAGTCCCCCTTATAAAATTCCTCCGTGATCCCCTATTCAGTGCTAACATTGGTGCCTCTTCTGATGTTATGCCTATTGCTTCAAAATCATTCTTAACCGAATCCAGGTACCTTCTCCTTGGTCTACCCCGACTCCTCCTACCCTCTACTGCTGAACCCATGAGTCTCTTGGGTAACCTTGCTTCTCCCATGCGTGTAACATGACCCCACCATCTAAGGCTGTTCGCCCTGATTGCTACATCTATGGAGTTCATTCCCAGTTTTTCTTTGATTTCCACATTGTGCACACCCTCCTGCCATTGTTCCCATCTACTAGTACCTGCAATCATCCTAGCTACTTTCATATCCATAACCTCAACCTTATTGATAAGGTAACCTGAATCCACCCAGCTTTCACTCCCACAAAACAAAGTTGGTCGAAAGATTGAACAGTGCACAGATAACTTAGTCTTGGTACTGACTTCCTTCTTGCAGAAGAGAGTAAATCGTAGCTGAGCGCTCACTGCATTAGCTCTGCTACACCTCGCTTCCAGTTCTTTCACTATGTTGCCATCCTGTGAGAATATGCATCCCAAGTACTTGAAACCGTCCACCTGTTCTAACTTTGTTCCTCCTATTTGGCACTCAATCCGTTTATATTTCTTTCCCGCTGACATTACTTTTGGTTTGGAGATGCTAATCTTCATACCATAGTCCTTACATTTCTGATCTAGCTCTGAAATATTACCTTGCAAACTTTCAATAGAATCTGCCATCACAACTAAGTCATCCGCATATGCGAGACAGCTTATTTTGTGTTCACCTATCTTAATCTCACCCAGCCAGTCTATTGTTTTCAACATATGATCCATAAATAATATGAACAACTGTGGAGACAGGTGGCAGCCTTGTCTTGCCCCTGAAACTACTCTGAACGATGGACTCAATTTACCGTCAACTCTAACTGCTGTCTGACTATCTATGTAAAGACCTTTAATTGCTTGCAAAAGTTTGCCTCCTATTCCATAATCACGTAGAACAGACAATAACTTCCTCCTAGAAACCCGGTCATATGCCTTTTCTAGATCTATAAAACACAGATACAATTCCCTGTTCCACTCGTAACACTTCTCCATTATTTGCCATAAGCTAAAGATCTGGTCCTGACAACTTCTAAGAGGCCTAAACCCACACTGATTTTCATCCAATTTGTCCTCAACTAATACTCGCACTTTTCTTTCAACAATACCTGAGAAGATTTTACCCACAACACTGATCAAAGAGATACCTCTGTAGTTGTTACAATCTTTTCTGTTTCCATGTTTAAAGATTGGTGTGATTACTGCTTTCGTCCAGTCTGATGTAACCTGTTCCGACTCCCACGCCATTTCAATTATCCTGTGTAGCCATTTAAGACCTGACATTCCACTGTATTTGATGAGTTCCGACTTAATTTCAACCACCCCAGCTGCTTTATTGCACTGCAATCTATTGACCATTTTCTCCACTTCCTCAAATGTGATCCTATTTCCATCATTGTTCCTGTCCCATTGTACATTGAAATCTGAAACATTACTGATCGTATTTTCACCTACTCTTCAAAATATTCCCTCCATCTGCCCAAGGCATCAACAGGATTCACCAGCAGTTTTCCTGACCTGTCCAAAATACTTGTCATTTCCTTCTTACCTCCCTTTCGGAGACTGCTAATTACACTCCAGAATGGTTTTCCAGCAGCTTGACCCAAGGTCTCCAACCTGTTTCCAAAGTCTTCCCAAGATTTCTTCTTGGATGCTGTAATTATCTGTTTGGCTTTGTTTCTTTCTTCAACATAACTTTCTCTGTCTACCTGAGTTCTAGTATGTAGTCATTTTTGATATGCCTTCTTTTTCCTTTCACAGGCTGCCTTGACTGTGTCATTCCACCAAGCTGTTTGCCTCATCCTACCTTTACACACTACTGTTACACGACATTCTTTGGCCACTTCTAGTACTGTGTCCTTGTACCTTGTCCATTCCTTTTCCAGTGACTGCAATTGACTACATTCAACTAATTGATACCTTTATGAGATCACTGTTATGTACTTGTCTGATTTCCTTATCCTGAAGTTTCTCCACTCTTATCCTCCTACACATGGACCTGACCTCCTGCACTTTCGGCCTCACAATACCAATTTCACTGCAGATTAAATAGTGATCAGTGTCATCAAAGAGTCCCCTGAATACACGTGTGTCCCTCACAGCCTTCCTGAATTCCTGATCTGTTATTATATAGTCAATGACAGATCTGGTTCCCCTGCCTTCCCAAGTACACCGGTGAATGTTCTTATGTTTAAAAAAGGAGTTGGTGATTACTAAGCCCATACTGGCACAGAAATCCAGGAGTTGTTTCCCGTTCCTGTTGGCCTCCATATCCTCTCCAAATTTACCCATAACCTTTTCATACCCTTCTGTTCGATTTCCAATTCTGGCATTAAAATCACCCATGAGTAGAACACTGTCCTTGTCCTTTACTCTAACAACTACATCACTGAGTGTGTCATAAAAACTATCCATCTTATCTTGATCTGTCCCTTCACAATGCGAATATACTGACACAATCCTAATTTTCTTGCTAGACACTGTCAAATCTATCCACATCAGTCGTTCGTTTACATACCTTATTGCAACTATGCTGGGTTCCATTTCTTTCCTGATGAATAGCCCTACACCCCATTGTGCTATTCCTGCTTTGAGTCGTGACAGGTAGACCTTGTATTCTCCCACTTCCTCTTCTTTCTCACCCCTTACCCGAATGTCACTAACAGCTAAAACGTCCAACCCCATCTTACTTGCAGCCTCTGCCAGCTCTACCTTCTTCCCAGAATAGCCCCCATTGATATTAATAGTTCCCCATCTCGTTACCATTCATTTGCCAAGTCGTATCTTAGGAGTCCCTGGTTTGTCAATTAGAGGTGGGACTCCGTCACCTCCAAAGGTTCGAGGCATTTTGCTGTGATTGTTGCCAGCATCATATTTATAGTACCAGGGAAGCAGGTTGCTAGCCTTACTTGCCCCGGGTCCCATTGAGTTTTACCCCTAACGGTTGAGGGACTAACCGGTGGATTTGGTAGTCTTTGCCGTCTGAGCACAAAGGTGGCCACGACTCTGAATATGTCCGAGATGCCCAGCCTTATTTCAAAGTAACTGGTATCCCGACTGTCAGGACCACTTACTTGGCCACTCATACGTTGCCCATGGTTCATGAACTAGGACATGATACCAGGAACCCACACCATGTTCCTCAAACTACTGGAATTCTGTGGCTGCTAACAGCAGCTATGTTGGAGAAAACTGCTTTAGTTGCCATTTAACCCGCATTTTATGTACACTACTGATTTCAATGTGTGTTGTCAGCTGGAGTGCAACTGCCACTAATTCAGGAGCGAAAATATAATACCAAATTTCTTCAACTAATGATTTATATCTTTGAGTGAAAATGTTTTAACATTTCCTAATTCCATCTTTGGCATAAATCTTTGTAATATGTTTGCAAATGATTCATAAATGAACAAAAATTGGTTCTGTAAATAAAAGACGGCATAATTTCTTACTGGAGCAATTTATTTCAACACACATTTGAAGCCAGCTGTTTTCTTCCAGTAGCACTTATTCCATTCCCATTATTGTGCATTGTAAAAAGTAAAGCGGACAGTAACCTGAGCAAGCACACATATAGTTTCTCAACTACCTCTGTGTGTGCTTTGTCAGTTTTTTATTTATTAACATGACCTGAGAGAGGAGTTCCCCTTTTACTGACAAATGCACATTGCTTTCAAAATATGCAGAAAACTGCTGTGAGTAATGTAAAATAAATGTTTATTTAAATTGTTAACTAGATGAAAAACATAGAAACAAAATAAAGTCTTTCTCTCATAAGATATTATAGCAGTGGGAGACATGTTCAGTTGAATGAACAATAGTTGTTGCCTAAACTTAATTTTTATTTTTGATGGCAGATTTTTTGTCGACGGACCTTTTTAGGTTAACCCATTTACTTTCATGTGAACTACAGGAACAAACTATCAAATACACTAAAATATTGAAAAGCAACTGAGGTTTGCTATTTTTATCAATTTTTTGTTTGCACAGAGACCTAAATTTTCTTTAAATGAAGCATAAATGTCAATGTAATATCCAGTGTAAACAGGCATTTCTGTTACAAAAATGCTATGGAAAAACACACATTACATTAATCTGCAACCATCTGGCATAGACAGGCATATAAGGAGATTAACATTTTGTGTGGAATTGTAAATCTTGTACACAAATTTTATTTCTCAAATGTTTTGTGTGTGTTTCTCAGTAACAATTTTGTAGCTGAAGTGCCTATATTAAATTTTTGATTAATATTTATACTTTATTTGAGTAAGGCTTTGCTAATTAGAAGCTGGTAAAATGACTAACTTGTTTCTTAGCATTGGTTTCTGTATGTTCAATAGTTTCTGCAAGTAGTTTCCTAGAGAAGAACTGAGCTGTCATAACAATTAATTTAATTTGCATATTGTGCTACTGTTCAAGAGCAGATTGATTTATCTGTTTTTATGTCATTCACAGCAAGCAAATTCCAGTGTTGCAGACAAGGACTTGCATGTTGGAATTCATAACCTGAATCTTCCATCTGAGGCAGCTAGGAGGCCTGCATCCAAACTTATCTTCCCACCTACCACTTCATCCTCAGAAGCCAAAGCACCAAACACAGTGGTGCAACGAACAGAACAATCAGGAAACATCTCCAATGACAACAATGAGTATGCTACTGTGGAAGCAGGTGCTGTCAATGCTGGCAGCCCAGCTGTGAACACGCCTGCTGCACCTGAAGTTGCTGCAGCAGCTGAGCCAGAGAATAAGGACAGCAATGTTCCAGGGATAAATACACAGCGCAAAATGTCCAGTGAGTTCAGAAGCTACCTGTTATTTTTTGCATTATTTTCATCACTCAAACAAATATACATAAATGACCTTGTGGATAACATGGGAAGTTCACTGAGGCTTTTTGCGGATGATGCTGTGGTATATCGAGAGGTTGTAACAATGGAAAATTGTACTGAAATGCAGGAGGATCTGCAGCAAATTGACGCATAGTGCAGGGAATGGCAATTGAATCTCAATGTAGACAAGTGTTATGAGCTGCGAATAGATAGAAAGAAAGATCCCTTATCATTTAGCTACAATATAGCAGGTCAGCAACTGGAAGCAGTTAATTCCATAAATTATCTGGGAGTAGGCATTAGGAGCGATTTAAAATGGAATGATCATATAAAGTTGATCGTCGGTAAAGTAGCTTCCTGGCAGATTAAAACTGTGTGCCCGACCGAGACTCGAACTCAGGACCTTTGCCTTTCGTGGGCAAGTGCTCTACCACCTGAGCTACCGAAGCACGACTCACGCCCGGTACCCACAGCTTTACTTCTGCCAGCGAAAGGCAAAGGTTCCGAGTTCGAGTCTCGGTCGGGCACACGGTTTTAATCTGCCAGGAAGTTTCATATCAGCGCACACTCCGCTGCAGAGTGAAAATCTCATTCTGTCGGTAAAGTAGATGCCAGACTGAGATTCATTGGAAGAATCCTAAGGAAATGCAATCCAAAAACAAAGGAAGTAGGTTACAATACACTTGTTCGCGAACCCACTGCTTGAATATTGCTCACCAGTGTGGGATCCGTAACAGATAGGGTTGATAGAAGAGATAGAGAAGATCCAATGGAGTGCAGCGCGCTTCGTTATAGGATCATTTAGTAATTGCAAAAGCGTTACGGAGATGATAGATAAACTCCAGTGTGTAGTGTAATGACGTATCGTTTTGTATGAATGGTTTTCTTTTGATATATGACCATGTGCAGACTTCGTCTCCTACGTCAGTTACAACACACTTCAAAATTATTTAAATTCTTTTTAAATTGTCTCGAATGGTTCTTGAACGAAACTGTAAAACATCATCATTTGAGTCGTATGCACAGAATTTCATCACTCAGTCCTATTGGTTTGCATAAACTTTTTCAATTTAGATGTTGTTTTGTTTCTTCTCAGAAGTTATATTAATGCAAGTTATCTGATTTAACAAATATTAGAACCACATTGAATAAACTTTCAAGACTCAAACTCATGATGAATATTGTCAAAAATTAATAATCATGTCAAATAAATCAGTCATCCTTCTTCCTTAATATAATTCTACATAAATAAATTTTCGGAACACGTATTTAAACTTTTGTAGTATACACTACTTTATTATCTTCATACATATAGACATGAACCTGAGCCTTGACAAGATAGGACTGAACATTTACACATGATTAAACTTTCTATGATGTCATTGTTGTACAAACATTACGAATTCTCAATTTTTTAATTTTTAGAAGCGCGACGCAACAACTCGGTTTCAGGATCTTTTGTTGCTCTTTGGCTGTCGACCCGCGATGTATAGTGGCCAGCAATTTTCTCTCTGGTCCCGCAACGATGATGCTGTCTCCATTCGTTGCGCCGCCCTCTCCGTACATGAAACATAACAAATAAATACAAAACTTTAGATAATTCACAGCCATTACAAATATTACAAAAAAAATTACATAAACAAAACTAAATTAAACTTATATTCACCTGCAAACTGGGCTGACACTGGTGGAGGGGTGACGCTTCAATTTCGCGTCCCACTACATACCCCACCCACAAGCTCAGTTTGTCAGGTTTTAACCGAAAATAAAACTTCTTCTATATACAATATTTAACTGTTAATATTATACATTTTTCTCAAATTTTTCGTATTCTAGAGTCCTTGCTCTTAGATAGATTCAATTCTTTTATGACGACATTGTTGTGACTATTTGTCATTTACTTTTAATTGTGCTATTATGGTAATTCACAACCGAATATATGGAGATTACTCCTTTTCATTTAATAGCTGCTAGTAAATAATAATTTAGTACGTTCTTTAACGTTGTTACATTAGGACAGAGCATTCAAATTGTGATAGGTTAGTTTCAGTTTTATTCATTTACTTGAGTTATTCTTTCCACAAATGTATATTACCAATAAGTTTCTCACAATAACTAATAGTACTATTTACTTTACGTCGTTCTTTTCCCTAATGCTTTATTTGTGCCTGAGGTCAAGAAGAAATCAAGCAAAACTTTCTTTAGAATCTAGGCAAGGCTTTCTTTACCTTCGGACACTTTGTTGGGTAATGGCAATTTATTTAGGAGTAACAAGCGAGAGAGCCCCGTTTGGTGTGTTCTATATTAACACTATTACAAATCTCTATTAAAGGCACTCTGTTATGTTCTCGTGAGCCATACAGCTCTGGACGCCCATGGTCCCTAAAACTATTAACCATCCCCTTTGGTTCCTACTATCCGAGTAAATATAAAATATACAAAATTCCTTCTGACCTAATAACAAAATTTCTTCCATATAAATCCCCTTTTAGTTATCTTTCTCTTGTTGAAGTACCGGTAGATAATTGTAGAACACTTGTTTAAACTTCCTGTTATTTCTTTAAAATAACACGTAACTATCACGAAAAACTTCACATGAATAAACTATGAACACTCTTCCGTATGTAACATATACTAAATATTAACTTATTCTGAAATGAAGGGTTTCATTTGATCGACACTATATAATCCTATAATGACACCTGATGAAGGTTCCATAAGAAGTAACAACATATGGACCTTCAAAGATAAAGAAGAATTTTCTACATTCCTTATTGATCTTCGAACTTTTAGGATGAGATCGTGCTAATACAAGATCTCCTTCCTGAAATGAGGGTTCTATAGCATGTTGATTATAATTTTTAATTCTCTGTTCAGCATTTTTAACAATCTGTTCACAAACTTTTTCATCTGGGATGCATTGTTGGATCTCATTTACTGGTGGCCAAGGTAGAGCAGCTAGTAAAGGCTCACCTATAATTCGTTTGCCTAAAATTTCTATAGGTGATAATCCCGTCGTTAGATGAGGCAATTCATTTAATATCTTTTCGAATTCAGGCATTAGTTTGGCCCACTGAGTATGGTTATGTGCACAATAAGTTCTACATAATTGTCCTAATTCTGTCATGACTCTTTCTACTAAATTACTTTGAGGGTGATACTTCGAAATTAAGATATGTTTGATTCCATATTGCTGTATCATATCTTGAAACTTTTGACTAATAAAGGCACTACTGTTGTCAGACATAAGTCGTTTAGGAATGCCCCAGTTAGCAAAGTAATTTCGAGTAAGACAGCATATAACGCTTGCTGCATTCGCTCGTTTCAAAGTATATAGCTTCACATGTTTGGACCAACATTCCATTACAACAAACACATAAGTAAATCCTCCTTAACTACGAGGCAGAGGGCCGAAAAAATCTAATGACATTAGATCCCACAAACCTCAGGGAATTACAGCATATAATTTATAACGCTTAGATTTGTTATTAATTTTAACCTTTTGACGGGTTTCACAAGCCCTAATAATACTTCTCACAATACGGAACATATTTTTGAAATAATAATACTTCATTAGATGTTCAATACATTTATGAATTCCAAAATGCCCGTAACCTTCATGAACATAAGTAATTAATTCGTACACAACAGTTTTCGGAATGCAGATTTTCCATCTCTGGTGTTCCCTCTGTGCTTTCCAATACAACAAATCATGAAATATAACCACACACCCCGGGTGTTAACTGTTTTGTCCCCATTATTAAGGTTTTGTATAAGCTCCCTATATTGATTGTCATTTCTTTGATTGCATCTAATAGCAGTTACTATCTGTTTAACCTGACGTTCGTTCTCCTGAGTTAAAAGGAAATAAACATGGTAATTTGTTCCTGGTTCTTCTGCCATGTTAATATTCTCCATTCCTACTGGAAGTCTCGACAAAGCATCCGAAACTACATTTTGAGATCGTTTTATATACCTAATTTCGTACTGAAATTCTTGCAAGCATAATACCCAACGTAATAATCTACAGTGAAGTAACCGACAATTCAAGATTGTTAAGGCTTTCGTGGCCACTTGTTGACAAACTGCCTATTGGCTTCTGTCTCAGGTTCTTCGGCCGACGTTCATCTAATGATTTTTCTGACGTTTGTCAAAGCTTCACCACCGGCAATGGAGGGTGAAGCTTTGACAAACGTCAGAAAAATCATTAGATGAACGTCGGCCGAAGAACCCGAGACAGAAGCCAATAGGCAGTTTGTTAACCGACAATTGTTCAAAAAGGTTAAAACCTGATGATCAGTATATACAATTGTTTTTCTTCCCATTAATAATCCTCTAAATCTTTGAAAACCCCATACCACTGCGAGAGCTTCCTTCTTGGTTACAAAATAAATTTCTTTCATGTTTATTTAAAGTTCTACTAGCGAATCCAATAGGCTGATATAATCTCTTTTCATTGGTCAGATCTACTTGGAATATTACGCAAGACACACCATAATCAGAGGCATCCGTACACATACAAAAGTCCTGATTGAAATCTGGATGGTATAACATTTTGGCTTCTGTTAACGCGCCTTTTATCTTATTAAAAGTTCCTCTTCTTCTTTTCCCCAGAGCCACACTGATTTCTCTTTTAATAAATCCAGTAATTTAGGATTAACAATATCCTGCCCTGGAAGAAATCTTCTCAGAAATCCTACCATTCCTAAGAATGATTTCAGTTGTTTCCGATTTCTAGGACTCGGGCATCGAGCAATAGCTTCAATACGTGCTGGGTCTGGCCTAATACCTTTACTGTCCACTATATGCCCCAAAAATCTCACTTCCTCCTTTCCAAAGTAAGACTTAGATAATTTTAAAGTAATTCCTCTGTCAATTAAACGGTTGAACAATTCTCGTAATATCGTTACGTGTTCTTCCCACGTTTTAGTGGCTACCAAAATATCATCTACATATAAAATAATCTTTTGTAATAATTGTTGGCCCAAAGCAGAATCTAGTGCCCTAATGAAAGTTGACACTGATATATTAAGTCCAAAAGGTAAAACTTGGAACTGATATGATCTGCCTTCAAAAAGAAAACCGTATATTGTCGTGAATCCGGGTGTAATATTACCTGATTGTAGCCAGCAGTTAAATCCATTGTACTCATATAACGAGAACCAGCAATCTTAAGAAGTACATCCTCCATAGGAATAGGTCTGTCTCTTTCCATCTCTATAATTTTGTTTAATTCATGAGCATCCAGAACCAATCGTACCCCACCAGTAGCTTTCTTAACTACCCACAAAGGACTGTTAAAAGCACTACATGATCGTTCGATAATATTTTGTTCTAGCATCTTACTTATTTCTCTACTAGCCGGTTCTTTGAATTGTACTGGAATGGGATAAGGTTTCTTAAAGAATGGTTTTTGATCTTTAATCTTAAGTTTACAAACGTAATCTTTGATTCTCTCCGGTTCATCTGAGAAGACGGCTCTAAATTCTAACAACAAAGATTCCAACTCTTCCTTTTCTTGTTCGGATAGACAATTCGTAGAATAACATTTTTCTTTCACTTCGATTTCAATACTATTACTAGCCTCACATCGGTACACTTCATATTCAAGATCACTAAAAATCTGTTAATAGGTTCATGGTCTGTGTGTACCTAATCTGTAAGGATTCGTAGCAATTTTCAGGTGCTTGATTATTAGAAAACCTCACTTTAAAACACATGCCTCCTTATGGATGGTTAAGGAAGAGTCTTTAAAATCTAATATAGCTTTATATTTACACAGCCAATCTATACCTAAAATTATGGCCACATTTAAGTTGGCTACGACAAGTACAGAGTGAGAAATTAATTGTTTAGAAATTTCAAAAGTTAAATAAACTTCCTCAGTAATATTTTGACTTCTTTTACCAGTAACTCCTATAATTTTCACCCCAGTTACAGGTAAGGTTGGGAAATTCCAATATTTTCTTTTTAGTTGAAATAATTCTTTAGATAAAATACTTACTTCGCTACCCGAATCAATTATAATATTTACTTCGGTATCTTTAATATAACCTTTAATAACGGGTTTATAAGTTACATTCTCCCTTATCTGTTTGTCTTCCTGAAGTAAATCTTGTTGCCAATCACCTTCCTTTTGGCAGCTTAAAGATAAATTGCAATTGGGTCTTGTATAATTTTGACTAACAGTTCCCTTTAGTTGACCCGTACTAAAGGACTTTACTAGTTTTCCGAACTTTCTATGATAACGTCTCCTACAACTTGACCTTCATTAATTACTTGAGGATGATTTATCTCGTTATCGTTATTATGTAATTTCCGCATTTTAGAGTTATTACCATGATTTTGTTGGCTCTCTTTATCTTTAGACTGCCGTTTTATATAACAAAACCAGCTATGATTGTTGTTGTTAAATTTTCGTGGTTCTGAATTATTATTATTTCGAGGATTGTCATTTCTACCAAATCTAAATTTCTCTTCTTCCCGTTCTCTATTAAGTATATCTAACTGTTCTAAATATCCTAATAATTCACAAGGTTGTGACCATTCCCTTTCTATCATTCTTTCCTTTACATAATATGGTAACCTACTAATTAGGACTCGTATTAGATGACTTTCAATAATTGGTTCTTCAATTAATTTAGCACGGTTTAAATGCCATTCGAAATAATTCCTATAACCTCCCCACCGCTTAGAATATGGAGGAGGGTCTAACAACTCTAAAGTTAAGTGTTGTTGTTTTCCTCTTGACCAATAATTTTGTTTAAACTGCTTAATGAAATCATTCCAGTCCCTAAATTCAGTTCTATGCAGTACTGCCCATTCTGCAGCTTCTGCTTCTAAATGTCCTATTACAAATTGAATCCGTTTTTCATTACTCCATTTAGGAGATAATGAAGTTTCAAAAGCTTTTATAAAGATTATAGGGTGAAATTCGCCTCCTGGTTTGAATACAGGAAATCGACTTGCTACATTTGAATTTGTCGTTATATCATCCAAACATTCTGCGAGAGACATAGTTGGATTTTGTTTAGATTGCAGAGACGGAGTTGCGTCGGATTTGCTTGCCGTGATTTCTTTATTTCTATTGTTGTCGTCCGAGCTAGCAAACACGATGCGAGTGTTCTCTCTGATTACGTTATTGCTTCTACTACTTGAAATGTTTTCATTATTATCTAATTCCGATAACCGTTTAGTAATTTCCTGTATTCGCATTTCTGTATTGGATACGCGGTTAGCTAATATCAATTCTTCACTGTGTTCACGACGTGAACGCTCTGTACCTTCGTCAATGTTATTATCTTTGGAGGTCTCAAGGTTACTGCATATTTCGGTAATTAAAAATTTCATGTTTTCTATTTCAGTATGATCTTTTTCTACTTGATGAGGTAATGTCTCTAATTCTACATTATCTATTGAAGAAATCTCTACAGGCTTGGTAGAGACCTCTTTAATAGATTCTAATAATTCTATACGAACAGTTTCTGTTTGCATAGAAAATTCATCTCGTAACTTATCGTTATTTTTCTCTATTTCATTTACAACTAAGATATTGACATTATCTAGTCTCTCGGTTAAGTCAGTAATATCATTTCGCATGAGAGCTTTTTCCTCACGTGATTCCTGGATATGTTCTTCTAACCTTTTACAGTTATAATCAATCTTATTACTAAGTCCTACTAGTTTTTCCTGCATTTCAACTTTAGAAGCCTCTATTTTATCACTTAATTCTTGACTGGTTTCATCAAGATATTCCTGTAACCTGTCTGTCGATTTTGTTAGCTCCCCTTTAAGTTCCTCTTTTAATCTTGCCGTAGATTCTTCGTTAGACTGTTTTAATTCCTCTTTTAATCTAGCAGTAGATTCTTCGTTAGACTGTTTTAATTCCTCTTTTAATCTAGCAGTAGATTCTTTGTTAGATTGTTTCAATTTAGCGATCGCCCTAAAAAGGGATCTCATGCTCCTATCGGACATAGATTGCTCTTCGTCTGACATTTCACTTCCTGACATTATTGTAAGATATTAACTAGTTAGACACGCAGACTCGTAATCAACAATCCTGTAAAAGCACACTCCCTATGTACAACACTCCACTTCCAACTTGAAACAGACTCACCGGACACTAATATTGTAGTTTGTAGTTCTCGGTGATCAGTGTGCTGCTATGGGCTGCAGAAGTAACAGCCGTCGATGCAGCCGCTGAGATGCTGCGATCCCGCTTCCGCAACCGGCAGGACGCTGAGTCGAACACCGGGGACGTCACTGGCTGCAAACACGCCCGGCCGCACCATAGACAGGCGAAGCCCTCAGCAACACCTCTAATACTAGCCGGAGGAACGCCCCGCCAGCTGACGTACTGGGCCTGTTAGTTTAGGGAGAAAAAGGCTGTTGGGGTTTGCAGCGTTCAGCTGCTGCCCAATAGATGCGCCTTCTCGTGGAATAACTGCGTGACCGTACTGCTTGGCTGCGCTCCGTCAGATGCCCAGACCCGCGAAATTGCCACTGGCTGGTGAAGGCTCCACCAAACTCGCGTTGACTTCCGAAGGACTCTTGATGTTTTAATTGTTTCGTACCTGTGTGCCTTAGTTACACACAAGTCCTGTTTATAAGGTCGCCACGGTGTAGTGTAACGACGTATAGTTTTGTATGAATGGTTTTCTTTTGATATATGACCACGTGCAGACTTCGTCTCCTACGTCAGTTACAACACACTTCAAAATTATTTAAATTCTTTTTAAATTGTCTCAGAATGGCTCTCGAACGAAACTGTAAAACATCATCATTTGAGTCGTATGCGCAGAATTTCGTCACTCAGTCCTATTGGTTTGCGTAAACTTTTTCAATTTAGATGTTGTTTTGTTTCTTCTCAGAAGTTATATTAATGCAAGTTATCTGATTTAACAAATATTAGAACCACATGGAATAAACTTTCAAGACTCAAACTCGCGATGAATATTGTCAAAAATTAATAATCATGTCAAATAAATCAGTCATCCTTCTTCCTTAATATAATTCTTCATAAATAAATTCTCGGAACACGTATTTAAACTTTTGTAGTATACACTACTTTATTATCTTCATACATATAGACGTGAACCTGAGCCTTGACAAGATAGGACTGAACATTTACACATGATTAAACTTTCTATGACGTCATTGTTGTACAAACATTACGAATTCTCAATTTTTTAATTTTTAGAAGCACGACGCAACAACTGTGTTTCAGGATCTTCTGTTGCTCTTTGGCTGTCGACCCGCGATGTATAGTGGCCAGCAATTTTCTCTCTGGTCCTGGCAACGAAGATGCTGTCTCCGTTCGTTGCGCCGCCCTCTCCGTACATGAAACATAAGAAATAAATACAAAACTTTAGATAATTCACATCCATTACAAATATTACAAAAAAATACATAAACAAAACTAAATTAAACTTATATTCACCTGCAAACTGGGCTGACACTGGTGGAGGGGTGACGCTTCAATTTCAGGTCCCACTACAAGTGGAAGACTCTGCAGGAGAGTTGCTCAGTAGCTTGGTACCGGCCTTTGTTGAAGTTTTGAGAACATACCTTCATCAAGGAGTCAAGCAGTATATTGCTCCCTCCTACGTATATCTCGCGAAGAGACCATGAGGATAAAATCAGAGAGATTAGAGCCCACACAGAGGCATACTGACAATCTTTCTTTCCACAAACAATACGAGACTGGAATAGAAAGGAGAACTGATAGAGGCACTCAAGGTACCCTCCGCCATACACCGTCAGTTGACTTGCAGAATATGGATGTAGATGTAGATGTAGACATGTATTGCCATTGTGTTTGTTACCCCAACAGCTAATTTAAAAAAATTATTTGGATCAGTTACAGCAGCAATGTTAAACAGTATTTCAGGCGTAATTATAAATCAAGGTGCACACAGGAAAATGACTTTGATGTTGCATGTATCCAAGAATTTCTGTCAAAGTCAAGATGGTTTGGTTTCTTTCACTTTCAAAATATTAACATTTCTTTTAGATGTCTGTTATAATATTTGAAAGAACTGTTACCTGCCTTTAAGTAGTACCATAATCATGACATATGATTGTGAAGATCTCCTCACTTGAAGATTACATAATCATTGTCATAATGATTGTCGCCATTGTTGTTATCATGTTTGTCGTTATCATCATTATCAGGAGGAGGAGGAGGAGGAGGAGGAGGAGCAGGAGCAGGAGAAGAAGAAGAAGAAGAAGAAGAAGAAGAAAGTACGACAGGAGGATGATAGTGATAGCAGTGTTAAATTCAGAGTTGAACCCTTTTTGCAAGCTTATGATTCTGCATTTATTTGAGCATGTCGTTGCGCAGATTACATGACAATTAACATGTACTTGTCACAAGATCATATAAACTAAAGCATGTTCAGATATATTGAATCCATTATTTACCCACTGTACAGCTCTGCCACATTATATCTGATCTGTACAAGCCACCGTCTGTTCAGAGGGATTATAGAGAGTCTGCTATTTATAATTTAATTTTTTTCTCGTCAGTGGTTTTCCAGTCTTTAAGTGGCACTCTTTTATGTGCCTATGTACCAAGACAGTCTGTATATCAGGACAGAAGCAGTTTATCTCAGTGAAGGTTTGCTGACAATTCAGTTCTTTCCACATTATTCCTGTAGGCAATTAGTGGGGTGCTTGGGAGCAGAATCACATCTTATTTGGAGAGATGCAGCCAGAGTAGTGACTGAGCGAACGTCTTGCCATCCTGATGTAGGTTTTCTGTGATTTCCCTAAATCACTTCAGGCAAATGCCAGGATGGTTCCATTGAAAGGGTACTGCTGACTTCCTTCCCTAATCCGATGAGACTGATGACCTCGCTGTTTGGTCTTGTCCCCCAAATCAACCCAACCCAACCCAACCCAGAGTAGCGAGCAGGAGGCATTCATTCTCTCTGGACTCAGTTCTTGAGGTGGAAAGGTGTATTTTTCCTCCCTCCTGCTCCTTTCCTTCTTTCTGGACTGTGGTGTACACCAACTAAGCTGTGATGGCACCTCCAGTGGTAGGTGGCTGGTACACCTTCCATCCCCTGTGCATCCTGCATCAGAAATATACCCTTCATGTTTACTTCTCAAATCTCCTGTCTTTATTATACTGATAGTGGACACCCGTTTCCCGTTCATGACACCCGTTTCCCGTTCATCATGGAACCTTTACAGGTCTTTGCCATTGTTATTATTATTATTATTCAGTTTGTGTTAGTAATGAGCTTTTCAAAACAAATATTTCTTAATATGTTCTTTATTTGTGCAGATGCTTCAGATGTGTCATCAATTGCTGAATCATGTGGCACCATACCTGATATTCCATACAAAGAGCTGATGGTTGCTACAAACGGTTGGGACAAACATACAATTCTTGGAAAGGGTGGATTTGGCACAGTGTTTAAAGGAATATGGAAAAATACACCTGTAGCAATCAAAAGACTTGAACAGGTAACTCGTGCAATCTCATTTGCCCCTTCCTCTCCCTTTCTTAAAGTACTTCTTGTGTAAATTTCAGATATTAACATTGTCCCACACTTAAGACAGAATGTGTACTGAAACTTAGAATAATTTTAATTAACTTATCAGTCCTATTATTCATTTACAATCATCTGTATCATTATGGTTGCTGTACTAAATTTTCTCTATACTTACAGAGAACAGAATCTGATGAGAGTTACCAGGCTCAGATCGAGCAATCATTGCGTGAGCTGAGAGTTCTGAATGCATGCCGACATGACAACATATTACCTATTTATGGCTTCAGCATGGGTGGAGATGAGCCTTGTCTTGTGTACCAGTACATGCCTAATGGATCTGTTGAAGATCGTCTTCTTTGTCGAGTAAGTTGTGCTCTTTGTAATTACTCAAAAATTGCAGAAGTATTATTGTTCATACCTTGCAGTATGAGTAATTGGTAAATTGAAGACTTGTCAATCATTTGTATTCTTTTACATTCTGCTCTTCAGGTTGCATTTATAGAAAGAGAAAATTTTGATATGAAGTGTGTCATTAAAGGCATTGAGTTGAGATGAAAAATTACACATTTTTGAGTGCTGCTGTGGACTCAGACTATTTATATCCCTCACACTTCAAATGAATGTGCTTTGCTTTTGCTGTAAACATTGTGGAACTGGTTTGCATTAAATTCTAGCCTCTGAAAGGCTTTCTACTTTGGAAAGACAAAAATGATGGTTATATTCATACTATAATACTGATTGTTGCTAAAAAATTTTTAAGTTTGTTCTCCTCCCTCCCTCCCTGCCTGCCTGCCTGCCTGCCTCCCTGCCTCCCTCCCTCCCTGCCTCCCTCCCTCTTCCCCTCTCTCTCCCTCCCTCTCCCCCTCCCTCCCCCCCTCCCCCCCCCCCTCTCTCTCTCTCTCTCTCTCTCTCTCTCTCTCTCTCTCTCTCTCTCTCTCTCTCTTTCTCTCTCTCTCTCTCTCTGCCCCCCCTCTCCCCTCCTCATGATAGCTATTCCTTGAACAGTGCATTCATGCAACAAATATAGTGAAATTGTGAACTGTGGGGTCAAGTGTGTGATTTACTTGTGCATGTTTATGAGAAAGAAACAGTAAGTGATTACAATAACCCATTACTGGTCAAAACTCTATCGGATCATTTTTTGCAAACTTTTATACATAAATACATTACATTCAGTGACTAATTGAATAAAAAGTTGTTTTGAAAATTTTCAGTTTATTAGAACAAAAACTACAGACCGTCCCATTTTTGGGACATTGGCCAAATGCGCTATCCAAATTCACAACCTTATTCTCCATGCATAATATTGTAAGAAACAACACAAACAATAAATAAAGAATGTTTTAATATTATTGAATGTCTATTCAGTATAAAATGAAGCAAAACACTTGTTGTGTACACCAACATTGCACCTATCGCAAATTTTTGTTGTTTTTGTCTTGCAATAAGCACATCTCTTCTGTGTTTTACTTGGCACAATGAAATGATTTCCTGGATCTAGTCGTACATCTGTGCTCACCCATCCTCCCGTCAATTTGCTTCCTTGTGGTCCTCTGCGTTTTAGTACTGATCCTGTTTTCTTTGATAGGTAAAACATCACTATTCTCCGCCGGACATCCAGAAGTGAGAGCTTCTCATTAGAGTTAGCAAATTGGTATGCACGCCATGTGTTTACTATGCAGATATCTAACATCTGTGTGAATAATGGCCACCACCATTTCTTTGACCTTATCCTCGTCCTACAAAGTGATATCTGCTTGTCCAGTAGATCTATGCCACCCATATGGGCATTGTATTCTTCAATGAGATGTGGCATTGTAACACATATTTCCTTTTTATTTGCCCATGAGTATCTTTTAGTAGAACTCAGATGAGTAATAGTACTGTAATTTGTCGCTACACACACTGGTTTGTTGTCACTCCATTTCACAACCAGAACTTCGTTCTCTTTGTCGAACATGTAGTCATAGAATCCTCATTCCTTTTCTTTTGCCATTCTTTTTGAGTCAATCAAAGGACATGCATTAGTTTGGATCTCTCTTATTGTTCCTGTAGCTTTCATTTTACTCTTTCCGAGTGTGATCAGTGTGTCTACACTGGCGAATATGCTGCCAAAGAAAAGCTTATAATTCGGATACTCTGATTCTGGAATCAGGCTGGTTAGTTCATTTATTACCCTTGCACCTAAAGGCTCCTGTTTGTTGTCAGTCTTGCCACAGTATGGCGAAAAATTATAAAGAAAGCCATTGGAACTTGTAAGACACCGAATTTTATATCCAAATTTGATAGGCTTCCCCCTCAGGAACATTTTAGCTTAATGTTTGCCATAATAACATACCATCATTTCATCAGTTGAGAGTTCTGAATGAAATACGCCAAATTTACCAAATTCCTTTTTCAGCATTTCAAAGTACAACTTCAGTTTGTACATCTTTTCATTTCTATCTAGTTTGGAATTGTCACTGAGATGAATGAATCTCTTTATTTCCCGAAACCTATTTCTTGACATGGAGTTGAAGACTAAAGGAACATCGACATCAGGAGCCTGTTCCCAATAATATTCTCATGGGGATGCTTATGATAACCCCTCAGAAGTAGTATGCCAATAAATGATTTTAGTTCTCCTTTGGTTAGCAGAAAATTTATTTTGTTATGTTGGCATGCATAGATGTAGCTTTGTTCAGTAATAGTATCAATTAGTTTCTCAGAAAAAAAAAAATCCTCAAACACCTGGGGCCCTGTCTTATTTGCCAGACATTCTGCAACATAACTTTTGTTGCTCTTCCCTTTTGGCTTCTGGAGATACAACTGTAGCATTAGCTTCATCTCGGCTGGTTATGAGCTCTACATCTTGTACAGCACATTTTCGTCAATATCTTCTTCATCTGTTATTACATCTGCATCAGGTGGAATAATCGCCAATTCTATGCCATCATCTTCATCGTCACTCTCTTGATGGTTCTCTAGTTCTGCTGGAATTTCTTAAAGTGTAAGTCAACGTGGCATGTTTTTATTCTGTTGGAATCGTAAAATTCTAATAGAATATGAAAAAATGCAGACATAAAGAACGTAAAATGCAATTCTTCTCTGTATAATATGTGTATACAAGAATAGGGCACATCAACAATAAATGATAGTGTAACATGCCATTGCCCCATTATTGGGACGCATAACATATATCGATATTGCACTTACTTGAAAAAACCTGAAGTATACTTAATCTTACACGGACACCCATATGTTCATAACAAACACGCCCAGACAACTAAATCACAGCTCATTGTCGTCCAGGAACTACCAGCAGACATACAGTGCTGCCAAGTGCGAGAACAAAAAATCGGCAAGTTCATAATTTTCCTGACGTGAAGTACTTAGAAAGAAGTTATTTATTTTACATATACAGGCATTATAGCAGCCAGTTGAACCTACAGGTGCGACAATAAAGGCTAAAAGCTCCATTGCTTATGTAGAAATAAGTAAAATGTATGCGTCCCAAGAAAGGGACAATGGGCAGTAATGGGTTTAACAGTGCTGGGTGTGGCAGCAAGGGAAGTGAAAGTGAAAAGATAATAATAGTAGCAGTGTGTGTAACTGGGGCTGGCTGATTAGCAGAAACATAATGTGGCCCACTATGTCTCAAAAGAGAAGGCTCAGATCTTAGCCAAATAGTAGGCCTGCAGCTGATTTACCCAAACAATTTCAATCTGACTCGCACAAAGACTCATATCAAGTCATTTCAAAAAGAATGAAATAATGCCAGGTATTACCAGAAGTAGACATTAATGGCCATACATTCATTGAAACACTTTCTTTAACATTCCTTGAGGCCCAGCTGAAAGAAAAGTTAAAATGAAACCAGTACTTAGGTAAACTATGACAAAAAGCTCAATTTGGCATATATTCCACTTAGAGGTATAGCAAATTCTGTTGACATCATGGCAAGGGGCTGGTTTATTTTACATATTTGTGCTCTTCTGGGACAGTTCATCTAAAGTAAATGAATCAGTTATGACAGAATGCAAAAGGAGTAATGGAGACCACTCACCAAATAGCAGAACCATTGAGTCGCCTACAGGCACATACAAAAGAGAATGAAAAGTTTGGCAGCTTTCAGAAGCAATCACATTGTGCCGGTTGGACACTCACTGAGTTTCCGGTACCCATGTGCTGCACACCGAGACCATGCTGCTTCTGACGCTGTTCTATTACTCATTCAGAGCCTGGGCACCTACTGCCTCCCCTGAACTTGCTAACTACTCATTCCCGACTTCTCTATAGGTACAGGCACCTCAGGGTTTTACCATATGTAAGGTTTATCACCCCGCCCCCCTCCTCCCCCTGACGATGTCATGTCCCAGGATGTACTGTCTACATTACTCCCCCCCCCCCCCCCCCACACACACACACACACACATACACACCACCACCACCCTCATCTTTCCTAGTTTTGGGCGACTTCAATGCCTATAACCTATTGTGGGTTGGAACAACGGTCACTGGCCATGGTAAAGACATCAAAACTTCACTGTTACCACTCAACCTTTGGCTCTTGAACTCTGGTGCCCCCACACACTTCTGTGTGGCACATGGAACATATTCGGCCATTGATCTCTCCTTTTACAGTCCTGGTCTTCTATCATATGTTGACTGGAGGGTTCGCAATGACCTGTGTGGTAGTGACCTCTTCCCGATTTTCATGTCCCTCCCTCAGCATTGCTCCCGTGCATACCTGCCCAGGCGGATTCTCCATAATAGTGACTGGGATGGGTTCATCTCTGCTGTCATCCATAGCTCCCCATCACAAAGCAATATTGATGCTACTGTTCATCATACAATGGCAGCCTTCTTTTGGCAGCCAACCAAGCCATCCTCTCTTCCGTGGGATCACCCATCAGAGAACGGTACCCTGGTGACCCCAGAGATTGCTGTGGTCATTAGAGATTGTAAGTGGGCTCTCAAACAACATAAGCGGCACCCTTCAGCAAAGCACCTCATTTCTTTAAATGGCTCCGTGCCCGCATCCACTACCTCGTAAGAGCAAGAATCCAGGAAATGTTAAGTTTCCACCATTGGATCACGTACTTCTCCATCACAGATACAGGCAAAGATCAGACGATTCTACAGCTTCCATTCCCATGCAGGTATACCAAGTATTTCCTTAGATGGTGCCATTTATACTGATCCATTTATACTGATTTTTGCTGAGCATTACGCTTGTACATCTGCATCTAAGAACTACTACCCACACCTTTTGGCTCATAAATCAGCAGGTGGAGCGAATGCACTTAGCTTTTACAACCCAGTACCTGGAGGCATATAGTGCCCTATTCAGTGAATGGGAACTCTCCAATGTTTTAGCCTATTGTCGTGTTATGGCCCCAGTGCCAGACTGCATCCACAACCAAATGCTGAAACAGCTCTTAGTGAACTGCCAGATCACATCCTTTCTCTCTTCTATCAGATCTGGAGCAAAGGTGAGTTCATATCTCAGTGGTAAGAAAGTGCTATAGTTCCAGTATTGAAACTGGGTAAGAGCCCTCTCGAGATGGACAGTTATGCTGAATGGTTATTGCTGAGTGCCACCTGCCATATGGAAGGTACAGTCACGGGCTCTCACTCACGACTTTCAGTGTTCAGTCATCAAGGCTTGTGTCATGCACTTCTTTTGCCATTGTATTGCCCACCTACACGCAGAGCTTTACCTAGCTGATCAATTACTTAATGTAGATGAGACACACCGCATGCTGTACACCTTCGTAGCTTTCCCTGAACATACAAACTACGGTGTCCTTTTCCCTGGAAGGGAGCTCCACCTCCACAGCAGTGACCCAGAACTGGGTTGATAATTTCTTCACGCCCCCAGTGTCTGTTTGGAACTGCAGCTTCCTCCGCTGTCACCTCTGTTCAGGGAGACATCGCTTCTGCCCCCATGGAATTTGCCTTGAAGCCTCCTTTGGTCCAAAAGGTTGCGTTGACGCTACGATTTTTCATTGCCTTTTCTTTGCTGTCCTTGAGAAGTGTCCAGGTTCGGAAGTAGTACTCAACAATGGCTCAGTAGTTGATGGACTGCGTACACACATGCATGATGCAGTTAACTCCACTCTCCACCATGTGGCGGCAATGATTTCACTGCTGAATTGATGGCCATTAAATTAGCCCTTAGTCATGTTCGTTCTTGCACTGGCAAGAGTATCGTAATGTGCAGTGACTCCCTTAGCAGACTTCAGGTATAGACCATTGCCACTGTCCTCACCGACTGGTTATGGCTATCCAGAGTCTTGTCTCTGACCTCCATCAAGCTAGGCAGCCAGTCATTTTCGTCTGGACCCCCAGTCGTGTTGTGATTTTGAGAAATGAACGAGATGACTGGTTGGCCAAGCTGGCCAGCAGGATGCTGATTCTGGAAATGGAGGTCCCAGAACTGGATACCTTTGGTCATTTATATGCCATTGATTGCTGGAAATCTGGAACTCAGATTGGTGTGTCCTGATCTCCCCATATAAAATGAGGACAATTGAGGAGACCGAGACCACGCGACAGTTGTCCCCTGTGTGTTTTTTGCAGGGAATCCACCGTCCACTATAGACTCCACATTGACCATACTTGGCTGACCCATGGCCATATTCTCGTATGTGAGGGCCCTCCTCACTGCCAATGCGAATCCCACCTGACAATGACCCACTTAGTCATAGATTCCGTAATTTGGCTGCTTTGAGGTGACAGCTTAATCCTCCTGACACAGTTCCTCTGGTGCTAGCAGATATCGCCAACTCGGCTGAACTGGTGTTACATTTTGACCACAGAGGTGGTTTCTATTTACCCCTGTAAGGTAAGACTTTTTGACCTCATTGTCCACCTGAGGAATTGGTGGGAGACCTCTTTCCAGCTTCCTCCCTTCACCCCCCCCCCCCCCCCCAGCCCCCTTGGTGGCCTTTGCTGGGTGCTCAGCCTGGCCTCTACTCTTTCCACATTTTTCTTCTCTTTATTCTATTTCAGTTGATTTTTAGTGCCCTATCTTGACTGATCTTTTTACTACTTGTCTGCAGTTTTTATTGTGTTAATTACACTTAGGCTTGCCAGAATTTGCCTTGTGCCTCCTTCCTTTGACACCTACTCCTGATTTGCCACTTAATTGATGAAGGGACTGATTACCTTGCAATTTAGTCTCCTTCACTCCAAAACAAAGGTTTTTCCCAAAAGATAGCAAGTTTTCATTCTCTCGCTTGTGTGTGGCTGTCGGTGACTCAATGCTTCTGCTGTTTGGTGAATGGTCTTCTTTACTCCTATATTATAGAAAACTGCTATTACAGTGTTAATGAATTTATGTGCACTGCAGTTCAAAACAACTGCAATACCGTTATTGTATCAAAAGAAAAATTCCACAAAGTCTAATTTAATATGAAACAGCCCTGGAATAATTTTGTAATAAATTATATTTTTGTTAAACAATAGACAGTAAAAACTATGTACCTGTCGGTGCATGAAATGAAAATATATCTTGATCCAAACAATGTAATTTTATGAAAGATAAATAAATAAATAAATAAATAAAGTATTAATTTTGTAGAAGTAAGCAGTAAGAATATTAAGCAAAATACATAACTACACATCTTGCAGAGTCCTCTTCAAGGATCTTGTGATTTATTTACTTGATTTGTTTACTTACCCATCTGTTGAATAAATGCTGTTAGGTGATGTCGAAATGTACATGCTAACTTCATGTGAACTCGCTACAAAAATGGAACACATACAAAATTGACACACAGAATAATCCATATAAAGTGATACAATACACACGCATGCTTTTAACGTGAACAACAAAAATAATGAATTATTGACCGTATAATGTAAATGGATAGATAAAAAAAAATCTACTCAACAAGCGGCAGCGGGAGAAAACACACACACACACACACACACACACACACACACACACACACACACACACACACATGTTTTACTTTTACAAGTTTTCAGAGCCAGTGGCTCCTCCTCTTGGGAGAAGGATTGAATTTGAAGGGGGAATGTGAAGGAAAAGGACTGGAGAGGTTTAGGAAAAAGGATAGAATTCAGAAAAGTCACCCAGAACACTGGGTCACAGGAGACTTGCCAGACGGGATGAGAAGGAAAGACTGATTGTTGGGGACTGCACCAGATGAGATTTGAAAACCTGATACTTTTAAGGTGGAAGACCGGGTAATATGCATTACCAAATCATTGTGTATGAGTTAATAAGCATGAAAATCTAAGTGCATTGTATGTAACAGATGTGGGAGGGGGGAGGTGAAAAATAGACAAGTCAGAAAATGGTAGATGTAGAAAACTAAAATGAAGAGAGGAATAGTTACTGCGAAGAAATGATGAGATGGATGGAATTAATGTAAATTAAGGCCAGGTGGGTGGCGAGAATCGAGGACATGTTGTAGCACTAGTTCCCATCTGTGGAGTTCTGAGAAGCTGGTGTCTGGGGAAAGCATCCAGATGGCATGTGTGGTGAAACAAGCATTGAGGCTATGATTGTCACTTTGTAGAGCATACTTTGCAACAGGATATTGTGTTACCAGTATATGCCCTCTGCCTATGCCCATTCAACCTGACTGGGCGGTAGTCATGCTGATGTAAAAGGCCAAACAGTGTTTACATAACAGCTGTTATAGGGCTGGAATAGCTGGTGGTAGGAGGATGCATAGGGCAAGTCTTGCACCAAAGATGGTCACAGGGGTAAGCACCATAGGGTGGGGAGATGGTTGCAGAAGGAGCATAGGGTCGGACAAGGATATTGCAGAGATTTGGAGGGCGATGAAAAGGTATTCTAGGTGTGGTGGGCAAAACCTCAGACAGAATGGATCTGATTTCAGGCCACTATTTTAAGAATCATGGCCTTGTTGAAGTAGCTGATTAATACATTCAAGATCAGGATAATACTGAGTGACAAGTGGTGTGCCCCAAAGTTGTCTTTTCGAAGGGATCAGTAGTACCAGGATTGGATGTGATGGCCCAGGAAATCTGCTTTTGAACTGAGCTGATGGGATAATTATGTCCAGTGAAGGCTGAGGTGAGAGTGGTGGTGTATTGCTGTAAAGTGTCTGCATCTGAACAAATACATTTGCCTCACATGCCAATGCTGTATGGGAGGGAATGTTTGACAACGACATTTATTCCGAAATGGGGAAAGTGATAAGCACTTCGGCTACAGGACTGCCTGTGATCTTACGGCAGGTACTCTGGATCCGTCATTGAGTCGAGAAGCATACTGTGCCTGAGACACACATAAGTAACCTCTGTATCTTCAAAATGTTCCTTGTACAGCGTAAAAGAATAATTGAAAGTGAGGAGAGTAGTAATGACAAAGTAGTGTGTTTTAGACGGAAAGTGATAAATAGAATTTCATGAAGTTCAGACCCCAAAACGAAGAAATCATATGCAAGTGAAGGCTTTGATGACATCTTAGAAAAACTTACTGATCTCTGTGGACAGTTCATTGGACATTATCCAGTGCAACAAATTTGCTAACAGGCAATAGTCATTTCTGTTCTCTAGAAAAGGTGGGTTTCTGAAGGATTGGCCATCTGCTATTACTGCAGGCGAATTGCTTTTCCTATTAGACAACAAAGTGATTAGCCTTCTAGTCACAAACACTAATAGATAGCAAAAGCTGTACCAACATGAAATGACTGAGTATGCTCTACTGAACAGATGGAAACCCATCATGCCCAAGGAGATTACAAACTTTGTTGATCTGATGATTTGGATGGGTTAGTACAGAAAACACTTGTTGGATGTTGGTCAGTGGGACCCTCATTACAACTTTCCATTTCTGTGCAACACAATGTCCCATAATCATTTTGAACTACTGTTAGCAAACTTGCATTTTGCAAATAACTAAACAATAGATAAATGTAGCAGACCTGGAAAAGTTTTCTCACTCCTAAACATACTGACAGACATTTATGAAAAAACCTTTTCATCAGGCGAAGATATTGTAGTTGATGAGACAATGGTTCCTTGGAGGGACAACTAAGGTTCGGGCAATACATACTAACAAAATTGCGTAAGTATGGCATAAAACTTTCCAAACTGTGCTCCGTTGAAGGGTATACATGGTCTGTAAAAGTATATTCTGGACAAGACACCAGGGGAAGAAAGCAAGTTAGCGTAGCTGAAAACATACACATTGAACTTGCAGCTAAATTTCTAAATCAAGAACGAACTTTGTTTGTAGACAACTTTTACGTGAGCTATGAATTAGCAGTCAAACATCTAAAATTCAAAATGCATATTGTTGGAACTGTATGGTAAAAAAATTATGCCACATTTTGTAATGTTGTACCCACTGAAGACAGGTGAAATGATAGCACATGAAGATGACAAGGGTATTATAGTGCTAAAACAGAGGGATGTTCACGATGTTGCGATGTTATCAACAGAAGATGCACGTATTATAATCTCAAGCTCAGATTCTCCGCGCTGCGGTCATCCCATGAAACAGAAACTTTTGTCGATACTGGCATATAATAATAGAAAAGCTGGCACTGACAGAAGCAATTGAATGGTGCCATGTGCCACAACAATATGGAAGGTTCTAACATGGTATTGGAAATCAGCACTACATTTGCTTTTAGGAACAGGTATAGTAAATGCTGATATTGTGTACAGAGGGTCACAAAAACAAAGATAGAAATAAGAAAATTTTGGGAATGTCTTTTTACTCAATGGTTGTCTATGAAAAATGCTATATAACAAGAATGTGTGCTCTATGTTTCCAGAAGGAGAGGCAAACTGCCTAATGCCAAGAAGCAAAGGGGGAAAAAAAACTGCAACCTATTGTTCCAGTTGTCCAAACTCACTATATGACATAGTATATCATACCATGTTACCCTAAATATAAATGAATAAAACATGTAGTATTATGTGTTTGTTGTTTGTATGTTTATGTTGTACGTCCTACAGTAATGTTTCACTGCTTTTTCCATTAAATTCCTTTGAAAATTCCTGCTGCAAATCCTATTAATGTGAGCAAGAAGGCTGTCACCCATCTGTGGGTGATGAGGCCCCCACAAAAGCACACCAATCTCCCAGATATGGATGACTTGGTGATGAACATGTTAATACAAACAACCCAGTAAAATGTTAAGGATCAATAAAATGATTTACAGAATAAAAACATTCCTCAAATATAGTTTCATTAAGTTCTTTTTTAAATTTATTTTTATGTTCTGACTTTCTGATTTCAGCTGGCAGTGTACTGTAGACCTTAATACTTACATGCCTTTGTGTGCAAATTATTTTTGCGCATGTTATATGGAAGACTGTGCTGTTCAGGTGCTGTAGCTGTATCTTGCACCCACTGCCAAGTACATTTAGTCCTTGATGCTATTTGTTGATAATAAGTCAGTTTCAGATGAGCTGTGATTTCCTCAAAACACTTAAATAAGCCCAAAAAATATGAGATGGTCGCAAATAAAAAAAGTGCTCCAGGCAATGTAGAATTTGTTCCCTTTATTCCAGCTCACAAAAAGTTTGTCCTCGGACTGTCAGTTTCGGTCAGTGGCGACATCTTCAGATTTGCAGAAAAAGGGGAAACCAGATACCAGTAATCAACTGACTACGTTTTGTAAATAGGACATTATGACGTAATGAAAAGTATTACTTTCACACAGGTAGAATACATGGACCAAAAATGTGATGAAGCATACCTATTTAAAGCATATCCTGATATAATAAAGCCAGAGTGGCTTCGTCAAGGAATAGAAGCAAAAGCAGCTAGGCATCATCAAACATAACTAAAACTATGGCACAGACTAGGTCACAGTCGCGGTAGAGTCATCATGTGTATGGTGCTATTGTTTGTGGCGGCATCACAGATTCACACAGCTATGATGAATGAGTGAAATTATCAGTGGCTAGCTGTAAAAGGATGGTTGTGTCTCATGCAAGTGTTAATAAATGTTGTCTGTTATTAACTAAACATCTATCTGTGGAAGATTACTATCATACTAAGTATCCCATAGTGGTGATCCCATAAAAAAGAAGAGAGACAAAGCATACAAGATATTGCAAATGTATATTTTCGACACAAGTACTGGAAACAGAAATCAAGATGGAACAGAACTTACTTTTTAATTCAGGATCACCTCCTACAATTATTAATTTATTGCAAAATGTAACAACAGATAAAAACTCGCAAGATATGGGTATGTACACTCGACACAGAAATGTTAAGCTTCCTGCATTCTGGCCGATGTGACTGTGGCTCTGGTTCATGCAGGCTGAATTTATATTTCAGCAGCACAAGGTGTCAAATAACACAGATAAATTTAAGTTAGTGGTTTCACATCTGCACTTAGAAGTGGTAGCAGAAATAGAAGAAACATTGCCACGGTGAAGTTATGCTGTGCCAAAAGAATCTCTCAAACAGTGTTGCACATTGTCACCAGAGTTGCGATTACAAAAAATTTTCACAGCTGACAATATTGGCAACAAGTGTGCATCATAATTCCTCAAGCATTTAATTTCATTAGCTGACCCCGAAATTCTGCCTGAATGGGCTTTACATGTACTATCTCTTCACAAGCTGCCAGTCAATGTCCACACCACCATTGTAGCACAGACTATTTTACTATTGCAAGTCTTAGTGGAAAAGGCATATGCTGTCACAAACACTGCAAAAATCAACAACAGCCAAGACAGTGGCTCTGAAATGCGCATAGTTATGGAACCTGATGACACTGACACTGGAACATGCAGGAATACTTCCCAACAGCAGTATGTACCTCTTGAACTCGCCACAGAACAGCTGGTGGCACAAGTGGCAAAACTCAGTGTGCAAGTAGTGAAACGATGCTATCCAATATGACTCGACAGAGCAATGGTGCTGGTATGACAGGTAGAAGTTGGAAGTCAGGTGCAATTCCAGTTAGAATTGCACTTTTAGCCCTACCTGTGATTGCAGATGTGCTTGGTCCTATAATCAGTGCAAAATTTTTACATAACTTTCAACTCATACTCATCCTTTGTGCATGTATCCACAGTAAAGATCTTGCCTGCCATGTGTTCTGCATTGAGTCAAGTTCAGTTTGATGTACCCATGACCTCCTGCACACAGGTGTCCAGTCATTCTGTAATGTCATCCATGCCAGGGTATTATGATTCAGTTTTGCACCTGCAGCTATGTGGAGCACACACATGGGCATCACAGAAGAAGGATTGTATGGGCCATAAAGATTCGTGTGCCACTGGCAGTACCACAGCACTGTCAGAGGAAGAGCTTTTTGTAACATGCTTCGGGACTTTCCATCACCTACCAAACCCATCAGAGTTGCAGGAAATGCGCACACACTGTTCAGCGTTATACTTGAAGTGACATAGTAGCAGTAGCCCTTATCTGCAACAGCCATCTTCATGAGAACTGGCAGACAAGTCTATTACAAGCTGTCCTCCATATAAGGGGGCAAATGGTTTCAAAAAAAGTGGGGTTGATGTGGCTTCATCATGGGTTTACTTCATCACATTTAATGAGTGGAGTTAACACTGACTATAAAAAGAATCATTGCTTGAGTTGGCATTGTTGTGACTTGGCAAGACAGCCAAGTCACTATGAGGTGAAGCCTAAAGGCACGCGCTTAAGCTCATGCAGGCTGGCGCGAGGTCTGGAACAGTTAAGGGAATTAATAGTAGCGAATAAAGTACGTAGTTGATGTAATACTTAACTTTAATCCATAATTGGAGAACATCGCTCTTGTTGATACATCAATAATAATCTCAATATAAACTGGTAATGGCGCCTTGCTAGGTCGTAGCAAATGACGTAGCTGAAGGCTATGCCAACTATCGTCTCAGCAAATGAGAGCGTATTTGTCAGTGTAGCATCGCTAGCAAAGTCAGCTGTACAACTGGGGCGAGTGCTAGGACGTCTCTCTAGACCTGCTGTGTGGCGGCGCTCGGTCTGCAATCACTGACAGTGGCGACACGCGGGTCCGACGTATACTAGCGGACCGCGGCCGATTTAAAGGCTACCACCTAGCAAGTGTGGTGTCTGGCGGTGACACCACAGGCATGGTTTCATTTTTTTGTATTCTCTTTACAGTTGTGTCTCGTGCAAGTGTTAATGTATGTTATCGGTTGTTAACCAAGCAGCTATTTATGGGGAAGTTCAATTCTTCAATTCTTGTACAACAATAGAAAACCAACTATCTATGGTGATATAAAGAGGTATCTAGTTTAGATAGGCACTGAGAGTTTGTCACAACACACACACCAATAGGTTCAAATAGAGACTGGAGGTGGGGATGGGAGGGGGGGGGGAGGTTGTAATTGGATTCACTTTAATTTTCCTTGGTCCTGACTGGTCTTTGTGGCACACTGGTGTAGACACTGGGCTCACAGCTCATGTTTATATCTTCCTGTCCATATTTAGGTCTTCTGTGGTTTCCAAAATTGCTTAATACAAGTACGGGGTTGGTGCCTGTGAAAATCACACAGCCGATTTACTTCCCATCATTGCCCATTGGCGTTTTGAGTTTATGTTGCATCTCTAATGGTGTCATAATCAGTGGAATATTAAATTCTAATTTTCCCTCTTCCCCTCCCTGGCCCTGCTTCATGTTCATTCATATGCATTCAAGAAGGGATAATGTTTCATATGATACAAGTCTTTTTTCTCCTAACACAAACACAGGGGAATGGTTTAGCATTCTGCTGGAGATCGGAGCTTGATCTAGAGAAACTAACAAATGGGCTTGATGGGCAATAAGCTGGAGTTGTTCAAATTAACTGGCTCGGCTCCATGTGAGACACTGTCCTCTAACCTATGGCTTTCTATTCCATTGAGAGGGCCCATTGGTTTGATAATGTTCTACTCCTTTGTTGGAGTTGATTTCAGTGGTATTTATAATTATTTTTATCATAATAGTAACGAGGAAAGCACACATACCATCCAGCAGATGATTCATGTATTCTTTCTTCATTTTTCAAGCTGTGCCCTAGTGACTGCCACATCCTTTTTCTATTTAAAATGTGTATCACAAAGTTTGGCAGTATATTCATCAAAGTGTTGCAGCTTTCTCTTAACCCTCTAAATTTTCATCAAGTGGATTCTCTGTAAATGTAGTAAAGTTAGCACTTTGCTTGGATATATTTAGTCTTGTTATTGTTCAACTGCTCATTTTACATTATTTCATAAATTTTCTTCATGAAGTGTTAGCTCAACAATTAACCCTCACTTGTAATATAAGCCATGAAGTAGACCCAACAGCTCCTAAGAATTTGCATCAAATTAAATTATATTTGAAGGTAGGTATGAAATACATGATCTTACAGTGCTAAGAAATTGAGATATTCTAACTGCATGATGTAGCTCTAATCACTGACATCAAATGTTAAAACTTACAGGTTAAGGAAGAGACTTGTGTGCCATTAGTCTTCCACCTGACTTAATGTGGTGTATAAATATATCTTGCACTCGGACTGTTTACCTCTATGCATCTATTACAGTGAACACTCATAATAATGTACAACATTCAAAGAACGATAAATTTAGAAGCAGGAAAAGAAAGAATTTAAGTATAAATTGTTCGTTTATCTTGTGTCAAATCAACTTTTTCTTCCTCTCGAAAATGTACTGCAATAAAATGTTTTATCGAGAGAGAGAATGTATGCATGTATACATGTACGTATGTAGAGTGCTGAAGTTACTGAAGATGATATGTGGAAAAGAGCATCCTTTATCAATTTTATATAATTAGTTGTTATTGCACACCAGATATACTGAAAAAGAATTATGACACCATGTATGGTAACTGGTGCTATATTTTGTAGAATGGCACTCCTCCACTGTCATGGGATCAGCGTCACAATATTGCTGAAGGGACAGCAAGAGGTCTTCAGTTCTTGCACAACAACAAAAAACCATTTATCCATGGTGATATAAAGAGGTACGTACTCATCTTTTGATAATAAGAAATTAAATTCCAAACAATTAATGTGAACATGTCATTATTACATTACTTATAGAAATCTCAGAGTTGAATATCCTAAACAATTTTTTACAGAATAACATTTAACTCTGCTGTGGCTTCTGCCTACGGCCGTAAGTTTCTGATTTACTAACTAAATTACTCAGTAATCTGTAGTAGTAGAGTAGCAGTTGCGTGTTATCATTGAATAAACGTTTTTTTATGAGACAGAATGTTCGAATAACCTTTTATTTTAAGCCTTGGAGAGGTAAGGAAACCACCCCTTATTCAGTCCCTTGAAATGTAGTTTTCATTGATACTTACTGTTGTACTTTTAGTTCATCTTGAGTTTGAGTTTATTAATGCCTGATAATCTCTTAAGGCCTTCCTACTGCCAGTTGCTGGTAGCAAGGATCATGTTTGATGATAGTTACAAATTTTTGCATGCTTAATTAATACTTGTATATCATTTGTGCTTTGCAGTTTGTTTATTATGCCCTTTCGGTATACTGTACTGCCAGAATACTGTGACACCCCTGTCATTTGGAAATGAGCTTATCAATCCCTTGTAGAGGGTACTGTAAATTACATTTAATGAAAGGCATGTAACATTTCATGTATCCAAGTATTGGGAAAAGAAGTTGATTTGTACTGCATTGACAAAGGAGGAACTGTAATCACCATGCAGTTGAGAAGTAGTATTGTGGAAGTGGCAAAGCTTTTCAGGTCTTTGCTTGTAGTCCTCATTGCCATAAACTGAAGGTGGACAAATTGTGATCAGAACAGCAGTAACCAGCAAGATGTGGAGGACTTTGCTTCTTTTAAGAATGGGGATGCAAGAAATTTACCTGCTCTTTAATGGAGTTAGCAGAAACATGTGTTGCTGTTGGTAACAGAATACAATGTTAAAAGTAAAACACAAGTGTTCAGCAGGTGTGTAGTGTGTTTGCTCTTATTAAAGCAACAATAGTAGTTTAGATTGCACTGGCCATTGGAAGATAATGATTGGACTTTTGACCAATGGAAACAAGTTGATTAATCAGGAAAATGATGCTTTGTGTATGCACAGCCATGGTCTGAAAAACAAAATGCAAAATAGTTTCTGCCCAGCATTTGCACAATCTAATTGTGTATGATCTGCAGTGTAAGTATTTCATTATTATAAACATTCACATATACCTCCCTGGTACTGGGGTGGATGCAGAAGACATCGAGATAGCCAAAAAATACATAAATATTATTGGTCAAACAATGGAAAATCCAGGATGGAATGTAACAATACAAGAGAAGGAAAGTTGCTACTCACCATATAGCGGAGGTGCTGAGTCACGATAGGCACAATAAAAAGATTCACACAATCATATCTTTTGGCTATTAAAGCCTTTGTCAGCAGTAGACACACATACAAACGCGTGCGTGCGCACACGCACACGCACACATGCACACGCACACGCACACACACACACACACACACACACACACACACACACACACACACACACACACACACACACACGTCTGCAGTCTGAGAGAGCTGAAACTACACTGAGAGCAGCAGCACCAGTGCATGATGGGAGCGGCGACTGGGTGGGGGTAAGGAGAAGTCTGGGGCAGGGCGGGGAGGGGAGGGATAATATGGTGGGAGTGGCGGACAGTGGAGTGTTGCAGTTTAGATGGAGGGTAGGTGAGGTGGTGTGGAGGGGGGAGGGGGTAAGTAGCGGAAAGGAGAAAAATAAAAATAAAACAAATTAAAAGACTGGGTGTGGTGGTGAAATGACGGTTGTGTAGTGCTGGAATTAAGCCTATACCTTCAAACTGATCACGCTCCCTCTGTCAGTTCCCGTATTTTTGCATGTTATCTCTCGCACTTTTCCAGTACCACACGATCTTACGTATCTAACTACAAACTAACTACGAACACCCCCCCCCCTCCCCCGACACACACACACACACACACACACACACACACACACACACACACACACACACACACACACACTTTCTCCGTTCTATCCCTGTTCGTATCAATTAAATCCACCTCATCCAGTCACATCTGCCATCCCCCTTCTCTACGCTTACCCGCCCTCAAACCTGCTACCCACAGTAATATACATATATTTATTAATGATTAGTTATTCTCTACTTTGACCTTTGTAACTTCTTGCCAATTTTAGTGAGTTTTCGCCTTCCACTATTGTCGTCTTCCTCAGACTTCATCTCTTTTTTTCCCCCTGTGCATCCATTTCGCCCTTTTAGTACTTTTCACACATATTTGGGTGTAGGAACAGATGATTTTCTGACTGAATCTGCTCTCTGTTTTATCTCCCTAGAGGAGTATTATATATATTTTTTAATATTCTGTATTGTATTTGGCCTGGTATCTAAGTTACTAGATGGACGATTTTAATGGACTGTCAGGGTGGCTAGACCTTCATTGTTTTCCCCTGATATTTATCCAGCATTCCATCATGTTCTGTGAGTCTCATCATGGACAAAATGTGTCAGAAATGTGAAATGAATGTAGGCAGGTACATATTAAGAAAGGAAGATGCTCTCAGAAGATAACCTTGTACACATCATTAAAAATTTCTATCACTAAACCCCTGTGCACTACTTATGTTTAAAGAGACCAAAATAAGCACAATAAAATTAGCAGAAGACTTGCTGCTTAATGAAGAAAAGGTAACATTTAACTCCCAAGATCTTCCCCCCCCCCCCCCCCCCCCCCTCTCTCTCTCTCTCTCTCTCTCTCTCTCTCTCTCTCACACACACACACACACACACACACACACACACACACACACACACGTTTAGCTCTCCTCTTTAGCTGTATGCTATGTTTCTGGTTTCTGATTGCTCATACTTTGTAGCATTTTGTAATTTGAGTCTTCGCTGTTAATATATTAGTTAATTTTGAAGTATTTACTGGAAAGGTTTTTTTTATTTTTAAAAGGTTTGTACTAAAACACTTGTCCTTTTCTTTGCTGCTTGTGAACCCTGACATTTCTTTTTTCCTTATCTTCTTTTGAGAATGAATTAAGAACACACAACCAAAACCTAAACCTTCATCTTTATACTCTAACTTCTTTTCTTTCTAATGTCTGCATGCAGCTCAATAATGTTGATCAGTTAATCAGATAAATAAAGTTATTTGGATATACAGAGAGTAATACAGAAAAAGTGATAAGTTTTAAGTATCAGAAGTACCATCATTTTTAAATGTAAAGGAAAGACTTGGAAGACAATAGACTTTAGTATTAAATGTAAAATAATCCTGGAGCTCAGTTCAGGAGAGACACAGCAGAACAGGGCTAGTTATTGCTGGTCTTATCTTGTTTTTCTAGTGACTGAGAGTACTGGATGACTTTCGTATATTATCCCTGAGTAGTCCCATTTCATCCAACTCTAAACTTTCTTTTGTGAGGTGAAGAAACCTTTGCTTCTGAATTCCAACATTTTTACAACCTATAATTCATGTCTATTTTTGTAACTACCTAATATGTTGCGATAAATATGTAATATTTGGAGGTATTGTGAAATTAATTCAAAAAGTTAATTGAATTATTTTTTAACTTTCTGTGCAACAGAGTACGATTCAAAATCTACACACAGAAAAGTGTGTTGTGTTTTTATAACTATCTGTTATGTGTTCAGTGCCAACATACTACTGGATACCAACTTTGAACCGAGGATTGGTGATTTTGGGCTTGCACGTGATGGTCCACAGGGTCATTACACTCACATGAAAGTGAGCCGAGTCCATGGTACCCGCCCCTATCTGCCTGATGAATTCCTGCGTTCAAAACAAATTTCCACAAAGGTTGATACATACAGTTTTGGAATTGTAAGTATTCAGCCACATTGTTTTAATTTAACGTCTTACATTTTGTTGAATAGTATACTTTCTCTGTGAACTTATTTTACTCCTCCTTCTCCCCCTCCCCCCTCCCCCCTCCCCCTCTGCCTCCACCCCCCCTCCCTTCCCCCCATTTTTGGGTAATGTAGCAGACATTTGGAAGCATCAGCTGATGACACTGTGTCCGTTGTATTTGTAGTATCAGTCATGTGAGGGTGTTATTTATCTAAACATATAACTTATTTTCCAATAAAATGATAATGTCATTCACAGTGTTTACAAGGTAAACCCAAATGCCAAATGAAAGAAGGAAGGAAGAAAGGTTAGGATTTAATGTCCCATCAAGGATTAGACCATTAGAGACGGAGCACAAGCTTTGATTGGTGAAGAAATTAACCTTTGATGTGGGTTTCAAGTAAAGTATTCAGTCAGTGAGAATTGACTATTGTAGCACATAAATAATATTTTCAAGGTTACATAAAACCTCTTTTCATGCCATAGTTACGGAACTGACTTTTTTGTGTGTATGAATTTGGAAAAAAAATTGTCAGTAACATTATTTCTTAAGTAATATGCTCCTGAACACTTAGCTTCAGTGTAATGGTACTGTAATGGTGACTGCTGGAAAGGAACTGCAATAGAAACCACATTTCATAATTAATATGCTCGTGAACACTCAACTTTAGTTTAACAGTACATTAATGATGGTTGCCGGAAAGGAACTGCAATAGAAATCTTTGCAGTGGTGTTTGGAAGTGGCAGTCTAACGTTTTTGACGATGTGTGAGTGTTGAAGTAGGTGTTCAAATGTATTTTTGTATGTATGCAGATGTGTGTTTGTGTAGTCTGATTCTTTGGCCTTCTTATCTAAAGATAAGATGTAGGTTATTAGAAACCACAGAAACAGGGAAGGACTTCAACATTAGAAGTTTGTGAATATGGAAAGAGGCAGAAAACAGATAGCCTCAAATGAGAAGTAAGAAAGGAAAAAAAAAATAGATATGGTTGGTAAGATCGAAGAAGAGAAAGAAGATAGCCCGAAAGACAGGAAACCCTTCCCACCCCCCTTCCCCAGGATCCCTACCCCTCAGGCACTTGAGTGAGATGCCACAGGAGCTTTGGTGTTAAATCGTCGGATGTTGGTTTCCGCGTCTGCATCCCCGCGGTGTGTGTGAGAGCTCTACACTCCCCGCACCGGATCTTCTTAATCAAAGTGTTCTAGGCATGTTACATCTTAGAGAAACACACTGGAATCTTCTTCTCTGTTTCTCAATTCAAAATTTTGCTACTTTAAGTACTTGAGCATGTTCTGTTGTCTCGGCGTAAATTCTTTGTCGTATTTGGTTTAGTTGCTATGGCAACATACAACAGCTTCTTTCCTCATTTTTTGGTCTTACAATTTCTGTTTTTTCAGTCCTGTCACGGTTGCGACGTTCTAACATTTTTGACGATGTGTGAGTGTGTTGCAGTGTGCAAACTTCCCACCTCACTTAACGAGATGACTTACTTGTTATCTGCAGCCAATCTTCTTCGCTGCCTTCTGGAATCTCTTTAAACTTCTTCTCCAAACAGTGATGCTAGATACTGGAATTTTGATAATTCTCCCTCTACTTGTGAAATAAGTAGATACTCGAAGGTTACTTCTCATCAACCAACGCCATATTAAAATTTCATACAGAACATAATTCTCACTTCTCACATAAACATCAGACTTCTTGTAAGTCACTGGTATCTTCTCACATCAGAAACAAAGTTAATCACATTTTCAAATGAGTTGGCTTAATAACCATGACTGTATCACAGGATTCATAAAATACGTCTTGCCTCTAGCAAGGCTGGAATAAGAGTCTTTTTTGAGAGTTCTTTCTCCTCTGTTCTTTTTTCACTAACAATAGCCACTACCACTATTATCACAGAGTTACATAAGTACTCCATGGTCCTCTCATACACACTTTCACTAAAACCTCCATGGATTGCCCAACAGGTACTTGTTGGTGCTGTTCGACCGCCACATCTACATTCTTCCTGCGACTGAATTTAAACCTGCACACACAGTCATGTGAGGTGCAGTAGGTAGGATTCTATCATCCCACACTCACTACTAAAATATCGTGTGTTTGAGATGGTAGAAGGCCAAGTGGTTCTAGAATTTACACCAAAATTCTCGATTCACTAAAACAGTTTTCAAAAAATTTCCATACATTCTTTGCAGACAGTTTGCTGTAGGAGATATTTTTGACAAGCTTTTGTATAATTAGGCTTAAATAACAGCTGCTATAGTGAAATACATTTTGTCTAATGAAGTAAAGATCACAAACAAATAAATGTGCATGTTCTCTGTAAGATGATGATTTGTTCTGCTCTGCAGGTTCTCTTTGAGCTGGCTACTGGTCAAAGAGCATACGATGAGTCGAGGCAGAAAAAATTTTTGGTAAGTGTATGTAATTTTATTAATTCTGGGAATTGTAACTTAGTGAAGAATCAGTAGAAGGGTCTGTCCATTACATAATTATCTGAATCAATACCAACAACAACATCAACTAAGTCATTATCGTTATCATCATCATCATCATCATCATCATCATTATAATCCTAATAATAATATCTGTTAGCTAAACATATATGCAATTTTGATTATTTTTGTGATGAATGATAACATTTTACCAATTTTTTTTTCCTTGAAAATGTGGATACCAATTTCTGCTCCTGAGAAGACTATTGTGGCAAAACTAGATCGCAATTGAAAGATTTCCTGGTGGTTTCATTTCTTCCATTCCTTCCTAGTTTTCTCTTTTTTTCTTTATGCTGAAATAAGTTGTTTCTTATTCTACAAACTGCATAAACCTGCCATGAATTCTCCCCCATTTTCCTTTCATTACTAAATGTATACAAGAACTGCATTTAGAGTACTCTGACTTTTGAAACATTCAGATTGCTTAAGTACTCCTTTTTTATGTGTTCCAGTTTGTCTATAAATAATTCAGTGCAACTATTTAGATGCACAGGACATAAAAAAAGGATAAAAACCATTAATTCCTTTAAGTTTTGGTTGGATGTTTCAGGATAGCTATATTTAGAAAGCAATGTACTTGTTATTGTTCATTTGATTTTTAACAAAAAAATTAACATCATGAGCAACATGTTATTGTATAATCAATAACCATATAGTTGAGATGCAAGTAGTGAGTGGACATATAAATTAGAACTAGAGTAATGACTAATAAAAACCAACTCAGCTGTGATATTCCACATTTATTGTGTTACGACACATCTTCAGGTTGCTGAATTATGCCTAAGTCATAAACTCGGCAATCGGAAGATGTTCAGCGACCGAAACTGATTGTAACTCAATAAATGTGTAATAATACAGCTCTCGTGTTTTTATTAATCATTAATGTTGTCAGCTGTGGTGCTCAAGATTGACTAGAATAATGTTTACAATACTGTGAAGAGGATAGGTTGCTACTCCTCATAAAGATGATACACTGAGTTGCAGAGAGGCACAGCAAAAAGATGGTTACACATTGAACGTGCAGCCAAAGCTTTCTTCACAGAGGAAGCACACGCACACATTTACACAAGCCACAAGCAGGCACATCTCCCACACATATGATCACTATCTCCAGCTGCTTCAGCCAGAATGTTACTGCATTGAATGGAAGTAGCATTCTGGAGTGGGTCATTGGAGATTGGAGGAGGTGGGCGGGGTGGGGGGGGGGGTGGGGGGGGGGTGGGGGGGGGGGTGGCAGTGTACAGGTGGTGGGAAAGAAATGAGTGCTGCCTGGGGTAGAGTGTACTGGGACTAGATGGTGGCAAGACAAGGGTCACAGATGCAGCATTAGGAGGCTATGGGGGAGGGAAGGGGGTTGGGAAAGCGGTAGCGGAAAAGGAGAGGAGGAGAGAAGGGAAAAGATCAGTGGTTGCATTTGCAGAAAGCAGCACACAATAAGGGTGAGGGGAAGTGAATTGGGATAGGACAGAGAGGGTGGAAACAGTCGGGCGGTGGGAATGGGGACAGTAGGTTACCATAGGTTGAGCCGTGATAATTTCAAGAATGGAAAATGTATTGTAAGTGTAACTCCCATCTGTGTGGTTCAGGAAAGCTGGTGGTGGAGGAGAGGATCCAGATTGCGTGGATTGTGAAGTAGCCATGTTATGTTCAGCTGCATGTTGTGGCACAGGGTGGTCCACTTTCTTCTTGGCCACAATTTGGTGGTGGCCATCCATCCTGGTGGACAGGTGGTTGGTATACCAATATAAAAACCTGTGCAGTATTTGCAGCAGAACAGGTATATGACATGGCTGCTACCACAAGTGCCCCTGCCTCTGATAGGCTTGGATAAGCCCATTACAGGACTGGAACAGGAAGTGCTGGGTGGGTGGATTGAGCAGGTATTGCACCTGGATCTCCCACAGGGGTATGATCCCTGTGGCAAGGAGTTTGGATTTGGAGTGGCATAGTGATGGACAAGGATGTTGTGGGAAGGAGTTTCAGGTCATGAAGATAGATAATCAAAGCCCTGATGAAGGACGTTGGAGTCTGTTGCCCTTCTGGGGTGGGATCACTCTGGCAGAGTTTATAAGTGGAAGAGTCAGACATTTGGCAGAGGACTTCCACCTGGCAGTCACTGTGATTCGTATCAACAGTGGTGGAACTGTTGTCTGCAGGTAGGGTCATTAGTTTGGGATATGTTTTGTTGAGGCTGTGTGTGGCTGTCCTTTCTTATGTTGAAAGGTTGATGTTCTTAGGAAGGGACCTTGGGAAGGACAGTCGGAAGAAAGGAATTCATTGAAGGTGACCAAGTGTTGGTTGGGTGGGTGAGGATCACAGGCGGATGGTAGTATGAACTGAGAGAGGCAAGGTTCATTGTTGGGAATAGGTTGGCTTTGGTTGGAGGGATTGGTGGCTAAGATCCCATTGCAGAGATCGGAAAAAGGAGATCAGATCTTCGATGAGTCCAACATGATTAGTTGTGGGTGTAAGGTTGAACATGAGGTCTTAGGATAGGAGTGAAACATTTGTGGGGCTAATAATTTTGGTGAATAAGTTGTCTGTACTACATAGTGAGTTTTTATCTTTATTCAGAAGTTTCTATAACTGTTGTTGGTATCAGTTTAAAGGAGAATAGTCCACACTACAATGCTTTCCAATTTTATTATGTTCGACAGTTTAGCTTACATAGCCATTTGTACATTATATATTGCTGGTGCTGTTTTTTTTCCTGATTATTAAAATAATCAGATACATTCTTTTGATGTTCACTATTGGCATCATTTAAGGGTCCTGCAAATAATCATTTCTGGCTGTACTTATTGGATATCATCTCATATTTGCCTTCTAACCACACAAAGATGAAGATGGAAGAAGAAAAGTAAGCCTTTTAAACATATAACTACTGCATTAAAACAAATGTAAATGAACCTTAGCCAAATTGTGCTCTATCACAAGCATAACATTGGAAGAGTGACTAAAACGGTTTTCTTAAGTTTTACTGCATTTGTTGTGAGACACAACAGCACATTTTTACTGTACTCAACTTCAATATTTTATTATTTATCACAGAACACATGAATTTGTATGTATAATTTGAAAACTGTGTGAAGCAAAATATTGTTTATTGCTGTTAAACAACACATCATTGGAGAAATCTTGTTAATTTTGTCATTTACGTTTACTATATCTAACAGTTATGGAAAATCCTGGATGGAGCAGTACGTAAAATAAGACAAAGGCAACGGCAATCACTCAGATATAGTGGATTGATTCATAGATCACAGAAATGCTATGAATATGAATGCTGTTTCCTGTGAAGTGTTTCTGTGCTCCATGCCTTGATCTCCTATAGATGAGCGGTTGCCTGCTCCTTGTTTTACGTTTACTTTATGTGTTAGACTGGCATTGGAAGGCATTTGTTTTTCATAAAACAAAGCATAGCACTGAACATTTAAAACATGATTTGGTGCTCAAAGTTTCAATGGTTCTAGTATTGTTTTTTGTACTGTGTTAAACATAAGACCAATACCTCCCCCTCCTTCCCCCTTCCCTGCATGTCCTATGATGTCTAATGATGTAATGAAAATATGCTGAATCCCTGAGTGGAGTGTTACGAATGTTTTAAAATTCTAAATGAATAACTTGTCTTCCTTGCTTGAATTTAGTTTTTAGCAATATTATTATTTATGAATGTAAAGTATTGTGTAACATGATTTAAGAAGTTAATGTTTTTCAACATTCAGAAAGACCATGTGGAGGCATGTGAAGATCAACAGATCCTCACATTAGCTGATAGGAAAGCAGGCCCTTGTGATCAGGCAACATTTCTAGAACTGGTGGAGCTGGGCAAATTGTGTGTCCGCAAGCGTGCAAAAGATAGACCTGAAATGGAGGAAGTATTGAAGCAGCTTGAAGGCATGTCTAATCGAAGACGTATTGCATCACGTGCTCAGAGTAAGTATTTTACAAGTTGTGCACACAGATTGTTTCATCTTTTGAAGCAGCCAATCACTCTTTCTTCTAATATCGAAGCTCACAATTTATTTCTAATTTTTAATTTGGTTCTTTCCTTTTACAAAAAATAATATCAAGATTATTTTTTGTACTGTATTGTGTTTTGTGACCTAGTGTTTTTGCACTTTATCTATAACAATTTATTTCGTTTTGATGAAGACATCTAAAAAGTTCATATGAAAGCTGAAAATTTTTGGTGTTACAAGCAGCTGGTTGGAATCTTACTGAACAAAAGACTGCAAAAAGTGGCACTTAAATTTCAAATAAACTAAAATAGAGAGAATATTTTAGTGACTGATGAGAAAACACAAAAAGAATGCCACAGTGTTTGATTTTAGTTCCATCCTGTTCCACATATATTTGAAAGGCCTGTAGCTCAATAGCACAGAAACCTTGGTTTCTCTCTTTCTGAAATTGGTTGTTGTTGTAGCGTGAATGTTAAATGACTGACACAATACTGTAGAGACAAATTTGAAATCTTTTCACATTTATTACTCCCAAATCACATTAGGGTTGTCAGCTTTTTCTATTGACTTATTACATAGTTCACACAACTGCTTCAAAGTACATTTATTCCCTCATGAAACTTATAAACAATGAACTGCATTTCAAAAGGAACAATTGTGTACATAATTACAGTAGCAGAAGAAAAAATTACATTCATTACCCCCCATTAAGATTGTCTTTAGCACAAAAAGGTGTCCACAATGCTGCAGCCCGAAATTTCTGATCACATATCCAGTGATATAAAATGTCTGACAGACAGAAAGATAAAATATAAAACAAACTGTCCCTTCTCACAAACTCAAGCCCTTCCCTCTGCTACCTTTCCTCTGAGTCCACTCGCACACACCTCCATGGTCCATGTGCCTCAGCCACAGCTTCGTCTGGACCTATCACGAGTCCCAAATGACTCAATTCCTCCTTAGGCCCTCTGCCACCAATTTTTCTCTATTCTTGGCGAGTTCCAGGTCTCAGAAATAGTCTACAATGATGGCTCGATTGTTGATGGTCGCATTGGCTTTGCTTATGCTCATGCTGAACATTCTGAACAGTGCTCCTTGCTGGATGACTGCAGTATTTTCACTGCAGAGCTGCTAGCCATCTGTTGTGCTCTTGAGCATATCCACTCCTGCACAGGTGAGCCCTTTCTCATCTGTAGTGACTCCTTTAAGCAACCTACAAGCTTTTGACCAGTGCTTCACTCACCATACTTCAGTGGCCTTCATGTGGACCCCAGAACATATTGGAATCCCAGGAAAGAACTTGCTGACAGGCTGGCCAAACAGGCTACCGCTAAACCGACTCTAGAGATCAGCACACTGGGGACTGATCTCCGATTGGTCTTATGCCGTAAAGATTTCAGGATCTGGGCTACTGAATGGCGCACCCTCAGTACATAAAATAAACTACCTGTTATTAAGGAGACAATGTGTGTGGAGGTCACCCATGCGAGCCACCCACAGGGACTCCATTGTACTTTGTCGACTCTGCATCAGCCATACTTGGCTGACTCATGGCCACCTCCTATGTTGCGAGGATCCACCTCAATGTCTCTGCGATTCCCACTTGACTGTGGCCCACATCTTGTCGGATTGCCCTATTTTAGCCACCCTGAGGTGGACTTTTAACCTGCCGTTCTGCCTATGGCATTAGGAGACAATGCCTCAATGGCTGATCTAGTTTTATGTTTTCTTTGAGAGGGAGAATTTTATCACTCTCTTCCAAGCGTTCACCCTTCCTCTATTTTACTTCTTCCTTGATTTTTCATTGCCGTTTGTTTACCTTGTTCTCTGTCTGTATTTATCTAGCCTTTTTTTTTTTGGCTGGAGATTATAGTATGTTGCAAAGTGGCTGGCTCATCCTTTTTTATTCTTGCGACCAGCCAGCCCACACTATCTGCTGTATTATTTTAATACCTTCAACTGCTTTTTTTCCCCTTTTAGTGCATGTTTTCCCCTTTCGGTTTGCTTTTTTAGTTTTCTCTTTCAGTGTGGGTCCCAGTTACTTTTTTGCTTTTTACTTCCCATGACTCATTTTGGGAATGGTTTTAATCTGAGATCTGTTTGCATAAGGAAAAGAGGACTGATGACCCTGTAGTTTGCTCCCTTGACTCTCCAACCCAACCAACCAACCAACCAACCAACCAACCAACATAAACTGAAAAAAATCTTCTTGGCAACTCCTTTTCTGTAGAAGAAGTTATATTACCGTAATGTCTAAAAGGTGGTGTGTAGGAATTACTAATTTGCATCTGTTTATAAAAAAAAAATAAAACTAAAAGGTTGTAAACCATCAATATGTAGTCATATTTACAAATTAATTTGTGATGTGAATGTAAAATGCTCACTCCACATTATTATGATCTGTTGTACATATAATCTATCGAACATAAAACAAACAAACTAACAAACAACACAGGCTAGTAGCTACTCTTAACAGATTTTAACAGTGGTGAAACATTTATTCACCATTCTCAGTGTCAGACTCAGCACTCATGTTTACACGTGTCTTACGTGTCTCAAAACTACAATTTAAATGATTATTGCTGCGGTGTCTGAGGCGTCTTGTCACAGTCCACGTGGCTACCTCCCCCGCCCCCCCCCTCCCCCACCCACCCCCCCGTCAGAGGTTCGAGTCCTCACTTGGGCATGGGTATGTGTGTTGTCCTTAGCATAAGTTAGTTTAAGTAGTGTATAAGGCTAGGGACCAATGACCTCAGCAGTTTGATCTCATAAGACCTTACCACAAATTTCCAAATGTTTATTCTGTATTATTAATTGTTCACAAAGTATTATTAATTGTTCACAAAGTCACTGAAATTTTACCAATTTGTTTAACATGGGGATGTTAACTTCATGAATAAGCAAAACAAACTTCACATATAGATGTTCACATATTAATTACTTGATGCTGACTTTGGCATTGCAACATTAACATGATGAAGAATAAAGATGGATTTCTGAGCTATTGTCCAGTGGTTCGACTTATAGATGATGATAGGGACAAATGTCGTATTTTGAAAATGCTACATCCTTTAAACGATGTGATCCTCAATTTCCAGCAGCAGTTTCGTTGGAATCTGAGCAACATGTTTCTGCCTAATGGCCCCAGATGTGTCCATGGTAAATGAGTATTTTTAGATATCCCCAGAGCCAAAAGTTGCCTGCATTCAGATCAGATGACCATGCAGGCCATTCATCTGGAAAATCTTGGTAAATAACATGTTTGTAGAAGTTTGCATTAAGCAGATCATTCAATGGGAGAGCACCATGAGGTGTTGTGCCTCGTCTTGAATGAAAGCAGTGGTCTCCACATAGCTGCAGTTCTCCAAAGTAGTAATCTCATGCTCCGTAAGGAGGTCTCAGTAATCTTCTGATGTCACGCCCTCTGGGTGCCTTCTCTTCAAAGAAAAATGGACTGAGAATGAAGGTGCCTGTGAATCCACATTACACAGTCACATATTGTGAGGTCAGTGGCTCTTTGTGCCCAACATATTGTTTAACAGTACCCCACATTCGGCAGTTCTCTGTATTTATTGCATCCTGTAATGTAAAATATGCCTTGTCACTCCATACAATATTGCCCAGCCATATATTGTTAGAAGCCGAGAGCAAATTCAGAACATTGATACAGGTCATGAGGTTTCAGTTGCTGCACTGTGTGGATCTTGTATGGGTAGTAGTGTAAAATAGACCACAAAATTTTCCATACTGTTGACCGTGGAATGGAAAATTCTCGTGACGCTGCACAAGCACTAGCACTACCTAGGGCATGTGCTGCATGGTTAATTATAGCAACAGAAGGCTTGTCAATACCTTCCATTGGGATAGGATGCCTTCCTCTTCCAGGTGCCACACCAACCTTGCCTGTGTTTTCGAGTTTGATTACCATTTTCTTTAAACCGTTTAATGATATTAGGTCTATCCTCAGTCCTTTCAGTTGATGGTACTCTCTCAGTGTAACACTGTCCGCCCCCAGTAGCTGAGTGGTCAGCGGGACAGAATGTCAATCCTAAGGACCCGGGTTCGATTCCTGGCTGGGTCGGAGATTTTCACCGCCCAGGGAGTGGGTGTTGTGTTGTCCTAATCATCATCATTTCATCCCCATCAATGCGTAAGTCACTGAAGTGGCGTCAAATCGAAAGGCTTGCACCCAGTGAACAGTCTACCTGATGGGAGGCCCTAGTCACACGACATTTACATTTAATGCAGCACTGTAATTGCTGCCATTCACTAACACTGCATTGTGTCGCTTCTCAATATCCATATTGTTTAATTATGTTATGGCTTGTCAAAAGCTGTGTGGATGTCGTACAAACAGTGTACAGTGCCAGACTTGCACCTGGTGGCCACAACTGGAAGTAATCTGTTTTCGAGCATTGACACATTAGCATATCTACCAAGTTCCACTGCCATACGATAATTACAGCCAACACTGGACTTCCATGAGTAGCTGCACTTTAATTATAACCAGCTGGCATAGGAAGTCATCCTTGTGCTTGGTTCACTACGAGGGAATCATCATTCTCTGAAGGTGAAAGAGAGAGAATACTGGAACATGAGACAGATAATGGAAAATGGAAGAAAAGTAAAAAAAAAAAATGTTAGTTTCTCAGAGATTGCTATTAAATCAGAAGAATGGAGTGACTCAGTATTCTGCACAATAAATTCATTTGCTGGATAATGTGTGCGATCAGCAGGAGACTTTTGAGATGGCAAAACAGCGGTATTGTCCACCATCTGGTTGGCTGCACTTTCAAATATGCGTGCCATCAGTTATACTGCCACATTTCCTACAGTTACCATCTTGGTGCAAGGGCACTGATACAAACAATTACGCTACTGCCAATGAGATGCAAGCATCTGCTCTCTGGAGATCCAGAGACGAGTTACAAAGTTCAAACATTCATGCACTGACCCCATTTTGTGTGTTTGCTACTTGAATAACATTTACACATTTAAAAATAGTGCCCAGGACTTGACATTTTTTAAATAGACGTTGTATTGAAGAATGGCAGTTTTTTTAAGTATATAAATCTGTAGCATTGACCACTATGAAAGTCTGTAAATGTGATTCAACTGGCAAACACACAAAATGGGGTTGGTGCATAGATACTTGAACTTAAATACACTTGCCACTGAAGCTCCAGAGAGGGGATGCTTGCATCTCATTGGCAGCAGTGCAGTCGTTTGTAGCAGTGTCCTCGTGCCACAGTGGTGGCTGTAGGAAACATGGTGGCATAATTGGCAGCACTCTTTGTGAAAATGCAGCCAACTGGGTAGTGGGCGATATCGCAAAAACAATCTGGTCTGACAGACCTTGGAGATAGTATGTACACAAAGGTGAAAGTAACTGGAAAGATCCCATCACCAGAAGAAAAATAAACATTCAATGTCATTTAAATCATCTATATTACTAAACTACTGCAATTTAGAATAAATTGGATGTAAAATGACCTGAATTAGAATCTAGATTTTGCCTAACATGTTCATAACAACAAATTAATACAAATAATTAAGTAGTTTACAAAGTATGATAAAAATAATCATCATACTTTTGAATTTGTGCTAAATATTGGTATTACCACCAGATAGAGATGATATTACTGTTCAGTACTAAGGGCGTAGTTACTCATCGTCCCGGTATATACAAAATTCCAGAGTTATTTTACATTTACTGGAAAACAGATAACTGTGTCCCAGATTACATGAGGGAGTAATAAAATTAAATAGAAAACCTAAATAGTAACTGATTGCTGCAAAACATTCCTCTGTAGTGTACGTAATTTATGGTGTTCTTTACTCCTTTATTGAGAAAACTGTACATTTTTTGGCTGATATTGAGAGATTTCAGGTTAGTGCCACAGCAATGGCTTCACTTTAAAGGAGGAGGAGGTGTGTGGTACTACAAAAAATCCGTCAGTCATTGAAGGCTATAATGTACAAAATGTTGACATTTGCAAAAAATAACTATATAAACAGTGGACACTGCTTGGTAATTAGTAACAGAATAACTACTACAGTAATATTATGAAAAGGATAGATTGCTACTCACTGTAAAGATGCTATGTTGAGTTGCAGTCAGGCGCAGTGAGAAGACTGTTTCACATTGAACTTCTGGCCAAAACCTTCTTCAGAAAGAAAGCACACACACATTCACACAAGCAAGCACATATCATGCACACATGACCACTACCTGTAGCCTCTCAGGCCAGGCTGAAACTGAAACTCATTGAAGGGGACAACAATCCATAGTAGGATGGAGAAATAGCAGGGAGGGTACAGGGGGGGCAGGGGGGGGGGGGGGAGTGAGTGCTGCCTGGTGAAGCATGCAAGACTAGGTTGCCAGGTATAGCATCAGGAAGCTGTGGGGAAAGGATGGGTGAGGGCAACAGGGAGTGGAAAAGGAGAGGAGCAGAGAAGGGGAAAAGACCACTCTCTGCCAATGCACCCACTGGTCTCTTGTCCTCTCTGTTCATCTCCATTTCTTTTCCACCACCTGTTCACCCCCCCCCACCCTCTCCTCCACACCTCCCTCTCCTGCTGCTTCGGATGCTGCCCTTGTCTAGACATCATCTGGTCCCTGCACACTCTGCGAGACAGCGCTCACTTCCCTAACCACCTCCTCCCCCCTCCCCCTAACATGGTATGCCTCCTCCTTCCCTGCCTGACTCTCAATTGTTGCTTTCATTTGATGCAGCTGCATTGTGGCCAGAGCAGCTGGAGATAGCGGTCTGAAACTCAGCGTGTCGTTTTTACACTGAGTAACAATCTATCCTCTTTGGAATACTGTAACCTGGGCTTTCCACTGTTCGAGTAACTAGTACTAATTTGTAATTTATGAGTTTCATGAAAAAACAAATGTTTTTTTTCCAAACAACACATTCTTTCAGATAAAATACAATAAAAAACAAATTTAGTATTTAATGTTAGAAGGTATATAAAAACAGCATTTGGAATTAATTAAAAGTTTATGCCGATTCCCTTTGGAAGTGGAGAAACTATAACTGAGCTATACAATTAAAGGTGTAATTAGTTGTTTGAGAATGCTGTCATGGGAACAGATAATCACACCAAGATGTCTAGGCATTCTGAAGATTATATTTGCTTTTAGGAAACCTACCTATGTCCTATTTTATTACCTTAACCTAGTATCCTTCTTCAGAATGTTGCATTACTTGCGATAGCTATAACTTTCTGAAGTAGGCACTAGGTACCTGAAACCAGTAAAGGAAATAAAATTTATTTTGTGTTACTGGTTACTGATTATTTTAATACATACAGATACAGTTGCTGAAGATGGATAAAATATTAAACTTGTGCATTGTTAAGCCTTCCAAATTTATCTTTTTTCAACATTGGACTATACAGCCAAACAGTTGCAAATAACTGGGCTGGAACATTTTATTTCACTTTTGACTTTAACGTAGCTGCTGTAAATATTAACGACTGCTTTTTAGCAATGTTATTTTACAATTTATCAAAATTTCATTCTGATGAAGACATCCTTAGTAGGTTTAGAAACCTAGGTCAATGTACCTAACAGTTTATTTGCAACCAGTTGGCTGTATAATCGTATGTTGAAATTAGTATACTGTTACTGAGTAACAGCCATGTTTAAAATTGTCATCATTTTATTCTCGCTCTGTGACAAAGTAGTTAGCAGCTTGAAAGACACTCATGATTATGCATCTCTGAGATCCCTATCTTGTGTCTCACCCCACTTTCTTCTCTGTCATGGGTTGCTTGTGGCCATAGCTACAGTGTAATTTATTATTCTGGGTATAAGAAAGGGGGCTCCCTAGCTTCTTTGAGGTGCGCCATGAGTATGCTTTCAAGATCCCCTTACATTATGAATTCTCATTGTTCAATGCAGAAGAATTACACACTACCTTGAGGATGATGAATTCCTTATGTACTCCAAATCTGTGGAAGGCAGAGGGAGGGAGGAGGGGGGGATTCTATTTCACCTATGATGGTAGGAAGGGACAGAACTACCATTTTGCTGAGTGTCAATGCAGATAACAATTTGGGGAAAAAAAAGAGACTGCACGTGCTGGAGCAAAGGATGCCTGCACAAGACAAACCGAGACACAGTATGCCTTCCTATTATATGATTGTATTCTCTCATCTCACTATTCAGGCTTGTGATCTTGCAAAACAAGTGACTGGGCTTCAATGACAAAGGCTACCTACTGCGAAACAAGTGACTTGATGTGCAGTCTCCCCCCATTGACTGTTAAAAGCACTGCCACCTCAGGAGGCTAATACAAAAGGATTTTGTCCCACTTGACTGAGGCCGCTAGGATTTCAGAATTGATTACCTATTCAGTCTGTGGCCATGTAAGCCATTGGCAGCTTCTCTGCTTGGGGATTCCTGATCAGTTTGGAGATGGAGGGAGGTGCAGGTCACACACACACACACACACACACACACACACACACACACACACAAACAGAGAGAGAGAGACCTCCACTGATGTTAAACGACACAGAGAATGTGTATAGAGACCTTAGCTAAAGTGCACAGAAATCGTACAGCCTCAGAAAAAGTTGCTTGGACTATGCTACCACAAGTACTGTTATAGGTGGAAAATGTTTGAGGGAATTTGATTAAGCTGCAGAGAGAGAACGGGAGGGGGGCGGGGGGGGGGGGGGGGGGGGGAGAGAGAGAGAGGGGGAGAGGGGAGAGGGGGAGAGAGAGAGAGAGAGAGAGAGAGTACTGAACCATGAAATATTGAACATGGTTAAACAAACGACATTATTATGTTCTGTTTGATGTGATAAACTGTTATGGTGGCAAGAGCCTATAGCGAAGCGCATCTCCAATGGGGGTGAAGTTCTCCATATCGAAACTGAATGAGCTGGAGATAGTAGCACTGCAACCTTTTAAGGGTTGTCATCCTGCAGTAAACTTCCAACCCACAAAAAACAGGATCCTTGCCAACTATGTGGAGGGTGAGTGGTTGTAGCCTACCTGCCATGACATAGGATAGTGACATCATCTTTTACTGTCAGTCAGAGATTGCGCATTGTGGCTCAGTCCCAATCATCGGAAAGGCAGTCCTCAAGATATTCCTACACCTCCATGAGGAAGAAGAAGAAGAAGAAGAAGAAGAGACCATTTAAAACTTAAAGTATTATTAACAGTTGTTGCCATTTTGAGTAAATTATCGACTTCTCTCAAAATGACCACAGGCGAAGCTCGTTACTTCATGAGTAATAATAATAGTATCGCATTTTGTATTGGAATTTTTGTTAATGGATTTAACTGCATTGAAAATTAAAAGAACTCAAAGGAAAACTGATAACGAAAAAATGAATACAGTGGTGGGGTTTTGATTATCATAGGGTCACAAATACATAGTCAGATTGCTTGATTATTAATTTTTACTTCGTTTGTGCCCTAGAGTGGACACACACATGTGTGTCCAGACACATGGAGTTACACTAGCTGTGGGATTCTTTCTGCGGCCACAAAGAATGTTTGTTGTTGTGGTCTTCAGTTCAGAGACTGGTTTGAGCAGCTCTCCATGCTACTCTATCCTGTGCAAGCCTCTTCCTCTCCGAGTAACTACTGCAACCTATATCTTTCTGAATCTGCTTGCTGTATTCATCTCTTGGTCTCCCTCTATGGTTTTTACATCCACACTTCTCTTGGATTCTAAATTGATGATCGATTGATGCCGCAGTGTGTCTCCTACCGAATGGTGCCTTCTTCTAGTCAAGTCAAGTAACAAATTCCTCTTCTCCCCAATTCTATTCAGTACGTCCTCATTTTCTACATGATCTACCCACCAAATCTTCAGCATTCTTCTGTAGCACCACATTTCAAAACCTTCTATTCTCTTCTTGTCTAAACTGTTTATCATCCATGTTCCACTTCCATACATGGCTACTCTCCATACAAATACTTTCAGAAAAGACTTCCTTACCCTTATACTCTATGTTAACAAATTTCTCTTCTTCAGAAAGGCTTTTCATGGCATGGTCAGTCAACATTTTATATCCTCTCTTCTTTGGCCATCATCAGTTGTTTTGCTGCTCAAATAGCTTTAAGCATCTCAATTCCTAATCTAATTCCCTCATTATCACCTGATTTAATTCGACTACATTCCATTATCTTCATTTTGCTTTTGTTGATGTTCGTCTTATATCCTCCTTTCAAGATACTGTCCATAATTTTCAACTGCTACTCCAAATCCTTTGCTGTCTCTGACAGAATTACAATGTGATCAGCAAATCTCAAAGTTTTTATTTCTGCTTTCTGGACTTCAATTCCTACTCCAATTTTTTCTTTTGTTTCCTTTAATGCTTGCTCAATATACAGGTTGAATAATGTCGGGAAGAGGCTACAACCCTGTCTCACTCTCCTCTCAGTTATTGCTTCCCTTTCCTGCCCCTCAACTATTATAACTGCCATCTGGTTTCTGTGCAAATTGTAAATAGCCTTTTGCTCCCTGTGTTTTACCCCTGCCACCTTTAGAATTTGAAAGAGAGTATCCCAGGCAATATTGTCAAATGCTTTCTCTAAGTCTACAAATTATATAAACATTGGTTTGCTTTTCCTTAACTTATCATCTATGCGAAGACATAGGATTAGTATTGCCTCGCATGTTCCTACATTTCTTCATAATCCAAACTGATCTTCCCTGAGCTCAGCTTCTACCAGATTTTCCATTTCTCTGTAAAGAATTCATGTCAGTATTTTGCAACCTTGACTTATTAAACTGATAATTTGGTAATTTTCACATCTGTCGGTATCAGCTGTCTTTGGAATTGATATTATTATATTCTTCTTGAGGTCTGAGGGTATTTCACCTGTCGCATACATCTTGATCACCAGATAGAAGAGTTTTGTCATGGTTGGCTCTCCCTAGGCTATCAGTAGTTCTAATGGAATGTTGTGTATTCCCGGAGCCATTTTGATTTAGGTCTTTCAGTGCTCTGTCAAATTCTTCGCGCAGTATCGTATCTCCCATCTCATCTTCATCTACATACTGTTCTATTTCCATAATATTGCTCTCAAGTACATCGTCCTTGTATAGATCCTCTATATACTCCTTCCACCTTTCCGCTTTCCCCTCTTAGCTTAGAACTGGGTTTCCATCTGAGCTCTTGATAGTCACAGAAGTGGCTTTCTTTTCTTCAAAGGTCTCTTTAATTTTCCTGTAGGCAGTATCTATCTTACCCCTAGTGATATATGCTTCTACATCCTTACATTTGTCCTCTAGGCATTCCTTCTCAGCTATTTTGCACTTACTGGTGGTCTCATTTTTGAGACGTTTGTATTCCCATTGCCTGCTTCATTTACTGATTTTTTATATTGTCTCCTTTCATCAATTAAATTCAATATACCTTGTTTTACCCAAGGATTTCCAATAACCCTTGCCGTTTTACCTGCTTGATACCCTTGTGCCTTCAGTATTTCATCTCTCAAAGGTACCAGTACTCCTACTACTGTGTTCATTTTCCCTGCTCTTGTCAGTTGTCCCTAATGCTCCCTCTGAAATTCTCTACAACTTCTGTTTCTTTCAGTTTATCCAGGTCCCATCTACCTAAATTCCTACCTTTTTGCAGCTTCTTCAGTTTTAATCTACACTTCATAACCAATAAATTGTGGTCAAAGTCCACATCTGCCCCTGGAAATGTCTTACAATTTAAAACCTGGTTCCTGAATCTCTGTCTAACCATTATATAATCATTTTGAAACCTTCTGGTGCCCCACACCTCTTCCGTGTATACCACCTTCTTTCATGATTCTTAAACCAAGTAAGTATTAGCCATGGTTAAATTATGCTCTGTACAAAATTCTACCAGGCGGTTTCCTCTTTAATTCCTTTCCCCCAGCCCATATTCATCTGCTGTTTTTGTCTTCTCTTCCTTTTCCTACTACCAAATTCCAGTCTCCCATGACTTTTAAATTTTCATCTCCTTTGATTACCCAAATAATGTATTTTATCCCATCATTCATTTCTTCAAACTCTTCATCAGCTGCAGAGCTAGTTGGCATACAAACTTATACTACTGTGGTGGGTGTGGACTTTGTGTCTATCTTGGCTACAATAATGCATTCACTATGCTGTTCGTAGTAGCTTATTCGCATTCCTATTTTTTTATTTGTTATTAAAGCTACTCCTACGTTATCCATACATGATTTTGTATTTATAACTCTGTATTCATCTATCCAGAATTCCTGTTCCTCCTGCTACCAAACTTCACTAATTACCACTATATCTAACTTTAACCTACCCATTTCCCTTTCCAAATTTTCTAGCCTACCTGCACGATTAAGGGATCTGACATTCCACACTCCAATCCATAGAATGCCAGTTTTGTTTCTCTTGATAATGACATCCTCCTGAGTAGTCACCACCTGGAGACCTCAATGGGGGCTATTTTAACTCTGGAATATTTTACCAAGGAGGATGCCACCATCATTTAACCATACAGTAGAGCTGCATGTCCTTGTGGAAAAATTACAGCTTTAGTTTCTCATAGCTTTCAGCCATTCTCAGTACCAGCACGGCAAAGCAGTTTTGGTTGATGTTACAAGGCCAGTTCAGTCAATCATCCAAACTGTTCCCCTGCAACTACTAAAAAGGCTGCTGCCTCTCTACAGGAACCACACATTTGTCTGGCCTGTCAACAGATACCCCTCCATAGTGTTTGCACCTACAGTATGGCTCTCTGTATCGCTGAGGCACACAAGCCGCCCCACCAATGGCAAGGTCCATGGTTCGTGGTGGAGGGGGAGGCCACAGAGATGAGGACAAGTAATTTTAACCCACATCCATATTGAACACTGTGGTTCAGACATGAGTTCCTTCTTTAGTGAGAGCACATTTACCAGAACATATTTTATCGCAACAATGAAGTGAAAGTTGTACAAGGTTTCAAATTCTGTATTGTGTCTGACTCTTACCTATTCCACCCTGGACTACAGTTTTTTGACCCTATCTAAGCGTACATGACTGTTGGCTAACAGGCAGTGTGAATGGCTAGTCCAGTGTCACACAGTGTAGGGAGTGCAGCAAGATATTTGTTGGCAAAATGTCTGTTTCAAATGAATATATTTAATGTAATAACTGTGTTCTCTGAGTATATTAGAACTGCTCTTCACTTTATTTGTACATTAAAACAGTAAGAATCTTGCAGGGAAAATAGCACCAGAGTATTATCACTCAAAAACATGCGAGGTTCTCTCATGGGACGTGAAAGTATTTGTGGACAAGAAACTATTCGAGAATTTGTATGTCACAGCAAGGAATTTCATGTGCCACTATATTGAAAAATGTGAAAGGAAGAATCCGCCAAGTCATATTTTTGCCTCTTGGAGAGAAACATGGCCAGTGAGATGTGACATCAATTTAAAGTGATAAACAGAACTTCGCGGAAGCCATATTGTATTAAGTGATATGGAGTTGAACTCCATATTTGGTGGTAACCTTCAACTCTGGCAGCTTGATCCAGAATGCCAGTCTGGTCCATGCAGTCATTGTGTGTGAGGTTTGCATGCTTGTGTGAATGAATGGTGTGTGTTTCTCTTTCATTTTCTGACAAAGGCTGTGGCAGAAAGCTTTCGTGTAAGTGTCTTTTACTTGTATTCATCTGCAACTAAACATGTCATATTTACAGTAACTAGCAAGCTATCTTTTTCTTACATTGTTGACATTCCAGCCAGGAGTTTCTGTTATATGATATACACTTATTTCTCAGTTTTATGGATGGCCTCATGTTTGTATCTTGCTGGTAGCTATCTTTTTCAATACTGGTGAATAGCTTCAAAAAAATATTCTCATTCATTCAAACAAAATTACAAAACTAATCCCAGTCTTCAATCCTGTGTGAGGAATTACATTACATCAGAGTGATGGAAGCTAATACCACATCGAGATTATGGGTGTTATGCATGCACAAACTGACATTGGTCAATATACTTTAACTGTATTCAATTTAAAACCGAAGATGTGATGAAGATTCAATTGAGTTAATGAATAACCTGTACTAGTATGTATCACAGATTGTTATTTATTATTTGTACTGTTTCTCTAAGAGCAATTCATTGATCACACTATCAAAAGGTTCAGAATCTTCTTTGTGAACTCCTACGCTTTGTTTTGATGATCGCTGACAGAGTTAACACAACTATTTTACATGCACCCATATTTGTGAACAAATTGTGTGTTGAGTGTGCCAGATGCAGCTGGTAGCTGCTACTGGAGAGTTCTGTGATTGTAAATCACAATGAGGAGCAATGTTTCATGAGATACAGCAGTTAATTTTCAGACCATGCAGCAGCCTCGACTGGCACCATGCCTGGTGTGCTTTGCAATGTTAGACCTATCCCATGTGAGGACTACTTGTAGCCTACAGCTCAGAAGTTAGCAGTGCCTGCTTGGGGAGCTGTCACACATGTCTCCAAGTAAACTTACAGCTAATTCTACTCTGTGTGTCTTGGCCCTTATGACACTGAGGAGGTTTTTGTACTTGTAATGCACACATTTTAGACATTTTATCTCATTATTGTGTTATTATTTTATAAAGAACCTCAATAAACTTGTAACTGAAGAACTTAATACTAAACAATCATTATTTTATGGTGCAATGTCCTTATTTTTACTTCTTAAAATGTATATGGTGCATCTTTCCATTGTGATATGTTCGATTTGGAAAAGTATGTGCCATATTTTTGTGTTTGTCTTTTGTTGACATTTCTCTGTTTCCTTAAGAAATCTTATGCTGTTTGACACTAGTAATTGTTGCAGATATGGTTCGCCAGTTGACACCTTCAACCCCTTACGAGTTGCAACTCCTGCACGACATCTGCAGCCAACAGCGCCGCATGTCCAGCCCGTCAGCCAGTCCTGCTGCTTCCCCTCAGCCGTACGCCGTAAGTTCGCAACCTGAGAGTCGGTCACCTACAGTAAATGCTGGGCATTTGGAAGCTTGTATCCTACAAAAGAGAAACAACGAAAAAAGCTTATTGTTACACATGAGTTAAGAAAACTATAAAATTATGAGACGGAATTGCTGCTGCGCGGGATTAGCCGAGTGGTCTAAGGCGCTGCAGTCATGGACTGTGCGGCTGGTTTCGGCGGAGGTCCGAGTCCTCCCTCAGGCATGGGTGTGTGTGTTTGTCCTTAGGATGATTTAGGTTAAGTAGTGTGTAAGCTTAGGGACTGATGACCTTAGCAGTTAAGTCCCATAAGATTTCACACACATTTTTGAACAGAATTGCTGGCTGGTAATTTAGGAGGCAAAAAGTTTCGTACTGTTGATAGACACATGTAAAAGTGATGACACAATCCTGACTTTCACAACTGCTAGTTCCTTCCTCAGAGAGAAGAGAGGAGATAGGTTGGGAAAGGTTAAAGAAGAAAGAACTACATGTGAATCCCTCTCATCTTGTGGTCTGACTAACCTGACCTTCCTTTTTAACCTCTGCCTAATCCATCCCTTTCTGAGGAAGCAACTAACAGTATCGAATGCTAGGATTGTGCTGTCACTTTTACTTTAACAAATGTCTGTTGACAGCATTAATCATTTCACCTCCTGAGGGAGAAGTGCTGACTGGCAATTATGTCTTACAATTTACTCTTATACTTCATTAATTTGAATCTGAATTAGAAAATGAATGGAATAATTATGTAGGTAGAATGAGGTTTTCACTCAGCAGCAGGGTGTGTGCTGATATGAAACTCCCTGGCAGATTAAAACTGTGTATCGGACCGAGACTCGAACTCGGGACCTTTGCCTTTCGTGGGCAAATGCTGTACCGACTGAGCTACCCAAGCATGACTCATGACCCGTCCTCACAGCCTCAATCCTGCCAGTACCTCATCTCCTACCTTGCAAACTTCACAGAAGAACTTGCCTGCGAAAGGCAAAGGTCCTGAGGTTGAGTCTCGGTCCAGCACACAGTTTTAATCTGGCAGGAAGTTTCAATTATGTAGGTGTTTATATTGTTGTTCTTCTGCAGCAGCTGTAACAGTTGTATTGCCCACCATGTCCATAAAGCCAGACGGCCACTGCTCTGACTAGGTGGCACCCATTGGAAGAACTGTCATTACCACACCAAGGGATGAAAGCTAATCAAACTGCAGAAACTGATTCCTCTCTGTTCCTAGTTTGTTTCTGAATGGATGGTGGGTCCTTTCTGCCTACTAAGTCAGTGTTCTTTGTGGAGAGTATAAGAATGTATTTGGAGAAATCCCTCTGTAAATTATGGAAAGCTTCCGTATTAATTAAAATGGCGAGTCCTGCTCAATCCTCAGCATTATTCTCTCATAAAAGAATTGATGTACCTATGAATTGTAACATCCCATAAGAGCCCAAACATGGTGCAGGGTTTAATTATTCACCGTGACTTAACACTGCAGATGGATAAGGAATTGCATAAAAACTTGGCAAAGTGAGGGATCCACTTTGCATGTTGTGCACATAGAGGCCTGCCAGCCAACAAGGTTGACACAGAGCATTTGTCCTTACTTTTGAGTGGGACGCGTTCCTTAGAAAGTCAGAATCATTGTCAGCAGTTGTGATGTGAAGCATACATCCAACCCTACCCCCTCCCCCCCTTTTGGTACTTTAGATACCAATGTTTCAGGCATATGTCTTGCCATGGTACGAGCAATCCAGTTTGTAGAAGCTGTAGTTGATGAAAACTCACCATGTGAGCAACCACATTTCTGTGTCAATCACCCTCCCCAATCCTCAAAGTGTGCTCCCTAATTAAGCTATGTAAAATCCAGGAGCTGTATGTCTCCAATAGCCTCTCATATTTTGAAAGTCAGGAAGAGTATGATCGCTCATATCATACCCAAACTGTATGATATTATGCCACTACTGTAGCCAGGACATTAGCAGTACCTTGAGTACTTACTCCGTCTATTCACGTGACATCAACCTTTGGCAGCTGCACATGTAAATTTGTGTATGGGGGAGATAGGTCGTTCCCCCTTGCGGTTCCTGTAGCACCATCTTCAGGGACCTTAGCTCCCTGCACCTGGCTGGAGAAGTAGCACTATCCTGTGGCATACGCTCTCCCATGAAATCACAGGCCATTTACTTGACACCAGCTAGTGACAGAGGGAGCCACGGATTACAGGTCCCAGAGCGGCCCACTCGATTTCAGTTGTTTCCCCTGCAGCAGATAAGCCCTCACAAGAGTCTTGACCCACTAAAGTACTTAAAGAGAGAGAGAGAGAGAGAGAGAGAGAGAGAGAGAGAGAGAGAGAGAGAGAGAGAGAGAGAGAGAGAAAGAAATCTCATGAGAAGACTGCTGTGCTATGTAACTCCAAACTTACATTTGTTGTTTTTATCCATCCCCAAAGGTGACATGCAGTGATCCTGTGGTGTGACCTGTCCTCTTGGCCCCTTCGCACCTAACCAGGTTACCTTTAATATGAAAATTCGGTGGAAATGAAGTGGGTATAACTGTCAACTGCCAGAATTTCAATGACAAATGTCCTACTCTACAATCTGTGTTGCTCTCCAAGGAATGCATTACACTAATGACCATTCTCCAGTGCTTCAAAGTTACCATACATTCTGTTGGAACTGTGTTGGTCCTGAGAGAGCATCGGGAGTGGTCTGTACATTGGTTCACCCAAGTGTTGTTAGTGAGAGGATTTCCCTTCTTACCACATTGGAGGCAGTAGCAGTGCGAGTGTAGACAACCCCAACTATCACAGTTTGTAACATTTAATAACACCTGTGCAGGGAACTTCTTTATCATGAGATGACCACCTTAATCCAACTGCTTTCTGCCTTTTCCTCCCACTTGAGGATTTCATTTCGCTCTACCCAATATGGAGGGAGTACCTTGTTGTATGGTAGGGACCTTCTGACTGTCCAACTTCTTTCCAATTATGATCTATCTCTCCTCAACGATGATACTCCTAACTGCTTTAGTGCCACTGATGATACTTTTTTGACTATCGACATTATGATCCCTTCTCCCAGTCTCACGAATTCGCTACAGCGGTTGCTATAGAACAGTCTATGATTTACTTTCTGGTGATCCTATCACTTCCTTGTCACTCCCCAACAGTCCAATCACCCTGTTGGGCTCTTCAAATGATCAACTGAAAGTTTTATACTTCTGCTGTCAGTTTTCTCCCATTCTGCCACATATCACATCAGTGAGGTTGTAGAAGATATCTTCCATGTAATCACCTGTGCCACTGAAACTGCTATCTCCCTTTTAAAGGGCACTTCACCATTGACCAGTACCATAGTGGACCAAAGACTTTGCAACAGCTGTTCAGAATCATCAAAGGGCCCTGCACTTTCTCAAGTGACATCCTTTACAGACTGCCCTCATTATTTTTAAGCTGTTCTGTGGAAAGGTTCACTGCCTAATAAAACACAGTAAGAAGGAATGCCGAATGTGCTATGTCTCTTCCTTGGAAATCTTTACTTCTTCATCCTAGGTGTGACTCAAGCCATGTACTGTGCTGGGCCACCATTGCTCAGCAGCTGTTCCAGGTCTCCTCGTTCATGGTCTTATACTGTCCTTCATCACCATTAATGGGCTAGGGACTTCTGTTGGAATTGTGATTATCTGCAGACTGTATGTTGATGGCTTTTGCTTTTGCTGCAGTTCCTTATCTGTAACCATGGCTCAATTGAAGCTCCAAGGAACCAACCAGGAGTCATCCGAAGGGTCTCTGCTTGGTCCATTTCTAATGACTTCCAATTTTCTTTTTTTAAAATGTGCATCATGCATTTCTGTCATTGTACCACAGTTCATTCTGATCCAGAACTCTGCTTGGATATGTAGCACATGTACATTCAGGTGCATTCCACATTTTGGGATTCCATTTTGATAAAAAGCTGACATGGCTGCTCCATATTTTTCATCTTAAGACTAGCTGCATGTGAAAGCTTAAAGCTCTCTGCTTCCTTGCCCACACCTCTGGGCATGTGGATCATGCTACTCTCTCGTCCATATATACTGGGGCCCAAATAGCGCCCCACCAGAACTGTTGTTGTCAGATTTATGGCCCAGCGATATCCTTGGTTTGGAAATTAACGGACTAAGTATATCATCGTGGAGGAAGACTGGCCATTGGCATTTTCCAGACTAGTACTATAGACAATCTCCTTTCTGAAGCTCAGAGCTTATCTCTTCAGTTCCAACAATACCAACTCTTGCTCATTTGTGTAATCCCGTACAACAATTTCTTAATCAGCTGACTTGTCAAATTCCTTTTTTTTTTTTTTCGTGCAGTGGGTGTTGACCCTCCCGACGCTTGCCTTCGGGTGGTTTTGAAAGTTGTAATGCACTTTACTATCCTAATTCCCCTTCCCCCCTCCTCTCTTGGAATGCACTCCATGTTTAATCCCATGCACTCCTCCTTGATTAATGCCTAATTAGGACTGATCTATTTTTAAGGACATACACACAGACCTTATGACCTTTTGGTGTTGGTTCATCTCAATTCATTGCTGGTATCCTGTATGTTTCTATGACAAAACTGACAGCCATTAACAGAGCCCTATATTTCATTAACCTGGCTTGCCTCATCTCTATTTTAGTTTGTAGTGACTCAATGAGCAGTCTCCAGTGGCTGATCGATGTTACTTTCATCATCCTGCCATGTCAGCTGTTCACTGTCTTCTCTCTGACCTTAGTCATACTATCTGCTCAGTTATTGCTGATAAAAAAAAATTAACTTCATGTGCACCTGGATTTCCTGCTTTAGACTCCTTGGCCTGCTTGTTCCCCGGCCCTCAGTCCCCTAGAATTTTGGTTATGGGGACATGATAGAATTGGTCTGTGCCACACCAGTCACTGATGTGCAAACACTACAAGGTAACATCTTCAATGTGTGCCAGCAGGTACAACAACAGCTGGGCATACTTCAAGGTGTGTGTTATTCTGTACGCTGGAGGGCAGAGGGGTACATTGTCATGAATGGCTGCCATGTCAACATGTCTTTATCACAGAAAGTATGCATTTCTGGACCCATGTTTATTGGAATTATTTTTCTTGTTTCGTTGAGTACTACCACCCCTCACAGTGTCGAAACTTTTTTTGAACGACCTATATATTATTATATGTGTGACGTATGTCCTAACTCTTGCAGGATTTGGGTGAAGCCACAAGCAGTGAGGATAACAGACAGTGGACACTACGTATTAGTGTGTGACAGGTTGAGAATTTGGGCAGGATGGAAAGCATTCTAGGATAGCCAAAGCGGTTGAGACCACCATTCATGTAGAGCGGGAAATCAGGGTTCGAGCCCCAGTCTGGCACAAATTTCCACTTGTCGCCATTGAAGTTATTTGAATGTTCAGTTGTGGCTGATGTTTGTATTTTTCTTATGTCATGAGTATATAAGGCTACTGAATCATAAATGTTGCCTGTTCTTTTGTACATTGACGGTGTTCCAAGTGTTGCAGTGCAGGCTGTGTATATTGCAGGATGCTGAAACATTGCAGGTAAGTTCATGAATCAGTGTGCTCATGGATTATGCTGAAAAAGTAATAGTTCCACTTTCTGCCACCAGGTGAAAATATGGCTGTGCAAGCAGTCAGAATGTGGTGTGGATGCAGGAAAAGGGGAGGAATGATCAAAAACATGATTATGGTGGTTCTGGCATGTTTATTAGGATACGGTCACAAGTTACAACATGTGTTCAGTGCGGTCTCTCAATTGAGCAGCTTGCTGCATCCGTAACAGGGCATGGTGAACAGTGTAATCAGAGAAATATGTCATCATATGCCATTCTCAAGATCAGGAAGAGCCCAGATACATCCCTGATAAACACAATGTTTTAGATATCCCCACAACCAGAAGTCTCAAGGATTTGCCTTGATGTGGTCTTCCCAAAGATTAGATTAGGAGATCCTCATGGATGTGGAACATGTCAATCTTTTTTTTTTTATCTTTTTTTTTTTTTTTAAAAGAAAGCTGAAATAACAATACTGATAGTATGAGTATATACAATACATCATTTTTTTAAGCTGAAATAACAATACTAATAGTATTAGTATATGCAATACATCATTTGCTTATATTAAAAAATTCATCAATGGAGTTGGCAACTAGTAAGTCTTTCAGGCTCCTTTTAAACTGATCTTTATTTGTAACTAAATTTTTTATGTTTGCTGGCAATTTATTGAAGATGAGTGTTCCTGAGTAGTGGACCCCTTTTTGAACTTAAGTAAGTGCTTTTAAGTCCTTGTGCAGATCATTTTTGATCATGGTATTGTATGTATGAACAGAGCTGTTTGTTGGAAAAAGAGTCAGTATAAATTTTAAAACTGAATAAATCACGGAATAATGTAGTGTTGACAGAAGAGCCAACACTGTGTTGCTAGAGGAGGCCGAAATGCACGCGTTTAATTACACGCTGACTGGCGCGAGGTCTGGAACAGTTAGGGGAATTAATAGTAGCAAATAAAGTATGTAGTTGATATAATACTTAACTTTAATCCATAATTGTAGAACATCTCTCGTTATGGTACAGGCTTCACAATATTAATTATCAAATGCTATGGCGCCTTGCTAGGTCGTAGCAAATGACGTAGCTGAAGGCTATGCTAACTATCGTCTCGGCAAATGGGACCGTATTTGTCAGTGATCCATCTCTGGCTAAGTCGGCTGTACAACTGGGGCGAGTGCCAGTACGTCTCTCTAGACCTGCCGTGTGGTGGCGCTCAGTCTGCTATCACTGACAGTGGCGACACGCGGGTCCGACGTATACTAATGGACCGCGGCCAATTTAAAGGCTACCACTTAGCAAGTGTGGTGTCTGGCGGTGACACCACAAATAATGTAGATAGAGAGGTACAAATTGCCAGACATACTTGGAATGACATGGGGTTTTATTAGAACCAAAAAAATACAAAAGTTCAAAAAATGTCCGACAGATAGCGCTTCATCTGATCAGAATAGCAATAATTAGCATAACAAAGTAAGACAAAGCAAAGATGATGTTCTTTAGAGGAAATGCTCAATATGTCCACCATCATTCATCAACAATAGCTGTAGTCGAGGAATAATGTTGTGAACAGCACTGTAAAGCATGTCCGGAGTTATGGTGAGGCATTGGCATCGGATGTTGTCTTTCAGCATCCCTAGAGATGTCGGTCGATCACGATACACTTGCTACTTCAGGTAACCCCAAAGCCAATAATCGCACAGACTGAGGTCTGGGGACCTGGGAGGCCAAGCATGACGGAAGTGGCAGCTGAGCACATGATCATCACCAAACGACGCGCGCAAGAGATCTGTCAGATTTTTTTTTGTTCTAATAAAACCCCATATCATCCCAAGCATGTGTGTCAATTTTTAGCTCCCTATCTACATTATTCCGTGATTTATTAAGTTTTCAAATTTATACTGACTTTTTGATCACCCGGTATTATTTAGGACAAATTTCATTAAGGAGTAAATACACTGAGAGGCAGTAGTTAGTATACCCAGTTCTTTGAAGAGGTTTCTACAGGACATCCTTGAATTTACTCCACAAATAATACGTATTACACGCTTTTGGACTCTGAAAACTTTTGTTTGACTTGAAGAGTTACCCCAAAATATTATACCATATGACATTATGGAATGAAAGTAGGCAAAGTATGCAAACTTTTTCATTTTTATGTCGCCTGTGTCTGCTAACACTTGAATTGCAAATACAGATTTGTTAAGGCGTTCCTGCAGTTCTGTGGTGCGCTCCTCCCAACTGAATTTATTGTTGTTGTTGTTGTTGTTGTGGTCTTCAGTCCTGAGGCTGGTTTGATGCAGCTCTCCATGCTACTCTATCCTGTGCAAGCTTCTTCATCTCCCAGTACCTACTGCAACCTACATCCTTCTGAATCTGCTTAGTGTATTGATCTCTTGGTCTCCCTCTACGATTTTTACCCTCCACGCTGCCCTCCAATGCTAAATTTGTGATCCCTTGATGGCTCAAAACATGTCCTACCAACCGATCCCTTCTTCTAGTCAAGTTGTGCCACAAACTTCTCTTCTCCCCAATCCTATTCAATACCTCCTCATTAGTTACGTGATCTACCCACCTTATCTTCGGCATTCTTCTGTAGCACCACATTTCGAAAGCTTCTATTCTCTTCTTGTCCAAACTGGTTATCGTTCATGTTTCACTTCCATACATGGCTACACTCCATACAAATACTTTCAGAAACGACTTCCTGACACTTAAATCTATACTCGATGTTAACAAATTTCTCTTCTTCAGAAACGATTTCCTTGCTATTGCCAGTCTACATTTTATATCCTCTCTACTTCGACCATCATCAGTTATTTTACTCCCTAAATAAAAAAAACTCCTTTACTACTTAAAGTGTCTCATTTCCTAATCTAATCTCCTCAGCATCACCCGATTTAATTTGACTACATTCCATTATCCTCGTTTTGCTTTTGTTGATGTTCATCTTATATCCTCCTTTCAAGACACTGTCCATTCCATTCAACTGCTCTTCCAAGTCCTTTGCTGTCTCTGACAGAATTACAATGTCATCGGCGAACCTCAAAGTTTTTACTTCTTCTCCATGAATTTTAATACCTACTCCAAATTTTTCTTTTGTTTCCTTTACTGCTTGCTCAATATACAGATTGAATAACCTCGGGGAGAGGCTACAACCCTGTCTCCCTCCCTTCCCAACCACTGCTTCCCTTTCATGGCCCTCAACTCTTATAACTGCCATCTGGTTTCTGTACAAATTGTAAATAGCCTTTCGCTCCCTGTATTTTACCCCTGCCACCTTCAGAATTTGAAAGAGAGTATTCCAGTTAACGTTGTCAAAAGCTTTCTCTAAGTCTACAAATGCTAGAAACGTAGGTTTGCCTTTTCTTAATCTTTCTTCTAAGATAAGTCGTAAGGTTAGTATTGCCTCACGTATTCCAACATTTCTACGGAATCCAAACTGATCTTCCCCGAGGTCCGCTTCTACCAGTTTTTCCATTCGTCTGTAAAGAATTCACGTTAGTATTTTGCAGCTGTGACTTATTAAACTGATAGTTCGGTAATTTTCACATCTGTCAACACCTGCTTTCTTTGGGATTGGAATTATTATATTCTTCTTGAAGTCTGAGGGTATTTCGCCTGTCTCGTACATCTTGCTCACCAGATGGTAGAGTTTTTCAGGACTGGCTCTCCCAAGGCCGTCAGTAGTTCTAATGGAATGTTGTCTACTCCCGGGGCCTTATTTCGACTCAGGTCTTTCAGTGCTCTGTCAAACTCTTCACGCAGTATCTTATCTCCCATTTCATCTTCATCTACACCCTCTTCCATTTCCATAATATTGTCCTCAAGTACATCACCCTTGTATAAACCCTCTATATACTCCTTCCACCTTTCTGCCTTCCCTTCTTTGCTTGGAACTGGGTTGCCATCTGAGCTCTTGATATTCATACATGTGGTTCTCTTCTCTCCAAAGGTCTCTTTAATTTTCCTGTAGGCAGTATCTATCTTACCCCTAGTGAGACAAGCCTCTACATCCTTACATTTGTCCTTTAGCCATCCCTGCTTAGCCATTTTGCACTTCCTGTCGATCTCATTTTTGAGACGTTTGTATTCCTTTTTGCCTGCTTCATTTACTGCATTTTTATATTTTCTCCTTTCATCAATTAAATTCAATATTTCTTCTGAATTTATTATCAAATTGTAATCGCAGGAATTTAAGACTGTCAACCTCTTCTATCTGCTCTTCTTCATACTTTATGCATATGCTGGTTTGAAACCTCCTACTGGTTCTGAATTGCATATAGTGAGTCTTTTCAAAGTTTAATGTCAGCGAGTTGGCTTTAAACCATTTATTAATAGCCATGAAAATATCATTAGCAGATCTTTCTAGAACTACACTCGACATACTATTTATTGCAATACTTGTGTCATCTGCAAACAAAACGAACTCTGCTTCTGGCAATGTAACTGATGAGAGATCATTAATGTACACCATAAAAAGCAATGGCCCTAAGATGGATCCTTGTGGGACACCACATGTAATTTCTTCCCATTCTAATGATGAGTGATGACTTAATTCACTAGTCCCTTGCACTGACACCTTTTGTTTTCTGTTCGCGAGGTATGACTTGAACTATTGTGCAGCACTGCCCGTAACACCATAGAATTCTAATTTATTTAAATGGATGTTGTGGTTAACACAATCAAATGCTTTTGACAAATCACAGAAAATACCTGCTGCTTGTAATTTGTTATTTAATGAATGAAGTACATTTTCACTGTAAGTGTAAATAGCCTTCTTGATATCAGAACCCTTCAGAAATCCAAACTGTGTTCTTGATAATATGTTATTTGTGGTCAGAGGGTTGAGAAGCTGCCTATACATTACCTTTTCTAATATTTTGAGAATGCTGGCAAAAGTGAAATCGGTCTGTAGTTTGATGGTATCTCTTTATCCCCTTTCTTGAATAGAGGCTTAACATCTGCATATTTTAGCCAGTCAGGAAATGTCCCAGTTACAATTGACTATTTACACAAGTAACTTAAAATTGTACTAAACTCACAAGAACATGCCTTAATTAGCTTTGTTGATATTTCATCGTAACCACTAGAATGCTTCGTTTTTAGAGATTTTATTATGGAAGTTATTTCTTTTGGTGAAGTGAGTGACATTTTCATGTACCTGAAACTATTTGTAAAGGCTAGTTTCAGATATTCAAGGGCATTATTTACTTATCCTCCCAATTCCATTCTATCAGTAATGGATATAAAGTACTTGTTAAATAGATTTGCCACACTATGCCCATCGGTTACTAATGTGTCATATACCCTTAATGCTGTTTGCTCCTGTTCCTTTCTGGTTCTACCAGTCTCCTCTTTCACTATATCCCATATTGTTTTTATTTTGTTCCCTGACATTGCAATCTTCTTCTCGTAGTGCATTTGTTTAGATGTCTGAATTACTTTTTTTAAAATATTTTACAGTACTACTTGTATTTAGCTAAATTATCAGCATTGGAGCTATTCTTGGTCGACACATTCATTTTCCTTTTTGTCTTACAGGAAATATTTATTCCTTGTGTAATCCATGGTTTTATTGTAGACTTCTGTTTAATTTGAGTAACTTTTAGAGGAAAACAGTTTTCAAACATGGTACTGACATTGTTCATGAATGTGTTATATTTTTCATTCATGTCATGATCACTATAAACATCTTTCCAGTTCATGTCTTTGAGCATTTTTCTAAAACACTCAATTTTTGGTTGATTGATTACTCTCCTGTACTCAGACTTAGCAGTCTTGATAATCTGCTTAGAATTTACATCTAAAACAAGGAGCTGCATGTCATGATCTGATAGTCCATTTATTATAGGTTTTATGATATGATTTTGTTCCTTTGATTTGTCTATAAAAACATTATCAATGGCTGTCGAGGATTTAGTGATGCTAGTTGGAAAGTTTCCAGTGTGAGTTAGATTGAAAGACAACATTACTAACTGCAGTAAATGTTTACTAGAAGATTGCATTAGAAAATCTTATTAAAGTGGCCAGCAATCAAAATTTCTTTGCTTCTTCCTGTTAAATAACCCAAAAGAGCTTCTAGATTATTTATGAATAGATTATAATTTCGTGCAGGTGCTCAGTAAATAGTTACTATTATATAGGATCTGTTATGGAACTCTACTTCTGTTGCACATGCTTCTAGATGCTGCTCTAAACAGAATTTATTAATGTCACTGGTCTTGAATTTATGGCAGTTTTTAATAAATGTGGCAACTCCTCCTCCATCCATATCTACTCTGCAGAAGTAGGAAGCTAGCTTAAATCCTGAAATGTCTATACCAGTGGTCACTTGATGTTCAGAGAGGCATATTATGTCAATTTCGTTAGATGAATTCATTTCATCAATTTATTTCTGAATCCCGGAATGTTCTGGTGTAATAAAGATAACTGATACTGCATACTAATGGGATTATAACTGCTTTGGCGAAGATGAACTGGCAGTTTCTGATTACTTTCTGTATGCTAAAATCTGACACCTGTTCATCTGTTTTTTCAAACTGAGTGTGTCTGCCAATCTCTCTTAAAACTCGTTTTCTTTCCCCCTTGCCTATCCTAAACAAGGCATCACTCTGACACCTGTGACCACTGGTATTTTACCACTTGTGCCAGTGTCCCCCCATAAGTTTTCTGCAATCAGCCCAGACAGTTTTCCCTTCCCATTCCTATTGAGGTGAAGGCTATGCCTAGTGTAGTCCCACCTATCGATAGCATTCACAGGAATCAAACCAATATCCCCTGTATCCGTCCTAAGCAGCCACTCCAACTCCAAGTTCACCCTCCCGATGGAAGAGTTCAAATGAGGCCGATCATGGCATCTCAACACATCGTTGCTGATGCTTTCTTGAAACAAATCTTTCACCTCAGTTTGCACAAATATAGTAGATGGACGTAGTTGCATTCTTGCAAAGCTGGAATCACATGTTGCACATGTAGGTCCTTATAATGTGTATGTCACTGTGCACGTAATAGGTCCATGAGATGTTGTCTCCTTGTGTGTGTGTGTGTGTGTGTGTGTGTGTGTGTGTGTGTGTGTGTGTGTGTGTGTGTGTGTGTGTGTGTGTGTGGGAGGGGGGGGGGGGGGGGAGAACCTAAACTAAACTCCACCCAAACAGGCCATGAAGGCCCAACAGTACCGACCTGTTGCTGTGTCATCCTCAGCCCACAGGCATCACTGGATATGGAGTGCCCTGTGGTTAGCACACCGCTCTCCCAACATAAGTGAGTTTATGAGACCAGAGCCTCTATTCCTGAATCAAATAGCTCCTCAGTTTGCCTCACAGGGGCTGATTGCTGCACCTCACTTGCTCAGCAGGCTGGATAGTCATCCACACAAGTACTAGCCCAGCCTGACAGTGCTTAACTTCAGTAATATGATGGGAACCGGTGTTACCACTGCGGCAAGGCCATTTGAAGAAAAACCAACTGATAATGAAGGAGGTGGTTTCACAAGCTCCACACACTCACATTAACTGAGTGCTATGGATGTTCCTGCACAATATTTGGCAGAGTAGAACCTCCTCATATATGACAGTTCAGTTCATTCACATCACCTTGCAAAGTAAAATGTATCTTGTCCATCCAAACTGTATTCTGTGGCCACATTTCATCCATTTCCATGTATGAAAAATAATAATAATAATATGGGCGAGGGGCAAAATCATGGCTTCGTAGCCAATGTTGGGTCTTCATTTGTATCTGAATCCTGTAGGGGTACCAGTATAAAATGCACCACAAAATCTTTCGAACTGTTGATCAGGGAGAGGCAATTCCTGTGACTCAGCTCAAGTACTGACTGTGGAATTTGAGGCGTATACTGCACAGTCAGCTATAGCTACAGCAACTTTAACAACAACTGCCATGTGGATGAGCCGCTGCCTCCTTCCTGCTGCACTACCTAATTCTCCTGTTTTTTTCAAATTTCTTGATCATATTCTCTATCCCATTTATTGACATGGAGCCTCTTTGTAGCTGCTTCTGTTGATTATATTCCTGCAATGCATTGCTGCTGTTACTGCCATTCTGATAATACAAGTTTACCAGTAGTGCACAGTCTTCTCTCTCAACAGCCCTTGGTTTTCATATGGAAAACATCAACATTCTTAACCCTTTACACTAACAACTACTTCACAACAGAAATCAACATGTGTTGCCAAGTGACAAACAGCATAATGATTTTATAATAGGAAACATTCCACATGTTTTCTGCTTACAGCACCATGTTTTCACCTGGTGGCAGAAAGTGGAATAATTATGTTTTTCAACATTCTCTGTGACCACACTGGTTAATGAACACACCTATGTTGTTTCTGTGACCTGCAATGTATACAGCCCACACCGCAGCTGTCAATTTAATTATAACCACCTGGTATATTCGTCTTGGTGGCTATTAATGACAGATTTGGTACGGATGCACACTAAGTTCGAACTCTTGCAGGAATTGGGTGAAGCTGTGAGCAATGAAGATAATGGACAATGGATGCTACATATGTATTGTGCCACAGGTTGAGAGTTCGGATTGAATGGAAAACATGCTCAGTTAGCCAAAGCTGTTAAGGCAACATTCGCATACAGTGAGAAATCTCGGTTTGAGTCCACATCTGGCATAAATTTTCACTTGTTGCCACTGAATTTCTTTCAGTGCCGAATTGTGGCTGATGCCTGTAATTCTCTTATCTCATGTATACATATAGCCACTGAATCATAAAACATGTCTATTCTTTCAGACATGTCTGAAAGAACAGACGCCACACACCTGAGTTAAAAATAAAGACATACGTCAGTAACTACTCTTTCTACAAACTACCTGAATACATAAGTTCAAGGACTGAAAAGTTCTGTTAACTACATGGCAAGTTAATTAAAAATCTGCCCTGTAAACTGTACTTGGCATTTAAAAATGGGTAACTATTTTTCTTGAAAAATTCCAGTGTCTCCAAATATTAAATTATTAATAGGAGATTACCAAGATAGGAGGAAGGGAAGCATCAGTCATAAATTTTTAATGTGTTTATTGGAGATCAATTTCACCTACTATGTATTAGCTATCTTCCATGATACATGAATATAAGAACATAATGAGAATCAACCAATAAAATATAAATTAAAACCAGATCATAAATACAGAACTTTAAATTTACATACCACTTATATCCAGGTCATGATGACTCATCAGAAACATAATAGCACATGGTACCACTTGACATGACAGACAACAAATATCAGTTAAACTGAGCTTGATGCTCACATTTCCATGCAGCTAACCTCGGTATGTGACATCAGTAGCAACTAATGTCCTCTTTATTACTCTCATTTGTGTTCTCCTTTTTTTTACATTATTTGAAAAGTAAAATGTATAAAACCACAGTGGCATCCTTAAATACTAAAATACATTCAGTAATTGAAGGAAGAATCCACTTGTAGGTAGCACACATTAAAATACTAGTAGTATTTCTTTCATATAAAACCTAAAGCCTGTAGTAATATTAAGAAACAAGTTATACACTATGCATACATTTCACATGCTGAGTTCATAATTCTCTCTTCCAAATTGGATTACATTCAGAAAAGTAACTTATATGGTTGTAAGTATGAACCAGTGTTACGACCTCAAGGAAAATGCAGCATACATAATGACTTATAAAATCTTATTACTGGTTATTGTAGAAACATATATCTAACTTGATCTGGCATTAATAATAAAATCACACCTCACAACTGGAGCTACTGCATACGGAGTAATGGCAGATTTTTGGATTTTGTTGAAGAAATGGAGATATTTGATTGTCAGAGATTTTCCCCATGCCATCTTGCTCAGGAGCAGTTGACAATGAGAAGCACCTGGTTTTAGGAGGGTATCAGAAGCCATCTAATTAATAAAAATAAGGAGCTGTATAGGTCCAAAGGAGGATACACAACACCTCATAAGTACAGCTGTATGTACTGCTGTGCACCATTTCAGTAAGTGAGAATGAAATGTAGCATATGTGTTTTTCAGTAGCCACTGACAGTACATGTATCCGCATTATTATTAACATCAAACTAAGTTACATATGTTTCTATAATACACAGTGATAAGAGTTTATAAAACATGTTGTACATTGCATTCTCCTGTAGATTGTAACACTGTTTCATACTTGACAACCATGTAAGTTACTTTTCTTAATGTAATCCAATTTGGAAGAGGGAATTATGAACTCAGCATTTGGTATATATTGATAATGTATAACTTGTTTGGCTTTAGGTTTTATATAAAAGAAGTATTACGAGTATTTTAATTTGTGCCACCTACCAGTGGATTCTTTGTTCAGTTTCTGACTGTATTTTAGAATTTAAGGATGCCATTTAGTTTTACATATTTTACTTTTCAAATAGTGTAAAAATAATTAGAATACAAATGACGGTAATAAAGTGAGCACTAGCTCACACCACATACTGAGTTTAGCTGCATGAAAATGTAAGCAGCAAGCTCACTTCAACTGAGGTCTGTTATCTGTAATGTCAAGTGGTACCACGTGGTACTATATTTATAGTGCATCATCATGACTTGGATATAATTAGTATGTAAATTTATGGTTTACAAGCTGATATGTTTGTGATCTGGTTTGAATTTATATTTTAATATTTGATTCTCATTATGTTCTTGTATTCATGTAACGCTGAAGACTCTGTACCTGAAATTGGTTTGCAATAAATGGATTAAAAATTTACAACCAATGCTGCCCTACTTCCTACCTTGGATCTCATTAATATGGTCTTGGACTGTTCGTGTTGAAAACAAATATGAATAGGAGATAAAAAGCAGCTATTTAGTACAACTGAGTAAGCAACAACTTTTTTCAAAGTTGCAAATTTCTTTCCAACTTTCTTGATTAAATTTAGTGTGAATAAGCATATTTAGCATTAAACCGTATAGTGATGGTTTATTGTTCAGTTAGTTGTTGTTGTTGTTGTGGTCTTCAGTCCTGAGACTGGTTTGATGCAGCTCTCCATGCTAATCTATACTGTGCAAGCTCCTTCATGTTCCAGTACCTACTGCAACCTACATCCTTCTGAATCTGCTTAGTGTATTCATCTCTTGGTCTCCCTCTATGATTTTTACCCTCCACGCTGCCCTCCAATGCTAAATTTGTGATCCCTTGATGCCTCAGGACATGTCCTACCAACCAATCCCTTCTTCTAATCAAGTTGTGCCACAAACTTCTCTTCTCCCCAATCCTATACAATACCTCCTCATTAGTTACGTGATCTACCCACCTAATCTTCAACATTCTTCTGTAGCACCACATTTCGAAAGCTTCTATTCTCTTCTTGTCCAAACTATTTATTGTCCACATTTCACTTCCATACATGGCTACACTCCATACAAATACTTTCAGAAACGACTTCCTGACACTTAAATCTATACTCGATGTTAACAAATTTCTCTTCTTCAGAAACTCTTTCCTTGCCATTGCCAGTCTACATTTTATATCCTCTCTACTTCGACCATCGCCAGTTATTTTGGTCCCCAAATAGCAAAACTCCTTTACTACTTTAAGTGTCTCATTTCCTAATCTAATTCCCTCAGCATCACCTGACTTAATTCGACTACATTCCATTATCCTCGTTTTGCTTTTGTTGATGTTCATCTTATATCCTCCTTTCAAGACACTGTCCATTCCGTTCAACTGCTCTTCCAAATCCTTTGCTGTCTCTGACAGAATTACAATGTCATCGGCGAACCTCAAAGTTTTTATTTCTTCTCCATGGATTTTAATACCTACTCCGAATTTTTCTTTCATTTCCTTTACTGCTTGCTCAATATACAGATTGAATAACCTCGGGGAGAGGCTACAACCCTGTCTCCCTCCCTTCCCAACCACTGCTTCCCTTTCATGGCCCTCAACTCTTATAACTGCCATCTGGTTTCTGTATAGATTGTAAATAGCCTTTCGCTCCCTGTATTTTACCCCTGCCACCTTTAGAATTTGAAAGAGAGTATTCCAGTCAACATTGTCAAAAGCTTTCTCTAAATCTGCAAATGCTAGAAACGTAGGTTTATCTTTCCCTAGTCTAGCTTCTAAGATAAGTCGTAAGGTCAGTATTGCCTCACGTGTTCCAACATTTCTACGGAATCGAAACTGATCTTCCCCGAGGTCGGCTTCTACCAGTTTTTCCATTTTCTGTAAAGAATTCGTGTTAGTATTTTGCAGCTGTGGCTTATTAAACTGATTGTTCGGTAATTTTCACATCTGTCAACACCTGCTTTCTTTGGGATTGGAATTATTATATTCTTCTTGAAGTCTGAGGGTATTTCGCCTGTCTCCTACATCTTGCTCACCAGATGGTAGAATTTTGTCAGGACTGGCTCTCCCAAGGCCATCAGTAGTTGTAATGGAATGTTGTCTACTCCCGGAGCCTTGTTTCGACTCAGGTCTTTCAGTGCTCTGTCAAACTCTTCACGCAGTATCGTATCTCCCATTTCATCTTCATCTAAATCCTCTTCCATTTCCATAATATTGTCCTCAAGTACATCGCCCATGTATAGACCCTCTATATACTCCTTCCACCTTTCTGCTTTCCCCTCTTTGCTTAGAACTGGGTTTCCATCTGAGCTCTTGATATTCATACAAGTGGCTCTCTTTTCTCCAAATGTCTCTTTAATTTTCCTGTAGGCAGTATCTATCTTACCCCTAGTGAGATAAGCCTCTACATCCTTACATTTGTCCTCTAGCCAGTTAGTATGCACATTAAATTTCTGTGACTTGCCTATTTTTTATTTTTATTTTTTTTAAATTTTTTTTGTTAATGTATGTTTTGACACCCTGAAGGTTCTCCTCAATGATGGCATCTACAGAACATAATTAATTACAGTGAAACCTCTTTATAACGTTCCTCCATATAATGTTTTCCTCTATGTTACATCTGTTTTTTTTTCGGTCCCGACTAAAAGCCCATATAAACAATGTTAAATTTTCCTCTTTACTGTGTTTCCTCTATATTACAATTTCCTCCATGTAACACTCATATTTTTGGAACCCTGGTCAATTATTTACCTCTTTATAACGTTTAAGTGACTGGATGTAGACGCATCATTTTCCGTTCTGTGGATTCACAGTTTGCATCGGCTCGGAAAGCCCGCGCTCAGCGTACTTCATATGTCAGCGGCAGAACCTGGTCACGTGACATGTGACACACATTCTGCTTGCGATCTTTTTGGTGCCATTTACTTTCACCCATCCACCTACCGGGCCCCATGTTTTAATTACAAAAAACTAATCATTCGATACATTGATCATTTTCGATGAATATCATATTACAGTGTTGTGAAAATTTAAAATGTCGTCCTATGGCACCATTTGTCAAAGCTTATTAGTGGTATCACGATCTTCAGTAATGCCCTACAATTATTATTTGGAAGCCTTCCTCTTTATAGTGTTTTCCTCCATACAGTGTTCAGAATTTGTGGTCCCTTGAAAAATGTTATATAGAGGTTTCACTGTAATTAATTTTTATCATGAAGGCATAAAATGTCAGCTGTACTTACACTAGTGCATTTACCAGAAATGTGTGAAATTCCTCAGTGGTTAGGACACTGGACTCACTTTCTGGAGGACAACAGTTGAAATCTGCAGCCAGCCGCCCTGGTTTAGGTTTTCCATAATTTCCCTAAATTGAACTAGTCAGATGCTGGGATGGTGCATTTGAAATGTGCAGCCGATTTCCTTTGTCATCCTTGAAACACTCAGGTACTGTGCCGCTAATGACCTTGTTGTCAGTTGGGATGCCAAACCCTAATCTTGCTTCATTCATTCCTTCCGTTCTTCCTTCTTTCCTTATTTTTCCAAAGGAATTCCTAAAATACTGTGTCAAATATAACAACCATTTTGTGTGTCACTTCCTAATTAATTTATATTGTACTCTTGAGCTGATATAGGGCAGCAGTATGAAATGTATATGTTTATATAGCAGCCAGCCATTAATATGACTAGTATCTATAACAGAAAGTAAGCTACAGCATTAAAAGAAAACCTTCTTTCACTGTGCTAAAGTTTAGCCTAAACTTTGCTACGGACCATCCACATGCTTTTCTCGATTGCAGTACAGCACAGGCGTTGGCAGTGCCTGTGCTTGTTGTGCTTGGTGACAGGCATTTGTAGAGTGAATGATGAGGCGTTAGATGGAAATGTAATATTGAGATTTATGATACAAATAAAGATTTTTTCTGGGAATTTCTGTAGTTACTATGTATGACTTTTAATGATTTTGTATTGAGATAAATATTCGGGTATATGTCTGAACTACGGAACATGTGTAATGGTGAATGTTCTACACTATTTAATTCATACAAAATATGTAACTCTTCTTTTGGTGACTGATAGACTCAAATTCCTACGTTGTGTAGGCAGCCCTTTCTTCATTTTCTGTCGTTGGGGTATGTAGCAATTTGTATGATGAAATATTATTAATTATTTATTCGTAAATGTAGAAGATGATGTTGGTGACAGACTGCTGTGAATTATTCATGTTTTATGGATGGTCCTTTATTAATTTTCTAGTTTCACTGAATCTTGATATTTCTGTTATGAGGCCGTAATCACAGGATCTGTCAAAATTAAGGAAATTTTTGTTTTGTGACAGTCTGATATGAAGAAATTGTGTAAATTACACAGCTGAGGTATTGATGACAATCACAAACCATTTCTGCTGGGTGGATGGCTGTTTGTTACTTTTGATATTCCAGAAACCTGGCATTTGTGTTATGACCTGTAGTGTAGCCTGAGGTCTAGATTGTGTTGGGAGACAACAGTTTTGTTGTGAGTTGGTAAAGTCAATGAATGTGAAAGCAAAAAAGTTGTTGTGGTGACAGGCTGATCTGTAGCATAGCCTGACATCTAAGTTTTTGAAAGGCAGCAGTTTGTAAGTTGACAAAGCTAACAATTATGAAAGCAGAAAACCCAGTTGTGGTGACAGACTGGTCTGTAGTGTAGCCAGAGCTCTGGGTTAGATTAGAAGGCAGTAGTTTGGTTGTGAGTTGATGTGGCCAATGAATGTGATGGTTGTGGTGACTGGCAGATCTGTAGTGCAGGCCAAGGTCTTGGTTGGGTTGGTAAAACAGTTTGATTGTGAGTGGGCAAATCCAACGAAGCTGAATATGAAATGGAGATTGACAGAATGACCTGTGATGTAGCCCAAGCTCTATGTAAGTATTATGTGTCTCAACTTCTTAAAGTATTGGCAGTGATAAAAAGGTAGTATGGTAATGTAAGTTCGATTAAATTCTTTCTAATGTTTATTTATTTATTTATTTATTTGATTAGCCATCCGTAGACATTTTGCAATGTATGGATGTTGTCAGTTTGGATACAGTGATTTTTGCAGATACATTGACACTTTTATATGCATTTACAGAGTATACAAATACAATGACATTTATCACTTAAATTACATTCAAACAATTAAATATTCACTTATTGTTTAGAAACAGTGTTCCTGAAAATATAGTTTAAGGGTTTTCTGTAACAGTACATGTTGTTAATTTCTTTGATGTCCTGTGCAGCTTGTTATACATTTACAGAATATACAATACAATGTCATTATGTCACTTAAATTACATTCAAACATTTAAATATTCACTTACTGTGTAAAAACAGTGTTCCTGAAAATACAGTTTAAGAGTTTTTCTGAAACAGTACATGCTGTTAATTTCTTTGATTTCCTGTGGCAGCTTGTTATACAATTTTACACCCTGATACAAGAAACTTTTTTGGGTCTTATGCTTGTTTCTCCTATCTAGATGAAGGCAGTGGCTTGTTCTTGTGCTATAGCTGTGTAAAATGCTGTTTGTACTATAATTCACTATATTTTTCTTTATATATACTATAGTGTGGAACATAAATAAACAGGGAACAGTTAGAATACCAAGTATTTTGAATAGTTCTCTGCAGTGAGCCCACTTACTGCTTTTAGTTATAATTCTCACTGCTCTCTTCTGCACTTTAAAAACTGTTTGTAAGTTGAGTACATTATTTCCCCAGAAAATTATCCCATAGCTTATGACTGAATGTACATAGCTAAAATATACAGTTCTTAGACATTCATCGCTGCATACTGAGGAGAGAACTCTAAGTGCGTAACACGTTGTAGATATCTTTTTTGTGAGTTTTTTAACATGTTCACTCCACCTAAGCTGGCTGTCAATATGCAACCCTAGGAATTTTGTGGTGGGCACTTCGTCTACAGAGGTGTTATGTAGCTTTAACTTTAGGGGACTGTTTTTTCTGTTTGTTCTAAAGCATATGCTATTTGTTTTCTTAATATTTAAGGTCACTTTATTCTCTGTAGACCATTTGCAGACATCTTTCAGTTATTCATTACAATTTTCCAACATTTGTGCTGATGTCTCACTGGTGATTATAATATTGCTGTCATCGGCAAACAATATCTTCTCTCCATGTCGGATATATTGTGGAAAGTCATTTATATAAATCAAGAACAACACCGGACCCAGCACACTTCCCTGAGGGACCCCAATATTAATATGCTGTGGATCTGACAGGTGTTTTTCTATGAACTTTGATCTACTGGAGACATGCGAGATCTCTACCCACTGTACTCTATTTTTAAGGTATGAATGGAACCATTTGTTGATTACCCCTCTTACTCCTAGTGCTTCTAACTTAAGTAACAGATTTTGGTGGTCAACTGTATCAAAGGCCTTTGACAGGTCAAGGAATATGCCAGATACATAGTTGCCTTCATCCAGTGCTTCTAGAACCACTTTAGTGAAATGTGCTATTGCCATTTCTGTATCTCTGCCTGGTCTGAAACCAAATTGGTCATTTGAAAGAAGGTTGTATTTGTTTAGATGTGCTGCATTGATCTATGTGATCAGAGCATATCAAAAGATGGTAGGGCTGTGTCATTGTGGTTATGTCCCAACAACCCTGAGAAAAATGTTACTGACATCATTTACATTTTTATAAATATTAACTTTTAATTTTCCAAGCTGACTATGTCTGTTTTTAATCACCTTAGAAGGCAGCTCTAGATGTTAATGCTTCATTTGGTGTTCTTTTAAGTAGCCAGTGAGAAATACCAAAACAGCTGCCTTCAGCCTGAGAAAGCACTCTCTTTTGACTCAACAATTTGATTTCGTACAATATTGCAGTGCCAGTGTTGTTCAGAAGTATGATGCAGGTTCCTTCAGACATGCATGCATTTCTGAAGGAACATTCCATCATACTTCTGAACAACACAGGCACTGCATTATTGTATTTATCCGCTGACACTGGGCAAACAACCTTCAGCTAAAATATCTCCCCTGTACAGAATATACCTAATGAATGTACAAGGACATGTTGTGAACACAGTGTTGACGACATGTGGAAGTTTTGGTATGGCTATGAGAGTTTCAACTCTTTGCTTCTGTATATGTCTGCTTGTGTCTGTATATTGTTGATGGATATGTGTCTGTGTGCGAGTGTATACCCGTCCTTTTTTTCCCCCTAAGGTAAGTCTTTCCGCTCCCGGGATTGGAATGACTCCTTACCCTCTCCCTTAAAACCCAAATCCTTTCGTCTTTCCCTCTCCTTCCCTCTTTCCTGATGAGGCAACAGTTTGTTGTGAAAGCATGAATTTTGTGTGTATGTTTGTGTTTGTTTGTGTGTCTATCGACGTGCCAGCGCTTTCGTTTGGTAAGTCACATCATCTGTGTTTTTAGATATAAATTATTTAACAGTTACATTGCAGACCCATACACATTCCCTGATACACTTACACATGGAATAACTTATCTGAAACCTAAAGATCAAGCAGACACAGCAAACCCAGCTAAATATCGCCCCATAACATGCCTACCAACAATATACAAAATATTAACTTCAGTCATTACACAGAAATTAATAACACATACAACACAGAACAAAATTATAAATGAAGAACAAAAAGGCTGTTGCAAAGGAGCACGAGGATGTAAAGAGCAACTGATAATAGATGCAGATGTGACATATCAAGCTAAAACTAAACAAAGGTCACTACACTACGCATACATTGATTACCAAAAAGCTTTTGATAGTGTACCCCACTCATGGTTACTACAAATATTGGAAATATACAAAGTAGGTCCTAAATTGATACAGTTCCTAAACATAGTAATGAAAAATTGGAAAACCACACTTAATATACAAACAAATTCAAATAATATCATGTCACAGCCAATACGGATTAAGCGTGGAATATACCAAGGCGACTCATTAAGTCCTTTCTGGTTCTGCCTTGCTCTGAACCCACTATCCAACATGCTAAATAATACAAATTATGGATACAATATTACTGGAACATACCAACACAAAATCACACATTTGCTATACATGGATGATCTAAAACTACTGGCAGCAACAAATCAACAACTCAACCAATTACTAAACATAACAGAAGTATTCAGCAATGATATAAATATGGATTTTGGAATAGACAAATGTAAGAAAAATAGCATAGTCAAGGGAAAACACACTAAACAAGAACATTACATATTGGATAACCACAGCGACTGCATAGAAGCGATGGAAAAAAACAGATGCCTATAAATATCTAGGATACAGACAAAAAATAGGAATAGATAATACAAATATTAAAGAAGAACTAAAAGAAAAATATAGACAAAGACTAACAAAAATACTGAAAACAGAATTGACAGCAAGAAACAAGACAAAAGCTATAAATACTTATGCTATACCAATATTGACCTACTCATTTGGAGTAGTGAAATGGAGTAACACAGACCTAGAAGCACTCAATACACTTACATGATCACAATGCCACAAATATAGAATACATCACATACATTCAGCAACAGAAAGATTCACATTAAGCAGAAAGGAAGGAGGAAGGGGATTTATCAACATAAAAAACCTACATTATGGACGGGTAGACAATTTAAGGAAATTCTTTCTAGAACGAGCAGAGACTAGCAAAATACACAAAGCAATCACTCATATAAATACATCGGCTACACCACTGCAATTTCATAACCACTTCTACATCCCTCTAGATCACATAACATCAACAGATACGAAGAAAGTAAATTGGAAAAAGAAAACACTACATGGCAAGCACCCGTATCATCTAACACAGCCACACATCGATCAAGACGCATCCAACACATGGCTAAGAAAAGGCAATATATACAGTGAGACAGAAAGATTCATGATTGCAATACAGGATCAAACAATAAACACCAGATATTACAGCAAGCATATTATTAAAGATCCCAATACCACAACAGATAAATGCAGACTTTGCAAACAACAAATAGAAACAGTAGATCACATCACAAGCGGATGTACAATACTAGCAAATACAGAATACCCCAGAAGACATGACAATGTAGCAAAAATAATACATCAACAGCTTGCCTTACAACATAAACTTATAAAACAACACGTTCCCACATACAAGTATGCACCATAAAATGTACTGGAGAATGATGAATACAAATTATACTGGAACAGAACCATTATAACAGATAAAATAACACCACATAACAAACCTGACATCATACTCACCAATAAAAAGAAGAAATTAACACAACTAATCGAAATATCCATACCCAATACAACAAATATACAAAAGAAAACAGGAGAAAAAATTGAAAAATACATCCAACTGGCTGAGGAAGTCAAGGACATGTGGCATCAGGATAAAGTTGACATTATACCAATTATACTATCAACTACAGGAGTCATACCACACAATATCCACCAGTACATCAATGCAATACAGCTACATCCAAAGTTATATATACAACTACAGAAATCCGTAATTATTGATACATGTTCAATCACCCGAAAGTTCCTAAATGCAATATAACATATACCGTACAGTTAAAAGGAAGTCACGCTTGATCAAGGTCCGCGTCACTTTCCATTTTTGACCAGACATAACGTCTGAGAAAAGAAAGAAAGAAAGAATAATAATAATAATAATATAGGAAGGCGAGTGTTCAAAGGAATTGAAAGAGGAACCCACAAGTGATTGTCTAAAATTGTTTCCTGACGTACAAAGAAGGCGCTGCTCAGTAATATCTTTTGAGTACAGCCCGTCAGAAGCAACAGAAATTTTTGACTACTTTATGTCACATAAATAAGTCTTTGAATGATGAAGGATTCAAGCATTTTACTGTTAAACACAAAGTGGAATTTAACAATCTCGAAACAGGTGCACAACCGATAGTATAAAAGTCATCTGGTTGGCCAAATGAAGATGGCTTCATAGAACTGGGCAGTGCAGTTCGATAGCCATTTGTTTGAGTATGTGGGGTGCAGAAGATACGGTGAAAAGAAGGGTCCATTTGTGCATTTTATGAAGTGTGTAGCAACAGGGTACGAGATGCAGTGCAACAAGTTCTTTTGAATGAATTTCCGATGTTGTCATTATTTTTATATTTTCTGGCATTCCTTACTTGTTCCTATATTACTATTTTCTTGAAGATGTGATCCATCAATGCAGCTAAACAAAATGCTGTTTGTTTTTATGTCATACATGTTTAGTTTCCTTTTATTTACAAAGTGTGATTAGAGACCTTAATATGTGATGTTTCGTAAATACAAAAAAGTGAAACACCTGTCATATAAAAATGAAGTCTTATTTAGTTGCAGAAACAGCGCATGTTTGCAAGTATATAATGATACCAGCACCACTTGTGTTAAATAATTTATTACCACATGTGCATCTGTGTATTTGTGTTTTCTGTGGAACTTCAGTTCCATTGCACTGTCATACATGCTATTATCAAGGATGTTACATTAAAATGCAATATTTGTTTCTCCTGCGACTGAAAGTAAAACATAATTGTTGTTGGCTATACAAATCAGCTATTCTACCACCTTTGCTTCCCTTCATCGCTCACGGCAAGAGTTACCAACATGCACTTCAAGGTAGGAACACTGGCGACCTCGTGTCAAGCTTTACTAAAATTTATCAACCAGTGTAACTTGGCCAGACAGACCAAATGAATTTTATGGGTAGTTCCTGAATGGTCATATACTTATAATGTCTTACGCAAGTGGATTTATGTTTTCTGCTATGTTGTAGTGCTATGAGTATGCAGACAGGGAGAACAGGTGTTACATGCAGTTATCTGATTTGACTACTAGAGATTTAATAAAGAATTATTTTGATTCAGTTTATGTGTAATGGCTTCTAGTTTACTTTCTTATTTCAGGTGCCTGATTTGACCCATGGAGCTCCAAACTTGCCTTTTATTTCCCCACTGTATCACCTCCAGCAGCAGCAGCAGCAACAGGTGTTACCACAGCAACAGCAGATTCCTGGGGGATTGGCATCTCCTGTGCTGCCCAACAATCGATTTTTTGATGTGGTCAGTAATGGGAATGCCCAAAAAATGAATGTGCATCCTGAGGATGAAAACAGACTAGTGTACAATATTCAGAGGAATGTACCATCTCCTCTTCCTTATGAAGGGAACTTCAATAATATTGTTGAAACAGCTGTTCCAAATGAAATGAAATTGAATGGTGTTGTTGACTCAGTCATCCTCAATACACCCAGGAAGCAAAATGTCCACCCCAATGGTGGTGGCAGTATAAATCCATTTCAGATGAATAGTTTGCAGAAAGCAGTGAATTTAGTTGCAAATGGTGCAGCTGATAATTTGAATATTGATGGGCAAATTCTGAATTTGCCTAGTCATCCAACTGTGCTTCCTAGCTTGATTAAGACATCTGCAGAGTCTGTTGCATCACACCTTGGACAAAATGACTTTGGACTGCCATTGACAATTACAGCTGCTGCACCACTGATAGCCGTTACACCACCAACAGCCAGCTCTTTCTCCAAGCATATACCAGTTGCCGAAGAATCCCAAAGTCAAAATAACAGTAAATCAGAAAAGGTAAGCATAATTACGTTTTCAACATGATCCCTCCCTCCTCCTACTCCCCCCTCCCCCCCCCCCCCCCCAAAAAAAAAAAAAAAAAAAAAAAAAAAAATCTTTTCCTCCGAACCCTCACACTCCTACTCAACCTCACATCTCTGAACTAGTGCAAGCTACAAGTGATATTTTTACTTCTACATACCTCTGCTGGATAACAAATATTTTAATGTGGATCTTATGCGTTTTTAGTCCACTATTGAGCATCCACAAGAAAATTGTTAAAAGGTCCACATACTTTAAGTTTGTTTATTGGCTAGTTGAGAAAAGGTCACACTTTTAATAAGTTCATGTGAAATTTTCAAAAAAATATTTTGTAAACACTGAGTACAGGCCAGTATTGTGTTTGGCAGTCAAATAGGCCTTAGAGCAAAATTTGTGTTTGTTCTCAGATTTCTCTCACAATTCAGCAGTGTATTTAACAAATAACTTTGCAAAGATATTCAAACTTCATACTGAATTGTAGTTACTATTGTCTGGAATACTTTCCACAGAGTCAGTGGCACCACTATGTACAGAGAGGCAAACTATTGCCCAGTGATAGAATGTATTTCTTTCCATGTTAAGTACTCATTAATTTATGATTTCTACTTTTATCAAAATTTAACCTACATAACTATATACTTAATGCAGAACCAGTGCCTTCTACAAATAAAATAGTATATATTTCATATCATAATGTATTAACAGAATTGTAAAGGGTGACATAAAAGTTTGTTGATGTTTTAAAATTCAATACTTCATGGAATAATGTAGGTAGAGGGGCAAAAATTTGCACACATGCATGAAATTACATAGGTGTTTATGGAAACCAAACAAAAGTATACAAAATAACTAGCAGATGACACTTTCTATGATACATGAGCAATAATTAGCATAACAGTTGACTTTTAGCAAAGATGGTGATCTTTATAACAAATGCTCAACAACTTGGTCATCGTTCACCAACAATACCTGCAACTGAGGGGCAATGTTGTGAACAACACTGCACTCCATATTAGTAGGCATGGTGAGAAAATTGCTGTCAGCTGTTGTCTTTTAGCATCCCTAATGAGGTTGGACGATCACAACAGACTTGTGACTTCAGGTATCCCAACAACCAATAATCACATGGATTGAGGTCTGGGGACTTGGGAAGTCAAGCTGACAGATGTGGTGGCTCGACACACAATTCTCACTGAATGATTTGCCCAAAAGATCTTTCACACATGTATTAATATGGGTGCATTAAGGTTGTACCTTCCAACAGGTGTATATCCGACAGGCTAGGGATGATATGACTCCTCCTCTCATTACAGCTCAATTTATACACAATTCTCATTCAGCATCACTGTTGTGTTGATGTCCAGTGTCATCTCTTGGGGGCAGTTTCTGCACTTGTTTTTGGTTTCAATAAAACACCATGTCACTTCAGGCACATGTGTCAATTTTTACTTCTCTACCTACATTATTGCTTGAATTAGTGCATTTTCAAATGGTAGTGGATTTTTGTTTCACCCTGTATAACAAATTTGCTTTTAATCTTCCTTCTAACAGATAACTGCAGTTTTGTTAAACAGTGTTAAATATGAATCTTGATACAGTCAATCAATTATGCTTTGTCAGTAATGCTCAGATACACTGAGTGGGCCCAAGATGCACAAAGCAGGAAAATATCTCATAGAGCTGAAAACCTAGAGTATCATTGCCTGTTGAAGGATGGGAAGTTGTGTTCTTCCAGAAGGCATGAAATTCTGATGCTTCTTGAAAAGCACAACTGTCCAATAACAGCTTAAAGAAATACATGGTGGTCATAAGGTCTCAATCCATTTCCAAAATATAATGGATGCATTTACATAATATTATTATTATTATTATTAAGCATTACAATCCATGAAGGCTTTTTGCTGCAGAATGGACAATGTTGAACCACTTTGCTCTGTCTTTACAAGTAATTTGCCACTGTCTGTCATGTCCTAGTTTTCTGAGATCGTCTTGAATATTGTCCAAGTATCTCATGCGTGGGCGTCCAAGAGGTCGTCTTCCGGTGGGAATCTCTTCAGTCACTTTCTTGATGGTCCTGTTTGGTGGTGCTCTGATGACATGCCCTATCCATTTCAGTCTTTTGGCTTTAATTTTGGCCACTATATCGGAGTCTTTATATAATTTGTAAATTTCATTGTTATTTAGCAATCTCCATTCATCACTGATCCTATCTCTTATGGGTCCAAATATTTTTCTCAAAGTTTTTCGTTCAAATACTCTTAATCTGTTTTCCTCTTTTTTTGTGAGAGTCCAGGTTTCAGATCCATAGGTGAGTACTGGTATAATCAATGATTTGTATACTTGTAGTTTGGTGTTCCTAGAAATTAACTTGCTTTTGAAAACTGTCAAGAGACTATAGTAGCATTTGTTAGCCTTCTGAATTCGTGATTCTATTTCAATTTTTATGGAGTTGTCAGAGGTTACTATTGTACCAAGGTAATTAAATTCATTTGTCTTTGTGAAAGCTGTGTTATTAATTTGCAGTACATTATTATTTGATGGATAGCGGGATAAGATAAAGTACATTGTTTTGTCTGTATTCAGCTGGAGGCCTGTGCCATTTGTGGCTTTAATTAATTGTGCAGTAAGAAGCTTCAAATCATTCTCACTGTCAGATAATAATGCAATGTCATCAGCGTATGCTACAATGTTAATTTTGCTTTCCAGTTGTGCTCCAATTTGTAGTAGCTTTACTTTTTGGATTATTCTATTGATTACTATGTTAAAAAGAACTGGTGAGAGTGAATCCCCTTGTTTGACTCCAGTTTTAACCTCAAAGTCTTCAGAAAGTTTGCTAGCTACTTTTATTTTGTATTTTGAGTTTAAAGTGCAAGATTTTATTAAATTTATCAATTTGTTAGGGATGCCAATCTGCCTCATGCACTTCCATAAATATTCCCTGTTGATACTGTCAAAAGCTTTTTTAAAATCAATGAAAAGCATATGTACATTTTGATTGAATTCATATTTCTTTTCACCCAACATCCTTAGGACATATATATTGTCAATAGTCGATCTGTTAGGTCTAAATCCACATTGGGCATCATCTAGGGAGTCTTCAACGTAAGGGCTTATCCTTGCTAACAGTATATTTGTCAGAATTTTATATGTTGTGTTTAGTAACGCAATTCCTCTGTAGTTTGAACAATTTGTTGGGTCCCCCTTCTTGTATATAGGGCACACAACTACTTCTTTCCAATCATGTGGGACCTGTTCCTGCTTCCAGATGTTGGTGATGATTTTGTGTAAGCAGTTTACAAAAGGAAATTTACTGAGCTTCCATATATCTGTGTCTATACCATCACTTCCAGGAGCTTTATGTCTCTTCAGCTTCTTGATGCTTTCTTTAATTTCTGCTAAGCTGGGCTCTTCGTCCGATGGGTCAGCAGTAAGATATTCATTGTCATCTTCCTGAGAGACGCTTATAGTTGGAGCATTTAGTAACTCATTAAAATATTCCTTCCATCTGTTAGCAATGTCACTTCTTTCTGTTAGCAAGGAGCCATCTGGGTCTGTTATGAACTGTCCATAATTTTTTATATTCCCACTTTTAAACATATTTATGCTCTTGAAAAATCCTCTGGAGTCTGTGGTACGGTCATTCTCAGCTCTTTTTAATTTGTAATTCATAAAATCCCTTTTCTTTTTCCTAATGAGTTTCCTGGCAAGTTTCTGTTTCTCTTCAAAAATAAGTTTGTTTTGTGTTATTGGTTTTTGTAGGAATTTTTCCCTTGCTAATTTTCTATCTTCGATAGCGTTCGAGCACTCGGCATCAAACCAGGGGTTCTTAGTTGTAGTAAAATGTCCCAAAACTGAGGTAGTTGCTCGTGTGATACTTACATAATATGTATCATTATAATCCATCTCTGAGATAGCATGGGCGTATTCCCACTACCCCTCCCCCAGGATAATAAATAAGAATGTTTATGGTATAAGAACATGAGACTGCTGTTAGTGTGCAATTGTGTGATTGTTCTTATCTGGATGTGCAGCAGGAGTTCATTCAGAAATTTCAAGTGCCAGACAAGAACATAGAACTTGTTACTTGTCAATACGTTTCAGAGAACTGGAAGTTTTGGTAATGAACCACATGTAGGAGACCTCTTATATCACCAGAGGCAGTGAATCAGAGAAGCAATCAAAAAGAGTCTGATTGCATCAACTCATCTAGACAAGAAGTTAGACATGTCAAAATCAGTGATTATGAAAGTTTTACACTTCACACTAAAGAAAGAAGTGTACCATAATAAGATACACCAATTAGACCATAAAGATCACGCAACTCTGCGAGTTGCTTATTACAATCTGACAGGGGTTGCACACAACAAACAGCTTATGCATTACATTTTGTTTACTGATGAAGCCACATTCTACATCTGTGGAAAAATTAAGAAACGTAACTGCCTCATATGGGGTAATGAGTGACCTCTAGCTACCACTGAACGTCTAAGAGGAATTCCTGGAAGCACAGCATCAGAAAGGAGGCATTGCTGACATTGTTGTGTTCCATCAAGATGGAGCACCTACTCGTTTTGCCTCATAGTAAAAGAATACCTAAACTGAAGATTAACCAACAGATGGATAGTGGAGGTTCAGCAAGACTATGGCCATCACCCTCACCTGATTTAACACCTTGGAGACATAAAGTCGAGGATGTACAAAACAAAGGTAAGGGATTGCAGGGATCTAAGACAAAGTAAATATTCCACAATTCGGATCAAGAACAACTGCCAACATGAGTAACTTAGAAGTAGATATCCTCGGAGTTGCGAAGCAGCGTAAATCATTTAACAAAAGCATGTCTTACGGTCCTGTATACCAACTAGGTTCCTTTAAGAGTATACTGATGCAATATCTCCATACTTAACAATCATATACAACTGCTCAGTACAGCCGATAGACCTACAAACAACCCCCAACATCACCCCAGCCCATGCCATTAAGGAGCTGAAAACAGATCGCTCTATTGTCATCCTCCCGGCGGATAAAGGCTCCACAAAGCTGTTACCCAGGATCCCATTCCCTCCATCCAGACTGAGCTGCAGAAAATCCCAAAAATCCAAGGTCCCTCACAAGGCCTCATAACGGCTTCCATAGACCTACTCACTCCACCTGAGCCACGTACCCCTACCTTCTACCTATTACCCAAAATCCACAAAGAGAACCATCCTGACCGTCCCATTGTGGCAGGCTTCAAAGCCCCAACACAACGTATCTCAGCTCTGGTAGACCAACACCTCCAACCTATCACCCGCAGACTCCCATCCTACATCAAACACACAACCCACTTCCTAGAACGCCTCAAATCCATTCCTACTCCCCTCCCACCTGAAACCTATCTTGTCACCATAGATGCTACATCCCTTTACACAAACATCCCACATACCCATGGTCTCTCTGCCCGTGAACACTACCTCTCCCAACACCCACCCGAAGATCTTCCAAAAACCTCGTTCCTTACCACACTTACCAACTTCATCCTCACCCATAATTACTTCACTTTTGAAGACCAGACCTACAAACAAATCAGGGGAATGGCCATGGGAACCAGGATGGCTCTGTTCTATGCCAACCTCTTCATGGGCTGCATGGAAGAAGCTTTCCCGAAGACCCAACATCTGCTTTCACTGGCATGGTATAGGTTTATAGATGACATCTTTGTGGTCTGGACTCATGGTGAAGAAACACTCCTTAATTTCCTCCATAACCTTAACTCCTTTTCGAATCTGAATTTCACCTGGTCCTTCTCCAAAACCCAAGCCACCTTCCTGGATGTTGACCTTCATCTTTGTTGAAGCTCACATCCACACATCTGTCCACATCAAACCCACAAAGAAACAACAGTACCTTCACTTTGGTAGCTGCCATCCATTCCACATCAAACACTCCCTTCCTTACAGCCTATGTATTCATGGCAAACGTATCTGCTCCAGTGACAAATCCCTCAACAATTACACCAATAAACTGACCAGTGCTTTCCTCTCCCGCAACTATCCTGCAGACCTTGTCCACAAACAGATCTTCCGAGCAATACATTCCTCCCTGTCCAACAACAATGTTCCTACCCCCAGACCACACAGAAGCATCCTCCTTGTCACCCAATATTATCCTGACCTCGAATACATCAACAAATTACTCTGCCAGGGATATGACTTTCTCAAGCCAAGCCCTGAAATGAGATCATCCCTTGACAATATTCTTCCCACACCACCCAGAGTTGCCTTTTGTCGCCCCCCTAACCTCTGTAACATCCTTGTCAAACCCTATAATATTCCCAGACCACCTTCTCTACCCAGCGGTTCCTACCCCTGTAACCGACCCTGCTGCAATACCTGCCCCCATGCATCCCCCCACAACCACCTACTCCAGCCCTGCTACTAGTAAAACATATACAATTCAAGGCAGGGCCACATGTGAAACAACACGTCATTTATCAGCTGACATGCCTGCACTGCACAGCCGTTTACATTTGTATGACGACAACTAAACTGGCTGAGCGCATAAACTGGCACAGATGAACTGTCCGCCTAGGAGATGTCCAATACCCAGTAGCAGAGCATGCCCTCCAGCATAATTCTACGGTCCTAGGAACCTGCTACACCGTACGTGCCATTTGGCTTCTCCCACCCAACACCAGTCCATTGGAATTGCGGAGATGGAAACTTGCACTCTTAACACATCCTTTCATCCTGCCATCCCCCTGGACTGAACCTATGTTAACCAACCTCACTCCCATTTGCTCTTCAGTCTTCTCCTCTTTCCCTTTCCTCTTTAGCCATTCACGCATCTTTTCATCCTACATAGTTGTGTTTATCTTTATACTATATACCTCTTTACTTCTGTATGCATCCTCTTTGGTTTGAAGCTGGCACAGTACTTACAGTAGAATATCTTTGGCTTCCCTCTGACACCCATGCCCCCATCTTTGCTACCCTCTCAGTTTACCTTTCCCCTGTTGCTTTGTAACCTGGGTTGTGTGTAACTGAAACCTCTTTCCCTTCCTTCCCCCCCCCCTCCCCCGCTCCCCTCCTTGACGAAGGAACAAAGTTCTGAAAGGTAGGACACGTAAATTTTCTGTGCTGTTTTGTGTATCTATCGGCTGTACTGAGCTGAGGTAAGTACTGGCCAGCCCCTCTATCTCTTTGTTAGTATTTGTTTCACAATCATATACAGCCACTCTCTCAACAAAAGATCCATACCCAAAGATTGAGAAATTGTGCTGGTCACACCAATATTCAAGAAAGATAGTAGGAGTAATCCACTAAGTTACAGGCCCATATCATTAGCATCGATATGCAGCAGGATTCTGGAACATATATTGTGTTGGATTCTGGAACATTTATTGTGTTCGAACACTATGAATTACCTTGAAGAGAATGGTCTATTGACACAGTCAACACAAATTTAGAAAACATCTTTCTTGTGAAACCCAACTAGTTCTTTACTCACAAGAACTGTTGAGTGCTATTGACAAGAGATTTCAAGTTGATTCTATATTTTTAGATTTCCAGAAGGTTTTTGACACTGTATTACACAAGCATATGGACTGTCATCTCAGTTATGTGACTGGATTTATGATTTCCTGTCAGAGAGGTCACAGTTTTTAGTAATTGATGGAAAGTTATCAAGTAAAGCAGAATTGATATCTGAGCTCCAAAAGGTAGTGTTACAGACCCTCTGCTGTTCCTTATCTGTATGAACGATTTAGGAGACAATCTGACGAGCCATCTTAGGTTGTTTGCAGACGATGCTGTCGTTTATTATCAAGTAAAGTCATCAGAAAATCAAAACAATTGCAAGATGGTTTAGAAAAGATATCTGTAAGGTGCAAAAATTGGCAGTTGACCCTGAATAATGAAAAGTGTGAGGTCATCCATATGAGTGCGAAATGGAATCCATTAAACTTCAGTTACACGATAAACCAGTCAGATCTAAAGACCGTAAATTCAACTAAATACCTAGGAATTACAGCTACAAATAACTTAAATTGCAAAGAACACAAAGAATATGTTGTGGGAAAGGCAAACCAAAGAGTGCATTTTATTGGCCCAACACTTAGAAAATGTAACAGATCCACTAAAGAGACCGGCCATCCCCTTTTGAAGTATTGCTGCACAGTCTGGAATCCTTACCAGGTAGAATGGATGGAGTACCTCAAGAGGGTTCAGGGTGAAACTGCACATTTTATATTATTGCGAAATAGGGGAGAGTGTGTCACTGACAGGATACAGGATTTGGGGTGGACATCATTAAAATAAAGGCTTTCTTTATTGTGGTGGAATCTTCTCACAAAATTTCAATCACCAACTTTCAACTCTGAATGCGAAGATATTTTGTTGATGCCAATCTACATAGGGAGAAACGATCATCATGATAAAATAAGGGAAATCGGAGCTTGCACGGCAGAATATAGGTACTCATTTTTTCCCTGTGCTGTTCAAGATTAGAGTAATAGAGAATTATTGTGAATGTGGTTTGATGAACCCTCTGCCAGTCACTTGAGTGTGATTTGCAGGGTATCCATGTAGATGGACATGGAGATGGAGATGGAGATGTAGAATCCAGGATGCACCATCGGCTGTTTCACAAGGTGTGCTTCAGAATGTATCCAGGTCTGCTCTTAAACAATAGTTGGAAGCAATGTTGAAATTTGATGAGAGAGGGAGGGGGAAGAAAGAGAGAGAGAGAGAGAGAGAGAGAGAGAGAGAGAGAGAGAGAGACAATAAATACACACGTGTATTGTGTAAATATATCCATTATTTTGTGGAAATAGATCGTGACTTTAAGACCATCCTGTATTAGTGAAGCTTTCATACAAAAATATTGCTGCACTCAAAGTTTTTTAAGAAGTAATGTGTGATTATACCAACTATGATGCTTATTGCTTTGTAATTATTATTTACTGTCCATGCAGATATGTGTAAAAGTTAATTTTTGAAAATATATTTTTATTGTATTGCCTGTGCTGACTGTCGGTTCACCCATGTACACTTTTTTAATATATATTTACTCATTCATTTGTTTGTATTTCACCCACGATTACCAGTATCTTATTAATTTTGTCACATTACTGTAATGTGGACTAAATTTTTAAGTGAGCTGGGGACTAGTGAGTGCTTTCAGTGACCTATAACCATAAGCTCTCGGCATGGTTCAGCAACCATATTTCAGCATAACAGTGGAGCACTGTGTTAAAAGGAATGGGGTGCTTGGCCTAAACACCAGGATCTAGACCTCAAGGTGATGTCATGTCAAAAGGGTGTGTGGCTGTTGAGCTAAAATCCCCTTGGGCAACAGCTTCACTCCAATTGTTTTAGGGTTGTCCTTATAAGGTGAGGCTCTGCCTGAATTGACCTTCATTACTCCCAACTGCTTGTGGCATGAATAGAAAATATTTTTTCCAGTCAAACCCCTCTAGTGCATCTGGTGGGCCACTAATTGATTAAAACTAACATCCAACCACTTAAAAGAACTTGACAGGTGAATCCTAAAGAGCAGTCACTGCTTGATATTATAGGTGTCAATTGAAACTGGGTTCGTATGTATTGTAATTAAAGGGAATAAGGGACATTCTATAAGATGTCATCTTCATTCCTTCTAAATGCTCTAGAATGTGTGATTATTAGCCTAAAATTAGTGGAACAAATTTGGATATGGAGTGATGGTTACTGAGGTCTCAACAACTGAGTAAGCTGGAAGACTTCATAGGTGCAAAAAAAATTAGATGAATATTCTGTTATTTAAAAATAAAATTCCTTTAATTCAAATGAAGATGTAGTCTCTTTCCACTGATAATATGAATGTAGTCTTCAATAAATTGCGGAGGAATTGGCCTGATCAAGGTGTGAAGCATGTAAGAAACATTATGAAGCAAGTGATTGAAAAGTTCAAGAAACCAGCTGTGTTTACAATAACATTTGATTCCTAAATCTGCCTTCGTACATTTAAGTTATTTTCTCCGTCTGAGAGTTTACTCAGCTATGCCAAACCCTTTGTGGTGATTAGGTGCCAATGATATAGCCAAATGTTGCCTGTATGTAATTGGCAGGCAAGTGGCAGGGCATACCGTGATCTAGGTGTTAATTACCCACTTCCAGATTTTTCATCAATTGCTTCAGCATCCACTTGTCAAATCAGTACCATCAGGATAGTGGAGTAGTCTATGATATCAGATATTTATTATGTGATTTCAGTCTCCTCCCTGAGTACCAGACTCTTGGTTAACAGTGGATAATATACTACTACTATACAATGAGCAAAATTTTCATGTCACACACTGTCTAGAATTTCGCTCATTCTTTTCATCATTCTGGTATTGTGAAGAAAGGATATAAATTTATTAATAGCCTTAATGAATACCAGAAGTTTTTTTATTTACCATATGGGTCACAATTTACCAATTAAACATCACTGATGGGCAGCAATATTTGTGACACAGCTAGAGGAATCAGTATTTGCTCTCTACGCTCATTCATTCATTCATTCATACATTCATTCTTTTATTGTGCCCCAAACATGAAAGAGAAGTTCAGGTATGTGAAACATGTCAGAGTATACACTGACAAAATAAAGCAGCTGTTCAAAAGAAACTGCACTGATTATTAACTATCTTTAAAGTGCTATTAGCTGATGGTGTTTACACACTTAAGACAGGCAAAAGAAATGAGAAATTTCTACTTTGAAAAAAAAAACAACAAAAAAACTGTTTTTCCTTCATTTATATTAGATAGCTGCTGGCTACCATATTTTTAATGTAATATGTACATGACTACATTGATATTTTACATAGAGTAAGAGTTAGCTATCAATTGTAAGGATACAGAGAATATGGAGCTGTACTTGTATGGAAATTCTTTCTTGTATTGGGATTGTGTAAATCACAGTTTGACTAATACTGGTTTTTATTACCTGTAACAAATACCATTGAGATGTAACTGCACTCAGAAGAAAGATCGAAGAGGCCTCTGCAAGATTTGGAATTATTTACACGATTCCTTTCTCCTTTGAAAGGTCATGTTCATGTGTTAGGAACAGGAGCAGACTCAATACTGAACCTTTGGGGGGACCCACATTTTATGCTTCCCCACTCCTTGTTTAACAGTTTTTCTTAGTTTCATTGTGTAAATGTAGACCTCTGTCTTCCATTAGTAGGTTGAGGCCCCACACGTGCAAAAGATGCCATTAATGGTGGAATAACATGTCAGTTTCTCAAGTAGAATGTTATGTAAGTCTGCAAGCTTTCATGACCCCTGCCATTGAAGATAAAATCTTTTGAGCTGGTAAGCTGCATCATATTCCTCCTAAATCTTCTCCAAAACTCTTTCCAACCACTCTTCTAGAATCTTCTTCAAGAATGTTCAGTTACATGCGGACATGAGATGAGTCCTGAAGAATATCCTACCAGAGAGGTCAAAACACTGAGTCTTGGAACTGTTTGAAGAGGTTTATTTTGTGACCTAACAACTCCGAACATTTTACCTTCAATGGGCTATCCTTTGTGTGTTTGCAGAATGTTCTAACTAGATTCGAGGGGATACCCAAAGGATACCAGGATAGTGGTGCTTTCGGTGTAGCTTGCATAGTATACTTTTCCCCACTAGGGTGTGTCGGCAACTTCTTGGTTGTTACCTGGGAAGGTTTTGGCAACAAATCCTCCTCATTTCTCATATTATCTTTAGGATTCACTGAACTGAGGTCCTCAGCAATCCAGTTAACTCTGCCAATGTTCAAAGGTGTCAAAGAACAAGTTCACAAATTTTCTCAAGCTTTTCTCCTCCTCAGGCAGTTGACATATGACTAGAATGAAATTTGTTGTCAGTCACATGCCACCATTTTTTAAACGAGAACACCACTGGTTCAGTTGAATTCTTCCCATGGTGTCAATTTTCTGATTTAAATATCACAAGTTTCTGGGGCATTTGCCCTATGCAGGAAGCAAAATTTCATAGAATCATGAGGTTCTTTGCTGGGAATTGAACCACTTTATCATGTACAAAAAGATGAAATCACTTGGAGCTAAATGTGGGCTTTAAGGGAAAAACATCTTTTTTTCAGCTTTTGCAATAACTCTTGTTTTTATGTGGTAGTGTGTGGCCAAGTATTGCCACGCTGAATACAATGTCTGTAGTCAAGAGATATGACGGTTATGTCTCACATTTCTTAATGTCTTATAGTAGGCTTCAGGATTAGTGTAACCATGACATTCCTTCAAAAATAGTTCCCATTAGATACTGTACACTACACTGGTACTTTTCCAATATGTGAAACATTTATGGAACTCTGTCTTAGGGGTATCTTTTAATTCTCTCTGCAATGCACTTTTAATCTCATCTATGCTTATAAAATAATGGCCCTTTAAGATATGCTTTATTTTTCGGAACAGAAAAAAGTCACACTGGATCTTGTCTGGTAAGCATGGAGTTAGGGCCATCATTGCAGTATTGTTTTTAGCCATAAATTCACAAACAAGCAATGACGTATGAACATGTGTCTCATTGTGATGCAGTAGTGTGCACTACGCCATTGAAGTTGAAGAATGCACTGAACATAATCTTCACATTTGACCAAACTTTTCAAACATTTTTCAATCTTGGTGATCCAGAATGCCCTCAGTGGGGAAACCGAGCCTTAGTAGGAACATCATATTCATAAACCCACGTTTCATCACCTGTTATTCTTCAGTTATTCTGCATCATTGTCAGCTTCATGTAGCAACTCCTGAGTAACGTGCATTCAGTGCTGGTTTAGTTTGAAATTCAATGATTTTGGGACAAATTTTGCTCTCATGGGTTTCATACTGAAACATCCAAAAATACTTCATGACTCAAGCCAATTGATTTTCCAACACATCAGAGACTTCTCTGACTGTGATTAGATGACTGTTCATAATTTTTCCACGATTTCATCAGTTGATGTGCTGGGACATTCAGGGCACTCATCATTTTCAGCATCTTTATGGCCTTTTTCGAAACTTGTAAACCCTTGTTTTACTTATAGCAGATTCAACAAAAATAATATTTAACATTTCTAAAATGTTTCTGTACTTATTGTGTTGTTATTGCAAAATTTTATTACAAATTTTTGATTAATTTGCATACAAAATAAATAATCACTGATGCTATCAAAATGTGTTATCTTTTTTAACAGACTAAGTGTCTGATATGGCTAATATTGCTCAGATACTGTTCTCTTGTGTTGACCAACACAATAATGAAAAAATGTGAATCAGATTAATAAAACATGCAAAATTACAAAGTTCTCATTCATTTTTGTACTCATTTCATATGTATGGGTTCACTAGCTGTCCCTCGTTTCAGACTGTTTCTCACAAACTGTGAAGAAGTGGGGGTCTGAATACCTATTGTTTCAAGTAATTTTCTGAAATACGAGATGATGTAGGATACTCCAGTGACTGATTTAATTTCATCTTTACCATCATTTTGATCTACAGTTGGTCATCCATTGGCTTGCTGTGTGTTGTGAATGTTTCAGTTTTGTAGTAACTGTTGCTTTTGAACCTCTCTGACTTTCATGCATAAGTTCTTCATACTATTCTGACTGAGGCTATAAAGGAAATCTGTCTGAGTCACTGTAGTTGATACATTTTGTTTGTTCTTTGCTTATCACATTGAAATAATACTAAGAACTGGAAGAAAGTAGTAAATAAAATTTGTGACATTAATTTCTTTTTGCTGTTTAAAAAAGATTTAATCATATTTTTACTCTTGATCTGCAGGAAGAAGAGAGGGATGCTGTGCTAGTAGTGAACAATTTTGCACCTGGAGAGGCAAGTGTTGGTGGCCTGCCGTTACTCTCTGCACTTGGAATTAAGAGTGCAGATAACATCAGAAGTGACAGTAACAATGCAGACAGTTCCAGTGTTAATGAAAGTACAGACATGTTGTGATAACACTGCCGTAATAACATACTGAACATCTTTCCATAACTGTTAATAGTATGTATTTGACATTTATGCAGCAGATTCCATTTGTTAATATTAATATTAAATTTAATTTTTCAGAGAATGTAGAGGCTTGTCCTATTTAAGTATAATGTATGAACCATACATAAAGGTCAACATTTTAATGTGATGAAGGATCAGGACTAGTTTTATTCCACCAATTTCTGATATTTCGACTCAGTTTTAGGCTATCATTGCCTGCATGATGAGAGATAGCTAGAGGGGTGCTAATCAGTCAACCAGCATTTACAAATTTTGTCACTTTAATGCAGATTTATGGAAGGTGGACAGAATCTTCTGGACACTAAGAAACAAGCTTTCATATAGAAACTCTTAAGCACATGCAACGGAAATCAGTGGGCTCAAGGTAGTTTTGTATAGTACCGTGTTTTCCCTCTGTGCCTTCATTTTACTTGGCAGCTTTAAGCTAAAAATGAATTGTCATGAAGTTACTATGTGAATGGTTAGCTAACCATGTTTTCTCCCCAAGCATTCATTTAGTCCTGTGACATGTTAGTTCTCATACTTGGCACCATAAAATTTGGATGAAATGTTGGTGATTTTCATAGTATAGAAATTAATATAGTTTCACTGTTCACACCCATAGCTGAGTGGTCAGCATCATGGATTGCCATCCTAGGTGCCTGGGTTCGATTCCCGGCTGGCTCGGGGATTTTCTCCGCTCAGGGACTGGTTGTTGTGTTGTCTTCATCATCATTTCATCCCTATCCTGTGCGCAGGCCGCCCAGTGCGGCATCGGATGTAATAAGACCTGCACCAAGGCGGCCGGACCTACCCCGCAAGGGGCCTCCCGGCACAATGACGCCAAATGCTCATTTCCATTTTCACTGTTCACAGTTTACAAAATTTGAAATTAATCTATCTGGAAACTGTATCTGTGAATTTTGTTGTAATTGTCTGCTGTTTTTCCCTTAACAGTTTCTGAGGGGGCCATCTCAGAAGCAGAGAATGTAACTTTCACTTGCATAATGACAAACCTGTCTCGTCATGTTTTGCATTGTAAGTACCAAGATTGAAAATGATTTGCAGAATTACTGAAAGCTCAAATGTCTCTAGTAATTGAAGCAGTAATTGTTTCTCCAAGGTGAAGTTGTTGTTGGTGGCTGTTATGTACTGGGAACCATATAATCACTTATTTTTCACAAAAGCCTCAAAACATGATGGAAAAAAAGAAAGAAATCTGATAATGGCTCTGTTTCTACGCTACAGTATCATTTGATCATAAATCAAATTAAATTTTTATCATTATGTGCTTCATAGAAGCAAAGATACAATTTTGTCAATTCTATCACTACAAACAGGCTAATGAAATTAACATCCCTTAAACTTCCAAGCTGATAGACTGTGCACATCTTCAGAGCTAAAGTTTACATTGTACAGTAAAATTAATCTAAAGTTATAATATAAAGTTTACATTGTACAGTAAAATTAATCTGAAGTTATAATACATATGGCGTTACATATAGACAGATACCATTTTAAATGGTTATCATTCAAGAAATCTTCTACTTTATAATAGAAATTACTTTTCATTTATTTTTCCAGGTCTGTTTCAGTATTTTTTATATTTGGTTCACACTTTCTCTTTCTTATTTTGGGGAAGTCTGTGACTTGTTTTTGAGTAGAGAGCAGAGAAATGAAAATTTGTGCTTGGTACATTGCATCAGTTGTGCTTTCTGATTCTGTGAGAACTTAACATCATTATTATCATGTTTTCTTTTTCCTTTTGGGGCCATTAGACACCAAACCAAGTAACTATAAGGAATTTCTGGAAGCCTTTTTTGCAGCCGAAAAGTGTTACACTCTTGCCTTGGCCACCTGCCTTCTCTTGTCTTTCCAGCTGTGATTTTGCTTGTGCTCATCATGTAAGCCCTTACAATTGCTGAACAGTGATCTGTACTTTGATCAATTATAGATGTCTTCCTGATTCAGTCCATTACTCTTGAGGTCCTTCCTCATTGTCTTGAATCATTTATTGGAGACTTTGCAGTCTTAGAACTTGACATGTTGCCCATCATAAAGCATGATCAGAAGTGGAAATAAATGATAGAAAAACAAACAAATCCTAAGGCTATATGTGTATGGAAGCTTGTATCGTTGCAATTGTACTTTGACACTTACCCAGTCAGTCACCGAGCCACATGCAATGCATTCTAAGTACAGAGATTTAAAAATTTTCTTGTTAAAGTGGTGCTTTAATTTGGCAATGTATTTCACGTTATAACTGTTTGCATAAAAATACTTGTCAGAGTGGTAGAAAAAACTGTGTTTGTCATTTTTCTGACACAGTATGTATTGTAATTAGTATCTCCTCTTCTTGATATTCCATTCCTTTCCTTGTTTCTTATATTACATTTATATGAAAATTTGACCAAACTGCTTTTTACGGGAGATATGAAAGCATTTCTTAAATTCATGTCACTTATTAATTTTATATGCTATGTATCTGTTTCAAAATTTTTGTATAAAGGGAAAATTTTGGTGTTAGTGTGTTAACAGGATATTTTTGCCATGTATTAACATTCTTTGAGGGAAAAGAAGTCTAGGTAGTGTGGAGTAAGAGAAGATGTATCATGAAGGCCCAGAAGCTCTCTCTTTCATTTATTTTATCAGAATGAAGTGGAGATAAGGAATATGTTGTTGGAAACTACATGTTGCTTTTAGGCATAATCATAATTATTTACAAAAATGAGAAAAGTTTGATAATGGTGGTTAATGGATAAATATATCAACAAGAAAAGCTATCTAAAGCAAACACAGTATAACTGTTAAATAGGTGTGAATGAAATTGACAGTTTTTGTCCTCTTTACTTTGTGTGTTACAAGGAGAGTACAAGTGATTTTAGTACTGAAGCTAATGTGCCTGTTCTATATGCAGTGAATTTAAATTTTGAACTAAAATAATATTTTAGATGAAATGAAACATGAGTAATTGTAGAGTGAATCTCCAAACACTGTGCTCTTTTTTGTTGTTTCTGATGATGCTAAAGATGTGATCTCCTCCCAGTAACGCTTAAAATTGATTGATTATTATGTACATATTTTTACAAACCAGTTCTAATGAAGAGGAGAGAAGAAAGGCAAATAGATATTTTAGAGATTTCTATTTTATAGAAAGATTTTATATATTATTAAAGAACTGAGTGAAATGATTTTCAAGAGCAAATGGGATAATTATAATGCTTGCTTAAAGTCCGCATACTGTTTTGTTAAAGAAGCTGAGCATAATACAGATAAGAACTCTATTTTATATTATACTGTTATTGTGGTTAGGAAGAGGATTTAAAAACATATAATGCCACATAGCGAGGAAAGATTTATAAGAAAAAAGCAAAATAAAAGAAAACGAAAAACATTTCTGTGTTAATGCTAGTCTTACTTTTAAGGGAATTGTAATATCAAATGTTAGATATTTTTGAGAATATATTTTAATATTAATAGTAAAATTTTTGTAATATTTGTCATTGAAGCATGAAGCTGTTTGATGAATAAAAGACTATTTCCATTAAGAATTGTATTCTACTTTTCTTTCTCAAAGCTGATAGCGTATTATGAATCAAAATAAAGTACAAGGTAACTACTGAGACACACACACACACACACACACACACACACACACACACACACACACACACACCTCATGCTCACAAAGCCACTTTCTCTGGGCAGAATGCCACTGTGTCACACCATGATGCAGCAATCTGCAGTGGGGCAGGGAAGGGGAAGGGATAACAGGATACAGCTGGGGGAGGGGGTGAATTCACTGCTGCCTAGCAGAACATGCAGGGATTAGATGGTGGCAAGATAAGGCAACTAGACACAATGTTGGGAGGCAGTGCAGGAGGGAGGGGGTGGGTGGGCAGGGAGTGGAAAAGGAGAGCAGCAAAGAAGGGAGAAAGACCAGTGGGTGCATTGGCAAAGAGTGACACACAATGAGGGTGATGGGACATGAATTGAGAGAAGGTGATAGGACAGAGGGATCAGAAACTCTTGGGTGAAGGGCATAGGGCAGTAGTTTACTGTAGGTTGAAGTTGGGCTGATTTCGGGAGTTATTTTGTAAGTGCAACTTCCATCCATGCGGTTCAGTAAAGCTGATGGTGGAGGGGAGGCTCCAGATGGCTTGGGTTATGAAACTGTCATTGAAATCGAACATGTTACATTTACCTGATTTTTGTGCCACAGGTTGGTGACTTTGCTCTTGGCCACTGTTTGGCAGTGGCCATTCATCCTGGTGGACTGCTGGTTGGTAGTCATACCAATATAAACAGCTATGCAATGATTGAAGCAGAGGTGGTCTATGACATGACTGCTTTCACAGGTGGCCCAGTCTCTTAAGAGCCTCTGGTAGGACTGGAAGAGGAAGTGCTGCGTGGGTGGATAGGGCAAGTCTTGCACCTGGGTCTTCCACGTAAGTGGCATAAGGATGAAATACGACATTTGGAAGTTAGATGGGTATGGAATACTAGTTTAGGAGGGGTAGGAAGGATCGTGGGTAGTTATGTTACTCATTTCAGGCATGATGATCGATAATAAGAGCTCTGATAATGGATGTGGTTGAGTTGTTCCAGTCTGGGATAGTATTGGGTGACATTGGGGGTGCTCTGTTGCAACTAGTTCTTGGGGGTTGTCAGAGGATTGGGGATGTGTGCATTTCCTGTGTGATACTCACACACGTCCCCACCCTCTGGACTGCTATGACACAGTTGCATTCTGGCCAGAGCAGCTGGATATAGCAGTCATATTTGCATGAGGTGTGCTTGTTGCTTGTGTGAATGTGTGTGTGTTACTTTCTGAAGAAGGCTCTGGCCAAAAGCTTGATGTGTAACAGTCTTTTTGTTGTGCCTGTCTGCAACTCAACATGTCATCTGTAGGGTGAGTAGCAGTCTACCCTTTTTTGTAATAATGTTGATATCCAAACTGTCTGTTGGAAGTGAATTCATACAAAACACTTTTTTATGAAAAAAAATCTGGCATGAAAACACCAAACACAACAATTGGAACTGACACACACTTTATTGTTTGTGGATGTTAGAGGGAGGATATGTTGTGGATGTGTGGATATGTTGTGGATATGTTGTGGAACAGTGTATTTATTCCCAAACTTAAAATTTTCAAACAGTATCCCGTTTGATACATATTATGTTTTAGATGTTGAACATAGCCATGAACTTCATTGCTACTGTATTTTTTACTATTTGTATTGAAATACTCTGCTACATGAAGATTCAGTTGGTCTTACTAAATATGGACTTAGTAAAATGCTCTATAACATTTCGTCTAGTGAGTTCATACTTGGCATGGAGTTTTCCTTAACTACCATGCCTGGTTTCTGTCTTGTTTTCTTATGGATGTGGAATACAAGTCTTGTGATTACAGCTCCAAACCTACTTACAGTTTGTTCTTTGAAGAGGGTTTGTAGACATTTCAACAATTCAAAAATTTGTTTATGAACTTGTCCAATCTAATCAACTCATATTAGCTACATTACATCTGTAGAGCTACTCTAATTTCTAGAAGTTTTAAGAGGAAGATAAATTAAATATAGTGATACATGTCAGCAGACCATGTACAAAGAAGGCTTAACAGCCACTAGTGCAGGTGCAACAATGAATGTACTGAATTTCTGAACAAATTTCTAAATACTCAAGCTAGGGACTGACAATTGAGTTACTTTGTTATTGGAATATGACTAAAACTAATTAGACTACTAGTTAATTTTTCCATCAAAATGATACTTGCAGTCATGAGTAAATTTTGAGCTAAGTCACTCAATGGTTCTTACTGCATTGCTGTTTACATTAGACTTTTCTTGTAATTTTCTTCCCTGTTCCAAAAACATTGATTATTACATTTTTTTTCTATTGTCTTACTTCACTTTAAAACATCCTATTAATGATATTTTAACCTATATTTGAAAGTGCACTTACTGTAAATATTTACAATTATCTTTTGTACATTTTCACTTACACAATAATTATAATTAATAGGATTTTATTTTTCTGTTTTTTTAATGACTGACCTTTTGAGAAATCATTTCCAGTGGTGTTGAATCAGACAGCCTGGAAGGTGACTCTTGATCATTGTGTCCAGTCACCTGCAACTTATGTGTGGTTTTTTTAGGACAAAAAGCTTCCTTACTGCTGGAGTACAATGCAGCAGAGCATCATCCTGTTGATCATTTTTTTCAGTGCATGTGTAAAGGAGAACCTTCCAGCAACATGGACAGTTCCACTTGCAAAAATTGTAAATTATTGTGTATGTTTAGTTGAGGAAGTGGAACAAAAGGTCCATGTTGTCACCTACCATTCCTAACCGAACCAATGCCTGTTTGCCTATTAGTCCCTGCATACTCCGCCAGACAGCATTCATCTCTCTCCCCACTCGTACACTAACATCATGTTCCCACCCCCTCCAGATTGCTGCTTGTTTCCCACATGATAGTTGCTTTCCAGATCAATATGCTGGAGTTGGCGATCTCTCTCTCTCTCTCTCTCTCTCTCTCTCTCTCTCTGTGTGTGTGTGTGTGTGTGTGTGTGTGTGTGTGTGTGTGTGTGTGTGAGAAAAGGCTGTGGCCTATAGCTCTACATAAGTATCTTTTAATTGTTCTGTCTGCAACTTGTCTTCTTGAAGGTAAATAGCAATCTGTCTTTTCCTGCATTGTTGATTTCCCAAAAATTGTTCTTTGTAATAATGCTCTTGAATATAATGGGGATTTTCATATCCCAGTGGTGGCAGTTGCTGACATTAATTACTACTACTACTACTACTACTACAACAAATAACTACAGGTATTTTATTTATTTATTCATCCAGGGATCATCTTACAATGATACAGGCTTTGTCATCATAATACACCAAAAATAAATAGCTCAAAATATACATATGCACAGAATATATAAGTATACTTTTCTGAAATAGGACAGGTGGTTGCCCATGGCCTTGATGAAGGAACCATCCCTTCATTTGGCTAAAGTGATTTAAGATGGCCAAACAGATCACACTCCACACTCCCCAGTATGAGGCCAGTGTCTTAAAAAATGCACTGTCTCATTCAGTTAATTACTATTGTATAGTGTTCTCTGATTTACACTCAAATTGCTCTGAGTTAACTTATATTATAAAACATAGTTTTGCTATTCCTGGATCATGAATATGCTGCTGTGGTGTCTTACACTAGCTCGTGTGGAAAACTGACTTCAGATCCATAAGCGTGCAACTATGCCTCATGCACATATTCCTGTCCTCCCCTTAGCCCATCTAAGAATCTTCCTGTGATATATTGAACTCAGCACCATGATAAGACGTTATTATCTTACACTGTAGATCTGGCAAATGATTTTCTTGTAAAAACACAAAACTGTGATCATGTATTGCAGTGCAGCAGAGTGTTGTTGTTACCCTTTTCAATATTAAACAATAACCTAACACATCTAAGTAGTCTTTAATTACTTAAGAACAATGTTTCTGTTGCCTTTTTAAATGGGTATTTTAGTAATCTTTTCCATTTCCTTGGCTAGTTTATAATAAAGTATTGTTCACTGATAGAAAATGCTGTTTTTATCATTTTGTTTGCTTTTGCTTGGTAAATTTCACATCTACATCTCTACTCTGTAAACCACAATGAGATGTGTGGCAGAGGGTACATTCCATGGAAGAATGATTGCTTGAATGACTCTGTGCATGCATTATTATTGTAATCTTATCCTCACAATCCCTATGTGGGTGATATGTAGGAGATTGTAGTATATTCCTATAGTTACAATTTATAGCCAATTCTTGAAACTTTGCTCATAGATTTTCTCGGGATAGTTTATATCTATTTTCAAGAGTCTGACAGTTCATTTCCTTCAGTGTTTCTGGGACACTATACCACAGATTAAACAAACCTGTGACCATTTGTACGCCTTTCTCTGTATATGTGCAGTATCCCCTGTTAGTTGCTATCTGGTATGGGTCCCATGAACTTGAGCAATATTCTAGGAGGGGTTACACAAGTGATTTGTAAGCAATCTCCTTTCTAGACTGAATGCACTTCCCCAGTATTCTACCAATAAACCAAAGTCTACCACATGCTTTACCCACAACTGAGCATAAGTGATCATTCCATTTCAGATTCCTACAAAGCATTGCACTCAGGTATTTGTATGAGTTTGCTGATTCCAACAGTGACTCATTGATATTATAGTCATAGGATAATACATTTTTTTCATTTTATGAAGTGCACAATTTTACATTTATGAACATCGAGATTAAGTTGCCAGTCTGTGCACCACTTTGAAATCTTATCAATATCTGACTGAATATTTCTGCAACTTCTTTCAGATAGTATTTCATTATAGGTAACTGCATCATCTGCAAAAAGTATGAAGTTACTGTTAATATTGTCTGCAAGTTCATTAATATACAACATGAACAGCAAGGGTCCTAACATACTTCCCTGGTTCACACTAGGAGTTACATCTATATCTGACAATGACTCGCATCCAAGATAACATGCTGCGTCCTCCCTACCGAAAAGCTCTCAATCTAGTCATGAATTTCACTTGATACCCCATCACACTACTGACAATAAGTGCAGGTGTACTCCTGATTCAAATGCTTTTCAGAAATCAAGAAACACTGCATTGACATGATTGCCTTGATCCAAAGCTTTCAGTATGTCATGTAAGCAAAGTGCAAGTTGGGTTTCACATGACCGATGTTTTCGGAATGCATGCTGTTTGGCATTCAGAAGGTCATTCTGTTCAAGATACCTCACAATACGTTCTATGATTCTGCAACAAATTGGTGTCAAAGGTATTGGGTGGTAGTTTTGTGGACCACTTCTACTACCCTTCTAGACAGGTGTGACATGTGCTCTCCTTGAAGAAATGGGCATGGTTTTTTGTTCAATGGATCTATGATAGATTGTTGTTAAAAGAGGGGCTAACTCAGTGGCAAATTCAGTGTAGAATCTGACAGGGATTCCATCCAGTTCTGGAGCTTTGTTCAGTATAACAATTTCAGCTGTTTCTCCACGCCACTGACACTAATACTTATTTCATTCATCTTTTCAGTGGTACGGGGATTAAATTGGGGAAATTCTCCTGGATTTTCCTTTGTGAAGGAACTTTTGAAAATGGAGTTATTTCAGCTTTTGCTCTGCTACCCTCAACTTCAGTTCCTGCCTCAGTTGCTAATTACAAACTGGTTCTTCCATGATTATGTATAGACTATTAATGAAATATTTTGTAGTTTTTCATGATATGCGCTACATATAGGCATGTGTACTCACCTGCTGCAACAAGTATAGTCAGTTACCTCCCCTCGTTGCCATGGGTGTCAGTGTGACTGCTTTCAGGACCAAGGGGTGTCTGTATATGTGCGGATGGATATGTGTGTGTGTGCGTGCGTGCGCGCGCGCGAGAGTGTATACCTGTCCCTTTTTCCCCCTAAGGTAAGTCTTTCCGCTCCCAGGATTGAAATGACTCCTTACCCTCTCCCCTAAAAGCCACATCCTTTTGTCTTTCCCTCTTCTTCCCTCTTTCCTGATGAAGCAACTGTGGGTTGCGAAAGCTTGAAATTTGTGTGTGTGTTTGTGTTTTTTATTGTGTCTATCTACCAGCACTTTCTCGTTTGGTACGTCACAGCATCTTTGTTTTTTAATATATTTTTCCCATGTGGAATGTTTCTTTCTATTATATATATATCACAAAACACAATAAAAATTTTTAAACTCCAGGCCTGAAGGGCCGCTGAACATTCACAACTGTAATGTCAGAATGGCAACCTTAAGATTCAACATAAGGAGATAATCACGGTCTGAAGGACCCAACACCTTTGATTAATTATTGACCAATACAATAAGTTACTGAAAGGAATGACTTTAATCATTTGGCCAGAAGGGCCAATCAAATATAACCACAAATGCTGTTTTGATAATGCTACAAGAATGCAAAACCTACAGTTAATTTACTTCATCCAAAGGAGCAGTAAGGAACAAAAGACAAATTCATATACCAAAGGTTTTTTTTTATGAAACAAGCTAACAAGATAAAATTAATAACCAAAAAGGGGTAATGACGTCGCCACTCAGCCTGATGGGCCTGAATATCAGTAGTAATAAATATTTGAGAATGGATGAAGTTAGTGAGTTAGCACTTAAAACCAGCCCGTGCTCCTCACCACTAGGGAAAATTTACAATCAGCTGTGCTAGGACTGCCTGCTTTAGCAATATGGCACAGACCAAAGAACAACTAGAAACTTCACCCACGTGGCGAATCGTCCACATAGGGCATGACAGCAACTCTCTATAACACATAAAATAAAAATTACTAAACATTGAAACACTCAGTTCAAAATATAATGCCTATCTAGGCTGGAACTGTTAATGACGCCCACTGGCCTTCGTAAATCTTCGACTTAGTAAATGTGACGGCCAGTACTAAATAATAATACCACTCAACAAATTGTAAAATACAAGATCGTTATTGCACTTGGGTCAGAATAAAATTTCAACCACAGATAGTATTTTAGGTTCAATTATTAAGTCACAGAGAGTTAACACTCTTTTCTAGTGAAAGTTACACTTAAAAATATAACAGCAGATCATTGAATCGGGATTTCGGGCATGCCTGAGCCTACTAAAATTGCGAAACACCATAGCACATGACCTTAGAGCAAAACACACCCGACGACATGGGCAGAAATTGAGTGAGACACATCAACTCAAGAAATTCTGACCGTTAGTCCAGAAGGCAGACAAGCATTCGGCGACAGGTTGCAACCAGCACCAAATTGAGTTATGTCACTCGCCCCATTTCCGCCATAGCAACGCGGACACGTTGCGTCAACAGTTGCCACGCTGAGTTTCCTTATCCCACAGCCCATTCAGAATGACTGCCGCTGTCCCAAGCACACACACTCGTAGCAATTATGTACGTTCACAGGAAGTTATACCACCTCTCCCGCAACATTGCGCTGCCACACAACCAGAAACTAAACTCCCTGTCTCACTCTGGCAGCAGCACTCGATACTCTCGTCGTCAGCAGGTCTCTTCCCAGAATGCAGTGTCCTCCAAAATTTAAAAGCAAACGGACTAATCGTGGCAGAGCAAAGCCAAGGATCCGGAAGACGACACACCACACCTAGGCAAAGATGAAGATGATACGGTTCAACTTTGTCTGTCATATCTATAGGGGGCCAAAGGACAATAGGGTTGCTACAAGGGACTTCATCTTGGCCTTTTAGGGCGATTCATTGCCTGATAGGGTCAAGGTGGTGGTATACCAATGTGATGTGAAAGCGTATGTCCCCCACCCCCCACTCCACATGGTGCTTCAAATGTATGAGATTTGGGCACATATCCTCGCATTGTGATGCCAGACCAGTCTGTAGGGATCGTGGATGACTGTAGCATGTGGACATTCCCTATGCTGCTCCCCCTGTCTGTGTCAACTGTGGAGAGCACCATTATCCCTGCACACCAGACTGCACTGCCTTTCAGAGAGAGAGAGAGAGAGAGAGAGAGAGAGAGAGAGAGAGAGAGAGTACAAGAATGACTCTGGATAGACCGACATACCAAGAGGCCAAGAAAAAGTACGAATGAGCATCAACATCCTGTGTGCATGAGAATGTCGTACACTACAGCTATGACAATGTTACCCTCTCTGCAGACAATACTCTTCCCTGTTATGGCTCCTACAACAAGCCTCAGGGATGATCGACTATGCCTGACTCAGCCCCTCCTCCCCCCAAATAGTTGGGGGTTCTCCTCCTGTTGCTTTTATCTCACTAATTTTTGGAGCAATGGCTCTCCACCTTCCAGGGACATCGATCTCCATTCACCAGCAGGAGACGTGTCACCCTCTTCCAGCTTCTCATGCCAGGAAGGAGTTCCTCGGGACACTACTCTCCACAGTTTCTGGCAGTCTGCAACCAGATACCAGCCAGTGGCTGAAGGTGCCACAGACTGCTGGTCATAAGGCTTCACAATATTCATCAGCCCCAGAAACTATTTCATGGAATGTTTTTTTTATTTTTCCAGTCTTTGATCACAATATCAATTCTTTAGATGATGACCGGTTTCAGGCCATAATAGCATCGTCAAAACATATAAATATAATAATATAATAGTAATAATATTTCAGGGAATCCCTCCCAGTCATCCAAAACTCTCAAAGAATGGAAAGACAAGAAGAAGTCTTCAAAGATGAAGGAAATTCCTATGGCCCCCATGCCACTGGATCCCACTTGTTCTGCTTTTGTGACTGGGGCAGTGATCCCAGTAGCCCCTGAGGTTCCAGATCACACCACATGTCTCAGAATCTTTGTGGCGTGATACCATACCATCTCATCTAGTGGCAGCAGGTGAATTTGGGACATAACCTGTCTCCTTGTTCCCACCGTGCCCTCACAGTAGACCAACAGCATGATTATGTAGCAGTTTTTTCTACCTGCTGACCAAGCTGTGATATCTGTTAAGCTCCTCCCCTGCTTTCTGTATTGCCCATCAGGAAACTTGGTTTCCAGCAATGCAGACCACTGACCTTCATGGTTACCAGGGATATTTTAAGATCTGTACTGATTATGACAGTGTGTCAATGTGGAGTTTGCACTTATGTTGAGAACTTTGTACATCTACATCTACATACATACTCTGCAAACCACCTGACAGTGTGTGGCAGAGCGTACCTTGAGTACGTCTATTGGTTCTCCCTTCTATTCCAGTCTCGCATTGTTCATGTGAACTAGTGCTTCTAGATACAACTTTGGGGGTTGTGACTGTTTGGGTAAGCACATTTCAGGATTTCACCGTCTGTAATGTTTATCTTCCTCCTTATGTTGGAGTGCCTCAGAACATATTGTCTGCATTGATTTCTCCACCCCCACCTGACTCAATTTTGAGCGACTTCAGTGCCCATAACCCTTTTTGGGGAGGAACCATAATTACTGGCCGTGGCAAAGACATCGAAACCTAAGTGGCAGACCTCAACGTCTGTCTCTTGAATACTTGTGCCTCCACACACTTCAGTGTGGAACATGGAACTCACTTGGCCATTCATCTTTCTCCCTGCAGTTCCCGTCCTCTCCCATACATCCAATGGAGGGTCCACGATGATCTGTGTGGTAGTGACCACTACCCAATCTTCCTGCGTGTTACTCAGTGTCACTCCCTTGGGTGCCAACTTAGATGGGCTCTCGACAGTGCCAACTGGGATGCTTTCACTTCCTCTGTCGTTCTGAGCTCCCCGTTAAATAGAGGCACTGACAAGGCTGTCCAGAATACAAGAATAGTCATTCATTCTGTTGGCAGCCAGTTAGCCATTCCCTACTTTTTGGGATCTTCCGTTAGAGGGGAAGGTAGTACCTTGGCAGACATCAGAAATTGCGGAGCCCATTAGAGATTGTAGGCAGGCACTCCAATGCCAAAAGCGGCATCCATCAATCAAGCACCTCATTGCCTTTAAATGGCTCAGTGCCTGGGTCTCCCACTTAATAAAACGATGGAAGAAAAAACGCAGGGAATGCTTTATTTCAACCATCAGACACATACACCTCCTTCGCAGATCTGGTCAAAGATCAAATGCCTTTATGGACACCAATCCTCTGCAGGTACACTTAGTATTTCATTGAATGGTGCTGTTCACTGTCTCGGACATTGTAGCCAAATATTTTGCTCTGAATTGTGCTTGGACTTCTGCCAATCTACCTTTCATGCTCTTATCTTTCACTACATGCCCCCCCCCCCCCCCCCCCCCTCCTCTGCATCAGACCATCCCCTTCTCTGGTTTTAGTTTATGCATCCCAACCTGGGATGTTTATTTCCCACGTACTGGAGTAAAACTTCACATATAATTTAAATTTGTGGAGCCGAACACTGAAAGTTTTTAATACAGTCTTACTATTAATGCTATTAATATGTATGCTTATTAATTTTGAAAAAGTGTTATGTAGTAGGCAAGCATTTCAAAACATTTAGAACTAAACGACAAGACGACGCACGCCACATTTCCGTAGCATGCCACAATGTTGCAAGACATCGCCCCAGCGTAAATGAGGCTTTAGAGCCAGGTCCGTATTGTATGGTGGATGTGATGTGTTGCGTACGAAACTAAAACCTGCAATCAGATCCAAACGTCGTGGAAAACTGCGAAGAGGTGTCATCCTGCAGCAAGATAACGCTCGCCCACATTCTGCCAAATGGACAGCCGACGCAATAAAGGAGTTGAAATTCGAGGTGCTGGAACATCCACAGTCCAGACCTGGCTCCAAGCAATTTTCACATGTTTGGACCCTTAACGGAAGTACTACAGGGAAAAAGATTTGAAAGTGATGAAGACATCATCGCTGCGGTGCAAAATTGGTTACAGATGCAACCGATAAACGTATTTTCTGATGAAGTTAAAAAACTCGTAAATGTCGGGAAAACTGCATTGATGTCCAGGGAGGTTATGTAGAAAAATAACGCATGTTTCAGTTTTCTATCATCAGAATAAGTATAGCTTTTCACAAATGTGCCTTTACTTTTTGAATTCCCCTCGTATATCTGTATGTAGATGATTTTGTAAATAAGCTTTACCTATAGTGTACTTTTAAAGATATAACAAGGGATGGCTTTTCTGATAGTGCTTACGCGTGAATAGTGAGTTTCGACATTAACATCTATTTATCTTAGAAGCTAGATTAAGGAAAGGTAAACCTATGTTTCTGGCATTTGTTGACGTAGAGAAAGCTTTTGACAATGTTGACTGGAATACTCTCTTTCAAATTCTGAAGGTGGCAGGGGTAAAATATAGGGAGCGAAAGGTTATTTACAATTTGTATAGAAACCAAATGGCAGTTATAAGAGTTGAGGGGCATGAAAGGGAAGCAGTAGTTGGGAAGGGAGTGAGACAGGGTTGTGGCCTCTCCCCGATGTTATTCAATCTGTATATCGAGCAAGCAGTGAAGGAAATGAAAGAAAAATTCAGGGTAGGTATTAAAATCCATGGAGAAGAAGTAAAAACTTTGAGGTTCACCGATGACATTGTGATTCTGTCAGGGACGGCGAAGGACTTGGAAGAGCAGTTGAACGGAATGGATAGTGTCTTGAAAGGAGGATATAAGATGAACATCAACAAAAGCAAAACGAGGATAATGGAATGTAGTAGAATTAAGTTGGTTGATGCTGAGGGAATTAGATTAGGAAATGAGACACTTAAAGTAGTAAAGGAGTTTTGCTATTTGGGGAGCAAAATAACTAATGATGGTCGAAGTAGAGAGGATATAAAATGTAGACTGGCTATGGGAAGGAAAGCATTTCTGAAGAAGAGAAATTTGTTAACATCGAGTATAGATTTAAATGTCAGGAAGTCGTTTCTGAAAGTATTTGTATGGAGTGTAGCCATGTATGGGAGTGAAACATAGACGATAAATAGTTTAGACAAGAAGATAATAGAAGCTTTCGAAATGTGGTGCCACAGAAGAATGCTGAAGATTAGATGGGTAGATCACATAACTAATGAGAAGGTACTGAATAGGATTGAGGAGAAGAGGAGTTTGTGGCACAACTTGACTACAAAAAGGGATCGGTTGGTAGGACATGTTCTGAGGCATCAAGGGATCACCAATTTAGCATTGGAGGGCAGCATGGAGGGTAAAAATCGTAGAGGGAGACCAAGAGATGAATACACCAAGCAGATTCAGAAGGATGTAGGTTGCAGTAGGTACTGGGAGATGAAGCTTGCACAGGATAGAGTAGCATGGAGAGCTACATCAATCCAGTCTCAGGACTGAAGACCACAACAACAACAACAACAACCATGGGTAACGCCACGGTCCAAGCTAGTAACATATATACTTATACTAACCCCCTAAGACATCCCCCCCACTGGTAAAAGCACAAATCGGACACTGCCTAAACTGCTCCATTCAGTGAATGGGTATTTATGAGTGCCCTAGCCCTTAGCCCGGCCACAGCACTGGGGCCAGACCACAAGAGATTGGGGCTGCACTGGGCCCTGTATTAGGTGTCCCTCTCTTACTAGTGGCCATCAACAGTGCAGCAGCAGCTGTGGGGTCATCCTCCTTGTATGCCGACACTTTTTGTTTTTACTGTTGCTCCTCTAGTGTGTGTTGCTGAACATTGACTGCTGGGTGCCATTCGAAAGGTGCCATCATGGGTCGCACCCACAGCTTTCAGTTTTACAACCAGAACTTTATCTTGATGGTGGAGACTTATCGCTTTTTGGGACTCGTCTTCAATGTCTGGCTGATGTGGCTTCCCCATCTTCGCCAACTTAAGTGAAGGTGCTTGCTACACCTTAATACAGTTAGCTGCCTCAGTAACACCAGGTGCGGTGCAGAATGCATTACCCTTCTGCAGCTTTACAAAGCCCTGGTCCTGTCCTGTTTTGATTGTGGAAATCTTGCGTATGGTTCAGCATCAGCCTCAGCATTGTGGTCACTGTTCATTATACACCACTGTGAGGCCCAGCTTGCAACAGGAGCATTTCTTACTAGCTCAGTGAACAGCCTACTTGCAGAGGCTGGAGTCCCTTGACTATGCATCAGGTGCCAAAAAGAGCTGTTCCATTATGCTATACACATCCACAGCTCACCTAAGCATCCAAACTATCATGTCATTTTTCATAGCAGGAAGGTCCACATTCCACAACAGAGACCCAGAAATGGGGTCTCAATTGCAATTTGCCTCTTGTCAGGGAGCAATCATTTATACCCCCATGGCATATACAGGGTGTTACAAAAAGGAAAAAGGTACAGCCAAACTTTCAGGAAACATTCCTCACACACAAATAAAGAAAAGATGTTATGTGGACACGTGTCCGGAAATGCTTAATTTCCATGTTAGAGCTCATTTTAGTTTCGTCAGTATGTACTGTACTTCCTCGATTCACCGCCAGTTGGCCCAATTGAAGGAAGGCAATGTTGACTTTGGTGCTTGTGTTGACATGTGACTCATTGCTCTACAGTACTAGCATCAAGCACATCAGTACGTAGCATGAACAGGTTAGTGTTCATCATGAACGTGGTTTTGCAGTCAGTGCAATGTTTACAAATGTGGAGTTGGCAGATGCCCATTTGATGTATGGATTAGCACGGGGCAATAGCCATGGCGCGGTACGTTTGTATCGAGACAGATTTCCAGAACGAGGGTGTCCCGACAGGAAGACGTTCAAAGCAATTGATTGGCATCTTAGGGAGCACGGAACATTCCAGCCTATGACTTGTGACTGGGGAAGAGCTAGAACGACGAGGACACCTGCAATGGACGAGGCAATTATTCGTGCAGTTGATGATAACCCTAATGTCAGCGTCAGAGAAGTTGCTGCTGTACAAGGTAACGTTGACCACGCCACTGTATGGAGAGTGCTACAGGAGAACCAGTTGTTTCCGTACCGTGTACAGCGTGTGCAGGCACTATCAGCAGCTGATTGGCCTCCACGGGTACACTTCTGCGAATGGTTCATCCAACAATGTGTCAATTCTCATTTCAGTCGAGATGTTCTCTTTACGGATGAGGCTTCATTCCAATGTGATCAAATTGTAAATTTTCACAATCAACATGTGTGGGCTGACGAGAATCCGCACGCAATTGTGCAATCACATCATCAACACAGATTTTCTGTGAACGTTTGGGCAGGCATTGTTGGTGATGTCTTGATTGGGCCCCATGTTCTTCCACCTACGCTCAGTGGAGCACGTTATTATGATTTCATACGGAATATTCTACCTGTGCTACTAGAACATGTGCCTTTACAAGTATGACACAACATGTGGTTCATGCACTATGGGGCTCCTGCACATTTCAGTTGAAGTGTTCCTACGCTTCTCAACAACAGATTCAGTGACCGATGGATTGGTAGAGGCGGACCAATTCCATGGCCTCCACGCTCTCCTGACCTCAACCGTCTTGACTTTCATTTATGGGGGCATTTGAAAGCTCTTGTCTATGCAACCCTGGTACCAAATGTAGAGACTCTTCGTGCTCATATTTTGGATGGCTGTGATACAATACGCCATTCTCAGCGGATCAGGGATTCCATGCGACGGAGGGTGGATGCATGTATCCTCGCTAACGGAGGACATTTTGAACATTTCCTGTAACAAAGTGATTGAAGTCACACTGGTACGTTCTGTTGCTGTGTGTTTCCATTCCATGATTAATGTGATTTGAAGAGAAGTAATAAAATGAGCTCTAACATGGAAAGTAAGCATTTCCGGACACATGTCCACATAACATATTTTCTTTCTTTGTGTGTGAGGAATGTTTCCTGAAAGTTTGGCTGTACCTTTTTGTAACACCCTGTATACTGACCTTGGATATGTCCTGATTTATCCTTTGGACTGGAAGGTTCAGTTGACCCTATGGTATTTCACCACCCATTCCTGGCTGTCCTCGATGCATTTCTAGGTTCAGAATCAGATGGCTCAATGGTTTATGGACAAACCTGTTTTGTGTACAAGCATGCAAGGTGCTACACTCCCTGCTGAATGGACGCCGTGGCCTCAGTGCTGAATTGGTGGCCATCAAACAAGCCCTTTGCTGTGCTCATTATCGCATTGGCAACATGCTTCTAATCTGCAGCGACTCCCTGACCAGCCTTCAGGCTGTAGACCAGTGCTACCCTCTTCACCCATTAGGTATAATGATCCAGGATCTTCTTTCTGACTTCCATCAATCTGGACAGCCAGTTGTCCTTGTTTGGACCCCTGGACATGTTGGAATCTCGGGGAATGAACATGTCAACCACTTGGCAAAGTTGGCTGCCTGGATGCCGAGTTTGGAAATGGAGGTCCCAGAACTAGGCCATTGGTCAGCTCTATGCCATTAATTGTTGTGTGTCTGCAACTTGGAATTGTTCGCTCTGGACTCCTCAAACAAACTGAGGGCAATAAAGGAGACCATGACCACGTGGCAATCTTCCCTGGAAATCCACTCTCCTTCATCAGCTACATATTGGCCACACTTGGCTGACACACGGCCACATTCTACAATGTGTGCACCCATCTTACTGTTGATGTGCCAATCTGACAGTGGCCCACATTCTACTAGACTGCCCAAATCTGGCTGCTTTGAGACGATCTCTTAACTTTTCTGAGACACAGTTCCTGTGCTACTGGATGATGCCAAAAAGACTCTCCTGGTTTTACATTTCACCCTCCAAAATGCTTTCTACTCATCTCTGTGAGGTGAAGCACTTTGGTCTCATTGACTGCCTGAAGTGTTGGAGGGGCATCTCTCACCTGCTCTGGCCCAGGTGTCTCACAGCAGCCCTTGTTTGGCAGTCTGGCCTGACCCCTACTCTTCCCACCTTTTTATTCTCCTTGTTCTTTTATGTTTGCCATTTTTAGTGTTTCATTTTTTTCTAAACTGTTATCATTATGTCTATGTTGCTCATTTCCTTGAGGTAACAGATGGTGGGGTGGTGCTGGTGGGACACAGAGGGTGCATCTTGTACTGCATACCATGCTTTGGAGACCTCCAACTACATTCTGGGAAAAGCAGCTCACCCGCAATACACCCCTCTCACTTTCTCCTACTATTCCTTGATTTTATCTCTGTCTTACTTTATTTTGCTTGCAATTGGTCTACCTGGAACTTGCCTTTTGTATCCTTTTTCTGGGGGTTATACCTGGTTCAACAAATATAGGATGAAGAACACAATGACATCACAGTTTGGTCCCTTTAACTCCAACAACCAACCAATCAATCTTCACTTCCAGGTACATCAAATAATCTGTATTTACTTGCACCAATTGCACTTTTATTTTCAGCCACTATAGCTGGTTTTGAGCACCATGGCCATTGTCAAATGGTTATCTGGCCAATTATGAAAAATGGGGTATGATGTAGTAAGTTACATGAAAAAGAAAATAACAATAAACTTCATCAACACAAGCATAAATAATGTTGTATGACAGTTAGTTCACAAATGTCTTCAAAACAGTGTAGTAAAATAAATCATGTCAAGCAACAACTTTGCTGCAATTTAAGAAAGTAACATACATAACATGAACTTATGGTCGAAATTTTAGGCAGTTAAAATATGTATTAAATTGCACTTGACTGCTACATAGCAAATTATATAAACGATTAGGAGTGCCAGCTGCAACAATGTAGATCAGTCATAAATATTTAGTTTTAGAAGCAGAAGTACCTTTGGTCCATTGTTGTTCAAATACAATTTACAAATTACTTTTACTCATGGTAAAGAAAATAATAATTTGCTTATTATCAATTACAGGATTCTCATGGTCCTTAACTCTTTCCACACTGAGCCTTTTAGACACATTTTGACCCTGCAGACTGACACTTTTCAAGCAATTACATGGAATTTTTATAAAAGTCACAAAGAAAATATAAACTTTACACTAAGTTTAAAACATGTTCTTTCCAATGCCATTATACAATTTTTTTTTAAATGTAAATGCTATTTTTCCTAGAATTTTTAAAGTTTAATGTCTTTCCAAAAAGGAGAAAGCTCTAACTTCTAAAACTCATTATTTTTAATGTTTGAAAAAAATAAAGAACACATTTTATTGAAAAAAATGTGCATGCAAGAAAAAGTCAATAGAGATGTGTAGATTTTTTTTATCAAGCATAATTTATTGTGGTATGGTACTCTTTGAAATGTAGAGACCCACATTACACCACCACTGTGTTTCTTTTCTTACTCTTTTCCCAGTTTCTGTTTTCCCTTTATCTGCACACACTTTACAACACCTTGCTGCATTTTTTTAAATATGCTGTAGCTGGGATTTTTTCTGAGAAGTGACGTCCAAACACTCTGTCTGCACTTGGTGATTTTCCACCCTGTGAATCCTCAGTCCTATCCACACCACCATAAGTTGCTAGCTGCTTACCTAAGACCTTCATGAAGCATACCAGAGATATTGTCTTTTTGGTTGTTTGTTAGTACACAATCCCACTACTGTTAAAAGAAATAAGTAAAAGAAAATGTTTTTCCCACTATTTTAGGGTCTTACAACAGAAAGGATAATAACTTCATAGCTGGTCAGCCCTGTCTACTCCAGTTTCACTCTTGTTGTATTCTATTACAGCATCTGGTTTATGTCTCTCTACTTGTCCTTCTTTGTTTCTGGCACTAGTAACAGTAGAATTTGCTCGATGTTTGATTGAAAGACAGTACACATCCCTGGTTGATTTCCTTTCTACCACAAGTAAATATTCCTTCTCTAAAACATTATTTCCCCCTTCCTAAGCTTCACAGTCTTCATTTCATAAGGTAGACCCTTCCTGTTTTTCATTACAGTACCTACACCCAATGTTTTATTCTGCCACAGGTAGTCCAACGTGGCAGGGCTTGTGTAGAGCCTACCCATATAAATGCAGTGTGCTTTGCCAAAATAATCTCCACACAACCTACCAATTACTGACAAGACAGAATAATCCACATTGTTTGCTTTGCCTTTGTAAATATCTCAATTCAAACCATAACCTGCTGTTGAGTCACACAGTCAGACTCATACTTATTTGGTTTGCTTTTCATACACACTCTGAATTCCATTCTGCCTCTGAGGGAGTAGATTCCTACACCAATTATGAGGTTCACATGTGGTTTGAAGTTAGTCTTGTGACGAAAGATCTGAAAAAAGGCCTAACTGTGTGCACTGGATCATGTCCTGGCTGACTTTGTTTTATGAATTTCATGTTGTTGTTCAAGTGCAACATAAACAAAATTGAAGTAAATCTGTATCTACTCAATACCTTACTCACCCAAGAAGTATTTATAATTGCATCATTTGACCAATAGTCACTTATTTTTAGCAACTTCACTACACTCTTATGCAAAATAATAGAGAGAAACATGTACATTTCATGTATCTTTACTATTGACCACTACTGTGAGGTAGACTCCTTTTCATGTATTACTACTTATTCATTTCATAAATTTTTGGTTCTCCACACCTATTTGTTGCAACTTTTATTGTTTATATCATATCATTGGTGAAAACTGCTGAGAAACATTCAAATTCACTACAATTTTCATCCATTTTGCAAAGTTACACCACTAGCACTATTGAACAATGGTAAATCAGGCTGGTCTTGACCAGTTGCTCACATCAGTGATTCATTTTGCAATGTATCAGGACAAGCAGTAGCACCCTCATCTTCATCTGTGCATAAATAAATACATATATAAACCACTACAAAAATATCAAAAATAATTAGAGTCAATATTTGCTTTTATAGTAACATGCATATTATTTTGTAACAATAGTTTTCAGTATAATAAATCTGTATAAATCTGTACCTGAACTGTTTGAAAGTTTCAGAGAATATGTCTGAAGGTTCATAATCAATATCCACACATGAGTTTTTCCTTATCTGATGCGGAAGAACAATCAAAACATCCACATTCCTTCTTCTTCTTTCTTCTTCTTCCTCTTCTCTTTTTTGAGACACCAGTCCTCTGAGTGGTTATATGCGGCATGCGGCCCACACAAATTCCCCTCTTGCACCAACATCTTCATCACCTCTGGGCACTTGCAACCTACATCCCCAATTATTTGCTGGATTTATTCCAATCTCTGTCATCCCCTACAGTTTTTGCCCTCTACGGCTCCCACTAGAACCATGGAAGTCATCCCCTGTATTCTTAACAGATGTCTTATCATCCTGTCCCTTCTCCTTGTCAGTGTTTTCCCCATGTTCCTTTCCTCTCCGATTCTGCACAGAACCCCCTCATTCCTTACCTTATCACCCCATCTAATTTTCAACACTCATCTGTAGCACTACATCTCAAGTTCTTCTATTCTCTTCTTTTGCAGTTTCCCCACAGCCCATGTCTCACTACCATACAATGCTGTGCTCCAGAGATACATTCTCAGAAATTTCTTCCTCAAATTAAGGCCTATGTTTGATGCTGGTAGACTGCTCTTGGCGAGATAAGCCCTTTCTGCCAGGGCCAGTCTGCTTTTGATGTCCTCCTTACTCCATCTGTCATTGGTTATTTCGCTGCTTAGGTAGCAGAATTCCTTAACTTCACCTACTTCATGACCATAAACCCTGATGTTAAGTTTCTCACTGTTCTCATTTCTGCTACTTCTCATTAATTTTGACTTTGTTCAATTTACTCTCAATCCATATTCTGTACTCATTAGATTGTTCACTCAATTCAACATATCACGTAATCCTTCTTCACTTTTACTCAGGATAACAATGCCATTAGTGAATATTATCACTGATATCGCTTCACCTTGAATTTTAATTCCAATCCTGAATCTTTCTTTTATTTCCATTATTCCTTCTTCAATGTCCAGATTGAACAATTGGGGGAAAAGACTGCTTCCCTGTCTTACAATCTTTTTAACCTGAGCATTCCATTCTTGATCATCCACTCTTATTATTCTATCTTGGCTCTTGTACATATTGTATATTACCTGTCTCTCCCTATAGCTTACTCCTATTTTCCTTAGAATTTCTAACACCTTCCACCATTTTACAGTGCCGAATGCTTTTTCCAAGTTGACAAATCCTGTGAATGTGTCTTGATTTTTCTTTAGTCATGCTTCCATTGTCAACTGCAAGGTCAGAATTGCCTCTCTGGTGCCTTTGCCAAACTGATTGTCATCCAGAATATCCTCAATTTTCTTTTCCATTCTTGTGTATATTGTTCTTGTGTCCAACTTGGGTGTATGGGCTGTTAAAGCTGACTGTGTGATAATTCTTGCACTTGTCAGCTCTTGCAGTCTTCGGATTTTTGTATATGATATTTTTCTGAAAGTTAGATGGTATGTCACCAGACGCATACATTCTACACACCAGTGTGAATAGTCATCTTGTTGCCACTTTTCCCAATAATTTTAGAAATTCTGATGGATTCTTATCTATTCCTTCTGCCTTATCTGATTTAAAGTCCTCCAAAGCTCTCTTAAATTCTGATTTTAATTCTGGATCCGTTCTTTCCTCTGCATTTAACAGTGGAATTTACCCTTGCATTTAATGTCACCGACATCCCTGTATGCTGAGTCAGTCCTTCTGACAATCATTTATTTTTTGATTTCTTCACATTTTTTGTGCAGCCATCTCATCTTAGCTTCTCTGCTCTTCCTATTTATTTCATTCCTCATGGAATTGTATTTCTGTATTCCTGAATTTCTCTGAACATTTTTGTACTTCCTTCTTTCATCAATCTACTGAAGTATTTCTTCTGTTACCCATGGTTTCTTCCCAGTTACGGTCTTTGTGCCTATGTTTTTCTTTCCAACTTCTGTGATTACCCTTTTTAGAGCTGTCCATTCCTCTTCAACTGTACTGCCTACTGAGCTATTCCCTGTTGCTGTATCTGTAGCCTTGTCATCCCTAAGTACTTCTGTATCCCACTTCTTTGCGTATTGATTCTTCCTGAGTAATCTCTTGAAAATCAACATACTCTTCCTCCCTACTAAATTGTGATCTGAGTCTATATCTGCTCCTGGGTACACTGGGAGGTGACCATTGGTCCTGCCAATGGCATCTCTCATCTTTACTTTATTGAACATTGGTCTGCCAATGGAATTTATTATCTTCATTTTATATTACAGGAAGTTTTTTTCTTAATATAATACTCATGAAGATCATTGAGTTCTGATAAGAACTTGATTTTGATCTTACTTAGCATTTCAACACTCAGTAAAAACTAAAAAATTCAATCAACCAACCTACGATGTTTAAACTTTTGACAAAAACAACTGGACGACTTTTATTTTTATCTATATATGTAACCCAACATTTCTTTTGTCCATTCCTTAAAATCCACAAGAGTTATAAAAGCAGTATAGATGAAAAAGGGTTTGGATGAATGATTTGAGATGATATGAGTAAAAGCAGAATGAGATAATATCTGTAGATAAGCAATGTAATATCGCTTTTTGAGACAAGTGAGAAAGTTCTTGTGTAGAAGTAGATCTTTGACATCAGAGAGATGGGGGATAGGATAGTCTGTAACTTCACCTTTAGCTCACTGTGCTGAAAAGGGTGGGCAGTTCTCATTATATGTAGGAGAGGAAGGAACCAGGAATTTCAAACACTTGAATTTCTGGAGCGCGCTCATTGGTCAGGAATCAAACCCTCCCCGCAGGTTAGGCCGGAAGAAACTAGTGGCAAGGTGGTAGGAGAGCACTAGCACTGGGGACTCTGGACTGGTTGGATGCAAGTTGGAAATGGCTGAGGAAAATTGCACACGAAGAGGGGACAGGGATGAAATACTTAAGGCAATAATCATTCACCATATGTGAATATCTTCTTTTTCAGCTTACACTAGAAATATTCTTAGTAAATATTGAACAGGCAAATATCTGTGTAGGTAGGCAGAAGTTGTGCGTGTGAAAAATTTGTGTCAGTAACTTGATATGTTAAGTTTCATTATGTTGAAAGTTAAGTATTCGAAACAGTTCAGATTTAAGTAAAAGTTTGTTGCTATTACTTCACTTGGTATAAAGAATGCGTGTGATGAACATGGGTAATTTTATCACCTTGCACATACCACATGGGGCAGACGAAGAAGATGAACGGTGTGGTTTCAAAAGTGCTTGGTACTGTTAGCATTAAGCAGGAACCAATAAATGTTTTTTGTAAACTTTTCACGTAAATAAAATAGTTAAATTCGTTCTTGAATTTATAGGAGTAATTTCAGAATTTTCAGCAACAGGAGATTGCAGGGGATAATGGTTTGTTTTCTTATGTAAAAGTAAATTCGCAAATGGAACTAATACCAGTAAGACATGGGAATAACGTACTGGTATCAGAAGACAAATTTTTGGATGTGGGAAACTTTGAAAAAGACACCATGAGTATTAGAGGATTGACTTCACATACGGAAACTGTAAGTACAGTGTAGAATAAAAGTGTGATATCGTGTAACTTTTGGAAGGGATGAGTGAAGCATGTTGTTGTAAAATTTCATGTACCTACTATTTTGGAGGGGAAGAGTAACTGAATCCATTCAGTCTCAGCTATGATAATTTTGTGGTTCCTTAACTGAGGCAATTTGTATAAACCAGGGGTGATCATAAAAAATAGGCCAGATATGAAAATTTATTTGCAAATGATGAGAAGGTAGCGATATAGATGCTAAACTCTGCAATTACAGATATTCATTGCTGGCTCAGCAGCTAAAACATATGCATGAGTTAATGCGAGAGAGCAAATGTTTACGCTTAAGGAATCCATCTCACCTTTCCCTTGGGTCTAATGTTGAGAATTACGAGACCAAAGTAGTTTAATTTAAATTTTAGAAATCGTTGCAGTTGTAAATTGCTCACCAACAAGCTCATGTGAAGAAAAAACAGTGAAATGAATAAAAGAAAATTTTGTAAACTCAAATAAGATGAATTAGTATTTCTCATTACAATCACTATTAGGGCACTCATATTACTCTCAAATGAAGTGGAAATATATATAGAATGAGTAAAAGCATAATTCTGCAATTTCTAGTAAGATGAATTATTGTTCTCATTACAAACCATGTTAGAGCACCTGCATTATTGATAGAATAGAATAGATATTCCTTATATGGAGAACATAAAGAGTACATGGCATGAACGATGTCTAAGAGAAGAGAGGTGGATCTATTATGTTGGTGGCCTACAGTCGTTACAACTATAGTTGGGTGAACTTATAGATTAAATAATTATCTGTTGTGCAAAATTTTGGCTATTACAGTTTCATGAAGATGTGGATTCTCGCACAATAAAAGAAATTTCTTTCTTACTTTCAAAATTTTAGCAGGGTTTACACAGTAAGCGTAGGTAATGCTTCTATCTTCAATTCATATTCAAAAGATACCCTACAACACGTTACAATCCAGTATCTGATTTCATAATCTCTGTGTGACCAAGATGTAATCTAAATGAAATCTTCTGTATCAACTGTTCTTTTCTAAGTATACCTGCTTCTCTTGTGATTCTTGAACAGCGTATTTGCTGTTACTAACTGAAATTTATTACAGGACTCAATTAATCTTTCTCCTCTCTCATTCCTTGTCCCAAGCCCATTTTCTCCTGTAATCTTTTCTTCTATTCTTTCCCCTACAACTGCATTCCAGTTCCCCATGACTATTAGCTTTCCCTCTCCCTTTACGTACTGTATTGCCCCTTCAATATCCTCATATACTTTCTCTATCTCTTCATCTTCAGCTTGTGATGTTGGCATGTATACCTGAACTATCATTGTCCGTGTTGGTTTGCTGTCGAATCTGATAAGAACAACCCTACCACTGAAATGTTCACTGTAACACACTCTTTGCCCTACCTTTCTATGCATAAGAAGTCCTACTCCCATTATACCATTTTCTGCTGCTGTTGATATTACCCTACACTCATCTGACCAGAAATCCTTGTCTTCTTTCCATTTAACTTCACTGACTTCTATTACATCTAGACTGAGCTTCTTATACAACACAAACATGCAAAGTGCACTAGGCCCAAATCGGGAGTTATGTGACTGTTCCCATGAAAACCAATCATGTGTTGCCTATGCTGAAGCTGCAGACTCATGGTGACCTCTGTCAGAACGTAAATGAATTGCTCTTGCCGCCAGTTCAGTTGACTGAGTGTACAGCGTATATTTTCGCATTACAGTCATGTGGAAAACAAAGCAATGTATGGCGTATGGGCTCCGTTCAAAGAGGAGTATTTGTGAGAACGTATTGCGTAAGGGCTTAGTGTGGAAAGTGTTAACTGCGGCAGGTGATGGTAATCCATTTGTAAGCATGGTGGAAGACACACTGCATGTGGCTGGCTGCAAGGATATGGCGGGCGAGGTGTGTCTGGTGGAGGCCAGAGGCGGATGTTCTGCATTGGCAGTGCATTGTAAGGCAATGAGCAGCCAAGTGTCATCTCTCAACTTTCAGCAGGAAGTGTCTCCTTTTCTGTCTGGACCAAAAGTCTCCACAGGTGTCCTCCATGGTGATCTTTTCTGCAGTTTCCAGAGCTGTCACCCTGGGCATACCCATACACATGGTTGGGTAGCTAATGTTCCTCTTATGGCCAATCAAATTATTGTTCACCATCCAGGTTAAATGTTTTGTACTACCCACAATTCACACGGGCAGAAGACCACACACACACTTCATTGTGGGTATAATTTCTTCACAGTACAAACTCCATGTTACCAGTTAAGAACAGACTTCCTGTGTCCTCTCCATTTGTCACCTCCTCTTCCTTTGCTAAGAACGTCTTTCACTGCCCACACATCTTTCAGCAGAAGAGCACACGGACGTTAAAAGTCCTTCATAGCAAGCATTCTTTTCCTTAGCGATTTGCTTATCGTTTATTTCAACTGGGAATCTCACATTGTTTCTCTTTTCTCCAATTTTTACAAGGTGTTTGAGTCTGCGTACCTTCCATTTTTTTAAACACGACAGGAAATCATTCTGGTGGACGATAATGGCTCTGTGGACGGCCCAAGGGGCTCCTTCCCTGCCAGCACCAGCTCCCCCCCCCCCTCTCTGTCTCTTTCTCTCTCTCTCTCTCTCTCTCTCTCTCTCTCTCTCTCTCTCTCTCCTGAGCAAAGTGGGCAGGCCACTGAGAGAATTTCTCTATTGGAGCTAAGATTCTATGTTGTTATGTGTTTGGCTCTGTTTATTTATATTTTGTGGGATGGGAAGGGGGTGATTTTATCTTCTGTCTCCTAATTAGGAAATTATAGCATCACACATTGTGGCTGCTAAATGTTCCACCAGCCTTGACACAGTAAGAGCTATCAATGTTGTGACGATCTTTTGCCGCTTGTGACTGTGTCAAGTCATTCTCGCTTCTCAGTGAGAAGGTGTTGATTCGTATCTGTTCCAGTGGCAAATGCTGCACAACTCGCTTGTGGCTTCCCCATGCAGTGTCCCTAACAAAGTTATCCACTTGCTCGGCTGGGCACTTCCCTGCATGTGATGAGGCATCTTTTCAGCTGCTGCACGGTGATGACTGCAGCTGCATCCGCTTCTGTCTTCTTCCACCACTCCCACTGGTGGGTTCCCATACTTGCTTGTGCTGCCGAGATGGGGCTTGCACACATTTGCCATGAACAGCTATATGGACTGCTGATGCTGCTTGTTTTCTGTGCTTGCCCCCTCGTCAGCTGCAACTTCTTTTGTCAGGTTTCTCTGGCTTTCCAGGTTCTCTTTTCTTGTTCATTGTGCAGGGAGTAATCTGTGAAGGTCATGCACATTCTTGCCACCAGTGCTGTTTTTCTGGGGGAACGCTGGGGGATGCTTACCCCTGAACTTTTGCGTCGACAAAATAATTTTTATACGATGTTAAGAACTTGGAAGAGTGCCAAAGAATTATTTCATGGAGGTAAATTTTTTATTCCATTTTTTCGTGTTGGTAATTGCAATACGAACGATACCAGTGCAGTTTTTAGTGGGAAAAGTGATGTCATTGACTGTTTCAAGCATTTTGAAGCTGCGGCAACCGTTCTAGACAACTGAATCGCTGGCAGCCAGTTCAACAAGCATGTAGTGTCCTCGCCTGCTAATAGTGGGCGATGGTAGTGCTAAACGGATACGCGTACACTCAAACGCCGAGCTACCGGTAGATGTCTCTACGGTCCCGCTACTATGATCCTTCGCGATTCATTGCCATCTTTGTTTTGTTGTTCTTCATTCGTTTGCGCTTGCTGTTCCGTTCTTGTCGGTTGTGCGAAGTTTTACAGTGTGTCCTGTCTTTTGTTGCAACTTCTAAGTTAAGTTGGATGTGAGAGATGAACAGAAAACTAACAAACTGTGCTTCATTTGAGGTGATGTAAACTGAAGTGTTCCATACCACATTCTCTTGTATGTTTGGGTGTTTTTCGGTATCCCCTGCTTCATTTGAGCTAAGTCAACTGAAGAGTCCGATACCACTTTTTTTGTAGTTTGACATGTTGATGACGTCATGGCTAAAAGCAAACGGGTGGTATCCCATGCTTGAGTTATAAGTAATTTTCGCTGCATTATATCCAATGTCGGAGTACCCTCAAACTTTTTTTAGAAAAATAGCACTACTTGCCACCATTCCACGCGCTGTCCTCCAGAGCCGACACACACATGGTGAGGGGGGGGGGGGGGGGGGGAACTGTTTTTTTGTCCCAATTGCGTGGCCTTATGGCATCTGCCACATCTTGAGGCACAATGGCAGTATTTTGCAACATATCCGATTTTGTGGTATTTAAAGCACTGTGGCTCCATGTGCAGGTCTGGGAGGAAAGGCTCTACAGTTTGTTATTCAGATTCCTAAGAGCTCTAGAGACGAATATCTCACTGCAGTCTTGCGTGCACTGTCTGTTGTCGACTGTTTTCACAGCCAAGATGAAAAGGGACAGTTTCTTCTTGTTGGTGCAGTTATGAAGTCATACTACAGCCTTATGGAATCCGATGTTGCCCAGCTGCATCTCTAGTGACTTCTTGTTCATGATCCACGGCAGGCTCACATTAAAGGCCCCGGTACTGGTGCCTTTGGCAGAACCGGTGCCACTGGTTGAAGTACAATGTACTGCTCCACTCAACTCTTGATGATCTTGTGGTCATAAATGCAGCTGGCCTGTATCTTGAGTATATTGTCATTGTCCACAAACTTGACATCAGTCCCGAATGTGGCAACGCTACAGAGCTTGTCGTGTAAGTCGGCCCAGCAGTTGCCCTGCATTTGATGTCTGTGTCAGGCCATCCTTGATCCTAACGTAGAACAACAAATCATCGTCCTCTCTTCTGAAGAAGTCCATTTCATCCCTAAATGCTGTTTTCTGGCATAAGTCACACGTCAGTTGTCGGTACGTCATTGGTCACGTCAGTTGTCATGTTAGTTGATGCAGGGAACTGCTTGCCAGAGATACAAATGACAATTTTGCTTAGCACTTTGAGAATAGCAAATGACAATTTGCTTCACTGGGCAGTAGAGGTTGCCACAGTGCTCTTTCCCCAGCAGCAGTGGAGGGCTCGGCAACAGTGATGTGCTCAATGCGGCTGCCCGACCTGTAATGCTGGCAGCACCTGAAACTTGACCTTACAGGCTCATGCTTGTCTTTTGTTGTGCAGGCTAGACATTGGAGTGTAATTCCTGCAGTTCCTGTGTGGTTTGATGCTTTCTTGGCCTCTTGCAGGAATGGCTTGTGATATATCTGAAATGGAAGAGTCTTGCCACCTGCTAGGCAGGCTAGTGACAAATGATGAAATCACAATGGGTGGTGATGAGCTGATCGTGTGGTGGGAAAGGGAGGCTATGGAGGTTGTTTAGCATCCATCCTGGGTTCTCCACTTCTTGTTCTTTTTCCTCTTCTTACACAACCTTCCATTTGGCTACTCAGAAGGTTTGTCTGTGCTGGTGGTATCTTTATTTTCTCAGTCGATGTTGTGGAGCATATCTTCTTCTACGCAGAAGGTCTCATCCATGATGCTGGTGATATGTTCCCACTGTCCCAGGATGAAGAGAGTCCTAGCATTGATTGTATTGACAGCGTCCAGAGATACAAATTTGAGAAACATCTCTAGCTGCTCAGGGACAGTGTTGACAGGGGAAAGTCACAGATGTGACTGTCTGTCTGGTCGTGTCTAACCCCACCTTTTGCAGTGTGGGGTGGAGGGGAGAGAGTGCTGGTGGAGGGTGGGCTTTCTCCTTTAATGGCTCAAAACTCACAGGCCAGTGCCTAGTGGAGTTGCTGCAGCTAACCAGGAACCTCGTCCACCTCAGCCTTCAGGGAAACCCTCATGTCTACCATGGCAGCTTTCAGGGTGACAAGTGATTCGTCGGCAGCAGGTGTAAGTCGCTGCTAGTGTCAGAGTCAGTAGCAACACCTTTGCAATGGCGCAGCCTGCTTCCTCTTCTTCTGCCAGTGATGAAATGGTGAGGTGGTTGTATGTGCTTCCTGGTTGCCAAGCTTGGTGCTGTTCTTCAGCTCAGGGCCCATCTTCTTCTTCTTCTTCTTCTTGTTGAGATAATATCATTGTTGTCTTTTCTTCTTATCATGGCTCCAGCCTATAATTTAACTGGAGCTATGGAAGATGGTCACATGCATTATGCTGCAGTAGATGCACATCAGTATGGCGTGTGTGGGTTGCTTATTGCAGGTTCATGTGTTGTGAGCTAGTGCACACTTTATGCACACCACTTTGTTACTGCAATACTATGTCACCTGGCCCTGCTGCTCACAGTGGAAGCGTTGCTCTAACCCATCAATGTTGAGGGGACGTTGGTGAGATGGTGACATTGAAATGCAGAAGCCCCTGTACACGAATATGTCTTTGTTCCTCACATTCCAGGCTGGGCACAGGTTGATGGAGACAAAGAAGCAACACTGGATCAGGTCCTCCCTGACTTCTTCTGTTGTCTCATTCCAGGAAAGACCACAGACAAAGGCATTCAATGTCTCACACTATGTTCTTTCTTCTTTGTGAAATGCCTCAGCCATGAGGCAGTCGGCCAGAAGCAGCTTCTCAGCTGTCAGATCATCTTGCATGGCGAAGGATAATGACAGTGAGCTGCTGTCAAACCTCCATCCCCCCCTTTGCCCACTCTAAATAGCAGTCCGCTGTTCTGCCCATGACTTCCACTGCCCCGTAATTCATCAGAAGTCAGGGAGACAGGGCATCAGTAACCATCTTCTCAATCCATGACAGCAAAACAAGAGATTGTAAAGAATGTAGCAACCAGAGGTGGAAACATAATTTATTTATCTTGTTGCAAATCGATTTCGACTTATATCAGTCATAATCGGTGCAAAAACAAATGCAAGAGACAGGGCATAAACAACTACTGCTTTAACAAACGAAAAAAATTGACAGTTACATCAATTACAACATATACAGATGATTGAAATTGAAATTCAAAGTCATACCATAAAATTTTCCTAACCAATACATGCCATAAGAAAATGTACTGTCCTTGGCATATTACTATCATGAAGTGGCACATCATAGGTCAAAACTACAAACATTAAGGAAAATATCACATTACAAAAAAGTATACAGTGATGGTAATTGATAATACAAATTTAAGTAATTACAACAAGCGAACATGTCTGAACATTGTTTGTCAGATGATGATGATAACAAATTAAATATATATGTCAAAACTACAACTATCAAAATTGTAGGAAGAGATAAACTCGGTAAAAATATGAGTCCATTCACGCAAATTTAGGAAATGAAGCTTATTTGTCATAATGACGAAACCGATTAGTGCTATCAATGGCCAACTGCTGTTCTACAAACGAACTACAAGTGCATCAAAAGACACATTTATGTTACTTCCAATAGATGCTATGTTACTGAATGCACAAATCCAAAGTTGACAAAATTCAGGTAAAAATTACAGTATGAGATAAACAATCGTATTGCTTAAATAATGTGATTAACAAAGTGTTGCACATATAAAGAACCATATATGTGGATAACGACTTTAGATGTGCTATGTGAACTATAGCCTCATGAACAAATGTACCATGCGCCCTCATATTTCTCATGAGTACAGTGGTAACCAATACAAGGATTGCCATATCGCTGCCAGCCACCGGTGATAATGTACGAGGGTCACTTCAAAGGAAATGCACACTATTTTTTGTAAAAACACAGTTTTCATTCTGCATGTGTGAAAGTTTTACAGTGTATAGATACATCCTTCCCGCTTGTTTTCAAACTTAGTTCAACCTGCTCCCGTGAGTTGCGCCGTCACAGCATGTCTTCAAGATGGCTGCTACACTTGACGTTCGTCAGAAGCAACGTGCTGTCATAGAATTCCTGTGCTGTGAACGCGAGACAGTGGGAAACAGAAGCCTCGAACTGCACACACTCCAGACAATATTCAGAGCATTAACGAATTGGTGATTGCTGATAGACGCATCACAGTGAACGAATTGTCACGCTACGTTGGGATAGGGGAAGGAAGTGTAAGCAGAATACTGAAAGTGTTGGCGTTAAAAAGGGTTTGTACCAGGTGGGTTCCCAGGATCGTGACAGTGGCTCACAAAAAAAAAAAAAAAAAAAAAAAAAAAAAAAAAAAAAAAAAAAAAAAAAAAAAAAACGGTGTGCAGCAAACTTTTGTAACAGTACGAGAATGAATTTCTTGGAAGAATTGTGACAGGTGATGAATCATGGCTACATCATTTTTCACCAGAGACGAAAAGATAATCAATGGAGTGGTATCATGCATATTCACCCAAAAAAAAAAAAAAATTCAAAACCACACCTTCTGCTGGAAAAGTTATGGCTACGGCGTTTTTCGATTCTGAAGGACTCTTGCTTGTGGACATCATGCCAAGTGGAACCACCATAAATTGTGATGCATATGTGACGACACTGAAGAAACTTCAAGCTCGACTGAGTTGTGTTTGACCACACTTGCAAAAGCAGGATGTTTTGCTGTTGCACGACAATACACGATCACATGTCAGTCAAAAAACCATGGAAGCGATCACAAAACTCGGATGGACAACACTGAAACACCCACCTTACAGTCCTGATCTGGCTCCATGTGACTGTCATCTCTTTGGGATACGGAAAGACTCTCTTCTTGGAACAAGGTTTGAAGATGATGACTCCCTTGTGCACGCTGCCAAACAGTGGCTCCAACGGGTTGGTCCCGAATTTTACTGGGCGGGTATACAGGCGCTGGTTCCAAGATGGCGTAAGGCAATTGAGAGGGACGGAAATTATGTGGAGAAATGAAAATATTGTTCCTAAAGGATTTACCTACACACTGTAAAACTTTCAAACATGTAGAGTAAAAGATGGATTTAAACAAAAATAGTGTGCATTTCTTTTGGAGTGGCCCTCGTAGGTGCTCAAAAGTCACAAAACAACAAGAGCAACACGCTCAAAATGTGTAAAATGAACTCTAAACACCGAAAACCATTTACCATCTAACAACCACGTTTTTGAATAAGAATGGCTCGGTTTAGGTGCGAAAATTGAGAATTGCATCAGATTTCACAAAATACATATTTTCTTCAAAAGTTAATACATATAAAGAGATACAACACCATTTATGAAACCAAAAGTTAAAATATAGAATAAATAGACATCACTCGATGTAAGGTGACATAAATAATCATCGAGAAGAGAACAACACTACGTATTGTATGATATCGTTCTAATGTAAACAAATATGAACAATCTTGTGATCACAGATCATCTGCTGAATGCAGCAAACGTACATTCTAATGACCTAAAATATTTGTTGAAACAACGATTAGCTACATAAGTTTGCCAGAAAAATATAAAGGCCGCCATATATCGAGTAAGGTGATACTGAAAACAACATGTCAACCATTAGAAAATGGAAAAACAGTAATGACATAATCTGTTAATCTACTCCTTCAGGGAACTAGATCAAACCACTGAGGCCATCTACAGGGAAAACTATTTGGTTTCGTCGTTATGACAAATAAGTTTCATTACCTAAATTTGTGTGAATGGAATCATATTTGAAGCGAGTTTATCTCTTCTTACAATTTTGACGATCGTAGTTTTGACGTATGTATTTAATTTCTTATTATCATCATCTGACAAACAATGTTCAGACATTTTCACTTGTTGTAATTACTCAATATGGTATTATCAATTACCGTCACTATATACTTTTCTTGTAATGTGATATATTCCTTATTGTTTGTATTTTACATAAAGGGCGCTTATTGCAAGGTGAAGCCACCTCATGTTGTCTTGTTGTAGTTTTGACCTATGATGTGTTACTTCATGACAGAAATCTGCCAAGGATAGTACTTTTACTTATGGCATGTATCGGTTTTGAAAAATGGTATGTTATGACTTTGAATTTTAATTTCAGACATTTGTATATGTTGTAATTGATGTAACTATCGGTTTTGAAAAATGGTATGTTATGACTTTGAATTTTAATTTCAGACATTTGTATGCATTGTAATTGATGTAACTATGTTTTATTGTCAATTTTTTCGTTTGTTAAAGCAGTTGTTGTTTACGCCCTGTCTCTCGTATTTGTTTTAGCACCGATGATGACTGATATCAGTCGAAATCGATTTGCAGCAAGATAAATAAATTATGTTTCCACGACTGGTTGCTACATTCTTTATAATTTTATATTCCACGGTCGCTGCACAGAAAGGGAACCTTATGGAACCCACCCAACATTCAAAACGTTCGAAAAGAGAGATAGCGGTGATGCAAACCCCAGTGAATCCAAGAGTAGAATATCAACGCTGGTGGCGACTGCCTGCCCTGGATAGGAGAGGAACAGGTAACAGGAAGGGCCTGTAGAGGCTAGGGAAGATGAACAGAGGTAAGCCAATAGTGATAATGATGTTAGCACAATACTTCAGAAGTGAAACAAAAACAGAAATACACTATGCGATCTAAAGTATCCGGCCACCCCCAAAAATTACATTTTTCACATTAGGTGCATTGTGCTACCACCTAGTGCCACGTACTCCATATCAGCGACCTCATCAGTCATTAGACGTCGTGAGAGAATAGAATCGGGCAATCCGCGAACTGACGGACGTCGAACGTGGTCAGGTGATTGGGTGTCACTTGTGTTCAAATGGTTCAAATGGCTCTGAGCACTATGGGACTTAACATCTGTGGTCATCAGTCCCCTAGAACTTAGAACTACTTAAACCTAACTAACCTAAGGACATCACACACATCCATGCCCCAGGCAGAATTCGAACCTGCGACCGTAGCAGTCGCGCGGTTCCGGACTGCGCGCCTAGAACCGCTAGACCACCGCGGCCGGCTGTCACTTGTGTCATACATCTGCTAAACATCCCTAGGTCCACTGTTTCCAAAGTGATAGTGAAATGGAAACGTGAAGGGACACGTAAAGCACAAAAGCGTACAGGCTGACCTCGTCTGTTGACTGACAGAAACAGCCAAAAGTTGAAGAGGTCGTAATGTGTAATAGGCAGACATCTGTCCAGACCATCACACAGGAATTCCAAACTGCATAAAGATCCACTGCAAGTACTATGGCAGTTAGGCGGGAGGTGAGAAAATTTGAATTTCATTGTTGAGCAGCTGCTGCTAAGCCACACATCACGCCTGATAAATGCTGAACGATGCCTCGCTTGGTGTAAGGAGCGTAAACATTGGATGATTGAACAATGGAAAAATGTGTGGACTGACGAATCATCGTACACAATATGGCGATCCAATGGCGGGGTGTGGGTATGGTGAATACCCGGTGAATGTCATCTGCCAGCGTGTGTAGTGCCAGCAGTAAAATTCGGAGGTGGTGGTGTTATGATGTGATCATGTTTTTTATCGAGGGGGTCTGCATTCCTTGTTGTTTTGCGTGGTGCTATCACAGCAGAGGCCTACACTGATGTTTTAAGCACCCCCTTGCTTCCCACTGTTGAAGAGGAATTCGGGTCGGCGATTGCATCTTTCAAGACGATCGAGCACCTGTTCATAATCTACAGCGTGTGGTGGAGTGATTACACGACAGTAACATCCCTGTAATGGACTGGCCTGCACAGAGTCCTAACTTGAATTCTATAGAACACCTTTGGGATGTTTTGGAACGCCGACTTCGTGCCACGCCTCACCGGTCGACATCGATACCTCTCCTCGCTGCAACACTCTGTGAAGAATGGGCTGCGATTCCCCAAGAAACCTTCCAGCACCTGACTGAACGTATGCCTGAGAGAGTGGAAGCTGTCATCAAGGCTAAGGGTGGGCCAACACCATACTGAATTCCAGCACTACTGATGGAGGGCGCCATGAACTTGTAAGTCATTTACAGCCAGGTGTACTTTTGGTCTCATAGTGTATGAGGCATTTAACAGTTTTACATGTGTAAAAAGTAAAGGCAATAGACGAAGCTAAGAGAAGCTAAGGTGAAAGAAGTATCTTGGAAAGCCAACACTTCATCTACTTGTGGATCACCAAACATTATTTATAAATATTACATTTTCACATTGTGTTTTTTTTTTTTTTTTAAATTTACGTATAGTATGTAATTCTTGTTGTTGACCGAAACCGTTGCTGGATATTAGTCTTTGAATGATAACTGTCGAACAATCCATACATATTATAAAAATGTGTGTGTGTGTTTGTTTGTGTGTGTGTAAGCCACATCTCCTCCTAAATGACTGAATTGATTTCAACCACATTTGGTACGCATATTCCTTACTGTTAGGCAGCAATCCCTGTGGGGGTAAGAACTGACGTATCAACCATGACATTTTTGTTTCTAATAGAAAATTGGCAAAATGAATCTGGGCAGCGGTACCAGGTTTTTCAGCTAGTAAAGAATAAATTACACAACAGCTTCATGCGTTACTTGATGGCATTTCTACATGTATAAAAGCTGTGGAAAACAATCAACAAAAGATATAAAAAATAATCTCAAACACTTTGAGCCGCTTCATGTAGCTCTGCAGGATTAGCCATCTCTCATCTCTAACTGACCTGTGTCTATTCAGTACTACAGGCCATGTTTTCTGGGCCCAGTCACAGTTTTCCTTGAAATTTTTCAAAGATTTTTAACTTAAAATGCATCAGATAGGATACATAATTATCAGCAGTTGAACTTCTGGATTTTGATTCGTCTCATGCCCACCAGATTATAACATAACATCTGTGTACACAATTTTCCTCCTTGAACAATCTAGAATTGAATTTGCCATATCTTCCACAGTTAAAGAAATATTGCACAATGGATCACGATTTCTTGAAACTTCCTGTGGTGCAAGATCCAGCGATTTTTGTAGTGAATGTAACAGTCCTTTGGCTCGACTTGAAGGATAATTTTCTGCTCAGACATTAGCCGCACCATCAAATCATTGAGTGTGTAGAAAATCCATTTCTAGTGAGAATCTTAGAGGAATGTCTTTGTTGATTGTTCCAAGTTGTGTATAAACGCAGTAAAAGTTACTTAAAGCGTTACACAAGGAGTGAACTGATCCTGGTCAGTCATGTCCATTGTTCAATCTATAAAATGGAGAATTTTTTATTTGCTGCACAATGTCTCACTTGATCATGTGAACCATAGCTTCCAGTATTTCAACTGACCATTTCATGACCTCTCAGTCCGTTTCCGTGGGCCCCAGGGACCTGAGTGAACCGATAGTTACTAGTAAAGCCGTTCTATCTTTCTCCTGATTGGTCAGCAGATGTTACACGAGTTTGCTGATTACATGTGTGCTCAACAACTCCAACAAAGTACCGATGAAAAAGGATCTGATTGTTTATTTTGAACTATTCTGTAACTTTCTTTCCAATTATAGAAAACTTCTTTAATGAAATCTGTCCTAGCTGTGATCTTCTGTGGCTCAGTATGTGAACAGACTAATGCAGTTGTTAACTGAAAACTCTGTCACTCTTTTCTTCAACGTTTCGTGACAGATAAGGCACAGACCATTGTGATTTACTAAATGTTCTAATCCTTCATGGAAACTTAGGACAGGACAGCATATAATTGGAGTTAGAAGATGGACATTGTCTGACAGATAGTAGCTTCAGTGAGGCGGCAGTTTGGTTCAGTCGTGCGCAATACTGTTGTCAACCAAAACACTAATCGCATATTTGCTGACACGTAGAATAATTTTTATCACTGGCTCCTCCTGTAGATTATGTACATCTCCAAGTGGGTTTGGAGGGGGGGGGGGGGGGAGGAGGAGGAGGCAAAAACTGAATTTACCCAACAATTCTATTTTATTTCATTTTATTGTATTTTTTTTTTTGCATCAAAATTGCTTTAAATACGAAAAAGCACGTTTCATGTGGCGCGAACGTAGCCACCAGGGTACACTACAGCTCAATCTATTACCAAAATGTTCTATTTATCATTCATATTGGTTGTCTTCGTTAGCTCACAACCAAATTATGCACCTTCCAGCCTAATCTAGACCTCGGGCTACGCTACGGATTAGTCTGTCGCCCTAACCACGATTTTGATGGGGGAGGGGGCTCAGCTATTAAGCTCTATTCTTACAACAACTTAACGGTACAAATTGACAAAACTGGTCGTGCACCTATCGACGCTCATTGTCTTCCTACAAGCGAATGAATTTTCGTCTCTCCATTCTCTTGTTTGTGTTCCAGTGACATCTGAATGTAACAGCTTAATTTTCAAGCACCCCCTGGAAGGTCAATAATAATGCATAATAATATTGGGCAATATTATTGACGTCCTCCCTAGACAGCTCAATAATATGGCGCAATGATATTGCTGGAGTGCTCAGAATGATGGACGATAAAAACGCTGCACTCTAATAAATAAATCTTTGTTTTGTGCTCATTTTCAACTTTCCCCACTAAACACCGATGATGACGGTAGCAAATAGCGGATACAAATATGTCCTGAGAGATTGTCAAGGATATCGTCAATGCTACGGCACAATATTTAGGGCAGCGCAATACATTTCAAAAGTTTTTGATGTTCTCACTATTTTGCGCAGCCTCTCAATCTTACTCCTACGTGTTGAGTATTACTGCCGACGGGAAGTATTGTGCAATATTATTTACCGTCTAGGGGCCGCTTTAGACCATGAGAATAAGACGGGTTAGGGAGTGCAAAAGAGCTTTTGTGTCTCGCTCAGTACGAGAATGGATTGGAGACAAAACCGATAATACTGATACGGTGTACCTTGCACCATCTACTGTACAGTAGTTTACGGAGACTACAAGATGAACGTTAGTAAAACCGACAAACTGCAAGGACGAATTCCTGCCTGGACAGGGAGGAAAGAAAGTTCCTATGAACATGCGCCCTGAAATGTATCGTTGCCACGGTAGATGGCGTCGATGTGCGTTCCTTGTGTGTTGCAGGCTGAGAGACTGTCCCAGTGTACTGTAAGCAGCAGAGTGGTCCGGTATTCATACTGGTAACAAGTCGAGGTGGGCTTTGTGAACGGCCAGTCAGATAGAAACGGTAAGGAAGCAGCACGGCTATACCAAAACAACTATCCTCACAGACACCTACCACATCACATAACATTTCAAGTTCTTTTTTGGCGTTTGTGTGATCATCGGTCCTTAAAGACAGACGAATGTGTAGGGAGGCAGCGGACTGTGCCTACATCAGATTTGGAGGACGGGGTTCTACAGGATATTGAGACGAACCCTAGCAGAAGTCCAGGCAAGTGGCCTGCCAACATGGCTTACGTCAAAATACACTGAAGAGGTGAAGAAACTGGTATACCTGCCTAATATTGTGTAGGGCCGCTGCGAGCACACAGAAGTGCTACAATATGACGTGGTATATACTCGACTGATGTCTGAAATGGTGTTGCAGGGAACTGGCACTTTGAATCCTGCAGGGCTGTCCACATATCCGTAGAGTACGAGGGGGTGTAGACCTCTTCTGAACAGCTCGTTGCAAGGCGTCCCAGATATGCTCAATAATGTTCATGTCTAGGGAGTTTGGTGGCCAGTGGAAGTGTTTAAACTGATACGTGTGTATCTGGAGCCACTCTGTAGCAATTCTGGGCGTGTGGGGTGTCGCATTGTCCTGCTGGAATTTCCCAAGTCCGTCGGAATGCACGATGGACATGAACGGACGCAGGTGATCAGACAGGATGCTTACATACACTATTGGCCATTAAAATTGCTACACCAAGAAGAAATGCAGATGATAAACGGGTATTCATTGGACAAATATATTATGCTAGAACTGACATGTGATTACATTTTCACGCAATTTAGGTGCACAGGTCCTGAGAAATCAGTACCCAGAACAACGACCTCTGGCCGTTATAACGGCCTTGATATGCCTGGGCATTGGATGGCGTGTACAGGTACAGCTGCCCATGCAGCTTCAACACGATACCACAGTTATCAAGAGTAGTGACTGCCGTATTGTGACGAGCCAGTTGCTCGGCCACCATTGACCAGACGCTTTCAGTTGGTGAGAGATCTGGAGAATGTGCTGGCCAGGGCAGCAGTCGAACATTTTCTGTATCCAGAAAGGCCCGTACAGGACCAACAACATGCGGTAATGCATTATCCTGCTGAAATGTAGGGTTTTGCAAGGATCGAATAAAGGGTAGAGCCACGGGTCGTATCTGAAATGTAACGTCCACTGTTCAAAGTGCCGTCAGTGCGAACAAGAGGTGACCGAAACGTGTAACCAATGGCACCCCGTACCATCGCGCCGGGTGATACGCCAGTATGGCGATGACGAATAAACGCTTCCAATGTGCGTTGACCGTGATGTCGCCAAACACGGATGCGACCATCATGATGTTGTAAACAGAATCTGGATTCATCCGAAAAAATGACGTTTTGCCATTCGTGCACCCAGGTTTGTTGTTGAGTACACCATCGCAGGCGCTCCTGTCTGTGGTGCAGCGTCAAGGGTAACTACAGCCATGGTCTCCGAGCTGATAGTCCATGCTGCTGCAAACGTCGTCGAACTGTTCGTGCAGATGGTTGTTGTCTTGCAGACGTCCCCATCTGTTGACTCAGGGATCGAGACGTGGCTGCACGATCCGTTACAGCCATGCGGATAAGATGCCTGTCATCTCGACTGCTAGTGATACGAGGCCGTTGGGATCCAGCACGTCGTTCCGTATTACCCTCCTGAACCCACCGACTCCATATTCTGTTAACAGTCATTGGATCTCGACCAACGCGAGCAGCAATGTCGCGATACGATAAACCGCAATCGCGATAGGCCTCAATCTGACCTTTATCAAAGTCGGAAACCTGATGGTACGGATTTCTCCTCCTTACGCGAGGCATCACAGCAACGTTTCACCAGGCAACGCCGGTCAACTGGTGTTTGTGTATCAGAAATCGGTTGGAAGCTTTCCTCATGTCAGCACGTTGTAGGTGTAGTCACCGGCGCCAACTTTGTGTGAATGCTCGGAAAAGCTAATCATTAGCATATCACAGCATCTTCTTCCTGTCAGTTAAATTTTGCGTCTGTAGCACATCTTCGAGGTGTAGCAATTTTAATGGCCAGTAGTGTACGTGTCACCTGTCAGATTCGTACGTAGACGTATCAGGGGCCGGCCGAAGTGGCCGTGCGGTTAAAGGCGCTGCAGTCTGGAACCGCAAGACCGCTACGGTCGCAGGTTCGAATCCTGCCTCGGGCATGGATGTTTGTGATGTCCTTAGGTTAGTTAGGTTTAACTAGTTCTAAGTTCTAGGGGACTAATGACCTCAGCCGTTGAGTCCCATAGTGCTCAGAGCCACGTATCAGTGCTCCCATATCATTCCAACTGCACACGCCCCACGCCATTACAGAGCCTCCACCAGCTTGAAAAGTTCCCTACTGACAAGCAGGGTCCATGCATTCATGAGGTTGTCTCCGTACCCGTACACATCACCCGTTCGATATAATCTGAAACGAGATTCGTCCGACGAAGCAACGTATGTCCAGTCAACAGCCCAATTTTGGTGTTGATGGGGCCCAGGCGAAGCGTTATCTTTGTTTTCGTACATCCATATTTAAACTGGATGAAAGTGGGACACAGCTGGCATGATTTTTATTAAAAATGAAATTCCTCCAGCTGTACTTAAGATTTTATATTTACTTCGCTACTAGTTTCGGTGTTGCGTTAACGCGATCTTCAGGCCTGAACACTTTGATGAAATCAGTTGTGTGTGGCTCAGTCTAGAAGTTCGTGATGAGACCAACGCATGCTCCACATGGTTGGCGGGCAGTAACTAGTGTGAAGTTACTGCAGTCATCAAGGGTACACGACCGGGCCTTCAGTCCCGAAAACCCACATCGACGATGTTCCGGTGGATGGTTCGCACGCTGACACTTGCTGATGGCCTAGCATTGAAATCTTCAGCAATTTGCGGAAGGGTTGCACTTCTGTCACTCTGAACGATTCTCTTCAATCGTCATTGCTCCAGTTCTTGTAGGATCTTTTTCTAGCTGCAGCAATGTCGGAGATTTGATGTCTTGCCGGATTCCTAATATTCACGGTACACTCGTGAAATGGTCGTACGGGAAAATCCATACTTCATCGCTACCTCGGAGATGCTGCATCCCATCGCTCGGAGCCGACTATAACACCACGTTTAGACTCACTTAAATCTTGATAACCTGCCACTGGAGCAACAGTAACCAATCTAACAAGTGCGCCAGACACTTGTATAGGAGGCGCAGACCACAGCGCCGTGTCCTCCCTGCTAACTATCTCTGTATCTGAATATGCATGCCTATACAAGTTTCTTTGGTGCTTCAGTGTGCGTGTGTCCTGTATGACAGCCGCTACATTCCCTATTGCCTGCAGCACATAAGGAACACACGGCAAATGGTCAGAGGAACTGTCATTGTTGAGTGGCATCTGCCTTGGCAGCGATGCATTTCCAGAGATAATGTTCACAGGACCTTTTTTTCCTCCAATTCCAGTCAGGAATCCGTTCGGCAGTTTGTCGGTTTTATTAATGCTCGCCCTGTATATGTAACGTACATGCAGGTGTATGCTTCCCTTCTACAGGGTGATTCATATGAACGTTTAAAAACCTCCGAAGCGACATAGGTGATGCTGGGACAAGTAGTTTAAGACACTTGGGACCGAAAATGCCGGTTAGTACCCCAAAAGGAAATGACAGTTGTTGAACGCGTGACGTCACCAGATGACGTACCTCGCTACACGCGTAGCGGTTGAGCGTATTGGTGTATCGCACCTGATACCCCGAACCCAAGTGGAGTATTTACGTCGGTATGGATCTGGGCGCACACGCGCGACATTAACGAGTGGTGTTGGGGTTCGAGTCTTGCGTCTGCTAGGCATTACATTTTTATTACGTTGGATAATTGTGTGTTTACATTGAGATAAGATTTATTATTTAACTTCCTGCCCACGCGGTCTCCGCTGATCTATTACAAAGTACAGTACAACAAAAGTCTACCGTATTGTGTCACAAGTAAATGCGTATGACATCCCGAAATGCCTCGTTACCAGTAAATGACTTCTTTTATTATTAACTTCTCATGGTTGGGATTCACAGTCGTATAATAGTTCTTAAAAGACATCATAGTCGCCATTGACTGTATAAAATATTTATTGTTACTACTGCAATTTCAGCCGTATGGCCATTTTCAAGCAACATTACAAAGTTATCTAAACACAAAAATACAAAAGTGAAGCACAATGTGTATATACAGAATTAAGCAAACATTTCATTAAGAAAGTAGCTCAATTACGAGTACATGTCGTCGTCAAAATGCAGCCTTTTGACTATGAGAGTCCCACAAGATCCGATGAGTACGTCACTTATTACATCGTAATATGTTGTTAAATATTTGACAACATATTACGATCTTGTGGGAATCTCACAGTCAAAAGGCTGCATTTTGACGACGACATGTACTCATGTCAGATAGTTCTATATTCTGACAGAATGTAAGTAATGTACATTTATCTCCAATTTTTATAATTGAGCTACTTTCGTAATGAAATGTTTGCTTAATTATGTATATACACCCTGTGCTTCACTTTTGTATTTTTGTGTTTAGGTAACTTTGCAGTGCTACTTGAAGATGGCCATAAGGGCGAAATTGCAATAGTAACAATAAATATTTTATACAGTCAACGGCGACTGTGATGTCTTTTAAGAAAGACTTATTTTTTCTTCACTAAATAAAGTCTGTAAGCAAAAAAAGAAGTGACAAAAGGCACGAAACAAAAAATAAGAACAGCTTTTACTAGGATTACAGTGAGGACAATAATTCTGTAACGTCTACATTTTCTACAGATTAAATTTACAATTAGCACCGTTTGTTCGAACGCAAGTGTTGCGTCGCTCAGTCATCCCTTCACGCCCGAGCCCAACTGCTTTACGTGCGGCGTGGTACGTCATCTGGTGGCGTCGCACGTTCATTTCTCATCAATCTTTTTGCGCCATTTCCCTTCATTTGTGGCCCCATATCTCTTGTATCAAATTACCCGTCTCGGCGTCATCTATGTCCCTCCGGGTGTATTTAACTGTTAATGAGAATCACCCCGTATAAAATCTTCTAACAATGAGGCGAGCGCCAAAGCGGTCAGTGCGCGAACTTTCCTTCACCGATCCGCCGGAAGTCTGCTGCGAATGCGAACCGAACGTGACCGAGTGTTTGGCTGCCATTTACACAGGATCGAATACTTGTTTGCTTGCGTTCACTCCAGAGTAAACCAGACTTTACAAGACGACAGCGTTAACGAGATGAGTTGCAGCACTCGATCTTGGTTTACAGGCGACGCCGGCCTGTCACACGAGGCGAGCGGGTTGTCCGCGTGATGGCAGATGACGGTACGCCATGTGGAGGTGCTTCGGTGATTTTCCACGTATCGGCGCTGTCGTTTAGAGATCCTTACCTAACTTGTGTCATAAGCGGAGCGCGTACTTTTCCTCACATAATCTCGTTATTGAAATCTGGACCACTTCTAATAGTTCGTAGCCGTAGAAGTTTACTGCATTCCGCAGGCCGCTGTGACCGAGCGGTTCTAGGAGCTTCAGTCCGGAACCGCGCTACTGCTACGGTCGCAGGTTCGGCTCCTGCCTCGGGCATGGATGTGTGTGATGTCCTTAGGTTAGTTAGGTTTAATTAGTTCTAAGTTTAGGGGACTGATGACCTCAGATGTTAAGTCCCATAGCGCTCAGAGCCATTTGATTTTTCTGCATTCCAACACCACTGGAGTTGTGATTCGCAATGACAACTCAGTATTTTTCTTTTCTTCGTCTAATACCGCAGGAAAATTTGAAGACGTCGCTAAGAAGTGTGAAATAGAACGTGTTGTTTTATCAGCCATTTTAGAAAGTCGCTAGGAAAGCAAACAGATCTGCCTCGCAGATTTTAGCTACGCCAAATCCCAGTTGAGAGAAGCCGAACATAGCGAAAATGAGCCTGAGGACAGTAACGAGAGAAGTGTTCGTTGAATCTGAAAGTAAAATTTTTCCAGCTGATCTGACCAAATACCCTACTAAATTTCGATTTTATGTAAAGTCAGCAAGCTGATCGAAATAATCCAGTCAGTCGCTCAGCGAGCATACTGGCACTGAAACGGAAGATGACAGGGAGAAGCCCGGTATTCCAAAACTGTTTCACCGCAGGTGATCGTAGTGTGTTCCCACACTGCAATCATCGAACGGACGCCGGAATGATAAATATTGAGATAAGTGATTGCGGAATAGTATATCAACTACAATCGCATAATAGCTCAAAGGCATCTAGAACGGACGAGATACCTGCTACATGCCTTCAGAAACTGTGCGAAAGAGCTTGCTCCCCTTTTGACAGTAGTTTATCACAGCTCGTTGGAGCAACGCAGGGTACCTACTGACTGAAATAAAGAGCAGGTCATTCCCGTTTCGAAGGAAGGTCGTAGGACAGATGCCTATACTGTTGAAGTCAATCTGTTGTTAAATTGTGGAATTTATTGCGTGCTCAGTTATTCTGACGTTTGTGGAGTACGAAAATCTCCACTATAAAAATCAACATGGATTTCGCAAACAGAGATCTTGGGAAACTCGGCGTGCTCTATTCGTCCATGAAATTCAGAGTGCCGTAGATATTCACCGTCCGCAGCCATCTCATACAGTTTCATAGCGTCGTTTAGTGAAAAAAGAAATGTGCTTACCGAGTATCGGACCAAATTTGTGTCTGGAGTCAGGACTTTCTTGCAGATAGAACTCAACATCTCGTTCGTAATGACACAAAATTGACAGATGTAAAGGCAATTTCAGCAGTACCCCAAAGGAATGTGGTAGGACCATTACTGTTCACAATGTACATAAATGATCTAGTAGATACCCTCGGAAGCTTCATACAGGGCCCAGCAGTTCTCGTGTACTTAAATAAATGTACCTTACTAGATATGAATAGGCGAAGAACTCCGCTACTGTACTATTACACTAATGTGACAAGTCATTGAAAACAGTAACTAACGTAAAATACCTTGGAGCAGCCACCTACATAAAACAAATTGTACAAAAAGCAGATGCGAGGCCGAGATCCATAGGAAGCATCTCAAGAAAAATGATTCATCCTCCAAAGAAGTGGCTTACAAAACATTTGGTTGATTGATTCACATCTCATCAGTCTGGGAACTGGGCAGGTTGGATTAATAGAAGAGAGAGACAATATCCGATGAAGAGCGTAGCGTTTCGTCACGGGATCGTTTAGTCGGCGCGAGAGGATTACGGCAATGCGCGTCAAACTCTACGAGGTGCATTCAAGTTCTAAGGCCTCCGATTTTTTTTCTAATTAACTACTCACGCGAAATCGATGAAACTGGCGTTACTTCCCGACGTAGTCGCCCTGCAGACGTACACATTTTTCACAACGCTGACGCCATGATTCCATGGCAGCGGCGAAGGCTTCTTTAGGAGGCTGTTTTGACCACTGGAAAATCGCTGAGGCAATAGCAGCACGGCTGGTGAATGTGCGGCCACGGAGAGTGTCTTTCATTGTTGGAAAAAGTCAAAAGTCACTAGGAGCCAGGTCAGGTGAGTAGGGAGCATCAGGAATCACTTCAAAGTTGTTATCACGAAGAAACTGTTGCGTAACGTTAGTTCGGTGTGCGGGTGCGTTGTCTTGGTGAAACAGCACACGCGCAGTCCTTCCCGGACGTTTTTGTTGCAGTGCAGGAAGGAATTTGTTCTTCAAAACATTTTCGTAGGATGCACCTGTTACCGTAGTGCCCTTTGAAACGCAATGGGTAAGGATTACGCCCTCACTGTCCCAGAACATGGACACCATCATTTTTTCAGCACTGGCGGTTACCCGAAATTTTTTTGGTGGCGGTGACTCTGTGTGCTTCCACTGAGCTGACTGGTGCTTTGTTTCTGGATTGAAAAATGGCATCCATGTCTCTATTGTCACAACCGACGAAAAGAAAGTCCCATTCGTGCTGTCGTTGCGCGTCAACATTGCTTGGCAACATGCCACACGGGCAGCCATGTAGTCGTCTGTCAGCATTCGTGGCACCCACCTGGATGACACTTTTCGCATTTTCAGGTCGTCATGCAGGATTGTGTGCACAGAAACCACAGAAATGCCAACTCTGGAGGCAATCTGCTCAACAGTCATTAGGCGATGCCCCAAAACAATTCTCTCCACTTTCTCGATCATGTCGTCAGACCGCCTTGTGCGAGCCCGAGGTTGTTTCGGTTTGTTGTCACGCGACGTTCTGCCTTCATTAAACTGTCGCACCCACGAACGCACTTTCGACACATCCATAACTTCATCACCACATGTCTCCTTCAACTGTCGATGAATTTCAATTGGTTTCACACCACGCAAATTCAGAAAACGAATGATTGCACACTGTTCAAGTAAGGAAAACGTCGCCATTTTAAGTATTTAAAACAGTTCTCATTCTCGCCGCTGGTGGTAACATTCCATCTGCCGTACGGTGCTGTCATCTCTGGGACGTATTGACAATGAATGCGGCCTCATTTTAAAACAATGCGCATGTTTCTATCTCTTTCCAGTCCGAAGAAAAAAATCGGAGGCCTTAGAACTTGAATGCACCTCGTAGTAGCAGACGCTACAAAAGAAGCGTTATGCATTACGGAGAGGTTTACTTCCGAAATTCCAAGAGTGTACTTTCCGATAAGTGTCGGGCAACGTATTTCTTCCTCCCTCATTAGTTTCGAGAAACGACCACATCGAGAAAATCCGAGAAATGAGCTGATACGGAGATTAAGCCACAGGCCTTTCGCGAATAGAACACACAAGCGGCAAACAGATAGTGGCAACAGAAAAACGGTCAGCCATGCACCGTAATATGGCTTGCGGGATATACATGTAGACATAGATGTAGGTGTTTTGGTTAAGTACGAGGTCTGCATGAAGGGCTGACGACAGAAAGTAAAGACACGGAAACGAAGACTGTTGAAGAATGGCGACAGGGGATATCTGTGTTAATAATAATCTGTGAAAGTGTCGTTTCTGTCTGTATGTCTCTGAATATGCTAATCTGCAAAACCACTTGAAAAAATTTCATGGGGTTTTCGCAGATAACTTGAGCATAGTCTGGGGCATCGTATAGACTCTAGGTCATCAAAAATCGAATCACAGAAGAAAAGATATCACGATTTAAAGTTTTGCTGAAAATTGTGTGTCTGTCTGTCTGTATGAACACGCTAATCTACAGAACTACTTGATGGATTTTTATGGGGTTTTCACTGGCAGCTGCTGGCCGCGGTGGCCGAGCGGTTCTAGGAGCTTCAGCTTGGAACTGCGCGACTGCTACGGTCGCAGGTTTGAGTTCTGCCTCGGGCATGGATGTGTGTGATGTCCTTTGGTTAGTTAGGTTTAAGTAGTTCTAAGTTCTAGGGGACTGATGACCTCAGATGTTAAGTCCCATAGTGTTCGGAGCCATTTGAACCACTGGCAGCTTCAACGTAGCTAGGGGAACCGTGTAAGCTATATTTCATCAAAATCTGATGACGGAAATAAAGCTATCCATACATATTACAAAAATGTATGTATGTGTATTTGTTCCAAATCTCCTCCGAAATCACTGGACCGATTTCAGCCAAACTTTGAACACACATCACTTACTGCCTAGAAAGACTCGCTGTGTGAGTAAGAACCAACTACCTATCAAGCCCGTGACTGGGGGGGGGGGGGGGGGGGGGGGGGGGTTGAAATAGAAGTGTGTCATGACGCACAAATACCCACATTTTATCTTACAGTATTTCAGTGACTTGCAACAAACATAAACTTCTACAAAAAAAGAAAAAAATATCACTCTGACATCCCCCACATAAAAATGAAAGAGAAAACGTTTATCGCGTGTTACATTTTCGCTGCCATTTTTGCATCGGGCATGACGTTTTTATCTATTATTTCTTCATTACTAACTGTATTCACTACAAATTTTGCAGACAGTGTTCACGTGTACCACTGAAAGCACCTGCAAAAATTATGTCATTGTATGACACATATTTCAGGATATGTTGGTTCAAATGGCTCTGAGCACTATGGGACTTAACTTCTGTGGTCATCAGTCCCCTAGACCTTAGAACTACTTAAACCTAACTAACCTAAGGACATCACACACATCCATGCCCGAGGCAGGATTCGAACCTGCGACCGTAGCAGTCGCGCGGTTCCGGACTGAGCGCCTGAACCGCTAGACCACCGCGGCCGGCTCAGGATATGTGTTACTATTAACATTGAAATGCATCAGAAACTACCGCATCGTACGTGCTCAACCGATTCCTATGAAACTTGGTAAGAAGATACACCATGTGATCAAAAGTATCCGGACACCCCTAAAATAATACGTTTTTCACATTAGGTGCATTGTGCTGCCACCTACTGCCAGGTTCTCACATCAGCGACCTCAACAGTCATTAGACATCGTGAGAGAGCAGAATAGGGCGCTCCTCAGAACTCACAGACTTCGAACTTGGTCAGGTGATTGGGTGTCATTTGTGTCAAATGTCTGTACGCGAGTTTTCCACACTCGTAAACATTCCTTGGTCCACTGTTTCCGATGTGATAGTGAAGTTGAAATTTGAAGGGACACGTACAGCACAAAAGCGTACAGGCCGACCTCGTCTGTTGACCTGTTCATAATGCACGGCCTGTGGCGCAGGGGTTACACGACAAAAAGATCCCTGTTATGGACTGGCCTGCACAGGGTCCTGACCTGAATCCTACAAAATATCTTTGGGATGTTTGGAAACGCCGAATCGTGCCAGGCCTCACCGACCGACATCGATACCCCTCCTCAGTGCAGCACTCTGCGAATGATGGGCTGCGATTCCCCAAGAAACCTTCCAGCACCTGACTGAACGCATGCCCGCGAGAGTGGAAGCTGTTATCAAGGTTAAGGGTGGGCCAACACCATGTTGAATTCCAGCATTACCGGTGGAGGGCGCCACGAACTTATAAATCATTTTCAGCCAGGTGTCCAGATACTTTGATTACGTAATGCAGCTTGAACCCTGATGAAGAACATACACTCCTGGAAATGGAAAAAAGAACACATTGACATCGGTGTGTCAGACCCACCATACTTGCTCCGGACACTGCGAGAGGACTGTACAAGCAATGATCACACGCACGGCACAGCGGACACACCAGGAACCGCGGTGTTGGCCGTCGAATGGCGCTAGCTGCGCAGCATTTGTGCACCGCCGCCGTCAGTGTCAGCCAGTTTGCCGTGGCATACGGAGCTCCATCGCAGTCTTTAACACTGGTAGCATGCCGCGACAGCTTGGACGTGAACCGCATGTGCAGTTGACGGACTTTGAGCGAGGGCGTATAGTGGGCATGCGGGAGGCCGGGTGGACGTACCGCCGAATTGCTCAACACGTGGGGCGTGAGGTCTCCACAGTACATCGATGTTGTCGCCAGTGGTCGGCGGAAGGTGCACGTGCCCGTCGACCTGGGACCGGACCGCAGCGACGCACGGATGCACGCCAAGACCGTAGGATCCTACGCAGTGCCGTAGGGGACCGCACCGCCACTTCCCAGCAAATTAGGGACACTGTTGCTCCTGGGGTATCGGCGAGGACCATTCGCAACCGTCTCCATGAAGCTGGGCTACGGTCCCGCACACCGTTAGGCCGTCTTCCGCTCACGCCCCAACATCGTGCAGCCCGCCTCCAGTGGTGTCGCGACAGGCGTGAATGGAGGGACGAATGGAGACGTGTCGTCTTCAGCGATGAGAGTCGCTTCTGCCTTGGTGCCAATGATGGTCGCATGCGTGTTTGGCGCCGTGCAGGTGAGCGCCACAATCAGGACTGCATACGACCGAGGCACACAGGGCCAACACCCGGCATCATGGTGTGGGGAGCGATCTCCTACACTGGCCGTACACCACTGGTGATCGTCGAGGGGACACTGAATAGTGCACGGTACATCCAAACCGTCATCGAACCCATCGTTCTACCATTCCTAGACCGGCAAGGGAACTTGCTGTTCCAACAGGACAATGCACGTCCGCATGTATCCCGTGCCACCCAACGCGCTCTAGAAGGTGTAAGTCAACTACCATGGCCAGCAAGATCTCCGGATCTGTCCCCCATTGAGCATGTTTGGGACTGGATGAAGCGTCGTCTCACGCGGTCTGCACGTCCAGCACGAACGCTGGTCCAACTGAGGCGCCAGGTGGAAATGGCATGGCAAGCCGTTCCACAGGACTACATCCAGCATCTCTACGATCGTCTCCATGGGAGAATAGCAGCCTGCATTGCTGCGAAAGGTGGATATACACTGTACTAGTGCCGACATTGTGCATGCTCTGTTGCCTGTGTCTATGTGCCTGTGATTCTGTCAGTGTGATCATGTGATGTATCTGACCCCAGGAATGTGTCAATAAAGTTTCCCCTTCCTGGGACAATGAATTCACGGTGTTCTTATTTCAATTTCCAGGAGTGTACGTTACTTTAGAAAGTGTGTAGTGCAACATATTCATTCATTTGAATAATACTATGGAAATTAGGGATATATATTTATTCTTTGGAAAAGCAATTTACTCTCTGAATTTTGAACCCTATTAGCCGGCCGAAGTGGCCGAGCGGTTAAAGGCGCTACAGTCTGGAACCGCACGACCGCTACGGTCGCAGGTTCGAATCCTGCCTCGGGCATGGGTGTGTGTGATGTCCTTAGGTTAGTTAGGTTTAAGTGGTTCTAAGTTCTAGGGGACTGATGACCACAGCAGTTGAGTCCCATAGTGCTCAGAGCCATTTGAACCATTTTTTGAACCCTACTATATTTATGAAAATGTTTCTCGCGGGTGATATGTGCTTCGTGGTACGTTTCAAACTAATGAATGGAATGCTTCTACAATTCTCGTTGTGTTTAATCCGTACTTCCTGCTGTTTGTTGGGTAATGTACACATCGTATAACGGGTAGCTACTATACGCGCTTCCCAGTATTTGAAAAAGAGAGCAGCCGAGCGAGTTGCCGCAGTGGTTAGCACACTGGACTCGCATTCTGGAGGGTTCAAACCCCTGTCCGGCCATCTTGATTTACGTTTTTCGTGATGTCCTTAAACAGTTTCAGGTAAATGCCGGGATGGTTCCTTGAAAGGGCATGGTCGACTTCCTTCCCAATCCTTCCCTAATCCAATGGGACCGATGACCTCACTGTTTAGTCCCCTCCTCCCGATCTAACAAAACGAGAGCAGTTTATGACTTGCAGCAAACTTTACACACAATTTCAAAACTTTACGAAAATTTTTCTCGCTCACAACCCCAAAAACGTTTATCGCTTGCACTATTTACTCTGTTCATGCAGTAAAACTATCACACCAGGCGTGACGTTTTAATTTATTACTTTTTTACTACTAACTGTACTAAGGGAGCATTTTATGGACAGTGTTCACATTTGGCGCTGGATGTACCTACAAATTTATATCACTGTACGGCACACACACACACAGAGAGAGAGAGAGAGAGAGAGAGAGAGAGAGAGGAGTTGGAAGTGGACAGGGAGAGGGGAAAAGATGAGGTGGACAGAGAATGGGGGGAGAAGCAGGTGAACAGATAGGGGGCACAAGAGATGGACCGGAAGGGAGAAAGGAAGAGAATTGAAATAATAGGGGGCACAAGAGATGGACCGGAAGGGAGAAAGGAAGAGAATTGAAATAAATACATACCTGGACAAAGGCGGGTGCTCAACTTGTCTTACATAAACGTCTTTACGTTGCTTTTTATGTGTATAGTCTACATTGTTTCGAATATCTACATTATGATTGGTTGATGCAGTTCTCCGTTTCTATCGCTCGCCACCTCTCATCGTTTCAGCTAAGTGATGCATCTACATCTACACTAGGAAGGCACCTTACTGACGTTGTGTGGCGGAGTGTACTGCTGGTACCACCAAATCCTTCCCTGCCCCCCCCCCCCCCCCCCTTCTCTCCCTCACCTACTCCGTTCCATTCGTGAATAGTGCGTGGGAGGAACGACAGTCGATAAGTCTTCGTGCAAGATATAATTTCTGAGAAGAAGTAATACGTTACCCTACTGTTCTTCGAACGTACGCTCTCAGAATTTTAACAGTAAAACTCTCCTCTGCTGCCACTGGAGTTTGAGCATATCCGTAACGCTCTCGAGCTTACTAAATGAACCCGTACTGAAATGCAACACTCTTTATTGGACCTTCTCCACACCTTCCGTTAACCCGACTTACTAACAGTAGCAAATTTACGAGCAACAATCAAAAATCGCAGAACGAGAGTTTTGTAAGTTACGACAGGCTTCAAAAAGTAAGTTCCACTTATTATGGCAGACGAAGTAAATTTTATTGAATGTTGCACTATAATTTAAAGTGACACAAATAAAGGACACTGATTTTCAACATAGTCACCAATCTCTGTAGTAAACTGACTGAACGTTATGCTAACAGTTCAGTTTCTCGGAGATAGAAATTCACTCCTCCGTCACGGAGCTATTCGAGGAAGGATGTGCGTACATCCTCATCGCCGGAAAATCTGGGATTGCCGAGAATCAGTTCCTCTGCTGCCTCGACATTGTCGCCTGTGGTCGTTGTATAAGGCTTTCCCTCCTGATCATCTGTGCGGCCTTGGTCAAACTGAAACTTCCTGGCAGGTTAAAACTGTGTGGCGGGGCGAGACTCGAACTCGGGACCTTTGCCTTTTGCGGACAAGTGCTCTACCAACTGAGTAACCCAAGAACGACTCACGACCCGTCCTCACAGCTTCAATTCTTCAAGTACCTCGTCTTCTACCTTTCAAACTTCATAGAAGCTCTCCTGCGAACACTGGAAGAAGGGATATTTCGAGACATGGCTTAGCCATAGCCTGGGGGATGTTTCCAGAATGAAATTTTCACTCTGCAGCGGAGTGTGTGCTGATATGAAACTTCCTGGCAGGTTCAATTCCGTCAGTACCTCATGTCCTACCTTCTAAACTTCCAATTCGAGTCTCGATCTGGTGCACAATTTTGACCTGCTAGGAAGTTCCGCATGGGCGGATACTCCAGTGCAGAGCGAAAATTTCATTCTTGGTCAAATTGTTGGACGCGATATCGCATTTGGTCCATAAACTGCCAGAATTTCTCGGTGAATGTGTGTGCAATTTAAACGTTTGTACTGAGCAGCATATTTCAGCGTTGGAGTATGTTTTCAGTTGCAGCGCCAATTCACTCCCACACTGAAATGCTCCTGTTAGCGGAACTGCTGCAGAACGATGTCTGCAGGAAGCCTGTCGTAAACGTACTCACTTCTGGCAATGCACCACTGTTACTGGGCGAAGGTGTTATCTGTTAGTGTAGGATCTCATGTGCAACCTACTTTCCAAAGTCCCTGTGTATATGAATGCAGAGTACCTGACAATACCAACAGGCACAGTATGAAAACTAAAAACATGGATGCTAGATAGCGAATGCAAAGTGTCAAGATGCTTATGAAATGCGAGTAAAAAGTGCATGGCACTGTAGAACAGGAAGTCTGTACCGGTGATGCAATGACACTGAAAATCTGCAGAATGATTACGACCAAACCTTGCATCATATTCCAGTCACAGGTCCTCGAAGGCAATGTGGACGAGTAAAAACCACTCACTTCAGTTATATATACACTCCTGGAAATTGAAATAAGAACACCGTGAATTCATTGTCCCAGGAAGGGGAAACTTTATTGACACATTCCTGGGGTCAGATACATCACACGATCCACTGACAGAACCACAGGCACATAGACACAGGCAACAGAGCATGCACAATGTCGACACTAGTACAGTGTATATCCACCTTTCGCAGCAATGCAGGCTGCTATTCTCCCATGGAGACGATCGTAGAGATGCTGGATGTAGTCCTGTGGAACGGCTTGCCATGCCATTTCCACCTGGCGCCTCAGTTGGACCAGCGTTCGTGCTGGACGTGCAGACCGCGTGAGACGACGCTTCATCCAGTCCCAAACATGCTCAATGGGGGACAGATCCGGAGATCTTGCTGGTCAGGGTAGTTGACTTACACCTTCTAGAGCACGTTGGGTGGCACGGGATACATGCGGACGTGCATTGTCCTGTTGGAACAGCAAGTTCCCTTGCCGGTCTAGGAATGGTAGAACGATGGGTTCGATGACGGTTTGGATGTACCGTGCACTATTCAGTGTCCCCTCGACGATCACCAGTGGTGTACGGCCAGTGTAGGAGATCGCTCCCCACACCATGATGCCGGGTGTTGGCCCTGTGTGCCTCGGTCGTATGCAATCCTGATTGTGGCGCTCACCTGCACGGCGCCAAACACGCATACGACCATCATTGGCACCAAGGCAGAAGCGACTCTCATCGCTGAAGACGACACGTCTCCATTCGTCCCTCCATTCACGCCTGTCGCGACACCACTGGAGGCGGGCTGCACGATGTTGGGGCGTGAGCGGAAGACGGCCTAACGGTGTGCGGGACCGTAGCCCAGCTTCATGGAGACGGTTGCGAATGGTCCTCGCCGATACCCCAGGAGCAACAGTGTCCCTAATTTGCTGGGAAGTGGCGGTGCGGTCCCCTACGGCACTGCGTAGGATCCTACGGTCTTGGCGTGCATCCGTGCGTCGTTGCGGTCCGGTCCCAGGTCGACGGGCACGTGCACCTTCCGCCGACCACTGGCGACAATATCGATGTACTGCGGAGACCTCACGCCCCACGTGTTGAGCAATTCGGCAGTACGTCCACCCGGCCTCCCGCATGCCCACTATACGCCCTCGCTCAAAGTCCGTCAACTGCACATACGGTTCACGTCCACGCTGTCGCGGCATGCTACCAGTGTTGAAGACTGCGATGGAGCTCCGTATGCCACGGCAAACTGGCTGACACTGACGGCGGCGGTGCACAAATGCTGCGCAGCTAGCGCCATTCGACGGCCAACACCGCGGTTCCTGGTGTGTCCGCTGTGCCGTGTGTGTGATCATTGCTTGTACAGCCCTCTCGCAGTGTCCGGAGCAAGTATGGTGGGTCTGACACACCGGTGTCAATGTGTTCTTTTTTCCATTTCCAGGAGTGTATATATATATTCTGTCATATACAGGGCGTTTCAAAAGGGACTTTACAACTTCGAAAATTCATATAAATTAATTCATAGTACTTACAGAGATGACTGAAGGGACGATTTGTAGGGAAATACATCAAGTTTTGTCTCGCGTAGTTCGTTAGTGCCGACTCGCACCGTAAGGGGCGCTAGCGGCAGTTGCGTTAAAGATGGCTATAATGTTACTTTAAATCCGTCTTGATTGTAAATTTTTTTTATTATTCATATGACCGGTTTCGGTTCATTCAGAACCATCTTCAGATCTGATATTTAAGTTACAGGAGTAACCCGTCCAATTCAGCAACTTTCACATGCTACGTCACACATGTGACGTAGCATGTGACGTAGCACATGTGACGTAGCATGTAAAAGTTGCTGAATTGGACGGGTTACTCCTGTAACTTAAATATCAGATCTGGAGATGGTTCTGAATGAACCGAAACCGGTCATATGAATAATAAAAAAAATTTGCAATCAAGACGGATTTAAAGTAAAATTATAAAATCACTGATTGCTGTTTTCCCATAAGACATTATGTCTGTTTTTGCATTGTTAAAGATGGCTGTCTTCATTGGACCCGAGCGTGCTAGCTGTGTGTTTTGGTTTGAAGAATCGAAGTCAGCGACAGAAGTTCAGCGTAATTTCCATACCAAGTACGCTGAAGATCCTCCTAGTAGACTTACAATTGAGTGGCAAAATATTTTGTAGAAAGAGGGGGTTCAGTAAGACATGGGGAAATAATCAGTTCGTCCAGGCACATCTGACGACGACGTCGTTGAGCAAGTGAGACAACATTTTGTCAACAGCCCTACGAAATCCACCCTGTGCGCATCTGGCGAACTGCAGATCCCACGTACGACTGTTCGGCATGTGTTGAGAAATCGTTTGCAATTGATACCGTACAGATTGACGATCGTACAAGCAATAAAAGAAACTGATAAAATTGCTCACAAGATCTTCTGTGCGGATATGTTAAATGGATTACATGAGGTTGAACATTTCTTGGACAAAATCATTTATTACAACGAGTCGACTTTTTACTTAAGTGGTAAGGTTAATACACACAACTGTAGGATTTGCACTGGAGCCCGATTCCATGGGGCCTGAGGCGGCCCGAGCCCCCTCAAAAATTCGTTTGGGGGGTCGGAAACCCCCCCCCCCCCTCCAATAATTTAAGAAAATTATTAGTTATATTATGCTTTGTAAACTCACAAAATTATGTTGGAATTTTTTATTTTACTTGTTTGACGATAGTTACCTTTTAAAATTCATTCAGTAATGAGTTAAAACAAATAATTGTTACGGTAGTAGGCAGGTTAACTCAAAACGAGTGGTGTGAATCATGATAGTGTTACGGTGCTGCAGGCACACTTAAAATTTGTCCCGGTGCGCGAAGCTGCGGGTAAAGTCTGGCGCCGGCGGGCCAGTGCTGCGGCCGCGGTGACATCAAAAGGACTGGAGCAGAAGCACCTGGAACCCTCCACCTTGCGTCGCCTTGACGCTTCGAGACATTACGACGCCGCGGCTATATAAAGCCCACCCTGCTGTCGCAGTCATTCAGTGTGGATAGTTACGTTCAGTGCATGCTGCAGACATGTTTAGTGTTCCGACTTTAGTGTCTAGCGGACTATTTTATATGACTATATTTTATTCGTTTACTTTAGTCCCTTAGTGCATTGTGAATTAAGTTTGCAATGGATAAATTTGTTACCAAAAAGGCGCACTTGGAAGTTAATGATGCTGAAAGTCAACCTCCAACAATTATTGTGTCGTCAATTGCTTAGTCGTCTTCAGGGGAGAAACGTTCACAGCCGAAACCTGGACAATCCGTAAGGGAAGATCATTTCAGAACTCTTGGTTGATTAAGTATACATGGCTAGAATATGAAGCATCTACCAAAAAAGTTTTTTGCGAAACCTGCAAAGATTCAGATGCTAAAAATATATTACAATTTTCTTCAAAAAAAGAAGATGCTTTTACTTCTGTAGGGTTTTCTTACTGGTAAAAGGCTTTGAAGAAATTCAGTCTTCACGAAAATAAGTTTACGCATAAAGAAGGTATTCTGAAACTAAATTCTATTAGTAACCGAAGTGTGGCACCCCAATTGAATGAACAGTTAGATAGTGATATGAAGAAAGGCCGTTTAGCTCGAGACAATTTTTATTACTGTGCAATTTCTATGCCGACAAGGACTAGCAATTAGAGGGCACGAAGATGTAAACTTTTTTTCTCGATTGTTGGAAGTCCGAAAGAATGACATACCTGAGTTTAAAGGTTGGTTAGGGCGTTCGGGGTTAAGTGGACGTCCCACAATGTTCAAAACGAAATCATTGATTTACTAGGAAAGTCTGTGTTGATAAAGGTATTGGCTTCAATCAAGAAGACTGAACATTTTTCTACTATGGTTGATGAAACAAGTGATTCTTCGATTCACGAACAATTGTCATTTTGTATTCGTACTGTTGATGATTCCTTAATCAACAACGAAGACTTTATTGGCTTATACAAGACCCCCAACACTGAATCACAAACTCTGTTTAGTATTTTTAAAGATGTTTTTGCTCGTCTTAATTTGTCAATGGATAACTTAAGAGGACAGTGCTATGATGGTGCCTCAAATATGAGAGGTAAGTTCAAAGGACGAAAAAAGTTAGTTTTGGATATACAACCAAAGGTACATCATGTGCACTGAACTGCTCACAGTTTAAACTTGGCAGTTGTAGACAATCTTTAGCATCTTATTTCTATGAGGGATATTATGGCGTTAGCCAAGGACTGAATAAACACTGTAGGGGAATCCGACAAAACGATGAGACTTTTCAGAAGCATACACCGTGAGAGCGCCAACGACCAAGCTGGGTTACGGCCCCTTTGCCCGACTTGATGGACTATGTGAGCTTCTAGTATCTTGAGAATATTGAAAAACTTTGAAGAACTTCTACAGTTTTTTGAAACATTTTCTGCAGAGGACAAAACAGAGGCAGGTTACAATTGTGCAGGCTGCCTTGAGTCAATGTTACAATTCAAGACTTATTTATTTTTATGTCTTTATTGCCATGCAATGAACCCAGTAGAGGATGTCAATGAAAAAGTTCAGTGCCCTCATCTAAGTGTTGCTGATCTGGAAAAAATGTATGAGGGCATATTTTCTGTATTGAATCGATGGCGTCATAGTTTTGAACACTTTCGGGAATTGTGTTTAAAAGAAAAACCTTTACAAGCTGATGAGCCTTCACTTCCTCGGAATCGAAGAATACCAAAGAAATATGAAAACAACGAAGCCAGCTCACTGCACACTTTCAAAACCCCAAAGGAATATTACAAAGCTGTTTACATTGAAGTTTGTGAAACAGTGCAATCTTGCATTATTGAGCGGTTTGCTTCAACTGGACTCACACAGGTCATTGCAGTTGAACAAGAGTGCTTGCGTTTAGTAAACAGAGGTGAAACAAAGTTAGAAAAATCAACTGCACTTTCACTTGAAGATGTTAGCCGATATTGCTCATAAAAAAACAATAGTCTTAAAAAACATGCATGATGTAAGAAAGTACATTACACAAGAGCCTGCAGTTGGACAAATGTTATGTGAAGTAGTGAAGTGCATTAAGCTTCTCCAAGTAGTTCCAGTCACGACAGGAACAACAGAACGGTCATTTAGCGCCCTTAGACGTCTGCAGTCATATCTCCGATCCACAATGGGACAGAAGCTATTGAAAAACATGGCTGTTCTTCGTGCCCACTGAGATGTTTTGGATGAACTGGATATCCAACTAGTCATCAACGACTTCATATTCAGTAATCCAGTCAGATGGTCGACATTTGAACCTTTCTAAAGACACTCTAGCCCTAATAATGGCATTTAGAACAATATTAAAAATCTTTATAAAATAGAGAATTTAATACACACATAATGTTAAATTTTCAGTTTCGAAATATTAGTACTAGTTGAGTACTGTATTACTATAGTACTGTGTTAGTTATTTCAAAATACTTAAATATTTGTAGGGTGTAAGACCCAATTAAAACCCGCTTCTGACAAAGTATTAGGCATACTCTATTAACTTTATTAACTGTATTAAAGCAACTTTGAGATATTGTTTTTATTTAATGAACCCTGAGCCTTGCTCAAAGTAAGCTTAAATTGGCTATTTCACTTATTAATCAAAGAGCTATTACTGTGCGACAGCAATATTTTATGTTTTATTCTTTTAATGAGAGTTTAGGATTTATTTAAATATAATTTCAGTCTTTTCAGAGCTTTATATTCACTGCTCTGTAATAGTCTATAAGCATGATTATTACTGTAAATTAAATTAGCTTTTTACGAATATATGCTGCATGTCTGTGTTTTGTTTCTTTTCTCAAAACAAAAAAAATGTGTCAGGATTGTCGCGTTTCCTGGAGTGGCGAGTTATCAACAGTCCAGTTTTCGGAGGTCTAATGTTGATCATATGCGTCTAAAATGCTTAAAAAACTTTAAAACTCACTATTTTTCATCTAAAATTAAGAAAATTTCCTGCGGCTAGACCCCCAGTATGCCCCCCCCCCCCCCCAATATTTTTTATAAGTCGGCGCCCCCTGAGGATTTGGGACAGTGAAAATCCACATCAAACTTTGCAACATGTTCGTGATAGCCCTAACCTGAACGTTTTTTGTGCATTGAGCAAGAACAAAGTGTACGGCCCCTTTTTTTTCCGTGAGTGCCGCGCAAGGTACCCGCGCGGTCTCAGGCATCTTGCACGGGTGGCGCGGCTGCCCCCGTCGGAGGTTCGAGTCCTCCCTCGGGCATGGGTGTGTGTGTCGTCCTTGGCGTAAGTTAATTTAAGTTAGATTAAGTAGTGTGTAAGCCTAGGGACCAATGATCTCGGCAGTTTGGCTCCATAGGAACTAACCACAAATTTCCAAATTTTTTCCTTGAGAGAATCATCAATGGGATAGTGTATATGGATATGTTACAACAATTTTTGATACCACTGATCGATGAGGATGACCAAAAACGAAATGTTTACTTCATGCAAGATGGTGCACCACCCCGCTACCTGGCTAATGTCCAGAATTTTCCCAGTGACCGCTTTTCAGGTCAATGGATTGACTGTGAAGTGCCAATTGATGGCCCACACGTTCCCTAGAACCTGACACCACTCGATTCTTTCTTGTAGGGATTCAACGATATCGTATTTGTATTTCCTGTGCCAGTTTCTCTACTTGAACTTAGAGCAAGAATTTACGCCGCCATTGAGCAAGTTGTACCTGCAATGCTTCAGCGAGTTTGGGAAGAAACTGACTTCCGATGGGATGTGTGCTGGATAACCAACGGAAGCCCCATACAACGTCTTTAGTTTAAGGTAAAAAACTCGAAGTGTTTCCCTATAAAATAACATTAAAGCCAGCTCTATATCTTCTTTCAATACATTTACATAATTTTTTAAAGTTGTGAAGTCATTTTTGAAACACCCTTTACAAGGAACATACCTGATGACATCTTGACAATTCAAATACTACAATTTTAAAATATTTTATTCCTAAAATATTTTGTAGAAGTGTTTTACACAACTTGAGATATGGAGCGAACTGGGTCTTTTTGGGACTTTTCACAAAGAGACATTTGATGCCTTAATGAAGTGGAGTACTAAGAAAGACTATTTCCGAGGCATTGGTCTACCTTACACTGAATTCATTTCTTTAATGAAGAAACGTACTGAAGGAGGATAATCAACCTAGTGGCTCACAACCCACATGGCCAGAGGAAGATTTCATGCCCAACATTAAAAAAAAACTACGAACGAAGCCACGGTTTTGTGAGCTGAATCTCAGTAAACGGTGTTCTAAATCCATAATTAGGATGCACAGTGGACACGCATATTATCCAGTCAGTCTTCATAGGCTAAAGGCTAAAAACAATCCGTATTGCCCTAAGGTAGCCTTCTAAACGCTCAATACCAACCAATACGGTTAGTCAGGTAAAAAGTACAGGAAGGAACAAGAGGAATCATGCACGGAATATGGGCAACAAGGAGTAGCATAGAAACAGCAACACCATTCGCAAAATAAGTTCCTATTTCTTTTATGAATTATCAAACGATCTGACACTTAACATATTAAACCATGCTAAAATTAATGTGCAGGAATTACTTTTGAATACATTATGGGAGTGACAGTGATCAATGTGTTACAAATAATTACTATCAAAAACAGTCTTGATCACAATTTATTTATTACGGTGACCAGTTTCGACCACTACTGTGCTCATCTTCTGACCAATGAGTAAGTACCTCCTTCTGCTGGAGAATCACTAGTAATAATGATTCTCCAGGAGAAGGAGGTTCTTACTCATTGGTCTGAAGATGGCCACAGTAGTGGTCGAAACCGGTCACTGTAATAGATAAATTGTGATCAAGCCTGTTTTTATTAGTAAATAATGTGAAGGGACTTGACTGATCGTCGTCATTCGTGTAGCACCATGTTTCAGCATAGTTTTATATTCTTATACTTTAGTAAGTGCCTAATATTGACATACAGGGCGAAGAAGTAAAAACTCAATGCTTTACTGGCGACAAAGTAACTCTGTTGGAGATGGCGAAGGACTTGGAAGATCAGTTGCACGGAATAGATAGTCTCTTGACAAAAGTAGAAAGAGATTAATGGAGTGTAGCCAAATCAAATCAGGCGATGCTGAGGGACTTGTATTAGCAAACATGAAACTGAACCTTGTAATTTAGGCAACAAAATAACTGATGACGGCAGAAGAAGGGAAGATACAAAATGCAGATTGGCAATAGAAAACAATGTTTTTCTGAAAAACAGAAGTATATTTACATTTAATGTATATTTGACTGTGACGAAGTTTTTCCTGAAAAAATAAGTGTGGAGTGTCACCTCGTATGAAATGAAACGTGGACGGTAAGCAATGCAGACAAGAAGATAATAGACGCTTTTTGTTAATATAATGCTGCAGAAGAATGGCGAAGATTAGATGGTTAGATGAATGAAGAGGTACACTGGGATCAGGAACGAAATCAACGTTCTACATCATTCGAAAGCTGTTCCATTGGGTTCAGGTCGCGACTCTTGGCAGACCAACCCATTTCACGAATGTTCGTGTCAGCAAATCAGTGTGTCATAGATGCTGCTTTAGGACAAGGTGCATTATTCATCACTCCAAATAATTCGTTTCCAGTCGTCCACTGTGAAGCAACGTCGCTCTTTACACTAGCTCAAGCATCATTTAGCACTGAGAACAGAAATGTGTGGCTTATGAGAAACTGCTCGACCATTGTACCCCGTTCATTTTAAATTCCTAGTCGCTGAGCTAGCTGGACTGCTGGTTGCACTTCAGAATTTAACGAATGATTCCTTCCGCTGATCTTGTGCGATTTTTTACAACCAAACTCCGCAACGCTTGATGGTCCCTATCCGCCAGTGCATGAGGTCAGCGTGATCTGGATGTAGTTGTGATTGTTCCTTCGCGATTCCACTTCACAGTCACGTCACCCACAGCCGACTTGGGTAGCCTCAGAACGGTTGAAATTAGGGACGGTGGTTATCGCTGAAACAACCGGTTTTCGGGTATATCGGTTTTTTCCATGTCAACTTAACGCGAGTGCTAGGACCACTCAAAATAATTGGTTTCTGGAATATCCATCAGAACCATTGATAGGCCTGGGAGAGGTAGCCATGACAAAATTCTTGCATCTGCTGTGCAAGATGTATGAGACAGACGAAATACTCTCAGGCTACAAGAATAATGTATTAATTCCAATTCCAAAGAAATCAGTTGCTGACAGGTGTGAAAATTACCGAACTATCAGTTTAATAAGTCACAGCTGCAAAATACTAACGCGAATCCTTTACAGATGAATGAAAAAACTGATAGAAGCTGATGTCGGGTAAGATCAATTTGGATTTCGGAGGAAGGTAAGAACACACGAGGCAATACCGACCCTGTACCTTATCTTAGAAGAAAGGCTAAGACTTAGAGAAAGCTTCTGACAATGTTGGCTGGAATGCCCTCTTTGAAGTTCTGAAGGTAGCAGGGACAAAACAAAGGGAGCGAAAGGCTGTTTACAACTTCTATCGAAACCAGACGACAGAGTCAACGGCTATGAAAAAGAAGCAGTGAGAAGGGTTGTGCTCTATGCCCAATGTTGTTCAAAATGTACAATGAACACGCAATAAAGGGAACCAAAGAAAAATTTGCAGAAGGATTTAAAGTTCAGGAAGAAGAAATTAAAAAAAAAAAGATGTTTGCCAATGACATTGTAAATCTGTTTCACACAGCAAAGGACCTGGAAGAGCAGTTGAACAGAATGGACATAGTCCTGAAAGGACAGTATAAGATGAACATCAACAAAACCAAATCGATATAAATCAGGTGCTGCTGTGGTAATTAGATTGGGGGGGCAAGATAAAGTAGTAGATGAGTTTTGTTATTTTGGCAACAAAATAACTGATGATGGCCGAAGTAGAGAGGATATAAAATACAGACTGGCAATGGCAAGAAAAATATTCCCGAAGAAGCGATATTTGTTAACATCGAATAGAGATTTAAACGTTAGGAAGTCTTTTTTGGAGGTATTTGTCTGGTTTGTAACCATGCATGGAAGTGAGACATGGACGATAAACAGTTTGGACAACAAGAGAGTAGAAGCTTTTGAAATGCCGTGATGCAGAAGAATGTTGAAGATTAGGTGAGTAGATCTTGTAACTAATGGGGAGGTACTGAACAGAATTGAGGAGACAAGAAATTTGTGGCATAACTTGTCCAAAAGAAGAGTTCAGTTGACGCATTCTGAGACATCAAGGGATCACAAATTAGGTATTGAAATGTGTGTGTGTGTGTGTGTGTGTGTGTGTGTGTGTGTGTGTGTGTCGGTGTGTAGGGGGAGGGGGGAAGGGAGGGGTGCGAAAATTGTACAGGGAGACCAACAGATGAGTGCAGTAAGCACATTCAAAAGGATGTAGGCTGTAGTAGATATTTAGAGATGAAGATGTTCACACAGGATAGAGTAGCATGGAGAGCTGGAACAACCCAGTCTTCGCACTGAAGACCAGGACAACAACATCCACATATGCCACTCAGGACACCCACAAAATACTATAGTGCCTTAAAGTTAAGGAGATATGACGTCATAATCTTTGAGACGCATGAAAAACTGCTGCAGTGCGCATGACATTTAAATTTATTACTTCTTTTGCACCAACTCTGTTCCCAACACTTTTTGCAAACGGCATCCGCGCACCAATGAGTGTAGCTACAAAATTACACTACTGGCCATTAAAATTGCTACACCAAGAAGAAATGCAGATGATAAACGGGTATTTATTGGACAAATATATTATACTAGAACTGACATGTGATTACATTTTCACGCAATAGATCCTGAGAAATCAGTCCCCAGAACAACCACCTCTGGCCGTAATAACGGCCTTGATACGCCTGGGCATTGAGTCGAACAGAGCTTGGATGTCGTGTACAGGTACAGCTGCCCATGCAGCTTCATCACGATACCACAGTTCATCAAGAGTAGTGACTGGCATATTGTAACGAGCCAGTTGCTCGGCCACCATTGACCAGACATTTTCAATTGGTGAGAGATCTGGAGAATGTGCTGGCCAGGGCAGCAGTCGAACATTTTCTGTATCCAGAAAGGCCCGTAGTGGACCTGCAACATGCGGTCGTACATTATCCTGCTGAAATGTAGGGTTTCGCAGGGATAGAATGAAGGGTAGAGCCACGGGTCGTAACACATCTGAAATGTAACGTCCACTGTTCAAAGTGCCGTCCATGCGAACAAGAGATGACCGAGACATGTAACCAATGGCACCCCATACCATCACGCGGGATGATACGCCAGAATGGCGATGACGAATACACGCTTCCAATGTGCGTTCACCGCGATGTCGCCTAACGCAGATGCCACCATCATGATGCTGTAAACGGAACCTGGTTTCATCCGAAAAAATGACGTTTTGCCATTCGTGCACCTAGGTTCGTCGTCGAGTACACCATCGCAGGCGGTCCTGTCTGTGATGCAGCGTCACGGGTAACCGCAGCCATGGTCTCCGAGCTGATAGTCCATGCTGCTGCAAACGTCGTTGAACTGTTCGTGCAGGTGGTTGTTGTCTTGCAAACGTCCCTATCTGTTGACTCAGGGATCGAGACGTGGCTGCACGATCCGTTACAGCCATGCGGATGAGATGCCTTTCATCTCGACTGCTAGTGATACGAAGCCGTTGGGATCCAGCACGGCGTTCCGTATTACCCTCCGGAACCCACCGATTCCGTATTCTGCTAACAGTCATTGGATCTCGACCAACGCGAGCAGCAATGTCGCGATACGATAAACCGCAATCGCGATAGGCTACAATCCGACGTTTATCAAAGTCGGGAACGTGATGGTGCGCATTTCTCCTCCTTACACGAGCCATCACAACAACGTTTCACCAGGCAACGGCGGTCAACTGGTGTTTGTGTATGAGAAATCGGTTGGAAACTTTCCTCAAAATGGTTCAAATGGCTCTGAGCACTATGCGACTTAACTTCTGAGGTCATCAGTCGCCTAGAACTTAGAACTAATTAAACCTAAGGACATCACACACATCCATGCCCGAGGCAGGATTTGAACCTGCGACCGTAGCGGTCGCTCGGTTCCAGACCTAGAACCGCACGGCCACTCCGACCGGCAAAACTTTCCTCATGTCAGCACATTGTAGGTGTCGCCACCGGCGCCAACCTTGTGTAAATGCTCTGAAAAGCTAATCATTTGCATATCACAGCATCTTCTTCCTGTCGGTTAAATTTCGCGTCTGTAACACGTCATCTTCATGGTGTAGCAATTTTAATGGCCAGTAGTATATATCGTTGGATGACCCTCAGAGTAGGAGATATGACGTTATAAACACCAAGGTGTGAAGAACTGCCGCATCATGCTTGTGGTTTAAATCTATTACTTCAGTGCTGCTACTCCATTACTGTCCGCCCGGGTAGCTGCGCAGTCAGCATGGCCAGGGCTCGATTTCCGGCCCTGTACGGAGATATCTGTACTCAGGGACAGTGTGGTGGGTTGTACTTACCTTCATATCGTCGTAGCTGACAAGAAATACATTGCTGAGATGGCTGAATGGGCACGAACTGAAAGTCGATAAGATGCAATTAAAAAAAGACTATTTCTCTGGCATTATCCAAATATCATGCCGCTGAATTTACACTCTTAGACAGAAAACCTTCCCAGAGGCCGGCCGTCACAGAACCTTAGTCCTCACCGATCTCTAATTGGGACAAAAAACCTGGCCACACAGATAAATATCGTAAAGCCGGCCATCTGCACGATCTGGCAACACTGTATGCTGCAGCACTTCCTCGAGGAAGTCTTTCCTCCAATTCGAAAAGTGTTGTCTGACTGTGACCGTGGTCTAGCAGTAAAACGGGTAATGTATGAAAGCGCTTTTCATCTGAATGTTGATGTCGTGACTGAAATCATAATGCAGCTACAATATCCGTCTCCTTCTGACACACCGGTAAGAACAGTTCCACCTAATAACAGTTTGCGACAGATTGCTTTGCGGACTGCCTGCCTCTGAACGGTACGTGCGCCAGTGCTCTACAGGGCCCATTCGTTACTACTTGCCTCGCCGCTTCTTAAAGGCGCGTGCTCTCGCTCATCGCTTAGGATGGTATAAAATGCCTTACTGTTGTTCAGTGATGCTCTACAGAAAAGTCTACGATTAGCATTTCACACTAGATGCCAATGTAGGCAGACGACCCATTTCAATATAATGACTTTTCTATTACACTAATATGCAAGACATAAATATGGCGCAAAATTATTTCTATAGTTCGTGATTCAATTACAATACCTCTCTACGTTGTTTAATGTTATTACAGCTTTATGTCTCACTTCTTTTTCTTTTAGAGGAGATTTTTCATGCAATTATTACGTCACGAATTCGTCTGTTTCCGTCAAGCCACAGTGAGTAATGGTGGTGCATGGTGTTTTACTGTCATTGTTTGATTCCTTACATTAAATGTATGTGATAAACTATGCGACTACTTTGCAGTCCATGATCTATAGCAATGCAGCCTCGTTGCACATTTTGAGGACCACTTACGTATTCATGCAGAACTTAACTGTAATCGAAAGTGATATTTAAGGTACTCAGATTTAAACCAACAAATCTGCTCATATTCGAAACCACCCAGAATGGAAGTAAGTTGTTAATGCCAGTGCCACTATACGTCTACAGAGGCTGCCTAACTGCTATTACAGAGACGTAGCACAGAGGAACAACACTGAAGAGCCAAAGAAACTGGCACACCTGCCTAATGTCGTGTAGCCCACACGAGCACGCAGAAATGCCGCAACACGACGTGGCATGGACTCGACTAATGTCTGAACTAGTGCTGGAGGGAATTGACACCATGAACCCTGTCGGGCTGCCCATAAATCCGTAAGAGTACGAGGGAGTGGAGATCCCTTCTCCTTTTTGTGAGTCTATATTAAAGACAAGGTGTACAGCAATAACCCCAAAACCAATGCTGAGCTGAAAGCAGCCATTCAGGAGGTCATCGACAGCGTCGATGCTCCGACACTTCAGCGGGTCGTGCAGAATTTGGCTATTCGTCTGCGCCACATCATCGCCAAATGACGGCAGGCATGTCGAACACGTCATAACCTAAATCCGAGTATCTGTAGTGACGTTTTGTGTGCACACCGTAATTTGTAACTAATTTGCTTTTCTTTCATATAGTTCAGTAACTGTCAGTCTGTATCTGGCATATGAAACTAGATCACTGTTTTCCACTCTGATCCCTATCCCCTACCTTGCACATTTCCCTTGTCAGGAAGGCTAGCAGAAGCGAATGGAAACGACCTGGGACTTACTATATCAAAGCTATATCAAAATTAACGGAACAAAATTCAGGCCACTAACCATACTTCCATGGCTTCAAGAAACGTAATTATTTAAACAAAAAAGTTTTTAATATAACACGTTTTTAGAATGGAATGAAAGATATAAAATAATTTCTCCTAGCCACATACAAATTCCTTATCCGACACAGATAGTTCAGAAACTTTGAACTTGTGAGTTTTCAACAGCTATGACAATACTTGCCAAAATTTAAAACGAAGAACGTTGGGTTCATGCAACTGATCGTTCGTGCATGAATACTTAACGTAAGTCACTAACAATTTTATTACACTGCAAGTGATATGAACCTCTATGTGATTTTTTCCAGCGACAGTGACACTCTGCACTCCTTATGCTGTTCTACGCAGCAAACGTTTTGGTTTTGAAATTTTACGAGTGCTGTCATAGCTTTTCAAAATTGAGAAGCACAAATTTTCAGATCTGTCTATACGGGGATAGGAATTTGTAAAGGGCTAGGAGAAACTATTTTATACTTCTTAATCCGTTTAAAAACGTGTTATGTTAAAAAAAAATTATTTAAATAATTTTTTTATACTTTTATAGTCTTGTGCATGTGAAATATTTCAATCGTTTTCAGGAATGCTCACGGGTTTACAACAGAGGCATGCGGTAAATTTCATTTGCTTTTCACCTGAGCCAGCCAGTGCATTGCTTCATCATATGTGTACCTTGCACAGCTTCGGATCTACGATATTTACGAATCGGGACAAAAACTTGATAGTGGCGCCCTCCTCACTCCAGAGTTTGAGATAGGACGTATTACAGGTTAATCCCACAAACGAACAAAAAAATTAATAAAATAAAATCTGTGCGAAAAAAGAAGAAACAAATGTAACAGCAACGAGGAAAAATAATAAAAAGAACATCGTAGAAATAAGAACGAATGGCAGTGGAAGTAATAAGTACAGCAGTTCAACAATTTCAGGAGCGGAATTACAAAGAAAAATAGGCGTTTAATAAAAGTAAGGAGAATAATAGCACCAGAAAAACCATTAATGGTTATGAATGATATTCTTACAACGGTCAAATACAAAAACCCACTACAAACTCAATTGCGTAGGGAACGCTTTTCTTTGGACGTGAAATTTATGACCCGTGGTATGGTCAGTTTGAAGGCAACGAGAAATTGAATGTAGTAGGAAATGACCAAAACATGTTAGAGGCAGAGAAAAACAATTCTCAGAGTGTTGTGACGAGGCAAGATGGATGAAAGACAAAGAAGAGAAAACCGAAAGACGAGAAGGAATTCACAGATCATGCTCCTACAAACGAATTCTTCCTTCCAAATATAATTATGAAATGTGTTACTAAGAAAGCAACTAAGAAGATGCCCGAGAAAGCTGTCAGCATCAGAGCAAAGCCCGCTATTGTGGGAGATCAAAAGAATAGAAATGGGAGTAAAGCAGTTACTTCGACAAGGAGTACAGTTCATGAAATCTTCGGAAAAACTGGGAGTACTCGTAACTCTATAGTTTCCATTGTTCATATCTGCAGATAATAGATTTCATCCTGTGGGTGCAGCACTTCTGTACTCGGTTTGATGGTGGAATTGAGTATATTAATATAGGCGTCTCCGTGGAGAATTCCATTTGTTTACGACAGAGGACCTGCCCCATGAGCCGAGATATAGCTCCATACTGCAACAGAGAACCGTCCACTTCTTTGTCTTCTGTGGACATAGTCAGGATGGAAGCATTGTCCCTTGTTAAAACAATTACGGACACATTCAGCGATTACGTTTACTTAACAAATAATGGATAGCACTAATGAAGGTAGGGTTTAGGAAGCTGCTTATACCAGTTATTTTAACCTACTACAAATCTAAAGCCATTTAGACACAAACAATCACTTCTCAAATAATTCTTTACATTGCCTTTCATCTCGCATCTGAACGGAGGCATCACTGCATGAAGAAAATACTTTTTAATCGTAGAAGATTACTGTTCTCCAGCCAATGTCGATATATTGTGCCGCAAAAGCCGAACGGTCAGTTTTCTGACGGTCGGTCATAGTTTGTTTGATAGCTGCTCTGCGACAATATAAACCGGCGTCTCTCAGTGTCGAGAGAATGATAGAACTGATACATACACTATTCCCACGTTGGTCAGCACTGACATGGGAATCCGAACAAAAATACTGCTTAAACAAGAATATTACCGGCTCTATTATACGGTTGTTCAACTTGGAGGGACAACTTACAACGCAAACCAACAAATGATGCAAAGAGTCTAAAACCGATATTGCAGAATAATGTTCAAAGACCCTCGGTGGACTAGAATAAACGACTTACATGATGAATCAAATGCCAACTGTCACACACCAAATTCAGGAAAAACCTCGAAAAATGTTAGAAAAATGCACCGATTAAGCAATACAATCAGACGCCTAGAATATGCTGGAACAGTCGAACATTGAGAGTTCCCAGAGCCGTGATAAGGAATGAAATATACCAAAGAAAAACCAGTAGCATTCACCATATTTGGCTTAAAGACCGACAACAGCCCAAATGTCTAATAAAGCGACATGAATTGTGTATTGAAAACTACACTGAAGAGCCAAAGAAACTGGTATACCTGCCTGATACCGTGTTGGGTCCCCGCGAACACGCAGAAGTGCCGCAACACGACGTGGCATGGACTCGACTAATATCTGAAGTAGTGCTGGAGGCAACTAACACCATGAATCGTGCAGGGCTGTCCACAAATTCTTAAGAATACGAGGGAGTGGAGATCGCTTCTGAACAGCACGTTGCAAGGCATCTCAGATATGCTCAATAATGTTCACGTCTGGGGAGTTTGGTGGCCAGCGGAAGTGTTTGGACTCGAAAGTGTGTCCCTTGAGCCACACTGGAGCAATTCTGAAAGTGTAGGGTGTCGCATTGTCCTGTTGGAATTGCCAAAGTGCGTCGGAATGCACAAAGGACATGAATGGATGCAGGTGGTCAGACAGTGCCGAAATGATACGGAATACCACACAATCCATGATAAGAAGATTGCAGCACCGCATTGATATCAATGGTCATCACTTCGAACACCTTCTGTAAATGAACGTTCATGCCACCTTTTTGGCCTTCGTTGACCTTCAAAGACCTTACTGTTACACATCATTGGATTCGTCTCGATAGCCGCTATCAGAAAATATGTACCAAACTATAGCATCCCATTTATAAAAACAAAGTTGACCTTCATATTTCATATTTCTGATGCGACCCCTCTTAGCAACAAAAAACCAACGTCATATTGTGGCTCCCGTTGTCCTATGCAACTTTTCAGCTGCTATCATGCTTTAACTTATTGACTTCAATACGTATAGCGTAGAAGTGCATGGCAACCAATCTGCTACATTGCTGCTTCTAGCAAAGCTAAGAATAGGTAACAGAGCGGCAAACATTTAGCAACCCTGTGAGAGTGCATATACTTTCGCGTACGTCGCTGAGTAGATCCGCTAAATTCATTTGACATTCTCCTTCCACTTCGATGACTTATGCCGCATAAATATTCATGTTAGATGAGACACTGAGAAGGATAGTTTCAGTTTTGGACTCCAGGTATTCCGCATTTTACATACGTAACAAGTATTCTTATGTTTATCGGTGAGTTATCAGGGTAAGGGACCAATCTTGCGATATGAGGGCGCTACTCGTAGCAACGTTTCAGTAGCTCTGTGGTTCTGCACATTTGTTGCGATGCGACGGCGGCGTCGGTTGCGAGTTCAAGTCGCGGTGGGAACCAAAGCACTGAAAGTTTTTTTTGTTTTTTCTCGTTTTATTTCACAAACCTGAAAACTGGTAGAAGGAATTCTTTAAACAAAACTGAAGAAAATTTAACACATTAAGTCCTCTTGCGCTCTCGTCACAGTATGCTGTTTTAATGTCCATAGATGTCTGACGAATACCAAGATGCTTCATTATACAAACGTCTCTGAAGAGATTCGAATCGAGCGTTTGCTTGTCAAGTAGGAACCACACGTCAAAGCATTAATAACATCATGAAACAACGTAGTGAGGTATTTTAATTGGATCACAAACTGTAGAAATAATTTTGTGCCACATTGTTGTTGTGGTGGTCTTCAGTCCTGAGACTGGTTTGATGCAGCTCTCCATACTACTCTATCCTGTGCAAGCTTCTTCATCTCTCAGTACTTACTGCAACCTACATCCTTCTGAATCTGCTTAGTGTATTCATCTCTTGGTCGCCCTCTACGATTTTTACCCTCCACGCTGCCCTCCAATACTAAATTTGTGATCCCTTGATGCCTCAGAACATGTCCTACCAACCGGTCCCTTCTTCCTGTCAAGTTGTGCCACAAACTCCTCTTCTCCCCAATTCTATTCAATACCTCCTCATTAGTTATGTGATCTACCCATCTAATCTTCAGCATTCTTCTGTAGCACCACATTTCGAAAGCTTCTATTCTCTTCTTGTCCAAACTATTTATCGTTCATTTTTCACTTCCATACATGGCTACACTCCATACAAATACTTTCAGAAACGACTTCCTGACACTTAAATCTATACTCGATGTTAACAAATTTCTCTTCTTCAGAAACGCTTTCCTTGCCATTGCCAGTCTACATTTTATATCCTCTCTACTTCGATCATCATCAGTTATTTTGCTCCCCAAATAGCAAAACTCCTTTACTACTTTAAGTGTCTCATTTCCTAATCTAATTCCCTTAGCATCACCCGATTTAATTCGACTACATTCCATTATCCTCGTTTTGCTTATGTTGATGTTCATCTTATATCCTCCTTTCAAGACACTGTCCATTCCGTTCAACTGCTCTTCCAAGTCCTTTGCTGTCTCTGACAGAATTACAATATTATCGGCGAACCTCAACGTTTTTATTTCTTCTCCATGGACTTTAATACCTACTCCGAATTTTTCTTTTGTTTCCTTCACTGCTTGCTCAATATACAGATTGAATAACATCGGGGAGAGGCTACAACCCTGTCTCACTCCCTTCCCAACTGCTGCTTCCCTTTCATGCCCCTCGACTCTTATAACTTCCATCTGGTTTCTGTACAAATTGTAAATAGCCTTTCGCTCCCTGTGTTTTACCCCTGCCACCTTTAGAATTTGAAAGAGAGTATTCCAGTCAACATTGTCAAAAGCTTTCTCTATGTCTACAAATGCTAGAAATGTAGGTTTGCCTTTCCTTAATCTATTTTCTAAGATAAGTCGTAGGGTCAGTATTACCGTACGTGGTCCAACATTTCTGCGGAATCCAAACTGATCTCCCCCGAGGTCGGCTTCTACCGGTTTTTCCATTCGTCTGTAAAGAATTCGCGTTACACCTCCCTAATACCGTGTAGGGCCCTCGCGAGCATGCAGAAGTGCCGCAACGCGGCGTGGCATGGACTCGACTAATGTCTGAAGTAGTCCTGGAGGGAACTGACAGCATGAATCCTGCAAGGCTGTCCATAAATCCGTAAGAGTACGAGGGGGTGGAGATCTCTGCTGAACAGCGCTTTGCAAGGCGTCCCAGATATACTCAATAATATTCATGTCTAAGGAGTATGGTGGCCAGCCGTCCGGGGTGGCTGAGCGGTTCTAGGCGCTTCAGTCTGGAACCGAGCGACCGCTCGCCATAATGCGGGGACACGACCATTCTCCACAGCCACAGCGCCAGTAGTCGGCTTGTCGTGTACAAATAGTACAGTAGAGTACAGCTCAATGAATGCCCTTGCGCCTGGCAGCGCTTTTGACAGCTGTCAACTGCGAAGCACAAACGGTTGTATAGGTGAAAACGATAGCTGTCTACAGGGTAATCCATTGATCGTGACCGAGCCAAATATCTCACGAAATAAGCATCAAACGAAAAAACTAGAAAGAACGAAACTCGTCTAGCTTGAAGGGGGAAGCCAGATGGCGCTATGGTTGGCCCGCTAGATGGCGCTGCCATAGGTCAAACATTATGAATCACCTCGAAGGGAACGATCTATTGATACGTTATCAGCATGGTTTCAGAAAACATCGATCTTGTGCAACGCAGCTAGCTCTTTATTCGCACGAAGTAATGGCCTCTATCGACAGGGGATCTCAAGTTGATTCCGTATTTCTAGATTCCCGGAAAGCTTTTGACACCGTTCCTCACAAGCGACTTCTAATCAAGCTGCGGGCCTACGGGGTATATCGTCTCAGTTGTGCGACTGGATTCGTGATTTCGTCTCAGGAAGGTCGCAGTTCGTAGTAATAGACGGCAAATCCTGGAGTAAAACTGAAGTGATATCGGGTGTTCCCCAGGGAAGCGTCCTGGGACCTCTGCTGTTCCTGATCTATATAAATGGCCTGGGTGACAATCTGAGCAGTTCTCTTAGGTTGTTCGCAGATGATGCTGTAATTTACCGCCTAGTAAGGTCATCCGAAGACCAGTATCAGTTGCAAAACGATTTAGAAGAGATTGGTGTATGGTGTGGCAGGTGGAAGTTGACGTTAAATAACGAAAAGTTTGAGGTGATCCACATGAGTTCCAAAAGAAAACCGTTGGAATTCGATTACTCGATAAATAGTACAATTCTCAAGGCTGTCAATTCAACTAAGTACGTGGATGTTAAAATTTCGAACAACTTCAGTTGGAAAGACCACATAGATAATATTGTGGGGAAGGTGAGCCAAAGGTTGCGTTTCATTGGCAGGAAACTTAGAAGATGCAACAAGTCCACTAAAGAGACAGCTTACACTACACTCGTTCGTCCTCTGTTAGAATACTGCTGCGTGGTGTGGGATCCTTACCAGGTGAGATTGACGGAGGACATCGAAAGGGTGCAAAAAAGGGCAGCTCGTTTTGTATTATCACGTAATAGGGGAGTGAGTGTGGCAGATATGATACGCGGGTTGGGATGGAAGTCATTAAAGCAACGACGCTTTTCGTCGCGGCGAGATCTATTTACGAAATTTCAGTCACCAACTTTCTCTTCCGAATGCGAAAATATTTTGTTGAGCCCAACCTACATAGGTAGGAATGATCATCAAAATAAAGTAAGAGAAATCAGAGCTCCAACAGAAAAGTTTAGGTGTTCGTTTTTCCCGCGCGCTGTTCGGGAATGAAATGGTAGAGAGATAGTATGATTGTGGTTCGATGAACCCTCTGCCAAGCACTTAAATGTCAATTGCAAGGTAATCATGTAGACGTAGAATATAAACTGCGTTTTTTTTAAGAAGGAACCCCCATTTTTATTACATACTCGTGTAGTACGTAAAGAAATATGAGTATTTTAGTTGGACCACTTTTTCCGCTTTGTGATAGATGGCGCTGTAATAGTCACAAACGTATAAGTACGTGGTATCACGTAACATTCCGCCATTGCGGGTGGTATTTGCATCGTGATACATCACCCGTGTTAAAATGGACCGTTTACCAATTGCGGAAATGGTCGATATCGTGGTGATGTATGGCTATTGTGATCAAAATACCCAACGGGCGTGTGCTACGCATGCTGCTCGGTATCCTGGACGACATAATCCAAGTGTCCGGATCGTTCGCCGGATAGTTGCGTTATTTAAGGATACAGGAAGTGTTCAGCCACATGTGAAACATCAACCACGACCTGCAACAAATGATGTTGCCCAAGTAGGTGTTTTAGCTGCTGTCGCGGCTAATCCGCACATCAGTGGCAGACAAATTGTGCGAGAATCGGGAATCTCAAAAACGTCGAAGTTGAGAATGCTAGTGTTGCGTTGGCAGACGAGCCAACACCGTGTTACTAGAGGAGGCCGAAATGCACGCGTTTTAGCTCACGCAAGCTGGCGTGAGGAGGGAAGGACTATACTGACGTGAGGTCTGGAACATGACAAGGAATTAGAATTCAGAAAGCGGACATAATTAGTTTGATACTTAACTTTAATCCATTAATGACGAACGTCGCTCTTGACGGTACATGATTCACAATATTATCTGTTCAGGATACATAGTAACTGAATATGGCGCCTTGCTAGGTCGTAGCAAACGACGTAGCTGAAGGCTATGCTAAAATGTCGTCTCGGAAAATGAGAGCGTATGTAGTCAGTGAACCATCGCTAGCAAAGTCGGCTGTACAACTGGGGCGAGTGCTAGGGAGTCTCTCTAGACTAGACCTGCCGTGTGGCGGCGCTCGGTCTGCAATCACTGATAGTGGCGACACGCGGGTCCGACGTATACTAACGGACCGCGGCCGATTTAAAGGCTTCCACCTAGCAAGTATGGTGTCTGGCGGTGACACCACAGCTACATCAACATCGATTGCATCTGTACCATATTTCTATGCACCAGGAATTGCACGGCGACGACTTTGAACGTCGTGTACACTTCTGCCACTGGGCACAAGAGAAATTACGGGACGATAACAGATTTTTTTGCACGCGTTCTATTTAGCGACGAAGCGTCATTCACCAACTGCGGTAACGCAAACCGGAATAATATGTACTATTGGGCAACGGAAAATCCACGATGGCTGCAACAAGTGGAACATCAGCGACCTCGGTGGGTAAATCTATGGTGCGGCATTATTGGAGGAAGGATAATTGGCCCCCATTTTATCGATGGCAAGGGTGCAATGTATGCTGATTTCCTACGTAATATTCTAACGATGTTACTACAAGATGTTTCACTTCATGGCAGAATGGCGAGGTACTTCCAGCATGATGAATGTCCGGCACATAGCTCGTTTGCGGTTGAAGCTGTACTGAATAGCGTATTTTATGACTGGTGGATTGGTCGTCGAAGCACCATACCATGGCAAGCTCGTTCACCGGATCTGACGTCCCCGGATTTCTTTCTGTTGGGAAAGTTCAAGGATATTTGCTATCGTGATCCACCGACAACGCCTGACAACATGCGTCAGCGCATTGTGAATGCATGTGCGAACATTACGGAAGGCGAACTACTCGGTGTTGAGAGGAATGTCATTACACGTATTGCCAAATGCATTGAGGTTGACGGACATCATTTTGAGCATGTATTGCATTAAAGTGGTATTTACAGGTAATCACGCTGCAATTTAAAAAACCTACCAACAGTTCGTCTAAAATTGTGAGCCATATGTTTGAGACTATTACAGCGCCATATATCACAAAGCGAAAAAATGGTCCAACTAAAACATTCACGAATGCGTAATAAAATATGGGGGTTCCTATTTTAAAAACGCAGTTGATATTCGTTTGACCTATGGCAGCGCCATCTAGCGGGCCAACCATAGCGCCATCAGGTTTCCCCATTCAAGCTAGACAAGTTTCGTTCTTTCTAGTTTTTTGGTTTGACCCTTACTTCGTGAGATTTTCGGCCGGGTCACGATCAATGGACCACCCTGTATAGAGCTATGAAGTAGCGTTGTCATGAAGGCGTTCAAAAAAATCGCGTTGTAGACACGCGAAGCAGCTGCTCCTAGTCTACAGAACTGTCTGGGGTCACGTTTATTAATGTGGATGCTGTACGCCTACATTGGTATATTATGTATATTTGTTTCATAATTTCAAAGGTATTTTCACGATGACTCAAGTGCGGCAGACGACGCGTTTCATAGCCTTGAATTTAAACTCATGTCCTAACCTAACTACAACCCCGTGATGTGCAGTATACCCGAGAAAACGGCTATCACAAACTACGGCAAAATTACAAACACGATCACTTTGTTCATGGCGTTATCAAATGGTTCAATAGGCTATGAGCACTATGGGACTTAACTTCTGAGGTCATCAGTCCCCTAGAACTTAGAACTACTTAAACCTAACTAACCTAAGGACATCACACACATCCATGTCCGAAGCAGGATTCGAACCTGCGACCGTAGCGGTCGCGTGGTTCCCGACTGTAGCGCCAGAACCGCTCGGCCACTCGGCCGCCACGGCTTTATCCTTTACGAGGAAACTCAAGATAGAAACATTTCATATGTTTGTTTGCATTGCCATCTTCAGCAGCAAAATGTCTGTTTCAGCAGTAAAAGCACACTAATTTCTTTCTGTCACGGGTTAATGTATCTGAAACTATCCTTATATTGGCCATTACCGCGTTGCTGACCGATGAGCAGTCTTGGATGGCACTTGGTTGCAGATTATAGGCAACACAAGTGGATTCCAAAAGAAAAAAGAATGATAGAAGTAAAGACAAGAACAAAAAAAAACTCAATATGACGATGAAAATGACGTGGCAAAGTAATAGAACTAAAACAAATCTACTGAATAAGAATGATAATTGAAATCTTACTATTAGATTCAGAAAAATAAAAAGTTTTGCATACTTTAACCACTACCCTGTAGCACTACACTTCGGAAGGTTGTTGTATTTATGACTCTACTGCCCCAATCGCAACAATTAATTGTAGTCTACAAAAATTCGGCTTCATGCAGGTCTTGCAATACTTATCTACTGTAAGCCGATTTCTGTAATTATAATAACTGTATATGCGGCGCCGAATCTCGTCTTGTGAGGAAGGATCCAGTACGGTAACGTTTCGTTAGTGTTGTGTGTGAAACATGTGTAATTCATTAGCATCGTGTGTATGTTCTGTTTGACGTGGTTATCATGATTGATGAAATACGAAGTATAAGCGGCAGACATAAGGTTCGGGATCCAAACACATCAATAAAGAAAGCTGGACAAGGAACTGGAAGTGAACTAATTGTTGTGTCAGTCAGCCAACGGCGAACCGTTCGGGCGTGACGCTGAGCGCTCTGATTGGAGGAAACCAGCTATGACGCTTGAAGTGCTAACTATCAAGTAATTTTAATCGGACTGTAGTAATCAAATAAAATTTTTATAGGAGGATGTGTTAGATGACGATCACTTTGGCTTTAGGAAAGGTGAAGGCACCAGAGATGCAATTCTGGCGTTGTAGTTGATAAAGGAAGCAAGACTAAAGAAAAATGAAGACACAGTCATAGGATCTCTCGACGTGGAAAAAGCGTTTGACAATGTTAAATGGTGCAAGATGTTCGAAATTCTGAGAAAAATAGGGGTAAGGTACAGGGAGAGGCGGGTAATATATAATATTTAGAAGAGCCGAGAGGGAATAATAAGACGACCACGGATTAAAAAGGGCGTAACACAGGGATGTAGTCTTTCGCCCCTACTGTTCAGTCTGTACATCGAAGAGGCAATGATAGAAATAAAAGAAAGGTTCAGGAGCGGATTTAAAAATCATGATGAAAGGATATCAGTTACACGATTCGCTGATGACGTTGCTATCATGAGTGAAAGTGAAGAAGAATTACAGGATTTGCTGAATGGAATGAACAATCTAAAGAGTACAGAATATGGATTGAGAGTAAATCGAAGAAAGACGAAAGGAATGAGAAGTAGCATAAATGAGAACAGCGAGAAACGTAACATCAGGATTGAAGATCAAGTTAAGGAATGCTGTTACCTAGGCAGCAAAATAACCAATGACGGACGGAACAAAGAGGACTTCAAAAGCAGACTAGCACTGGGAAACATGGTATTACCGGTCAATAGAAGTATCAAACATGGGCCTTGATTTGAGGAAGTAATTTATATGGTAGCGAAACCCAGACTGTGGGAAATCCGGAAGAGAAGAGAATCGAAGCTTTGAGATGCAGTGCTACAGACAATGTTGAATAGGTGGACTGATAAGGAAAAAGGAGGTCTTGCACAGAATAGGAGAGGAAAGGAATATACGGAAAACACTGGCAACAAGATGGTACAGGGCGATAGGACATCTGCTGAGACATCAGGGAATGGCCTCTATGGTACTAGAGAGAGCTGTAAAGGGCAACACTGTAGAGGAAGAGAGAAATTGGAATATATCCAGCAAAGAACTGAGGACTTAGATTGCAAGTGCTGCAGGCTGCTGTGGCCTCGCGGTTCTAGGCGCTTCAGTCCGGAACCGCGCTGCTGCTACGGTCGCAGTTCGAATCCTGCCTCGGGCATGGATGTGTGTGATGTCCTTAGGTTAGTTAGGTTTAAGGAGTTATAAATCTAGGGGACTGCTGACCTCAGATGTTAATTCCCATAGTGCTTAGAGCCAGTTGAATCATTTTTTTACAAGTGCTACTCTGAGATGAAGATGTTGGCATAGGAGAGGAATTAGTCTCGGGTTGCAATAAAAATGTTCAAATGTGTGTGAAATCTTATGGGACTTAACCGCCAAGGTCATCAGACCACAAAGCTTACACACTACTTAACCTAAATTATCCTAAGGACAAACACACACACCCACGCCCGAGGGAGGACTCGAACCGCCACCGGGACCAGCCGCACAGTCCATGACTGCAGCGCCTGAGACCGCTCGGTTAATCGGCGGGTTGCAACAAACCAGTCAGAAGACTGATGACCCAAAAAAGGAGGTCGTTCTACATTAGTTATACAGTTTGCACAACGAAATTAAATATTGTACAACAAATCAGGTTCAGCAAATCAAATAAGAAACAAAAAGAAATGCTGTGAATGTAGGCTTTCCCGGTGTATACTGCTCATGAAATCTTCTCGGGCTTCCATCCGGGTAGCTGCGTCTAAAATCCGCGACGTTTCGATGAGTGACATTCTCATCATCTTCTGGCAGAACATGATGAGAATGACACTCATGTAAGCCCGAGAAGATTTCATAAAAAAAAAGTTGTTCTTACGTCCATCAATCAAATCATGTGGTGCATGGTAGACATCTTCTCAGTGACAACTCTAAAGTGTTTAGCGAGAAAAATTTACGTGTGCGACAATAAGAATGCAGTGCGAATGTATTCACATCTGTTGGACGAATGTTATGAAAACAAACACTCCAAACCGATATTTCACGACAATTAATCTGTAAAAAACACACCATATGTCATAAAGAAAGCGTGTAAACGGTCTGAGGATGAATGACAACGATTCGAAACCGCGTGGCGAAATAAATAAAAAAAAATTAAATTTATTGTTTTTCTTTGAAAAGAGGAAAAAATTATGGATACCGAACTGTAACTTTAGAAATTTTGAAAGCCTTGTTTACGGACTGTCTTGACCGGCTTGAATGCAGACAAATTCAGTGCTGCGTGAAATTTGCCTGTTATGTAATTTACAATTCCGATTAATTACATTTTTGAATTGTAATTCATTGTTGATTTATTCAGAGTTCTCACCTTAGACGTAAAATTCGTCCTTCTGCCACAATATTAATTCATTAGTCGCCATCGATGTTCTTCTCTTTGTAGACAGTGTGTATCTTCCTGAGTCGGCATCGGTTCACTTCACGAAGACGGTGGAAACCAAGGAATGCAATGCTACGTCGCTTTAAATAACTCTCGTAACTTAGATACTTCTCACTATTTTTTATTCACAACACATTAAGACTTGCTCTGCTCGTCGCACAAACCATAAATACTAACAATATGGCTGCCTTTCCGCACACACCAAAAATTACGTCCATCATCTACAAGGTAACAATTGAAAGTGTCTCTTAACTCCTTCTTGGAATATGAAACAAAAGAGAATCCAATACGAACATTACAGCGATTATATTCTACATCCCTCTCAATTTAATCTTTGGCGCAGCCTTTCAGGTATTGTATGTCTCTGCGTCGGAATGTGTCATTACAACCGGTAACGGTACCCTTTGAATAAAGGAACTGAAAGTAAATTTGTGGCTGGTTGCTGTCCCAACACCATCAACATTTGTCTTCAAACAACAGCCACGGTCTCCATCATGCCATCATATGACAAAATTGCAATTTGCCACCAGTTTTGTACGTAAACTTGAGTATTACCGAGAATGCGCTTGTGTTTCGTGCTAATGACAATGCAGATGAGCGATCCAGATGGGGTGTCGTTTGGACTGGATTAGGAACATGTCGTTTCGTAACGTGCTCGTCCTTAATAAATGCGCCTGTGACGACCCGTCAGCTTCGTAACCGGCGCCGCGTGGTGGGAGCTATTGCGGACGATAGAGCGAAGGATGGGCGGTTAAGGCGATGGCCGTCCAGTCGCGGAAAGCTACCCGCGAGGCATCTTCCGCCATTAGCATCGCAGGCGCGCGGGCGTGCAGGGTGGGGCTGTCAGGTGGCAGAATCTGGCGAGCCTCCGCCAGCAGCAGACGCGGTCTCGCAGCCATGGCCTCCAGCGCTGCGTGCTTACTCACAGGCTGTGCCTGCTCACTCTTCTTCTTCGCTGCCTCAGCTGCACAGCTGTCGCCCGACTGCGCTTCGCAGGTGGCCGCAGTGCGCCGGGCGATACGACGCCTAGAGCCCCGAGCCGTCGCCAGTGAGTAGCACAGCTGCATTTGACCAGAGCCGGCGCACCCCTACAGCGCAAACAACAGGCTCCAGACCGCCAAGTAAAAAGTATTCATACACCTTTGTTCATGTGGAACAGCTGTAATTATTACAACTAAAGATCACAAGCAGAGACGTTATTTGGTAAACTAACAGTAGAAAAAGGTGTTGTACCTCGGGCCAAATTTTTATTTTTACTTTCTGTAGCTTAATTAGTTCAATGACTGGACTTGATCAATATGGGAGATTAACGTACGCTTCTTTCTGAATAGGGTAACGTTCTGGAAACAGATTTATTATAAGAAACTTCCTGGCAGATTAAAACTGTGTGCCGGGCCGAGACTTGAACTCGGGACCTTTACCTTTCGCGGGCAAGTGCTCCACCAATTTTTTTAGATCTCATTTTGTTCTATGTTATTCGTTGAATTTATTCAGGGCGGACGTCCGAAGACACCCGTTCAGGTTCTTGGTTGATCCGTTCACTCAGTTTTTTTTTTTTTTTTTTTATAACAGAAACCTCTGGCCGAGCACGCTGAGCTACCGTGCCGGCACCTTTGCTTTTCGCGGGCAAGAGCTGTACCAACTGAGCTACCCAAGCACGACTCACGCCCCGTCCTCACAGCTTTACTTCTGCCAGTACCTCATCTCCTACCTTCCAAACTTTACAGAAGCTCTTCTGCGAACCTTGCAGAACTATCACTGCTGAAAGAAAAGATACTGCGGAGACATGGCTTAGCCACAGCCTAGGGGATGTTTCCAGAATGAGATTTTCACTCTGCAGTGGAGTGTGCGCTGATATGAAACTTCCTGGCAGATTAAAACTGTGTGCTGGATCGAGACTCGAACTCGGGACCTTTGCCTTTCGCGGGCAAGTGCTCTATCAACTGAGCTATTCAAGCACGACTCACACCCCTTTCTTTCAGGGGTGCTAGTTCTGCAAGGTTCGCAGAAGAGCGTCTGTAAGGTTTGGAAGGTAGGAGACGAGGTACTGGCAGAAGTAAAGCTGTGAGGACGGGGCGTGAGTCGTGCTTAGGGTAGCTCAGTTGGGTGCCGGCACGGTAGTTCCGCGTGTTCGGTCAGAGAGGTAGCTGCCCTCTGTAACTGAGTGGAAGGATCAACGACGAACTGAAACGGGTGTCTTGCGACATCCGCCCCGGGCAGATGCAACGAATGAAAACGAACAAAATGAGATTAAAAAAAAAAGTTGGTAGAGCACTTGCCCGCGAAAGGCAAAGGTCCCGAGTTGGAGTCTCGGTCCGGCCCACAGTTTTAATTTGCCAGGAAGTGTCCTATCAGCGCACACTCCGCTGCAGAGTGAAAATCCCATTCTAGATTTATTATAAGTTTGTAAGTTGATACAACACTCCCAGAAGAAGGTTGCAAACTATGGTTTGTACCTTTTGCCACTGAATTATATATTGGAATAAAACACAAATATACGGTTTTTCGTTAAATAAACACCATACATTTCATTAGTGTGTAGTGAAACACATTATAGGACTCTTTGTACGCCAGTTTACATCGTATATTGTAGTAAAATCAACAGGGAAATGGCTCTGAGCACTATGGGACTCAACTGCTGAGGTCATTAGTCCCCTAGAACTTAGAACTAGTTAAACCTAACTAACCTAAGGACATCACAAACATCCATCCCCGAGGCAGGATTCGAACCTGCGACCGTAGTGGTCTTGCGGTTCCAGACTGCAGCGCCTTTAACCGCACGGCCACTTCGGCCGGCCTCAACAGGGAAATACAACCGTGAACTTTGCATCCGGAATATCACAGCAATGGAAGCTTTAGGGAGCTGAAGTACATCTTCCGTAGGTAGACTGTAGGTTTCCAGTCCTAGCATAGAGAATTTGTTGGGTTTCCCAAATTTCTTTAGGTAATAAACTTCATTGTCATCACCATTGACTTCTAAGACTTTGCAAACATATTTTTCAGCAAGACAGGACACAGTATAATCTCCTTCTTTCAGTTCTATTCCATTTTCAGAATCATGATAATCAATTTCTTTTTCGAGGGATTGTGCTCCTAACGTTTCGAAATCATCCTCACTTGTATCATTCAAATTTATTTCACAATTTTCTTCTTCTGAGGATGGGTCTGGAAATTACAGATGACGTGTGGCTGAGGCTTCATTCTTATTCTTGCGTTCTTTTCAATTTCATTTCTCTCTGGTCGATCCGTTAGGATTCCACTCTTTCTAGCTCTTCGTCCGCCAGGTTTCTTCCATGGTCCTGCTTTGGGATATGGACGCAACGTTTCTGGAGATGCGTGGCTACCTTTTGATGTCATCTGTGCTTCCTGCTTGGAGACAGCAGTGCGGACAATTCTTCGCATTTCATTGGTTCATCAGAATCACAATGTCTGTCGGCAACACTTGCAGGCTGGAATTCGAAATCACCAAAAATGTTCTCACCTACTGAACAAATTAGGATTTTCCTTGGTGAAAGGTTTTCCAAATGCCTTTCCTAAAACGCCTGAGATATCATAAAGTGATGCTGGTTTACCAGGATTAGGCAACATCCACTCATTCATGGCAGTGTCACAGAAAGCTTTATATGGTCCATACACGGTGTGGTCAAGTGGTTGCAGTTTGTGCGACATGTACGGAGGCAAATAAAACCACCCGACTAGCCTTGCAAAGATCAATTGCCTTAAAAGCAACGGGCGTCTCGTGGTTGTCCAGGACCTGCAAAACTGGTTCTGTGACATTCAGCTTCTCACACGGTATAAAATTGTTTAAAAAATCTAGAAAGAGTACTTCATTTGATCACGGTCATGGAGTTGCTCGTCCGATAGTTCCAGTTGGGACTCCGAATAACATGTGGTCCTAGAAAGTGCACACTTGGAAATATTAGCATTGGTGGAACATGACTTCCTATCGCATTGACAGCAACTATCATCGTAACATTCACTCCCCTCTCTCCAGATATCATGCTACCACTCTACTTGGTGCCTTTCTGACAAATAACAGTGGACAGTTGAATCTGCGGTTTCATCAAAATTATAAATTTTGCTTGGTGGAAAATGAGTCCTAGAAATAACATCTTTCAAACTCTTATAAAATTCTTACATTTGCATAACTGAGGCCATAGCTCGAGAAAAGCTTGTTGCTTCCGGTTTTCTTAATGAAAGGGAGGAAAACGCTTTCGCAAGCCTCTAAACTAATTAAACCTGCTGATTTGTTTTTATCCCATTAATCTGGAATACTTGCATCATTGTCTACAGCATATTAACAAGCAAGTTCCAGTGCTTTCCCTTTTGTCAGTACGTAATCCAGTTGTGCTGGTTGCATGAAATATTCCGCTAGTTCCATTTCTTGTTTTTCCGAAAATACTCTTTTTACATCGTTCCTGGATACGTATGCAAATGTGTCCTTTTCATTAACAAAGGTCTAGTCAAAGTTGCTCTTGAAAGTCCATACTTCTTTACCGCACATCTAACCTTAGTTTTATTGGATAAAACATCCCATTACAGCTTCAGAGAACGCATCACTGTCCACTTTTTCCCTGTTTTTTAGTGTTATACTTCTTGGCATTTTCCTACAAACAAAACAAACAAATATATCAAAACAAAAATATTTAAAACAAAACAGGAGGTGTGGCCCAAGGCACAGCAACTAGCAGTGCATCAATAAATAATAGTCCATACTTCGAGGTTATAGCGTGGCGGAATGTCAAACAGTTCATTGAAATTATGATAATATTCACTACTTATCTTGATAATAATCTTCTCGAAAGATCTTCTTTTGTTGCCTTAGCACTAAATACGAGGAGGTAGAAAAATACTTTCACACATAGAAAGCTGACAATAAGATAAACATGTTTACCTTGCTTTTCAAAGATTACAATTGAACTGGTGAACAAAGAATATACATAATAGGCAGTTCATTTACATCACACTAGATGGCAGAACGACACCGAATCAACCGAAGTGGACCTGGCCCAAGGTACAACACTCTCCCTTATGTAGTTTTCTTCCTAATAATAGAATTGACTAAATTAGCTTCTCCCAAAAAGTAATTAAATATTCTGTACCAGCTGGCATCACACAATGGGACAAATGTATTCATTCACACAAAGTGTATCACTCCTGCTAACCTCTTTGGCATGGACTTAACCTATTTTGACAGTCCCTGAATTAATATTTTGCCATTCTTGTTGTAGACATTATTACAGAGCAGTCTTACTTCATATTGCAAGTTTTCTCACTAATTTTTGAAGCGTACTCCAAAGATGTTCACATGGATTAAGGTCTTCGCTCTGTACTGGGAACGTGAGAACATGGGAAGTAAAACACAGAATAATGGTATGGGGATGTGTGGTTCCATCTGGTGTAGGGAAACTTATTTTTGTGGAAGGTAACATGGATAGCTGTCAGTATTTAAATACCCTGAAGGCAAATCTACAGGAAGAGTGTAGTTAACTTGGGTTTAGTCACAGATTACTACTTTCAACGAGACTCTGCCCCTAAGCGTACAGAGGAATTTGTACATCTGTGGTTGTTGTGCCATACTTCCCATGTTCTCACATTTACTGAAGACCTTAACCCAGATGAAAATATTCGGAGTACGCTTGAAACAATGGTCAGAAAAAAAAGACATACGAAGTAAGACTGCTCTGAAACGATGTCCACAACGAAAATGGCAAAATATTATTCCAGAGACTACCAAAACAGGCCCAATTCATGCCAAACAGGTTAGCAGGAGTGATGCATAGACGAGGAATGACTACTGAGTACTAACATTGGCATTATGTACATTATAATTTACCCCGTAAGTATCAGTACATTTTCCCCACTATGTGGCGCAGATCGCTACGAAATATTTAATTCCTTCTTGCTGAAGGCTAATTTAGTTAATTCTTTTACGTCTATAGATTAGGGAGGAAACTTCATAGTCGCGAGGTCTGAGGCGCCATGTCAAGGATTGCGCGCCCCCTCCTGCCGCAAATTCTAGTCCTTCCTCGGGCATGTGTGTGTGTGTGTGTGTGTGTGTGTGTGTGTGAGTTGTTTTTAGCACAAGTTAGTTTAAGTAGTGTGTAATACTAGGGACCGACGACCTCAGCAGTTTGGTTCCTTAGGAATTCACAGACATTTTTGAATAAACACCATACTGTTAGTTTACTGAATAACATCTCTGGTTGTGATCTTTAGTTCTAATAAATGCTGTCAATCACATGAACAACGGTGTATGAATACTTTTTTCCAAGACTGTAACAGCTCTGTGGATATTTTTCGGGGACAGATAACCTGTTTAGGGTTGCCATAATTTTTGTCTGACGAACGGGAACATTTCTTTTAAACTGACTAATACTGGACATAATTTGGAAAGTAGGAACCACGACGCATCTCTAAAAGTGAATTAATTAGTGCAAATATTTTCTCGGCTTTGTGATAACTACCTTCGCAGGTATATCAAAGTAAGCGGCCTTTGAAAGAGCATCGCACATTTGTTTGACGGTGTCACACGCTAACACTGATTTCTCAATTGCTGTTGATTTTGTTCTGCCAAAAGTCACATTTTTTGCTACTTTAGAATCATTAAAAAGTTAGGGGCTTAGTCTAAAAGTACTGTCCACTGATTTCAAAGACATATGATGTGTAAATGGTACAATAGCGCATTCCTAATTTCGCAGCTGTTACTTTTTTCCCTGTTTAAATGAATTTGAAACAAAATAACTGTCCATTTTTTAAGTACTTCCGGAGTACACGTTAGATTGAGCTTTACGCTAACTAATTGATCCTTAATACCAAGTGGTTATAATTAAAGTGCGGCTACTTACAGAGGTCCAGTGTGGACTATAATTATAGATTGGCAGCGGAACTTGGTAGATATGCTAATGCGTTAATGAAGAACTGATCTAAGCTGAAAATCTACGAGATTCGAACGCAGATCTCCTGTTTACTAGGCAAATGCGATGAGCAGTGCGCTATCCGGACACAGTGGTCAGTGCAACTGCACGGGCTACCCTAGCACGCCTCCTGTCAACCCTAAATACTCAACCTGTTGACAGACACACTACGAATGTAGTGCCCCTTGCCCATTATTCTCATTATTCACGTATTTAACCGATTCCCATAACAGTTGATGCACACCCGGCCCGAACTCTTACGGGAAATACATCAAATGAATTCGAAATTGCGGATAAGGACTACCGTCAGTTGTAGAATGGAATGACGAGAATGAAAATTTGTGCCGGACCGGGATTTGAACCGGATTTCCCGCTTATCGCGGGCGGTCGCCTTACCATTTGGCTATCCGCACGGCCAGACCCAAACTTCCATACCGAAGTGAACTAATGACTCTGGTAGACTTTCCGATGCTGGTAACAGATTCACAGCATTCCACGGAATGCAAATAATGCGGCGCGACTCAGTCCAGTTTTACATCTGATGTAATCAGAGCCGCATCGAGATGATGCTGAGCCGCTGGGAACATGGTCAAAGTGTGGTGTGCGTACTGTAAGACCTTCGGTACACACACCATCAGATTATTTGACTTGTCGCTCTAATGAAGTAGGCGAGTGTCAGCAATATGTCTCGTGGTCTTATCATGGCGTGTTTATCTTCTGCCGTTAGGTCAGACGATAGAAATGCCACTTGCACGCTTAGAGTAGAAGACTGACGGTGACCAACTTTAAACAGAACTTGATTAATTTTTACACACATTTATTAAAATAGTAACAAGCATAAACCTTACATAACATGATTCTGGATGCTATTTACAATTGACAATCTGAAGCTCCTTTGGTCTTGGTACATTAATCTTATTCTCACATATCTCTGATACTTGACAAAGTGTCTCTTCATGGCTATGTACAGGAATATGGTAATCTTATTAGGCGCAGACTGAAACTTGATTATAGACTGGTACAGACAAATGTAGAACTCGTACAGACTGACTAATCCGAGGTCTGTACACTCGTTATAATACCTCGCGCCTTCAGGTATCACTGAGCGAGTGTGATCCGCGAGGAGAAAAGGTTCTACATTAGCAGCAATCATCTCATTGGCTGCGTTACATATTAATACGCGGATCGGCGGAAGCAGAATTTGGTCCATCTCTAAGGCAGCACCATCTCGTAGTGCGGAGACGGACGAGCGCTGCGCCTGCGCTCTTGTGCTTAGCGGGGCGCGCTCTAGTGGGAAAGTTGTGTACGCGCTGACTATGCGGAACTATGTACACAACACAAAGCTTCATCCCCTTCTCTGTAACCCTCAACACACGAGGTATCGTCCCCCAGACCACACTCATTCTCCGAAGTCAGTTCTGGCTGAATGCTCCTATGCTCCCCCTATACTTTTTAAATCGCCTACTCTACGTTATTTTGCTGTTGGTTGCATTATCATATTCTTTGTTTGTTGTTCACACGTATTATTGACACATATTTGGGTCTCCTAGACCGCGCCTCTTGCACTATGTACCTAGGTTTGCCATATCTAGCTGCTGCCTCGTCTGGACACTCTGAGATGGGGGTGTAGAAATCAAGCAAAAAATTTATTTAATATACAGGGTGGAGCACGAAATGAGTTACCATTTTGTTTTTGAATATAAACATTATTGTCAATACAATCTGAAAGGAACATATACCATAATGAAGAGCCGTCCATGGAGATTTGTTCTAACTCAGCACATGCTCAATATGTCCACCATTTCGTTTCCTAACTTCCTTCAAACGAACACTGAAGTTACTGATCACCCTACGGCATATGTTTTCCGTAATTTCACTGCAAGCTTGAAGAATAAGTCTTCTGAGCTCCATTAAATCACATGGACGTTACGGGAAAATTTTTTCCTTTAGGTACCCCCAAAGAAAAAAGTCACATGGATTGAGGTCTGGACTATTGGGGGTCCAATTTTGTCCGTAATTGAAGCGACCTAGAAACCTGAGTGAAATGATCCGCATGTCGAAATGCTCGTGTAAAACCTCCAACACAGTGTTTGCAGTATGTGGCCTTGCTCCATCTTGCATGAACCACTGCGTGTTGAAGGACAAGGTAGTAGCAAGATGCTGTGGAATGAAGCTATTGCTAAGCATGCGCAAATAACGCTCGCTGTTGACAGTTTCTTCAAAGAAAAAGGGTCCAAATAGTCCGTGACTGGAAACTGCTGCCCACGCTGTAATCCTCGGAGCATAATGTTGTCATTCATGAAGCACTTGTGGATTTTCAGTGGCCCAAAAGCCGTACATTTTGTTTGCTAACCACACTGTCTAAAAGAAAATGCGCCTCGTCTGAAAACCAAACGTTGTTGAGAGTTTCTACCCTATGCCCCGCCCACTGAGCAAACAATAGTCTCTGCTGCTTGTGTTGTTCAGTGAGCTTCTGTGCACAGGTCATCTTGTATGGGTACATATGGAGGTCACTTTTAAGAATGCGTTGAACGGAGCGTCTGGATATTCCCAGTTGCACTGCTGCCTTTCTACACGATTTCCCGGGACTTCTCTGTACAGCAACTCGTACCGCTTCAATATTCTCCGGCGAACAAACAGGCTTAGGCCGAGATCGCTTCGCTTCCAGTACTGTTCCTTCCTGTACAAATTTATCGTACAACCTGTGGATGGTCTTCTTGCAAGGGACCCATCGTGTGTTAAACTGTTTTCGAAAACGCCTCTGAGTCACAACAAGGCTTTTCGTGTCATGAAAAAGTAACACAATTGCCGATCGTTGCTGTGTCGTCAGTCTTCCATTGTCAGCTATTGCTGCTTACTAGTCTCCTAGCGGCAGTATCGTGAATTACACGTCATTTCGTAACTCATTTGCTTTTCCAAGCTCTGCTGGTACTGCTGTAGAGATCCCAGCGGGATATCTAATGTGCGTCGTAAATTGTGAAAGAAACAATTGGTAACACATTTCGTGCGCCACCCTGTAATTACTTTTATTTAGAACTCAATTACATGGAACTTGTTACGGCAGGAGTCGTTGGTACACCATAGTTTTCGAAAGATTTCACCATTTTCACTTCACGCTTTATACACCCGCAGTAAAGTCTTCAGAGGTTAGTAACCTGCAATCGTTGTTCGTATTACGTTTAGAAAGAGTCGTCGTATCCGATCGCTATTCAAATGGGAACTGTCCGATTCGCCACTCTCTCTAACTCTAAATTCTTTCTCTAGCTTTAGAGATTGATTACTGCGAAGGCTGTTGTCTTTTCCGGACACTTCATTCCATTTTGCGTGTGCTGTGTGGATGTACCAGTCTTTTGTGTATTTTTTTCTTCTAGAGTACTGTGGTGTTCTTTTCTGCTACTCTGTCAAGGATTGGGTAGAGAATCTGCATCCTGCCAAGGTCCTTTTTGCGAAGTTCCTCAATGTGGCACTTCCAAGTCAGGCGCTTGTCTAGTGTCACACAGAGGTACCTCGCAGTATTTCTCCAGGGGAGGTTTTGCCCTTGTAGTTACAGCATTTGAATAGGTCTCCTGGGGGATCGGCGTTTTCCGAGACGTCTAGTTATCGTCATGGCCTGTGTATTCTCTGAGTTCAGAGAGATACACCATTTCATGGCCCAGTCATCTGTCCTGTTTAGGGCAGTTTGTAGACGTCTCGTAGCCAGGTTCCTGTTCGTCGAGCAGGAGAAGAACGCGGTTTCGTCTGCGTACTGTGCTGTTTGTACATGTTGTGTGGCAGAGATGTCTGAAGTGTGTAAATTGTACAAGGTCGGTCCAAGAACTGAGCCTTGTGACACCCCTACATGTGTTCTTCTCCTGCTTGACAGCGAAGTATCGACCTTCACGGAGAATGTCCTACCGGAGAGACGGCTTTTCACAAGTTTCACGATCTTTCCAGGGAATCCCTGGGTATACATTTTGTGGAGTAGCCCAGTGTGCCAAACTGAGTCAAAGGCTTTTGCCGCGTCTAACAAAACAATCCCGCAGTAGCTCTTGCGGTTCAACCTTTTTGTGGCTGCTTCAACCACTCTCATTATTTGTTGGGGCGGCTGAATGTTGTTGCCGAAATCCAAACTGGAATTTGGGCAGGATTTGCTGTCTTCTAATGTGATCCTGCAGTGGTACTAAGAGGAGGCGATCGTATAGTTTACTGAGAGTAGGCAGTAGACTAAAAGGTCTTGACGTTGCGCGAACACTGTGTCTTTTCGTGGTTTTGCGATCGAGAACATTTAGGTGTGTTTCCACTCTGTTCGGAATTTCTGCGATCGCTTGATTTAATTTAAGATCTGCTAGGTGGGATATTGCCATGGTAGGGATGTTCAAGAATGGTTCAAATGGCGCTGAGCACTATGGGATTTAACATCTGAGGTCATCAGTCCCATAGAACTTAGAACTACTAAAACCTTACTAACCTAAGGACATCACACACATCCATGCCCGAGGCAGGATTCGAACCTGCGACCGTAGCGGTCGCACGGTTCCAGACTGAAGCGCCTAGAACCTGTTAGGGATGTGTTTTACTATTTCGTTGGTGAGCTGGTCGTGGCCTGGTGCCTTTTTAGTTGGCAGCGATTTGATGGCGCCCGCCACTTCTTCGGGACTGAAGAGTTGCGTGTATTCGTCTTCTGCCTCTAAAAAGGTGGCCAGTTGTCTGCGGACGGTTTCGCCGTGTTCCCTGTCCTGCGCCTCTGCAAGCATGAATTGTTTTTCGATCACGTCGGCTAGTGCATTTGCTTTACCTTCGGTGCTGAACGGCAGTCCACGTTCGCCATGCAGAGGCGGTATTTTTGAGCGTCTTCTCGTGAATTGCTTTGTGGCTTGCCACAAACAGTGGTCATCCAGTTTGAGAGTTGATAGTCTTTCTGCCCATTGCGCCGACCGGGGTGGCCGAGCGGTTCTAGGCGCTACAGTCTGGAACCGCGCGACCACTACGGTCGCAGGTTCGAATTCTGCCTCGGGCATGGGTGTGTGTGATGTCCTTAGGTCAGTTAGGTTTAAGTAGTTCTAAGTTCTAGGGGACTGATGACTTCAGAAGTTAAGTCCCATAGTGCTCAGAGCCATTTGAACCATTTTTTTCCTGCTCTGTTGGTTGCTCGTCAGTGCCAGTCTGCGTGTTTGGCATTGAGATCTCCTCCTATTACGAACTTGTCTCTTATTTGGCTTAGTGCAGCTATGTCGTCCTCTTCTAACGTTTAGGGGAGGGCTGTATGCTGCAACGAATTGAGGGGCCCTGTTATTGTGGCTATTTCTATTGCAACTGTTTCAATTTGGCGAGTTGCTGGTGGGTACACTTGATGGTGTCTGATACCTCGTTTGACATACGCTGCTACCCCGCCTCTTGCGGTGGACCGTACTCATCTGTAACAATTGTAGTTTGGTACAGACGCTCTTACACCTGCCTTCAGGTGTGTTTCGGCCACTAAGCACATATCAATGTATTCCTCTTTTACGAGTTCTCTGAGTTGGGGTTGGGTTGGGTTGTTTTGGGGGAGGAGACCAGACAGCGAGGTCGTCTCATCGGACTAGGGAAGGACCAGAATGGAAGTTGGCCATGCCCTTTCAAAGGAACCATCCCAGCATTTGGCTGGAGCGATTTAGGGAAATCATGGAAAACCTAAATCAGGATGGCCGGACGCTGGATTGAACCGTCGTCCTCCCAAATGCGAGTCCAGTGTACTAACCACTTTGCTACCTCACTCGGTGAATTCCCTGAATTTGAGGGCTTGATGAAACAGACCATTTGTGTTGAAGACGCACATTTTTAGACCTTGTATGTAAGGTCGTCTATCCATGGTGGGGGATGTGGTTTCCTGACGTCTTCGCCAAAGGAGGCGACTGCTTTGCTGCCGATCTGAGTTCGACAGGGAGCTGAGTCATGGTGGCCAGTATATTTGTTAGTCGGTTCACTTGTTCCTGCAATGCCTTTATGGACGCCACGAGTTGATCTACTGAGATGTTGTCTCTTGTTTCACGCAGACTAGGGTGTGGTGGGCCAGGGAGGGGAGGGGGTGGGGTGCGGGGGGGGGGGGGGGGCGCTTCCCTAGGCAATCCTCCGTTGACAGGAATCTGGTTGGAGTTGAGTGGTGGTGGTGGTGGTGGTGGGGGGGGGGGGGGAGGGATGGGGGTCGTGTTGGGGCACCAACGGTGGCGGAGTATGTCCTGGATGCGAAGAACCCTGTGGCTGTTGGGCGGGCTTGTCGGCCTGCTGATGCTTTTGTGGTGCATTGTGATGTTTTGTTTTGTCCGTGGTTTGTTGTTGTTTCTGCCTTAGGTTGTCTCTAGCCTTCCGATATACTTGGCAGCCCAGGTAGCTGGCAGGATGCGCGCCTGCACAATTGCAGCACTTCTCCTTGCCTTCTGCCTGCGGTATCATACATACGTGTGCTATTCACTGCACCTGACTGGCACGTCACAGTCCCTTGCCATGTGCCCTACTTTTTGGCAGTTAAAACAGCGCCCTGGTCCCGACCTTTTCTTTAGTTTTTCCAGTGTAACTGTCACTGCCATTGTCCTTGTTACTTCCCGTATTTTTCTGTCTTGGGCAGATTCTGGCAGAATGATAGTGTTTAGTGGCCACGGTCTTCTTGGATTGGTTTTGACAACCGAACTGATTTCGTATCCCTCCCTTTATATCTGCTGTATTAGTTTTTTTCGGCATAGCGCGGAATACTATTATTATCGGTATCCTGGCTGCTAAAGGGAAGGTATAAAAGTGAATCTTCTTCTCTTTTAGCATTGCCTTCACCATCAAGTAATAGTCTACCGTTTTTACGGTGACTTTCACCTGCTCCTCACCGGTTGCTTTAGCTGTAAACTTGTTCTCTCTGAGAACGTTATTTATGTTATCATACAGTTCTTTGTACGAGTTCTCGTACTAGATGACAAGAGGAGAGATCCGATATCGTCTCTCCTCTGTGTCTTTGTCGGTGGTGGCTGGCCGTGTTACGTTCTGTGTGGTTTCCTGTGTGTGTGTGGGGGGGGGGGAGGGGGGAGAGGATCTTCTATTGGAGCGAACCTGTTGCTTGTTGCTACAGGAGCAGGTGCATTCAGGACGGTGGAGCGGCCAGCAGTTCTTTTTACCCGCTGGAAGCCGTCCTCGTTTGTGTCCCGGTGTGTTGGTGTTAACTTGGGGCTTTGCCCTCCGCCGCGCCCGCACGCCGCTGCTCGCCCGCCACAGCACTTTCGTGCCGCGAAGTACACGCCGCAGCGTGCTGCACCGCGGCCGCCTCTGCTGGCGTGTTACCTGCTTCGCGGCTTCGTTCCCGCGCCGGGCCGAGTAGTCACTCGGATCGTTGTGCCGGCCGCGCGCCTCCGCGCATTGTTGCTGCGCTGCACCGCCAGCTCAGCTTCCGGAGCACGTGGCGGCCGGTCGGTCGCGTCCTGCCCAGAGGGTACCTATTCTGTATCTTTCCACCATTGCGCCGATCGTTGCGCCGAACGGTCTAGTACTCGAATTAGAGCGCCTGCGTTATTCAGTATGCATTTCGGTAGCGATACCTCTCGGGTCTAGAGAACCGAAGCGCTGTTGTCGGTTCGTGTCGCGCAAGCCAATCAAAAGCAAGCGGCCGCAGATCCGCGCATGCGCACTGCAGCGCGCACAGCGCCACGAACACAAAGCGGCTAGCAGACGACACAGGCGCGCTATTCTTCCAAGTACCGAAAATTGCGTTTACGTTGCCATAACGCATGACGCCGCATTCCATCGAGCTGACGTGCCCGCTTTCATCGCTCTTGCCTCCTCCTGGACAGTATCAGGCTCAGTATATCCATTTCCATGATTCTCAGCTGAAATTCATAGAAATTTTTACAGTTTTCCTGACCGCATGTTTCCATGCATGCATAATAACGATAGCGTATATGACTGTATTCTGCAGATTGTCGTAAATGCCGCATTATGTCATCTTATTCTCATTCATATGGATCGTGTTTTGGATTTTACGTTTCAGAAAATGAGTTAGGAATAATGTGTAGTACCACATTGCACTGATACATCTATAAAAACACCCGAAAAATTGATTGAGAGTTTCAAAGAATAAGAAGATAAAAAGAATGTGGTTATAACTCGCTCCTAGAGAGCCAAATGATTAAGTAGCCCATTTCCCTATACGATACATCAACGATTTCGGTCTTAAAAACAAAACTGAAAAAACGCGTTTGCGAGAGCTCCTGCAGTTCATCGAAGTTTATAACATGCATCTCATGAATGAAAATGTTTCGTATATGGTGCTACAGTCTGAAAACATTACGGCAGAGATCTTTCATCTCTGTCTACTGTTGTTGAGGATTCGATCGCAGATAAATACTTGTGACAAGCAAGATTGTGGACTACTGCTAGTTACATTCCCAGTAATTTAAGTTGTGCTCTTAGATTCCTGACTAACCGCAACTCGGAAATCGCTACATATTCAGAAAAAATGGTGAATTATTTCCGACAAGAAAAAATATAAAGGTCACTGTCGATTGTTTCACTCACAGCAATTTCATCTCCAGCAATTTGATATTTCGTTTTTTAAACACACAGAAATCACGAAATCATTACTGAGGAATGCGCTCTTACATGTAAGTAATAACGAATATTGCAGGAATAACAATGTCTCAGAACGTGTTGCGTGTACAAAGAGCAAAAAAAAAAAAAAAATTCTATGTCCCTTTAGATGCCATTCCCGCGCACTAACCACTTGGCCACGCCAAACAACAGAAGCTCGGCGCTCAATTCTCGTACTATTGTGCAGAGGAACATAAGCTGCCTTCGTTGCCAAACGGCGCTGTGTAAGTCATAAATGCTTGATAGTTTGGAAGGTTTCCAATATCAGGCTTCACGTAATTGCTTTCCATTGTTACTTGAAAGTTGTAAACACGTTTCGATAATTACTAACTGAACCATTTGTGGGAAAAAGTACACAAAGTCACTAGTAAAGTCAGCTCACACTCATGCAATATATGTAAGCAGAGCCGATGCCTTGATACTTGATGATCTTTAAACTCTTATTTGCATTAAAATAACACGTATTTTGAGAGAATATTGACCGAAAACGGTTTTTTATGTAATCATTCACAGTAACCATATTTCTAACAAAGGAAAATAGTGTACTATGAACTCACTTTCCAACTGGGTGCATCCTCTGGTGATTCTTCAGTAACACAATCACTAATCCAAAGCTAAAACAGCTAAATAAGTTTAAAATAACTAATTATAGGTGTACATAAACCACAGCTCACCGATCGACAGAACCACACCGAAATCCAAAACCTCTCGGTAGAATTGTCGTAAAATCGGTGGGAGGACCGTTCAGTAACAGGTCTCAGAAGCTTAGGTGAATAGTGTATTTCGATAAAGAACCGAAAATGACGTCACTACCGAGACAAACCTACTACACCGATCGGTATGAACGATACAGAATAGGGCCCCAGTCTCGGCTGGCTGTGCCACACTCGGGCTTGCCGGCATTTCTGTGCCCTGAATTTTACGCTCTTTGGACGCTTTCTCATCGGCGACCTGCGTGATTTCTTAGAGGGCGACTTTGTTTTGTTTGTCTTTGTGCTCGTCTTTAGCGGGCTTGGGTGAGGTTGTGATTTCTCGATTGGTGGCCGCGGTTTGAGTGCCCTCTCAAGTCGTCTCTCGTATTTCTTTCTGACCTTCCCTGCGAGTCCCGCAATCTCGTTCGCGAGGAGTAGCTTAGATTTAAGGCTTATTTCCCCTTGGCGGTGCATGTTCCTGTCTCATGATCGTGAGGATCACAGGTGCTTGCGCCTTGTCTGGATGGGTAGGAGAGGCTTCCAGGGGAATGTCAGTCGCTGCCGTGGTTTCAAGTAGGCGGATCCCACCCTAAAAGGCCTATCATGTGCGGGTAACTGGCCAATGACCAGGCCCTGACGTCCAGTTTGCCCTAAAATAGGAGGGGCACAGCTAGCGTTTGCAGCAGCAGCAGTGGCCTACGGTCGCAGTTTCGAATCCTGCCTTGGGCACGGATGTGTGTGCTGTCCTTAGGTTAGTTAGGTTTAAGTAGTTCTAAGTCTAGGGGACTGATGACCTCAGATGTTAAGCCCCATAGTGCTCAGAGCCATTTGAACCAAGTACTAGTGGCAGCCGAAGTGCTCGACGTGGAGGGAAAACCGACCTGCGGCAGCAGGATGGCGCACGCCAAGCCAGAGCTCGCAATCTACAACGACAATTCAGCCCAACGGCTAGTAAATACAGCCCCTGGAGTGTCAATCTTCTTGCGAAATCACTCCCGATTTGAAAAAAATCAGGACCTCCTAAACCTTAGCCTTCGAAACACACGGCTCTGAAACACCGTGTGTCTGAATCGACCAGTTCCGCAAGCGGATTCCTGTGGCTGAGTAACAGTGCGATGGAGTGAACTAGCACAGCCCAGCACACGTGTCGACTCACTCCGACAGCTACTCATCGATTTGTTTTATTATTCTCTGTGGTGCAGCTTAAATACACTACTGTCCATTAAAATTGCTACACCAAGAAGAAATGCAGACGATAAACGGGTATTCATTGGACGAATATATTATACTAGAACTGGCATGTGATTACATTTTCACGCAATTTGGGTGCATAGATCCTGAGAAATCGGTACCCAGAACAACCGCCTCTGGCCGTAATAACGGCCTTGATAGGCCTGGGCATTGAGTCAGACAGAGCTTGGATGGCGTCTACAGGTACAGCTGCCCATGCAGCTTCAACACGATACCACAGTTCATCAAGAGTTGTGACTGGCGTACTGTGACGAGCCAGTTGCTCGGCCACCATTGACCAGACGTTTTCAATTGGTGAGAGATATGGAGAATGTGCTGGCCAGGGTAGCAGTCGAACATTTTCTGTATCTGGAAAGGCCCGTACAGGACCTGCAACATGTGGTCGTGCATTATCCTGCTGCAATGTAGGGTTTCGCAGGGATCGAATGAAGGGTAGAAAAAATGGTGCAAATGGCTCTGAGCACTATGGGACTCAACTGCTGTGGTCATCAGTCCCCTAGAACTTAGAACTACTAAAACCTAACTAACCTAAGGACATCACACACACCCATTCCCGAGGCAGGATTCGAACCTGCGACCGCAGCAGCAGCGCGGCTCCGGACTGGAGCGCCTAGAACCGCACGGCCACCGCGGCCGGCGAATGAAGGGTAGAGCCACGGGTCGTAACACATCTGAAATGTAACGTCCACTGTTCAAAGTGCCGTCAATGCGAACAAGAGGTGACCGAGACGTGTAACCAATGGCACCCCATACCATCACAACAGGTGATACACCAGTATGGCGATGACGAATACACGCTTCCAATGTGCGTTCAACGCGACGTCGTCAAACACGGATGCGACCATCATGATGCTGTAAACAGAACCTTGATTCATCCGAAAAAATGTTGTTTTGCCATTCGTGCACCCAGGTTCGTCGTTGAGTACACCATCGCAGCCGCTCCTGTCTGTGATGCAGCGTCAGGGGTAACCGCAGCCGTGGTCTCCGAGCTGATAGTCCATGCTGCTGGAAACGTCGTCGAACTGTTCGTGCAGATGGTTGTTGTCTTGCAAACGTCCCCATCTGTTGACTCAGGGATCGAGACGTGGCTGCACGTTCCGTTACAGACATGCGGATAAGATGCCTTTCATCTCGACTGCTAGTGATACGAGGCCGTTGGGATCCAGCATGGCGTTCCGTATTACCCTCCTGCACCCACCGATTCCGTATTCTGCTAACAGTCATTAGATCTCGACCAACGCGAGCAGCAATGTCGCGATACGATAAACCGCAATCGCGATAGGCTACAATCCGACCTTTATCAAAGTCGGAAACGTGATGGTGCGCATTTCTCCTCCTTACACGAGCCATCACAACAACGTTTCACCAGGCAACGCCGGTCAACTGCTGTTTGTGTATGAGAAATCGGTTGGAAGCTTTCTTCATGTCAGCACGTTATAGGTGTCGCCACCGGTGCCATCCTTGTGTGAATGCTCTGAAAAGCTAACGATTTGCATATCGCAGCATCTTCTTCCTGTCGGTTAAATTACGCGTGTGTAGCACGTCATATTCGGGGTGTAGCAATTTTAATGGCCAGTAGTGTAGTTACAGCTCTGTACTACTGGGGAAGTCTGGTATTTCGGCGACTTATGACCTAAGATGTCGAGTCCCATAGTGCTCAGAGCCATTTGAGCCATACATGGCTAGGCTCCATACAAATACTTTAAGAAACAACTTCCTGACACTTACATCTATACTCGATGTTAACAAATTTCTCTTCAGGAACGCTTTCCTTGCCATTGCCAGTTTACATTTTATATCCTCTCTACTTCGACCATCATCAGTTACTTTGCTCCCCAAATAGCAAAACTCCTTTACTACTTTAAGTGTCTCATTTGCTAATCTAATTCCCTCAGCATCACCTGACTTAATTCGACTACATTCCTTATCCTCGTTTTGCTTTTGTTGATGTTCATCTTATATCCTCCTTTCAAGACACTGTTCATTCCGTTCAACTGCTCTTCCAAGTCCTTTGCTGTCTCTGACAGAATTACTATGTCATCGGCGAACCTCAAAGTTTTTATTTCTTCTCCATGGATTTTAATACCTACTAAAATTTTTTCTTTTGTTTCCTTCACTGCTTGCTCAATATATAGATTGAATAACATCGTGGAGAGGCTAAAACCCTGTCTCACTCCCCTCCCAACCATTGCTTCCCTTTCATGTCCCTTGACTCTTATAACTGCCATCTGGTTTCTGTACAAATTGTAAATAGCCTTTCGCTCCCTGTATTTTATCCCTGCCACCTTCAGAATTTGAAAGAGAGTATTCCAGTCAACATTGTCAAAAGCTTTCTCTAAGTCTACAAGTGCTGGAAACGTAGGTTTGCCTTTTCTTAATCTAGCTTCTAAGATAAGTCGTACGGTCAGTATTGCCTCACGTGTTCCAACATTTCTACTGAATCCAAACTGTTCTTCCCCGTGGTCGGCTTCTACCAGTTTTTCCATTCGTCTGTAAAGAATTCGCGTTAGTATTTTGCATCCGTGACTTATTAAACTGATTGTTCGGTAATTTTCACATCTGTCAGCATCTGCTATCTTTGGGACTGGAATTATTATATTCTTCTTTGAGGATATTTCGCCTGTCTCATACATCTTGCTCACCAAATGGTAGAGTTTTGTCAGGACCGGCTCTCCTAAGGCCGTCAGTAGTTCTAATGGAATGTTGTCTACTCCTGGGGCCTTGTTTTGACTCAGGTCTTTCAGTGCTGTGTCAAACTCTTCACGCAGTATCGTATCTCCCATTTCATATTCATCTACATCCTCTTCCATTTCCATAATATTGTCCTCAAGTAAGTCGCCCTTGTATAGACCCTCTATATACTCCTTCCACCTTTCTGCTTTCCCCTCTTTGCTTAGAACTGGGTTTCCATCTGAGCTCTTGATATTCATACAAGTGGCTCTCTTTTCTCCAAATGTCTCTTTAATTTTCGCGTAGGCTGTATCTATCTTACCCCTAGTGAGATAAGCCTCTAAATCCTTACGTCCTCTAGCCATTTTGCACTTCCTGTCGATTTCATTTTTGAGACGTTTGTATTCCTTTTTGCCTGCTTCATTTACTGCATTTTTATATTTTACCATTTGGTTATTATGCGAAACTTCATTATCTACTGTGTTACTCCACTAACTACAGACTTTTTCGATTAAACAATGTGATTTATATGGAATTTTGAAGGGGCATCAGTAGCTGGTGAAACGAGGAATCCCCTCCGCTAAAGTCATTTATGACGGCGGCCGAGTTTAGGTTCGTTCTGCGCATCTGACGTCACAAAACACAGTCAGCCAATGAACAGAGAACGACGTTGCCAGAGCTCGACTGCAGTGCAGAGCACAGACGAGTGTCTTCAGTTTTAGAAACGTTCAGTCATAAATAAAGTAATTGAACAAAACCAATGTCTTGATAGCAGACTTTCTTTTATAGAAAGTTTGGAAAAAGCATTCTTTATACCAATTGCTTCATATTCTATTAATTAATTGAACCAAACAAGCAATAAGACTCCTAATTCAGGCGATAGCAAGGAAAGATGTTTGTATCATTCTCACTAGGAAAGGTGTTTGTATCATTCTCACTAACCGCTTTTTCGCAATAAAGAACAGCAGTAATCATTTATTTCCTATTGTACTTCGACGAAACGTGAGTAGTTCATAATCATACCAACAGTGTTTCTCGGTATTTTGCGTGATATTTTAAAGTCCTCTGGGAGACATATTGAACGACGAACTGCGTTAGCGTAATGGCTAATGTGTGTGGCTGCTAAGCGAAAGGTTCTGAGTCGTAACGAACGAAAACGAACAAATTGAGATAAAAAAACCTTGATCGATGCTTAATATATTATTTATTTAAAAACAATATCGAAGTGTCTTACTTCATGAATTTTTTGAAATTTCTAGTGGCAACTAAAATCGACCACACGGAAAGTATACGCTACGGACTTTTACCTTTGCAAATAACTTCTTCAAAATTTCGTGCAATGGTTTACTACATCTGATGCTGCACAATAACTGCGTTGAACATCGAAACAAAATTAAGTCATTTATGGGGGAAAGGTACCAGTCAAGAAGACGTGTAAAAATCAAATTTTTGGGCCAAATAGTTTTTGTGAAATCGAATGATAAAGTGTGTCAAAACAGTCGAAAAACCATGAGTCTGCACAGGCGAGCAGTGCAATGATGACAAAATCGCGCACATCGCGGAATGCGGGGAGCACGTCTCTTGTAGCAGCGAAAGGGTTAATGCGGCCGTGGTGGCTTTACTTCATAAACTGCGCGCTCCCCCCTTAAACGTAAGTTTGCGAACTATACTATGGCGCTGCTTCTCTTGGCACGTACAACTGGCAACGCAGCAATCTCCCGCGTCTGGGAGGGCATGCGGGAACCGCCAAGATAAAAGAATTGAACTATAACTACCGCTCTCGCCACGCGTCCCATGCTATGGTATTCTGCGTGCTGTGTACACGTGTCTACGTCAGTCACGAAGCACGATTTTGTTAACGGCTGTATGGCGACGTCTCAGTGTCTGTCACAGTTCTATAGACGACTATTGTTTTCGCCAGCAGCCGTCGACTTAAGACTAAGAGTGCTCGGCGCACGCCTTTGCGTGGTTGTGCCGAGAGGAAAACCCGACTGTCACCTGTTTGTCTTTTACGACGCCTTTGGCTACCAAAGTGAAGCCAGAAGGGACGTTGAAGATGGCACGAACGCTAATTCGTGCTAACTGCTGGAACATATAAAGACGACGATTCACTGTCTGCTCGGTCGCTACGATGCCTGAAGAAAACATGTTTCTACAAAAGACTAATAACGATAAAAGCATACAAGTGTACTGCTGAGACAACTGGGCAACGTTGTTCCTGTGTTAACATTCTGCAAAGAGAGCGAAATCACTTTGCTTACCGCCAATGTCAGACACAATTCAAACACTTGCATTCTCAGAAAGCGATAACTTTTGTAGCAGCTGTGCTTCCGCGCAAAGCCCCTTCTGACATGAGCGACTTCCTTGTCTCAATCGACTGCTAGTGGCACCTGAGTACATTCCATCGCCCTGCCGTTTTATTCGCATTCTGAGACTCACGTGTCGCTAGTGATCGTTGGTGTTCAAACGGCGGCGCCAGAGTTGCATGTGTTCTGAGCACTGTCTGTCACTTAGCACTGCTTCTGAAGAGTGAAACTGAGTTCTCGTTAAACAATAACTGTAGAATAATCCTTTATTAGTGCAAAATGTTTCGATTCACTGAAACTGTACCAGGAACACATTAAGAGATAATGTTGTGGATTGGCAAGAGAGCCAACCCACTATGAGAGGAAGCCGAAAGGCACGCGTTTAAGCTCACGCAGGCTGGCGTGAGGTCTGGAACAGGTCAAGGAAATGAGACTAGCAAAAAAGGACGTAGCTGTGGAATACTTAACTTTAATCCATACATGGTGAACATCGCTCTTGACGGTACATGTTTTACAGCATCAATAGTAACTGGTAATGGCGCCTTGCTAGGTCGTAGCAAATGACGTAGCTGAAGGCTATGCTAACTATCGTCTCGGCAAATGAGAGCGTATTTTGTCAGTGATCCATCGCTAGCAAAGTCGGCTGTACAACTGGGGCGAGTGCTAGGAAGTCTCTCTAGACCTGCCGTGTGGCGGCGCTCGGTCTGCAATCACTAATAGTGGCGACACGCGGGTCCGACATATACTAACAGACCGCGGCCGATTTAAAGGCTACCACCTAGCAAGTGTGGTGTCTGGCGGTGACACCACAGATAATACAAAGACTGGAGGAAAAAAATTGAACAAGAGATCCAGTGAAATCAATGTGCAACGCCACTGACGTTTAGGTACTAAACATACGAAACAGACAACAACCTTCAATAGAATCGAGTACACAAAAAGCAGAGCACTCACTTATAGGGAAATGTAGAGATTATTGGACGTCTCAATCATTTTCAGTCATGTTGTATTAAAACGTCTTTAAAAGAAACGGTAAACGATATAAGAGTGATGCAATGAAACATATGGCTGGGGTAAGTGCCTCAAGCTCATGGAGATTAATCGAATGAAAATAGAGGGTGTCCCACTCAAATATCCCTGATTTCAAAGACACACGAAAACAACCACAGTAGATACGACAATGAAAAATGCCCCACACTGTAGAGCATCTCAAAGAATTTATTTATTTATCATCAGTACACCTCTACATGTGAACCATTTGTAGCACGAAGAATATCGAGTCTATATTCAATTTCTTGCTAAGTTCTTTGTAACATTTCCTCTGTTATTGTTGCAATCGTATTAGTGATACAATGTCGCAACGTAGGAATATTGTCCACTTTGGTCACATACATGCGGTTCTTCACGAACCCCACATGAAGAAATCAAGTGGCGTAATGTCGGGTGAACGTGGTGGCCAGGCAATGGGTCCTCCGCGTCAATTTCCTATCCAGGAACTTGCGAACAGCCGTTGACCAATGCGGCGGAGCTCCATCTTGTTGAAAAATGATGTTGGCTTGTTAAGTCTTGTATCTGAGGGTACACAAACTGCTCCAACACGTCCAGACACTCTGACCCATTCACTGTTTGTTCCACAAAGAAGAATGATCCAACAATCCTGCCGTGCATTGGGCCGCACCAGACGTTGAGTTTAGGGTTATCACTTACATGTTCAGTATAGCATATAGATGCTCTGCTGATTATATTTGTATGTTTTGACGATGCCATTACGGCCGTATCACTTTAGGACATGGTGTAAAAAAGATCTGGGGATGGTCATAACAGACTCAAACCGGTCATCGTCTAAAGAATTCATTTGTGATCAGAGACTGGAATAAAAAAGCATTTTACAGTATTGGATCACTGTTTGTACACGCGATTTTGTCGCAGTTGGTGAAAATGGGTTCATCACTTCGAACAGGAAAGAAAACGGCAACCCTCTGGAAAGGAAGTTCAAAGCCGCACCCTCAGTTGGTAAAGTCATGGCGACGGTCTACTGGGACTCTGAAGAGATTATTCTGTTTGATGTCCTCCCTCATGGTGCAAAGATTAACTGTAAAATATGTTGTGCTACCCTCAGGAAATGGAAGAAACGACTTCAGGATGTTCTTCACCACAAAAATGCCAACGAATTCTTCTCCATGACAACGCAAGACCTCACACAAGTGCGCACACATCCAGAGGAGCTCACAAGACTTCGTTAGACTGTTCTCCCTCATCGACCATGCAGGCCGGACCTCACACGTTCACACTTCCATCCGTTTGCCCAACGAAGAATGCACTCCGCAGAAGGCAGTGCGTGGATGACAGGGATGTTGTTGATGCAGGAAAATTCTGACGCTGAAGTCGACCAGTAGGGTGGTACCGTGCTGGCATACAGATCTTTCCAGTGAGATGGCTAAGGCCGTCGCATTGATCGGAGATTTTGTAGAAAAATAAGGTTTTGTAGACAAAAGAATGGGGAATAATGTGGTGTACTGGAATCCTGAATAAATCAACCTCCTTTTAGAGAAAGAAATGTGTTGCATTACTTATTGAACGCTTCTCATATATCAGTAACTTTGTCTTGGATCTAATTCAAAGGAATAGCACAGGCCGAAAATTCTAATTATTATAATCTACTTCACAACAGAAAGCTTTATTTAAATGACACAGAGTAAGAATATGCGTATTTTTCAAAGTTAAAGGATATAACTTTTTCTCCTGTAGTATTAATGAAGGCATTTCGGCATATTTTAGCATTTCATTTAAATACCCTATGTGGAGATAAGTCATAAACATAATGTTTGAATGATATTTCCGCCGTTTGACTGTACAAACTTCTTTATTTTATGCTAGCTGACCGGCGAACTCTGTTCCGCCTTAAAGCCCATAAATAATCAGATTTTCGATGTTAAGTTGAATTTTTTATTAGGAAATACAAATAAAAAATTAAATATTTTAGTGATTCTATATTCTTTATGTTTTTTGGTGCATACCTTCCACTGTTCAGTTAAGTACCTTGTGATACACGACATGTTTTGTTTTATTATCAGGCGCAAGAACAAACAACGCAGATGGTCTTCCAACCCATGAACATGCCACATATAATTGACCATGTGAAAAACAAGGTTATTCCAGATTTAAACCACAAGCTTTCAAGGATTGGCCTTGTCATTTGTTAATGGTCATGGCGAATGCACGACGGATCGGAAATTGAAGTCTTTTAAACTCAAACGGAATATCGGTTGGGATCATCGGGATCCTCGGAGTGTGAACTCCTTCACCTCCGAATTTTTCTTTGAGTATCGGCGCGTAAACAACATTGTTCATTAATTTACTTACCACCAAATGCGTATCGTTGCACAGTTTTGGTTGGTTTATGTTTCGAAGCATGTTTACTGTGGAGCCAACTTTTAGGCGTAAATTGTGCGGTGGTATTCCAGGCACATCCAAGGAGTTTAAAAATCAGTTGGATAGTTGGTGGCTTCATCTTCATTTGTTTCACAGTCAATAGATTTGAATGAATGCATTTTACCAATGATCTCATTCTGAATTATGTAGTTTAGGTCATCTACATCTTTATTTTTAGCCGCCAAAATTGCTCGCTCACTCAACCAGTCATTACTTTTGTAGTTAGTAATGATGTTTGGGAATACTTTGTTGATAAGTTCGTCTTTCGATGAGACAAAGTTACAGAAATTATGAGGAAATGAAATCAATCCGCTCGATTCTTCAACATAAATAAATACCTTGAATGTCGGATTAAATTCTCGTTTTTCGATACTGTCTGCTCCAAATGAGGTCAGTTGGAAACAACTATTGTATTTTTGGGTATTTGCATGAAAATGACGTGATTCGGGTGTTTCACCACAAAGCAATGAATGCAATTGCTCAGGTGGCGGAGTCAGTAATGGCAATTTCACTTTCCCACTAGGCAGCACAATCCGTGCGTTTCTCCGGAAAACTTCAATGCGCCACAGTACTCGCAAACAACGTCCATCGACCCAATGCAAACGAAAGGATGAAAGCAGTAATCAGTGCTAATAGCGTCGTGCCGAAATCATGATAGTAACATAAAATAAAGAAGCCTGTACAGTCAAATGGCGGAAATACCATTCAAACATTATTACATGATTGTGACCCGAAAATATGAAAAGATTGTAAATATGAGCGAGAATTTCCTAACTTTTGGTGTTAGCAGACGACTCCACAGCTTTCTGTTTCTGCGCATGCGCAATCGGCAGTGTATTCGGGATTTTGTAACTACACTCGGTTCAGTCAACTGACCATTGACGTCACTGACCCCTGTTGGCGGCTTATTTACACGCTGATACGTGACGTGAGCAGTCGAACTAGAACAGGACGTATTTTGTGTAAAACAGGTTAAAGAAAACAATGTGGAAGGTCTACACTGGAAGGGTACTGATTGTGCATATGTGTAGGCGTCTGAGACAGAGGGGGGGGGGAGATGTGGAGAGGGAGGAGAGAGGGGGAAAATGTAATGGATTGTCGGGGGAGGAGAAGGGATGTAACTCTTAAGCCATGGAGCAATTTATTGCGTTGCTTTGTCCCCACTCGTGACGGCGAGAAGGAGGAGATTAATATTTAACGTCCCGCCATCAAGGAGGTCATTAGAGGCGGAGCAAAGGCTCGGATTGGGGAAGGATAGAAAAGGAGGTCGGCCGTGCCCTTTCTAAAGCCGTCAGCACACGGACCGTGCTGTCGAACGTCAACGTTGAGCGTGCCAAGTTCAACGTGCTGCTGAACGCTCAGGAACGATGCGACTTGTGCATACGGTACGTGGGCCCCAACGTGCTATACGCGATCACAACGCACTCCAGCGGCAGTTGCGGTATGTTTCTAGCTCGTAAATCACACTGTTTACTTAAACGGGTGCGCGTAAAATTCCCGCATTAACTCTATCAAAACGCACATTTCCTCCATTACCCATAGGCCAGTCGCGCTGTTCTATATGTAATATACAAAAATAAAAACTTCAATATCCATGTAAATGTTTTAAGACGAAAAGGAAAGTACCATATCTAATAAGAAAGAACACAGACTTATAAAATTTCTATTACAAACAGTGTGATACAAATTTGCAATAGTTCTCCACATAAGATAAGCATTATTTCAGCATTCCCACATTTTAGCAAAACCCTAAGGTCATTCTTACTTGATCACTGTTTGTGCCCAGGAGCAGAATTTTTACAACATGGGAATTACAAGACATAAAAGAAAAAGGAGCAAAATATCGTTATACAAGTAGCGCAAGCTGTCCTGTAGATTAAACCAATCGAACAAACTCACTCCTCAAAAGAAGGTGCACTTATATTTACATCACATCAAATACTATAGTATAAACTTATATTAAACTAATAATAATGCGTCAGAACCTATTACACGAAAGGGGGGCAAAAATTAGACAGCGCGAGATGCAAACCAAAGTTATTTCTTGCAGCTAGGTAGAAGTTGGTAATGCTACTCACTACGCTACACTGACAACGTTGGATCCTCTTTGTGTCGTTGCATTCAAATGGCATACTCTCATAACGCGCAAGTTACAATAATACTTTTGCCACGAATAAGATGTTTCTCGTTATGTTTTTTGCAACGGAACACACAGTTAACAACGGGTTTTCGAGTCATTCTCAATTTCCTGATGCTCATAAACGGCATATCTACGTATAGGCTTGAAATGAATGCCAATATGGCGCATCACAACTCTGTGCTGAAGGGAGATGGCGTGCATGTGACGTAGGTGGCGTTATGCCATCTCATTGGTCAACGCTCAGCCGCACGCTCAGAATATCTGACCCGCTAGATATTGCCCTGCACGTTCGGGAAGACTCCCGAACGTGCTATTCCACGCTATGATGTCAGAAACTCGGCACGCTGAACGCTCAACGTTCGGATGCATGGTCCGTGTGCCGACGGCTTAAAGCCATTGGCACACGGACCGTGCTGTCGAACGTTAACGTTGAGCATGCCAAGTTCAACGTACTGCTGAACGCTCAAGAATGATGCGACTTGTGCCTACGGTACGTGGGCCCCAACGTGGTATACGCGATCGTAACGCACTCCAGCGGCAATTGAGGGATGTTTCTAGTTCGTAAACCACACTGTTTACTCAACGGGCGCGCGTAAAATTCCCACGTTAGCTCTATTAAAACGCACATTTCCTCCATCGTCCACGAAAAGGAAAGTACCACGTCCAATCAGTAAGGACAGAGACATATAATAGTTCCATTACAAACAGTGCGGTACAAATTTGGAATACTTCTCCGCATAAGATAAACATTATTTCATCATTCCCACATTTTGATACAACCCCAAGGTCAGTCTCACTCGATCGCTGCTCCTACCCAGTAGCAGAATCTTTGCAACGCGTGAATTACGAAGCGTAAAAGAAAAAGGAGCAAAATAGCTTTACACAAGTAGGGCAAGGTGTCCAGTAGATCAAGCCAATAGAACAAAGTCACCCCTCAAAAGAAGGTGAACTTGTATTTACATAACATCAAATATTATAGTCTATATTTATATTAAACTAATAATAAAGTATCAGATCTTAATAAAAACGCGATTGTTAAGAAAAAAAATTGGTTATGTCAGGACGCGAGCCACCGCCCCAACAAATAAACTTTCCACAGGACAGTGACGCTATTCATTACACTAAACGGCCGTCGCGCCTTTTCAGTGCAAATCATAGTGTCTTATCACTTGCTAAAAACCTTAATCGTAGATATGTAACTAACTGACATTTACTTATAACAAATTGTACCAAGAACAATGCGTTTTGGGTGGATCTTCAGTGTATTGCTCCCTTCAAATAGCCTACTGTCATTATAAGCAAGTTACAATAATTCTTTTGCCACGAATATGATGTTTTTCATTATTTTATTGGAATGAATCACACAATTAACAAGAGGTTTTGCAGTGATTCTCGATTTTCTGGTGCTCGGAACGGCATATATACGTATAGGCTTGAAATGAATGCCAATATGGCGCCTCACAACTGTGTACTAAAGGGAGACGGCGTGCGTGTGACGTAGGTGGCGTTGCGCCATCTCATTGGTCAACGCTCAGACGCACGCTCAGAATATCTGACATGCCAGATACTGCTCTGCACGTTCGTAAAGACTCCCGAACGTGCTATTCCACGGCATGACGTCAGAAACTCGGCACGCTCAACGCTCAACGTTCGGATGCACGGTCCATGTGCCGACGGCTTAAGGAACCACCACGTCGTTTGCTTTAAGGGATTTAGGGAAATAACGAAAAACCTTAATCAGGATTGCCAGACACGAGTTTGAACCGTTGTCCTATTTGTGACGAGATTAATAAATGGTAAGGTGGGGTACGATTATTACATAGGAAAACTTTAATTAAAATAGAGGTACGGTAGTCGATTCCTGTCGATGATTACAAGCGCAGCTGCAACTACATCACTCCTTCCTGCAGTTTTACAGACAAATCGTGGCTTACTTGCAATTACTGACTGTCTCCGTAACCGTAAAGAAATGGAGCTCATAATATATAGCAGGTATTTCGATAGTAACTTGTTAGAATTTCTTAGGGACAGGTGGAAGGGTTACAGAGGAATAACAGAGGTGCTGTAATTGAACTGAAAATCCGTGTATTGACAAGCACATGGAGAATGGTGAGGCAGCCTCCGGAATATGGGGACGGCAATAAATCCGCAATTCTGGTCTACTCTTCGCAGAAAAAAGCTATCAACTGGCGAAATAGCACTTGAGACACACAAGAAAATAACAATGGGAGTTTGTTACAGCCCTTAGAGAATATTTACTAGTTTTATTGAGGGTGTAAAGTTATCGGACGGCAGCAAGTAAGCAGTTACTGAGTCACAAGGGTGGTAGGGCGGAGGAAAAGGGCGCTTGTGCGTGATCGCGTTGCTTACCACAAAAGCATTGATGAGTTGATGGTTGGCTACTTGCTGTGTGGGACACGAGCGCTTGTCGTTACAGCGATCGGCGATACACTTCGTGCCATCTGGAGATCGTGAACAACAAGTTGAATGGCAAAAAATATATTTAAAGACCCCGACAAAGATGCGAGTTCGGAACAGGCAACAGCTTAATCCATGAAAAGAAGAAGAAGAAGACTATGATGATAATAACGCAGTTGCTCTGTCGTTTTAATTCTGCTCATCTCAGAATGGTAGTGTTATGACTGTAACACGCACGCTGTTGTCCGCTCTCGAATATAATCATCAACGTAGATGTTAGCGTCGAGTGCAGATTCATCATTATCATCAACACTTCGCCTTTCATAGTTGAAAGTTGGTGACGCCTCACACAATTCTCTTTGTAGTCTGCCACCATTTTTTCCTGTCATTTGCATCTCGGAGTAGCTGGTCCCATGTCCGGTGCGTCTTCTCCTTTATCTTTTTAATTGTAACTGGCTAACATCAGTTGCTACTGGTTGCCTGGACCCCTTGCTTTACTTCACGACAGATGAGGCCTGGTTTCATTTTATCAGGTTATGGGAACTCCCTGAATTGCAGATACCGATCGCAGCAGGACAACCCACGTATTCTGCATGAAGAACATCTACACTCAGAGAAGATAGGTGTTTGGTGTGCATTGTTCGACATGCACATTTTTGGCCCCATATTTTTCAATTGCTCCTTAAACAGTACCAGATATATAGAGATCTTTTACTCTTCGTATGCAGAACTAACAGAAGCAGAGAAGCTGTAGGCAGTATACCAACAAGATGGAGAAACCGCTCACACATCCAACCGAAGTATGACCCATATCACCAACGTGTTCCCTGAAGACAAACTTGTCAGAAGAGTCCTCTGTGTCTCAAGGTCCCCGAAATTAATATCGTGTCATTTTTGTTTATGAGGCACACTAAAAATCAAAGCAAAGCGTGTGCTGATAGTCCTCGCACAATAGACGATCTTAAACGGAATATTACTGGACAAATTAAAAAATAACGCCTGCAGAATTACAGTGTGTTACTGGTAACGTCATCACACGAAGTCAGCGATGCCTGGATGCCCATAGCCACAACATCCAGCATCTCTTATAAACAGGTAACTACATGTTTTCGTAACGTTGCTATTACCTATTCTTTGTCAGTTAGTTCATTATCTCTTGTCAATAGCACTCAGCACTTCATGTGAATAAAGAGCTAGTAGCGTTCCTGTGAAACACAACTAGCTCTTTATTCACATGAAGTGCTGAGTGCTATTGACAAGGCATATCAGATCGATTCCGTATTCCTGGATTTCCGGAAGGCTTTTGACACTACCACACAAGCGGCTCGTAGTAAAATTGCGTGCTTATGGAATATCGTCTCTGGATTTGCGATTTCCTGTCAGAGAGGTCACAGTTCGCAGTAATTGACGGAAAGTCATCGAGTAAAACAGAAGTGATTTCAGGCGTTCCCCAAGGCAGTGTTATAGGCCCTTTGCTGTTCCTTATCTATATAAACGATCTGGGAGACAATCTGAGCAGCCATCTTCGGTTGTTTGCAGATGACGCTGCCACTAATAAAGTAATCAGAAAATGAAAACAAACTGCAAAACTATTTAGAAAAAATATCTGAATGGTGCGAAAAGTGGCAGTTGACCCTAAATAACGAAAAGTGGGAGGTCATCCACATCAGTGCTAAAAGGAACTTGTTAAGCTTCGGTTACACGATAAATCAGTCTAAACTAAAAGCCGTAAAATCAACTAAATACGTAGTATTACAATTACGAACAACTTAAATTGGAAAGAACACACACAAAGTGTTGTGGGGAAGACTGCGTCTTATTGGCAGGACACTTAGAAAATGTAACAGACCTACTAAGGAGACTGCCTGCACTACGCTCGTCCGTCCTCTTTTAGAATACTGATGGGTGGTGCGGTATCCTTACCAGGTAGGACTGACGGAGTACATCGAAAAAGTTCAAAGAAAGGCAGCACGTTTTGTATTATCGCGAAATACGGGAGAGAGTGTCACAGAAATGACTCGGGATTTGGGCTGGAAATCACTAAAAGAAAGGCGTTTTTCGTTGCGACGGAATCTTCTCACAAAATTCCAATCACCAACTTTCTCCTCCGAATGCGAAAATATTTTGTTGGCACCGACCTACATAGGGCGGAACGATCACCACGATAAAATAAGGGTAAATCAGAGCTCGTACGGAAAGATATAGGTGTTCACCCTTTCCGCGCGCTATACGAGATTGGAATAATAGAGAATTGTGAAGGTGGTTCGATGAACCCTCTGCCAGGCACTTAAATGTGATTTGCAAAGTATCCATGTAGATGTAGATGTAGATGTAGATTATTACTAGAAAATCTGGCGTGAGGCGTACCGGTTTTATGTGGGACACGATGTATTTCGTGTCGCTGTTATTTTCGTGCTGTCGCTTCCAGGGAGCAATCATCAACTATGACAAATGTAGCATATTACTCGTAACTGGGTGGGAAGACTCACATTGTATACTACACAATTGAAGAACAATCACTGGGATGTGTTACATCCATTAAATTTCTAGGACTTTGAGTAAGGAGCAATTTAAAGTGGAATGACCGCATAAAACTAATCGCAGATAAGGCCGACTGCAGACTGAGATTCATTGCAAGAATTCTCAGGAAGTGTACTCACAAAGGAGGTGGCTTACAAAACCCTCGTTCGACCGATATTTGGATATCGCTCCTCTGTCTGGGTTCTGAACTAGATAGGACTAAAAGAAAAAAAAAATTGAGAAGATCCAAAGAAGAATGGTCTGTTTCGCTGCAGTTTATGGAGATGTTAAGCCAACTGCAGTGGCAGATGCTACAGCAAAGGTGTTTTGCGTTCCTAGAAGCGTCAATCAATAAGCCTATACCGCTTCCTCCAATGTACACTGAGGTGACAAATGTCATGGGATAGCGATATGCAAGTATACAGATGGCGTAGTATCGTCTACACAAGGTATAAAAGGGCAATGCAGTGGTGGAGCTATCGTTTGCACTCAGGTGATTCATGTGAAAAGGTTTCCGACGTAGGTATGGCAGCATGATGGGAATCAACAGACTTTGAATAGTAGTTGGAGGTTGTTGTTGTTGTTGTTGTCTTCAGTCCTGAGACTGGTTTGATTCAGCTCTCCATGCTACTCTATCCTGTGCAAGCATAGAACTTTCCATTCCGGATATCGTTAGGGAATTCACTATTTCGAAATCCACAGTATCAACAGTGTGCTGAGAATACCAAGTTTCAAGCATTTCCTCTGACCACAGACAACGCAATGGCCGACGGCCTTCACTTAACGACCAAGAGCAGCGGCGTTTGCGTAGAGTCGTCAGTGCTAACAGACAGGCAAGACTGCGTGAAATAACCACAGAAATCAACGTGGAACGCACGACGCAACGCGGGCGCCTTTGCTAAAGCCCGTCTCACAAGGAGCAAGATTCGCTGTAAGTTTCCTTGCTGGCTCGCGCGGCGGCTACCTTGCGGGCTCCGTCGTCTGCTAGCGGGCTACCTTGCTGGGAACCTTGTAAGATTTCCAGGGTAGGTCCGGTGCTATTTTTCTTGCAAGGTTCCCTGCGTGCTACCTGCGTTGGACAATCATGAGGCGTTTCGTTTGTGACGTCAGACGCGGAAAGCTTGGGCGGGAAGCCTTTGTTGATAGTCGCTTTTCTGCTGTTGTGAGGTGCGGTAGGAAGTTCTTATAATTATTAAATAATGGCACTGCAGTGGTCCAAGGAAGCGATTGAAGCACTGATGTGTACTTATAGGGAAGAACAGTGTCTGTACGTCGTGAAAAGCGCAAACTATTATAATAAACACTTGCGTGCAGAGGCACTCGTTTTGCAAATACCAATACATCCATTTGTATAAAATTTGCAAAGGATTTACGATCTTCTATCCTATAAAATAACGTCGTATATAACAGTCATTATTGGTATATTTATAAAATCAAACAGTAATGAAATGGTGATACTTTTCAAACAAAAGTAGGTGTTATGCGAATTAACCTGAACTCTTTATGAAGCATGGAGAGCACCCCTTTTGCAGCGTTTCTCCTCTTAATCCAGTTTTTCGTCCATTCTTTCTTTCTTCTTCTCCCATTAGCATGCATTTCTGCATCGTTTAGCACCAAAACAGCTAAAAACGCCAGATTGCTCTGAACATCTGTACCTGAAGCAGCCATCTTCGTTCGATACAACATGCAGCCGATCACAACACAACTAGCTGACGATCTTGCACCGTGGGAGAGCTTCGGTATGGAAGATAGCCGGCTCCTTTGCCTGCAAGCCGGCAGGCATGCCCGCCATCTCGCAAACTTGCGGCGAACCTTGCCCCGAGTGAGACGGGCTTAACAGCACGACATCGCCTGCAGCGCCTTTTCCGGGCTCGTGGCCTTATCGGTTGGACCCTAGACGACCAGAAGACTGTAGCCTGGTCAGATGGGTCCCGATTTCAGTTGGTAAGCGCTGCTAACAGGGTTCGAGTGTGGCGCAGACTCAACGAAACCATCGACCGATGTTGTCAACAAGGAACTGCACTAGCTGGTGGTGTCTCCATAATGATGTGAGCTGTGTTTACATGGAGTGGACCGGGCCGTATTGCTACGTTCGGCTACATGGACACCATTTGCAGCCATTCATGGACTTCATGTTCCCAAACAACGATGGAATTTTTATGGATGACAATGCGCCACGTCTCCAGGCCATTACTGTTCGCGAACATTCTGGACAATTCGAGCGCTGTTCACCCAGACGTGAATGCCATCGATCATTTACGGGACACAATCGAGAGGTCAGTTGGTGCACAAAACCCTACACCGGCAACGCTTTCACTGTTGTCGATGGCTGCAGAGGCGGCAGGGCTCAGTACTTCTGCAGGGGACTTCCAAGTGAATATCTTTAGGAAAAGCATCATCCACACAATTCCGAAGACGGCAAGAGCTGACAAGTGCGAGAATTATCGCACAATCAGCTTAACAGCTCATGCATCGAAGCTGCTTACAAGAATAATATACAGAAGAATGGAAAAGAAAATTGAGAATGTGCTAGGTGACGATCAGTTTGGCTTTAGGGAAAGGAAAGGGACGAGAGAGGCAATTCTGACGTTACAGCTAATTATGGAAGCAAGGCTAAAGAAAAATCAAGACACTTTCATAGGATTTGTCGACCTGGAAAAAGCGTTCGACAATATAAAATGGTGCAAGCTGTTCGAGATTCTGAAAAAAGTAGGGGTAAGCTATAGAGTCATATACAATATGTACAACAACCAAGAGGGAATGATAAGAGTGGACGATCAAGAACGAAGTGCTCGTATTAAGAAGGGTGTAAGACAAGGCTGTAGTCTTTCGCCCCTACTCTTCAATCTGTACACCGAGGAAGCAATGATGGAAATAAAAGAAAGGTTCAGGAGTGGAATTAAAATACAAGGTGAAAGGATATCAATGATACGATTCGCTGATGACATTGCTATCCTGAGTAAAAATGAAGAACAATTAAATGATCTGCTTAACGGAATGAACAGTCTAATGAGTACACAGTATGGTTTGAGAGTAAATCGGAGAAAGACGAAGGTAATGAGAAGTAGTAGAAATGAGAACAGCGAGAAACTTAACATCGAGATTGATGGTCACGAAGTCAATGAAGTTAAGGAATTCTGCTACCTAGGCAGTAAAATAACCAATGACGGACGGAGCAAGGAGGACATCAAAGGCAGACTCGCTATGGCAAAAAAGGCATTTCTGGCCAAGAGAAGTCTACTAATATCAAATACCGGGCTTAATTTGAGGAAGAAATTTCTGGCGATGTACGTCTGGAGTAGAGCATTGTATGGTAGTGAAACATGGACTGTGGGAAAACCGGAACAGAAGAGAATCGAAGCATTTGAGACGTGGTGCTATAGACGAATGTTGAAAATTAGGTGGACTGATAAGGTAAGGAATGAGGAGGTTCTATGCAGAATCGGAGAGGAAAGGAATATGTGGCAAACACTGATAAGGAGAAGGGACAGGATGATAGGACGTCTGCTAAGGCATGAGGGAATGACTTCCATGGTACTAGAGGGAGCTGTAGAGGGCAAAAACTGTAGAGGAAGACAGAGATTGGAATACCCCAAGCAAATAATTGAGGACGTAGGTTGCAAGTGGTACTCTGAGATGAAGAGGTTAGCACAGCAAAGGAATTCGTGGCGGGCCGCATCAAACCAATCAGTAAAAAAGATTCGAGCTCGCGATCGTTCGTTCCGCGGACAGTTCGCAACTGGAACGGGGAAGTGGGAAATGACAGTCGTAACTGAAGTACCGTCCGCCACACACCGTAAGATGGATGCGGGAGATGGTAGGTAGGTAGGCCGCAGGCCGGGTAGCGACATTCACTTGACGGCTGTCACCTCTGGTTGAAGGCGCCGGCCATTGTTTACACGAGAATGAGTAGGCTAAAGCCGAGATGTGTGAAGAGGGGACAGAAAAAACAAATTGTGTGGCTTTCACAGTTCTCGGAAAACCAACTGGTGATGTGTGCTTTACGTTTTAAACGTGCAGCTTAGAGCATGAGGCCGATGTGTGAGCCGGCCGACAGCCATGTTTGCTTCTGTACTCTGTTATAATGCGCACAGAGCAGAGTTCTCTTTAATCCAACGTGTATTGAGGTTTCCTATCATTTCGCTCAGAGATGGAGCGTGAGAAGAATTATCGCTTATACAGGGTGATTCTTACTAACGTTTGAAAACTAGTGAAGCGACGTAGATAGAGTTCAGACAAGTAATTTAATGTAAGACACATGAGGCCGCATATGCAGGAGGACACCCCGAAGGTGGATGACAGATGTTGAACTATGAATGTAACTCCATCCTTTGTCTGGAGTGTGGGACTACAGCTGGTCAATTTCCAATAATACACTACCACTAATGCAGTCAAAATTGGTAGCCTAAAAATAAAACCTAAATAACGGTTAGTGGTATTCCAGAGTGAGATTTCCACTCTGCAGCAGAGTGTGCGCTGATATGAAACTTCCTGGCAGATTAAAACTGTGCGCCGGACCGAGACTCGAACTCGGAACCTTTGCCTTTCGCGGACAAGTGCTCTACCAACTGAGCTACCCAAGCACGACTTACGCCCCGTCCTCACAGCTTTACTTCCGCCAGTACCTAGTCTCCTACCTTCCAAACTTTACAGAAGCTCTCCTGCGAACCATGCAGGACTAGCACTCCTGCAAGAAAGGATATTGCGGAGACATGGCTTAGCCACAGCCTAGGGGATGTTCCAGAATGAGATTTTCACTCTGCAGCAGAGTGTGCGCTGATATGAAACTTCCTGGCCGATTAAAATTGTGTGCCGGACCGAGACTCGAACTCGGGACCTTTGCCTTTCGCGGACAAGTGCTCTACCAACTGAGCTACCCAAGTACGACTCACGCCCCGTCCTAACAGCTTTACTTCCGCCAGTCCCTCGTCTCCTACCTTCCAAACTACCCGAGTTCGAGTCTCGGTCCGGCAGACAGTTTTAATCTGCTAGGAAGTTTCATATCAGCGCACACTCTGCTGCAGAGTGGAAATCTCATTCTGGAATACCACTAACCCTTATTTAGGTTTTATTTTTAGGCTACCAATTTTGACTCTACATTAAGTCACCTTCAGGACTTCTTAAATCGAGTAACTTTCGTGTTACAAAACACAGCAGCACTGTAACTGATCTCGTGAAGATTAATTCTCACGGGCCTGTGTGACAGCTGTCAGCAACTGACAGCTGTCCAAGGAACACACATGCCTGTGAGATTTAATCTTCACGTTACACGAAAGTTACTCGATTTAAGCACGCCTGAAGATGACTTAACGTAAAGTTCGAAACTGGTAGCCTAAAAATAAAACCTAAATAACGGCTAGTGGTATTGTATTATTGGAAATATTGAATTTGTGACATCATCAGATGACGTACCTCGCCCCACTTGTAGCGGTTGAGCCTACTGGTATGTCGCACCTGATCATCCCAACACAAGCCAAATATTCACGTCCCTGTTTTTCTGGACCCACAAGCGCGGCTTTAAGGCATGGGACTCAGGGTTCAAGTCTTGTGCCTGGCAAGCACCATTTTTTTTCATTGTGTTAGGCAGTTATGTGTCTACACTGACGTAAGATTTATTATTTTATATACCTACTTCGCCGTCTCCTCTGGTTTGTTGCAAAGCACAGTGCCGTACAACAAAAACCTATCGTATTGCGTTACAAGTAAATGAGTAAAAGCTTCCGAATTTCGTCATTACCAGGAAACGACCTATCTTTTCTTTACGAAATAATGTCTATAACCAAAGAAAGAAGGATCAAAAGGAAATAAATATAAAATAAGAACAGCTTTTACTCGGTTACAGCGAGGACAATAGTTCTATAACTTCAACATTTACAATGGATTTCATTTACAATAGGTGTTCGAAATTCGCAGCGTTTGCTGGAATGCATGTATTGCAGCGCTCCATCGTCCCTTCACGTCCAAGACCAACCGCTTCAAGTGCGATGGGGTACGTCATCTGGTGACGTCACATGTTCAATATTTCTCGTCTATTTTTAGGGTGTTTCTCGACATTTGCGACCCTACGTGTCTTATATAAAACTACATGTCTCAGTGTCATCGACGTTGCTTTTGGGTTTTTCAAACGTTGATAAGAATCACCCTGCATATATCTTAGCAGTCTGTTATTTGTTGTAACATTATCTTCACACGGTCTGTGACACGATACATTTGGATTTCGGTAGTGTTCTTGGAACTGACCCGTGGTCTAGGGGTGCCGGCACGGTAGCTCAGCGTGTTCGGTCAGAGGGTTATCAGCCCTCTGTAATAAAAAAAAAAACTGAGTTAATCGATCAACAACGAATCGAAACGGCTGTCTTACGACGTCCGCCCCGAGCAGATGCAACGAACAAAAGCGAACAAAATGAGATTAAAAAAAAAAAAAAAAAAAAAAAAAGGGGGTAGCCTCTTTGATTCATAATCAAAACGTCTTCTGTCCTGGGTTCGATCCCCGCCACTGCCTCAATTTTGATAAATAATCAGCATTGGCGGCCGAAGACTTCCAGCATAAGAAGTCAGCCTCATTCTGCCAACGGCCTTGTCAAAAAGGGGCGGAGGAGCGGATAGAGGTTCAGAGCACTCTCTTGTCCTAGGGGTGGAAAATTGCCCCTAAAGGCGGAAGAATTAGCAATGATCAACGACATGAGGATGCAGAAGCCTATGGAAACGACTGCATTAAAGACACGTAACGTGTATCCACAGGACATGTGGCCTGTAATTGAAGAAGTGTCATGATGATCTCTCCATTGGCAAAAGATTCCGGAATAGTCCCCCATTCGGATCTCCCGGAGGGGACTGCCAAGGGGGAGGTTACCATGAGAAAAAGATTGAATAATCAACGAAAGGATAACGTTCTACGAGTCGGGGCGTGGAATGTCAGAAGCATGAACGTGGTAGGGAAACTAGAAAATCTGAAAAGGGAAATGCAAAGGCTCAATCTAGATATAGTAGGGGTAAGTGAAGTGGAAGGAAGGCAATGATTTCTGGTCAGATGAGTATCGGGTAATATCAACAGCAGCAGAAAATGGTATAACAGGTGTAGGATTCGTTATGAATAGGAAGGTAGGGCAGAGGGTGTGTTACTGTGAACAGTTCAGTGACCGGGTTGGTCTAATCAGAATCGACAGCAGACCAACACAGACAACGATAGTTCAGGTATACATGCCGACGTCGCAAGCTGAAGATGAACAGATAGAGAAAGTGTATGAGGATATTGAAAGGGTAATGCAGTATGTAAAGGGGGACGAAAATCTAATGGTCATGGGCGACTGGAATGCTGTTGTAGGGGAAGGAGTAGAAGAAAAGATTACAGGAGAATATGGGCTCGGGACGAGGAATGAAAGAGGAGAAAGACTGATTGAGTTCTGTAACAAGTTTCAGCTAGTAATAGCGAATACCCTGTTCAAGAATCACAAGAGGAGGAGGTATACTTGGAAAAGGCCGAGAGATACGGGAAGATTTCAATTAGATTACATCATGGTCAGACAGAGATTCCGAAATCAGATACTGGATTGTAAGCCGTACCCAGGAGCAGATATAGACTCAGATCACAATATAGTAGTGATGAAGAGTAGGCTGAAGTTCAAGACATTAGTAAGGAAGAATCAATACGCAAAGAAGTGGGATACGGAAGTACTAAGGAGTGACGAGATACGTTTGAAGTTCTCTAACGCTATAGATACAGCAATAAGGAATAGCGCAGTAGGCAGTACAGTTGAAGAGGAATGGACATCTCTAAAAAGGGCCATCACAGAAGTTGGGATAGAAAACATAGGTACAAAGAAGGTAGCTGCGAAGAAACCATGGGTAACAGAAGAAATACTTCAGTTGATTGATGAAAGGAGGAAGTACAAACATGTTCCGGGAAAATCAGGAATACAGAAATACAAGTCGCTGAGGAATGAAATAAATAGGAAGTGCAGGGAAGCTAAGACGAAATGGCTGCAGGAAAAACGTGAAGATATCGAAAATGATATGATTGTCGGAAGGACAGACTCAGCATACAGGAAAGTCAAAACAACCTTTGGTGACATTAAAAGGATGGGTGGGAACATTAAGAGTGCAACGGGGATTTCACTGTTAAATGCAGAGGAGAGAGCAGATAGGTGGAAAGAATACATTGAAAGCCTCTATGAGGGTGAAGATTTGTCTGATGTGATAGAAGAAGAAACAGGAGTCGATTAGAAGAGATAGGGGATCCAGTATTAGAATCGGAATTTAAAAGAGCTTTGGAGGACTTACGGTCAAATAAGGCAGAAGGGATAGATAACATTCCATCAGAATTTCTAAAATCATTGGGGGAAGTGGCAACAAAACGACTATTCACGTTGGTGTGTAGAATATATGAGTCTGGCGACATACCATCTGACTTTCGGAAAAGCATCATCCACACAATTCCGAAGACGGCAAGAGCTGACAAGTGCGAGAATTATCGCACAATCAGCTTAACAGCTCATGCATCGAAGCTGCTTACAAGAATAATATACAGAAGAATGGAAAAGAAAATTGAGAATGCGCTAGGTGACGATCAGTTTGGCTTTAGGAAAAGTAAAGGGACGAGAGAGGCAATTCTGACGTTACGGCTAATAATGGAAGCAAGGCTAAAGAAAAATCAAGACACTTTCATAGGATTCGTCGACCTGGAAAAAGCGTTCGACAATATAAAATGGTGCAAGCTGTTCGAGATTCTGAAAAAAGTAGGGGTAAGCTATAGGGAGAGACGGGTCATATACAATACGTACAACAACCAAGAGGGAATAATAAGAGTGGACGATCAAGAACGAAGTGCTCGTATTAAGAAGGGTGTAAGACAAGGCTGTAGCCTTTCGCCCCTACTCTTCAATCTGTACATCGTGGAAGCAATGATGGAAATAAAAGAAAGGTTGAGGAGTGGAATTAAAATACAAGGTGAAAGGATATCAATGATACGATTCGCTGATGACATTGCTATCCTGAGTGAAAGTGAAGAAGAATTAAATGATCTGCTGAACGGAATGAACAGTCTAATGAGTACACAGTATGGTTTGAGAGTAAATCGGAGAAAGACGAAGGTAACGAGAAGTAGTAGAAATGAGAACAGCGAGAAACTTAACATCAGGATTGATGGTCACGAAGTCAATGAAATTAAGGAATTCTGCTACCTAGGCAGTAAAATAACCAATGACGGACGGAGCAAGGAGGACATCAAAAGCAGACTCGCTATGGCAAAAAAGGCATTTCTGGCCAAGAGAAGTCTACTAATATCAAATACCGGCCTTAATTTGAGGAAGAAATTTCTGAGGATGTACTTCTGGAGTACAGCATTGTATGGTAGTGAAACATGGACTGCGCGAAAACTGGAACAGAAGAGAATCGAAGCATTTGAGATGTGGTGCTATAGACGAATGTTGAAAATTAGGTGGACTGATAAGGTAAGGAATGAGGAGGTTCTACGCAGAATCGGAGAGGAAAGGAATATGTGGAAAACACTGATAAGGAGAAGGGACAGGATGATAGGACATCTGCTAAGACATGAGGGAATGACTTCCATGGTACTAGAGGGAGCTGTAGAGGGCAAAAACTGTAGAGGAAGACAGAGATTGGAATACGTCAAGCAAATAATTGAGGACGTAGGTTGCAAGTGCTACTCTGAGATGAAGAGGTTGGCACAGGAGAGGAATTCGTGGCGGGCCACATGAAACCAGTCAGCAGACTGATGAGAAAAAAAAAAAAAAAAAAAAAAAAAAGTGTTCTTGGAACTCCGTTGGCCGGTTTCTACGTACGGCATTTCTCTCTTTGCGACTATATTATTTGTGAAATTCCAGCATTCATTTTGCGTTCTGCCGAGAAGCACATAGCTCTGTGTCTGTTCGCAGTGGTTCAAATGGCTCTGAGCACTATGGGACTTAACATCTGAGGGCATCAGTCACCTAGAACTTAGAACTACTTAAACCTAACTAACCTAAGGACATCACACACATCCAAGCCCGGGGCAGGATTCGAACCTGCGACTGTAGCAGTCGCGCGGTTCCGGACTGAAGCGCCTAGAACCGCGCGGCCACCGCGGCCGGCTGTTCGCAGTGTTCTTGTCTCTATAAGCTCAACGTCGCCTGTTAGTGCGGCATGATATGGACCCCGACAGTTGAGAAATGTTCCAGTGAAAAAGCCGTACCAAGAGCGATGTTAATCTGCGCCGAAGACCGCAGTGGCATTAGCGGCAACGAACATGCTAACCAATTTGCTAACCAAGGCGCAACTTCAGACACAGCATGTCATCCGAAGGTACCGCACACAGATACGACGGCTTCAAATGAATATGCCAAGCTTTAAGAGATTTCACATAAAAAATTCAGAGCCATTATTTTTCAGAACGCCTTCGTAGAAATGCACTTTGTTCACGTCGTTAAGCGTTTTCTAGTTGGCGTTTTTGCTTTCCGAAGCATCTAAAACGATCACACAATTTCAGTATCAGGTTGCCCATGTAAAGGCTTACAGAGGTAACAAAAATTTAATTTTCAGTATTTCGTATAAATTATTGACTGAATTTAAAAATTTAAATTTTTTCCATGATATACTCATTAAGAGCTATAGTCTTACGTGACACAGTAAGTCAAGCATTAAAGTTAGAAATTGTGAATAGCGTATATCACGGCATGAAAAGTATCCAGATTATATTTATCCAGTATTTTAGAATGAGGGCACGTAGCGTTTTTGAAAAAACTGTATACATTTTAAAAGATCGGTATAGGTAAATGGTTAAACGTAATGTAGAAATGACAGGTACGACATTCAAATACTCAAAACTGGCAGGTTGGTTTGGAAAACCGCCAACAGTGACGCCAGCAACCGTAGTTGTTGAAAATGGCGACAAAATAGGCAGAGAAAACATTTCTCTATAGCCAAACAGTAGTGGGCGGGCAAGGAGCTTTCCCTGGCAAGTTTCAAAATGCATCGTTGGTTTACAACGGGACAGTCCCCCCCTGGGAGATTCGAGTCCGCCCTCGGGCATACGTGTGTGTGTTGTCCATAACGTAAGTTAAGTCGTGTGTAAGCCTAGGGGCCGATGACCTCAGCCGTTTGATCCCATAGGAACTTACCAAATTTTTAAATTTTTCCAAATTTTTACAACGGGACTGTGAATTGTTTCAAGAAATTTGATGACGATGGTTGTTTGTGGGATGAAAAATGTTCGGACCGACCCAGCGAGTCAGAACCGTGTGAGGACTGTGATGTTGCGAAGCCCCACAAAGTCTACATATCGAGGTATCTGTATTTCAGAATTTAAATCCCCCAGCCAACTGTGTCGAAAATCCGTCTACGTTGTAATTTTTATGAGTCTTGTGATCCAGTCGCACGATGAACTACAGCGCAAAAAAATTCAACTTCACACAATGTCGTGGGAAGCGTACCTAACGTAAGCCGATCTCTGTGTTTACAATAATTGTATATGTGACGCTGAAGCGCGTCTTGTGTGGAAGATTCCAGTAGTGTTTGGTTTGTGCTGCATATAGAACATATGTATTTTGTTAGCATCGTTGTGTGTGTGTGTGTGTGTGTGTGTGTGTGTGTGTGTGTCATTTTTGGTGTGGTTATCATGTGTTAAATACGGAATGGGCCAGACACAGAATTTGGGGTCAAAACACATCAAGAAAGAAAGGCGGACAAAGAATTTGAGGTGAACTGGCCAACTGTTGCGGCAGTTTGGCAACGGCGAACGGTTCGAACGTGACGTTTAGTGCTCTGATTTGAGGAAACCAGCTCCAACGCGTAAAGCGTCAACCATCAAGTAGTTTTAATCAGGCTATAAACGTGTGCAACACCATTGCACTCTGGTGTCGGTTCTACTTGTCACAGAAAATTGTAACTCCAATCATCTGCATAACGCCGATGTTGTGTGAATCTACGAAATAATATTGACATCGGACAATGTCGTTAGATTCCTTTACTTTCTTGTCAGGCAGTGTATATGAATGTTTTTGTTCGCTATAATCCACCAAATAGCTACTTATAAGAAGTTATCTTTATTTACTATTTCAGCTTTATCGCCAATTTTAGGTACCTGTGATAACAATTTCGATGAGAGCGCGAATGAATGTGAATCTCATTTATATTAAAGTAGCTGTACTGTAATCACGTCTAGATTGGTGTGACGTCCGTATTACGTTGTTAGTGGACTGTCAAATAACTGTCACTGTTTCAATAAGATGGTAAATGATGCCAAATTTTTGAAAATAAAATGTTAATTAGGGTGTGACTGTGGGTTGACAGTTCCACTCTTACGACGCTATATGTTTACAAAGTTATGCAGATGAACAACAACTAAAATTTGTTACGATAGTCTTTTGGTGTTGCATATGTTACTTCCGATTTATCCGTTTTCGTGTTCTAAAAGTTCAATAAAGTTTTTGAGGTAGTATTTGTGTCTTAATTCCGTATGTTCGTTTTATATTTCTTGTGGGTATTTTGTCGTATACATGTGGATTTCTAATTCTTCAAGAATGTTCATTGCAGAGTGTTCTGTGCAGAATCTGAAGCGCATTTTCGATCATATTAGCAGTGTGATTTTGGTTTTTCAAGTGTAAAAAGTAGCTTGACTGGATATATTCGCTCACTCTAATGTGTTCTTTGTATCTGAAGTGAAAATATCTTTCTGTTTGGCCAATGTAAAAGCTATTGCAGCTGCCATTGTAGATTTATATACGCCTGGATTATCATATTTCGATGTTCTAGTGGTGGCGGAAAGTAATTTTATTGAAAGGTTGTTATTGGTTCGGGAGGCTAAGTGAATATTTGTGGCTTTAAAAAGCACATTAACTCTGTTGGAGTTTCTACCAAGATAGACTGCTGGTACATACGTTATTTTCTGTGTTGGTGATGTCTCTCGAGTTAGGCATATCTCGCCATATATTGTATTCTGCTTTGGTGTTTTACGTCTGTAGTATAATTTTGTGATTATGTTAGGGTCAAAATCATTTGTCTAAGCTATTTTACGTTGTGTGTGTTGTCTTTGAATTGCTGGTTTTTCTAATGATAGGCCATTTAATCTATTAATTATTGAATGGAAAAATGCTAGTGTATGAGCCACTGGATGACAGGAATTGGCATTTATAATATTGTCAGCATTGGTATTCTTTTATAGATATCAAACGTATGGCAATTATTTTTTTGCCAATTGTAAGGTCTCGATAGTTAATGGTATTGTTTTTCTCAATTTCCATAGTGAATTTAATTTTAGGGTGTAGGTGGTTGAGTTTTTGGTGGATATTTTCGGTATCTGCGTGACTCCTACATACCAATATGAGGGTATCATGTACGTGTCTAAAACAGTATACAATTTGGTTGAGAGTAGGCCAATCTGAATTAAAGAATTTCTCTTCCACGGATTTTAGGATAATATCTGCTAATATTGCTGCTACAGTATTATCCATGGCTACTCCATCTGCTTGGGTATAACTTTGTTGTTAAATTAAAAATTGTATACTATTTTACACTGCCCAAATAGAAAGATATTTTAACATGAGATATGAAGAACACATTAAAGAGAGCGAATATAATCAGTTGAGCTTCTTTCTACACTTGAAAAATCAAAATCACGCTGCTGATACGGCCGAAAATGCACGCCAGATTCTGCACAGAGTACCAAAAGGTTTTGCAGTGAACATTCTCGAAGAATTAGAAATCCACATGTACACGAGAAAATAGCCTCAAGAAATTTTAAACGGAATTGAGACACAAGCACTACCTCAAAAACTTTATTAAAGTTTTAGAACACGAAAATGGATTAATCAGAAGTAACATTCGTACCAAATTTTAGCTGGTAAAATAATATCGCTGTTCATCTGCATTATCTTTGTAAACATATAGCGTCGTAAGAGTGGAACTGTCACATTACTGTCACATCGTAATTAACATTTTATTTTCAACAAATTAACATCACTTACCATCTTATTAAAACAATGACAGCTATAAGACTGTCCACTAACGACGTGATGTAGGCGTCACATCAACCTTGACGTGAGAACAATACAGCTGATTTAATATAAATGACATTCAGATTCTTGCATGTTCTCACCAAAATTGTGATCGCAGGTAGTTCAAATTGGCGATAAAGCCGAAACAGTCTGTCGTAAATAAAGATTACTTATTACAAGCAGATATTTGGTGCATCTACTGTAATTATCATATCGTCATCAGACATGTATTATACTGCTGGCCCTAAAGAAGAAAAATCGTTGAACATTAGCAGTTGGACGTTACATGGTAGTTATTTGACACATTATCTGCCACTATACGCCCCTTTGTTTCGGTGATATAAAACTATTACCATCATTGTCGCTGCTTTGTTGGCTCTCTTAGATATTCCATCGCCTTCGAGAAGGGTGACTTCCGTAGCTGTAGCGATTGCCTGTTCGGCAGTATGCTGGGAACTGTTGGGAAGTCATTAACGTGGGCTCCTTCCGGCGCAGTTATGCAACGGCGGGCGAAACACTAGGCTTATCGCCGCTGCTGTCAGAAGCGGCCAGGCGGTCCTTAACATCGTTAGCAACTGCGTTAGGTCATGCGACCGCCGCCAAGGTTGAGGTCTGTCGCCGAGGTCGCTGTTCTCATCACTAACGTCCACAAACAAACATCCCTAAAAACTGCATTTATTTGTTCCCTGGTGTACCTCGCATACGATTCTACACAGTGTATGTGAAAGAATTGCCTCCTCTTCTAGCACGAGTGCCCTGCAGGTCGTTGGAGGAACGAAATTTCCGAGTGATTGGAGAAAGTGCAGGTCATTCGCGTTGAGAAAAAGTACAAAATTATAGGCCCACATCAGTGACGTCACTATGTTAAAAAATTTGAAAACACGTTTTATGCTGGCGTAACGTATTCCTGCAGTCCGAAAATCATCTCTGCAGGAATCAACATTGATTCCGCAAACAACGCTCGCGTGGAACCCAGCTCGCTCTTTTCGTCCACGAGACCCGGAAAGCAGTAGATTAATGCTGTGTTCCTTGACTTCCGGAAGGCGTTCGATACAGTTCCGCACTGCTGCCAAATTAACAAAATACGACCGTATGAGGTGTCAGGATACACAAAGGATTGGGTTGTAGAGTAACTAACACACATACACTGCATGGTGTCATTAGTAAAGTTGAGAAATCTTCAGACTTCTAAATAACTTCAAGCGTTCTCCAAGGAAGTGTTATACACTGAAGAGCCAAAGAAACTGGTACACCTGCCTAATATCGTGTAGGGCCCCCGCGACCACGCAGAAGTGCCGCAACACGAAGCGGCATGGACTCGACTAATGTCTGAAGTAGTGCTGGAGGGAATTCACACCATGAATCCTGCAGGGCTGTTCACAAATCCGTAAGAGTACGAGGGGATGGAGATCTCTTCTGAACAGCACGTTGCAAGGCATCCCAGATATGCTCAATAATGTTCATGTCTGGAGAGTCTGGTGGCCAGCGGAAGTGTTTCAGCTCAGAAGAGCGTTCATGGAGCCGCTCTGTAACAATTCCGGACTTGTGGGGTCTCGCACTGTCGTCCTGGAATTGCCCAACTCAGTCGGAATACACAACCGACGAGAATGGATGCAGGTGATCAGATAGAATACTTACTTATATGTCACCTGTCAGAGTCGTATCTAGACGTTTCTAGACATATCACTCCAACTGCACACGCCCTTCACCGTTACAGAGCCATGGATTCATGGATTCATAAGGTTGTCTCCATATCCGTACACGCCCATACGCCCGATACAATTTGAAACGAGAGTAGTCTGACCAGACAACATGTTTCCAGTCATCAACAGTCCAATGCCGGTGTTGACGGGCCCAGACGAGGCGTAAAGCTTTGTGTCGCACAGTAATGGAGCGTTCACCATATCGGTGATGTTTCGTTGAATGGTTCGCACGCTGACTCTTGTTGATGGCACAACATTGCAGTCTGCAGCAATTTTCGGAATGGTTGCACTTCTGTCACGTTGAAAGATTCTCTTCGGTTGTCGTTGGTTACATTCTTGCAGGGTCTTTTTCTGGCCGAAGCGATATCGGAGATTTGATGTTTTACCGGATTCCTGATATTCGCGGTACACTCTTGAAATGATCGTACGGGAAAATCCGCACTTCATCGCTACCTCGGAGATGCTGCGTCCCGTCGCTCGGACGCCGACTGTAACTCCACATTCAAACTCACTTAAATCCTGATAACTCGTCATTGTAGCAGCAGTAACCGATCTAACAACTCCGCCAGGCACTTGTCGTCTTTCATAGGCCTTGCCGGCCGACGTGCCGTATTCTGCCTGTTTACAAATCTTTATATTTGAATTCGCATGCCTATATTTTCTTTGGCGCTTCAGTGTAGTACACCAAGTGAAAGAGAGAGAGAGAGAGAGAGAGAGAGAGATAGCCAGAGGGATTTATGTGCAGATGATAAACTCCTTCCCTCGAAAATTTCCTTCCCTCACACCTCCTCTGTGTTACCACAGATGACGTGTCACTGATCTCATTTGCCGTAAGACTACAGTACAGGCGAGCAACCTAGTTGCTTCCACCGCCCTGAGTGGAATGCGTAAGTTCCGAATAATGTTCACCAACCTGCAGTCTTCTATAGTTGATGTCCCCTACGCGGGAAACGGCATTTAGGTCATGAATCCGTTATCGTGAGACGGTAATAAACTGTTAGCGAGGAACTGGTATTCTATAAATAATTCTGTTTTGAATTGGTTTGTTTAAATGGGATGCCACTCGCTTTTCATTAGCAGAATACGAAAAATTGCACAATTATAGACCGCTTTATGAATCACAAATAATGTCCATTCTTCACAATTTCACAAATAATAAACAAAATAATGAACTTCATGTGTGTGTAATTGCTATCAAACTAGTTCTCAATTACGTGTCCAAAAACCAGAGACTGTTAATTAAGTTCTTAACCAATACCGACCGCGACAGGCAACATGTCTCTCCTCCTGAACTGCAAATCGAGCTCTTACATTTACACACCAGAGATTACTAAATAAATCTTAACTGATACCGACCATGGCAGACCATGTCTGTCCTCCGAGACAGCCGATGCAGCTCCGATCTTACCGCTGAACCATCTTGCCCGCCATCTAAGGCCTCCGAAGTGCTTCGCCTGCCTTTCCGTTTAGCAATTGTTTGCTATTTTGCTGGTAATCAACACTTTTGAAACAATAGAATGATAGCCTCTTATTGAGAAATGGAAGTAAATTCACTATTTATTTTTTTAATATGGGTATCAGAAGCTTATCTTTTTGGCGCGCTGGAGAAGGGTCACAATTTTGGCCGTCTTTCTCGCGATACATGTTTCGAATAAACTGTCTGTTACCGGTACCTCACGCCACATTACGTCATCTTCCCACTGCTGCCATCTCAGCTGCTCTAACAAGAGGTTCTTGTAGCTGAGTATGCTGACTGTAAAGCCGGATACATTAGAATAAAACCATTGCTTTTAGTAGTATATATAAATGACCTAGTGAATATCTTCGAAAGCTCCATTGGGTGTTCGCAGATGATGTAGTTAATCTACAGAGAGTAAGAAGTTCTCAGTTAAGTCAACATGGGATGAAATCCTAAGCTTTCGATAACTACCTTCATTATCGTCGGCAGTGACTAAGTCTTACTGTCAGTCATTTTACGTATACCCTCTCTAATTGGGCTATCGTCAGTTATTTTGCTACCCAAATAGCAAAATTAATGTACCACTTTTAATGTTCGCTTTCCTAGTCTCAACGTCACCTGATTTAACTCGACCGCATTCCATTACCCTAGCTTCCTTTTTGTTGTTCATCAAATCACCTCTTTTAAAGATTCCATTGCGTTCAGCTACCCTTCAAAATCCTTTCAATCTCTGACAAACTTACAGTGTCATCGGCAAACCATAAAGTTATTCTTTCTTCCCGCTGAACTTTAATCGCCTGTCCAGATATCTCTTCCGTTCGCTTTACTGCTTGCTCATTGTATTTATTGAATAAGATCGGGGACAGGCTACAACCTCCTCTCAATCCCTGCTCAGCTAGTGCTTTCCTTTCGTATCTAACAGCTCTTATAACTGCCGTCTGATTTCTGTAAAAGTTGTAGATAACGTTTCTCTCCCTGTATTTTATCGCTGCTACCTTCAGAACTGCTAAGAATGCGTTCCAGTCAAAATTGTCTGAAAGCTTTCCCGAAATTTACAAACACTATACGTGTTAGTTTGCCTTTCTTTATCCTATTTTGGAAGATAAGTCGTTGGGTCAGTATTGCCTTACGTGTTTCTACATTTCTCCGGAATGCGAACGTCGAGGTCGACTTCTACCAGTTTTGCCATTTCTCTGCACATAATTCGTGTATTTTGCAACCATGACGTATTAAACGGGTGTCTTCCTTGGAACTGGAATTATTACATCCTTCTTGAAGTATAAGGAAATGTCGCTTGTGTCATGCAGCATACATACTAAGAGCAATAGTTTTGCCATCCTTTGAACATGTGTCCACGTTAGATGGCGCTGAGGAATGAAACTTCCTCCGACCATGTGCCGTGTGTTCCCTGCGTGTTGCAGGCTGTGTGGTTGACGCAGCGTACTGTAAGCGGCAGAATGGTCCGGTTTTCATGTCGGGAACAAGCCAGGATGGTATTTGTGTATGGCCAAATCTGGGTACGCACAGTCCGCCGCGTCCGTGCACGTTCGTCTGTCTGAAAGGGCCCATGATCACTCAAACGCCCAAAAAGGGCTTGAAATGTTGTGTGATGTGGTTGGTGTCTGTGACGGTACTTGGTTTGGCATAGCCGTCCCTCCTCTTAGAGAGCCTGTATAGGGCGAGAGTGGCCAACCGGGCAATACGGCGCCCATTTTTCTGCCAGTAGTGGAGTAGTGGAGTACACACTCACCGAATCAAAAGCACAAGACAATATGGTGAAGTCATTCGTTAAATGTCTTTCTTTGCAGCTATAATATACTCATGGTAGCCTACTACGTACAGCACAGGAAAATTTGATACAGTGGCTGTAAAAATTATTCGTTACTTGCATTTATCTCCTTTAAAGTTCGTTTATTAGACATACTGCAATGAAAGTAACGTAAATAAAAGAAATAGTGTATAGCATTTGTTTTGTATCGGAAGTGCGTAACGCTAAAGATTTAACGTACCTGTATTACGTCACATGAATGAAAGTCTGTCTAATGTCGTCTAACATTCCAATTTCCAATGTTTATTTGTGACATGCAAAAAAGTGTGAGACGTATTAGTACTTCTTGTCACGTCTTCAAACTTTTTGAATATCACAAGTAAACAACTGCTCGCGACTTTCTTTCATATACTGAATACCTCTCGTAGATAACAAACGAAAAACATTACAAAAACCAGGTAATGTTAAATGTAGGCTACTGTAATAACGACCAAATATAACAAGAAAACTACCGTATCCCTTCTACCCCACAGTAAGTAGGCCTATTAAAAACTATCTTCAAGAGTAGCTACAATTATTTACTACGAATAATGTTTCAGCAACCACAACTGCGGAAAACGTGCTTACAACTTGCCTGCGTCAACATCAGGCAATAATACTGAAACCAAAATAATTCCCAGAGTTCTGATTCGGAACGAAATAAAGTTTGACGCTATAAAGTCGTATGAGAATGGCACAACAGTTACAGGTTCAAATGGCTCTGAGCACTATGGGACTTAACATCTGAGGTCATCAGTCCCCTAGACTTAGAACTACTTAAACCTAACTAACCTAAGGACGTCACACACATCCATACCCGAGGCAGGATTCGAACCTGCGACCGTAGCGGTCGCGCGGTTCCGGACTGAAGCGCCTAGAACCGCTCGGCCACACCGGCCGGCAACAATTACAGGAACTTTCCGTTTCCAGCAAGGACTGTCAGATATTGGCTTCAGAAAAGGTTGTGATACTACCAGTATGCACGGACTGTTAAAGAAATAAGAGATTAAAAATGCAGTAAATTGTAGTAGGCCTACCTACTTCAAACATGAAGGCCTACCGACTTCATCAGAAAACGCTTCATTATTTCAACTCGTATTTAAGATCGCAAACGCTAATTACGTACTAAAAACGATATACAACTAAATCGAACATGTATCCACAATGCATAACAAGTCTCTCAATAATTCAAATACCTTTTAATCGTTTCCAAAAGTCCTCTGAACTTCAATTCAACTCAAAAGCACGGCGAACATAGGAAGCGCGAGAGACGTTTGGTAGAAAAATGGCGCCAAAGCTAATCAACCAATCGCGGGCAACTTCACCTATGGCCACTGTCTCTCTATACAAGCTCTCTACTTCCTCTCGACCGTCAGCGCCATCTACCTTGGCAACGATACAGTTCCAGACCCATGTTCATCGAACCTTTTTTCCTCCTTTTCCAGTCAGGAATCCGTCCCTGCAGTTTGTCGGTTTTATTAATGTTCACCGTATACATCTCAGTACAACACACAACTCAAGCAAATTACAAACGGCAGTTTCATTGTGATCCATAGGTATGTTCTGAATATTATTTCTTGTCCATGACACACAAACTTTTCAATCTATTTTAAAAGATATATATACATACAAAATTTCGAACTGTCGACGTGTTGGCCCTAGGGCAGTTCATGTCTGTGGAGCTGGCGTCTGACAAGCGAATCTAGTCAATAAATCAATTAATGTTCTTTCTGCGGCTGTGTTCTGCATATTAATTTCGTCAGTCGCTGACTCTTGTATCTGTCTTATGACAGGTTTTCAAGCAGAGGCTTTCCACCGTATTATGTTCTAAACATTTTCCTTCAGCTGTTTGTAAATTCGTCCTCTTCTAATGTCGTCTATCATTCCAATTCTCTTCCTACCTCTTTCTTTCATTCCTTCCACTTTTCCCTGTATAATTCTTTGTTGCCGACGATTACTATGCAGTATGTGTCCTAGCCAAGAGTTTTGTCCTTTTCCTGATCACTTTAAACAATCTTGTTTCTTCTCTTGTCTTCCCCATTACTTCTTCATTCTTAAATTTGTCAGTCTACTTCAGCTTAAGCTTTTTCCCCATAGCCACCTTTCGAAACTATCTTTTTCTGTCTTTTTAACTGTTTATAATTTGCTACTGCTCTAACACTACACCCCAGACGTAACATTTGGCTAATCTTTTCCTCAGTTCCACTGGAATTCGTCTAGATATTAGTAACTGCTTCACGTTTACAAATGCTCTCTTTCCCATAGCGATTGTCCTCCTTATTTCTCCCGTCATTAAACTTCTCAGCTAAAGAAAGCATTTTACTTGTTCTATTTTTGTTTTGTTTTTAAGAATTTATTAACTGGAGCTTCCCTCGGTCACCAATATCCGCAAGTGATTTTTACTACCTGTTGGAGGAGGAGTGTTATTTGCATGTGGAACAGATGTCTCACGTCAAGCGAGGAGCAGGGGCCGTATCTGAGGATTTATGGACCCTTACGGGGAACACCTGGGGTGGGCCTTACCAGAAAAAATTTTGTGGCAACTGACTCACTAACAATGTATTTCAGCACAACTTCCGAATTGAAATGAAATGATCGTATGGCATTGTTGGCCTTGAGGCCCCATTCGGGGGAAGTTCGGCCGCCGTATTGCAAGTCCTCGTTAGTTGACGCCACATCGGTGACTTGCGAGTCAATGATGATGGAGACACAACACCCAGTCCCCTGCCGGGAATCGAACCCGGACACCGTGCGTGGTAGGCGGTAGCGCTACCGGTACGCTACGGAGGCGGACAACTTCCGAATTAAAAGCAAGTAACGCAGCATTTAAAATTTTACGTTACAGTTTATGATTTAAGAGTCGATGATATTTAGAAAGCGAAAAGGACTGAAACTATTAAGATGTTCTTCACAATTTATTGAACAACCACATTAAGTAAAGAGAACAAAAAGTTAAGATTAATGGCTATAAAAACAGTATTGTGATTTTAAAAATAATATATCACTAAATGTCGAAGTGGGCCACAAAATACTTGTTACACGTTGCCTGTCTAAAAGCTTTCTGGGGCAAAAAATTCATTTTTCAGTACTTCACATAACTATTGACCGAATTTAAAACTTTAAACCGCTGGCATAGCCTACCCATTAGACTAAGAGGTACAGACTTACGTTAAACGTTTAACGCAGAAAATGTCTAACACAGCAAATCAAGTACTTAAGTCAGAAACTACGTTTATGTCTTAAGGCAGCGTAACTCATGGCACGCAAATACCTCAGACTACTCTCTGCGATCAAAACTATGTGGACACCTGGCTGAAAATGACTTACAAGTTCGTGGCGCCCTCCATCGGTAATGCTGGAATTCAATATGGTGTTGGCCCACCCATAGCCTTTATGACAGCTTCCACTCTCGCAGGCATACATTCAATTACGTGCTGGAAGGTTTCTTGGGGAATGGCAGCCCATTCTTCACGGAGGGCTGCATTGAGGAGGCGATCAAAAACATCCGAGGATTCAGGTCAGGACTTTGTACAGGCCAGTCCATTACAGAGTTGTTATTGTCATGTAACCACTCCGCCACAGGCCGTGGCTTATGAACAGGTCCTCATAGTGTTGAAAGATGCAATCACAATCCCCGAATTACTCTTCAACAGTGACAAGCAAGAAGGTGCTTAAAATATCAATGCAGGCCTGTGCTGCGATAGTGCCACGCAAAACAAGGGGTGAAAGCCCTCTCCATGAAAAACACGACAACACCATAACACCACCGCCTCCGAATCTTACTGTTGGCACTACACACACTGGCAGATGATGTTCACCGGGCATTCGCCATACCAACACCCTGCCATCGAATCGCCACATGGTGTACCGTAATTCGTCACTCCACACAATGTTTTTCCACTGTTCAGTTATCCAATATTTACGCTCCTTACACCAAGTGAGGCGTCGTCTGGCATTTATCAGCTTGATGTGTGGCTAATGGGCAGTTGCTCGACCATGAAATCCAAGTTTTCTCACCTTCCATCTAACTGTCATAGTAGTTGCACTGGATCCTGATGCAGTTTGGAATTCGTGTGTGATGGTCTGGATAGATGTTCGTCTATTACACATTACGACTTCTTCAACTATCGGCGGTCTCTATCAGTCAACAGACGAGGTCGGCCTGTACACTTTTCTGCTGTAAGTGTCCCTTCACGTTTCCGCTTCACTACTACATTGGAAGCGGTGGACCTAGGTATGTTTAAGAGTGTGGAAATCTCGCATACGGACGTCTGCAACAATGACACCCAATCACTTGACCACGTTCGAAGTGTGTGAGCTCCGCAGACTGCCCCATTCTGCTCTCTCACGATGTGTAATGACTACTGAGGTCGCTGATATGGAGTACCTGGCAGTAGGTGGCAGCACAATGCACCTAATATCAAAAACATATGGTTTTGTGGGTGTCCGGGTACTTTTGATCGCACAGTGTATATTCACGCATTATCTGACAATGAGAGCACTTAACGACTTCCAACGAATCTACAACATAACTTTTCTACAGAGACCGCTTGAGAGATGACAGGTTACTCTCTCAACTTTTTTCGTATACAGAATATTATTCAAGATTTTATTACAGCCTGACACACCTTGAGCGATACTCTGGAAAGTTAACAGCCTGAGCAGATGTCGATGGAGCGTGATAGGGTGCTAAAAGCATGAAATATTTTTATGGTTCTTAGCTCATAGAAACGGCATGTTGGGAGTTGAAAGCAATTGGCGGTGAGCCCATCCCTCAATAAATCTTGCCCGACAGGTCCACAGCCACACAGAGCAGTCAGAGCAGCCCCTCATCGAGACACATCTCCAGCAGAACAATGCTGCTATACCTGCATTGGCACAGCTGTAGGCTAAGCTGGGGGTGACACACTGAAGGGATGTGTCTACACAGTGGAGTCGTGTAAACTGGGCATTGTGTGCAGAGCCATGCATAATAAAAACTCACAAGTCTTCATGTTCGCCACCGCGTGGGATTAGCCGAGTGGTCTAAGGCGCTGCAATCATGGACTGTGCGGCTGGTCCCGGCGGAGGTTCGAGTCCTCCCTCGGGCATGGGTGTGTGTGTTTGTCCTTAGAATAATTTAGGTTAAGTAGTGTGTAAGCTTAGGGACTGATGACCTTAGCAGTTAAATCCAAGAAGATTTCACACACATTTGAACATTTTTTCAGGTTCACCGATACTGCAAATAGGCCTGTGACCACCTCCATCGGCCGCTTCGGTTATATAAGAAACTCCAGCATCTGACAAACGTTTAGAGATAGAATCTTTATTACACTTCATAGCTAGGACTAACAAGCTCCAAGGTATAGGCGATTTAGATAAAGATCTTGTTGCCCTGGGAAGTGATGCGACTTCAGAGAAACAATATTCCCCCTCGGTGAAAACTTAAAAGAGTCGGTAATTGGCGGTTTCCTTTTATTTCCAGAGATGCAGGTTTCATAACTCTTGCCCTGGCTTGAAAGGAGGTTGTGCTGTCATGTGGGAGGGGAGATTTAGCGCCTCTAAAGCCCTATGATTGGCACAAGACGGAGGGAAGGCGGTGTCGCTCGTGCTGTTTGTGGGAAAGCGGATTTTTTTTCTAAAGAGGTGAGAGGTACTCGGGTGCTGGACCTTGATCTGGTAAGAAGTCTTCTGGTCGATGCTCTGGCATGTGTGGTTGGTGCTTGGGACCTGTCCTGAGACTGACTTGACATGCGAATAGTTAGACTGGGGAGACTGTAGTGAAATTCTTACTGTACCAACAGTGTGGCTTCAGACATCTTGGACTACTCGTTTGCTGAGGGCACACTTATTCGTTTATGGTTTACCAGTCTTGATGTTTGGTATCCCTGTGTGCTCTGTCGTATAAGTGAGCCAAATTGGTCCTTAGTATTCCCAGCGAACGGGTGCGTCACACACTGAAATCTACCGTGATTTCAGGGCTCCGGTAGAGAGTAAATTGCGATCCACCTGCCTGATCGCTGGACTGTGAGATTCTTTGCATTTCTTTCGTGGCCGCAATCTATTCACAGGTGCCGCCCTATGCTTCGCCTCCGCTGCACACATCTCGCCGGCTGCAAGTTACATCGCCGCGCACAGGGTGACATACTGCTGCTCCAGCCTTGTCAGGGCGCACAGATCTCAATCGCCACTTGCTCTCACCTGCACCTGTATAGAGAAAGTTCTGTAGATTTCAACAATCAAAGTCTGCTCAGTGTCAGATCAATTCAGATTGCGTTATCCACGTTTTTAGGGCCAGAGTACTTGACTCACTTCTGCCACCCAGGTTTCTTGTCCACTGCGGTCTGAAACCCCTTATTAGTTGTTTACGCTATTCAATCATAACTTGTTTAGCATAATTTATGTCTGTCTTTGTTTTGGGACAATAAATGTTGTTAGTAAACTAAATTTTGCATACATTCTCAATCATTTTATATAGTCATCCCCATAGGTTAACTTGCACCCTTACAGAACAAGGAAAGAGGAAAAATGGTTATAGCTTATTACATGTTCGCTGCTCATGCAGTATACCTGCAGTAACAGGCAAGACATTTTAACTGATTACTTCTTTTCTACCATCTCTAATCGCAAGGCATTTTGCAGAGAATTTCGACATATGCCACTGGAATGTACCTGCAAAATTATATCATTTTACGACACATTATTCATTAGATATAACTTCATAAACATTGAGATGCGTGAAAAAACATTTCAAGCTGTTTTATACATGCATCGTTTAAAGAATGTGGGATGAAGCTGCTGATTGTTAACTGCAAGCAAGAATGTTAGGCAAGTGCAAGATAAGAAAAAGCATGCATCAACCAAGCAAATTTTCCCTGTATCTCATACAAATAATCATCCTTAAAATGAAAGTTTTAAATATTCCTTTTGGCTAATGGGTTTGCAATTGCACTTCATACTATTGAAGCTACCTTTAATATCTCTGCAATATATTTCTTTTGAAACATCACTTTCAGTACTGAGCGAAGCTAAAACCTTGTACCTCGCTAGTAGAAAAGTTTTTACTTTTATTTAAATTCCATATTTATTGACGAATAGGAATGTGAATTACTACACTACTGGCCATTAAAATTGCTACACCACGAAGATGACGAGCTACAGACGCGAAATATAACCGACAGGAAGAAGACGCTGTTATATGCAAATGATTAGCTTTTCAGAGCATTCACACAAGGGTGGCGGCGGTGGCGACTCCTACAACGTGCTGACATGAGGAAAGTTTCCAACCGATTTCTCATACACAAACAGCAGTTGACCGGCGTTGCCTGGTGAAACGTTGTTGTGATGCCTCGTGTAAGGAGGAGAAATGCGTACCATCACGTTTCCGACTTTGATAAAGGTCGGATTGTAGCCTATCGCGATTGCGGTTTATCGTATCGCGACATTGCTGCTCGCGTTGGTCGAGATCCAATGACTGTTAGCAGAACATGGAATCGGTGGGTTCAGGAGGGTAATACGGAACGCCGTGCTGGATCCCAACGGCCTCATATCACTAGCAGTCGAGATGACAAGCGTCTTATCCGCATGGCTGTAACGGATCGTGCAGCCACGTCTCGATCCCTGAGTCAACAGATGGGGACGTTTCAAGACAACAACGATCTGCACGAACAGTTCGACGACGTTTGCAGCAGCATGGACTATCAGCTCGGAGACCATGGCTGCGGTTATCCCTGACGCTGCACCACAGACAGGAGCGCCTGCGATGGTGTACTCAACAACGAACCTGGGTGCACGAATGGCAACAAGTCATTTATTCGGATGAATCCAGGTTCTGTTTACAGCATCATGATGGTCGCATCCGTGTTTGGCGACATCGCGGTGAACGCACTTTGGAAGCGTGTATTCGTCATCGCCATACTGGCGTATCACCCGGCGTGATGGTATGGGGTGCCATTGGTTACACGACTCGGTCACTTCTTGTTCGCACTGACGGCACTGCGAACAGTGGACGTTGCATTTCAGATGTGTTACGACCCGTGGCTCTACCCTTTATTCGATCCCCTGCGAAACCGTGCATTTCAGCAGGATAATGCACGACCGCATGTTGCAGGTCCTGTACGGGCCTTTCTGGATACAGAAAATGTTTGACCGCTGCCCTGGCCTGCACATTCTCCATATCTCTCACCAATTGAAAACGTCTGGTCAATGTGCGGCCGAGCAACTGGCTCGTCACAATACTACTACTCTTGATGAACTGTGGTATCGTGTTGAAGCTGCATTGGCAGCTGTACCTGCATACGCCATCCAAGCTCTGTTTGACTCAATGCCCAGGCGTATCAAGGCCGTTATTACGGCCTGAGTTGGTTGTTCTGAGTACTGATTTCTCAGGATCTATGCACCCAAATTGCGTGAAAATGTAATCACATGTCAGTTCTAGTATAATATATTCGTCCAATGAATACCCGTTTATCATTTGCATTTCTTGTTGGTGTAGCAATTTTAATGGCCAGTGGTGTACGTATGTTCCCATACCGCAAGTGTCGTAACGCAGAAGTTACACCAAGTCAAGCTGGAGACACTCGAGTACCCGCCCTGTAGTCCTCATCTCTGTCCATGCGATTACCCCGCCTTCGGTCCCTTGAAAAAGGCCGTGAAGTGTCGACGATTCATGCCGGACGAGAACGTGCAGCACACAGTTACGGACTTCTTCATATAGTACGACACGGTGTCTTACCAAACGGGTATCTTCAACCTGGGGCATCGGCGGGATGATTGCCTCAATGCTCACGGCCATTGTGCCTGATTCGCATACCGATTCTGGGCTGTGTCGCCTTTGAACGAAAACTTTCTGATCGCTCTTTACATAAGGAAGTTCGGGCTCGAAGAAATAGCCTATTATTCCATTGACAGAGATAAAATGTTCAGTGTCCTAAGAATTTGGAGCAATAAAACAATGGCAGTCACTGAGCAAGTTTTCATTAATAAAATTTCCAAAATTAAATTTTTAGATACAGTGTCAAAAATTTTCTAACTTAAAGGAGACGTAACGCAGGTTAGTGGACTGTTTGCATTGTTACTCGGTTGCGTTTTAGAGAAAGTCGTAAGAGAATTGAGAAAACGCGCAGAAGACGTAGAAAGAAGCAAAGTGAAAGTTCGAAAGAAGAGAGAGAGCCTTGAAACTGACTTCTTAGTTTTTCGCTTCTCTTATCAGAGAACCTGTAAGATGCAACGAAACAGTTAAACATTCTCCAAGATGTGGTGTAAAATTTTCATTTTACAGAAAACCGCATACATTACCAACGTTAAAGGTATGGATCAAAATATGGAGAAATAAAGAAAGTTGCAAAATTTAAATACTTCGGAGAAAGAATCCAGCCAAATGCTCTGAAGAAAGTGGTCAAAAAAAGGGAAATGGCATTCCAGTTAACAAAGAACAAATACAATAAAAAATCTTGATCTATTAATACAAAACTGCGTCATTACAATGTGGTAATAAACACCCGGTGTATTTTACCTCAGAACACCTTGCCATAACAGCGCCAAACAGTTAAATAATTTGGAGAAGAAGGAAAGAAGAATAGTTCAAAAAAATTTGGGTCCAAAACGAGATTTAGAACTGGAGGAGCAACAAGAGGACGTATGAAAGGACTGGGAATATAACAGATCCAATGAAAAAGCGGAGAATTACGTTTTATGCTCACTTAAAAAGAGTAGACAAAAAGAGTCAACTTCTTTGAGAAAAGCGCAAAAACGCAAATTTCTTGGTGTATAGAAGTTAAAAAAGATGTTTGGGAGTTGGGATTAACAAAGATGTACAACATAGATACAAAATGAGTGAAGAGGTACAAAAAGTCAAGGGTTTCCGGAAGAAAATACAAGGGGAGGAATGAGGGACATGCAGAGAAGAAAGAAGAGAAGAACAAAGACCAAGAACGATGAAGTATTGGGAAGGAAAAAAGGAAAATAAAACGATGTCATAAATCAGCTCTATGATGTGATTCTGTGTTAGACAAATTCGAATAATAATAATAATAATAATAATAATAACAATAATAATGATAATAATAATATTTTTATACACAATTTTAATTTATGGGCAATACATGGAAGCAGTAATTAGCGATAAAAAATAATAAGAATGTTGATTTTATTTTAGAATTGTGACTCAGCATTTGTTTAGTGACATTTCCATAATACATAATTTAAGTAAAAGTAATCGGTAACGCATATTTATGTGTTAGGGACATACACGGCGTACATCGCCCAACAACAACGTACCTCATAGTGCTTATTAAAAGCGACGACCGCCAGTCTCAGTGCATGTATTGCAATGGCACATGCACCACCAGACGTACTGTACACAACTTGCTCATAGCGCGTGTGTCCCGTGACGACCGAATGCATCGCGTTGTTGTTACTGTGGTCTTCAGTCCTGGGACTGGTTTGATGCAGCTCTCCATGCTACTCTGTCCTGTGCAAGCTTCTTCATCTCCCAGTACTTACTGCAACCTACATCCTTCTGAATCTGCTTAGTGTATTCATCTCTTGGTCTCCCTCTACGATTTTTACCCTCCACGCTGCCCTCCAGTACTAAATTGGTGATCCCTTGATGCCTCAGAACATGTCCTACCAACCGATCCATTCTTCTAGTCAAGTTGTGCCACAAACTCTTCTCCCCAATTCTATTCAATACCTCATCATTAGTTATGTGATCTACCCATCTACAGCACAACGGCGCAATAACTTGCGCCGCACGCACCCAACTACACCTGATGTCAGTTGTCCTTTGCATCAGACAGTTTGTTATGTGTCCACAGTGCGGTGTTATTGTGTAGAGTGCATGACGCGTAATCAAAGATGGAACGCTACTCGTCACGAGAATTGGCACACTTGCCTTTAATGTATGGTGCGCCAGGAAGTAGAGCCCGTAAAGTTTCAAATGGTTGAAATGGCTCTGAGCACTACGGGACTTAACATCTGAGGTCATCAGTCCCCTAGAACGTAGAACTACTTAAACCTAACTAGCCTAAGGACATCACACACGTCCATGCGCGAGGCAGGATTCGATCCTGCGACCGTAGCGGTCGCGCGGTTCCATACTGAAGCGCCTAGAACCGCTCGGCCACAATGGGCGCCGCCCGTAAAGCTGCGCGAATGTAGAGAGAACGCTTTCCCAACAGGCGTCATTGTAGCTGCAATAGGTTTATGATGATGATGATGAAATTTGGTGTAGGGGGCGCTCAACTGCGTGGTTATCAGCGCCCGTACAAATTCCCAATCTCTGCTCAGTCCAGTCTCTCATGAACGATGATGAAATGATGAGGACAACACAAACACCCAGTCATCTCGAGGCAGGGAAAATCCCTGACCCCGCTGGGAATCGAACCCGGGACCCCGTGTTCGGAAGGGAGAACGCGACCGCAAGATCACGAGCTGCGGACTGCAAGAAGTTTGAAACTTCCTGGCAGATTAAAACTGAGTGCCAGACCGATGCTCGAACTCGGGACCTTTGCCTTTCGCAGGCAAGTGCTCTACCAACTGAGCTACCCAAGCACGGCCCCTCCTCATAGCTTTACTTCTGCCAGTACCTCGTCTCCTACAGTCCAAACTTTACAGAAGCTCTCCTGCGAACCTTACAAACTAGCACTTCTGAAAGAAGACATGCCATTGCCACAGCCTGCGGGATGTTTCCAGAAAGAGATTTTCACTCCGCAGCGGAATGTGCACTGATATGAAACTTCCTGGGAGATTAAAACTGTGTTCCAGACCGAGACTCGAACTCGGGACCTTTGACTTTCGCGGGCAAGTGCTCAGGAGTGCTAGTTCTGCAACGTTCGCAGGAGAGCTTCTGTAAAGTTTGGAAGGTAGGAGACGAGGTACTGGCAGAAGTAAAGCTGTGAGGACGGGGCGTGAGTCGTGTTTGGGTAGCTCAGTTGGTGGAGCACTTGCCCGCGAAAGGCAAAGGTCCCGAGTTCGAGTCTCGGTCTGGCACACAGTTTTAATCTGCCAGGAAGTTTCATATCAGCGCACACTCCGCTTCAGAGTGAAAATCTCATACTGCAAGAAGTTTATCTACGTGGATACCAACATACGAAAGGCTCCACAGACAGACGGACAATGTTCGTGCCAAAGACATCTCCAAACACCAGACCTTGAAGAGGCGGTGTTGGATCGAGTGGCCGACCACGCAGCAGCAAGCAGGCGTCAGCTTGCCTTTGAAATGCACACTTCGAAGAATACAGTGAGGAGAGTTCTGGAGGAACAGACATTCCAACCATATCATAAAGAACGTGTGGAAGCACTAGAACTTACAGATTCTGAGCCGGCATACACTTCTGTCAATGGATTATCTACCGCAGTGTTGTAGTGCCGATGTTCGAACAGTTTGTATTGTTCACGGATGAGGCCTCATTCACAAGTGATGGTGTTTTCAGAAGCCCCAACAGCCACGTCTGGAGTGAGGACAGTCCCCAATCCATCCCCATCGGTGATCACCAGCAACGATTTTCTATCATATCCTCATTTGACTGGCCGATGTTACCTAGATGACGGTACACCAGCCTACTGCAATGTTGATGTCCACGAGTACCTGAACAGCATGTACCCTCATCGTCGGATTGGAAAAGGGCGTTCTGTCCCATGGCTAGCGCGATCGCCGGATCTCACACCTGTGGCCTTTTTCCTCCGGGGTTACGGGAAGACGTTAGTGTATGAAACCCCCGTAAAACTGGATGAAGGCTTGCTTGGTAGTGTCCAAGCTGTTTGTCTCCTGGTACAACAGACACCAGGGGTCTTTGAGAGAGTACAACAGAACTTCATGCGCATTTGCAATACAAGCATTGAGATTGGCGGTCGTCACTTTGAACAGTTACTATGAGCTACTGAGCACTGTTATTATGCGGCGTAAGCTGTGTGTAGGCTGGGCGTGAAGTCTCAGTACCCCCTAGTATCAAAGGCTGACTGATTTGGTTTGTTTTAGCACAAGTACATACTTATGTGCTAAGTGTCCAACATATCGATATGCTCCCTATCGTACTGTAAACACATTTCCGTATGTTTCCATGTTCTTGACATATTTTTGAGCATGTCCGATGCTATAATGCGAAATGCATCCTCAGCACCACTGCGCAGTTCTTCGGTTGTAGAATAATGACGTGCCTGAATAACTTCCCATAAGAAGAAGGGAGCTGGTTTTGCTGATGGACAACGACCTATGCTGGGCGCGGTGGCCGAGCGATTCTAGGCGCTTCAGTCCGGAACCGCGCGACTGCTACGGTCGCAGGTTCGAATCCTGCCTCGAGCATGGGTGTGTGTGATGTCCTTAGGTTAGTTAGATTTAAGTAGTTCTAAGTTCTAGGGGACTGAAGACCTCAGATGTTAAGTCCCATAGTGCTCAGAGCCATTTGAACCATTTGAACCACGACCTATCCACCGCCTTGGAATGTGTTCATTGAGGAACTCACACAGTGCTAGAGCGTATTGAGGAGGCGTTTTGTACTGCCACAACCTTACACGTTCTGAGAGTCCCCTTTCATCAAGCTGAGATATTAGTATGTTTGTTACGTGTGTAAATAATATGCGCCATTCACGGTCTCTTCAAAAAAGTTCGGTCCAGACAGATGTTATGGTGTCACTGGTGCCCATAGTATTATGTGATGCGGATTCTTTTCTACTTCGGCCGTGTAGTGAGGATTCTCTTTGGCCCAAACGACAATACTCTTTGTACATGCACGTGAGCTGCAATAAATGGCAAATTCGTCTGAAAACATAACCTTGGCACGGTTCACTGCATTTGGAAACTGAATTAAAAAAGCACAACATGCTAAAACATGCTCATTCTGTTCTGCCTCCGATTAATCGTTTACGAATGTCGTTCGAAAAGGTCTGACCTTATGGTTTTTTTTTTCGTGTAATCTTGCACTGTTGTCTACCGAGTTCCGAAGCACTTTTGCGTGTCGACGTCATAGGAGGCTGTTCAATCGAAGCAGAGACTCCGGCAAATGCTTCTTATCGCGTCTTCTTCATTCCATTCTCTAGCCTGTCTTTAACACTGCCAAAAGCAAAAGCGCGTCTTTCCCAAAATCAGAAGTGTGGCGTTTCGCGGTGGAGCCTCATTAAATCTTTCCTGGAGTGCTCCCATAATCTGTCTCTTTGTCTGCCCTGTGTGTTGTCGATCATGCACCCACACACTTGTTGCTAAGCGTTCCTCAATACTGTAACTATCACCGCTCACATCTGCCATGACTACAAATTTCTTCTGCGACTGCGAAAAAATGTAAACATGAATTCCAACAACTGATAAGAAGTAAGTTACTGATTCAATGAAGAGCCAAAGAAACTGCCACATATAGTTAATATCGTGTTGGGCCCCCGCGGGCACGCATGGGCGCGACTAGTGTCTGAAGTAGTGCTGAAGGGAACTGACACCATGAATCCTGCAGGGCTGTCCATAAACCCGTAAGAGTACGAGGCGGTGGAGATCTCTTCTGAACAGCACGTTGCAAGTCATCCCAGATATGCTCAATAATGGTCACGTATGGGGTGTTTGGTGGCCAGCGGAATTGTTTAAACTCAGAGGAGTGTTTCTGGAGCCTTCTGAAGCAATTCTGGACGTGTGGGTTGTCGCATTGTCTTGCTGGAATTGCCGAAGTCCGTCGGAATGCACAATGCACATGAATGAATGGATGCAGGTGATCAGACTGGATGCTTACGTATGTGCCACCTGTCAGTGTTGTCTCTAGACGTTTCAGGGGTCCCATATCACACCAACTGCACACGCGCCACACCATTACAGAGCCTCCACCAGCTTGAACAGTCCACTGCTGACATGGAGGGTCCATGGATTTATGAAGTTGTCTCCATATTTGCACACGCCCCCATCGGCTCGATACAATTTGAAACGATACTCGTCCGACCAGGCAACATGTTTCCAGTCATCAACAGTCCAATGTCGGTGCTGACCGGCCCAGGCGAGGCGTAAAGCTTTGTGTCGTGAAGTTATCAAGGGTACACGAGTAGGTCTTCGGCTCAGAAAGCCCATATCGATGTTGTTTTATTGAACATTTGTTGATGGCCCAGCATTGAAATCTGCAGCAATTTGCGGAAGGGTTGCACTTCCGTTACGTTGAACGATTCTCTTCAGTCTTCCCGTTCTTGCAGGATTTTTTTCCGGCCGCAGCGACATCGGAGATTTGATGTTTTACTGGATTCCTGATATTTATGGTACACTCGTGAAATGGTCGTACGGGAAAATCCCCACTTCATCGCTACTTCGGAGATGCTGTGTCCCATTGCTTGTGCGCCGACTATAATATCACATTCAAACTCGCTTAAATGTTGATAACCTGCCATTGTAGCAGCAGGAACCGATCTAACAACTGCGCCAGACAGTTGTCTTATATTGGCGTTGACGACCGCAGCGCCGTATTCTGCCTGTTTTCATCGAACGGGTACCTTCGCCATTGTTTTTTTTTTTCTCTCTCTCCCAATCTATGTTAGAGGGCCCCGGGTGCATGTGTGCCAAGTCATCTCATATACACGCTGCTTACCCGCTTGGTTCAAAGCTCGGAAGGATTCATTGAAAGGGGACCGGCCCGAAGTTAGTATTTGATTGATTAGGTGATTATCATATTAAAATTTCGCAACGGATAACGCGGGGAAGGTCTCAAGCAGACAAGTGGGCAAGTAACTAATTACCACGCTCTAACATGGTCTATATTCTCTATCCTTGTTAATTTTCATTCCCGTCAGATTACCATGACTTCAGTTTAGTACTAACGTTGTTCTCTACACAGAATGGGGGTGTTATAATCAGTCACTGAATCCATGAAATTAAATTCATATGACATTTTTATCTTTTACCCATAAACTTTACAAATGGTACAAACATTTCTTTTACTCGCTGCTTAAGCGATCTCATGATTGCAGTTAACAAATCAAAGACGAATAAATTCTATCTTATCTAGCACTGAAGGTGCCCACACTATCAGAAATCTATTCAACACTCTCTCGCACTGAAGGAGCTTACACTATCAGAAATATGATCTCGTTTATAATATCGTGCACTGGGAAAGAGAAGGGATCTACGTTGCTGCAGCTGTAGTCCTGTCTCCTTGGACAGCGATTGACATTCGCACCCCATGTTGTTACTTGGACCGAATCGTTATGAATTAATGAACCACATTACTTCTCAGCACCGTTCCCTTACTCAAAATTATAGCAAAGATTCTTGGCGGGAAAACGGACACACACACACACACACACACACACACACACACACACACACACACACACACACACACAAAGCAGACACAAACATCTCTCGTATACACAAAAAACAATTTCTTTAAAAATAAAACACCCTATAAAATTTGGCACACGCAAATTAACAATTTACAGCACACGCAAGCATCCTCAAAAATGGCTCTGAGCACTATGGGACTCAACTGCTGTGGTCATAAGTCCCCTAGAACTTTGAACTACTTAAACCTAACTAACCTAAGGACATCACACACATCCATGCCCGAGGCAGGATTCGAACCTGCGACCGTAGCGGTCGTGCGGTTCCAGACTGTAGCGCCTTTAACCGCTCGGCCACTCCGGCCGGCAAGCATCCTCACCTTCACTATTTTCAAGAGTGAACTGGTAGCTCGCTGGCGGTGCAATTCGACACCACATGGTTGATCGACACCAACGGCAAATTTCTTTTTTTTTTTGTACTCGCCCCACTGGCCATTCTTGTTTTCAATCTATACAATTATCCACATGCACAACCTATTATTTACCACTTAGTTAGGACGTGAAGCCTCGTCTAGGTCGCTGCTGGAAAATAGGGGCAGTCATGAATCAAAAGATCCGTGCAGAGAAAGGTTACTTTAGCAAAACCAGTAAGAAATTTAAAATTGCGAAACGCTACTGCTAAAAGTGGAACTATATTGTTTTTGATACTTTTACTGCTCTCGTGTGCTGATGATATTAACTGATTGCATTGCTACAAGTGGATAACGTGAGCCCCCATCCTCACCTCTGGAAAAGAAACCCTAACTGTAAATTTTAATTTTACAGCCAAAATTCCTCAAGAAAATGAATGGCCGTAACGACATGCTAACTGCTTCCATCCAGAAAAAAAGCGGTTAACAATATAATAAATTATACCTCATCCCACAAAGAATTTGGCGGCAAAGACGGAGATCGCCCTCGATTCCGTCCGCTCAGTTCAAGAGCTTCCCACAGAGTGTCCTTGTCATGGTGGCCCTCACCGGTCGTTCTCCTCCGCCCTGGAGGGGAGGAGTTCCTGTTTCCAACCTCGAACTACCCCTGGCCAACAGGTGCATCATCGCTGCCTTTACCCCAATTTTATGTTGGCACTAACCAACCTACAGAGTGACCACATCTCTGCCTTGCCACTACCAGCAGACGAACTGTTAATACAAACTCAAAGTTAAGTAACCCAATGCAACGTAGCGGGATAAAGGAACGGAAGTGCATTTGTGTAATTATGAATTAAATAAACAGGTAGTCCATTTCCTCGCTCGAGTTATAACATTTCTTACATTTGGAAAAATAATGAAAGTATCTCAAAGATCCGTTGTTGTTGTAGTCTTCAGTCCTGAGACTGGTTTCATGCAGCTCTCCATGCTACTCTATCCTCTGCAAGCTGCTTCATCTCCCAGTACGCACTGCAGCCTACATTCTTCTGAATCTGCTTAGTATATTCATCTCTTGATCTCCTTCTACGATTTTTACCCTCCACGCTGCCCTCCAATACTAAACTGGTGATCCCTTGATGCCTCAGAACATGTCCTACCAACCGATCCCTTCTTCTAGTCAAGTTGTGCCACAAACTTCTCCCCAAATCTGTTAAATAACTCATTAGTTATGTGATCTACCCATCTAATCTTCAGCATTCTTCTGTAGCACCACATTTCGAATGCTTCTATTCTCGTCTTGTCCAAACTATTTATCGTCCATGTTTCACTTCCATACGTGGCTACACTTCATACAAATACTTTCAGAAACGACTTCCCGACGCTTAAATCTATACTCGATGTTAACAAATTTCTCTTTATCAGAAACGCTTTCCTTGCCATTGCCAGTCTACATTTTATATCCTCTCTACTTCGAGCATCATGAGTTATTTTGCTCCCCAAGTAGCAAAACTCCTTTACTACTTTAAGTGTCTCATTTCCTAATCTAATTCCCTCAGCATCACCAGACTTAATTCGACTACATTCCATTATCCTCGTTTTGCTTTTGTTGATGTTCATCTTTTATCCTCCTTTCAAGACACTGTCCATTCCGTTCAACTGCTCTTCCAAGTCAAACATCTATAGCATTTAATATAAAGCGACGGAACAAGCTAATTATAATGAGATGAACCAAGCTGTTCCCTGTCAAGATATCAAAATGGTTCAAATGGCTCTGAGCACTATGGGAGTTAACATCTGAGGTCAGCAGTCCCCTAGAACTTAGAACTACTTAAACCTAACTAACCTAAGGACAACACACACAGCCATGTCCGAGGCAGGATTCGAACCCGCGACCGTAGCAGTCACCCGGTTCCAGATTGAAGAGCCCTGAACCTCTCGGCCACAACGGCCTGCCTCTCAGCATATCTCTATATTTGAATACGCATACCTATACCAGTTTCTTTGGCGCTTCAGTGTAACAACATTTGCTACTAAACAGTGATTACGGGGCTTCTCACCTACTCTACATGTCCACAACAACAAGTAAGCGTTCCAGCACATTGGTCCCCTATCTCAATATAGTCGGTTGTGGACCCGCTATTACCTATTCCAATTTCACCCAAACTGTCTTTGAGCTGCAGCGTAGATAACCTGCGCGTAAATGCTACAGCGCCTGGGAGACTGCACGTTCAGTATGTGCTGTTCGCAGTGGCTGACGCGTGGGCCAAGCCGGCACCAGGCGTGCTGTCTGGGAACACGCGGCTGCTGGGAGACTTCGACGAGTGCGTGGCCGCCGGAGGCCGCCTGTGCGTGGCAGACCTCGTCCCCAGAGCGGCGGGCGGCGGGGGCGGCGGGGGCGGCGCAGCGCAGCTGCTGGCGGCGGCCACCGCGCACCGCGCCGCTCTGGAGGCGACGCATCGTCAGGTGAGCAGGCGGGACACGTCCCACCACAAAACTCCTGTCTCAATGTGGGAGCGTGGATCGACCTCCGTTCCAATAATTTTTTTTCGGTTCACGTCTGAAGCATCAACACGGAAACATATAAATATTTACAGACTACATACTCTGAGATGACAAAAGTCGCTGGATATCTGCTAATATCACATCAGAAATCCTTTTGCCCGACGTAGTCCAAAACTCGACGTGGAATAGGCTCGAAAACTGGTTAAAAGTCCCCTGCAGAAATATTGAGCCATGCTACCTCAACAGCCATTCGTAATTGCGAAGACGTTATTAGTGCAGGATTTTGTGCACGAAATTACCTCATAAATGTTCGCTGGGATTCACATCGGGCGATCTGGGTGGCCATATGATTCGCTCAAATCGTTCAGAATGTTCTTCAAACCAATTAAGAACAATTTTGGCCTTGTGACATGGTGCCTTGTCATCCATAAAAGTTCCATAGCTGTTTGGATTCGAGAAGTCCATGAATGACTGTAAATGTTCTCCAAGCAGCCGAACATAACCGTTTCCTGTCAATGATCTGTTTACACCGTACTATACCATTATGGACCCACCACCATCTTGCACAATGCCGTGTTGACAACTTGGCTCTACGAACCGTAAAATTACTACTGGTTCACCAAAGGTTATTAATCACAATTAATACACAAAATGTAAAGTGGAAGTAGGTGCCAAAGAATAACTGTTGAAATTACACACAATTTTCAATAACACTCGTTATTCGAATTTGGTGCAAGACTTTGCGATATTAAAAAAAAAACCAACAATCATTTAACGAAAAAATCACAATTTACGATAGGAAAGGACTCTTAAATTATTAAATTATTATAAAAAATTTCACGCCAGTAAAAGGCAAGTCCAGGCAAGCAATTTAACCTATACAACGCGACGCTGTATAATACTTCAATCTCAGCTAAATTACAGGTGAATTTCACTCCATTAATCAATGGATACAATTTGAACATATGGCTTCACTTTTGGGCAGACAAATTTCCCATTTGGTAACAACAGCCGTAGCTATGGCCGCCCACAACAGGCTCATTAAATGTCGCAGAATCTGACTTGTCTGCAACATATAAAGACAATCCTCTTTACAAAATTTCTCAAAATAGAAAAAACCACAACGCATGAATCATGCACAGGGGGGGGGGGGCGACACTCACAGTTAATAACATTAACCTTTCCAAAATATATAAGAAAAACAAATTTTACAAATTTCTGCCAGTTAACTCACGGCAAACACACACGCTCGCAAGGTAGGACTTTCGAATCTTTACAACATTCTCCTTTCAAGGCAACAATTTCTACCCGTAATGAAATGGCAAACTTTTGCATGGCGAGAAAACACACTAATAACCAACTACCTCTATAAAACACATAAGCACGTTGAGTAAAAGTCCTAAAAGGTATTGAACTGGAAAAACACACAACATTTTTTGCTGACTAGAAACAATATACACTCCTGGAAATGGAAAAAAGAACACATTGACACCGGTGTGTCAGACCCACCATACTTGCTCCGGACACTGCGAGAGGGCTGTACAAGCAATGATCACACGCACGGCACAGTGGACACACCAGGAACCGCGGTGTTGGCCGTCGAATGGCGCTAGCTGCGCAGCATTTGTGCACCGCCGCCGTCAGTGTCAGCCAGTTTGCCGTGGCATACGGAGCTCCATCGCAGTCTTTAACACTGGTAGCATGCCGTGACAGCGTGGACGTGAACCGTATGTGCAGTTGACGGACTTTGAGCGAGGGCGTATAGTGGGCATGCGGGAGGCCGGGTGGACGTACCGCCGAATTGCTCAACACGTGGGGCGTGAGGTCTCCACAGTACATCGATGTTGTCGCCAGTGGTCGGCGGAAGGTGCACGTGCCCGTCGACCTGGGACCGGACCGCAGCGACGCACGTGTGCACGCCAAGACCGTAGGATCCTACGCAGTGCCGTAGGGGACCGCACCGCCACTTCCCAGCAAATTAGGGACACTGTTGCTCCTGGGGTATCGGCGAGGACCATTCGCAACCGTCTCCATGAAGCTGGGCTACGGTCCCGCACACCGTTAGGCCGTCTTCCGCTCACGCCCCAACATCGTGCAGCCCGCCTCCAGTGGTGTCGCGACAGGCGTGAATGGAGGGACGAATGGAGACGTGTCGTCTTCAGCGATGAGAGTCGCTTCTGCTTTGGTGCCAATGATGGTCGTATGCGTGTTTGGCGCCGTGCAGGTGAGCGCCACAATCAGGACTGCATACGACCGAGGCACACAGGGCCAACACCCGGCATCATGGTGTGGGGAGCGATCTCCCACACTGGCCGTACACCACTGGTGATCGTGGAGGGGACACTGAATAGTGCACGGTACATCCAAACCGTCATCGAACCCATCGTTCTACCATTCCTAGACCGGCAAGGGAACGTGCTGTTCCAACAGGACAATGCACGTCCGCATGTATCCCGTGCCACCCAACGTGCTCTAGAAGGTGTAAGTCAACTGCCCTGGCCAGCAAGATCTCCGGATCTGTCCCCCATTGAGCATGTTTGGGACTGGATGAAGCGTCGTCTCACGCGGTCTGCACGTCCAGCACGAACGCTGGTCCAACTGAGGCGCCAGGTGGAAATGGCATGGCAAGCCGTTCCACAGGACTACATCCAGCATCTCTACGATCGTCTCGATGGGAGAATAGCAGCCTGCATTGCTGCGAAAGGTGGATATACACTGTGCTAGTGCCGACATTGTGCATGCTCTGTTGCCTGTGTCTATGTGCCTGTGGTTCTGTCAGTGTGATCATGTGATGTATCTGACCCCAGGAATGTGTCAATAAAGTTTCCCCTTCCTGGGACAATGAATTCACGGTGTTCTTATTTCAATTTCCAGGAGTGTATATATATATATATATATAAAAAATCCAGTACAGCGTACATTAACAACCTTGCTTGATTATAGCCAAATATACATAAACACAAATTTACGTAAGTTACAGCTTTCAGATGAGCAGGAATTCGTTATGCAGTTGACTAGTTCTTACCATGAGGCAAAAGCAATTTTTCGTCTATCTTAGAGTACCTTTTACACGTGAGTCTAGTATGGCAGGCGAGAGAATGGATCAGGTCTTAGTGCCTTACATTTTAAACAGTACAGCCATTGGTGCCTTACACTTTCACAGACATGGCAGAGGCTAACAGTCGAATAAACCCGTAGGTAAGTTGGGAGGGGAAAGAAGCAATCCGAACCACAGATTTACTCTGACTCCCACCCTCTTTCGTTCTCAAAAGGGGACAAACGGACCGCCCTTTCTAATATTACCACCTTCCCGCGGGTGGGCAGACGAGAATGAATGACGGGAAACCCCCAAAATATACGACTGGTATAATTACCAAAAATAAGTAAATTGAATTCAATTAACAATCAGTACTCAACTTCAGGTGCGTTACGACTCCCAGAACTGAACCAACGCAGTACCTCCAAACGCTCTGCCGAGCTGCCCGCTGCCAGCCGTTTCAACGGACGCAGGAAGGCGCGCCGATTTTCAGAACCTCCTCGCCGGTCGACAGCATACGGCCGAACTGCAAATTAGACCCCTCGCGGACCCACGCTCAGGAAGATTCGTTTCGCGACGAGCCGTTAACGCCCCATACCACGGAGCCGCTGCTCGCGTCGCTTACGCTGATGCCGCGGTCTGCGTGCTGTCCCTCTAGCACCGGCAGAGAAGTCGCTTCTTGATGCCTCAACTGCCAACTCTCCACGAGAGCCCACACAGCCACCTCTTAACCCACGCGATCCGCCCACTTTTCCCCTTTCCCGCCAGAGAGAGACACCGAAGCCTACAATTGCGACAAAGGCGCCACCGCCAGCAAACGGAGGGCGACAGCTTCACGCTACGCGCTGCGGCGCGCTTTTCAAAGCTAACTCTACTACGGCTCAGTCCATGCTTCGTGAGGTCTGCGCCACACTCGTACCCTACAATCAGATTTTATCAACTGTAATCGGGACTGATCTACCGAGGCCACGGTTTTCCATTCGTCTACAGTCCAACCAGTATGAGCCCAGGAGAGGTGCTGCAGGCGATGTTGCGCTGTTGGCAAAGGCACTCGCACTGTCCGTCTGCTCCCATAGCCCAAAAAGACGAAATTGCGCCGCACTGTACTAACGGATACATTCGTCATAAGTCCATAATAATTTATGCGTTTTTTCCACACAGTGTTGCTTGTCTGTTAGCACCGACAACGCTACCCAAACGACGCTGCTCTTCTACATCTACATCTACATTTATACTCCGCAAGCCACCCAACGGTGTGTGGCGGAGGGCACTTTACGTGCCACTGTAATTACCTCCCTTTTCTGTTCCAGTCGCGTATGGTTCGCGGGAAGAACGACTGTCTGAAAGCCTCCGTGCGCGCTCTAATCTCTCTAATTTTACATTCGTGATCTCCTCGGGAGGTATAAGTAGGGGGAAGCAATATATTCGATACCTCATCCAGAAACGCACTCTCTCGAAACCTGGCGAGCAAGCTACACCGCGATGCAGAGCGCCTCTCTTGCAGAGCCTGCCACTTGAGTTTGCTAAACATCTCTGTAACGCTATCACGGTTACCAAATATCCCTGTGACGAAACGCGCCGCTCTTCTTTGGATCTTCTCTATCTCCTCCGTCAACCCGATCTGGTACGGATCCCACACTGTTGAGCAATACTCAAGTATAGGTCGAACGAGTGTTTTGTAAGCCACCTCCTTTGTTGATGGACTACATTTTCTAAGGACTCTCCCAATGAATCTCAACCTGGTACCCGCCTTACCAACAATTAATTTTATATGATCATTCCACTTCAAATCGTTCCGCACGCATACTCCCAGATATTTTACAGAAGTAACTGCTACCAGTGTTTGTTCCGCTATCATATAATCATACAATAACGGATCCTTCTTTCTATGTATTCGCAATACATTACATTTGTCTATGTTAAGGGTCAGTTGCCACTCCCTGCACCAAGTGCCTATCCGCTGCAGATCCTCCTGCATTTCGCTACAATTCTCTAATGCTGCAACTTCTCTGTATACTACAGCATCATCCGCGAAAAGCCGTATGGAACTTCCGACACTATCTACTATGTCATTTATATATATTGTGAAAAGCAATGGTCCCATAACACTCCCCTGTGGCACGCCAGAGGTTACTTTAACGTCTGTAGACGTCTCTCCATTGATAACAACATGCTGTGTTCTGTTTGCTAAAAACTCTTCAATCCAGCCACACAGCTCTTGGTCGTTGAGTCAATGCCGTCGGCCACTGAGTTGTCTGTGGTGGGGGGTAATGTCTGAAATTTGTTATTCTCAGCACACTCGTTCCACTGTGGATCTCAGTATAATTAATTCCCTAACGATTTCCGAAATGGAATGTTCCATGTGTCTAGCTCCAGCCACCATTCCGCGGTCTAAGTCTGTTAGTTCCTGTCGTGTGGCCATAATGACATCGATTATCTTTTCACATTAATCATGTGGGTACAAATGACAGCTCCGCCAATGCAGTGCCCTTTTATACCTCGTGTATCACCGCCATTTGTATATGTACATATCGCTATCCCATGACTTTTGTCACATCAACGGAAAACGCGTAACTTAAAGTGAAACTTATAAAAGGTTCAAACTACTCATTGGAATTCAGCCGGGTGAAATCTTCGACAACTGTCTATATTTCGACAGGTTAACACCCCATCATTTTCAAGGCACAAATCCGACGATAGAGCGCTGTGCAAGGAAATTTAAACCGCTGGTAGGCAGGACTACTCCGACCAGCGATCAAAATAAGGCATATGACTAATGTATCCTTTATGAATGACCAGTTTCCTGAACGATTAAAGTACTCACTGGTAAAGTCGCCTTATAAAAAGGGAGAAAGGGATAATGTAGACAGTTTTAGACCTATTTCTATGCCATCAGTGTTTGCAAAAGTTATTGAAAAGGCTGTGTATATAAGGATAATTGATCATTTTATATCACATAATTTGCTATCAAATGTATAGTTCGGCTTTAGAAGTCGTTTAACAGCTGAGAATGCTATATTCTGTTTTCTCTGTGAGGTACTGAATGAATTAAACAAAAGGTTCTGAATGTTAGGCACAGTTTTTTATTTAATTACGGTGTTTGATTATGTTGATCACAAAATATTGCTGCAGAAGTTGGACCTTTACTGAAAACGGGGAGTAGCTCACAATTGGTTCATCTCTTACTTTAACAACAGACAGTCATTATTCACAGTGTTGATAATGGCTGTGATGTTGTGTTGAGTGCGGTATAGCCAAATGGGGTTTGCCCCAGGGATCAGTGTTGGAGCCACTCTTGTTCCTTATTTACATAAATGATATGCCCTCTAGTGTGTGTGATATCTTATGTCTGAAATCTTATGGGACTCAACTGCTAGGGTCATCAGTCCCTAAGTTTATACACTACTTAACCTAAATTATCCTAAGGACAAACACACACAGCCATGCCTGAGGGAGGATGTGCCGAACATCCATCATGATGGAAGTACATCGCCATTCTGTCATGCAGTGAAACATCTTGTACTAACATCGGTAGAGCATTACGTAGGAAATCAGCATACATTGCACCATTTAGATTGCCATCGATAAAATGGGGGCCAATTATCCTTCCTCCCACAATGCCGCACCATACATTAACCCGCCAAGGTCGCTGTGTTCCACTTGTCGCAGCCATCGTGGATTTTCCGCCGCCCAATAGTGCATATTATGCCGGTTTACGTACTGCTGTTGGTGAATGACGCTTCATCGCTAAATAGAACATACGCAAAAAATCTGTCATCGTCCCGTAATTTCTCTTGTGCCCAGTGGAAGAACTGTACACGACGATCAAAGTCGTCGCCATGCAATTCCTGGTCCATAGAAATATGGTACGGGTGCAATCGATGTTAATGCAGCATTCTCAACAGCGACGTTTTTGAGATTCCCGATTCTCGCGCAATTTGTCTGCTACTGATGTGCGGATTAGCCGCGACAGCAGCTAAAACACCTACGTGGGCAACATCATTTGTTGCAGGTCGTGGTTGACGTTTCACATATGGCTGAACTATTCCTGTTTCCTTAAATAACGTAACTATCCGGCGAACGGTCCGGACACTTGGATGATGTCGTCCAGGATACCGAGCAGCATACATAGCACACGCTCATTGGGCATTTTGATCAGAATAGCCATACATCAACACGATATCAAACTTTTCCGCAATTTGCAAACGGTCCATTTTAACACGGGTAATGTATCACGAAGCAAATACCGTCCGCACTGGTGGAATGTTACGTGATACCACGTACTTACACGTTTGTGACTATTACAGCACCATCTATCACAAAGCGTACTACACGAATATGTGATAAAAATGGGGGTTCCTATTTAAAAAAACGCAGTTGATATTCGTTTGACCTATGGCAGCGCCATCTAGCGGGTCAACCATAGCGCCATCTGGTTTCCCCCTTCAACCTAGACGAGTTTCGTTCTTTGTAGTTTTTTCGTTTGGTGCTTATTTCGTGAGATATTTGGCCCGGTCACTACCAATGGACCACCCTGTATATTCTTTACTGTCGTTTCTTGTTAACAACATCAGCTTATTCCCAAGAGTTAGCAGATTTCACTAAATTAATACTCGGCAGAAATCCAATCTGCATTTGGATCGCACTTCCTTAAGACTTGTGCAGAAATCTGGAGTATACTGCTGCATCCATTTTCAGCAAGCTACCACAAGAATTCAAAAATCTTAGAAGTAATACACGCGCTTTCAAATCGAAACTGAAGAGATTTGTCATGGGTCACCCCTTCAAATCTCTTGAGGAGTTCCTTGAAAAATTAAGTTGATTCTTATGTTATATTGTTGGGTGCGTTTAGTTAAACTTATGGTTTGACGTTTTTTTGGGTTCATAAACATTTTAGTTTATCTGTTATTACTTTTATATTGTAATTTCATGTTCTGACACGTTCCATGAACCTGGAGATTTGCTCGTCAATTTGTCCTATGGAACTAGACGTGTAAATAAAAGTAATAAAAAAATGCACTCTCGATATAAACGACGAAGTTTCTTACACGCATTGTCTCGTTACATGGCTGCCATGAAAATGACGGATGCTCACCTTTTGAAATATTGGCGGTTGTTGAATGCATTACCTGCCTGTTTTACTATAAGTTGTTTCAACAAGTAACTTTATGTTGGACGATTGGTAAGGAACACCCGGCCAATGATAGCAAAAGGAGGGCCGGACGTGTTAACTGCAGCGGAACCTGTACACCAACGCTGTGAATGCAATCGAGAGCTCCTGCAAGTATGGTGTATGTCGAAGCTTGTTGTGGAACCGATTGTTGTGGCATTCCGTGTGGTACGGCCACATGCCTGCAAGTCATCATTTGAGTGCTTAAGATTGCGGATGAGCAGTTGGACGGCCCGAAACTGTGGCCACAGTTGTGGTTGTGTCCAAAAGTATCATCTCGCGATTTAAAAAAAAAGCCGCTGTAGGTGGTCATACATACAAACATACATACGTAAATACTTGTTCCATTGGTCATGAATATGACATTTCGTAATGAATTGGAACAAGTCACTTTAACAAATGTTTTCTTTACACAAAATAATTAATTTTTTTACAGTTACTACTTTATGTCTACAAATTCATCTATTGAGTAGAAGGAGCTGACATTCAGAAATTCTTTAAATTTGTTTTTAAATGCTGGTTGGCTATCTTTCAGGCTTTTAATGTTATTTGACAACTGACCAAAGATTTTTCTGGCAGCATAATTCACCCCTTATTGTGCCAAAGACAGACTTAACCGAGAATAGTGAAGATCATCCTTTCTTCTAGTGTTGTGGCTATGCACTTCGCTGTTATCTTCGAATTCGGATGAATTATTAATAACAAATTTCATAAGTGAATATACGTATTGGTAAGGCGCTATGAATATCCTGAGTTCCTTAAGTAAATGTCTGCAAGGTGATCTTGGGTGGGTTCCAGTTATTATTCTGATCAACACACTTTTACACAATGAATACTGTTTCTCTTAATGATGAATCACCCCAAAATATGATGCCATATGAAAGTGGTGTATGAAAATAGGCATAGTAGGCTAATATACTGATGTGTGTATCACCAAAATTTTCAATATCCCTCATAGAATAAGTAGCTTAACCTAACTGTTTCAGCAAACCATCAATGTGTTTCTTCCAATTCAATTTCTCATCAATGTACACACCCAGATATTTTGAATATTCTGTCTCAGAAACAGACTTGTGTTCATAGACAGTATTTGTCAATGGTATCATGCCGTTTACTGTACAGAACAGTATATACTGTCTGTTCTCAAAATTTAGTGAGAGTCCATTTGTAGAGAACTACTTAATAATTTTCTGAAAGGCATTATTTACGATTTCCTCAGCTGATTCTTGTTTGTTGGGTGTGATTACTATACTTGTATCATGAGCAAAAAGAACTAGCTTTGCATCTTCATGAATACAGAATGGCAAGTCATTAAGATATATCAAGAACAATAATGGACTGAATACTGAACCCTGTGGGACACCACTCTTGATACCTCTCCAGTTCGAGGACTCCGCTGATTTTTGCAGACTACTTGTACTGTTAATTTCAACCTCCTGCATTCTTCCAGTTAAAAATGAAATTGTGCACTGTCCCATTCATACCACAATACTTAAGCTTATCTACAAGAATTTCATGATTCACACAATCAAAAGCCTTTGACAAATCACAGAATATCCCCATGATGTTCGGTTATTCAGTGTATTTGATATTTGATCAGTGAAAGCGTATATGGCATTTTCTGATAAAAAGCTTTTCAGAAAACCAAATTGACATTTTGTTAGCACTTCATTTTTACAAATATGTGATGCTGCTCTTGAATACATTACTTTTTCAAGACTTTTGGATAAAGCTGTCAGAAGCGAGATTGGGCGGTACTTGTTAGCATCAGATGTATCTCCTTTTTTATGCCATGATTTAACAATAGTGTATTTCAGTCTATCTGGAAAAATGCCGTATTTCAGTGAGCTACTGCATATGTGACTGAGAATCCTATTTGATACGCCCTGCTTAACCCGCAGGACATTACAGGGGCCAAAATAAGGGGCTGTCATTTACACTCGAATGTACAACTTTATTATTTGATCAAACATTACAAGAGCCCCAAAAACCCTTTTTTTAAACACACAGCTTTAATCTTTGGTACTTAAATTTAAAAATGGCTGAAGGCCAATAACTTAAAACGCAAGTATAATCAGAAATTTAAAAGGCAAGCTATATTTGAAAATAGTTCTTTAGTTACTTTGAAGTAAACAACTCAAACTCAAAATCAGCTGAAGGCCCAAGACTTAAAATTCAACAACATTAAAATTTTTAAAATTTTAAAGGCCTTACGTGACACAGTTCTTCGAACTAGGATGAAGGCCTTAAAGCAAAAAAACTCTAATTTAAAAAAAAAAATCGGCTAGCAGCCATACAACTACAAACAACAAGAACAAATTAAAAAAATTCGGGCAGTACATCCAAGGGCGCTCCTCAGATGTGCGAGTGTCGGCCTGGAGTTCAAACACTAACACTCGCTTAGGTGAGACAGTCAGTCGGCCCAACCATTTTCAATCCGCTGGGAACCCAACCGACAGACAGTCAACAGACCAATGATGAAGATCAGTTCCGCTCCACACTTGCACCAAAACTCAAACGATACTAACAGTGGAGACTGGATCAACAACCAGGACCATAGATAACCCATAAGCGGCGGACGACCCAAATACACGTCATCTAATTAGACGACCGACCAAACGTCCAAGCGAGGTCGTTGCCACTCAAACGTGTGTGTCGGCAATCGTCGGCGAGTGATGGCTATCCGCCCCTCCCTGGCGCTGCATGCGCCAACCGACCAACTGCTACACATCAGCACGGAGACAACACTAAAATAACTGGGCAGTGAACATCACAAGTTACACACAATTTCACAAACACTTGGACGAAGAACGCGACCAATGCTAAAAGCAGTGACTGTGCAATCACCAGGACAAAAAGACACACACCGCCAACCCATTAGCGATCGGCGAGCAAATACACGTCGTCCGGTAAGACGACCAACCGACGATTAGCAAGACCGTCCCCAGCCATGCGTGTCGGTATTTATTTATTTTTTTAAATCGGAGAGCCCTGTTTAATAAAGCATGAAAGCTAATGCAAGTTATTTTGTGCGCGGTCGCATGTGATCGCTGGTGAGGCACAGAAAGGATGTCTAGTCTTTAGTTACTTACTTCTCCTGTTATGTGTTCTGGAATGGAGTCGAGGGAGAGGCTCGCGTGTTAGACTGGCCGCTCTAATTTAAACTCTGTACTTTTAGAAAAGGTCACTGCGTAGTGCAGGGCGCATACTCGCGCATACTAGTAATCATACGAGTATAATGAAATTTCCTCTGCGCACGGACGAGATACCGACGTGCGGATAATCTTGATATGACTAGTGATTAATATTGTATTCCCAATGTAAGTAGCATAGTGCACTTCAGTAATTATAGTTGTGATTAACGCTATTCTGATTTCATTATTTGTTTAATCCATGATCCTAAAATTTCAACATTATATGTAAACTGTATTTTCAGTATTTATCTCATTTTACCTCAGAAATAACGTGGCCCACAATCCTCCTCCTTACGGCGACGAAATTCTCAAAGTATATGTCCGATGCCACCTTATCATGGTTTAAATATATTCATTGATTTTTAATTATTTCCATCCATCTCAATTCAGTTCAACAAAAATTATAAGAAAAAACCAAAATAATATATATATATATATATATATATATATATATATATATATATATATATATGTGTGTGTGTGTGTGTGTGTGTGTGTGTGTGTGTGTGTGTGGGTGGGTGTGTGTGTGGGTGGGTGGGTGTGCGAGTCATGGCTATGCGAACCTCACTGCCGCTCCAACCCGACCGAACTTCTGCCGCGTCCCAGCTGTCCGACTGCCCGGTCCGAACCCCACTGCTGGCTCGTTGCAACTGACTTCATTGCCCGGTCCGAACTCCACTGCTGGTGCGTTCCAGCTCCATGGACGACACACGACGACCAGGAAGTAATAGCAGTCCAGCAAAGATAGTACGGCAGGGCCTATATCGATAAGCGCTGCTGCTGCCGCTCACGGGCAGGCAAGGCAACAACCCAGTGAGATCAGTAATTGAAAATTAACATAACGAGGCGGCAATACGGTAAAAACAGGGCGTTAAATAAGAGATGGCACGAACACGAGCCACTCACGGCTCACTACTTACCTGTCGGGAACAAGCTTTTAGTAATACTCTGTTGGAAATGCTATTCGAAAGCGTGTCGGTAGTCGTAGACGGACCATCACACCGCAGTAGTAACGATACGTAGCCTTAGTGGCGAAATGAACAGACGTATCACTTCCAGGTAGATCGCTGCGGATCTTGTAACCGCTACCGGTACACATGTCACTGCCAGAACCACTTTTCGCCGTTTAAATCAAGCTGGCTTTTATACTTGAAAAACTATTAAATGCATCCCCCTTCAACCACGCCATAGCCCAGAAAGAGTTCGTTGGCGTAGGGAGCATGTTTTTTGGGATCAGCAACATTGGTTCAGAATGATGTTCTCTGAAGAATCACGCTTCAATGTGGCAAGTGATTCTGGCCACAAGTTTGTACGAGGAGAGAGAGGAAAACGTTGCACACCACAGATTATTCACAAACGTCATCGGTATGGCCTAAGCGTCATGGTATGGGCAGGCATTATGGACATTGTCAAAACACCGCTCCGTATTTTTGCGGAATGCCTGTAGCATAGCAGTATTGCAGGGATATTACTCTGGATCGTGCCCGTCTGTTTAAGGGTGCGGAAGGCCTGGCTTTCTGTTTGAAGACGACAATGCCTGCCCACACAAGACTGCTGAGGCGTCTGGCACACTAGAAGAGGAAGATATTGAACGTATGGAAAGGTCTGCGTACTTACCGGACCTAAAACCCTATAGCGAATACCTGGAACGCTCTTGGCGGACGTGATTCTCATCGAACACCCCCCCCCCCCCCCCCCCGAACCTGGCAATAACTGAAAATCGTCTTGAGAGAGCAGTGGGACAATATCCTCCGCGAATTCTCAACAGTATCGCAGCCAACATGAACAACAAGTGCAAAATGTTGATTGGTGCCCGAGGAAGACATTTACCTTAACTGAGAGTCCGATATCAACCTTTATGTTGAGAGCCTGACCAGAGTCAGACATCAACGTTATTTACTCATATGACGAAATCTGTACTGTTTTTCGTTATAAATATACCATTCCATATCAATTACATATGTACTTTGTTTCGTGTCGTCCGTCATTACCTGTGATTATTTCTGTTCAACAGTGTCTTCGTTCCATAGCAATTAAAAGCGATGTATTTTTCAGTAACGTATGGAATTGAAATTATCAGAAAGCATATTATATGGAGAGTTACTGAAGAGTCAAACAAACTGGTTCACCAACCTAATATCGTATAGGGTCCCGCCAAGCGCACAGAAGTGCCACAACACGACTTGGTATGGAGTCGACTAATGTCTGAAGCGGTGCTGGAGGGAATTGACACCACGAATCCTGCAGGGCTGTCCATAAATCCGTAAGAGTACGAGGGGGCGGAGATCACTTCTGAACAGCACATTGCAAGGCGTCCCAGATATGCTCAATAATGTTCATGTATGGGGAGTTTGGTGGACAGCAAAAGTGTTTAATCTCAGAAGAGTGTCTCTGGAGCCACTTTGTAGCAATTCTGGACGTGTGGGGGTGTCACATTGTCCTGTTGGAATTGCTCAAGACCGTCGCAATGCGCAATGGACATGAATGGATACAGGTGATGAGACAGGATGCTTTGGTACGTATAACCTGTCAGAGTCGTATCCAGATGTATTATGGGTCTCACATCACTCCAACATCCTATACCGTTACAGAGTCTCCACGAGCTTGAACAGTCGCCTGTTGACATACAGATTCCATGGATTCATGAGGTTGTCTCCATACCTGTACACGTCCATCCACTCAATAGAATTTGAAGCTAGACTCTCCGACCAGGCAACATGTTTCCATTCATGAAGAGTCCAATGACAGTCTCGACGGGCTCATGCGAGGTGTAAAGCTTTGTATCGTGCAGTCATCAAGGGTGCACAAGTAGCCCATATCGACGATGTTTCGTTGAATGGTTCGCACGCTGACACTTGTTGATAGCTCAGCATTGAAATCTGCAGCAATTTCCGGAAGGGTTCCACTTCTGTCACGCTGAACGATTCTCTTCAGTCATCATTGATCTCGTTCTTGCAGGATCTTTTTCCGGACGCAGCGATGTTGGAGATTTGATGTCTTACTGGATTCCTGATATTTGTGGTACACTTATGAAATTGTCGTATGGGAAAATCCCCACTTCATCCCTACCTGTGATTGGCCTAGGATGCCTTTGTTCAAGTGTCGACAAACTTTCTAGGAAATCGGAAGGCACAAAACTATAAAGTTCTTATGCCAAATCTTCTGCAGTGCTATGATAGACTGGGGTGCAACATGTCAAAGTTATATTTCCTAGAATCCCACTTGGACTTCTTCCCTGAAAAATGTGGTGCTGTTCCTGGGGAGCATGGAGAACGCTTCGACAGCAAATTTCTGACATGGAAATTGGATACCACGGAAAGTGGGTTGCATCAATGTTAGCCAGTTCAGAGAATCACAAGCAGAAAATTACAAATGCCAGGCAAAGCGGTTGCGCCTTCAATGACCTTCTTCTGAGGGACAACACCAAGTAAAGGCACACATAACTCTCTATAGTTCTCTATATATGCAATAATGTCGAGTTATCAGAACTTCAAAAGGAGAGCTATTATTGAATTTTCATCAACGTTTTTGTTATCATCACATCCAAAACACAAAGATTAGCTGTTTTCATACCAGTTATAGAATAAAATTAAAATTTTATTGGCTAGAGTTACAGGATTTCCATCATCTTGTCCATTTCACTCAGTCAAATGGCTTTTGTTGATAAGTGCACCCATGCTTCATTGGTGACAGAGACTGGAATTTGCACGTCAGTACCGTAACTGGGCGCCCCCTGTGTGGTGACAGATGGCCTTTTCAGATGAATCACATTTTATGCCCCATCAGCGTGAAACATCTGAAAGCAAACACCCTGCAACAGTAGTTGGACAAAGCTGATTCTGTTGCATTTTGTTTGTGTGGGTTGGATACATTCAGGGGCAAGTGTCCATTAAATGGCAAATTATCCCCCCTCCTCTCCCATGCTAATTGATTTATTGTTGTGCTAATTGATTTATGACCCTTGGAGATGATTTATGACCCACTGGGCATAATCTGTCTTTCTGAGGAGGTGTAAGTCAGATAACTTAAAACACTCACCACCTCCTTATGACTATTGTTCTTCATAATAAAACATAATTTCAGTGTTTGAGAATCAGTGTTTTGCAAATCAAGTAATTAAATGATCACTACAAATAGATTGTAGTGCTAAATATTTCTGAGGTCTTCTATACACTGGCTTTTGAGAAGACAAGCAACCTCCTCCACCACAAAGTTTCCACCAAACATATCTGGCAAAACAAAAGTCACACTCACGATCACGAAGTGTGTGCTGTCTGCCAATGGTAGGAGTGCTGGTAGTCGCACCTACGCCAGGCAGGAGGGGACTAGACACTCGCAGCCATATCGGCCACCCTGGCAGTTGCATACCCACCTCCTGGTATCCATTCACCGGCCGTATCAGAGGTTCAGAGGGCGGAGAGACTGTCACTATTACTGCCCAACCATCAACTAATCAAATTAAATAGGGGAATAATCGCCCTGCACAAACACTCGCCATATTGAATCTTCTCAAATTTCCACTTAAAACACAACACACACCAGTATGCTATATCAGCATACTGGTTAGTTCACCATTCAGCCCTTCTTTGCAGAAAGAGGAATCCAACTGATGTACACTTTCAAATGTGTGGTGGCTTTAGCAGTGTGGTAAGTTTCTCAAGTTCATATTTGTCAAGGCTGAGGAATGTCTGCTACATAGTGATGATAATGTGATGGCACTTTGAATTCTAGGTAAAAATAGTAAGAAAGCATCTGAAAACCTGTGATCTAAATATATAAGATGGAAATGCCTGACGTTAAGATTGCTATTGTGGTGGAGCAGTTGTCTGGAATATCAGAGTAGCTATCAGTTAATACAATTATTTTTCTTACAGCTTATGCTTATTTTCTTAGAGTTTTAAACATCTACTCACCACCTCATCGGAAATCCACCTTCCTGCCAATGACTGTATCACTGACTCTTCCTACTTCTATAGGAATGCGATAGGAAGATCCTTGACAATGGTCATATGTTTGAAGAAACTGTGAGAAGCTGTAACAGAAAATATAAATCTTAGACCTTTCAGGAGTAGCGGTTTTAGGGGTGGATTTAGGTCGGAAACTGCTCACTTTGTAATGTCACATGTGAATGGCACACTAGAAAATATGATAATTCGGTCTGCCATTGTAACAGCTAAACTGTTAAATTCTGCCTCATTTAAATGTGGTAGCAGGAAAGCAACTAAAGACCCATGATCAAACCACATAGGTTGCAAATGGCTGACATTTAAATGCTGTTTTCATGGATCAGCTGTCTGGAATTTCACAGTAGCTACCAGTTCTTACAGTGCTTATTTCTATAGCTTATGCTTATTTTCTTAGAATTTCATCACCTCATCAGAAATCTACCTTCCTGGCAGCCAATGTGTCACAGACTCTTCCCTGTCTGTAGAAATGTGATCGAAAGACCTGTCCGCTAAAAAGAACCTGGTTTTTAAGCTCTGGTTTCAAACTATGGAAATGGACTGTTAAAGTCTGATACTGTCTAAAACCTAGCGATACAGAACTACCTTTCAAAAATCAGTATGCGATTTATATGGTGCAGAGGACTGTAGTTTTAGTGGAACATTTGTTAATTATGGAAGGGAGCATCCTACACAGCGTCACAGTACTTAAATAGCCCTGACATTCGTTTGGGATCTATGTTACAAGCATCTGATTCCAATGCGTGGTAGGATCATTGGGTATTTTTTTCTTCATAGGAAAATTACATTTCGAAATTAGAATGGAGTCTATATGCACGTATATGACATGGAAAACTCTAGTTTTAATGGAACATTTGTTAATGGTGGGAGGATGTACCACACATAGCATCACTGCACTTAAATAGCCCTGACAGACCTTTGCAGATTAAGTTACACACATCTCATTTCATTGCACCTCTGATTACTGGGTATTTTTTTCTTCCTAAGGGGATCTAAATGCACTTCCATGGCACAGAGGACTGTAGTTTTACTAGCACATATGTTAATTATGGGAGGGAACACCACACACAGTATTACTTTACGTAAGTATCCGTGACAAGCGTTTGGTAGCAATGTTAAAGACATCTGATCCCACTGTTTCGCTGGATGAGCTGCATTTTCATCGTAAGCAGATTACATTTTGAAATTAGGAGTCTGTATCCATGTATATGACATGGAAGACTCTAGTTTTTATGGAACATCTGTTAATAGTGGGAGGGAGTACCAAGCATAGCATCACTGTACTTAAATAGCACAGACTGACATTTGGAAACTATGTGACAGTGTTTTGCTAATAATTGTTTTTTGTACACTTAGAATTCCACATTTATTGCATGTAAAATCTGCTGGAGTACGTATACCATCTTGCAATGAACTTTCGTTGACCCTAGAATGATTAAGTGACCAAAATCACAAACAGCACACCTCCATCTCAATGCTTACACCATTTCAAGCAAAACAATACCACAGATCTACTCTCTCACCACTGCAGCACATGTACCACTTCCTGCAGACCTTGTATGTTCATAGCACTTTGCTCCTTTAGAAATATGTTCAGTGATGATTCTTCAGCTGTTAATTTTAACATAGCAACACCAAGCATAATCAATATTGATGCAATAACATTGCTGTTGTTGAAGATAGGTATGCTGAGACAGAACAAGTACTTAGCCGCCAGCTGCCCCTTGATGTATATGTCAGTTTGCTACACAGTTTCTCCCATTCTATTTGAATGAGTCCCACCTTTGTACCGCATTAAACATTCTCAATTCACTGTATCTTAGAAGACATGGTCAGCTGCTCTCCCGACATTAACACTCATAGACCTGTGTGTGGTTAAATGAGCTGTACGGGTGAACAGTAACATCAGTTTGACAGCTCGCACTACAAAGTCACTGTCTACCTACTCTGTGAGCCCACATCTGTTCGTACTATGCGACTGATCTAGGAAGCAAAAGCATCATATGGATGCTGCTAGTATCGTAATGCGAAAAAAATGTCTGGGAAATACGAAATATTTCTCCTGGAAACATGTGGGGTGGATTAGGGTATGTATAGAAACATATAGACAATTTTTTATTCGCTCAGCGTGTGAGATTGGGCTGGATGAGTGATCAATAATATTGGTGCAATGTACCCTCCACGATGCATTGTAGAGCCGCTTGTAGTGTACTTATCATAGATGCGGAATGTTCATAGGCAATGGAGTTGTTCACAAGCGGGTGAGAACACCTGTGGTGAAGATGGAAGTTAACCTGAATGTAACTAAATCTACTGCGCATTAATACGGGTAGAAATCCTGTCCACCGTCTTCAGAAGCGTTAATTGCCATAAAATGCCTAGCAGTAAGCATCTGGAGCGAGCTGAAGTAGAATGCATATATCGAGTTTGGATTCTTTTGCTAGAATCTTACGGGACGCAATACAAACACGAAGAACAGACAAAACCATGAGGTAAAGCAGAAGAATATGTCAGGCCCAAATTCATCTGCCTGAATGTTTAAGGGGATGTGATGCACTCACTAAGGAGTGACGGTGTAGGAGGTGAATGACTGCAGATTCAGAAGACACATCGCCTAGAGTTTGTTGCACAATAGTTCGGATAGAGGTATAAGAGGTACTAAGATGACTGCTGTTGCCTGGAAGAAACATTGACGTTGATTTGGTCCTGCTTGTACTTGGCTCTCGATGTACAATAGTTGGGTAAGTGAGCTAGTACTGTCCGTGGTTTTCAATAAATAACGAGCACTATGCATATGCGAACTGCCCATGTGGATATACTCTGCTCTAGATGAATTACAGTATCATTGTTGATCCACTATTGAACAACATTTGGGGCTAAAAGATGAGCAGTGCTGTGATTAAGTCCACAATCTCCCCCTACTCTGAATTATGCATGGGGGCGTGCACTGATGTATATGATTCAATGGATAGTGTATTGAAAACTCTGCGATACTGTTTGAATTCGTATGATGTGGGAGAAAAAAGTTGATATATTTCTCATGAAACACTGTGTTATCAACGAAGACTCAGACACAATTACACTGTCGCATTTCTAGTGTAGTAATCACAGGAATACGACAGAGGAGATTAGGACACATTCAAGGGGATATTAATGAGCGTATGGCATTGGTGGCGGGGAGACACCTCCCGGGGCGGTTCGGCTGTCGCTCCACAAGTTCTTTAACGCCACTATAGCGACTTGCGAGTGAATGAGGATCAAATGATGATGAAAGACACACCAGTCATCTCGAGGCAGAGAAAACCCCTGATCCCGCCGGGAATCGAAACCGGGGCCCCATACGCGGGAAGCGAGAACGCTACCGCAAAACCACGAGCCGCGGACAAGGGGATATTTGTAGACAATCATTCGATCTCGATGAACTGTGGGTGTTACGCTTCTAGATTTCTTAGTGCAGTCCATGTATATTCTTTATGGCTGTGAGTTTCGCCCTGTACGGCAGTGTGCTTTTTTCTCATTGTGATAGCTCTCTGCCTAGTCAGTGATGGGTAGAGGACTCGACAGCATCCTAACTCATGGAATAGTGCTGTCAGAACGCGATGGGAGTTCAAGAGAATTAGCAGGGGTCTGTGACTCGACGGGGGACATCCCTTATCCATCGAAATCAGGTGGATTCAAATGCTATATATCGAAGACTGCAAGATTCGTGAGAATATGGCAAGTAACCGAAACTCTGACTGTTGTGGCCAAACATCTTACAACCTTTCACATAAATCTCTTGAAGTGGCTGTGATGAGAAAGTTAGCTGGACTAATACGAAAATTTCCACTGGGAGACAATCAGCAGTAGAAGTCCCACCTTTTGTTTTCTCGACAAATACGAGGCAACATTCCTCAGTGAGTTTTGTGTGCCTATAAATGGATGGACTGACATCTTATTAGGTAGAATAAATTTACGCCTACATCTATCACACTCTTCTTAAGCCATCGTTCAATGCGTGGCGGAGGCTTCCCTGTACCACTACTCATCATTTCCTTTCCTATTCCACCTGCAAACAGAGCGAGGAGGAAAAAGTCTGTGTATATGCCTCCGTATTAGCGTTAATTTCTCGTCTCTGATTGTCATAGTTCTTAAGCGAAATGTATGTTGGCAACAATAGACTCCTTCTGCAGTCACCTTCTCTACAGCGTTTCTCAAAAAGAACAGTGCCTTCCCTCTAGGGATTCCCATTTGAGTTTTGAAGCATCCACCCACCAGTTTGGCGAAAGCCAATAGGAACGCTTCTATAGGTCTGTATTCCAAGGGAAATCCAGGAGTGCAGGCTCATGCACGTTTGGAATGGGGTGGTCAGCGGACAGGTATTTTGCTATTGTTCAATGGGTTACCTTTCCAGCATATTTCGGAAATACGTTTCAGAACATTTCCGTTTGTAGGTGGGATGAGAGGAAGTATATTGCTCAGTGACTTGGTATTTAGCGAAGTGACATTTGTGCACCCAGTCCTGCGGACAGGACAACTTTTGTGAGCCTGGAATCATTAACAGCTATTCAGCATGGCAGGTGCTGGCTGTCGGCCAGGAGTGGTGCAGCCATGATGTGCGCGCGGAGGTTTGTGGCCAGGTGGCGGCAGCGGCAGCGGCAGCTGTTCTCTTGTGAGAGGGTGTGGCTGGTGGGTGTGGGAGTGGAGGCATCACAGGGGTGGAGAAGGGAGTGAATCATCCTCCTGCCCCCACAGATCCAGCAGGGTTAGCTCGGGAGCAGTATACTGGAATTCTAAGTGACTTACATCCACAAGGATGGTAAGGCAAGTGACAGACAGAGCGTAATTAGCATTGGATATCTTCAGCTATTTGACAATGGTTGCTACCAATTTTTGTATTGGTGGAAGTGACTGCCTATCTTGTGCGAAGCCCTTGGAGACGTCACAGAAGATTCTGTAGTGGTTATCTGGCGAGTGTTATCTGACTCCAGAAAAAAATTATTCACATCGCGAAGGGGCTCTCATGATCAATTCAGTTAATTAGTAAATTAATTTGATATCAAGGATTGTCACCAAAAAATTGGAAACGAGGGAGAGAGTACACAGATATGATTCACGAGTTGGAACGGTAAGCAGGCGAGATCTTTTAATGAAATTTCAATCTCTCACCTAGACAGAGAGAGATGGCCATCGTAATAAGACAGCTATATTACCGAATTTATAAAGTGATATTTAGTATTAACCTGATATTTACAACTCTTCTGTGCCGCTATGTGCCACCCTTAAGAGGCTTTGTAGGTGATGAGGCATCTGACTACCTTGAGACAGTTCGAAAGTGAGGAGACACCCTGTGACAGAATAGAGGATCCTATCAGCACTCTGTCATGAGCCAAAAATGAGTTGCTGGTCGTAACAGACACTAAGCTAATAAGAAGAATTTTTTACCTGATCGGAGAATACTGAGAGGAAATATAGTCTGTGCTATACTGTTGTACATGATCTTAAAACAGGTAATGATACTTTAGCAATGTGCAAATACAAGTATGCTCCAGTTTCTTCCAACTTAGAAAATAATTGATATAAAAGGGGAGAGTCTACAGTTTGTGTGTGAAATTCAAGGTATATGGATAACAGCATCCATGTCTCAGGTCGGTTGAAATGTCGGTAATTATTTTAATGACATGTATGGAAATGTGTGTGTGACGTTTCGTCGCTGACAATGATGGTATTCTGGTTGACAACAAAAGCAAGTAGAAATACGAACAGAAAAAAAATTACTCCTCCACGAATTATAAAGAAATCAATTGTGACCATCTGACTGAATTTTAAAATATCCTCTAAAGTCTCCTAACAACTGTTCTGCCATGCTCCTGTGCGCAACATAAAACTTACCTCGTCTTGCTGCAGCAACTGCGTGATCAGCAACATGCTAAATTATTTCAAAAAGCAATACTGCGATCCATGCAGAGTGTAATGGATGGACTAATTGCAACAATTACTGCCATAATTTTATACGTAGAAACTGAACGATCAGGAGAGGTTTGGTCAACTAATCTTAAGCGATGCAAAGAAAAGTGAAAGAAACGAACAAAAACTTTTAATTTACTGTATTCAGAAAATTGATGATTTAAAAGCTGACAGACTTTACGCAGACTTTTAATTATTCCACAATGTCTATGCTCAATTTACAGCAAAGATATGAATATTACTCTGAGACTGTGCATACATAGATCTGATAAAATCCCTCCAGTGCACAAGCAATCAACAACGACGTGCAGCAAAAAGGCAAATTACCAAAACATCCTCAGTTAATACCAAAGATCCTCCGGCGCTACTAGCACGGTCACGGCAGGCTGTGGCCTTTCATGTCGTGCGGCTGCTCTCCACTGCACCAGGTCACCCGACCATTTCCGACTCCACTCGACAACTGCTCGCTCACTACTACTCACGATAGTAATATCTCAGAGTTTGTGTATGCACACAGCAGAACCATAGACATCCAACTTTCAGGGTAAAGCGGATTTTTTAAACGAGGAAGAGTCAATGTCAGTGGTGGAACTGCAGTTAGAACCGTAAGTCCAAGACATGCCTGCTTGTCTCACAGCGTGCCACAGCCAGTGACAGGGGAGGTCACGAGAATTTGGCTATCCGCAAACCGCGACTCACACTTTGCAGAACAGTTAGTTATAAAGAAAGGATCTAGCTAGTCTGCTCTTACCCACAGCTGCATGGACAGTTCCCAGTGATGACGCTTGCAGTGCCCTCTGGCTGCTTGAGTAGTAAACTAACCAGTATGCTGGTTGAGCAGGAACTGAAGTGGACATGCCAGTTCTTAAGTGGAAATTTGAGAAGATTCAAAGTGTCGAGTGTGCTAGACGATTATCCCCCCTATGTAAATTGATCAGTTGATGGTTGGGCAGTAATAGTGACAGTCTCTCTCTGGCCTCTGAGTGTCTGGTACGGCTGGCGAGTGAATGCTCAAAGATGGGTACGCAACTGCCAGTGTTGCCAACGCTAGTGCGAGTCTCCTGGCCGGCGTGGGCACGACTCCCAGCATCCCTACAGTTGGTAGACAGCACACACTTCGTGATTGTGAGTGTGACTTTTGTTTTGCCAGATATGTTAAGTGGAAGCATTTGGGTGGTTGCTCGTCTTCTAAAACGTCAGCGTATAGAAGACCTAAGAAATATTTAGCACTACGACCTATTTAATTACTGGATCTGCAAAATGCATGTACGTGATTCCCAAACGTTTCATTGCGAATAAGAACCGTCATAAGATGGTGGTGAGTGTTTTAGGCAATCGATTTGACTTGCACTTTCCAGAGCTTTTTCCGTTACCTTGTCTCCTCTAAATTGTTGTTAAAGCATTAATTTGATAGGATAGTGGAAGTGGACTATTTCCTGCCGGTTTTGATATCACTATTGTGATGTCATAAGAATGGGCTATTTTTCCTGCCCAAATAAAGAGAACCATAGGTAAAGATTTCTCACCAATTAATGTTTAAATAAATGGACAATTTACGGCACATTTTGTGTCATGTAATCCTACCAGTCTAGCAGCTCAGCACAGATTGAGTTTTTTTCACGCAAATTTCGTGTTGGGGAGGGGAGGGGGTGAATATGGAAGGGTAGGGAAGGAGCCCTCTCTCCTGCAAACCGTTTAAATAAAGAATTCACAGAAGGTGGAGAGGGGGAAGTGGGGGAGGGGATATCTGAAGAATTTCCCAGGAGGGGGAAAAGTGACTCTGAACTGAACTGGGGAAGGGTGACAAAAAAAAGTGTCCCTTTTCCCAGAGGGGGAAGGAGGAGTGGGAGGTGGGAGGGGGTTCTCACAAGGATAGATGATCCCCAGGGGGTCATAAATCAACCACAGGGATCATAAATCAGTTACAACAACTATGTCTCCAAAAAGTCCATGCTGTAGAAGGCTTTTGACAGATGGTCACACTAATGTGGTTCTACAGAATATGAGGCAAAAACCCTTTTCCATTTTCTGCAAGGACAGTCAAATGAGAGGTAAATAGATGGGAAGAAAGTAAGCAAACTGTTTATTATTTCAAAAGTAATCGCCATAACTAATACCTTTCTCCCACGGTGTGGCAAGGTGGTCACTGTTTTGATGGAAAAAGTTTGTAATTGTCTACGGAACTATGATAGTACCCAGGTCCGCATCTTTTCACCTGAAGCAAATTGATGGCCAGTAACATCTTTTGTCACGGTTCCAAAAATACCGAAATTGTGGGAGGACGGATAGGAACTACACTACTGGCCATTAAAATTGCTACTCCAAGAAGAAATGCAGATGATAAATGGGTATTCATTGGGCAAATATATTATACTAGAACTGCCATGTGATTACATTTTCACGCAAATTGGGTGCATAGATCCTGAGAAATCAGTACCCAGAACAACCACCTCTGGCCATGATAACGGCCTGGATACGCCTGGACATTGAGTCAAACAGAGCTTGGATGGCGTGTACAGGTACTGCTGCCCATGCAGCTTCAACACGATACGAGAGTTCATCAAGAGTAGTGACTGGTGTATTCTGACAAGCCAGTTAACCAGACGTTTTCAATTGGTGGAGAATGTGCTGGCCAGGGCAACAGTCGAACATTTTCTGTGTCCAGAGAGGCCCGTACAGGACCTGCAACATGCGGTCGTGCATTATCCTACTGAAATGTAGGGTTACGCAGGGGTCGAATGAAGGGTAGAGCCACGGGTAGTAACACATCTGAGATGTAACGTCCACTGTTCAAAGTGCCGTCAATGCGAACAAGAGGTGACGGAGACGTGTAACCAATGGCACCCCATACCATCACGGCGGGCGATACGGCAGTATGGCGATGACGAATACACGCTTCCAATGAGCGTTCACCGCGATGTCGCCAAACACGGATGCGACCATCATGGTGCTGTAAACAGAACCTGAATTCATCAGAAAAAATGACGTTTTGCCATTCGTGCACCCAGGTCCGTCGTTGAGTACACCAACGCAGGCGCTCCTGTCTGTGATGCAGCGTCAAGGGTAACTGCAGTCTCCGAGCTGATAGTCCATGCTGCTGCAAACGTCGTCGAACTGCTCGTGCAGATGGTTGTTGTTTTGCAAACGTCCGCATCTGTTGACTCAGGGATCGAGACGTGAATGCACGATCCGTTACAGTCATGCGGATAAGATGCCTGTCATCTCGACTGCTAGTGATACGAGGCCGTTGGGATCCAGCACGACGTTCCGTATTACCCTCCTGAACTCACCGATTCCATATTCTGCTAACAGTCATTGGATCTCGACCAACGCGAGCAGCAATGTCGCGATACGATAAATCGCAATCGTGACAGGCTACAATCCGACCTTTATCAAAGTCGGAAACGTGATGGTCCGCATTTCTCCTCCTTACACGAGGCATCACAACAACGTTTCACCAGGCAACGCCGGTCAACTGCTGTTTGTGTATGAGAAATCGGTTGGAAACTTTCCTCATGTCGGCACGTTGTATGTGTCGCCACCGGCGTCAACCTTGTGTGAAAGCTCTGAAAAGCTGATCATTTGCATATCACAGCATCTTGTTCCTGTCGGCTAAATTTCTCGTCTGTAGCACGTCATCTTCGTGGTGTAGCAATTTTAATGGGCAGTAGTGTATATGGAGCAGGTGTAAGGTCTTCCCAGTGAAACTTCTGTTGCATAGTTGAAACAATATGTGGGTGGTCTCCCAAACGCTGAGCCTGTTAGGGTTCCACAGTAAGTTTCAGAATTAATTTTTCTGCCTCTTTCCATAAAATGAACAGTGTCAAAATGGTTCAAATGGCTCTGAGCACTATGGGACTTAACATCTATAGTCATCAGTCCCCTAGAACTTAGAACTACTTAAACCTAACTAACCTAAGGACAGCACACAACACCCAGTCATCACGAGGCAGAGAAAATCCCTGACCCCGCCGGGAATCGAACCCGGGAACCCGGGCGTGGGAAGCGAGAACGCTACCGCACGACCACGACCTGCGGACTGAACAATGTCACAGAAACTTCTACATGGGGTGCGCATAATGTTGAGTTTGCTAACCTGAACGCTTTCGGTTGAAGGGTGTTTCGGTTGTTGGGTATTCTGGTAATCGGCACTCTACTGTACATGTTGCTGAGTAGACACGTCACTGCTGACCAGTGGCCCAGCGCCACGCTAAACTGTTCCTTAAAATTTCGGTGTGTGGTGCGTGGTGTGTTGCAGGTGACGTTCTTCATGTCCCGCTTCTCGCAGTGGCAGTGGGCGGCGTGCGTGCCCTCCGCCTGTAACGCCAGCGACGCCCGCCAGATGGTGCTGGCGGCGCTGCGGCCCCACCTCCACCCGCGGCTGCAGCTCGGCGTCAGGCTGGACGAGGAGGACTGCAGCAGTGGGGAGCCACAGCCCTGGGACCTGCCCGCCGCCGCTGCTCTGTGCGTGCCTCACCACACCTCCCTATAATAAAGAGCACTGCAAGCAGGTGCCCATTGCGCATTGCGTTTCTGCGGCTGCGGTGTCTGAGAGGGTGAATCAACGTAGCCCCCCCCCCCCTCTGGTTTCCTCCTTCCTCTCCATCCCCCGCCGCACCTCTATCACTGTATCCCTCCCTCTCTCCACCTCCACACACTCCATCTCCTTCATCAGGGCAATTTCCAGCACCTACCCCTTCCGGATGTTGAACTTCGCCGTGACATCTACCCTTCCATCCAGCTGTAACCTGGCCTTGTTCCCCCTCCCCAGGGCCCCTCTTTTCCTCTCCCCTCCTTCTCCCAGAGCGGGTTTCCGTCATCCCCCCCCCTGCCCCCTGAGTCCCTGCAACCCATCCTCGCTCTTTCCCTCCCACGTCCCTCCCTCCACAGCTCTCTTTGGTGCTCCCCCCACCCATCTCCCCCCTCTCTTCCCCACCCTCCCTTCTTCCCTTCTCGCTCATCTCCTTGCGCGTGGCAGATCCTCCATTTTGCTCATCAGTGTGTTACATCAGTGTTGTGTTTGGTGCTGTTCTCCTGTGCGTAAAGAGCTGTGATTTTAGTTGTGTGCTGGACTTATACATAGTGTTACTGTCAGTGTTCGTTATGTGCTACGCCGTCCATCGATAATTTTATACTGAAGCCATACTTTGCCTTAAGTTCTTTTAATTGTCCCAGTGTGTGGTTGTATGTGCTCAATACTTTTTAAGGTTATTGTCTGCATTTTACAGTTGCCCCATTGTTGTCTGTTCTCGTCCATTATGTTCCTCCTTTTTATATTTTTGTCAGCCATATTTTCTCCTTTGTAATTTTAAATGTCTTCTGTTGTATCATTATTGTCTTTTGGCTGAAGAGCAGCGCATACGCTGCTGCTAGCCCGCCCCGATGGGGAATTGAAATTCAATAAATAAAAAATTAAAAAAATCAACTTAGCATAGTTTTGTGGAAGCTAACGATGACCGACACTACTTCATCAGATGACACAGCCGCTTGCCAGGGCCGTTTCTACCATTAGGCAAGACAAGCGGTCGCCTAGAGCGCAAAATTTTAGGGGTGGCAAAGGATGGGAAAAATTAATTTCCAATCAGAGTGCGGAAAAATTGAGCAAATGAGGAGAAAAAAAATGGAAAAGACGAAAAATTAAATCACCAAATTGTTTTCAAAAGCATACAGAACAGTCACTTCCAAAGTCTTTACCCTCTCTGATGCAAGTAAACACATTGCCTCTACCTACCTCAAAACTAACGCAGTCGCCATTGAGTACGAAACAGAAACAAATATGTCCTTAATGAAATATTCACTCTGTAGCTGAGTATGCTCTGATACGAAAGTTCTTGGCAGATTAAAATTGTGTGCCAGACCGAGACCTGAACTCGGGACCTTTGCCTTTCGCACGCATGGCTCTACCAATTTTTTTTTTTTTTTTTTAGTCTCATTTCCTTCACTTTTGTTTGTTGCATCTGCTCGGGGCGGACGTCGTAAGACATCTGTGTAAGTTCTTTGATGATCGATTAACTAATTTTTTTTAGTACAGAGGTCAGTTAACCCTCTGACCGAACACGGTGAGCAACTGAGCTACCCAAGCATGACTCATGACCTGTCCTCAGACCTTTAATTCCACCAGTACGTTGTCTCCTACCTTCCAACCTGCGAACCAGCAGGAGAGCTTCTGTGAAGTTTGGAAGGTACTGGAGGTACGAGGTACTGGAGGAATTAAAGGTGTGAAGACGCGTTGTGAGGTGTGCTTGGGTAGTTCAGTTGGTAGAGCACTTGCCTGCCAAAGGCAAAGGTCCCGAGTTCGGGTCTCGGTCCGGTACACGCTTTTAATCTGCCAGGAAGTTTCAGACGTGTGCTTGATTCGTCTCTGTAGAGTACTGGAGTGGGGAACTTGCGCTAGCTTAGGACCATGTTGCAACTTGATAACAAAACTCCCTCAGTCCCTGCTTTTGTTTTTGTCTCTGCAGATCGTTTGTCAAGCGTCAGTTGTATTGAACGGTTCTATTGATGTTCTCAATTCTTCTGTTCTTTTTAAATTGCAGGAAAAATTCATTTGCACAAGAAAATGATTCCACACCTTTTTAGTCCATTTCCTAATTAAATGAAATTAGTAAATGATGCCAAATTTGGTTGCACTTGTCTATTCGATTGAGTACTAGTTTAAAATGTTCTGTACATTCTTCCTGTTTCAATTATTTTCAGAGGTTTCAAAAACTGAAGACTTAAATTAAGAAATTGAGGACATTTATTGTCCTCAATCAGTTTTAAAAGAATCGAGGACAAAGCATGAAAAGTGAGGACTGTTCCCAGAAAATGATGACGGCTTGTCACCTTAGCCTAATGGTTGAAAGTATAATAGGAGATCCGCTTTGTCGTGCCTTTGGACTTTGGCAGTGGTAGAGGGGGAGGGTGGATGTTGGGGGAACCGATGGTAGTAAAAAAAGAGGGGGCGTCATTTTTCAGTTCTCGTCCAGGGCGGCAAAACACTTGCAACGGCCTGGCAACTTCCGTGACTTGCTTACACACATGGAACCCACGTAGGTACGAAAAGGAAACGAACTTGCAGTGCGCATGGGCTGGATGCTCTTCTGTACACTTCGCGCTGCTCTATGATGTAGCTGAAAGACATGTTTCCTCAAGGGAAGTCTGCAGGGTCTACGACTCTACGCTGACACTGTTAAATAAACCATGTTTACGTACCTTTATCTTAGCAACCAATGAACATAACAATCTGAAGGTTTTACAGCTAACTTATACATGTTTTTTTTGTCTACTGAAACAAAATTAAGAGGTAAGAAACGAAAGAACCAGACATATATATTTTTAGAGGTACGCTACTTTTTATTATGAATATTTTTACATGTAGGTCCCTACATTCATACCTGTTCAAATCACTGTCATGATTGTGCTTCAGTAGGTATATTACATCATAACAGGTCACAAAATTTCATGTAGCTCTCGTAAGTAATTTTTGATGTACATGTACATAAAATGTAAAAAAAGAGTCGTTTTGATAAAATCACATTTAAAATTTAAAACGACAAAAACTCACTCATGTTTTTAAATTTAGGGTCAAAAGCACGCAGCAGCAGTCAGCATCATCTTTGTCACCGTTCACCTCCAAGACCTTCTTATTTCTGGTTGTCCTTGCATCTTTGGTGTTGAACTTGGTTGCAAGCTCTACCCTACCAAGTCTCGTCTGATAATTTCAACCCCTTTACAGTACGACTGTCTGTGGTGATGTTAAGGTGGACTAGAACTCTTATTTTTAGCATTTTTCTTCATTTAAATGTTAATATAGCATCACTAACTCCACATTTAAGTGTATTTAATCTTGCAAACACAGTTTTTGGAGCTTGTATCAGATATGTTATTCATTACGAGTCCATGCATGTTGACACCTTCAGATATGATGTGGGAGATCTAGGTCCCTATAACTTAGCTTGTTTCCTTCCATAACAGTTTCAGGAATAGAGCTCTTGTGTTCAAAACACATTCCTGAAAGTTCACATTCCGGAATTTACACTATGACTCAGGTCCAAGTGGGCAGTGTATCGTTTTCTGTCAGTTGAGTGTTTGTAAAAGTACGAGGCCCAGACTGCTCCCTTCATACTTTCCTAAGGATTTCGATTATCCCTGATGGCAATTCCACAATACTGCTGAAGCTGATTTGTTGTCTTATCAGTCAGTTGACCCCTCAGTGGCTTGCCATCCGACAATGTGGTGATGCCAAGAATTTCGTTTAATTTTCTGAATCATGTGCTCATCCTCTTTTTCACATGTCCAATGCATTCCAGTTATCTTTATCTCCAGACTGTCATATGGATTTGTTTATACACTTATAGACTTTAGAATCATTTACTTTCCAACATATTAACATATAAAGAGATGCACATCTGAAATTTGCTAGTTTCAGAGATTCGTAAAAAAAATAATAATAATAAAATGAAAAGTAAAATACTTCTAAATGTCACACAAAGATAATTTACATACCATTTCGTGCAGGAAAGAATGCAGAATATTCAAGAAAGTGTCTCGTAAAATCTCAAAATTTTCGATTCTTTCCTTGCAAACTCCTCTTTGCCTCCCATAGACCGTCAATAGTATTAGAAAATAATATTGCGCAGTATTATTGAAGTTCTCCCTAAACTGTTCAGTAGTATTGTCAATAATATTGTGCAATAGTACTGTGCTCGGAATGTTGACGATAAAGTTGTTGCTGTTGTGGTAATTGCTCTACTTCGTTGCAAGCAGGAAAAAACGGTGGATCAAAAATTGGTGAAGCAGCGTCAAAGATCACTCACGAAAACGTATTGAGAGAATTGAGGGTGAAGGGAAAAAAGGGTATCATAACTTTTGTGTGTTGATGTTCCAACATTAATACATTACTAGAATAGAATAGTTGGCCCCGTATAAAGGTGTCCCCATAGATAGGCACTTGGTCTGCCCCCATTCACCAGTCTCCCTTGGAAACTGGAGTACGGAGTTTTATTCATTACCAAAAATTTCTATTAGCTTCTAGAGGTGGTGCCCCGTAATTCCGCTAAACCTCTCCTTCAGTCAAATGTAGTCGGTGGATGAATACAAGATACTACAATGAGAAATTCGATTCCACCAAGTCAGTGCTTATTTATTGCGCTACAACACCTTGCCCCTGGAGGTTCTTCCGAAGACTTAAAATTTACGAGTGCAGTTTCACCATGAAGGATCTGAAACATTAATTCTTCGTTACGTTAAGACCATTTACCATCAAAGACTGTCTTTGTCACCACGGTATGTTATGGAAATGTGTCATGCAATAATGCGCGCACTAAAGGATTATATTCAGGTAGCTAATGTATGCAATGCAAAGTCCCATGCTCGGGATATGAGCGTAGAGGAGCAGTTGAAGGATCACTACACCGCTACTCACAGCAAAGTCCTAGTGTAGGTGGTCTGCCGTTGTCTTACTCCAAACTGATATGAAGTATTGATTGTGTATCTGTGTCGTGTGCATAGCTATGATGAGTGTTGTAGGGCTGGGCTTGTGTTGTTATGGATTACAAGAAAAGAGATGGTAACACCCGATACTGGTACGGAGTCTACACCTCCCGAATAGCACCAGGGGACCCGCCGAGCTGAACATCCGTATCTGGCGGACGGATCACCATCCACAATGTCGCATGCCCTCACCTAGATTTGAAATTTAATACAGGATGTTGGCGCAAAGACCGGTGAACAGGAGTTTTACAGCACCAATCTCCCCGGCCAAATACTGGGAGCGAAAATTTCATTCGCCACCAGGGTCGAACCGGCTTACTTTCGAGGCAAGGCCCGCTACACGAGCGTGTGTTAGCGGCCTCGGACATGGAGGTGGGTGAATTAATGTATACATATATAATTATGTATGTACACTTTTATTCGTAATTGTACAGTAACTAATTTTTTGTTTTAAAGCGTCGTCCTCCGAGAGCATCCCCTGTATTTTCTGAGCTGCAGATCATAGATTCATTCTTAATATTTATGTTTTTATACTCATCTGTCGTAACATCTCACAATATTTCACAAGCTGCGACATGGTCGCGAATGGAACAGTGACCCGAAAACGTAGAGTAAATTTATTTAATTTCACGAGCCGGCCGAGGTGGTTCAAATGGTTCAAATGGCTCTGAGCATTATGGGACTCAACTGCTGTGGTCATGTCCCCTAGAACTTAGAACTACTTAAACCTAACTAACCTAAGGACATCACACACACCCATGCCCGGGGCAGGATTCGAACCTGCGACCGTAGCAGCAGCGCGGCTCCGGACTGGAGCGCCTAGAACCGCACGGCCACCGCGGTCGGCCCGGCCGAGGTGGCCGAGCGGTTCTAGGCGGTACAATCTGGAACCGCGTGACCGCTGCGGTCGCAGGTTCGAATTCTGCCTCAGGCATGGGTGTTTGTGATGTCCTTAGGTTAGTTAGGTTTAAGTAGTTCTAAGTTCTAGAGGACTGATGACCTCAGATGTTAAGTCCCATAGTGCTCAGAGCCATTTGAACCATTTTTTTTTTTTTTATTTCACGTCTGTGGTCACGAACTTGTAGGTCCTCAGACTGCCGGTTTCAGTCACCAATGACCATCTTCAGATCTGTATCAAAATGTGGGAAAAAACAAAAATACGACTAGTGGATTGTCTACAGCTTAGAACACTAAAATAGGCCATGATGAAAAGTATTTCTGACTCATATGTGCAAAATTGTGCGCTTCAAATATGACGAGGCACACCTATTTTTTTAAAAATATGTCATAATATTATGGAGTCATAGTGGCATCATCAAATGCTAAACACAAAATCAGCGCCAGCATCGTCACACATAAATAAATTAGTAGTATATACAAGAATCATCTTGTCGACGGCGCTACTGCTGAAAACAAACTACGGTACAGTAGCCATAAAATGTGTGTGTCGCAAGTTCACCAGATGTTGCTGCTGCAGGCGTCCTTCAGTGATAGATGTACGGTGTAAAATGAAAAGAGGGATACAATCAGTAAAGTCTGTAGTGGACTTGTAAGGTGTTAAACGCAATATGGTAATAAAATGTAATAAATTAAAACACGACAAGAGTTAGAATTGTTAAAAAGGAAAAATTTAACAGCGAGTAATTCTGATTTGCTCTAGTGGCGATATTTTAGATAGTCACGTAAATAATAAACAGATTTCGGAGTGCACAGAGTAATATAAAAATTACAAAACAAATAGCGAAAGAAGCACAATGAATGAGAACAGACTGTAGCAAATAATCAGCGCCCTCTGTTGCCGCTACCGCCAGAACGCCGCATAGGCGAGAAGTCGTCAGAGGAACTTGACTGCAAGAGGGCCCCTCGCACCCCGCAGCACGCCGTTCCAGGATCTGAACATGGTCGTTGCTGGCCGAAACCTACATGTTTGTGACCAGAGGCGTGGAATGAAAACAATTTATTCTACATCTGACAGTGCAGCCAATGATTTATAAATTTCTATGCACTCTTATAACAACGCTCTGATCCAGAATCTGTTAGACGTGAGACACTGGCAATGACGTTGTTAATATTGCCAATAGGCGGCACGGTATTTCCAGGCAGCACAATATATTTCACAAGTTCTTGACGTGCTCCGTATAACTGCGCACCCAGAAATATTGCGCAGTAATAGTGGCCGAGCAGGGGCCGCTTTAGATGCGTGGAAGGTGGTACGGGTCTGTGCGTCGAACTCCCCGAGCACACGCCGGTTTGGAAGTGGGTGAGACCGATCTGCGTGGGTATCTGTAGGCCCTGGTAGCTGATTGGTCAACTCGGGGGATTGCTGAGCGAAGGGGTCAAGGGCCGATACCAGGCCGGGTCGGATATTTTCACCGCTCGGGGACTCTGTGTTGTCCTTACGTTCATATCTTCATAATTGGTATTTCATTATTGAGATGGCTGAATGGCCAACAAATTGACGGCTGGAAAAAAAAAAAAAAAACAACGGGTGCGTGGCGAGTGGAGAGGAACGACTACTGCTCAGTCGGCTGGCCACGCGGATGCAGAGTTCCACTCTCTCTCACATACACTGTGCTAACTAAAGGTAACTCTCAGATTGAGTGGGCTGAGGGGAATGGGTGATTATCGTGCCATGATCAACACACAGAAAAAGCATATTAATTACACCGTTTATGTTCGTTAACATATAAATTTCCAAATTTCTCTGCTAACATTCGGAAGACAAGTGGGTACGAAAATTAAGAGTCTGGAAACTCTTCAGGAATTCTAGAAAATTACTACTGTTTTTACCACAGGATAGATTTCAGTGGTTTGTGTGTGTGTGCTTGCCCACTTCGATGGGCTTCTTGCCTGGCCAGCTCTTTCCAACTAAAGTTATTATATGTTCAGCACCAAAAAGAGGATACTGCATGTAAAAAAGAGGACATACTTTATCGATTAAATCATGTGGTTTACAACATAAAAATAAATCACGTAAAACCACCCTCAAATAAGTGACTTTCTGTGGTTATTTTAAGACTAAATATACAGTACCTTAACTGTTAATTCGTCAACACTACACTCAGTTATCTCATTATTGTCTTTTTAACTTCTATGTCACGAATATTTATAGAAACTTCTCGGTTTTCTGTTCTCTTGCAACTATTCATAAAAGCTCAGACGGTTGAAGTGCTTGACATTCTACTGGAGACACGCAACACCTTTTGTGTTTAATTGTGTGTAATTTACTTGGGTAGTCCGTTGACTTTAAGGTATGATGGTGAAAAACTGCGTGAATGGCTAGAGTATCTTCAATTGTACACACCAAATCATTCTCTTTGCTTTGATTTGGAACAAAAAAGTTTGTAAGTTTGGAAGATGAGCTTACATCTTCCAGTTGTGTCTTATCTTTGGAATTCTTGTCATTGATTCTACATACAATGCATCTGAAAATAACGGGAAACTGTTAAACTCTATAATTATACACACATCAAAAAAGGTTTTGCACCTTCTCGGATCCGAGAGCTTCGGAACCTGTACAGCAAATTGGAGTAGAGATAAACATAAACATCATTTCCGCGCTTTTTATTGCTCATGAAAACCACACATTGCATGTTGTACCACCATACAGCGAGTCCTTCAGAGGTGGTGGTCCGGATTGCTTTACACACAGGTACATCTAATACCCAGTAGCACGTCCTCTTTCATTCATACATGCCTGTATTCGTCGCGGCATACTATCCACAAGTTCATCAAGGCACTGTTGGTCCATATTATCTCACTCCTCAAAGGCGACTCGGCGTAGATCCCTCAGAGTGGTTGGTGGCTCACGTCGTCCATAAACAGGTAATCTATACCAGGCATGTTCGATAGGGCTCATGTCTGGAGAACATGCTGGCCACTAGTCGAGCGATGTTGAAGGAAGTCATTCACAAGATGTGCACGATGGGGACGCGAATTGTCGTCCATGAAGACGAATGCCTCGCCAGTATGCTACCGAAATGGTTGCACTATCGGTCGCACGATGGCATTCACGTATCGTACAGCCGTTACGGCGCCTTCCATGACCACCAGTGGCGTACGTCTGCCCCACATATGCCACCCCAAAATAGCAGGGAACCTCCACCTTGCTGCACTCGCTGGACAGTGTGTCTAAGGCGTTCAGTCTGGACGGGTTGCCTCCAAACACGTCTCCGACGATTGTTTGGTTGAAGGCATATGCGATACTCATCGGTGAAGAGAACGTGATGCCAATCCTGAGCGGTCCATTCGGAATGTTGTTGGGCACATCTGTACCGCGCTGCATGGTGCCGTGGTTGCAAAGATGGACCTCGCCACGGACGTCGAGAGTCAAGTTGCGCATCATGCAGCCTTTTGCGCACTGTTTGAGTCGTAACACGGAGTCCTGTTGTTGCACAAAAAGCAATATTCAACATGGTGGTGTTGCTGTCAGGGTTCCTTCGAGCCATAATCCGTAGGTAGCGGTCATCCACTGCAGTAGTAGCCCTTGGGCGGCCTGATCGAGGTATGTCATCGACGATTCCTGTCTCTCTGTATCTCCTCCATGTCCGAACAACATCGCTTTGGTTCACTCAGAGACGCCTGGACACTTCCCTTGTTGAGAGCCCTTCCTGGCACAAAGTAACAACGCGGATGCGATCGAACCGAAGTATTGGCCGTCTAGGCATGGTTTAACTACAGACAACACGAGCCGTGTACCTCCTTCCTGGTGGAATAACGAACTGATCGGCTGTCGGCCCCTCCGTTAATAGGCGCTGCTCATGGATGGTTGTTTACATCTTTGGGCGGGTTTAGTGACATCTCTGAAAAGTCAAAGGGACTGTGTCTGTGATACAGTATCCACAGTCAACGTCTATCTTCAGGAATTCTGGGAACTGGGGTGATGCAAAACTTTTTCTGATGTGTGTATATGCCTATCTACATTAATACAATCCAATTTTAGCCCTTACGATACTTATATGCGTGATCTTTATTAGCAACTGATATCTACGTTTCAACTGGGAAAATCAAACATTCCATGTCGTGTTCGTTTCTTCCTCTTTGAAATGATTCGTATTTTCACATAAGTGTATCGTTAAACACTGACATTCTTTCTGGCATTTTTTGAAAGTTCATAACATAAGTTGATGGAAAAGACATACCACTATCTCAGATAAACGATACAACCTTATCCTCAACCTCAAATGGTAACGGAAGCAACATCAAAGAACATAATGCGGAAGACAGAACACAGTGGTTGAATACAGGATAGACAAGTTCCTTAATGATGTTGTTGGCGACATCATTAGGAAGTTGTCTTACAAAATCAATGGCAGATTTTTTTGTCAAAAGTATTAAAGTTGCATTTATTTATGATTAATTACAGCGGTAACCAATTTCCTTTGTTCAAAACTCGCATTTTTTCTCAGAGTCCAAAAAAAGGATACATTTTGTAGATTTTTATGACATCTGTACAGGCACATATTCTTTCCTCAAAAACAGGACGAGTCCGGGAAAAAGAGGACGTATGGTAACCCTACTTCCAACTAGCAAAACGCTGATGGCACCTTTGTCAACAAAAAATCCGACACGGTTCTTGAGTCTACAAATACAACTGCCAGTCTCAGGAAGTTGAGTAAGTCAAGGGAGAAAGGGAAAGATCCTATACTGAAGGAAAAAGAAAGTAACAGCAAGACTCACTTCGCGAACATAGGAGGAAAAGACTGAAAGAAACGGCATTCCACGCATTCACAAAATCGCTTAGCCACAGGTCACACACCTGGCTTGACAGTCGTTGTAGTAAGTGTAATACTGATAATGGGTAACCACCACTACCAGTTTATATCGTGTAAACCGTGACGCTGTGAGAATTTATTTCAGATACAGTTCGTAAGTGAATGGCGTTACACACATATTTAAATTTTCTGACGAATGCTTTTCAAATTCTCTATTTCTCTGAACTGCAAGTGCTTTAAAGTTATGGTAAAGTGACTTGCTAAGCACTGATGCAAACGAATTATTATAATTTGAATGAAATCATTTTGAGTATTAGGCCGCGTTTTATTTCAGTTGTCAGGTGCCTACAGACGTCACGTCCTGCCATACTACTGGAGAATTCGAAGTAAAGATTGCTACGGAGTGGTTGCTGTACGGTGGGCTATCACCCAGGCGGTGATTGGCAGGCGACTGCGAATTGGCAGTTTGTACCCAGGGGTGAGGTGTTGCTGCAGCGAGGCGTTGACGCCGCGTGGCAGTTCTCTTATGGCCGCTTGTTAATACTGCTGCTCGCTTACCTTACATGAGAGGCGTCACTGGCCGTGTAGACAACTGGCCGCGTCGCGAAGGAATCAAACCAACATTCTAGACCAGCCGGAAGATCCGAGATATGTTGAGGCCCATGAAAGATTCAACACATTCTCTCCACAGAACAGGCATCTACTAACTTCGGTGTGAATGCGGAGGAGCCTGTGTTGGTGAAACTGGGAGACCATATTAGCATAGCACTCTCGTGTTCGAGCAGGAATGGCACGTACGTCTGGGGCAACACAACAAATCAGCTATAGCTGAGCACCACCACGACTGTGACAGATCTTTTATTTTTCAAAAACCGCTTACGCCTGCCGTGGTTGCTGCAGTGAAAACTAAGAGAGGCTATCGAAATAATTAAACACTCCAACAGCATGAACAGGGAGCATGGTTACAAGTTACTGACAGTATGGCTGCCAGCGACCCCAGTGCATCTGGCCAAGTGTGTTCGCCAGCCAGCACCTCCACGTGGCCCAGGTTCAACAGTATAAACAAGTCTTCACAAGAATTTGCGGCGTCGATGTCTCGCTACAGAAAAACAAGGATTTAGTAAGGGACGCTCCCCCAACGATAATGTCTTGGGCATTAAAAGAACAACACAAACTCATTCTATAAATGTTGCTTTTATTGACTTCAAGAAGGCTTTATACTCGGTCATTAAAAACAGGCTGTGGACAATGATGGAAGAAAGAGGATATCCCATAGATCTTATATGGACAGTCAAAAAGTTCTAAAATAATCATAAACACAGGCAGCTCAAAAACAGGAGGGACAGTAATAAATCAAGGCGTCAGGCAAGGAAGTAGCTTGTCACAGACCATCTTTAACACATATATTGAGGTTTTCACAAGAAGTTAGAAAAATGAAGTACGTCAAGGTGTAGAACTAAAAAGCAGTTCTCATCTGAGCGCTATGGTGTATGCAGATGATATAGTCTTAATACTGAATAAGAAATCAGACTTACAGAATTCAATGTATACATTATATTACCTGAGAAGAGAATTTTATAATCTGAAAATATCCATCACTTAAACGAAAGGCATGGTTCCCTCCGGAATACATCCATTCCAAGCAAAAAATTTTACTGGAGACAAAGCACTGGAACAAGTCTCCAGTTGTAGATGTTTGATGTGCGATATCAACTTAAATAGCGATAATATTGTACAGAATGCAATCAACAAATTTCATCTCATATGTGGAACTATAAACAAAACCTTAGAGAACAGAATGAGGTAACACATAATTAATGTTTTATAAAACAATGGCTGTGTCTGATTTGCTCTATGGCAGTGAATAGAAAAAAAAACGAAAAAAGAAAGACAAACGCATCGTAGACCTACAACTAGCTGATTTGAGATTTTTAAGATCTGCCGAAGGTTGCTCGAGGAGAGATCTTATAAGAAGTCAAAACATGCTATAAGAAGTAGAAGTATGTAACTTAAACGACCAAAGTGGAGGAATAGAGGGAGACACGGAAGCGACGCCTTAAACGTATGGAAGAAGATGTAATTCTAAATAACTACAGGCCCTCAGGAAAAAGAGGCGTCGGAAGACTGATAAAAACATTGTCTTCAAAATGTGAAGTTTGATATCGCCTAAACTTTGAAGTGAAGAAGAAGAAAATGTTTTCCGTAATATACAAACTGGTAGATGTACTCACTTGGTGCACTAAGGACAGCTAGTTTTTTTAAAAATAGTTGTTTGTAATGAGTCCAGCTACTGCTTTCAGTTACTATTTTTACAGCCCATTTCTTTACTTTGAAAATTGTCAATGTTTTGTGCTTTCTATCCTTACAAAAGGATACCACAGTTAAGAACTAGTACGTCTCCACAAGACAGTGGTTGTCACAAACCGATGATTGCACCATAAGAACAGGAAATGCTTATTGCATTCTTTTTACCAGTATCTTTGTGTGTTTATTCCATGTTAACTGACAGTCAATATTCATCCCTAAAAACTTCGTGTTCGGTAAACCACCGATTGGTTTATCATCTGTAGTTAGCGTAACAGAGTTGTTTTCATTCTTTATGTTGAAATACACACTGTTTTCTTTATTTTCACGTTAATTTGTGTCACACGACCCATTTGTAAATATCCTTGAGGGTTTAGTTTGCTTTCTCTATTAGGAATACTCGTGGTTTACTAGTGACTATGATGCCGCTGCCGTTAGCAAAATTATAACTTTTTTATGTCATATGCTATCTGGGAAGTCATTGATGAACAGAATTGGCTCCAGTGTGCTACCTCGACGAACACCTATGTTTATATGTTTCTTGTTTTACTGTGAGTTTATCGTCAGCAGACGTGTGAACTATGTCAATCTCTTGCGCGCTATTTCCCAGGTACGACTTTGACCGCTCGTTTGCTATTCCTCTTACACCAAGTGCCTCTTGATGTATAGTAGAATTTTATCATCAACTGTGTCAAAAACCTTGGCCAAGTCCAATAAAATACCTGCAACCGAGTAATTCTTGTCAAGCGCTTCAAGTACCACTTTTTTGAACTTTGTAATGGCCGATATTGCCCTTCTTCTGCGCTTCGTTAAAAAGGTTGCATTTATTCATGTAACTCATTAATCTATCTTTAAAGATTAATTAAATAATTCATGAGAATAGTGATAGTAGTGAAACTGTTCAAAAGCTCTTGACGAGAATTACAGTGTTGCAGGCATATTCTTGGACTTTACCCAGGTTTTTGACACCGCTGGTCATAAACTACTACACAACAATCGAGAAGCACTAGGCGTAAGAGGAATAGCATACGAGTGGTCCCAGTCTTACCTTTGTTTAGTAAGGGAACAACTCGTATATGTTTTATTTACTCGGGAAAAAGTACGTGAACTAAGGGAATCATTGATTTTGTTTGTCAGTGGGTTTTGTATGCACGTCTTCAGACTAGAGACTAGAACCTCATTTATGCCTTCTGTCTTCGTATTTTTAATTTCTGTGTTGTTTGGCTGACGTCAAGCTCTGTCCTGGGAAACATCATTATTTCTTTATTGTGTAATTCAATGTGGATGCTACATGTGTTTTAGGAAAATTTTGTTGAAACTTACGGTACATTTGTTTACAAAACTGATATTAGAACTACATCAATAAACGGCGTATTCTTTTTTTACTATGCGATAAACGTTTCCACATTCGAACAGTCAATTTCAGATGACACCAGCCTGTTAACGTTTTTGTTTTCTCAACTAACTAGTTGCGTAGGACGTTGGTGGCATTGCTCCCTCTTATCATAGCACAACTGGAAGTCGTTAGAGCTGAATATCTCTACGTTGGACCACTATAGCAATCTAAATGATGTCCACAGTGCCAGTCTCTTTAGGCGGTCTGTGGCCCTGTGGCAGAGAATAAATACACTATGTCAGTTCACGCAGAAGGGAGCAGAAAAGTCGCAGCAAGGACGATTTTCGTCTAAAGTGAATGATGAAGAGTATCGTAAGACTTGGTACAAAGTCAGCGTTCTATTAGAAATCCTTCCGTAGGCTCTGTCACTGCTGAGTAACATTTCTCTGTGGAGAAAGTAAATCAGCATTCTTCTCAGTATCAGTTTCCTTATCCTTCTTTTTCTGCATACTGCGTTTGGAAGTCTTCTGCTAGCGACATTGAAGTTGGATCTCACGACAGTATTAAACATCCAAAGTTCTTCACACGGGATCACATTTTTAAAATACTTATATTAGCCTCCGTTTTCTATATTCAAACGTCTCTTTCTTGCTACAACATAATATTTATTTATGTTCCAGACGCGTTTCAACTTTTATGTTAGAGGCATCTTCAGTGATCCACGTAACTAGCGTCCAATACACTTGACATCGATCTGTTGTACAGCATCGGAAAATACTCTGAACTCAAACATAAGGAGGCATCTTGAACGTCCCCAGTGCCATCCAGCATGGATTCCGAAAACATCGATCATGTGACCCCCAACTTCCACTTTTCTAGCATAGCATACTGAAAGCTTTTGATCAAGGCAACCAAGTAGATACCGTATTTTTTGATTTCCGAAAAGCTTTTGACTCCGACCTTTATTGTCAAATGTACCATCATATCGAGCATAGAGTAAAATTAGTGATTGGATTGAAGACTTTTTGGTAGGGAGGACACAACGTGTTGTCTTGGCTGGAGAGTCGTCGTCGGATGTAGAAGTACTAAGGGTGTACTCAGGGAAGTGTGTTGGGAACCTTGCTGTTCGTGTTGCATATTAATGACCTTGCAAACAATATTGATAGCAACATCAGGCTTTTCGAAGATGATGCAGTTATTTATAATGAAGTACTATTTGAAAGAAGCTGTATAAATATTCAGTCAGATCTTCATAAGATTTCAATTTGGTCCAAAGATTGGCAACTTGCTTTAAATGTTCATGAATTGTAAAATTGTGCACTTCACAAAACGAAAAAACGTGGTATCCCATGACTATAATATCAATGAGTCACTGTTGGAATCGGCCAACTCAAACAAATACCAACGTGTAACACTTTGTATCGATATGAAATGGAATGATCACATAACCACAGTTATGGGTAAAGCAGGTGGTAGACGTCGCTTTATTGATAGAATACTGGGGAAATGCAGTCGGTCTACAAGGGAAATTGTTTACAGATCACTCGTGCGACGCATCTTAGAATACTGCTCAAGTGTGTGGGACTCACAGTGGATATTGAACGTATACAGAGAATGGCAGCACGAATGGATACCGGTTTGTTTAATCCGTGGGAGAGTGTCACCCAGATGATGAAGGAACTGCATTGGAAGACTCTTGAAGACAGACGTAAATTATACCGAGGAAGCCTATTAACAAAGTTTCAAAAACTGGTTTTAAATGCTGACTCTTACTCACGTAGGAATCGTGAAGATAACGTTAGAATAGTTACCGCACGAATAGAGGCATTCTATCATTCTTCCCGCGCCCCATGCGTGAATGGAACGGGAAGAAACCCTAATAGCTGGTAGAATGGATGTACTCTCTGCCATGCACCTCACGGTAGTTTGGAGAGTATAGATGTAGATCTTTTTGGTAGCAGTAAAGTTTTGTTTTACATGTGGTACTTATAGAATGAAAAAAGTTTACGCTATAATTCTCACATGAATCAAATGTACTCGTTTGTGTTGCAAAAATTTGAGTTTTCCTTATAATAGGCAAATAGGTTAGAGGGCACACTTCCATCCAACTTAGTGAAAAATCGGCGCATATTCAGACTGAGATCTCTTAATTTCGTAGTTTTCATACTTCGGTTTTCTTCAGCTATGTACTATGTAGTACTTGACCACTGATCTGGCACGAAATAAAAACTTATCAAGCGATAACTGTGAGCGACTTTTGTCGTAACACTGTGCGTATGGCATGTCTTGTTTTGTTTGTGTGTGTACAATATAAATGTTGCCTGTTCGTTTCTGTTCTCTCTCTCTCACTCTCTCTTTCTCTCTCTGTGTGTGAGCTCAAATGGTTCAAATGGCTCTGAGCACTATGTGACTTAACATCGGAGGTCATCAGTCCCATAGAACTTAGAACTACTTAAACCTAACTAACCTAAGGACATCACACACATCCATGCCCGAGGCAGGATTCGAACCTGTGACCGTAGCAGTCGCACGGTTCCAGACTGAAGCGCCTAGAACCGCTCGGCCACCGCGGCCGGCTTTCTCTCTCTCTCTCTCTCTCTCTCTCTCTCTCTCTCTCTCTCTCTCTCTCTCTCTCTCTGTGGTGTGTGTGAGTGTGAGTGTGTGTGTGTGTGTGTGTGTGTGTGTGTGTGTGTGTGTGTTCAAGTGTGCATTAGTTTGTTTCATAGAATAACGTGTTGTGTCGTGGAAAAAAGTTAAATACTTACTTGAAACAATGCAATGCTTGCAGAGTCATATTCCTCAAAACAATAGTTGCTGCTTTGTCGTACCTTCTTCTCTTATCCGCAGTCGAAGTAAAAAAAGTGAATGACTGAAACAGGGCAGGATGAAACAGTATGCACAGCTGACGAGGGCAACAGGTAGACATGCTAAGTCATTTTCTGTTTATCTGCACTTAGTAGTCAGGCATCAAAAGCCACAGTGACCACACTACCCAGATCTTTGTCTCGAGCTGTTCCATTCCGTTGTACACTCCTGGAAATTGAAATAAGAACACCGTGAATTCATTGACCCAGGAAGGGGAAACTTTATTGACACATTCCTGGGGTCAGATACATCACATGATCACACTGACAGAACCACAGGCACATAGACACAGGCAACAGAGCATGCACAATGTCGGCACTAGTAAGTGTATATCCACCTTTCGCAGCAATGCAGGCTGCTATTCTCCCATGGAGACGATCGTAGAGATGCTGGATGTAGTCCTGTGGAACGGATTGCCATGCCATTTCCACCTGGCGCCTCAGTTGGACCAGCGTTCGTGCTGGACGTGCAGACCGCGTGAGACGACACTTCATCCAGTCCCAAACATGCTCAATGGGGGACAGATCCGGAAATCTTGCTGGCCAGGGTAGTTGACTTACACCTTCTAGAGCACGTTGGGTGGCACGGGATACATGCGGACGTGCATTGTCCTGTTGGAACAGCAAGTTCCCTTGCCGGTCTAGGAATGGTAGAACGATGGGTTCGATGACGGTTTGGATGTACCGTGCACTATTCAGTGTCCCCTCGACGATCACCAGTGGTGTACGGCCAGTGTAGGAGATCGCTCCCCACACCATGATGCCGGGTGTTGGCCCTGTGTACCTCGGTCGTATGCAGTCCTGATTGTGGCGCTCACCTGCACGGCGCCAAACACGCATACGACCATCATTGGCACCAAGGCAGAAGCGACTCTCATCGCTGAAGACGACACGTCTCCATTCGTCCCTCCATTCACGCCTGTCGCGACACCACTGGAGGCGGGCTGCACGATGTTGGGGCGTGAGCGGAAGACGGCCTAACGGTGTGCGGGACCGTAGCCCAGCTTCATGGAGACGGTTGCGAATGGTCCTCGCCGATACCCCAGGAGCAACAGTGTCCCTAATTTGCTGGGAAGTGGCGGTGCGGTCCCCTACGGCACTGCGTAGGATCCTACGGTCTTGGCGTGCATCCGTGCGTCGCTGCGGTCCGGTCCCAGGTCGACGGGCACGTGCACCTTCCGCCGACCACTGGCTACAACATCGATGTACTGTGGAGACCTCACGCCCCACGTGTTGAGCAATTCGGCGGTACGTCCACCCGGCCTCGCATGCCCACTATACGCCCTCGCTCAAAGTCCGTCAACTGCACACACGGTTCACGTCCACGCTGTCGCGGCATGCTACCAGTCTTAAAGACTGCGATGGAGCTCCGTATGCCACGGCAAACTGGCTGACACTGACGGCGGCGGTGCACAAATGCTGCGCAGCTAGCGCCATTCGACGGCCAACACCGCGGTTCCTGGTGTGTCCGCTGTGCCGTGCGTGTGATCATTGCTTGTACAGCCCTCTCGCAGTTTCCGGAGCAAGTATGGTGGGTCTGACACACCGGTGTGAATGTGTTCTTTTTTCCATTTCCAGGAGTGTATTTTAATCAGTTCACCGAAACTCCATATCTGCAGTTCAATGACGAACCAGGGAAGGCTCTTAACAACCGCTGCCCGGCCACTCAGCTCACGTCGCATAGGAGCGAGAGTGTGAGCTGTTGGCAGCAACCGATATGTAAAGTTCTGATTACGGTAGTCTAGGTCTATACGGCATTCCCTCAGAATTGTTGAGGTCCTCGCGGTAGCTAGCCATGACAAACTATTGCACCTGCTGTGCAAGATGTATGAGGAATGTGAAATACCCTCCCCCATGAACTCCAGAGCGCCGTAGACAACGGTGCTCAAGTTGATGCCGTGTTCCTCGACTTCGGGAAAGCATTTGACACCATCCCGCACTGCCGTTTAGTGGAAAAAATACGAGCTTATCGAGTATCGGAGCAGATTTGTGACTGGATTCAAGACTTCCTTGTAGACAGAACTCAATATATTGCTGTTAACGGAACAAAATCGGCAGATGTAAAGGTAATTCCGGAGTACCCCAAGGAAGTGCGTTAGGACCGTTACTGTTCACAATATATACAAGTAATCTAGTAGAAAATGTGGGGTACTCTTGCAACGTAACCTTCCAGTACTGGTGGTGGTAAAAGTCTACCTAAGTAGGTAGGTTACCGTCGCTTTGACCTGTCCTACCGCTCCTGCAAGCTACCGTCTGTAGTAAATGGTTTCTTAAATTCGTGTGGTCCACGAAATTACTGACACCTGCGAGTTATTGCTGGGTATTACTAATTTCTAGCGGAATGTTTTAACGAACCGGTAAAAATTTGAACGCAATGGATAACGCATTTTTTTTTTTGAACCACTACAGAAGGCACCTATACAGGGCTTAATAGGCAGTATATAGCTTTTATTTGCTTTCATGACCCAGAATTCGACTGTGGAATTGACTGCCACCTATTCTTTATGATGAACGGAGTTAATAATCAGTCGAGGGTAGAGATTAATTGATATTTATTCAGTACCTATGGTACTTCAACAACTAGTCGTGTTTCTCTTGCAATGTACATCATCAAAACCGAACTCTAGTAAACATGGTTCAGTTTCGCCACGTAATTATGGAATGGGACAGAGGAGCGCAGACCTGGCTTCAATGTAATTCTATACAACCGCACAATTATACCTAAACCCACGGTTATTACATTCAGTTGCTATAGATTACTCAGAACAAGTTCCACAAAGACACTACAAGCAAAACTAGGTCAGGGTGGAAGAGTATTTCGTAAATCTTTATCAAATCATTGGGCATTAAAATCCGATACTTTTCCTAGTGGCATGAGTATTTTACTTAATGCACAACATCGCCAACAAATCAAATCGTTATGGGGGTGCACAAGAAACATCACTTCAGTGCTGTTCAACCCACATGGCCAAGTTTCAGTAGCCAACAGAAACCCATAAAAATATGGACACACACGATTATTCCTTCCCTATTTTACACTCGCTCACTATCGTATGATTATTCATCGTGTACAATATATTTTCAGACCGAAACTACAATTTATCAATGCGGCGGTTGCTCCAACCGACCACGTGGCGCGAAAGCAAGTTCACAAAGAAAACATATGGAAAATAAATAAAAATCCCCAAAATATTACTGTAAATGGAAGAGCAGATTAAAATACATTGAATGATTGAATTTCCGTTAAGCACAGAGCAATAACGTGACCGTGAGCTTAAGGCACATGGTGCGTTGCCTGAACAAGGCACTAACGCAAGGTCTACTGAAATTCGAGTAAATTAAGAAAATCAATTCCCTTATGGGGTTCAGTGGTAATTTCGCACCTGATTTCAACATCTGGACTTCATTACAGAGCAGATTTCAGACAATCTAATACCTATGTTAACATTACCAAAACGAGAGCTGCGTCTCCATGTCTGTCCAGCACCACGACCCAGGAACAAGTGCTCTTCCAACCGAATTCGCCTAACCGTTCCGCTTACAAACGTGGTGGGGGTGGCGCGCCAATCTGACAGAGCCAATACGCGCGCCTACGTGTCATCTTTGCCCTGATCTGCAAACTTGGTCTCTGCTAAACTTGTTCGCGCTTGGGGGGTTGGTACTACCCTACCCCAGAACGACCATTAATGCAGTGTTACAATCTGTGCCTAAAGCTTTCTGCTAGTTCACACACTCACTCATTTATACCGTCCAGGCCGCACAAAGGAAAGGAAAATGGGAAACGTGGTACACAACAGAAAAAAATTCAATTAATAACCCTGTTTAGTCCATTCTCTCCTTTTGGACACCAGCTGAGGTATTACCTGCAAGAGAAGAAACTCTTTCTAATAATTTCTGCGTGCTAGCAATTTAATAAAACATTGGAACGGTACAACAAGTTCCGTTTCACTCTTTATGGCCGTTCGCAGACGATGCGGTTGTCTATAACAAAGTAGCAACGTTAGAAAATGGTAATGATTTGCAGAATGACCTCCAGAGAATTGATGAATGGTGCAGGCTCTGATGGTTGACCCTGAAAGCAAATAAATGTAACATATTGCGCATACACTGGAAAAGTAATCCACTACTGTACAGCTACGCTGTTGATGACAAACAGCTGGAAACATTATCTACCACAAAATATCTAGGAGTAACTGTCCAGAGCGACTTTAAACGGAATTGCCACATAAAACAAATAGTAGGAAAAGCAGACGCCAGACTCATATTCATAGTAAGGATCTTAAGGAAACGTAACTCATCCTCAAAGGAAGTGGCTTATAATGCGCCTGTTCGACCACTTCTTGAGTACTGTTCATCCATCTAGGATCTCTACCGGATAGGACTGGTAGAAGATCTAGAGAAATTCCAACGAAGGGTGGCACTTTTCGTCATGCGATCGTTTAGTCAGTGCGAGAGGGTTAGGAAGATGCTCAACAAAGTCCACTGGCAGACCTTAAAAGAGAGGCGTTGTGCATCAGAAAGTGATTTACGATTGAACATCGAGGAGAAAATTTGATAAGTTAGAGCCAATAGAGAGGCTTACCGACAAAAATTCTTCACACGCGCTATCCGCGGCTGGAACGAGGTTGAAGAGCTCAGTTAGTGGCACAAAAAGTACCCTTCTACGTGGCTTGCGGATTATGATGTAGATGTGGGCTTACGGAAAAGTGTAATACTTACAATTACAAAGAAGGCGGGTGCTGACGGTTGTGAATACTACCGGACATTCAGTTTAAGAAGCGGTGGTTGCAAAATGATGACACGAGTTATTTACAGAAGAATGGAAAAATTCGTAGAAGCTGACCTCGGGGAACATCAGTTTGGGTTTAGGAGAAATGTAGGAGCACTCCAAAAACAGACCATTGTTATAAGGGTCGATGGACGTGAAAAGGAAGCAGTGATTGAGAAGGAAGTGAGACAGGGTTGTAGCCTATCCGCGATTTATACAATCTCCAGACTGTGAAGGGAACCAAGGAGAAATGTGGAAAGACAATTCGAGTTCAGGGAGAAGAAATAAAAGCTCTGACGTTTGTTGATGACATTGCAACCCGTCATAGACGACAAGGACTTGCAAAAGCATTTGACAGGATTTTATAGTGTCTTTATAGGAGATTATAAGAAGAACATCAAAAAATTTAAAGTAAGGATAATGGAATGTAGTCAAATCAGGCGATGTTGAGGGAATTAGGTTAGAAATGAAAGTAGTAGTCAAGCCGTTTTTGTCATATGGGTCGTAAAAATGACATGGCCGAAGCAGAGACGATGCAAACTGGAAATAACAAGAAAAGCATTTCTGAAAAAGAGGAATTTGTTGAATTCTAATACAAATTTAAGTGCTGAGAAGGCTTTTCTGAAGGTATCTGTTTTGTGTGTAGCCCTGTATGAAACTGAAACGTGGACAATAAAACGTTGCAGAAAAGGCGAGAATAGATATTTTTGATGTAGTGATATAGAAGAATACGTTGTTAGATCGACTGACAGGTAAGGGGGTACTGAAACGAATTGGGGAAGAAACAAATTTGTGGCACAAGTTGGCTTAAACAAGGGGTCAGTTGATACAACGCATGTTGAGGCATCAAGAAGTTGTCAGTCGAGGGAGGTACGTGTGTGTGTGGGGAGGACACGGAATTTTAAAAGGAGTCCAAGGCTTGAGTACAGTAGGCACAGTCAAGTGAACCTAGGTTGTGGTAGTTATGCAGAGGTGAAAAGGCTTGTGCACCATACACTAGCGCAGAGAGCTATATCAAAACAAACTTGAACAGAAGACCACAACAATAACAAAGTCTTTATAATACATATAAAATTCTTGACAACGTACATTAGCGAAGTGTCTCACAGACATTGCAATAAAATTAATTACGATCGAAAAGTCAGGTGTATTCAGCACTTACTGCACCAGTTTTAGCTGCCAATAAACGGCAACTATACTTGTCCCCTACGCTCCTCGGAGTATGGGACCTCATCAACATACATGTTACTGAACCTAGTAGATAGTGGTGTAATAATGAATAGGCCAGGCATCACAGGTATAACATAATGATTATTATTACTTATTCCGTTTAGCTGTACGTACCTATCATCAAAGGATGTTTGTGGATCTTGGTGTAGAAATCAGTTAAACAAAAATGTAAACGACAATATGCGCTTTGGATAAATGATGCAGTTGTGCTTTTGAGTCTTGAGCAACCTGGATCTTCCGTATTCCAGGTAAGTTTGTCAGGCTGATGAGAAACATCAAATTCAACTGAAAATGTGGCTTTCTTCCAGGCGTGCTTGATCATGTTGTTGAATATGGGGGCACTGAACTGATTACGGATAAGTGCGTGATGGTTGATGAAAGCGTTAGGATTGTGGAGTTCAATATCAGTGTTGTCGAGTATAACTCGCTCATAAAAACGTTTAGCGAAATTTTTCCACTGGCGGAAATGGTATACATCGGAAGGTTGAACAAGGGACGTTGCGCCATGTGGAACAGTTGTTACCCACATGTGTTTATCTGGAATTACGAACAGCCCCTGTTGGTGGAGTGAAAATGAAACTAGAACCAGATAACATTTTGTTCCAACATTGGGAGAGTGACCGTTACTCCGCCATTATTCAAGAGTACGCTGATATTGAAGCCGTTATGTATACGGTCGGACGTCGGTTTATTTTCTTTTGGACAAGGGGAACAAATGTACCACTTGGTTCGTTGAAGACAATGAATAGTGGAAACGGAAGTCTACCTTCCATAGTATTAAGTGGCTGAATTGTATACGAATGTGATATTTCAGGCGCTGATTGCACCGCGACAGTCCCGTGTCTCTTTCGCCCATGTTAGACAGTGTGTGATCTGTGTGAATGTCATAACTAAATTCAGATTGGCCGGTATTTAGAATTTCAGCTGCTGAATAATTAGGAACGATAGCGTCCGTAAATCCAATACCAAATGCACTCGCAGGATTCTCTCTCTTCTCGAGCTTAAGCATGTTTGTACGTTACGAACTGCGTTACTCTACTACTCACAGTGTTGTGAAGTGCCTTAAAATTCCACGACCATGTAGATTCACTTTCAAAGCGACAGTCCAAGCGCTTTACTGTGTGCCCACCGCCTTATGACAACATCATGGACAGCCATGGAATTAGGCCTTGCCTCTTGAAAAGCAGACCAAAAGTAGTCCGATATGAACTTCAGTTTCTCACGTTCTCTTCCTTGTAGTTCATAATATCTCTGATAACGAGACAGATAGTTCCTGTCCTTGACCATTGTGAAATGATGCGTAATTGTTTTCAATGACCAGCCTTTATTTTTTGCTACAATCACCTTCTTGACGTCATCGAAAGGAACACAGTCGTTAACGACGGTGATGACCACTGCCACCACGAGACTGAATGCTTCCCCGTGGTGTTGTGGGCACTTGAGACGGTAAGGAAAGAATATAAGCGGAACAGAGGCGAAAGGGTAGTCATAATAGCGAAGATACGAGTCACAAATGCGACAAAGAGGACACTGTTATGGTTCTGCGGCTGGAAATGAGAATCTCTGAAAAGGCGACTCTGGTCGGTAGTTCGCCTACTACTGTTGTGAGCAGATGGTTCAAATGGCTCTGAGCACTATGGGACTCAACTGCTGAGGTCATTAGTCCCCTAGAACTTAGAACTAGTTAAACCTAACTAACCTAAGGACATCACAAACATCCATGCCCGAGGCAGGATTCGAACCTGCGACCGTAGCGGTCTTGCGGTTCCAGACTGCAGCGCCTTTAACCGCACGGCCACTTCGGCCGGCGTTGTGAGCAGAAAGTGATTGAAGTATGATGAAATAACGAGTAGGCCATGTGGTAGTGGACATCCACGTCTCATCACAAAACGTGGATGTCGGAGGATCCCTAGCTATGATATCCAGGACAGGGAGCGATCTGTGGCAGATCAGATGACAGAGTGTAATGCTTCAATGTTTCAGAACACATCGCTCAAAGACCGTTGTCGAACATGGGGCTCCACGGCACACGAACCCTACGTGTTCCCGCGTTCACCCAACGACTTAGATTGCAGTGGGCACACCACCAATGAGTTTTGATGGTGGAAGAATAGGAACGTGTCGCCTGGTGGAATGAATCATATTTCCTGCTACACCTGGTCTATGGTTTTGTCCTTAGACAGACACCGACATCCAGGCGAATGGCTGTTCGAAACGTGCGCTGCGCCGTGGATGCAGGCCGGTGAGGGCAGCATTGCGTACACTGAGTTGGGTTTCCATGTGATCTGCGGTAGTAATCGAATGCACCATGACAGGAGTAACTACGTGAACACAATTCGGGCCACCTGCATCCCTTCATGCTTGAAATCTTCCCCAACTGCGATGCCATCTTCCAGCAGGATAATTTTCTCAGTCACAATGCCAGAATCATTCTACAGAGGTTTTTAGGAGCATGACGGAGAACTTTTATTTTCGCTTTGGCGTGCAAATGTCCCTGATCTGCACCCATTGGAATACAATACAGCCCATTAAAATTGCTACACCAAGAATAAATGCAAATGATAAACGGGTATTCATTGGACAAATATATTATACTACAACTAACATGTCATTACATTTTCACGCAATTTTTGTGCATAGATCCTGAGAAATCAGTACACAGAACAACCACCTCTGGCCGTAATAACGGCCTTGATACGCCTGGGCATTGAGTCAAACAGAGCTTGGATGGCGTGTACAGGTACAGCTGCCCATGCAGCTTCAACACGATATCACAGTTCATCAAGAGTAGTGACTGGCGTATTGTGACGAGCCAGTTGCTCGGCCACCATTGACTAGACGTTTTCAGTTGGTGAGAGATCTGGAGAATGCGTTGGCCAGGGCAGCAGTCGAACATTTTCTGTATCCAGAAAGGCCCGTACAGGACCTGCAACATGCGGTCGTGCATTATCCTGCTGAAATGTAGGCTTTCGCAGGGATCGAATGAAGTGTAGAGCCACAGGTCGAAACACATCTGAAATGTAACGTCCACTGTTCAAAGTGCAGTCAATGCGAACAAGAGGTGACCGAGACGTGTAACCAATGGCACCCCATACCATCACGCCGGGTGATACGCCAGTATGGCGATGACGAATACACGCTTCCAATGTGCGTTCACCGCGATGTCACCAAACACGGATGCGACCATCATGGTGCTGTAAACAGAGCCTGGATTCATCCGCAAAGATGACATTTTGCCATTCGTGCACCCAGGTTCGTCTTTGAGTACACCATCGCAGGCGCTCCTGTCTCTGATGCAGCATCGAGGGTAACCGCAGCCATGGTCTTCGAGCTGATAGTCCATGCTGCTGCAAACGTCGTCGAACTGTTCGTGCAGATGGTTGTTGTCTTGCAAACGTCCCCATCTGTTGACTCAGGGATCGAGACGTGGCTGCACGATTCGTTACAGCCATGCTGATAAGATGCCTGTCATCTCGACTGCTAGTGATACGAGGCCGTTGGGATCCAGCACGGCGTTCCGTATTACCCTCCTGAACCCACCGATTCCATATTCTGCTAACAGTCATTGGATCTCGTCCAACGCGAGCAGCAATGTCGCGATACGATAAACCGCAATCGCGAATGGGTACAATCCGACCTTTATCAAATTCGGAAACGTGATGGTACGCATTTCTCCTCCTTACACGAGGAATCACAACAACGTTTCACCATGCAACGCCAGTCAACAGCTGTTTGCGTATGAGAAATCGGTTGGAAACGTTCCTCATGTCAGCACGTTGTAGGTGTCGCCACCGGCCCCAACCTTGTGCTAATGATCTGAAAAGCTAATCATCTGCATATCACAGCGTCTTCTTCCTGTCGGTTAAATTTCACGTCTGTAGCACGTCATCTTCGTGGTGCAGCAATTTTAATGGCCAGTAGTGTACATATCGGGCGCCAGGTGCGTACCCGCAAACCACCGTCCCGCAATTTGCGGGAATTACATGACCTGCGAGTAGACCTTTGGTGCCACGTACTTCCGAAAAACCTATCAGGGACTAGTAGAATTCATACCAAGCGATATCGCTGCTGTATTATGCCCGAAAAGTGGGCCAGAAAGACATTAAACAGGCGGTGATAATGTTTTGGCTCATTAGTGTACATCGTAGGTGAAAGGCTCATAAACTGGTTCGACATCAGTAGTGTCCTCGGAAGGCATTTGCACCAATTCTTCATTCTCCAGGATTTCAGTGACAGTGTGGTCTTCCAAGTTTTTTTATCAAACCGAAGACAGTGTCTGGAATGTCTCTATCCTCTTCATGGACTTTTACGTGTTGAAGACAGTAATCCAGTTCGGTATAAAGCCTCGAACGCTGTGGTTGTGGCAGTTCTCATTGTGCATGATGTGAACACAGATACAAAATGTCCACGTACAGTTCACTATGTCACTCACACATTAATACAGAGTCGGAATATACTTCTCTTGCATTTGCTGCCGCACGGACGGATTACCCGCAACTGACGTTGTGTTACGAACCAGTTAGAATGGGTGGTTAAAATGTTGGTCACTGACATCTAATGGGTCGGTTAGGCCTACGGACGAGCCATGAGTTAGACGCCACGAGACACTTTGCAAATGTACCTTGTGAGGCAAATTGTAACGCCTGACACGTCTCATGAATTACTATGAGCTACCAATAATCAGAAATCCCGCCAAAGACCATCAGCATTGTGAACGGAGTTCCAACGTTTGTAGTATTCTGGAAAAGTTACAAAACTGACATGTCTTTTTGTATAATATTTCATGTAGTGTCAGTATGTCAGTCTTCACAGGTTTTGTTCTTTTTTGGTGAACTGTTTGACAACTGGTACGAAATGCTTGTGAATGGGTTATCGGAATTTTATGATATCAAATGGAAGAGGCACCGGTTGTATTCCTCTGACATCATGTTTTGCTATGTTGTTTGATAGGTTTTTGGTACTCTTTGTCGAAAGACGTTTATCGATTATACATTGAGACAGCGCGGATTTTCACACATCACTTTCCGCCTTAGGTTTACGAACTGACTGTCAAACCACGACCAACAATATAATTTGTAAGCAATTACGAACAGCAGCACATTGTGTGAATCTGCTGCCATGTTCATTCGTGTGACACCTTGATTTGTGTAAAAAAATAACTTTTTCGTTTAAGGTGAAATACGACACCTTCATTCAATGCACCAAAGTGTTAGACGCGTTATTGGGCTAAGAACCAGTAGGTTAAAAATCATGGGTGAACTTTGAAAATCGAAAACGGTTTAGTTGTGAAAGAGTGGTTTTCTGCAGTGGAGTGATGGTTCCAAGCACGGTAGACGACTAGGGTTCAGTACGCGACGCCACGAGAGAGAGAGAGAGAGAGAGAGAGAGAGAGAGAGAGAGAAATATATATTTTCCTTCAGATAAGATTCCGTTAGCCACAATATATGTTGAAAAAGATTATGCAGCTGATGTAAATTGTTAGCGAAGGCCGCTTTAGAGCCAAAGCTAAAACAAATGGCAGGACTTTTGGATCGGCACGTCTGCAAAATGCATGCCTTTCAACATTTACTCGAGGGGTGATTACAAAAACAACTGTACTGGCACCAATTGCAGGAACGGTTGTGAGTAACTTTGGCCGCATCTAGCCGACTATGACAACATGGACCGCCTCGTGAGGAGGACTCCGTCTTCCAGTACTGGCTAACGCTGGTTGCCTCTCAAGTCCGCTAACTGGGGCCGAAACTAGTAGGCTGGCTTTGTCCTGTAGCAGACTCTACTTTCTAGTCCTGAAATTATCCGGCCGCTTATAAGTTGACAAGTCACGTACTACTAGTGCGACTGAACTCTGTCTCCTTGGCTCTGAATGCGCAGCATGTAAACTGGATTAGGGACTGTTGTGATGAATTTGTTTTCACTTCAAATGGCTCTGAGCACTATGCGACTTAACTTCTGAGGTCATCAGTCGTCTAGAAACCAGAACTAATTAAACCGAACTAACCTAAGGACAACACACACATCCATGCCCGAGGCAGGATTCGAACCTGCGACCGTAGCGGTCGCTCGGCTCCAGACTGTAGCGCCTAGAACCGCACGGCCACTTCGGCCGGCTGTTTTCACTTCCGGACGCTATGTAACAAGTTTCTGGAGGACGAAAACCTGCGCTGTAAAAAGCAATTTCGATTCAGCAAAAAAGAGATCTTGCGATAGTCGTCTTTCTCTGTTCGTCCACGAGATCCTCAGCGCCGTAGGCCCGCCGTTTACCTTTATTTCCGGATGGCATTCGACACAGGCCCTTATTGAGTGCGTAGATGAACGAAGTGGCAAAGACACTTCAACATTCATGATATCTGCGCTGAGGTCCATGCGCTACTTTCTTAAGAAGCTGCAGGCAGGGTTAGATTTGCATGCAGTAAGTCGAAGCGAAGACGGCGTCCTCTGGTGACACTGTGTACGGTCGGTAAAGACACAGTTACTACAAAACTATTTTAGTGAGTCAAATACGAGCTTACCAAGTGTCGGACCATTATGTTGAGATTCAGGACTTACTTGCAAATATAACTCAACACGTCATTCTTAATGCAACAAAATCTACATATGTAAACGTAATTTCGGGAGCTTCCGGAGGAGTTTTATAGAGTTGTTACTGTTTAATTTCTTTTTAGTAGGACTCTCGTATAGTGGATAACGCTGGGGGTTTCGTGAAGCTATTCACGGATGATGCGTTCTCTATAGAAAGGCTGCAATGACGAAAAACTGTGGCGAAATGTAGGGAGACCTACAAGGGGTCGGCGATCGCTGCAGTGGCTGGTAGTTGACCCTGAACGTTAACAAACAGGCGAAGAGATTCACTTCTGTTCGATTACATTATCGGCGACAAATCACCGGCAACAGTAGCTGCGGTAAAATATTAACTATCCGAAGCGACCTAACATGGAGTGACGACTTAAAAAACAGTAGGCAAAGCAGACACCAGACAGAGATGCATTGGAAGGATCCCAAGGAAATGCAATTGATCCGTGAAAGAAACAGCTAACAAAACGCTTGTTCAATCAGAATGAGTACTGTTCGTCATTCTGGAGTCCGTACCAAGTAGCATTAATAGAAGAGATAGACAAGATCAAATGAAGAGCGACACGTTTCGTCACGGAAACAGTTAAACGCTAGGAGCGCTATGGAGATGCCCAACAACTTACAGACGTAGACGCTACAAAAGAGGCGTAGTTTATCACGCAGAGGTTTACTGTTAAAATTACAGAGCGTGCATACCAAGAAGAGACGAATAACATGTTACTTCCTCCCAAATACGACTCACAATGACGTCGGTGAGAAAACCGGAGAGCCGGCCGCGGTCTAGCGGTTCTAGGCGCTCAGTCCGGAACCGCGCGACTGCTACGGTCGCAGGTTCGAATCCTGCCTCGGGCATGGATGTGTGTGATGTCCTTAGGTTAGTTAGGTTTAAGCAGTTCTAAGTTCTAGGGGACTGATGACCACAGATGTTAAGTCCCATAGTGCTCAGAGCCATTTGAACCATTTTTTAGAAAACCGGAGAAATTAAATCCCATACGCAGCTCAATTGACAGTGAACCTTGCAACGTATCATTCGTGAATGGAAAAGGGTAGGCGACAAAAGATAATGGTGCCGTAAGTACCCACACATCGTAAGTTGGCTTGCGGAGTATAGATGTAGATGTAGATGCGTACAGTACCGAACCCATGCGCTGCTGTCCTCTCGACTCTTTCAATATGGCGCTGTATTGTTTTTGTTTTCTTCATGCTCTCCTCCCTTTTCATTAACTACACTGACAGGAAAAAAGTCGCCAAACCGAGGAGTTGTGCGACGTAAACGAAACTTGGCAGGCCCGTTTCTACATCTGAGAGATGATGTCTATTCCAGTCGCATAAGAGCCTCGCCAGTAGCGTCACCGTGAGGATGCAAGTCAGGTTTTGCTTTAAATGCACGCTGCAACGGTCGTGAGAGTTATCATTGGACGTGGTGAGCTGACGTTAGTCAAGAATGTCTTTAAGAAGAGAAAGATGCCATTATTAACACCTCACAGAGTTTGAACGAAAGCGCTCCTGGTGTCATACGAAATCGGACCCCCCCCCCACCATAATTCCAGGTGTAGGTCACGTGGTCACGTGTGTCCATCACGATGAATGGTTGGCTTCCGTCCATCAGCGGGCCTTATTCTAACCGTCACTGAGGTAGAACCAGCTTTCATTAGAAAACGAGCTGGATGTTCTTCTGCGGTGTTGCAGAAAAACTTGGCAGGAATGTAGCCACTGTACATGATTATCTGCCTCGTGATGACTGCGTGTTGTGTGATGTCCTTAGGTTGGTTAGGTTTAAGTAGTTCTGAGTTCTAGGGGACTGATGACCATAGATATTAAGTCCCATAGTGCTCGGAGCCATTTGAATTTTTTGTACATGATTCCTGGCAGCGGTGGTAACGAGAATGTGCGGTCGCAAGAAGACTGCACTACGTACAGCCATGTGCCGTTACCGAGAGGGAGAACATCATGTTCAGCGTACATCTCTGGCGCATCGTACTGCATCTCCTGCAGCAATTTGAGCGGCAGTTGGCACTACAGTGACACAACGACCTGTCAGAAACTGGTTACTTCGAAGGACAACTCCGGGCGACACGCCCTGTTTCGTGAATTCTACTCATCCAAAATCACTGCCATTTGCGACTTCAGTCGTGTCAAGTGAAAGCTCATTCGAATGCAGGGTGGTGTGTTGTGTTTTCTGATGGAAGCTGGTTCTATCTCGCTGACAGCGTATTGGTTAGAATAAGGCCTGTTGATAGACTGAAGCCAAGCTATCTTCGTGCTAGACACACGTGACCACGTGACCAACACTTGGAATTATGGTGGGGGGAGGGGGGGTGCGTTTTCGTATGATTCGTATGACACCAGCTGCCCTCTCGTGGTTATCCCACGCACCTTGACTGCAAATTTGTACGTCAGTCTGGTGATTCGACCAGTTGTGCTGCCATTTCTGGTTGGTATTTTCCAACAGGATAACGCTCGCTCATGTACCAACATGGTCTACAGAGTTTCGACATATTGCCTTAGCCCGCTCGATCGAGCACATATGGGTCGTCATCGGACAACTCCAGCGTCATGCAACAAGCATTGAACTCCATCCCACAAACTGGTATCTGGCACCTGTAAACACATGCCTGAAGTTTTGGGTGGTTGCGTTCAACATTATGGCGGTTACACCGCTTATTAATGTAGCAGCATTTCACAGTTTCGATGGCTTATCTCTCACTTACGTTAACCTGTGATCTTGCAACGTTAATCACTTACGTCCGTTACCTACACAAATAAATTCCCGAAATTTCTTTATTCTACGTTAATTGTTATTAGTGTTGCAATTTTTTTCCTTCAGTGTGTTTAGTGTTATTCAATTGAAATTTTCAGTCCTGTTTTAGCATTTTATATGTATTCTGCAGTCTACAGTGCAGCTTCTTTTACTGCTATGTATGAACAGCCCATCTGAGGTTATCCTAAAACATGAACATTCAAAGATTTATTTTCTGTTATATGTGATACAGATGTCTAGTTACTCTGTTGATCCATCGATGCTGGTGGGCACTGGGTCTTTGCGGCCGTATGTCATAAATGTTTTTATGGAGTGTAAGACCTCAGGAGGTGTGTTTGCATGGGTGTGTTGCAGGAGTTGCGTGGGCGTGGTGCTGGTTGTGTCCGCGGCTGCCAGCGCCGCCCTGGAGATACGGCGCCGACGCGGGAAGACGGCGGCCGCACCAGCCGAAGGGCCGGCACCAGGTGAGACAGCGCGCATGAAGATGTTCCATTGGTGATCGAAACGTTTCACTGCCAGGCAAGCTGCTCCGTACATACACCTACATATAACCGAGCGAGGTGGCGCAGTGATTAGCACACTGGACTCGCATTCGGGAGGACGACGGTTCAATCCCGTCTCCTGCCATCCTGATTTAGGTTTTCCGTGATTTCCCTAAATCGTTTCAGGCAAATGCCGGTATGGTTCCTTTGAAAGGGCACGGCCGATTTCCTTCCCAATCCTTCCGTAACCTGAGCTTGCGCTCCGTCTCTAATGACCTCGTTGTCGACGGGACGTTAAACACTAACCACCACCACCACCACCTACATATAGCGGATCACCATTTAAACGACATGCCGGTTGTTGCTAGGCTAAAACGTCCAAAATATATCTAGAACCAGTGCACAATAGCTAATCAAATGTATCTGGACACCTATTAGTAGGTATCAATATGGGGTGTGTCCACCTTCGCCTTTATGATGGCTTGAGCTCTGCTGCGAATACATTCAATGAGGTTGAAACGTCCCCTTAGAAAATTATGTATTACTGTGCTGGTAAACCTCTTACATTACTTTATTTTCAAACAGCTGAGCAAAACTGAACGTACTCAGACATTTCTCTCTTTACTTGTTCTGATCATCGCTAAACTGACACAATATTTTTAGCGCAACGCAATCGGCCTTCAATAATCCCTACAAAAGATTGGCCCTGAATAACAATAACCTATACCTTTCATGAATCACTTACCTCACAAAAATCTTCGTTACTCGAACTACTGCAATACAGCGAGCGCAAATACTGCCAGCTAAATAAAATATTCTAACTACTGAAGGCACTAACTACTGATAGGCATAGTTAGCAAATGAAAGATTTTGATAGAGAACACCGCGCGACTGCTACGGTCGCAGGTTCGAATCCTGCCTCGGGCATGGGTGTGTGTGATGTCCTTAGGTTAGTTAGGTTTAAGTAGTTGTAAGTTCTAGGGGACTGATGACCACAGATGTTAAGTCCCATAGTGCTCAGAGCCATTTGAACCATTTGATAGAGAACAAACAATGTATTTACCTTAATAATGTTCAAAAGTCATCATATATCAATTCATGACATCCATCTTTACAAATTTCCTTTTTCTGGCGGACACACGTCCAGATCGTGCTCAAAATGGCATCTCTCTCTCCACATCCACCACTGCTGGCAGCTCGCCTCCAACTGGGCAACGCTACGCGCTGTTCATATCCAACTGCCCCCACAATAGCGAATATTCCAACAATGAGTCCAACCAGCCACAGACTGCACACAGCACAGTCAGTGATTTTCATACAGAGCGCTACGTGGCGTTACCAACATAAAAACCTTAACAGCTTACTTACAAGGTGTCTGAACATCTGTGGAGGAATGGCAGCACATTCTTCCTCACGATCCGAAACCAAAGAAGATGGTGACGTTGTACCCTGGAGTCTGGCGCGAAGCCGAGTTTCTAACTCATGCCAGAGATGTTCCATTGGGTTCAGATTGGAACTCTGGTAGGCAGTCCACTCCAGGAATTTTATTGTCCACAAACAACAGCGTCACATATGCCGCTTTATGACAGGGTGCATTGTCATGTTGGTACAAATAATCATAGTCACCAAACAGGTCCCCTACGGAACGTGGTACACAGTCCTGTAAAAAATGTTCATATTCCTCTGTATTTAGCGTTTTCTTAAGCGCAGTAATTTTACGACACCCTAAAAACGATGAAGACCCCACACAGTAAACTATTGCTGGCACTATACATAACGGCAGGTAACGTTCCGGGCATTCTCCAGTCGTTCCATCGACTTGTCACAGGATAGCCTACAGTATGATTCACCACTCCAGATAACTCGTTCCATGTCATCTAATGTCCAGTGGCAGCGCTCTTTACACCAGCTCAAGTCTGGAGCGAAGTCGAGGTTCTAACTCATGCCAGATTGGAACTACGATAGGGCAGTCCATTGATTACAGAAATGTGCAAATTATGAGGAGCCTCTAGACCATAGTACCTCCTTTTTTTAACTCCAAACAGGAACAGTCATTGTGCTAGCTGGACTGCTGGTAGCAATTTGGGACCCACAAGTGATTCCTTCCGCTGATTTCAGGTGGTTTTTCACAGACACATCCCGCAATACTCGACCATTCCTGTCCGTCAGTGTAGTGCCATGGCCGCTAGATGCGGGGTCGCTGGGCAAGCGTGGGGAGAGCGGCAGTGGTGGGGGTCGCTCAGGGCATGTAGGGGAAAGTGCCGATCTAAACTGAAACCTTTGCTCACACTTTTTGTAAATATAAAGTGGGGTTCCTCCATGACCACACTTGCATGATGACCAAAAAGATCTACTGTCACCTCTGCTTTCAATAGTATCTAAAAAGAATTCCGCCGAAAATGCGGCGATTTATTTTCGCCTGGCTTGATAAACATTTGTAACTTTCAGAGAAGCGCCATGGGTGCCCAATTTTTAGTAAAACCTACACATTTATCTGGTTTCCATGTAAATATTTACTTCTTTTGCCAAAATACAGCGGAGTTTACAGTGTCTCACCTCACTAACATATTCTGCAGAAACAGCTGCCAAAGAATTCTGAAAAATTGGTTTATTAAGTTGATTAAGTGAGGAACAGAGGAAAAGTAAAGACAGTAGTTTATGAAAAAGCACATCTTCAGTACAAAAAAAAAGTAATGTCTTCGCATATGTTGTTCCAAAATCCATAGCTTTCGTCGTTTCACCAGTTGTCGATGGCTCTTAAAAATTACATTCTTTCGCCAGAAAAGTCTTTAGTAATTGGGATAAGACGGTACACAATGAAGTTTTATGTTATAACGATATGGTAAAATACTCTCCTCTTTGCGTGCTATCATATGCCGAAATCTCATTTCGATACCTGAAAACGTGTATGAAATGTGTGAAATGTTATGGATATTTTTCTCTGGCTTTATCGCTGACGCGGCGCGATAGCAAATGAATGTGGTACCTCAGATCAATTTTCTCGACATTGTTTCAAATGGCTCTGAGCACTATGGGACTTAACATCTGAGGTCATCAGTCCCCTAGAACTTAGAACTACTTAAACCTAACTAACCTAAGGACATCACACACATCCATACCCGAGACAGGATTCGAACCTGCGACCGTAGCGGTCGCGCGGTTCCAGACTGTAGCGCCTAGAACCGCTTGGCCACTCCGGCCGGCTTTCTCGACATCGGTAACAGACAGATACACCTACTTAAATCTAAAGAAAAATTCAGTATGTTAGTTAAATTTCATACACGACAACATATTCTGTAATATGCACCAAAGGCAAAATCATTGCAACCTCTATTTTTCATTGCACACTTATCCGAATTTCGCGAAGTGTCGTACTTTCACTTAAATATCACAATAACTATGACCGTTAACTAAATGATGGGCACATCATCACGAACCTGACATAAAAAACTGTAAGTAAAGCAAAAATGATTTTTTTTACCGAATAGTTCCGGTAAAGTCGTTTGAGAAAGACTGCAGGGTGCGTGCCTGGATTCTGTCATCGCTCGCCGGCCGAAAAGTGGAAAGCACTTACCGGCCTCCCCTTCCAAACAAACGAATAAACTCGTCGAGCGCTTTGAACGAGAACTGGTCAGTGCGCGTCGCCCACCGTGCCCTGCGTGAGCTGTGCGTGAGGCATGCCTGGTCTGGCTTTACGTGTGACTGTTGTTTCGCGTTTTCACATCACAGTCACGTCAGCAACAGTCGAATTGGGTAGCTTTACAAGAGAAGAAATGTCTATGATGTATTTGTTGCACAGGTGACATCCAGTAATTAGTCCACTTTCTGAGTCGCTGCGCTTACCTGATCGACCCAGGCTGCTGTAACTGCTTCTGTACTAACAACATAATACTCCTAGCCTTCTTCTGTTCTGACGGATTCGGCCCTCGCGACATTTAATGGTCAATACCGCATTACATACGAGGGGCGTTTTAAAAGTCCGTGCAAAAATAAAAGCTACTTACGTGTTTGGTGTAAACCTTTTTTATTTTTCGACATAGTCTTCTTTTAGACTTATACACTTCGTCCAACGCTGTTCTAATTTGTTGATCCCTTCCGAATAATAGAAATTGTCCAAGTCTGCAAAATAGCTATTAGTTGCTGCAATCATCACCTCATTTGAATAAAATCTTTGTCCCGCCAGCCATTTCATCAAATTGGGGAACAAATAGTAGTCCGAGGGAGAATAGGGGGGATGTGAAACAAGTTGGAATCCTATTTCCATTAATTTTGTGGCCACAACTGCTGAGGTATGTGCTGGTGCATTGCCGTGATGGAGAAGGACTTTACAGCTTGGTTTTCAAACGGTCCAATAACGATGAATAATATGCACCTGTAATGGTTTTACCCTTTTTCAGACAGTCGATGAGGATTATCCTTTGCGAATCCCAAAAGACAGTCGCCATAACCTTTCCGGCCGAAGGAATGGTCTTCGCCTATTTTGGTGCGGATTCTCCCTTGGTAACCCATTGTTTAGACCGTTGTTTGGTCTCAGGAGTATAGTAATGTATCCATGTTTCATCCACAGCGACGAAACGACGCTTAAAGTCCTGCGGATTCTTCCTGAACAGCTGCAAACCATTCTTGCAACACTTCAGACGATTCCTTTTTTGGTCAAGCGTGAGCTATCGCGGAACCCGTTTTGCGGTTAGCTTTCTCATGTCCAAATGTTTGCGCAAATTATTATGTACCTATTCATTGGAGATGCCTGAAGCATTAGCAATGTCACGCATCTTAACCCTTCTGTCATCCATCACCAATTTATGAATTTTGTCAATGATTTCTGGAGTAGTTACCTCCACAGGATGTCCACAACGTTCAGCATCACTTGTGCCCATATGGTCACTCCGAAAATTTTGAAACCACTTAAACTGTTCTAATCGAAGGTGCACAGTCACCGTAATGTTTATCAAGCTTCTCTTTAGTCTCCTGAGGCGTTTTGCCTTTCATAAAGTAATGTTTAATCACCACACGAAATTCTTTTTCGTCCATTTTTTGACAATCACTCGACTTCCTTGATTCACGCGAATGCCAAACACAAAGAAATAGACCAATATGGCTGAAACTTGGTCTGCGTTCTTTCAAAAGATGCTACTAACTAAACATGACCTCGATACACGCCGGTGGTGCCATCTCTCGGACTTTGCGCGGACTTTTCAAACGCCCCTCGTACTTTTTATCACGTATTGTATACTCGACAAAACTATGAATTTTCTGACATATGCCGGCCAGAGTGGCCGAGCGGTTCTGGGCGCTAGAGTCTGGAACCGCGCGGCCGCTACGGTCGCAGGTTCGAATCCTGCCTCGGGCATGGATGTGTGTGATGTCCTTAGATTTAAGTAGTTCTAAGTCTAGGGGACTGATGACCTCAGAAGTTAAGTCCCATAGTGCTCAGAGCCATTTGATTTGATTTTTTCTGACATATGCAAGTAATTTTTAACACCTACAGCTGTCTAATTGCGATACGGACACTGTTTTCTTTAACATACGAATAATACATATTTTTTCTGTGGCATTAGAAACAGCCATCGATTAGGAACATAACATATGTGGAAGTTTATGGAATAGCAACAAGATAACAGTCCCATAAAACACTCTCCCACTTTAGATGAGGTTCCACGAACGTCTACCCCCCCTGTACCCGTAACTGTGTTATGAAGATCCACACATGTCATGTCGTTTGAGTCCTCTTATAAGGATCTATCAAAGTACGTACATACCCAGCCATTACAGACCCTGCAGACCACGAACTGCTTCCACAAAGACTTGACATTGATTGATACGGCTTTCGGATGACCTTCTGAAGCATATCTTGCCAAATTCTGTCCAAGTGGTGCGTTAGTCGTCAAAATCCGGAGCTGGTTGGAGGACCCTACCCATAATGCTCCTAACGTTCTCAATCGGGAAGAGATACAGCGACCTTGCTGGCCAAGGTAGGGTTTGACGTGCACGAAGACAATCAGTAGAAACTCTCGCTGGGGGAGGGTGGGCATTATCATGTAAGCGCAGGGTGACTTTCCGTTCAGGGTGACGAAACGGAGCGTTGAATATAGTAGAGTAACCGCTGTGCTGTAAGGGTCCTGCGGATGACAACCAAAGTGGTCCTGCTTCGCTACGGTCGCAGGTTCGAATCCTGCCTCGGGCATAGATGTGTGTGATGTCCTTAGGTTAGTTAGGTTTAAGTTCTAGGGGATTGATGACCTCAGCTGTTAAGTCCCATAGTGCTCAGAGCCACTTGAACCATTTGAAGCTATGAAAGCAGATGCCACTTCAGACTATTGCTGACCGCAGTCAGGTTGGTATTCCACCGCTGTTCAGGGCGTCTCTAGATGCGTCGTCGGGCTCGAATCTTATTGACTGGAGTAGAATTGTCTTCAGTGATTGTCTTCGAACTGAGCCCAATGACCAGCAAAGACGTGTCTGGGCAGTGGTGGGAATCTAACGGAACTGTCGCCCGCCATACGGACCGACGACTAACGTGCTAATTGGACAGAAAATGCCACGATATGCCTTAGGACATCCAACAGTTCTATTTACCATTACCAAGCCGAGTAACTGCTTGCATAGGGACCACAGATGGACAAACACTTTAATGACTTCCCCTGTTTGTGATGCTCTTCCTCTTGAATAAATCATACAATTTTCCTGAAACTGTAATCATGTGTTTGTCTGTACATGGGCATCACATCTACAGATTTCCGTCTTTCTCGAATAACTCCTTCATGTGCATCATTTTATGTTGTGTATTATGTAGTGCTGAGGGAATTAGATTAGGAAATGAGACACTTAAAGTAGTAAAGGAGTTTTGCTATTTTGGGAGCAAAATAACTGATGCTGGTTGAAGTAGAGAGGATATAAAATGTAGACTGGCAATGGCAAGGAAAGCGTTTCTGAAGAAGAAAAATTTGTTAGCATCGAGTATAGATTTAAGTGCCAGGAAGTCGTTTCTGAAAGTATTTGTATGGAGTGTAGCCATGTACGGAAGTGAAACAGGGACGATAAATATTTTGGACAAGAAGAGAATAGAAGCTTTCGAAATGTGGTGCTACAGAAGAATGCTGAAGATTAGATGGGTAGATCACATTACTAATGAGGAGGTATTGAATAGAATTGGGGAGAAGAGGAGTTTCTGGCACAACTTGACACGAAGAAGAGACCGATTGGCAGGACATGTTCTGAGGCATCAGGGGATCACAAATTTAGCATTGGAGGGCAGCGTGGAGGGTAAAAATCGTAGAGGGAGACCAAGAGATGAATACACTAAGCAGATTCAGAAAGATGTAGGCTGCAGTAAGTACTGGGAGATGGTTCAGATGGCTCTGAGTAACTTCTGAGGTCATCAGTCCCCTAGAGCGTAGAACTACTTAAACCTAACTAACCTAAGGACATCACACACATCCATGCCCGAAGCATGATTCGAACCTGCGACCGTAGCGGTCTCGCGGTTCCAGACTTTAACCGCACGGCCACTCCGGCCGGCAGATGAAGAAGCTTGCACAGGATAGAGTAGCATGGAGAGCTGCATCAAACCAGTCTCTGGACTGAAGACCACAACAACAACATTATGTAGTGTATTACTAGTGTTCCCTTTTCTCGTTTAGTTACGCTCCAGGTTTCTGAACTGTTCATGAGTGCGGTGCATAACACTGTGTTATAGATTCTGCTCTTGATCTTTAACAGGTGTCGTCAAGAGCTCGAACATAATTGGAACAAATGGGTCCTTGTGACCCACCTTTTTAATTTTTTTACTTAGGCCGGTATGGCAGGCAACAGTTGGAATGGTATCCTATCAGTGTCTGGATGTGTCCCCAGACGTCTTCGACGTGGAATTCATATATTTGAAAGAATTTTATTTAAAAGTTGGTTACATTTTATTAGAATAGATATATTAAATTGTGAAAGACGAAAAAGATAAATTTCCATAATATTTAAAATAGATAACATGTATATTGAGCCTTTTCACATGTTTCCCTTCATATTCAAAAGTAAATTAGATAACAATAATAGTAATAAAATACCATTTTGTATAAAATATCATAATTTGCATATGAGATGGCAACAACAAGAGAATATTTTTTCCCTATTCTACATAATTTTTCAAATGGTTTATAGACACTTACTACAAACAGATTTTTTACATTTTTACAATATTGTCAAATTTTCGTCTATTTTTAATGGGCAAATATAACACATTTTCCTTTCAGGTTTTTCGGCAGGTAGCTGGTCCTCAGTTCTGTGATTCTGAGGTTCCAGTGGACAGTCCTCTCGAAGGAAATTTTTGATTAGGATTCATAGTGATAATTGAATTCTGGTGTGACGAAAACGCCACTGAGGATGTAGCAGTACAAGTCTCCCTAATAAATCTCTCATGAAAGTCGTTCTTTAAACATCCGTATTTTTGTGTCGTCTCATTGCCACTGTAGAGCCTTGTACCATGGGAAGCGAGAGAAAGGAAGTTGTTTGGTGGCCAGAATCCTTTTTATACAACACAACTGCACACATGTATTAACAGGGTTCTTTGTTAACAAGAACAAGAAACTACATATCTTTAAGGTAGCCCATGTGTTGTGGTACACGTTCTTCTGCAATAGTCCACATTAGCCTCACTGCTGGTGAAGTACCAGCCCCTGTATAAACACTACACTCTTACAGCCAGTGACATGAACTGACAGACGCCAACTAGAGTAGTAACTGAGCTGACTGTGAATGCCACTTTGACTGTGGCAGGGTGACTGACTGACTGGGCCCTCCGATCCGCAGCAGTGATCTACGAGGTGCATTCAAGTTCTAAGGCCTCTGATTTTTTTTCTCCGGACTGGAAAGAGATAGAAGCATGCGCTTTGTTTTAAAATGAGGCTGCGTTCATTGTCAATACGTCGCATAGATGGCAGCACCGTACGGCAGACGGAATTTTACCGCCAGCGGCGAGAATGAGAACTGTTTTAAATACTTAAAATGGCGACGTTTTCCTTACTTGAACAGCGTGCAATCATTCGTTTTCTGAATTTGCGTGGTGTGAAACCAATCGAAATTCATCGACAGTTGAAGGAGACATGTGGTGATGGAGTTATGGATGTGTCGAAAGTGCGTGCGTGGGTGTGACAGTTTAATGAAGGCAGAACATCGTGTGACAAGAAACCGAAACAACCTCGGGCTCACACAAGCCGGTCTGACGACATGATCGAGAAAGTGGAGAGAATTGTTTTGGGGGATCGCCGAATGACTGTTGAACAGATCGCCTCCAGAGTTGGTATTTCTGTGGGTTCTGTGCGCACAATCCTGCATGACGACCTGAAAATGCGAAAAGTGTCATCCAGGTGGGTGCCACGAATGCTGACGGACGACGACATGGCTGCCCATGTGGCATGTTGCCAAGCAATGAATGGGACTTTCTTTTCGTCGGTTATGACAATGGATGAGACATGGATGCCATTTTTCAATCCAGAAACAAAGCGCCAGTTAGCTCAATGGAAGCACACAGATACACCGCCACCAAAAAAATTTCGGGTAACTGCCAGTGCTGAAAAAATGATGGCGTCCATGTTCTGGGACAGCGAGGGCGTAATCCTTACCCATTGCGTTCCAAAGGGCACTACGGTAACAGGTGCATCCTGCGAAAATGTTTTGAAGAACAAATTCCTTCCTGCACTGCAACAAAAACGTCCGGGAAGGGCTGCGCGTGTGCTGTTTCAGCAAGACAACGCACCCGCACATCTAGCTAACGTTACGCAACAGTTTCTTCTTGATAACAACTTTGAAGTGATTCCTCATGCTCCCTACGCACCTGACCTGGCTCCTAGTGACTTTTGGCTTTTTGCAACAATGAAAGACACTCTCCGTGGCCGCACATTCACTAGCTGTGATGCTATTGCCTCAGCGATTTTCCAGTGGTCAAAACAGACTCCTAAAGAAGCCTTCACCGATGCCTAGGAATCATGGCGTCAGCGTTGTGAAAAATGTGTACGTCTGCAGGGCGATTACGTCGAGAAGTAACGCCAGTTTCATCGATTTCGTGTGAGCAGTTAATTAGAAAAAAAATCGGAGGCCTTAGAACTTGAGTGCACCTCGTAAATACTGGCAGTCGAGAGGGCGCTGTCGGCGCGTTGCTTGCAAGTCTGTCTTTGGCCTCTCTCCTGATAGCCATGCTTGATTCAGCGCCTATTATCGATCTTCTTGCAACCTCTTTGCCAACCACTGTGCTTTGTCAGCTTACACCAGCACACATGCGATCTTCCTTGCTTTGAAAGAGTGTAAATAAAGCCACTAGGGCCATATCCAACATGTCATAAAATATAGCCATTGAACACCTACGACTGCGGCGACTTGTGCGGTAGTTCGCGCATTTCTTATCTAAAGGGTCCACCCCTTCTTTTGTCAGGTTATAGAACGAAGCTATTTCTGGTTTATTTGTATCAGGATCAACTGGTGAACGAAATACATGGATGGCAACATTATCACTGCCCTGCTCTTCTTAGGAACTTACGACAACATAATTTGTATAGCAAAAAGCTGCTGACCCTTCTGGTCGACTTCACTTAGCAAGAAAATCTGATGGATTGTTCTTCCTAAGAGTACTGACATGTTATTCCATTTCCAGTTCTGTCACAAGCTTCTTTGAACAAAACCACTTACCTCCAATTATATTATGATTAGACTCATAAATAGGCTGGCCTAGTGTCAGGACCGATTGTGTTGGCTGTTTTAACTTCTGTATACTTTTTAATCCTCCCCTGTCAGATCGCTTTCTCGAATATATGTATGCATTGCAACAATAGCTATTCCTGGCATCTGTCGTAATTGATATTTTAATCCCGTATTTGTTACGCTTTCTCGGAATGTATCTGCGGAGTTTGCAATGACTTCTGAAGCCTATAAGCATTTCATCGACGTACATGTGTTGTCCAGCTGTAAAATTTTTTCCGAAAATTGCGTATTAATTTTTCGAATATACCTGAAATTGCTGCTGCTGGATCAACACTTTTTCTTTCTTCTCTAGCAGAGAACATGAGAGCAAGTACAAGAAAGTTTGATATAACACTACGAAATATGTCCCGGCCAGTGGCAAATATTCAAAGGCATCTTCATGTCTGGATTTGAACACTCCACTATGTACTAGTATAACAGGAGACTAAGACACGTTTAAAACTCCACTCCATCGAGATTCTGGGTATCACTTTTACCTTGATCCTCATATTTCTCTCTAGCTATAGGAATTTTTTCATTAGTTCTCCTCACAATTACATTTTGGATACCTTCGCAGAAGAGACTGAAAATATATCCCAGAAGAAGGTGACTGCATTATTTTCAGAAGTCCTCAGAATCCTGGTAATTTTGGAAGAACCTTGAAAGCGCGAGTTATTACTGCTTTGTTTCCTTCTATCATTGACCATAGTAACCTCTCTCACTATTTAACTCCACATCCGACTCATCCAATTTACTTCGTTCTGTTTCTGTATCAGAAATTTTCACATCTAATCAGGAAGTCTTTACTATTTTGGTATTGTGTATGTACTGGTCACAGTCTGAATCGTCTTTGGTTTCAGTTGCAAATCCACCAAGCATCAATATCCCTTGGTAACATCTTTCTTCAAATGTTAGCTACTGAGTCGGCAAAACGAGGGTTAGTCGCAGACATTTTCTCAGTGTTCTCCGAACTGGCAATTGTAACCTGAAATAATATGTTAGAATATACACTTATGTTATTTAAAACATAGTCTTAAATAAGCCATCAGAATAGATAATTACGTTATTAGCAATCCGTATTGATTAAGAATATGCCGGCCGAGGTGGCCGAGCGGTTCTAGGCGCTACAGTCTGGCACCGCGCGACCGTAGGTCGAAACCTGCCTCGGGCATGGATGTGTGTGATGTCCTTAGGTTAGTTAGGTTTAAGTAGTTATAAGTTCTAGGGGACTGATGACCTCAGCACTTAAGTCCCATAGTGCTCAGAGCCATTTGATTAGTAATATGAAAACAGAAAACTTACTTAATTGGAACACCTGAGTCGTCCGATACCTTTCCACAAACTGACAGTGATGTAACAATCTGCAACAATAAACAACGTACTAGTCTTAACAGTCAACAAAGTTTTGAAGCAACTGATAAACACATGGCGCTAGTAGTACAGGTAATGAATATACGATTCACTCCATAATCTGATCGTCGGATCCTCTTGACTCGGATTGCTCCAGTCAAGGATTAGTGTTCGCTGATATTGATTCCGAGATGAGCGTCTCCCTGAGGGAACACATGCGTTTCATTCACAGTGCTATTCTTTCCCTAATATTCATTCATATACTGTTGTCTCTGGTAAACCAAGATCCCAAGTATTTGAACTGGTGGAACTCTCTTGAACCTCATGCCATCTATCTGAAGAAATTCTTCCTGCCCTTATCATCTTCCTAATTGCTTGAACTCCGTTTTGTCTTCTGTCTTGAGTCACCCAACCTTCTGCGTATAGTTGTGCATTTTCTGGTACAGCTATTTCAACTCATAGTTTGATTCACTTCACGGCACTATATCATCTGCATATGTGAGACAACTGAAATTAGCAGCCGCATGTTCTCCAGCCCAATACTGTTACCTCTAACATGACATTGAACGGAACACATGAGAAAGCATTCTCTTATCTGAGATCTGTCTCAATTTCGACGTTTCTGATGTGAGCCTTCGGAAACGCACTGTTGCCCTTAGTCCATTCATACAAGTTTCACCATTATCACTAGCTTTCAGGAGTTCTGAAGTGACGTAGTTCGTTGTGTGGACTTTTCTTGTGGTTGCACGCTGAAAATCGACGAACGGACTGTTAATATCTTTATTCACAGTACTTTTAGTGCAACTGAGGTCTTAAAGTGAAAACTTGATCTATTGTCGATCGATTTGGTCGAAACCAGCTTGGTATTCCTGTATGTTGTTGTCTATTTTCTGAGGATAATGGTAGACTGTACATTGTAAGCTACAATCTGCAAACTGAAACATGTGTAATTATCACATTCCATTTTGCTTCCCTTCCTGTATGTTGGGCATGTTCTGACCAATTTCCATTCCCCTGGCAATATCTGATTCTATCATATCGACAGGATCAGCTTATACACTGACGGACAATTCCCAACACAAAGACAGAGTTGTGCGGCATAAACGAAAGGTGTGTTCCTACATCCGAAAGATGATGTCTATTAAAATTTCGCGCCAGTCACATGAGCGCTACTATGAGGATACAAATCAGATTTACTTTCGGTACACGCTGTAGCGGTTGTGAGGTTGGTTACCTCTGAGATTGGGCGTGGTGAGTTGACGTTAGTCAAGAACGCCTTTAAGGTCACAAAGACACCATTTATCAACACCTCACTGAGTGTGACCGAGGTGGTGTAATGTGCTACGTGAAGCTGGATGCCCCTTTTGCGATAGTGCAGAAAGTCTTGGCGGGAATGTAGGCAGCGTACATTATTGCTGGGTGCGGTGGTCACGGGTATGTACGATCGCAAGCAGATCTGCCTCCAGACAGTCACGTGGCACTACAGAGAGGGAAAACCATCGTTTTCGGTGTATGGCTCTGGCGCATCTTACTGCATCTGCAACAGCAATACTCTTGTGGTTATCCGACGCACCCTGACTGTAAATTTCTGGTGATTCGACCTGTTGTGTTGCCATTGACGAACAGCATTTCATGGGGTGTTTTCCAACAGGATAACGCTCGCCCACATACCGCTGTAGTAACCCAATATGCTCTACAGACTGTCGTTATAATTGCTGCTCGATCACCAGGTCTGTCTCCAAAGCACCACATATGGGACATCATCGTATGGCAACTCCAGCGACATTCAAAAATAACGTTAACCGTCCCTGTATTGACCGACCAATCGAAGCAGGCATGGAACTCCATGTCACAAACTGACATCCGGGCACCCGTACAACACAATGCATGCACGTTTGCGTGCTAACATTCAACATTCTGGCGGGTACACCGGTTATTAATGTACCAGCATTTCACATTTGTAACCGCTTATCCTGTGCTTGCTTTAACCTGTTACCCTGCTATGTTCATCACTTACAAGGGGAGGCCGCCAATTGTGAAATTCAGATTCGATTCATACTGTGCATAATAAAAGCTCATGGCCAGAGGTGTAATGTGGCAAAGCACCAAGATGCACTTCTCAGCCTTTGTCGAGAAAATCGACAGTTAAACCGTTGCGGTGAAATATTCTCTACGATTAACAATTGCGTATAGCGTCGTGGCGCAGCGGTAAGCGCTCGGGTTCGTAATCCGAAGGTCGCCGGATCGAATCCCGCGCCATGCAACTTTTTTATTTTTTATATATATATATATATATAATTCCCGGCAATCAGTTGCAACAATTATGCATATAACAAGTTGTTGAAAGTCGTTTGTCGTGGAAAAATAAAACTTGAAATAAAACACAATATCACAAATAATATTCAAGTGGATACAATTTATTGATAAGTTCGGTATACACTCGCACATAATTAACAATTAGTGACCAGAAGTAGCTGGAGTATCGCACGAACCAGAGTGATGGTTATCACAGAAACATGGAAAGCAGAAAACAGCACGACATCGAGCACATCTGATAAACGATGCGTTTTTACAAAACAATTGTTTTTTAAATTATCTGTTGGGGAACACACCTGATTGACATTCTGAAAAATTGTACTATCGTTCGTCAGGCGTTCGTCACGCGTATCGTATCATATCGGCAAAATCGGAGAAGACAATTGGTGGTGGACGATGGATTGGATTTATTTCAAGTATAAAATTATATATATATATATATATATATATATATATATATATATATATATATATATATAGGGTGAGTCACCTAACATTACCACTGGATATATTTCGTAAACCACATCAAATACTGACGAATCGATCCCACAGACCGAACGTAAGGAGAGGGGCTAGTGTAATTGGTTAATACAAACCATAGAAAAATGCACGGAAGTATGTTTTTTAACACAAACCTACGTTTTTTTAAATGGAACCACGTCATTTTTGTTAGCACATCTGAACATATAAACAAATACGTAATCAGTGCCGTTTGTTGCATTGTAAAATGTTAATTACATCCGGAGATATTGTAACCTAAAGTTGACGCTTGAGTACCACTCCTCCGCTGTTCGATCGTGTGTATCGGAGAGCACCGAATTACGTAGGGATGCAAAGGGAACGGTGATGGACCTTAGGTACAGAAGAGACTGGAACAGCACATTACGTCCACATGCTAACACCGTTTCATTGGTCTTTTTCACTGACGCACATGTACATTACCATGAGGGGTGAGGTACACGTACACACGTGGTTTCCGTTTTCAATTACGGAGTGGAACAGAGTGAGTCCCGACATGTCAGGCCAATAGATGTTCAATGTGGTGGCCATCATTTGCTGCACACAATTGCAATCTCTGGCGTAATGAATGTCGTACACGCCGCAATACATCCGGTGTAATGTCGCTGCAGGCTGCCACAATATGTTGTTTCATATCCTCTGGGGTTGTAAGCACATCACGGTACACATTCTCCTTTAACGTACCCCACCTGCACATTTCGCAATTAACACTAGGCTGACCCTTGACAGGATGTTTTTCTACGGGCGTTTCATACGACGTGGAGGACGCATAAATTGGCCAGCCCGTTCTCCTGATTTTACACCTCTGGACTTCTTTCTCTCACCCCTCATGGTAATGTACATGCGCGTCAGTGAAAAACACCAATAAAAAGGTGTTAGCAAGTGGACGTAATGTGCTGTTCCAGTCTCTTCTGTACCTAAGGTCCATCACCGTTCCCTTTGCATCCCTACGTAATTCGGTGCTCTCCGATACACACGATCGAACAGCGGAGGAGTGGTACTCAAGCGTCAACTTTAGGTTACAAAATCTCCGGATGTAATTAACATTTTACAATGCAACAAACGGCAATGATTACGTATTTGTTTATATGTTCAGATGTGCTAACAAAACTAACGGGGTTCCATTTAAAAAAACGTAGGTTTGTGTTAAAAAACATACTTCCGTGCATTTTTCTATGGTTTGTATTAACCAATTACACTAGCCCCTCTCCTCACGTTCGATCTGTGGGATCGATTCGTCAGTATTTGATTTGGTTTACGAAATATATCCAGCGGTAACGTCAGGTGACTCACCCTGTGTATATATATATATATATATATATATATATATATATATGTGTGTGTGTGTGTGTGTGTGTGTGTGTGTGTGTGTGTATGCATTTGAATTACAAAAAAAACAAATAAAAAAATGTTGCATGGCGCGAGATTTGATCCGGCGACCTTCGGATTACGAACCCGCGCGCTTACCGCTGCGCCACGACGCTGTAGAAAATTTTTAAGCGTAGAGAGTATTTCATCGCAACGGTTTCTTTTAACTGTCGATTTTCTCGACAACGGCTGAGAAGTGCATCTTGGTGCTTTGCCACATTACACCTCTGGCCATGAGCTTTTATTATGCGTAGTATGAATCGAATCTGAATTTCACAATTGGCGGCCTCCCCTTGTTAAATATGTTACAAATACATTCCCGAAATACCATTGAGCCGTGTGCGGCTTGCGTTAATGCCGTTTGTTCTTTGGCATTTTGTCACATCAAGTGGTGTCTTGTTTCTTCCTTACTTACTGGCTTCAGGAAGTTGCTGGCTTGCCTCCTCGAGTGGCAGCAGCAGCGCTTATCGATACTAGTACTGTCGTACTATCTTTGGCGTGACCGCTAGTATTTCCAGGTGGTGGAGATGTGTGTGGTGGTCAATCAGTTGGGACGGAGCAGCGAGGAACTCTCTGTGACGTGGAGCCAGGCCGGGACCACTGGCTGCGTGCACGCGCTGTCGTATCGTGAGGCGCTACTTCCGAGAGCGACAAAGTTCGTTGCCCATCGAACCTGGATGCTGACGTTGAGTGATCAGTTAACCTGTTATGAAACCTCAACTATTGTGACATCTCTTCGTTCATTTGAAGATTGTTGGTTCCCTGGGCTGTTCGGGCTAGCAGCAACATATGTGTTGGGGTCGGCGAAATCTTGCAGCCGTCTTCCTATATTGTGATTAATTATTAAACTGACTGTTACTTGCCAGTGAAGTGCACCAGTGGTATTTTCTGCCTTGTGGCCGTTAACGGCCCAGTTACCTGCCCTGGTCGTTAATGTAGTTTTCCAGCAGTGTGCCTTTGCTCGTCGTGTTGATGCTGTCCGGCATGGCGTGTAGTTCGACAGCCTTTTAAGTTGTTTGGTTCATATTTTGCTTACAGTGGTTATTGTTCACTTGGCTGTTTGTAGACGCTAATTTCTGAAGACGTAGTGCAGTTCGTATCCTCGTCCTCGACCGATATATTCCATCGTTGTGCCGTTGGTCGGACGGAAGGGTATTAGTTAAATTGTTTGTCGGTCCTTGGGTTGTCCCTAGTTTGGGTTGCCATCCGATTATTTAACCTCAACTCTTGGCTCTTTGTCTCACATAACCTTACGTTTGAACAACCTCCTCAGGCCGACTCTTGGAACACTTATGGGCACCACTTGTTCTGTTTTAGATTGTGATTTTCATTTTAGCTTGAAGTGTTATGCGAGACCTTCGGCCGAGTGTTAATTCAGTTTTTTAAAATTTTACATAAAGGCCTTCAGCCATGTTAAATTAAAATTTTGAAGATTGATTTTATTTTAAAAAAGAATTTTTTTCCCCATAACATTGGTTCTGTCCGAAATTGTTTCAAATCTAGGCCGTAAGCCATTAGTTGTTCAATGTGTTACGTGTGACCTTCAGCTGAGCATTTACGTGAACCCCATTTAATAAGGCTTTCAGCTGCGTGTATTCTTTAAAGGAAAACTTTTTATAAGAAGGAAGGGGTTTATTTTAAATTGTTTGTCTGACTTGTTGTTCAGGCCTTCAGCCGTTGTTTCAGATTTGTTTGTGGCCTTCAGCCATGCAGTTAATTAGGCTTTCAGCCATTCTGTTGTAAGTTTGATAAGAAATTTATAGGTTGGAAAAATTGTTTATCAGTGTGTTTTAATTGTAGTTGTCCTTCAGACGTGTAGTGTAGGCCTTCAGCCGCTAATTGTTTTCCATTGCATGTTTCTTTTTTTTAAAAAAGTATTTTACCTTCTATTTTTAATTGCTTTTGATTTCTAAGCCAGGCCTTCAGCCGTTCTTGTTTTGGTGTGGTTTTGGGCCTTTAGCCAAGAAAGCATCTCAAGTTCTTTAACAAGGCCTTCAGCCCTATTGTTTAATTGTGATCTTTTAATGCAATGTGTAAATGAGTGGTTCTTAGAAAAATAAAGTTGTGTGTTTGATTGTGCAACTCACAGTAACTGTTTACGGCCCCATCCACCAGCATAACCTTATCGTGTGCGCTCTCTGAGTTCCTACCAACCAGGTTTCAATCATAACTCTACATCAATTATTTTTCGGTGTTGTGATCTTTTTCTTAGTGCAAACTGGCACCTCTGTCTTTGATTAATTCTCCTGACATTCTGTCCTCCTCTGGGGCTTTGTCGTTTCTGAGACTTTTGATTGAAATTGTCACATCTTCTTCAGTTTCCATTAAAAGTATTCGGTGTCGTAAATCGACGTATTTTGTCAAAATTTATTTGTGTACGTCAGGAGATTCGCAGCATTGTCCGCTATAACTTGGGGATAACCGCAGCTCGATATACGCGTGTCTTAACTGCTTCACCCTGTATAATACATTAAATGATAAATAAAGCACACCGCATACAGCTTGCGGTATTATGAATTCCATCCATGACACAGAAAATTTGCGACAAGGCAAGTGGCAGACATCTGGAGTATGTTGTACGGGTTGGTCGGAAACAGTCTGAAAAGCTCGTGGGAGTGTCGCAGGGTAGTGTGTACTGAGAAATAATTGTTATGAAAATAATTCGATACGTTTTAGAATTAATTAGAACTGAATTTCACTAATCAGGTTGTTTCGCGCGCAAATTCTAGTAGCCCGCCAGGTACAGTTACTAGCGTCAGTTGTTCACGTAGCACAGGTGATAGCGCACGAACTGCTGAGACTTTAGCTCTGGTTCTATCCTTACTACCGAACGAGGTACAATTTTTGTGTCGCTCTCTTGTTCTGTTTTAGAAACCAAACAGAGAGCACGTTTAGCGTCACCGTCTCTGGCGGCCCACTTAAATTTTCGCGCCCTGATTGGTTAACTTCAATGGTAACTCGCTCGAAAACAGCGCTATACATCCGATTTTTTTCTTAACAGTTACTTTTCAGCACAACCCTCTCTGCAACACTCTTTCGCGCCTTTCAGACTGTTTCCGACCACCCTCTGTTTGTAGTTGTATGGATATGAAATTTAAAATTAGTATTTGATTTATTTTCATGGCCAGCAGTGTGTTTTTGAATTTCTTTACGGTCGTCCAACCACTTTATTGTGAGTAAAAACATGGACGTTCAATGAATAATGCAACAATTTTTTTTTCTGAAAGTAGGCTGGTTTTATTCAGGATTCCAATACACCATTTTATTCCCCACTCTTTTGATTACCAAACCCTATTTTTCAACATAATCTCCTTTCAATGCTACGGCCTTACGCTACCTTTCTGGGAGGGCTCGTATGCCCGCATGGTAATACTCTACTGGTCGACTTGAGACCCAACGTCTCGTTTCATCGTCGTGCGGGATTGTCGAGCGGTCTGGAGTGTCTTGTCACGGTCCGCGGGGCTCCCTTCGTTGGAGGTTCGAGTCCTCCCTCGGGCATGGGTGTGTGTGTCGTCCTTAGATTAAGTAGTGTGTAAGCTTAGGGACCGATGACCTTAGTAGTTTGGTCCCATAAGACTTTACCACAAATTTCCAGTTTTTCTTGCTGCATCAATAATATTATCTACGTACTGCTTGCAGTAGAGTGCATCTGTCATTGGGCCAAACAGATGGTAGTCGGAAGGCGCGCGATCCTGGCTGTAGGGTGAATGAGGAACAAGAGCCCAATAAAGTTTTCTGAGCTCCTCTCGAGCACACAGTCAAGTGTGAGGTCTTGTGTTGGTTTGTATTTTTGTGGCGACGAACTCGCTGAAGACGTTTCTTCAGTTTCCTGAGGGTAGCTCATTGCACTTCAGTTGTGACCGTTGCACCATGAGGGAGGCCATCAAACAGAATAATCCCTTTACATTCTCAGAAAACCTTCACCATGACTTTACCGGCCGGGGTTGAGTGTTCAACTTTTTCTTCGGAGGAGAGGTGGTGTGGGGCCAGTCCATAGATTGCCATTTTGTTTCCGGTTCGAATGATTGACACATACGTAATCGCTTGTGGCGATGCTTGACAAAAATTTGTCACGATCACCTCGTAGCGTGCAAGCAAGGCGGCGAGGATCCCAGCTCGCGCTCATCTTTGAGTACCCCTACCGTGGACGAGTGTGTCAGCACTACCAAGAGAGACGTTCAGTTGTGAAAGAGGTGTTTGTAATCTGCCGATCATCTCAAATGAGAAAGTCCGCACGTTCCAACATTTCAGGAGTCAAAGTTGTGTGCGCCCGGCTGCCACGAGGGAGATCGCACTGATTTGCGCGACCTTGTTGAAATAATGACACAGCCTTGCCCATCGACTCATCGTGCTTTTGTTCACTACCAGGTCTCTGTAGAGATTTCGCAAGCGCCTATGAATCCTTTGCTGCTCTGGTTTCCCGTCAAAAGAACAGTAGTGTCAGCTCCATGCTTGGAATGCACCTCCGTTACAGACGCCATTTTCAAGGCTGTGTATAGAGCCGCCTCCTATCAGAACTTCATGAAACTATAGGGGCTGACTGCAGATTATTCCACGATGTCCTACAACAAATTCTCAATTTCTTTGAAACGTCCCCTTTTTGAAGAATTATACACGACTGTGCTTTAACTGACACACAATATTTTTTAGCGCAACACAATCTGACTTTCAATAATCCCTACAAAAGAATGGCCCTGTCTAATATTAACCTATACGTTTCACAAATCACTTACCTCACAAAAATCTTCGTTACTCGAACTACTGCAATACAGCGAGCGCCACTACTACCAGCTAAATAAAAGATTCAAACTAAGGAAGGCACTAACTACTGACAGGCATAGTTAGAAAATGAAAGATTTTAATAGAGAACAAACAATGTACTTACCTTAATAGTCATATTATATATAGCAGTTCATGACAGTCTTACAAATTTCAAAACTCCACCATCTCTCTCCCCACATCCATCACTGCTGGCGGCTCACCTCCAACTGCGCAACGCTACGCGCTGTTAACATCCAGCTGCCGCTGCCCAACACTACAATGGCAGACAACAATGCAAACTAGCCACAGACTGCACACAGCACAGCCTGTGATTTTCATACAGAGCGCTACGTAACGTTGCCAATAAGAAAACATGGAAATGAGCGTTTGGCGTCATTGGCCGGGAGGCCCCTCGCGGGGCAGGTCCGGCCGCCATATCGCAGGTCTTATTACATTCGGCGCCACATTGGGCGACCTGCACGCCGGATGGGGATGAAATGATGATGAACACAACACAACACCCAGTCCCTGAGCGGAGAAAATCTCCGACCCAGCCGGGAATCGAACCCGGGCCCAGAGGACGGCAATCCGTCACGCTGACCACTCAGCTACTGGGGCGGACATAAGAAAACATAAACAGCCTACTTACATCTTCAATCGAAATTGGCTGAGAACAAAATGAGTAGCATTACTTATTGAATGGCCCTCATGTTAACGAAGGCACGAGGACAGGGAATAGTTTCGCAAGTACGTGAGTTTCTAGAAGACTCCTAAGTAATGGAATCTGGTACATTGTCCTGGACGCCGAGCATTAATCACAGATAACAGTGTCGGCCGGGGTGGCCGAGCGGTTCTAGGCGCTTCAGTCTGGAACCGCGCGACCGTTACGGTCGCAGGTTTGAATCCTGCCTCGGGCATGGATGTGTGTGATGTCCTTAGGTTAGTTAGGTTTAAGTAGCTCTAAGTTCTAGGCGACTGATGACCGCAGAAGTTAAGTCCCATAGTGCTCAGAGCCATTTGAACAGATAACAGTATCATCAGGACTGCCCCAGGGAAGTGTGATAGAACCACTTTTATTCTCTGTGTACAGAAACGATCTGATGGACAGGATGAGCAGCAATCTGCAGTTGTTTTTTGATGACGCTGTAGCATAGAGGAAAGTACTATCGTTGAGTGACTGTAGGAGGATGCGGGATGACCTGGGAGAACTTCTATCTGGTGTGATGAATGGCAGCTTCATCTGAATGAGGAAAAGTGTAAGTTAATGCAGCTGAGTAGGAGAATCAATCCTGTAACGTTAGAGCAGTGTATTGGTTGTGTGCTACTTGACACAGCCACAGAGACTAACCATCAAGGTGTAACGTTGAAAAGCGGCGTGAAATGGAACGAGCACGTAAAGGTACTATTTCGCTGCAACTGCCGGCTGTAGCGGCCGGCGATGACTGCGGGCAGTTGACTACTGCTCCTAGGCAAAGCAACGGAACATATGTCGTTGTAACTGCTCGGCAGTCAGCGGTCGTGACGTCATCGCGACTGCCGCGTCTCGGCCGCTGCAGAAGCAGTCATCAGTAGAGATGGGTCGAACTCGTTCATTCCCGTGAACTACTTCATTCATTTCACTCTTTGCCGTGAAGCGTTCAAATGAAGTAGTTCATTCACGAAGTACGGAAGCCTGGCGAAGTTGCCCAGTTCGCCGCTCAACCGCGGCTACGCTCGCCTCGCTCGTACAATAAAGCTTCGTAATACTTCATAATTTTACCAACAGATGGCCGAACTATGCAGTTACGTGCACGCAACGTTTTACGCTCTAACAGCGTCTGAGCTAACTTAAATAGAGCATGGTCGAAGGGGACAAAGGAAAGATAAACAGAGAAGCCTGTCACATATAAAGAAGGTATTACATTTAATCTTGCTCGACATTTTCTCATGAAGCGCCCAAAAAAGTCTTTATCTGCCAAGTGAAACATTATTTGTTGTATTCGTGGACCGAAAACTAGGGCTACCAACGAAATGCAGTCCAATTTTATTTTCCTTTTAAAATTTAATCCAAAATAGAATGTGTATGTTTACCACTGTCACAAAGTCTATATATCTACGTTAAGTAATTGTTCAGAAGTTTTCCTGTAGATTTTATTTTTTTTGAGAATAATAACCCTCCAGATTCAAAACAGTTTAAACTGTCACCTGTAGTCATTGGTACGATTTCAGGTAAAATCTCTCTTTCAGTGTTATTAACAAACCTTTTATTTTCATGTTGGCTGTGCGTGCTCACACAGCCAGCCTCTTCGTTTGTATCTGTAAAATTCATTGGTTCGCAAGCGCTGCCAACGGTAGGCTACTGGTAGACACAAAGTATAACCGAACTCCACAAATAATCACGGGTAATGATGTCAGCACTGCAGGAAGCAGCTGCCCCTCACCGCAACAACCCCACGCAAACCGTTTCCCACAAACGCCGCGCGATTCGTCGACAGGCAGTAGAGGGGGAACTAAAGTGAAGGGAGAATGAGTGACTTAGCGCCGATGTAATGGGATGAGGGAGAGGGGAAGAGAGTGAGTGAACCAGAAAAAAGTGTGGAGTTTGTTATCTGTGAAGAGTTTGAAGTACCAGTTCATTGAAATTGAGTGGTTAGTTCACACTTCACTGGAGTGAAGCGTTCATTTGAACGACTCATTCACGAGCTCCCCATCACTAGTCATCAGTTGGGCCGCGACTGCCAGGTGTGTGACGACTGTAGAAATCAACGACGCGCTATGTCGAAGAAAGGTTTTCACGATGACGACGAACAGTTAGTGGAGTATGTCAGCAGATACTCTGTACTGTATGATAATACGCATACAGATTTCAGAAATGTGATGGCAAAGGATAAGTTGTGGACGAAGATAGGAGAATCAATGAAAAATGATGGTGTTTTGCATATACACATTCATTTATTTATATTTTTTTCCTACTGTGACAAATTGTACAATATGAAGGCTACAACAATGCTTCCATTCTTTCTGTCACCAAACGATTACAATAGTCGTTACGAGTAGTAACAATAATTTATTTCCTTTATTTGAGCCTTAGTTCTTTTCCAGGTTGTAATCGTTGATTTGTAGGTTCACAGAAGTAATTCTTAAATGTATCTCGTACCTGAAACCCTTCAGCTTGGTAGAATCCCCCTGTTCGGGGCAGGGTTCAAATGGCTCTGAGCACTATGGGACTCAACTGCTGAGGTCATTAGTCCCCTAGAACTTAGAACTAGTTAAACCTAACTAACCTAAGGACATCACAAACATCCATGCCCGAGGCAGGATTCGAACCTGCGACCGTAGCGGTCTTGCGGTTCCAGACTGCAGCGCCTTTAACCGCACGGCCACTTCGGCCGGCTCGGGGCAGGGGAATAATGTTCTGTGGTAAACTCACGTCATGGTCAAGTTCATAAAAAGGTCGTCCTCCTTTTTCTAAATAGGCGTCCCTGATGAGATTGTGTAGACAGCAACAAGCTGTAACGAGTTTATCGCATTTGTTACGTTGCAGATTCAGATTTGTGTAGATCACTCGAAATACCTGACACAAAAGTCCAAAAGCGTTTTCAGAAACTCGGCGCGCTCGTGACAATTAATAGTTGAAGGTCGCTTTTGATTTATCTTGCTGGGCAGACGAGCGAGTGTAAGGCTTGAGATTATGCTTTCGCAAGCGGAATGCCTCGTCGCCTACTATAACAAATGGCATCTTCATGTCAGTTAATGGAAGCTCTTCATCTGCTGGAAACACGTCTCCTTTCATGATCATTTTCCCCATTGCCGACTTATTAAATATCCCACTGTCTCCTTCCTTCCCATACGAACCTACGTCTATCGCAACGAATTTACAGTTCGCATCAACCAATGCCGAAAGTACTATGGAGAAATACCCTTTGTAATTCCAGAAAAGGGAACCACTTTTTCCAGGACACCGTATCCTTATATGTTTCCCATCAATCGCAGCACAGCAGTTAGGGAAACCCCAAAGAGTGTAGAATTCTTTCGCACCTTTCCTGAAAGATTCTCGAGATGGAGGAGGCAGGAAGATAGGTGCTAAGTGTTGGCACATAGCTTCTACTGTTTCACGAACTACGATGCTCACGTAGCTTGGTGATATCCGGAAACCATATCCAAGGGACACAAAACTCTCCCCTGTAGCTAGAAACCTGTAACACAAACCATAATTATTATTAATACATGAAACATAAATGTCTTGTCCTAATTACACAGCTAAACAAATATCGTTCCGTTTTAGGTAATCAGTCTAAGAAGAGATGGAAAGACATCAGAGATAACTACTGGAAAACAGTTCGAAAAGAACAACTGCAAATAGGTTCTGCAGCACCAAGTTCAACAACAAAATGAGCGTTGTTCAACAGACTAGGCTTTTTGAGAGCTGTAGAAAGGGAGCGGTCGTCTTTTTGCAGTGTTCCGCTAAAGGAGCCAACAAGTGTTGAAGGACTGCTATTTGATGAAGACGGACAAAATGCCAATGAAACAGGGCCTGACACTCTACAAGCCATTGGTTCCCTGTCCTCTGGTGACGCACTTGCTGCCAACTCTTCCATCTCAGCTCACAGATCGAGGAAAACACACTGGGATTCAATCGACCAAAGGGGCCAACAACGATAATCGGGACCCGGAAGATGATGTTGGGCTGTTCGTGAGAAGCATCGCAGCATCCATTAGAAAACTACCACGTCACCTCATTAATAAGGCGAAAATTGACATTTTAAGCTATGTTACGGGACTTGACAGTTCTTCAGAATCATCTCTTGTGCCAATACCTGTCAGCATCAGTCCTTCCGGCTCGTCTTCCCTTTCATACGCATTCGAACGAACTTCATCGGTTGGAGACGGTACGTACACTTTCACCCCATTAATAAACGTCGAACCACATGCAGGTGATACTACTTTTGAAAATAATTACTAATCATAATGTAAACACAGTGTAAAGATAATGTAAACATAAACAACAAACTGTACAGGTCCTGAGTCGTTTCCAAATAAACTTATTATTTTAATAGAAATTTATGTTATTTCATAGAGATACAAAATTATCCATTTTAAACCATTGTTGATGAATACGTATTCTTTATACAGCTTCAAAAATGGTTCAAATGGCTCTGAGCACTATGGGACTTAACATCTATGGTCATCAGTCCCCTAGAACTTAGAACTACTTAAACCTAACTAACCTAAGGACAGCACACAACACCCAGCCATCACGAGGCAGAGAAAATACCTGGCCCTGCCGGGAATCGAACCCGGGAACCCGGGCGTGGGAAGCGAGAACGCTACCGCACGACCACGAGATGCGGGCTTTATACAGCTACTTACCGTAAAGTCACTGCCATTTTTTCGTCGGCTTCTATTGGAGTTTGCACTGCACTGGTAGCTGTTCTTGCTATATCTTCTCTCACCAGACTTAAAACAAAATCGAACTGAGATGGGTTAAGTCTAAAGAAATTTCTGAACCTCTCTTCATCGTTTCGGAAGTGACCGGTTACTAAGTTAGCATAAATTCCTTCACTTTTCCGTGTTTGGAAAATGCTGTGGGGACAAGATCTTGTAAGCATTGCAATAATTTCCTCTTCTTCTTCTTTGTCCACCAAAAAACCTACAATAGTATTAGCATCCATGTTGCGAACTCGCGTGCGTGTTGCTTTCACAGAGGTAACTCACTGAGTGGCGTGGCCGCTGCGGTCAGCAGTCTCAACGAAGTACACAGGCAGTGACGGTCGCCAGTTACGGCTGGCAGTTACTGCCCGACGCTACGGCGGGCAGTCGCAGCGAAATAGTACCTTAAGGTTAGTTATATGGAAGCCAGTGGTCGACTTGGGGCTGTTGGGGAGAATTCTGAGAAGCGTAGCTCATCGACAAAGGGGACTGTGTACAGAACATTTGTGCGGCCCATTCTTGATTACCACTCGAGTGTTTGGGATCCCCATCAGGTCGGATTAGAGGAAGACGTCGGAGGAATTCAGAGGAGTGCTCCTGCATTTGTTGCCGTTATGTTCGATCAGCACCTGCGTGTTATCGAAATGCTTCGAGAGCTCAAATGGGAATCGAAGACGAAGTTCTTTTCGTGAAACATTACTGAAAAAATTTAGAGAACAGGCATTTGCAGCTGACTGCACAACAATTCTACTTCTGCCACTGTATATGCTTACTTCATTTTTCAGGGCGCACCCAGGACATTTTAACAAATTGTTTTCAGCTCAGTCCAGGACACCGTTTTGAAATTGCTTACAAGTCTTAACGGCTTACTGAAACATTTATTCAGTTGTATTTTTTACTATACTGTACATAACAATAACTGCCTCGGTTTTGGTTCTAGGAAATGAAAATTCTGTGTCTTATAACTTTTTAACTACTTTATATGTTCACTCTTATATTTTGAAACTTAGCTCGTGCTTAGCAGTGTGGTGTAAAAATATAGCCTCTTTAGCAGCACACTTCAGGTCACAGTTAATCCCATATTCACCATTAAAAAAATTTTCTATGTTTGTCGAAGCAGCAGCATTAATAGGCCTCCTATGTGTAGCTATTTTCATGTGGTCTTTCATTCTATAGTTACCTTTATGCACAACAGAAAATTCTTCAGTACACAGTTGTCAATAAACAAGTTAATTGTTACTGTCACTGCACAGTTTCAAAAATTTATATTTCTGTTGCAGCTTAACATTAAACATACACTTTCTTTTGGCCATTGCTGAACGACAAGACGAAATGCAGAGTAGAGATAAAATGATTAAAATTGGGTGGACGAGTTACTGCACACAGTGCCCCTGTTGTGTTGGCAAACGATTAAGTGAAAAGTTGTGGCGGAACTGGTAGCCACGCCTCTCCATTGACGTTAGCATTTGCCCCAAGGTCGACTGAAAGATGTCGAACATATAGGTCTAAGAAGTTCCTTACCAGCCATTAATTCTAAAACCCTGGACAATTTAGCAACCTTGGATATTAGCTTGGACAGAAATAAAAAAACCACGACTGGCCACGCTGCTCTCAGATGTGTGGTAAGTCTATCAACGTAAGTTCACCAGAGAAAAAATTAGTCATCCCTCTAGCTACCATTACAAGCATAATAGCGGGTAATTACGCTCCTGGCGTTGGTAACCACCTGGATTCGGTTAGGAAGTGAGTCCACAAGGCTGTGCAGGTACATTGTATCCAGGTTAAGCTACTCTCGGAAGATTTGACTGCACAGTTCCACCAAACTGCGGCGTGCATGTCACACAGAATTTTTTGAGGTTCAAGTCAGGTGATTTTGCAAGCCAATCAAGAATAGTATACGCTATACTCTTCCCAGCACACTTCAATTTACACAAATGAGCTGTCACCCTCTCCCCCTTCAAGGCCAGGATCAAGCTTATATGATAGCGGATCCAACATGTACGAGTAATATGGTGTGCATGTGTTCAGAAAACCAGTTACGTATTATTTCAGCCCGGTTAACTTTGTTGTTGTCGTCTTTACGTGTCTGTGTCAGCAGTTTGTTCTTGCGAGACGACCGACTCCAAATGTTCATTGCATGCAGTTCCCAGGGCAATGTTCTCTTGCTGCCAGATTGGAATGGGCCCTTATTCACTGCTTGCAGCAATTTCTGTAGGGTTTAGAAGAAATTTTGATTCAAAAGTAGTGAAACGCGTCTCTTGTTGTTTTAAGTCAGAATCTTCTTTCGATCACAATTCTGATGTCGTGTTTCGTGGCTACTTGTGTTGCATCACTTCTTATAGACACGTTCAAAAGTCTGCAATGAAACACCAACAACTGAGCCACTTCAGACACTGTTTGGCCACGAGCATGGCCAAAGACAACTGTCCATTTATGCCAGTCTGTTAAGTCCTTACATATACCCATGTTTCTGTACATGTCCACTTGCAACATAAATGTCTCACTTATCGCCAGTGCCTTGTGCTCACATGGGTGTGAGTACGCTTGAGCATGTGACTCCATCGCTGCGCCATCTGTAGAGGCTTAACGATTCATCGGTGCGCGCGCACTGGGGTGACTAATTTTTTGGCCAGAGAGTGTGCCATGCCCGTAATTATTGAGAAGAGAAGATAAATAAATTAGGGAGAGTGGAAAAGGAAATGGGGTGACCTTTTTTGGGTTATCAGTCTTCTGATTGGTCTGAGGCGGCCCGGCACGAAATCCTTTCCTGTGCCAACCTCTACATCTCAGAATAGCACTTGCAACCTACGTCCTCAATTATTTGCTGGATGTATTCCAATCTCTGCCTTCCTCTATGGTTTTTGCCTTCCACAGTTTCCTCTAATACTGTGGAAGTTCTTCCCCCATTTTTTAACAGTTGTCCTATCATCCTGTCCCTTCTTCTTGTCAGTGCTTTCCGCATGTTCCTTTCCTCTCCTATTCTGCGCAGAACGTCCTTATTCCTTACCTTCACCTAATTTTCAACATTCGTCTGTAGCACCGCATTTCAAATGCTTAGATTTTCTTCTGTTCCGGTTTTCCCGCAGTCCATGTTTCACTACCATGCAATGGTTTACTCCAGGCATACATTCTTAGAAATTTCTTCCTCAAATTAAGGCCGATATTTGATATTAGTAGACTTCTCTTGGCCAGGAATGCCTTTTCTTTGCCATTGCTAGTCTACTTTTGAAGTCCTCCTTCCTCCGTCCATCATTGGTTATTTTACTGCCTAGGTAGCAGAATTCCTTAACTTCATCTACTTCGTGACCATCAATCCTGATGTTAAGTTTCTCACTGTTCTCATTTCTACTACTTCTCATTACCTTCGTCTTTTTCGATTTACTCACAATCCATACAGTGTACTCGTTAGACTGTTCATTCCGTTCAGCAGATGATGTAATTCTTCTTAATTTTCACTCAGGATAGCAATGTCATCAGCGAATCGTACATTGATATCCTTTCACCTTGCATTTTACTTCCACTCCTGAACCTTCTTTTATTTCTATCATTGCTTCCTTGATGTACAGATTGAACAGTAGGGACGAAGACTACATCCTTGTCTTACACTCGTTTTAATACGAACACTTTGTTCTTGCTCCCCCACTCTTATTAATCCCTCTTGGCTGTTGTACATATTGTATACGAGACGTCTCTTATTCATATTTTTCTCAGAATTTCGAACATATTGCACCATTTTACATCGTCAAACGCTTTTCCCGCGTCGACAAATTCTATGTAAGTGTCTTCAGTTTTCTTTGGTCTTATTACTATTGTTGTTGTTGTGGTCTTCAGTCCTGAGACTGGTTTGATGCACCTCTCCATGCTACTCTACCCTGTGCAAGCTTCTTCATCTCCCAGTACCTACTGCGACCTACATCCTTCTGAATCTGCTTAGTGTATTCATCTCCTGGACTCACTCTACGATGTTTACCCTCCACGCTGCCCTCCAATACTAAACTGGTGAAGCCTTGATGCCTCAGAACATGTCCTATCAACCGGTCCCTTCTTCTAGTCAAGTTGTGCCACAAACTCCTCCCCAATCCTATTCAATACCTCCTCATTAGTTATGTTATCTACCCATCTAAACTTCAGCATTCTTCTGTAGCACCACATTTCGAAAGCTTCTATTCTCTTCTTGTCTAAACTATTTATCGTCCATGTTTCACTTCCATACAAGGATACACTCCATACAAATACTTTCAGAAACGACTTCCTGACACTTAAATCTATACTCGATGTTAACAAATTTCTCTTCTTCAGAAACGCTTTCCTTGCCATTGCCAGTCTACATTTTAAATCCTCCCTACTTCGACCATCATCAATTATTTTGCTCCCCAAATAGCAGAACTCATTTACTACTTTTGGCGTCTCATTTCCTAATCAAATTCCCTCAGAATCACCAGACTGCATTCCATTATCCCCGTTTTGTTTCTGTTGATGTTCATCTTATATTCTCCTTTCAAGACACTGTCCATTCCGTTAAACTGCCCTTCCAAGTCCTTTGCTGTCTCTGACATGATTTTAATATCTACTCCGAATTTTTCTGTTTTTTCCTTTACTGCTTGCCCAATAAACAGATTGAATAACATCAGGGAGAGGTTACAACCCTGTCTCACTCCCTTCCCAACCACTGCTTCCCTTTCATGTACCTTGACTCTTATAACTGCCATCTGGTTTCTGCACAAATTGTAAATAGCCTTTCGCTCCCTGTATTTTACGCCTGCCACCTTCAGAATTGGAAAGAGAATATACCAGTCAACATTGTCAAAAGCTTTCTCTAAGTCTACAAATGCTAGAAACATAGGTTTGCCTTTCCTTAATCTATTTTCTAAGATAAGTCGTAGGGTCAGTATTGCCTCAAGTGTTCCAACATTTCTACAGAATCCAAACTGATCTTCCCCGAGGTCGGCTTCTACCAGTTTTTCCATCCGTCTGTAAAGAATTCGCGTTAGTATATTGCAACCATAACTTATTAAACTGATAGCTTGGTAATTTTCACATCTGTCAACACCTGCTTTCTTTGGAATTGGAATTATTATATTCTTATTGACGTCTCAGGGTATTTCACTGGTCTCAAACATCTTGCTCAAGAGATCGTAGAGTTTTGTTAGGCGTAGCTCTCCCAAGGCTGTCAGTAGTTCTAATGGAATGTTGTCTACTCCTGGGGCCTTGTTTCGACTCAGGTCTTTCAGTGCTCTGTGAAACTCTTCACGCAGTATCATATCTCCCATTTCATCTTCAGCTACATTATCTTCCATTTCTATAATATTGTCCTCAAGTACAACGCCCTTGTACAGATCCTCTTTGTACTCCTTCCACCTTTCTGCTGTCCCTTCTTTGCTTAGAACTGGATTTCCATCTGAGCTCTTGATATGCATACAAGTGGATCTCTTTTCTCCAAAGGTCTCTTTAATTTTCCTGTAGGCAGTATCTATCTTACACCTAGTGAGATAAGCCTCTAAGTCCTTACATTTGTCCTCTAGCCATCCCCGCTTAGCCATTTTGCACTTCCTGTGGATCTCATTTTTGAGACGTTTGTATTCCTTTTTGCCTGCTTCGTTTACTGAATTTTTAAATTTTCTCCTTTCATCAGTTAAATTTAATATCTCTTCTGTTACCCAAGGATTTGTGCTAGCCCTCGTCTTTTTACCTACTTGATCATCTGCTACCTTCACTATTTCAACTCTCAAAGCTACCCATTCTTCTTCTACTGTATTTCTTTCCCCCATTCTTGTCAATCGTTCCCCACTGCTCTCCCTGAAGCTCTCTACAACCTCTGGTTCTTTCAGTTTATCTAGGTCCCATCTCCTCAAAATCCCATCTTTTTGCAGTTTCTTCAGATTTAATCTACAGTTCGTAACCTATAGATTGTTGTCAGAGTCCACAAATACCCCTGGAAATGTCTTACAATTTAAAACCTAGTTCCTGAATCTCTGACTTACCATTATATATGCTATCTGATACCTTCGAGTATCTCCAGGCTTCTTCCATGTAAACAACCTTCTTTTATGACTCTTGAACCAAGTGTCAGCTATGATTAAATTATGCTTTGTGCAAAATTCTACCAGGCGGCTTCCTCCTCCATTTCCTCCCCCCAATCCATATGCACCTACGACGTTTCCTTCTCTTCCTTTTCCTACTATCGAGTTGCAGTCACCCATGACTATTAAAATTTTCGTCTCCCTCCACCATCTGAATAATTTCGTTTGTCTCGTCATACAATTCATCAATCTCTTCGTCATCTGCAGAGCTAGTTGGCATATAAACTTGTACTACTGTAGTAGGCGCGGGCTTCGTGTCTATTTTGGCCACAATAATGCGTTCACTATGCTGTTTGTAGTAGCTTACCCGCACTCCTATTTTTTTATTCATTATTAAACCTACTCCTGCATTACCCCTATTTGATTTTGTATTTATAACCCTGTATTCGCCTGACCAAAAGTCTTGTTCTTCCTGCCACCAAACTTCACTAATTCCCACTATATCTAACATTAACCAATCCATTTCCTTTTTTAAATTTTCTAACCTACCTGCCTGTAGAACGCCAGTTTTCTTTCTCCTGATAACGGCGTCCTCTTGAGTAGTCCCCGCCCGGAGATCCGAATGGGGGTATATTTTACCTCTGGAATATTTTACCCAAGAGGACTCTATCATCATTTAACCATACAGTAAAGCTGCATGCCCTCGGAAAAACTACGGCTGTTATTCCCATTATCAATTACAATGTCAGATTTGCCTCTCTGGTGCCTTTACGTTTCCTGAATGTCAGATCCCTTAATCGGGCAGGTAGGTTAGAAAATTTAAAAAGGGAAATGGATAGGTTAAAGCTAGATATAGTGGGAATTAGTGAAGTTTGGTGGCAGGAAGAACAAGACTTCTGGTCAGGCGAATACAGGGTTATAAATACAAAATCAAATAGGGGTAATGCAGGATTAGGTTTAATAATGACTAAAAAAATAGGAGGTCGGGTAAGCTACTGCAAACAGCATAGTGAACGCATTATTGTGGCCAAGACAGATACGAAGTCCACGCCTATTACAGTAGTACAAGTTTATATGCCAACTAGCTCTGCAGATGACGAAGAGATTGATGAAATGTATGATGAGATAAAAGAAATTATTCAGATTGTGAAGGGAGACGAAAATTTAATAGTCATGGGTGACTGAAACTCGATAGCAGGAAAAGGAAGAGAAGGAAACGTAGTAGGTGTATATGGATTGGGGGGGGGGGGGAGGGAAGAAATGAAAGACGAAGCTGCCTGGTAGAATTTTTGCACAGAGCATAACTTAATCATAGCTGACACTTGGTTCAAGAGACATAAAAGAAGGTTGTTTACATGGAGGAAGCCTGGAGATACTCGAAGGTATCAGATAGATTATATAATGATAAGTCAGAGATTCAGGAACTAGGATTTAAATTGTAAGACATTTCCAGGGGTATATGTGGACTCTGAAAACAATCTATTGGTTATGAATTGTAGATTAAATCGAAGAAACTGCAAAAAGATGGGATTTTGAGGAGATGGGACCTAGATAAACTGAAAGAACCAGAGGTTCAGGGAGAGCAGTAGGGAACGATTGACAAGAATGGGGGAAAGAAATACAGTGAAAGAAGAATGGGTAACTTTGAGAGTTGAAATAGTGAAGGTAGCAGATGATCAAGTAGGTAAAAAGACGAGGGCTAGCACAAATCCTTGGGTAACAGAAGAGATATTGAATTTAATTGATGAAAGGAGAAAATATAAAAATGCAGTAAATGAAGCAGGCAAAAAGGAATACAAACGTCTCAAAAATGAGATCCACAGGAAGTGCAAAATGGCTAAGCAGGGATGGCTAGAGGACAAATGTAAGGACTTAGAGGCTTATCTCACTAGGTGTAAGATAGATACTGCCTACAGGAAAATTAAAGAGACCTTTGGAGAAAGGAGTGCCACTTGTATGAATATCAAGAGCTCAGATGGAAACCCAGTTCTAAGCAAAGAAGGGAAAGCAGAAAGGTGGAAGGAGTACATAGAGGGTCTGTACAAGGCCGATGTACTTGAGGACAATATTATAGAAATGGAAGATAATGTAGATGGAGATGCAATGGGAGATATGATACTGCGTAAAGAGTTTGACAGAGCACTGAAAAGATCTAAGTCGAAACAAGGCCCCAGGAGTAGACAACATTCCATTAGAGCTACTGAAAGCCTTGGGAGAGCCACGCCTAACAAAACTCTACGATCTCGTGAGCAAGATGTAAGAGACCAGCGAAATACCCCGAGACTGCAAGAAGAATATAATAATTCCAATTCCAAAGATAGCAGGTGTTCAAATGGTTCAAATGGCTCTGAGCACTATGCGACTTAACTTCTGAGGTCATCAGTCGCCTAGAACTTAGAACTAATTAAACCTAACTAATCTAAGGACATCACACACATCCATGCCCGAGGCAGGATTCGAACCTGCGACCGGAGCGGTCACGCGGTTCCAAACTGAAGCGCCTTTAACCGCACAGCCACACCGGCCGGCAAAGCAGGTGTTGACGGATGTGAAAATTACCCAACTATCAGTTTAATAAGTTATGGCTGCAAAATACTAACACGAATTCTTTACAGACGAATGGAAAAACTGGTAGAAGCCGACCTCGGGGAAGATAAATTTGGTTCTGTAGAAATGTTGGAACACTTGAGGCAATACTGACCCTACGATTAATAAAAGGCAAACCTACGATTCTAGCATTTGTAGACTTAGAGAAAGCTATTGACAATGTTGACTGGAACACTCTCTTTCAAATCCTGAAGATGTCAGGGTAAAATACAAGGAGCGAAAGGCTATTTACAATTTGTACAGAAACCAGATGGCAGTTATAAGAGTCGAGGAACATGAAAGGGAAGCAGTGGTTGGGAAGGGAGTGAGACAGGTATGTAGCCTTCCCCGATGTTATTCAATCTGTGTATTGAGCATGCAGTAAAGGAAACAAAAGAAAAATTTCAAGTACGAATTAAAATCCTTGGAGAAGATGACATTGTAATAGTGTCAGAGACAGCAAAGGATCTGGAAGAGCAGCTGAACGGAATGGACAGTGTCTTGAAAGGGGGATATAAGATGAACATCAGCAAAAGGAAAACGTGGATAATGGAACGTAGTCAAATTAAATCGGGTGATACTGCGGGAACTAGATTAGGAAATGAGACGCCTAAAGTAGTAAATGAGTCTTGCTATTTGGGGAGCAAAATAACTGATGATGGTCGAAGTAGAGAGGATAGAAAATGTAGACTGACAATGGCACGGAAAGGGTTTCTGAGGATCAGCAATTTGTTAACATCGAGTATAGATTTAAGTGTCAGGAAGTCGTTTCTGTAAGTATGTATATGGAGTGTAGCCATGTATGGAAGTGAAACGTGGAGCCGGCCGTGGTGGTCTAGCGGTTCTAGGCGCTCAGTCTGGAGCCGCGCGACTGCTACGGTCGCAGGTTCGAATCCTGCCTCGGGCATGGATGTGTGTGATGTCCTTAGGTTAGTTAGGTTTAAGTAGTTCTAAGTTCTAGGGGACTGATGACCACAGATGTTAAGTCCCATAGTGCTCAGAGCCATTTGAACCATTTTTGAAGTGAAACGTGGACGATAAATAGTTTAGACAAGAAGAGAATAGAAGCTTTCGAAATGTGATGCTGCAGAAGAATGCTGAAGATTAGATGGGTAGATCACATAACTAATGAGGAGGTATTGAATAGAAGTGGAGAGAAGAATTTGTGGCACAACTTGACTTGGAGAATGGATCGGCTGGTGGGGCATATACTGAGGCATTAAGGGATCACCAATTTAGTATTGGAGGGCAGCGTGGAGGGTAAAAATCGTAGAGGGAGACCTGGAGATGAATACACTAAACGTATTCAGAAAGATGTAGGTTGCAGTAGGTACTGGGAGATGAAGAAGCTTGCACAGGGTAGAGTAGCATGGAGAGCTGCACAAAACCAGTCTCTGGACTGAACACCACAACAACAACAACAACAAAGCCAAACTGATCGTCATCTAGCGCATCCTCAATTTTATTTTCCATTCTTCTGTATGTTGTTCTTGGAAGCAACTTGGATGCATGAGCTATTAAGCTGATTGTGCGATAATTCTGGCATTTGTCAGCTCTTGCCGTCTTCGGAATTGTGTGGATGATTTCAGATGATATGTCACCAGACTCATACACACCAACGTGAATAGTCTTTTTTTTGCCAGTTCCCCCAATTATTTTAGAAATTCTGATGGCTCTTCTGTCTTATTTGATCCTAAGTTCTCCAAAGCTCTTTTAAATTCTCATTCTCATACTGGATCCCCTATCTCTTCTAAATTGACTCGCGTTTCTTCTTCTATCACACCAGACGCCTCATAGAAGCTTTCAACGTATTCTTTCCACCTATCCGCCCACTCCTCTGCATTTAACAGTGGAAATCCCGTTGCATTCCTAATGTTACCACCCTTGCTTTTAATGTCACCAATAGTTGTTTTGACTTTCCTGTATGCTGAATCAGTCCATCCACCAATCATTTCTTTTACGATTTCTTCACGTTTATCATCTGTTATTTCTTCTTAGCTTCCCTGTACTTCATATTTATTTCGTTGCTCAGCGACTTGTATTTATGTATTCCTGAGTTTCCCAGAACACTTTTGTACTTCCTCTTTTCAACTATCAACTGAAGTACATCTTCTGTTACCTACGGTTTCTTCCCAGTCTATAGCAGGTAATTTCAAGCGGAGTGACTAACAATGAGAAATCTTTCACGCAGGAGGATCGTACAAACATACCGCCGTTTGAGTCTCGTACAGATTCCCGTATGGACGACGTAGTGATAGACATCCCCGGGGTTCTGAAGCAGCCTAATGGGTTGAAAATAAATAAATCGCCAGGTCCTGATGGGATTCCAGTTCGTTTTCACAGAGAGTACTCTACTGCATTGGCTCCTTACTTAGCTTGCATTTATCGCGAATCTCTTGCCCAACGTAAAGTCCCGAGCGACTGGAAAAAAGCGCAGGTGACGCCTGTATAAAAGAAGGGTAGAAGGACGGATCCTCAAAAATACAGACCAATATCCTTAACATCGGTTTGTTGCAGGATTCTCGAACATATTCTCAGTTCGAATATAATGGTTGGTTGGTTGTTTGGGGAAAGAGACCAGACAGCGTGGTCATCGGTCTCATCGAATTAGGGAAGGATGGGGAAGGAAGTCGGCCGTGCCCTTTCAGAGGAACCATCCCGGCATTTGCCTGGAGTGATTTAGGGAAATCACGGAAAACCTAAATCAGGATGGCCGGACGTGGGATTGAACCGTCGTCCTCCCGAATGCGAGTCCAGTGTCTAACCACTGCGCCACCTCGCTCGGTCGAATATAATGGATTTCCTTGAGACAGAGAAGTTGCTGTCCATGCATCAGCATGGCTTTAGAAAGGATCGCTCCTGCGAAACGCAACTCGCCCTTTTTTCACATGATATCTTGCGAACCATGGATGAAGGGTATCAGATGGATGCCATATTCCTTGACTTCCGGAATGCGTTTGACTGCAGACTCCTAACTAAGGTACGAGCATATGGGATTGGTTCCCAAGTATGTGAGTGGGTCGAAGACTTCTTAAGTAATAGAACCCAGTACGTTGTCCTCGATGGTGAGTGTTCATCGGAGGTGAGGATATCATCTGGGGTGCCCCAGGGTAGTGTGGTAGGTCCGCTGTTGTTTTCTATCTACATAAATGATCTTTTGGATAGGGTGGACAGCAATGTGTGGCTGTTTGCTGATGATTATGTGGTGTACGGGAAGGTGTCGTCGTTGAGTGACTGTAGGAGGATACAAGATGACTTGGACAGGATTTGTGATTGGTGTAAAGAATGGCAGCTAACTCTAAATATAGATAAATGTAAATTAATGCAGAGGAATAGCAAAAGAATCCTGTAATGTTTGAATACTCCATTAGTAGTGTCGCGCTTGACACAGTCACGTCGATTAAATATTTGGGCGTAACATTGCAGAGCGATATGAAGTGGGACAAGCATGTAATGGCAGTTGTGGGGAAGTTGGATAGTCGTCTTCGGTTCATTGGTACAATTTCGGGAAGACGTGGTTCATCTGTAAAGGAGACCGCTTATAAAACACTAATACGACCTATTCTTGAGTACTGCTCGAGCGTTTGGGAAACCTATCAGATCGGATTGAGGGAGGACATAGAAGCAATTCAGAGGCGGGCTGCTAGTTTTGTTGCTTGTAGGTTTGATCATTGCACGAGTGTTACGGAAATGCTTCAGAAACTTGGGTGGGAGTCTCTGCAGGAAAGGAGGCGTTCCTTTCGTGAATCGCTACTGAGGAAATTTAGAGAACCAGCATTTGGGGCTGACTGCAGTACAATTTTACTGCCTCCAACTTACATTTCGCGGAAAGACCACAAAGATAAGAGATATTAGGGCTCGTAGAGAGGCATATAGACAGTCATTTTTCCCTCGTTCTGTTTTGGAGTGGAACAGGGAGAGAAGATGCTAGTTGTGGTACGAGGTACCCTCCGCCACGCACCGTATGGTGGATTGCGGAGTATATATGTCGATGTAGATGAATGCTATAAGGTACCCTTCCCACCTCCCCCAGCACGGACCGTATGGAGGTTTCCTCACCTTCTGGATGTAGATGTAGATGTGTGACAGGTGTTAGCCACTGGATTTGCAGGTTGCATGTGGACAGACAGTGAAGCAGGGAGCGGCTGTCTGCTTGCAGCGTGGGTGTCGCTGAGCGTGCAGAGCGGCTGGCGGCAGCTGTGGGCGCTGCGGGCGCCCGCGGGCTCGGTGTCCTGCCTGGAGGCGCTGCGGCTGTTCAGCACGCTGTGGGTGGTGACGCTGCACAAGATGATCATCGAGGCGCAGCAGCCGGCCGCCAACAAGACCGCCGCCACGAAGGTAGGCTACCTGTCGCAACAGTCAGGCGCCTCAGCTGGCGCTGCCTACATAGAGCTGCGCATCACCCGCCACACTCACAGTGGTGTGGCTGATGTTTGCCACTGGCACTCAGCTACTCGTGCTGCACATGTGCACACCGAACTTGCCTCTTACGGTGTCCGTTGCCATTCTGAGAGGAGGTTTGCACGATCATACACAGTGTGTTTCAAAAAGAATGATCTGTTGTAGAATTTTAGAACATGTTTTTTGCTCGCGTATCATGTCATTTCTGGAAACCCAGAATCTCCTCTGTAGGAATCAACATGGATTCCGGAAACAGCGATCGTGTGAGACCGAACTAGCTGTATTTGTTCATGAGACCCAGAAAATATTAGATACAGGTTCCCAGGTAGATGCCATTTTCCTTGACTTTCGGAAGGCGTTCAATACAGTTCTGCACTGTCGTCTGATAAACAAAGTAAGAGCCTATGGAATATCAGACCAGCTGTGTTGCTAGATTGAAGAGTTTTTAACAAACAGAACACAGCATGTTGTTCTCAATGGAGAGACATCTACAGACATTAAAGTAACCATTGGCGTGCCACAGGGGAGTGTTATGGTACCATTTCTTTTCACAATATATATAAATGACCTAGTAGATAGCGTCGGAAGTTGCATGCGACTTTTCACAGATGATGCTGTAGTATGCAGAGAAGTTGCAGCATTAGAAAATTGCAGCAAAATGCAGGAAAATCTGCAGCGGATAGACACTTGGTGCACGGAGTGGCAACTGACCCTTAACATATAAAAATGTAATGTATTGCGAATACATAGAAAGATGGATCCTTTATTGTATGATTATATGATAGCAGAACAAACACTGGTAGCAGTTACTTCTGTAAAATATCTGGGAGTATGCATACGGAACGATTGGAAGTGCAATGATCATATAAAATTAATTGTTGATAAGGCGGTGCACCAGGTTGAGATTCATTGGGAGAGTCCGTAGTAAATGTAGTCCATCAACAAAGGAGGTGGCTTACAAAACACTCGTTCGACCTATACTCGAGTATTGCTCATCAGTGTGGGATCTGTACCAGGTCGGGATGACAGAGAAGATAGAGAAGATCCAAAGAAGAGCGGCGCGTTCCGTCACAGGGTTATTTGGTAATCGTGATAGCGTTACGGAGATGTTTAGCAAACTCAAGTGGTAGACTCTGCAAGAGAGGCGCTCTGCATCGCGGTGTAGCTTGCTGTCCAGGTTTCGAGTGGGTGCGTTTCTGGATGAGGTATCCATTATATTGCTTCCCCCTACTTATACCTCCCGAGGAGATCACGAATGTAAAATTAGAGAGATTCGAGCGCGCACGGAGGCTTTCCGACAGTCCGTCTTCCCGCGAACCATACGCAACTGGAACAGGAAAGGGAGGTAATGACAGTGGCACGTGAAATGCCCTCCGCCACACACCGTTGGGTGGCTTGCGAAGTATAAATGTAGTTGTAGATGTAGACGGTAATACGAGGGTGGTATGAAAAGTTCTCGGAATCACCATGAGAGGTCAGCGATAGCGCAACGAGCTGTTCACGTGATATTTATTGTACTGTTGCCCATAAACACAAGCCACGTCAGTGCACTTGGAAGAGAGCTGTGGTGGTGAGGTAGCTCTGTTGTTGTTCCTGTGTAGTGATTTGTGAAGATGCAAAAAAATTGAGATTCTATCAGTGATTAAATACTTTGTAAAGAAAGGTATGAAAGCAAAGGACATTCATGCCGATTTCCAGAATACACTGGGGGACTCCGCTACTTCATATTCAGCTGTTGCCAAGTGGACAAATGAATTTAAATTTTGTCGGTAGAGCTTAGATGATGATCCGTGCAGTGGTCGGACAATCTGTGTCACTACTCCAGAAACCATTGCAAAAGTGCACAAAACTGTCATGGAGGATCGCCAATTGAAGGAGCGTGAAACTGCTCACGCTTGCAGATGTAACCTGAAAGGGTACATCACACTGTAACTGAAATGAAAAAAATATCTGCAAGATGGGTGCCGCGACTCTTCACTCTGGATCAAAAACGCATGAGAATGGATATATCGGAACAATGTTTGTCCCGGTTTAGAAGAAACGAACAAGAGTTTTTGCGGCGTTTTGTGACCTCAGATGAAACCTGGGTGCACTACTATACCGCAGGGACAAAACAACAGTCAAAGCAGTTGAAACATGCTGATTCTCTGCCACCAAAGAAAGCAAAGACAATTCCTTCGGTGGGGAAGGTCATGGGCCTCAGTGTTCTGGGATGTGAAAGGCATTCTGTTTGTAGATTACCTCCCCACTGGGAAAACAATTACTGGAGAATACTATGCTAACCTCCTGGACAAATTGCAACTAAAGATACGCGAGAAAAGGTCAGGCTTAGCAAGGAAGAAAGTCATCTTCCATCAAGACAATGCCCGCCCGCACACATGTGCCGTCATTCACCTGATATGGCTCCGTCAGAATTCCATCTCTTCCCAAAACTCAAAATTTTTGTTGGTGGACGAAGATTCACTTGAAACGAAGGATTGATAACCGGAGTTGACAACTTATTTTGCAGGCCTGGAGGAAACTGACTTTCAAGATGGGATGAAGGCACTAGAACATCGTTGGACCAAGTGCATTAATCTACAAGGAGACTACATTGAAATATGAAAAAAGTTTCAGTGATGTAAGTACTTTTTTTTTCTATTCCGTTCCGAGAACTTTCCAAACCACCCTCGGAATTAACAGATATGGGACTTGCCAGCAGTAAAATGTGTATTGTTTGAATGGGCGCAGCCTATAGTTTCAGAAATTTACCGTTAGATGTCAGTTTGTAGTCACTCAGAATTGTGATGGCATTTTGTCCGCTGCAGTGTGGAGAGAGTGTGTCAGTGATTTCGGTCCAGCGTGCTTTTCGTTGGCGTTTTGGCATTGATCCGTCTGCACACAAAAACGTTCGTCTTTGGTATCGCCAGTCTGAAGAGACTGGATGCCGATGCTAAGGTAAAAGTGGAGTTCACCTTCTCTTTTGTGGAATGCACTGTGACTGGCATGAGCTATCTTCAAATGGTGCAGAATTGGCTTTTTCCACAACTTCAGGAGGACTCCATTTTCCAACAGGATTGAGCTCCACCACACTGTCACAACAAAGTACGTCAGTTTCTCAATGACACTGCCAAAACGCTGGATAGGGCACACAGGACCCGGAGACACAGCCCTACATTTTTGGTTTCCAAGATCTCCAGACATGACTCCACATTTTTGTTGATATCAGAAGGAAAGTGAGTTCATCTCCCCTTTACCTCGTGACGTAGAAGTGAAGAACACAGTAACAGCCGCCTTAATTTCTGTAGTTGTCTGTGCTGTCGCTGGTGAACGTATAGAGCATTTGTAATAGCACAGCTAAAACTTTAGGATATTGTGGGAATTTTGCATTGTACCCCATGTTTGTAGTATTATGTTTTTATCAATAAATATGCAGATTTTAAATCACGTCATTGTTTTTGAAACACCCTGTACTTTTTTGAGACTGCAGCATCGGACAGAGCCAGGTTGTATGTGTGCCAGATGATACATCAGATCAATAGACCACCTATGCCTGAGATACAGGCAGGCTTTCCCTTTTACATTCGAAAGCCAGGGTGCTATTCCAATGTTGGAGAGCCTCGGCAATACAGACGATTTAAGAATGTGAAATTGGGCTGAGGGCGCGAGCTGAAGGGAGACAACTGGACTAGGGTAATCTATGCAGCTGTGATAGCCAAAATGATTAGAATATCTGTCTAGTCCCAGCTGTAGCACAAATTTTTGTTCATTACTTCAGTTTCCGTCATTACCCTGTACTTCACTTACAATAAATTTGACGTTAGTCGAATGGTAAGGGCCAGGTGTTAGCCAATCAGAACTGTTTCTCGGCCTGCACGTTCTCGCTGTGTTACCAGTGCTGCAGGCATAAGCAGCAGAGGGCTAGGATAGAGTGGGAGGAGGCTAGGCGAAACACGACATAGGTGGAGGGAGGCAGGGGAGGGGTGATATTACATGGATAGACGTCCCTAGAGATGCTTCAGTCATTGCCACTACCCTCTATCGACGAAGGTGGTAACAGCGGTCAGTAAGTACTATTTTGTTCTGGTGCTTACCCAACAGGCGCTGGCATGAGCACCTGGCACCTTCTGATCGAGTCGGGACAACTCTGCTCCCCACCACTGACATCTGTCAGGCTGGTGGTCTAGCTGTAAGGCGTACTTGCCTGGAAACCGCGAGGTCGCGACATCGAATCCCGGCCAGACCAAATTTTCAGTATGCCTGTAATCTATTGTGAGGAGTCCCCAGCAAGGACACGTTCTCGGATTCCACCTTAAACTGTAGGTTCCTTTTTCCGGGATGGACACCTGAGGTACACAATGTGACCAAAAGTATATGGACACTCCCAAAAACTTACGTTTTTGATATTAGGTGCATTGTGCTGGCACCTACTGCCAGGTACTCCATATCAGCGGCCACAGTAGTCATTAAACATCATGAGAGAGCAAAATGGGGCGCTCCGCGAAACTCTCGGACTTCGAACGTGGTCAGGTGATTGGGGGTCACTTGCGTCATACGTCTGTGCGTGAGATTTCTACACGTGTAAACATCCCTAGGTCCACTGCTTCCGATGTAATAGCGAAGTGGAAACGTGGAGGGACACCTACATAACAAAAGCGTACAGGCAGACCTCGTCTGTTGACTGACAGAGACCACCGACAGTTGAAGAGGGTCGTAATGTGTAACCGGCAGACATCTATCCAGCCCATCACGCAGGAATTCCAAACTATGACAGTTAGGCGGGAGACGAAAACACTTGAATTTCATGGTTGAGCAGCTGCTGGTAAGCCACACATCACGCCTGGTAAATGCTGAACAATGCCTCGCTTGGTGTAAAGAGCGTAAACATTGGTCGATTGAACAGTGGTAAAACGTTGTGTGGAGTGACCAATCACGGTACAGAATGTGGCGATCCGATGGCACGGTGTGGGTATGCCGAATACCCGGTGAATGTCATCTGCCAGCGTGTGTAGTGCCAACAGTGCGTTTTTTGGATGATGTCGTCCAGGATACCGAGCAGCATAAATAGCACACTCCCGTTGGGCATTTTGATCACAATAGCCATATTAACATGTGTAATGTATCACGAAGCAAATACCGTCCGCACTGGCGGAATGTTACGTGATACCAGGTACTTATACGTTTGTGACTAGTACAGCGCCATCTATCATAAGGCGAAAAAAGTGGTCCAACTAAGACATTCATATTTCTTTACGTACTACACGAATATGTAATAAAAATGGGGGTTTCTATTTTTAAAAACGCACTTGATATCCGTTTGACCTATGGTAGCGCAATCTAGCGGGCCAACAATAGCGCCATCTGGTTTCTCCCTTCAAACTAGACGAGTTTTCGTTCCTTGTAGTTTTATCGTTTGATGCTTATTTCGTGAGATATTTGGCCCGGTCACTATCAATGGACATCCCTGAATATACGATCTAAGCAGAAGTGGACCAAAAGTTTTATTTCAGTTTTATAGTAGAGAATCATTATTCGTAAGCAGTGATTTTTCCTTGGTATGTGAGTGGAATTACTAAGATTGACTGAGCCAGTTAATTTTAGTGTCCTGGGTAGTGTTGATTATGTTGCTCAGATAATGATATAAAAAACAATGTAGATGGTATCCGTTAGAGCTTAAAGTAGTGGAGCAACGTTTTATTAGAGTTCAACAAATATTACATGGAAGTAAAAAATAATACGTTTAAAAGTGCGAGAAGTGAGTAAGGACTTTGCGGTTCACCAGTATTACAGGCCTCACTTGACCTTAAACCTGACCTACTCTGGGGCGATCACAAGCGAATCAACCTTCTCTCTGGTGAAAACGGTAGGCGAAGGAGAGCGAATAGCATTCGGTCGTGTTCGGTTCGCATTCGTCGGGTACTCACTTATGATATGCCTGTTGCTTGTCTTTCAAAATGGTTCAAATGGCTCTAAGCACTATGGGACTTAACATCTGAAGTTATCAGTCCGCTAGACTTAGAACTACTTAAACTTAACTAACCTAAGGACATCACACACATCCATGCCCGAGGCAGGATTCGAACCTGCGACCGTAGCAGCAGCGCGGTTCCAGACTGAAACGCCTAGAACCGCTCGGCCACAGCGGCCGGCGCTTGTCTTTCAGCGAAGGTCAAAGGAACAGGGTGGCAACTAATCTGGAAAACGCTGAAAATCTCAAAATCTCAGGTAAACTGAACGTAATGAGGCAGTAACAGAAATTTCAGGGAATTCTGGAAGAGTCGGGGAATTCGGATATACTCTAGTATAGAGGCGGCGCGTCTTTTCAATTCCTGGGGAAGACGGCAAACTGATTACCAAAGTGATCTTATTCTCAAGTTTTGGCAGCTGATGAGACAAAATTTACTATTTATTTTTCTTGAAAAGTAACTTCACAATAAATTTCATTGAAAGTAAACAAACGCGAATATGTATCAGTTACGCTGATTAATGTAAAACGGAAATACACAGATGACTCATAGCTTGCGTTCAAAGGCAGCATTCATTACAATACTGATCTGTCGCTGTTGTTTTGCAAGCTTTTGATGTAATAACTGAACAAATAAAAATTGGTTTTCTATTGATCACTCTACCTCCGTTCTACCATATCATATCGCAATTCTTATCTATTACGAGTACACGTTACAGGTTGCATGTGTATTTTACGTTACCTGCGTGTGTGAAACTACTTCCTCAAACGTACTTTAATAAAATCTCTGCAGCTTTGCTCATGTCACTACAAACCTCAGAAACTGCCTGAGATACAGCAGCTGCTACAGTGGACTAAGGGACTATTGTCTCCAGCAGGTAACAGCCAGAGTAAATGCTAACCTTTATCTGGATTCTGTAGCTCGTTGGTATCCTCCTAATTCTCCCCTCAGTTGTGATGAAAACCGACGGAGAGCACTAACCGACGTACCTACAAATATGTAAAATAATGCTAAGGAAGGATGGAGTTGCAATTCACAACTACACTTACGAAAAAATTGAGACATCTATATTTTTCTCTCCCTACACAATTTTGACGGTTTTACCAAACACAGTGCACTCACCATGCAAAAAAATCATTTCTCAGTATCACAGATTCGCATCTCGGCTATAACTGACGATGTATCTAGTGCAACCTGCGTGCCCATTACAGTAAAAAGAAAAAAAGCACTGATAGGGTTGACACGCTATCCTGGTGCTGTCGTGTTCTCTCCTGAATGAGGAACAGGTGTGGGGAAGCATTGCTTTGGTCTGTCTGGATGGCATAGCTTCTCTCCGACGCGGGGGAAGTGGGTTCGACGATGGACGTCGAGATTCGGAATCGGTCATCAGGACGCCGTCAGTCGAACATTATTTTTTTATTTGACATTGAAACGCCAAATACACTGCCTGGAGAAAACAGTGAAGTAAACAGAAGACATATTCCGATGTCAGTTTAACTTCGTACTCGTACACACCATTGGCGGGGATTCAAATAATTAGGATTGCAATACTCTGTGAGATGCCCCCCCCCCCTTCCATCCTCTTTTTTCCCCACCTCCCCTCTCTCTGCCCCATTCTCTCCCCCGAGTCCTTTTGTATTTCCCTCCTCTGCCTTTTCCCATTCCCTCTCGCGTCTGCCCTGCCTCTCTCCCTCCTTATGAGTACTCTCCCTCCTTTGGTTCCCCCCCTTTTCGTTTTTTCCTCTCCTCCCTCCTTGTTTTCCCCTCCTCCAGCCCCCCCCCCCCCCCCGGTATGCCCTTGGCTAGGGAGTGTCATCTTTGTACCGACATTTTCGTGCAGTGTTTTACAGTGAGCGTTCCGTGTTGTGTGTCTTTTGGGAAGTGTTGCGAACGGCCATCATACTGTCGCTGGGTGTGATTTTTTTAACCCTTGCAAACAGCAACTAGACTGTCGCCATATTTTTAATTGTGTGTCTACTATGTTACTTGTCTGACTCCTATGTATTTTATTAACATTGCCAACCCCATTGCTTTCTGTTTTAACTTTCCACAATTTTCCGCCATTTTACACTTTAAGTCACCGTTTTATCGCCTGTTTTTCTTGTTTCTTTTCTTCTTCCGTTTTTAAAAAAGTCTGTAGGCTGTAGAGCAGCGTACTAAGCTACTGCCAGCCCGCCCCCTTCGGGGGGAATTGAAATTCAATAAAGTAAAAAAAAATCTGTGAGATTTAGAACAGCCACTTATGTGGATTAGTGTTCTTCATGTTCGGTATTATAATTGCGTAGGCTTCCGCGGCCAGAGTCAGTCGAGATAAAAGTTTTATGGGTTTGGTACCAAACCCAGAAAACTTTTATGTCGACATGTTCAGTATTGTTGCCAAGCCCAGTGAGGTATATCGAAGAGCCAAAGAAATTAGTACAAATGCCTAATATCGTATATAGCTCCTTCGAGCACATCAAGGACATACTTCTATGTGACAGTATGGTGGTGCCAATTTTCAACACGACACTGCTCGTCCACACTTGGTACATGTGTCTATGAACTGCATGCATGCATGTTGTCCAGGTAGTCTCATGGTCAGCAGGATCCCAGGATCTGTTTCTAATAGAAGGTGTTGGGTTCAACTCGGGTGTCCACTGCAACCCAATGCCACTCCATCGAGGATATCAAGGACCAGTTACAACAGCCGTGAGCCACCTCGCTTCAGGAGAGGATGCAGCGGCCTTATGACACTGGTCCCAAATGACTCAGTGCATGCATCTGGGCCAGAAGAGGTGGGCTCACACTGTGAAGTTCTTTGTAAAATTGACTCAGTTTTATAATCACTGAAATAACATCACATACTTCTCAATTCGCGAAGTTTCGTTTCGTTTCCTTCTCACACCCATGACAGACGCTGAATGTACACCGTACTTTCATACTACAACACTTCCATTTCCTTCAGTGTCGATACTTGTTCACACGTACAAGTGAATAGTGGTGAACACAAGCGAACTGTTCGCGAATGCTCGTTCACTAATGTTCGCTTCAATTCGCTCATATGTATGCAAGACTTTCTCTCTATTTGTTGTAGTGTTGTTCATTTTTTAAAGTTGCAAGTCAAGTAAAATGGTATACTTGAGTACAGACACAACAAACCATATACCAAATGGGGTTGGATGCACTAGCTGAGAGTATGTGATCTGGCTTTATTTATCGTCAACCTAATGACTGTCTGTTGTAGTGGACATAAGTTTAGACATTTCAAAGCACCACACACATATGCTGTTCCAATTGATTATTCCATCGTTACTGCATCCATTCTATTCAGGCAGCCCGGCCGTGTGGCCGAGCGGTTCTAGGCGCTTCAGTCTGGAGCCGCGCGACCGCTACGGACGCAGGTTCGAATCCTGCCTCAGGCATGGATGTGTGTGATGTCCTTAGGTTAGTTAGGTTTCAGTAGTTCTAAGTTCTAGGGGACTGATGACCTCAGATGTTAAGTCCCATAGTGCTCAGAGCCATTTTTTATTCAGCAGCCATTTTTTGCCACCAACAACAGCTCCAATTCCCACGTCTTCCATCTCATTCCAGGAATGTCCCAATGTTCTGTCCTCTGTCCACCACTATACATCCTTTATACTGCTGGCAGTCTGGTACATCCTAGCCACCACCGTGCGGCTCCTCCCGTCACAGGTTCGAGTCCTCCTTCGGGCATGGGTGTGTGTGTGTGTGTGTCGTCCCTAGCGTAAGCCATAGTTGGATTAAATACTGTGTAAGCTTAGGGACCGATGACCGCAGCAGTTTGGTCCCATAAGGCCTTACCACAAATTTCCAGTTTCCTAGCCACCACCTGCCGTCCAGCTCCTCCAGTACGCCAGTGGTACAGCTTTGCAAGCCCTCCTTCCCAACGGTTCCTTCAGCCACATCTCATCCATTTCACCTCCTGGCGCAAGCAGTGGCTCCTCAAGATAAACTCATTCGAAACTCGGGTAATATTCATAGGACGATTTACCCACAATTTCCGTCTCCATCTGTTATGTACACAACAGTAAGGAGAGGTGGGCCACAGAGTGGTGAGGCAGCTGTCGTCGTAGGAAAGCTGAACAGGAACTGAAATAATTACCTGAGAAGTTAACACGACAAACGGAAGATGTACTTAACTTACGTTTCAACAAGTGTGTAAATACTCTTTGCAAATAATACAGCAAAGAGTCCAGCAATGTCAAAGTTAACAAGGATAGGGTTAGCTATAGTAAGGCTTGAATGATGGAGTCGGAGAGACGACTAGCGGGCGTCTGCATAGCGAAGTGGCCCTGAGCGCGAGTGTACTGAGCGGCAGCTGGCGGCAGTCCTAGTACAGTATACTGCGGCAGCAGAGTACGCTCGTAGTACAGAGCCCCCTGTAGGTGAGGCTCAGCGGACGCACACCATTGGGTTTGCCAGACCTAACGCGACTGCTGTCAGCGTCATACAGTCGGCAAGACTCAGCACAACCAGGAGCACCTCCTAAGATGTCCAACGTAGCCTTGGACGAAACGTCTGGGATTGAAGAGTTCTATGGAGCACAGCCATTTAACCCGGAAAGATTCTCAGCGGCTGATACAGAAACTTGTCATTCCGTTACCAACCTTGATACGCCGTGGCGTGATATCGATATGTGATACCACACCATCACTTCCTCCTACTGATTTAACTAACATACCGTAGTACCTTGGGCCAACCCTCAACCATAAACTAAAGTGGAAACCTCACTTACTAACCATCCAACAGAAAACTCTCGGGATGAACATGAAGACTGCGTCCTTCAATCATCCGCCATACCTAAAAACTCAATCTTAGCCTCCTCTGCTAGTCCATTACATCCTATACATCCTGCAATATTAGCTCCAACAACCCGGTTGTTTCCTCTAAAAGTTCTGATCCTGGTATTCTTCCACACTTACACCAACACATCCTACCAAAAATACACCTACACACTGCCCGTATTTTAACAGATTCCCTCTCCCAGACAAAGCAATCTAGTAAATATTCTACCCTTATTGATATTTTAAAACTATTTATATTAACAGAAATGATTGTGACTGAAGTGTCAAGGCATGCTGTACCACTGCTAGCCCACCGTCGTCCCATTGGAGGGGGGGGGGGGGGGGGGGGGAATGAAAGAACAATAAAGGAAAAAGTAGCTTAAAATCTTGCTATGTCGTATTTTACGATCTCCATGTGAGGCGTGTCTGTCTATCATATTAACGTACCTTAACTACTAAAAATCGACGAAAATTGAAAATAATACCAGTGTTGAGAACGTCCCAGGCACAAATACCAGGGTAAGTGATCGGACAGGTGACCTGTCTTTAAAATGTCTGCTAATGGGACCGAGAAATCTGCCTGGATGTGGAAAGAATGGGCGGATGAAGGCAGGCGGTAATAACACTACTGAAGTTAGGTCGAAGCGCCATAGCTAACCTATCGGTCTAAGGCGCTGCCGTCGTGGACTGTGCGGCTGGTCTCGGCGGAGGTTCGAGTCCTCCCTCGGGCATGGATGTGTGTGTTTGTCCTCAGGATAATTTAGGTTAAGTAGTGTGTGTGCTTAGGGACTGATGGCCTTAGCAGTTAAGTCCCATAAGATTTCACACACATTTGAACATTTGAACCATAGCTAATTTGAGCCAGAATATAGACATCTGTACTACGTAAGTAGAGAATGCATCGGATTCTTGATGGCGCAGTGGTTAGACACTGGACTCGCATTCGGAAGGACGACGGTTCAATCCCGCGTCCGGCCATCCTGATTTGGGTTTTCCGTGATTTCCCTAAATCACTCCAGGCAAATGCCGGGATGGTTCCTCTGAAAGGGCACGGCCGACGTCCTTCCCCATCCTTCCCTAATCCGATGAGACCGATGACCACGCTGTCTGGTCTCTTTCCCCAAAAACAACCAACAACCATCGGATTCTTGTGTTTTCAGTTTGTGGAGGACATCGTGGTGACGCCGATCATGAACGGGATCTCGTCGGTGGACACGTTCCTGATGATCAGCGGCTTCCTGCGCTGCCGGAACATGCTCAAGGAGCTGGACGAGGGACGGTTCAGCTACTGGCGCTCCCTGCTGCAGAGGCTCATCAGGTGGGTCCGGCAGCTGCTGGAGTCTCCGATAGTGACTCATTATCACCAGCCATGCGAGATCCACTCCTAGTCGAACGTTGCCCCTAGACTGTTCCATGCTTCAGTCCTCAGCTCTGTCCATCCATGATGTTCCTATATGTTTCCTCTTGTTATCTACCAGTAAACTACACCATCTTTTCAGGCTCTTGGATTCCAGCTTGGTGCTTCTACCGTCCAGTTGTGTGGCTACATTTCCGCCCACTTCCATTTCACATCAAATGCAGTTACAGCTATGTCTTCTGTTCCAGTCTGATCACCTTTTCATTTGATTGTTTTACTTTCTGCCCCATCGTCCCTCCATTGCCCACTGAACAAACATTAGTCTTCGGTTTCCCATTTTAAAATTCATTATAACGTGACCGCGCTATTGATGTTAATGTCCGCCAAAATCTCAAATTTTAATGTTCATTTGCATTATGGTACTATTCCTTTATGTGCTGTAATCTGACTGCCGAAGGTTCAAATGGTTCAAATGGCTCTGAGCACTATGGGACTTAACTACTGGGCCGACCGAAGTGGCCGTGCGGTTAAAGGCGCTGCAGTCTGGAACCGCAAGACCGCTACGGTCGCAGGTTCGAATCCTGCCTCGGGCATGGATGTTTGTGATGTCCTTAGGTTAGTTAGGTTTAACTAGTTCTAAGTTCTAGGAGACTAATGACCTCAGCAGTTGAGTCCCATAGTGCTCAGAGCCATTTGAACCATTTGAACTTAACTACTGAGGTCATCAGTCCTCTTGAACTTAGAACTACTTAAACCTAACTAACCCAAGGACAGCACACACATCCATGCCCGAGACAGGATTCCAACCTGCGACCGAGCGGTCGCGCGGTTCCAGACTGTAGCGCCTAGAACCGCTCGGCCACCCTGGCCGGCCGACTGCCGAAGGAAAGGTTAGAGAAAAACTCGGCGACATGCACTATTTATTCTAGAGCTCTGAATTCCACAGGTTTACGTTGAAGGTGTATAAGATCTCTGTTCTCCATTTGAAGAGGTGTCCCCCGGAACATGCGAATAGTGTGCTGTGTTTTATCTTCAATATGGTGGTGAACCCTGGGTGAGTGTTCCTCTTCTTTCTCGTTGACAAGATGTGGGGAAATGATTAAACGAAAGAAGTTTTAAGTTGCAGGTTATTATTTTAACTTTATTTGTCAGCACCAACTGGTAATATACAAAGCTAGTACTGGTTGTGCAACGATAATTAATCATGTTCGGTACTTCGTGGAGCAAAAATTGTTTCATTATTTTCACTGCAATACTCGAGTCTTTCTTGCAACCTCGGTATTCTATCCTAAATGTTTTTTTTTTTTTTTCAATACTTTTGCACGCACTCATACGTCATTCGTCGTCGCTTTCTCCACTGCTATCATCCTACTCTTCTGCCGTACATTCGGCGGGTGCGTCCACCTCCGTGGAATGCGTGCTTACGTGAACAGCCCGCAGGGGCTGACAGCTTGAAAACATGCGCCTTTCACGTGATCGTCAGAGGAGCGTAATACTCTTCTGAACAGTTTATTTTCTTCTCGGTACTTTTGTAATCGAGCAGGTACGTTAAAAGAGCACCGAGTCAAGAGGCAAATTGAAATATTCATTTACAGACAAGGAATTTTAACTATCTGTGGTGTGCGTACTGTAAGACCTTCGGTACACACACCATCAGGTTATTTGACTTATTGCTCTAACAAAGTAGGCGAGTGTCAGCAATATGTCTCGTGGTCTTCTCGTGGCGTGTTTATCTTCTGCCATTAGGTCAGACGATAGAAATGCCACTTGCACGCTTAGAGTAGCAGATTGATGGTGACCAACTTTAAACAGAACTTGATTAATTTTCACACACATTTATTAAAATAATAAAAAGCATAGACATTACGTAACTTGATTCTGGATGATGTTTACAATTGACAATCTGAAGTTCCTTTGGTCTTGGTACGTTAATCTTATTCTCACATATCTCTGATACTTGACAAAGTGTCTATACATTTATCTTCATGGCTATGTACAGGAATATGGTAATGTTATTAGGCGCAGACTGAAACTTGACTATAGACTGGTACAGACAAATGCAGACTGGTACAGACTGGTGCCGACAAATGCAGACTAATGCAGACTGACTAATCAGAGGTCTGTAGACTCTTTATAATACTTCGCATGTTCAGATATCACTGCGCGAGTGTGATCCGCGAGGAGAAAAGGTTCTACATTAGGAGCAATCTCACTGGCTGGGTTACATATTAATATGCGGATCGGCGGAAGAAGAATTTGGTCCGTCTCTAAGGCAGCGCCATCTTGTAGAGTGGAGATGGACGAGCGCTGCGCCTGCACTCTTGAGCTTAGCGGGGCGCGCTCTAGTGGGAAAGTTGTGTACGCGCTGACTACGTGGAACTATGTACACAACACTAACTGAACATTAATGAAAATGTGAGGTGACATCTGAGTTCTGTGAAGGTATGTTCACCGTACACCATGTCTTACTGCCAAAAGTCAAACATGATGCTACACACTCGCGTGCAAGTTTTCGTTTTCAGACACATTGTACGTACAGTTTTGAAACCTCTATGCAGGGTGATGGCGCGTGGAAGATCTATTGCGCGCGTCGTTTGGTGATGATCATGTGCTCAGCCGCCACTTTCGTCATGCTTGGCCTCCCAGGTCCCCAGACCTCAGTCCGTGCGATTATTGGCTTTGGGGTTACCTGAAGTAGCAAGTGTATTGTGATCGACCGACAACTCTAGGGATGCTGAAAGATAACATCCGACGCCAATGCCTCACAATAACTCCGGACATGCTTTACAGTGCTGTTCACAACATTATTCCTCAACTACAGCTATTGTTGAGGAATGATGGTGGACACATTGAGCATTTCCTCTAAAGAACATCATCTTTGCTTTGTCTTACTTTGTTATACTAATTATTGCTATTCTGATCAGATGATCCGACATTTTTTGAACTTTTGTATTTTTTTTGGTTTTAATAAAACCCGATGTCATTCCAACCATGTGTGTAAATTTGTACCTCTCTATCTACATTATTCCGTGATTTATTCAGTTTTCAAATTTATACAGAGTTTTTGATCACCTGGTATGTTTATTGCACCCGTTTTATACCTGCATGAAATCCATTTCCAGGACTAAAATCTGGGTTTTCTTTCATTTGTATTAACTCTTCCCTCAGTTTTAAGGCCATGGTGTGCACTATACCTTGAATATTTGCCCAAATCTTCTCATCTAATCCCAAATTGATAACTGTGCCTCCACATCCTGTGTGAACGGCAGTTTACGACGGGACTGCATTATGCCGCTAGTAGTGGCGCCGCTTTAGTTGCGCTTGTGAACTCGAATGTGGCGGTTTACTGCGAATACTGCGGGACCCAGTGCGGGGCCGTGTGGTAAAGGACCCCCTGGCGTACCCAATGAGCTCAAGGATAATTTGAAGGTAGTACCGTGCATTACGAAATCGTGACGTTAGATATCTTTGCCAACCACATTGGTAACATATATCTGTCTCTGTCTATCCAGATGTCAGTATACAGCTGATTTGCAAGTAGATATGTAAATTTTACTTTGTGACACCATAGATATAATGTATCACATTGTATCTTAAATTTGTATTTTTGGCATGCGTGATCTCTTAATCGAGCAACCTACGTCCATCTGAATCTGCTTACTGTATTCATCTCTTGGTCTCCATCTACCATTATTACACCCCACGCTTCCCTCCTGAACTAAATTGGTGATCCCTTGTTGCCTCAGAATGTGTCGTACCAACCGATCCCAGCTTTTAATCAGATTGTACCACAAATTTGTCTTCTCTCCAATTCTACTCACTACCTCCTCATTACTTACGTGATCAACCCATGCAATCTTCAGCTTTCTTCTACAGCAGCATATTTCAAAAGGTTCTATTCTCTTCTTGTCTAAACTATTTATCTTCCATGTTTCACTTCTATACATACCTACACTCTATACAAGTACTTTCAAAACGGACTTCCTGACACTTAAATGTATACTCGATGTTAATAAATTTCTCTTCTTCAGAAACGCTTTCCTTGCCATTGCCAGTCTACGTTTAATATCCTCTCTACTTCGACCATTATCACTTGTTTTTCTGCACTATTATGTAAGTATCTCATTTCCTAATCTAATTCCATTAGCATCCCTTGATTTAATTCCACTAAATTCCAATATCCTTGTTTTGTTTTTGTTGATGTTCATCTTATACTTTCCTTTCAAGGTACAATCCATTCCGTTCAACTGCTTTTCCAAGTCCTCTGCCGTCTATGACAGAATTACGATGTCATCAGAAAACCTTAAAGTTTTCATTTATTTTGCCCGAACTTTAATTCGTGCTCCAAATTTTTCTTTGGTTTCCTTTACTGCATGTTCAATGTACAGATTGAATAACATCGGGGGTAGGCTACAATCCTGCCTCATACCCTTCTAAACCACAGCTTCCCTTTCGTGCCCCTCGACTCTTATGACCGACATCTGGTTTCTGAAGAAATTGTAAACAACCTTTCGCTCCTTTTATTTTACCCCTTCCACCTTTAGAATTTGAAAGATGTTATTCCATTAAACATTGTCAAAAGCTTTCTCTAAGTCTACGAATGCTATATTCGTAGGTTTGTCTTTCCTTAGTCTATCTTCTATGAGAAGTCGTAGGATGGTATTGCCTCGCGTTTTCCTACATTTCTCCTTAATCCAAACTGATCTTCCCCGAGGGCAACTTCTTCCAGTTTTTCCATTCTTCTGTAAAGAACTCGTGTTAGTATTTTACATCCATGAATTATTGAACTGACAGTTCGGTAATTTTCGCACCTGTCAGCGCCTGCTTTCCTTGGAATTGGGATTGTTATATTCTTCTTGAAGTGTGAGGGTATTTCGCCTGTCTCATACGTCTCGCTCACCAGATGGAAGTGTTTAGTCAGGCCCTGGATCTCCCAAGGCTATCAGCAATTCTAACGGAATGTCGTCTGCTCCCAGGAAGTCTTCTTTCTACTCAGGTCTTTCAGAGTTCTGTCAAATTCTTCACGCAGTATCATATCTCCCATCTTATCTTGATCTACATCCTCTTCCATTTCAATAATATTGCCCTCAATACATCGCCCTTGTATAGAACCCCTGCATACTCCCCCCACCTTTCTGCTTTCCCTTCTTTGCTTGGAACTGATTTTCCATCTGAGCTCCTGAAATTTATACAGGTGGTTCTCTTTTCTCCAAAGATCTCTTTAATTTTCCTGTAGAGGCGTCTATCGTACCCCTAGTGATATTTGCTTCTACCTCCTTACATTTGTCCTCCAATCATTCCTGCTTAGCCATCTTGGACTACCTGTCGATCTGTTTTAGACGTTTGTATTCCTTTTCGAATGCTTCATTTATTGCATTTTTATGTTTCCTCCTTTCATCGATTAAATTCAGTATATCTTCCTTTAGCCAAGGATTTCTAGCCCTCGCATTTTACCTACTTGACCCTCTGCCGCCTTTACTATTTCATCTCTCAACCCTACCCATTCTTTTCTGCTGGATTCCTGACCCCTGTTCTTGTCAACCGTTCCTTAAGCTTCCTCTGAAACCCACTAGTTGTAAAGTGCTATTGATAAATAAATACTTTCTGCACACTGACCTCTTCATTATCTAAAAAACGGCAAAGTGAAAATTCCTGGAAGACATACCTTTTTTGTAACTTAGTTGTAACATTTATCAGATGTCACATTACAAGCTAGAAAACCTTTACTCGAAATAAAATACATAATGTGCTTACAAAGAATTTAACATTCGGAAATTTCTAATCGTTTGCTGTAACTGTTTTTGTGAAAAAGGATGAACAAAATTTAAAAGTAAACAATATTCAATTCAACATTCATTTTTATTTTTTATTTTTACAACACATTTGAAAAGAAAATGATTTTTGTTAGCTTCTGTCGCATAGAACAGTTTTTTCCCTGGACTTTGCTAGTTACAATTTTCGCGTTGGCTCTTGATCTAAGTCCAATATCTCATTCAGTTTTGTGGCCCACACAAAATAATGACCATAAATATCTATAAGCTTTAGGCGAACATTAATGTAGCGTTAGATATGACGTTAGAGCATACTGTTTCAAGGTATCAGATTACCTTCTGTCTTGTTTGTTACACACATTTCTTCAACCGGTTAACAATAACATTAAATTTCAAATGATTCTCCACATCGGTATTATGATATTCTTTTTTGTTATGTTCATAGGTCAATTTGGTCGTCGTTGAGACATTTTTGATTCTTCGGGTGACAGCCATTTGAAATCTTATTTTCTTACGCAAATTTATTTTTGTTGCTGAAAGTAGCGTTGTCTGTGTTCCTTAGTTTTCGTCAAGTGCTTCAAGAAACTTTATCAAATGGATATCCGCCTGATATATATTCTGCAAGAAAGTGATCATTTCAATTTTGCCAACACTGTAGTTCATAATTATAACAGCTTCTTAAGTATGTTGACAATAAATACTTCAATGACAAATGCTGTTAACAATTTTTTTGTTGATACAATTACAACTTAAATGCTTGTAACATTTTAACTTACTTGACTAGTAACAGGCTGTTTTTGAACCAATTGTCTCCTTGCAACCAGCTTTTTCTGCAGATACCTAGGAATGCCGAAAACATAGGACGGCATCATCATTTAACAATCTTATTAAAGCTCCTGGTCTTGCTTGGTAGCAGTTTTCCGCTAAGTGTCGGCTGCATATTGTGCTGTACGCAGTAGGGGACTATTTATCTCTCTGAATTGCTTGTACCCATAATTTTAAAACTTCCGACACAAACAAAAGGCAGATGTAGAATTGAATAAGGAAAGTACCGTCTACAGTAGTGCAATTTATACATTAAATACAACGCGGTAGATATACTACACTGACAAAAAAAAAGTCGCAACACCAAGATAGAGTTGTGCGACATAACCGAAAGTCGGTAGGGGCAGCAGCTGTGGAGTAATCCTTTATTAGTACAATCAGGAGCACCTGAATAGATAAAACAAAGATTAGAGAAAAAAATTGAAGAAGAGATCCAGTAAAATCAATGTGCAATACCATTGACGTTTAGATACTAAATATACGAAGCAGACAATAACCCTCAATAGAATCGATTACACAATATGCACAACACTCATAATCAAATCATTTACAGCGAAATGTAGAGATTATTGGATGCCTCCATCACTCTCACTCATGTTGTATCAAAGCGTGCTTAAGAGAAACGGTAGCCGATATAAAAGAAATTAAATGAAAGATATGACCATAGTAAATGGCTCATGTTCTAAAAGGAAGCAGGGAGAACAACTTAATGAAAATATATCAACCAGATCAAGGACAGGATAAAACTCGTAAAAGTCTGTTATATCATGCTCACCTGGAGCAGGATAATCATATTACACTGAAATGCAGGAACTCATAAGTAAAATAATACAGGCAGATTATAAAACGTTGGCAAGGAAAACAAAATGCATTGACGAAAAAGAGTCACAGCACCAAGAAGCAGTTGTGCAATACAAACGAAAGTTGGTAGGCGTGTTTCTACATCTGAAAGAAGATGTCTATTAAAATTTCGCGTAAGCGTGGCGCTAGTAGCGCCACCATGAGGAAGTAAATCAGGTTTGATTCAAATACACGCTGTAACGGTCGCGAGCGTTAGCTACCTTTGAGAATGGAAGTGATGACTTGATGTTAGCCAACAATGCCTTTAAGGCGATAACGACGCCATTATTAGCACCCCACTGAGTTTGAAGGAGACTGAGCAAGAATGGGACCCGCCAGGTTAGCCGAGACCGCTAATGCGCTACTTCCTGGACTCGGGTAGGCGCGCCAGACCCGGGTCGAATCCGCCTGGCGGATTAACGACGAGGGCTGGTGAACCGACCAGCCTGGATATGGTTTTTGGCGGTTTTCCACATCCCCCTAGGTGAATACCTGGCTGGTCCCCAGGTACCGCCTCAATTACACGACTCGCAGACATTTGAAACACGTTCGCACTATTTCACGATTTACACTAGACGCAGACAGCTGGGGTACACGGTTTCCGCCTCGGGGGGTATGGAGTGGCGACAGGAAGGGCATCCAGCCACTCCCTTAAACTAACCATGCCAAATCCGATTGTAGCCATGCCGACCCACGCGATCGCTGCCGGATAAAGGCACAAGTAAAAGAAGAAGAAGACTTGGCAGGAATGTGGCCATTGTACGCGACTGCTGGCAGCGATGGTCATGGGAATGTACGGCCTCCAAACGGCCAGATTGCACTACCGAGAGGGGAGACCACCGCGTTTGGCGTTTGACACTGTGGCATCGTACCGTATCTGCAGCAACAATCTGGGCAGCAGTTGGCTCTACAGCGACATAACAAATTGATACGAATAGGTTACTTCAAGCTCCGAGCCAGACGCCCTGTAGCATGCATTCAACTGACCTCAAACCACCGCCATTTGCGACTTCAATGGATTCAAGTGAGACCTCACTGGGGGACAGGATGGAGATCTCTTGTATTTTTTGGTGAAAGAGGGCTCTACCTCGGGCCTGTAATCATCAAGCGTGTGTGCTACACGCACTGCAACTTCACCTCGACTTACTGTCTGGGGTGCGATTTTGTATAACAGCGGGAGCACTTTCGTGGTTATCGCACCCTCTATGACTGCAAATTTGTGAGTGTCAGGTGATTCGACTTGTTGTGCTGCCATTCCTGAACAGCATTCCAGAGAGTGTTTTCCAACAGGATAACGCTCGACCACGTACCGCTGTTGTAACTCGGAACATGCTCTACAGAGTGTCGACATGTTGCCTTGGCCTGCCCAGTTACCAGATCTGGCACCAGTCGAGGACATACGAGACATCATCCGACGACAACGCCAGTGTCATCCACAAACAGCTTTATCTGTCCCTGTGATGACAGCCCAAGTGCAACAGGCGTCGAACTCCATGCCTCAAACTGACATCCGGCAACTGTGTAGCACAATGCATGAACGTCTGCATGCTTGCATTCAGCATTCTGGCGGATAAACCTGCTACTAATGTAGCAGCAGTCCACATTTGCAAAGGCTTGTTTCGCGCTTGTATTAACCTGTGATCTTGCAATGTTAATCACTGATCCGTACGCAAAGACTGGAAAGTTGCACAGGTCACACCAATATTCAAAAAAGGTGGTAAGAGTAATCCACTAAATTACAGGCCCATATAGTTACCGTCGATATGCAGTAAGATTTTGGAACATATATTGTGTTCGAACATTATGAAATACTTCGAAGAAAACGGTCTATTGACACACACTCAATAAGGATTTAGAAAACATCGTTCTTGTGATACGCAACTAGGTCTTTACTCACACGAAGTGTTGAGTGCTACTGACAAGGGATATCAAATTGATTCCGTATCTGTAAATTTCCAAGGGACTTGTGAAATCGCGTGCATATGGTATATCGTCTCAGTTATGTGACTGGATTCGTGATTTCCTGTAGTAACTGAAGGAAAGTCATCGACTTCCCTTATCTATATAAACGATTTAGGAAACAATCTGAGCTGGGTGTTTGCAGATGATGCTGTCGTTTATCGACTAGTAAAGTCATCAGAAGATCAAATCAAATTGCAAAACGATTTAGAAAAGATATCTATATGCTGCAAAAATTGGCAATTGACCCTAAATAACGAACAGTGTCAGGTCATCCACATGAGTGCTAAAAGGAATCCGTTGAACTTTGGCTACACGATAAATCAATCAAATCTAAAGGCCATAAATTCAACTACGAATTACAGATACAAACAACGTAAATTGGTAGGGACACAAAGAAAATGGCGTGTGGAATTTTTAGCAAAGACTGCATTTTATTGGCAGGACAGTTAGAAAATGTAACAGATATACTTTGAGACTGCCTACACTACGCTTGTCCATCCTCTTTTTAGAATACTGCTGCGCGGAGTGGGATCCTTATCATAAAGGGTTGACGGAGTAAATCGAAAAAGTTCCAAGAAGGCAGCACGTTTTGTATTATTACGAAATAGGGGAGAGAGTGTCACTGAAATGATACAGGATTTGGGGGTGGAGATAATTAAAACAAAGGCGTTTTTGGTTTCGGCGGAATCTTCACACCAAATTTCAATCACCAACTTTCTCCTCCGAATGCGAAACTATTTTGTTGACGCCGGCCTTCATAGGGAGAAACGATTACCAAAATAAAATAAGGGAAATCAGAGTTCGCACGGAAAGACACAGGTGTTCGTTTTTTCCTGCACGCTGTACGAGATTGGAATAAAAGAGAATTATTGTGATGGTGGTTCGATGAACCCTCTGCCAGGCACTTAGATGTCCTTTGCAGAGTATCCACGTAGATGTAGACTGAAATATGTTACCTAGACAAACGTATTCCCGAAACTTCATCACTCTACATTAATTAGTTTTTGGTGTTGTGATTTTTTCCCCGTCAGTGTAGTTCTGAAATCTAAATAAAAATGTAATTTGCGTAGGAAAATGAACTTCACTTCGTTTCCTCTGGAGTTGTCTACAACCGTAAGTTTGACAATACTTCACTATTATACAGGGTGAGTCACTAACTATTGCCACCAAGAATAATTCTGGAAGTATGATAGGAGCTGAAAAGTTCGTGGGCCAAGTGTGGCATGGGACAATGGGGGCCATAATATGACGTTGGTATTTTGTTACTAGGTGGAATCGCTTCGGAGATATGAATGTCAACTTTGTTTTTTTTTTGTTTTTTTTTTTTTTAATGGGATGCTATAATGTGGTACTTATTTTCTGATAGCGGCTATCGATACGAATCCAATGATGTGTAACAGTAAGGTCTCTGAAGGTCAACGACGGTCACAAAGGCGGCATGAACGTCCATTTACAGAAGGTGTCCGAAGTGGCAACCTGTGGTATAAAAAAAAATGGTTCAAATGGCTCTGAGCACTATGCGACTCAACTGCTGAGGTCATCAGTCGCCTAGAACTTAGAACTAATTAAACCTAACTAACCTAAGGACAGCACACAACACCCAGCCATCACGAGGCAGAGAAAATCCCTGACCCCGCCGGGAATCGAACCCGGGAACCCGGGCGTGGGAAGCGAGAACGCTACCGCACGACCACGAGATGCGGGCCTGTGGTATCAATGCGGTGCTGCAATCTTCTTATCACGGATTGAGAGGTATTCCTTATCACATCGGCAGTTATCGATACACATGCTCTGACAATTCTCTCTCGTATAGCATGCAAATAGTAAATATTCACCGAATACGGCGCATCCATCTAACGTGCCATTGACATGTAAAAACCGTTCGACGGTTTCGCAATACAACACTAATAGGAACCGTAAGACTAGTATTGTCGAATCAAGCGAACGTGAATGATGTATTCCTTTGAAGAACAAGTCGATATGCTTCTCATTTACGGAGAATGCCAACGAAATTCAGTGAGAGCTAGAGACTTACACGCTGAAAGATATCCTCAACGTACTCACCCTACATGTCGTACATTTAAATATGTGAATGATAAATTGAGAGCAACTGGATCTTTAGCGCATCGGAAACAATTCGGCAAAGGAAAGTTACTAACGGGGAAACGGAAATTGGAACTCTTGTCACTGTGGTTCGAGATCCTTGTGTTAGTTCGCGTCAAATCTCAAGGGAATATGGCATGAGCCAGTGTAGTGTTGTCAGTGTTCTGCATCGCCATAAATATGATCCTTGCCATATCAGTCTCCTCGAAGAATTAACTATTACGGAATTCTGCGGGTGGGCTGAACTTCAGATTCAGAGGGATGACTCATTTATTAATTTGATTTCATTTACTGACGAGGCTACATTCACGAACCATGGAAATGTTAATTTGCATAACATGCATTATTGGGCAATTTAAAATTCATGTTCGCTGCGGCAAGTTGCACACCAGAAACCGAATAGGCAAACATCTTCGCCGCGTTGGGGGTGCAGCCTGTCTTTTATAGCGGTCGCAGGATCCAGGACGTGCTGGGCTCCACTAAGGACAAGGTGGATGCATTACACACTGCAGGTGTTTACAAGGTGGAATGCGAATGTGGAGAGGCATGCATCGGCGAGACTGGTAGGCCAACGGCAACGCTCATTCGGGAACACGAGCGTTATATTCGTCTAGGGCAACACAACAAATCCGCAGTGGCAGAACACCACCATGACTGCGGAAAAGAAATAAAATTCAGCGAAGCCCGTGTGTTGGCCAAGCAGCCAATTATGACGAATCGCAAACTCAGAGGCAATCGAAATACACTCCTGGAAATTGAAATAAGAACACCGTGAATTCATTGTCCCAGGAAGGGGAAACTTTATTGACACATTCCTGGGGTCAGATACATCACATGATCACACTGACAGAACCACAGGCACATAGACACAGGCAACAGAGCATGCACAATGTCGGCACTAGTACAGTGTATATCCACCTTTCGCAGCAATGCAGGCTGCTATTCTCCCATGGAGACGATCGTAGAGATGCTGGATGTAGTCCTGTGGAACGGCTTGCCATGCCATTTCCACCTGGCGCCTCAGCTGGACCAGCGTTCGTGCTGGACGTGCAGACCGCGTGAGACGACGCTTCATCCAGTCCCAAACATGCTCAATGGGGGACAGATCCGGAGATCTTGCTGGCCAGGGTAGTTGACTTACACCTTCTAGAGCACGTTGGGTGGCACGGGATACATGCGGACGTGCATTGTCCTGTTGGAACAGCAAGTTCCCTTGCCGGTCTAGGAATGGTAGAACGATGGGTTCGATGACGGTTTGGATGTACCGTGCACTATTCAGTGTCCCCTCGACGATCACCAGTGGTGTACGGCCAGTGTAGGAGATCGCTCCCCACACCATGATGCCGGGTGTTGGCCCTGTGTGCCTCGGTCGTATGCAGTCCTGATTGTGGCGCTCACCTGCACGGCGCCAAACACGCATACGACCATCATTGGCACCAAGGCAGAAGCGACTCTCATCGCTGAAGACGACACGTCTCCATTCGTCCCTCCATTCACGCCTGTCGCGACACCACTGGAGGCGGGCTGCACGATGTTGGGGCATGAGCGGAAGACGGCCTAACGGTGTGCGGGACCGTAGCCCAGCTTCATGGAGACGGTTGCGAATGGTCCTCGCCGATACCCCAGGAGCAACAGTGTCCCTAATTTGCAGGGAAGTGGCGGTGCGGTCCCCTACGGTACTGCGTAGGATACTACGGTCTTGGCGTGCATCCGTGCGTCGCTGTGGTCCGGTCCCAGGTCGACGGGCACGTGCACCTTCCGCCGACCACTGGCGACAACATCGATGTACTGTGGAGACCTCACGCCCCACGTGTTGAGCAATTCGGCGGTACGTCCACCCGGCCTCCCGCATGCCCACTATACGCCCTCGCTCAAAGTCCGTCAACTGCACATACGGCTCACGTCCACGCTGTCGCGGCATGCTACCAGTGTTAAAGACTGCGATGGAGCTCCGTATGCCACGGCAAACTGGCTGACACTGACGGCGGCGGTGCACAAGTGCTGCGCAGCTAGCGCCATTCGACGGCCAACACCGCGGTTCCTGGTGTGTCAGCTGTGCCGTGCGTGTGATCATTGCTTTTACAGCCCTCTCGCAGTGTCCGGAGCAAGTATGGTGGGTCTGACACACCGGTGTCAATGTGTTCTTTTTTCCATTTCCAGAAGTGTACTTAAGCACATGAACAGGGAGGATGGACTCAGGCTTGCCCCATCTTGGCTGCCAGCAATCAGAGCCCAACAGACCGCACTGTCAACACGAGGCACGAGCACCATCGGCGAATAACTGCCGCCGCGCGGCCGACGTCCAGCAGTTGGTAAACAGCAGCCAACTTCTCATTCGACGGTGACCACTAATCACGGTGCATAACACAAGAGCCAATAGACAGCAGAGGTCACGTTCTCCGTCCACCGCAATAACCTATTAAAATGAAGTTCCCTCTCCTTCTTCCTTAAGTGACCAATGAAACTAACTACGTTTTTAAAATTATGACGTAATGGCGTGCGCAGTGAACAGTAGTAACAAAATATAAAGGACACTCCATAGCTAGAACGCACAATTAGACCCAGAAGTAGGCTGCTGCAACCGTGGCCGAAACGTTGGTTTTTCTCCAGCAGCAGTAGTTTTTTGCATTATGAGGCGGTACCATACCCAGAAAACTTTTATTTCGACTGACTCCGGCCGAGCAAGTACGCAATTATAATACCCAAATCGTTGAATTGCACGCGGAGGTGATGTGTCGTGGCCGGCTCGTTCGCCAGACTTGACGCCTATGGATTTTTTCTTGTGGGGATTTGTAAAAGACATTGTTTATAAAGACGTTCCAACTACACCTGAAGATATGCAAAAGAGAATTGTCAGAGCATGTGCTTCGATAAATGCCGAAGTGATAAGGAATACCACTCAATCCATGATAAAAAGATTGCAGCACTGCATTGATACCAATGGTCATCACTTCGAACACCTTCTGTAAATGTACGTTCATGCCATCTTTTTGACCTTCGTTGACCTTCAATGACCTTACTGTTACACATCATTAGATTCATCTCGAAGTCGCTGTCAGAAAACAAGCACCAAAGTATATCATCCCATTAAAAAAAAAAAAACAAAGCTGATCTTCATATCTCTGACGCGAACCCACCTATTATTATGGCCTCCGTTGTTCCATGCAACATTTGTCTCACAAACTTTGCAGCTACTATCATACTTTCGGAGTTATTCTAGGTGACAATAGTTAGTGACTCGCCCTGTATATTTATAAAGGTAATCAGTCGTTCCAACGCGAGGCACCAAACAACAACACAACCTATATGTACGGTGCCGCCAACCTAACAGCAATTGACCGCCACGATTTTCACAGATCCACAGCACTAGAGTCGTGTACCCTGTTCTTGTCTGAGATCACTTCGTGTTGGTACCGCGCAGGCTGGTGCCGGCGTACGTGGCGGTGGTGGCGGTGTACGCGACGCTGCTGGAGCGTGCGGGGGCGGGCCCCCTGTGGCGGCAGACCATCGGGCCGCAGGCGGACTGGTGCCGCCGCCACTGGTACCTCAACCTGCTCTTCCTCAACAACTACGTCGCCACCGAGGAGATCGTGAGTTGGCTCCCTGCATATCACATGTACAGATACTGAAGTACGGGCTGTTTCGATTTGTTAACTGGGCTACCAATCCTGGACCACATTTGTCTGAGAGCCTTATTTTTACAGTGGTGGAAATCAGTATAAAAACATGGATATTCGGAAGAAAATTTACATTGTCGGTTGGAACAGTCGTGCACAGAGTATATCCAACACTATGAAATACTGTACACCGACAAATGCAGTCAAATGGAAGATGCAAAGAAACCGTGAAAACCCAGCTCGCACTATTCGCCCACGAGATTCAGAGGGCCATAGACTAGATTAGATTAGATTAGTTTTTCGTTCCATAGATCCATGCTGAAGAGATCCTCGTGGATGTGGAACATGTCAATTCTTTTTCTTTTTAAGCTGAATAACAATACTAATAGTATGACTATATACAATACATCATTTTTTAAAAATGAAATAACAAGACTAATAGTATGAGTACATACAATACATCATTTGTTTCTATTAAAAAATTCGTCAATGGAGTAGAAGGAGTTGGCCACTAGTAAGTCTTTCAGGCTCCTTTTAAACTGATCTTTATTTGTAACTAAATTTTTTATGTTTGCTGGCAAATTATTGAAGATAAGTGTTCCTGAGTAGTGGACCCCTTTATGGACTAAAGTAAGCGTTTTTAAGTCCTTGTGCAGATCATTTTTGTTCCTGGTATTGTATGCATGAACTGAGCTGTTTGTTGGAAAAAGAGATATATTATTTAGGACAAATTTCATTAACGAGTAAATATACTGAGAGGCAGTATTTAGTATACCCAGTTCTTTGAAGAGGTTTCTACAGGACGTCCGTGAATTTACTCCACAAATAATACGTATTACACGCTTTTGGACTCTGAAAACTTTTGTTTGACTTGAAGAGTTACCCCAAAATATTATACCATATGACATTATGGAATGAAAGTAAGCAAAGTATGCAAGCTTTTTCATGTTTATGTCGCCTATGTCTGCTAACACTCGAACTGCAAATACAGATTTGCTAAGGCGTTTCTGCAGTTCCGTGGTGTGCTCCTCCCAACGGGTTCCCAAGTAGATTCCGTGTTTTTTAACTTCCGCAAGGCGTTCGATACAGTTCCCCACAGTCGTTTAATGAACAAAGTAAGAGTATATGGACTATTAGACCAACTGTGTGACTGGTTTGAAGAGTTCCTAGATAACAGAACGCAGCATGTCATTCTCAATGGAGAGAAGTCTTCCGAAGTAAGAGTGATTTCTGGTGTGCCGCAGGGGAGTGTCGTAGGATCGTTGCTATTCACAATATACGTAAATGACCTTGTGGATAACATCGGAAGTTCACTGAGGCATTTTGCGGATGATGCTGTAGTATATCGAGAGGTTGTAACAATGGAAAATTGTCCTGAAATGCAGGAGGATCTGCAACGAATTGACGCATGGTGCAGGGAATGGTAATTGAATCTCAATGTAGACAAGTGTAATGTGCTGCGAATACATAGAAACAAAGATCCTTTATCATTTAGCTACAATATAGCAGGTCAGCAACTGGAAGCAGTTAATTCCATAAATTATCTGGGAGTTGGCATTAAGAGTGATTTAAAATGGAATGAACATATAAAATTAATTGTCGGTTAAGCAGATGCCTGACTGAGATTCATTGGAAGAATCCTAAGGAAATGCAGTCCGAAAACGAAGGAAGTAGGTTACAGTACGCTTGTTCGCCCACTGCTTGAATACTGCTCACCGGTGTGGGATCCGCACCAAATGGGGTTGATAGAAGAGATAGAGAAGATCCAACGGAGAACAGCGCGCTTCGTTACAGTATCATTTAGTAATCGCGAAAGCGTTACGGAGATGATAGATAAACTTCAGTGGAAGACTCTGCAAGAGAGACGCTCAGTAGCTCCGTACGGGCTTTTGTTGAAGTTTCGAGAACATACCTTCACCGAGGAGTCAAGCAGTATATTGCTCCCTCCTACGTTTATCTCGCGAAGAGACCATGAGGATAAAATCAGAGAGATTAGAGCTCACACAGAGGCATACCGACAATCTTTCTTTCCACGAACATTACCAGACCGGAATAGAAGGGACAAGCGATAGATGTATTCAAGGTGCCCTCCGCCACACACCGCCAGGTGGCTTGCCGAGTATGAATGTAGATGTAGATGTAGAAACTGGGTACACCTGCTCAATATCGTGTAGGGCTACAACACGACGTGGCATGGACTCGACTAGTGTCTGAGGTAGTGCTGGAGGGAACTGCCACCATGAATCCTGCAGGGCTGTCCATAAATCCATAAGAGTACGAGCGGGTGGAGATCTCTTGTGAACAGCACGTTGCAAGGCATATCAGATATGCTCAATAATGTTCATTTCTGGGGAGTTTTGTGGCTAGCAAAACTATTTAAACTCACAGGTGTGTTCCTGGAGCAACTCTGGTGCAATTCTGGACGTGTGAGGTTGTCCTGCTGGAGTTCCCCAAGCCCGTTACAATGCACAATGGACATGAATGGATGCAGGTTATCAGACAGGATACCAGGGTGCTTACGTACCTGTCACCTGTCAGAGTCGTATCTAGACTTATCAGGGGTCCTGTATCACCCCAACTGCACGTGCCTCACAACATTACAGAGTCCCCTCCAGCTTTAACAGTCCTCTGCTGACATGCGGGATCCACGGATTCACCAGGTTGTCTCCATACGCGTACACGTCCATCCGCTCGATACAATTTGAAACGAGGCTCGTTCGACGAGACAGCATGTTTCCAAACAACAGTCCAATTTGGGTGTTGACGGGCCCAGGCGAAGCGTAAAGCTTTGTGTTATGCAATCATCACGGGTACACGATTGGGCCTTCGGCTCCGAAAGCGCATATCGATGATGTTTCGTTGAATGGTTCGCACGCTGACGTTGATGTCCCAGCATTGAAATCAGCAGCAATTTGCCGAAGGTTTGCACTTCCGTCAAGTTGAACGATTCTCTTCACTCGTCGTTGGTCCCGTTCTTGCATGATCGTTTTCCGGCCGCAGCGATGCAGGAGATTTGCTGTTTTACCGGATTACTGATATTCGCGGTATATTTGTGAAATTGCCGTACGGGAAAATCCCCACTTCATCGCTAACTCGGAGATGCTGTGTTCCATCGCTCGTGCGCCGTCTGTAACACCACGTTCAAACTCACTTAAATCTTTATAACCGGTCATTGTAGCAGCAGCAACCGATCTGAAAACTGCGTCACACACTTGTTGTCTTTTATAGGTGCTGCCAACCACAGCACCGTTTCTGCCTTTTCACATATCTCTATATCTGAATACAAGACATCAATCACTCAGGTGGCGGAGGGTGGAACACGGTCGGCTCTGAGCGGTGTTTTGTGTCTGTGTTTGTGTACTTTCCTTTACTGCAGACAGGAAACAGACACCACTAGCGACATTGCGTGGTGTGTACATAAACCACAATCGTGACAATGCCATACGGACAGCAGTTACAGGTATGTATGACGAATTGGGACTGTCAAGTCTTCAAATTGTAAAAAGTTGACTGGTCATGTGCAGTTATTGATAATTTCGTTAGATTGGGTGCATAATATGGACAGAACGAGAAATATGGGCATAGCAGAAAATTGTCCGAGGCATCGGAAAGGTTACTTCTGCGGAAAGCAAGGGCCACAGACCGTTATTCATCTCAACAGTTGCCAGTAACAACCAGACGACAAATTTTGTCACATGATAAACACACAGCGTGATGATTATTGGACCATATGAATAAAATCGTCGTAATTTGTGAACGGTTTCTTTTAGGACGTTCAAACTGCACGATTAGCCGCGGGGCATGATCAGAATTAGTATGCGCCGTCTCGTTTGGTTTAGCGGCGAAGCCTACTTTCATTGCGATGGGTCCGTCAATAACCAAAATTAATGGGTATGTGGGACTGAGAATTAGCATTTCGGACTCGAGGCTCTTAACCCTCAATGAGTGACGCAGTGGTGTGCAGTCTCCAGTCACGGAATAATCGGTGCTATATTCCTTGATGGCACGGTGACTACCCAACGCTACGTGAAGGTTTTTGAAGATAATTCCGTCTCCATTATCCAAAGTGGACCTGATTTCGACAAGATGAGGTTCTTTCAAGACGAAGATCGACTCTGTCGAAGCAGGAGAGTGTTTGACGTCCTGGAGGAGCACTTAGGGGACCACATTCTGAGTATCGATTGGCCACCATATTCTCCGGATCTGAAAACGTGCGACTCCTTTTCGTGGGGCTATATTAAAGACAAGGTGTACGGTAATGACCTCAAAACCATTGCTGAAAACAGCCATTTATGAGGTCATCGACATCATCGATGTGCCAACACTTCAGTGGGTCGTGCAGAATTTTGCTATTCGTCTGCGCCACATCATCGCGAATGATAGCAGGCAGTACGCAGCTCGTGGTCGTGCGGTAGCATTCTCGCTTCCCACGCCCGGGTTCCCGGGTTCGTTTCACGGCGGGGTCAGGGATTTTATCTGCCTCGTGATGACTGGGTGTTGTGTGGTGTCCTTAGGTTAGTTAGGTTTAAGTAGTTCTAAGTTCTAGGGGACTGATGACCATAGATGTTAAGTCCCATAGTGCTCAGAGCCATTTGAACCATTTGATAGCAGGCATATCGAACGTATCATAACCTAAATCCGAATATCTGTAGTGATGTTTACAGTTGAATAAAGTGTGTGCACGCCGTAGTTTGTAACCAATTTACGTTTTTCGTATAGTTCAATAATTGTCACCCTGTATTTCATTCAAGAAACGACTTCAGAATCCTACTCTTAACACCCAAACATAAACAGGCTGTATTGGAATTTACTGAAAAACGTATGTAATAGTCTTCAGAAAGGGATAAAGTGATCTTCAGTGATGAGAAGAAGTTTAATTTAGATGAGAAGGATGGATTTCAATATTATTGGCGTGATCTGAGAACAGAGCTAATGGTAAGATTGAGCAGAAATTTTAATGGTTAAAGCGTTATCATTTGGGCAGCCTTCTGCGCTAAAGGTAAGTCAGGCATTCCTTGGATGGACACTAGAATGAACTTTAACATGTACACAGAGATGCTGGAAACAGAACTGATTAGAATGTACGAAGACGAACAACAATATAATGCATCTGTAAATGTTTCTGCTAAACGAAATAAAAGTGGCTTGAAGATAAAGATGTCGATGTTTTGCCCTCGCTTGCACGTAGCTGGAGTTTGAACCCCGTAGAAAACCTTTCGGGAATATTTGCAAGGAGTTTTTATCGCAATGGAAGGCGCTTTCTGGCCGTATGTGAGCTGATAAGAGTGATACGAGAAGAGCGAGTGACAGTTTCACTGGAAGAATGACTAACCCTAACCCTAACAAAAGCGAATTTTTGAGGTAGTTGGGAAGAACAGAGATTGGACAAAGTACCGACAGTGCAACAACACAACAGGACAGTGAGTACCTTTATAACAATTCCATCCAGGAAATGAAGAAGCCTTACTTTGTTACTCGTGATATCAAAGAAACTATATAAACCCGATGATTGTGTATGTCTTATCTGTATCAACAACACCCATTGCAAATTCGACACACGTATGCCTCAGAAATTGTACTATTACTTTCGTGGAACCCTATCTTTACACTGATTTCCACTACAGTACAAAATAGGCTTTTTTCTGTCTGTCGTTCAGGTTTTGTACTTCAAAACGACCAGTTTCGGACAATGTCACTTATCTTCAGACCATCAGTATGCTGATACTGCGAACGACTGGAAGCATAGAGAAACTAAATCCATTATATTTTCCGAGTATACAAAGCTGCATTGCACGGTTTAAATATAATGATTTTCTCTTGAATAAAATGTTTCGGAGGTAAAGTAGTCCTCTATTGAGAGATCCAGACAGGGACTTCTCAGGAGGATGTTGTCATCAGGGAAACCAAAATTAGTGGTCTGCGGGTTGATATTTTTTTTTTAATTCTCTAACCTACCTCCCCAATTAACGGATCTGACAAACAAAAAAACAGGAAACAAGACTGTTGAATATGACGAAGTTAGGTTTAGTGGGAATTACTGAAGAACAGTGATAGGAACAGCAGGACTTCTGGTCAGGAGAGAACAAGACTATCAACACGAAATCAAATAGGAATAATGCAGAAGTAATAATGAATAATAGAATAGAAACGCGGGTGAACTACTATGGACAGAACAAAGAACGTACTATTGTAACCAAGATAGACAAGAAGCCAACACCTGCCACCGCCGTTCAAGATTATGTGCCTACTAGCTACAAAAATGATGAAGAAATTGGAAGAACGCTGGATGAGATACGAGAAACTCTTCACTTACTTCAGGGATACGCTAATTTAATTGTGATGGTGGACTAGAATTCGGTAGTAGGAGAAGGACGAGAAGGAAAAATAAGATTAGATTAGATTAGTACTTGTTCCATAGACCATGAATACAACACTTCGTAATGATGTGGAACGTGTCAGGTTAATAAAAGGTATCTATACAAGATATTACATTACACGAAATATTACATGACACTGAGTATTTTTAATTTTTTATGGGGGTTGGGGAAATTACCCACTTACTATATCCAAAAATTCATCTAATGAGTAGAAGGAGTTGCCATTAAGAAATTCTTTTAATATCCTTTTAAATGCTATATGGCTATCTATCAGACTTTTGACTTTTGGACTTTTTATGTTATTAGAAAATAGGCTGGAAGAAAGTAATGAAAGAGGAAGCCATCTGCTAGAATTTCGCACATAGCTCAGTTTAATTGTTGCAAACTGTTGGTTCAGCAACCATTAAATAAGCTTGTACATGTAGAACACACATGGAGACACTGAAAGGTTTCGCGTAGATTATGTAGTAGTAACACAGAGACAAATAAAACATTTTAAACAACAAAATTTTTCAATAGTGATACATAGACTCCAAACATAATTTAATGGCTACGAACTGCAGATTAAAACTACAGAATTAACAGAAAGGAAAGAAATTAAGAAACTGATATCTGGATAAACAGAGAAAAAAACCGTGTTGTTGGGAGTTTCAAAGGGAGCGTTAGACAACGATTGACCGAATCAGGGAAAGAAATACAACAGAGGACAAATGGTTAGCTTTGAGGGAACCCCTAGCATAGCGCACGAGATATTGAATTTAGCTAACGAAAGTAGAAAATATAAAAATCCAGGAAGTGAAGTAAGAAATATAGAACTCTAAAAAATGAGATTGACGGAAAGTGTAAAATGGCACAGCAGGAATGGCTAGGACACAAATGCAAAGCTACAGAAGTATGCATGACCATCGAGAAGATAAGACTGGACAACACATTTGAAGTGAAAGTGTGTAAATTGCATGATTTTGAATTAGTTACGCTTATTTCAGTATAAAATGAGACAGTATCATCATTTTCATAAATATTTAGCTCTAGGTTTTTTTTTAATTTATCTACATTTTTGCATAAATAACTCACTAAGTAACAAATTTTAAGTTAATAATTACTTGAATTATGTTATGTGTTATGCATTGATAAATTTCAGTGCCATTCTGGAAGTACAAAAGTAAAATATTAAGAAAAATGAAGAAAATATTACATGAATGAAAATACTTTGTAAGTCTACTTTGTACCAGAACTGTGTAAAGCACAAAAGAAAATACATAAATTATTTGGTGACAAATGTATTTAAAGTATTACAAATGTTAATTGTTCGTATGTACAGTATATACAATTATATATTTTGTTCAGAGATAAATCCAGAAGATTACTGTTTTCGCTTGGCTTGACGTTTATACACATACTCGGGAACATCGCTTATGACAGTCCAGCAGTAATCTGCTAAAACAGTAGGTCTCCACTTTCCGACATACATCTTCTCAAATGTGGCAATATCTTGATGAAATCGCTTCCCATGTCCATCCCTTACTGCACCACAATCATTGGGGAAGAAGTTAAGATGGCAATCTAAGTAATACATTTTCAATGGTATGTTGCAACCAAGTTTTTCATAAGATGACAACATGTTATCTACAATCTCCTTGTAATTTATTGCTCGTTTGTTCTCTAAGAACTGTAAACAGAATGTCTTAAAACATTCTCAAGCATACTTCTCATCACCTTGTATGATTCCATCAAAAGTATGGTCTCCAGAAAGCTCTCGAATTTGTGGGCATACAAAAATGCCCTTCTTTACTTTGGCATCACTTAAGTAATGGAATTTTTGCCTTAAGTACTTAAACACGTTACCATCTTTGTCATTCCCTTACAAAGTTTTTCATGAGACCCAACTTGATGTTCAAGGGCTGAAGCAGAATCGTTTTAGGACCTATTATTCACTCTTAATGTTCTTTATACCTGGTTGAAGAGATTTTCTGGTGGGACATTCATGTTTACTGTAATGAGATGCATGAGCTCGGCTATCCCACTTACAGAGAAAGCAGCAATATTTAGTATGCCCTAACTGCATACCTAATAGCAGTGCAACCACTTTCAAGTCACCACAAATCTGCCATTGAGAGTCATTATACTTGATGGCTTCTAGTACAAATTTCATGTATTGCTATGATTCCTTCGTATGCACACTATGTCCAACTGGAATAGAAGGAAGCTCATTACCAACATGTAGAAGCACTGCTTTTAAGCTCAACTTTGACGAATCAATAAATGTGCGAATATTATTACATGCGGTAATAAAGTCACTGAAATTGAAGGGAAGGGAGAAAAAAAGATCACTAAAATTGGTATCAAAATTTTTATATCCTAAATATTGCACACAAGTAAGACCAGGGACAATAATAGAATCCATTGTTACTAGTTATTATGACTATTATAATATTTGATTTTAAACTTAACATAAAAATCCGTATGTAACTATATCACCGTAATATAACAGCGTAAAATGAAAACTAGAGCTAATTTTGAATTGTCATCGTGATATTCGCGATCAGCACATTACAATTGATAGGAATGGGCTATTTTCATTCGATTTACATTTTCATTGTTGCACTGTGTAATTTCACTTAGAGGACAGTTAAAGAAACCATAGGAGTCACGAGGAGCACCTGCTGTATGAATATCAAGAGCTCAGATGGCAAGCTTGTACTAAGCAAAGAAGAGAAAGCTGAAACGTGGAACAGCTGTATAGAAGGGCTACACGAAGGAAGAGATGACCGTAGAATGGAAAGCAAGGAGTAGGTAGAAAAAGAAGAGATATGATACTACGAGAAGAATTTGATCAACCATTGGAAGTCTTAAGTCGAAACACTGATAAGGATAAGGGACAGGATGATGGGACATCTGCTAAGACATGAGGGAATGAGTTCCATGGTACTAGAGGGAGCTGTAGAGGGCAAAAACTGTAGAGGAAGACAGAGATTGGAATACGTCAAGCAAATAGTTGAGGACGTAGATTGCAAGTGCTACTCTGAGATGAAGAGGTTAGCACAGGAAAGGAATTCGTGGCGGGCCGCATCAAACCAGTCAGTAGACTGAAGACAAAAAATAAAAAATAAAAATAAAAAATAAAATAAAAAAAAGTCGAAACAAGGCATCTGGAGTTAATTGACATTCCATCTGAATTACTGTGGTCCTTGGGAGAATCAACCATTACAAAACTGTTCCATTTTGTGTTCAAGGTTGAAGAGACAGACGAATTACCCTCAGACTACTAGAAGGAGGCAGTAACTGTAATCCCAAAGGCAGGTGCTGACAGATGTTAATATTATTAACCAACAGTTTAACAAAATATTGTTGTAAAATACTTCAACAAATTATTTATGGAAGAATGGAAAGATTGATAGGATCCAACTTCGAGGACGATCAGTTTGTGTTCGGGGGAAATGTGGGAACACGCGAAACGGTATTGATCCTATGGCTTAGCTTACAAGGGACCACTTGAGTGCGAGGTCGCGAAAGGCCAATAATGATGTTTACGGCATTCGACGCCCCAGATATTGTCTACCATGAAACCACAAAATTGGCTGCTAATGGCAACAGGCGGCGGGACTGGAGGTATCCAATGGTGAGCACAGCATGAGGCTACGGAGCGTAATTGAATTGCTTGGTCTACGAGGAACTCACTATAGTGCTACAGTGCTAGTGGTGTTGATATAAAGCACGCAATGCAATGGCAACGATAATCAAAGCATATTTACAACAAAAGTTGCCGAAGTTGATGCTTTATCAGAAAGCAACCCTAGGAATTTCGCAGAGTGAGAAAGTAGTGGCAGATGAAATATTAGCGTTTCTGTAAGGAGTTAGTAGAATGTGTGGTGTCGTATATGCACGATAGAGCGGACAATGTGCATGTGGAGTACGATGATGACAATACGTGCTTAACAAGTGAAAGTGATGCTGAAAGAGGTGTCGAGCCACGTAGTTCATCATCCTTGTCGGACAGGGAGCCACAAATTCCGTCTACAGAGAAACGTAATGAAGGACACTCGTTGCCCAAGGAACGGGTGCTAAATATAATGAGGCACATGGAAGACCATCCGCAGCGTAGTAAAAAACCAATTACGAACAGATTTCGAATAAGTCCTCAGCGATTTGACCGTTTAGTGCGTAAGAAAAACTAACGATATTCAATCGAGGACAGGGAACAGTTGTTACGAAAACTGGTGCTTGAGTGTTTCAAGGGTGCTCGATACAATACGTAGCATGTGCGTGACAGTGACATACTACTTTAAGCACATCAAATTGCGTTCGGCATAGATTACAGTGATTTCAAAGGCACCAGGGATGGTTGTATAACTTCAAACAGCGCTACAGCACTGGTAGACGTAAGATAACGAAATTTCAAACGAAGCAACAACTTGATGATTCACAGAAAACTGCGAAATCGGCCCGAAAATTTGTAGATGAGGTAAACAAGCTTATCCCGTCGTTCAGTAAGGAATTTGTTTGCAACTTCGACCAAGCATGATTTTAAGAGTATGTGCATACGAGAGGAACCCTGGAGTTGTATCAAAATCAACTAACATCAAATCAATGCCGTAACGCATTTGTATACAATTATGCCTACTGTTAATCAGGCTGGTAAATTGGCTGGAAAGTAATTTATTATTTTGCGAGAAGTTGGAGGTGGCCCGTCTGTTACGATTCTTTGGCGTGTGCAAGATCATGCAAGGGCAGTAGAGAATATTTACCTCAGACCAAAGACGAGTCGGAAAATGGGCTAAGAGAACTACAACTAAGGTATGAGCACAGCTTTTGTCGAATATCTGGTCAAAATAACTTGCTTTAGGTTCATTACCGGTCTGCGTATAAAAATCATACTCCTTTAGAGCAAACTATCCGTCCTGAAAAGTGTGTGACATTGGAATTCGTACCACCTGGAACCACTGCACAAATTCAGGCTCTGAATTTGTTTTTCCATGCCTATGAAACATATTATCGCATTATGTGGAGCTACGCCTTAAAGAATAGCCGGTTTCACGATAAGCCCCACTAGAGACTGTTTCGCATTTGGTTTCATGCCATCATATTCCATCAGTTCTCATCATCCCGTTACACCATTGCGGTTCTATATGAATTCTTTAAGAGGGGATACCTATATGAACGCCCTGCACGGTTTGTAACTCCCACGGAGTTCGCCTTTGATCTTGATGGTGCGAACCTTTGTGGTCACTGTGGTGCGCCATTTTTCATTCGGTGTTCATGGTTCAAGTTAATGGTTTGTTTTGAACATTTCTCGAATGTCGACGACATCCGTTTCGAGAAATGTAATACATTCATGCCATAGAAAGTTGATCACCTTTTGCACCTCCCGCACACTCATTTTCTCTCACCCTCCTGATACATATGGTGAGTCGTTAGCAGCTAATTTTTTTTTGTACCTTAATTGTTAACACAACACTTTTAATGAACCTTAATAATGATTGAACTTGCGACCTCGCTCTCAAGAGGTTCCTTGTTAAAAGATATACCGAAGCGATGTATACCTACATTCAGCGCATTTGTAGATTTACAGAAAGCTTGCGGCAGTATTGATGAGAATACACTCTTTTAAATTAGCAGAGCTAAAATACAAAGAGCGAAAGATTATCTACAACTTGTACAGAATCCAGACTGCAGTTCCAAGAGCTGGAGGACATGAATGGGAAACCGTATTTCAAAAGGGCCTCGCTGATCAGTTTGTACACAGAGCACGCAGTTAAGAGGAGGGGAATTATAGTTCGGGGAGAACAAATGGGAACTTTGAGGTTTGCCGATGACTCTATAGTTTTGTCAGAGATGCAAATGAACTTGGAAGATCAGTTTAATGGAACAGATAGTCCATTGAAAGGAGATTATAAAATGAACATTAACGTAAATAAAACGAGAATAATGCAGTTGAGTTGAATGAGTTGATACCGACAGAATTAGATTGCCATATGAGATACCGAAAGCAGTCGACGAATTTTACATTTCGGGAACAAAGTAAAAATGCTTGATGAAAAGTAAAACCTCCAAACTCTTTATTCTGTTTTCAATTTCGGTTGAGATATCACGTGTCATGTATATTATTCGCTGAATGTATTCCAATCCCTGTCTTCCTCTACAGTTTATGCCCTCAACAGCTTCCTCTAGTACCACGGAAGTAATTCCCTGATGTCTTAACAAATGTCCTATCATCGCTGATGACATTGCTCTTCTGAGTGACAGTGAAGAAGAATTACATGATCTGCTGAATGGAATGAACGTTCTACTGTCCCATCTCCTTGTCAGTGTTTTGCACATATTCCTTTCCTCTCCGATTCTGCGCAGAGAACCTCATTCCTTAATTTACCAGCCCACCTAATTTTCAATATTCGTCTGTAGCACCACATCTCAAATGCTCCGATTCTCTTCTATTACAGTTTTCCCACAGTCCATTTTTAACTACCATACAATGCCGTACTTCAGACATACATTGGCGGCCGGTGTGGCCCAGCGGTTCTAGGCGCTTCAGTCTGGAACCGTGCGACCGCTACGGTCGCAGGTTCGAATCCTGCCTCAGGCATGGATGTGCGTGATGTCCTTAGGTTAGTTAGGTTTAAGTAGTTCTAAGTCATAGCGGACTGATGACCTCAGATGCTAAGACCCATAGTGCTCAGAGGCATTTGAACAATTTTTTTTTTCAGACATACATTCTCAGAAATTTCTTCCTCAAATTAAGGGCGATATTTGATGTTAGTAGACTTCTCTTGGCCGGGAATGCCGTTTTTAGCATTGCTAGTCTGCTTCTGATGTCCTCTTTGCTTCGCCCGTCATTGGTTATTTTGCTGCCTAGGTAGCAGAATTCGTTAACTTCATCTACTTCGTGACCATCAATCCTGATGTTAAGTTTCTCGCTCGTCTCATTTCTACTACTTCTCATTACTTTCGTCTTTCTTCGATTTAATCTCAATCCCTATTCCGTACTAAGTTGAGTGTTCATTCCACTCAGCAGATTCTTCTTCACTTTCACTCAGAACACCAATACCATCAGCGAATCGCATCATTGATATCCAGTCATCTTGAATTTTAATTCCACTCCTGATCGTTTCTTTTATTTCCATCATTGCTTCTTCGATGTACAGATTGAACAGTAGGGGCGAAAGACTGCAGCCCCGTCTTACATGCTTTTTAATTCGAGCCCCTCGTTATTGATCGTCCACTCTTATTATCCAGTTTTGGCTCTAGTACAAATTGTGTATTACCCGTCTCTTCCTATAGCTTAACCCTATTTTTCTGAGAATTTCGAACATCTTGCACCATTTTACATTGTCGAGCGCTTTTCCCATGTCGACAAATCCTACGAACGTGTCTTGATGTTTCTTTAGTCTTGCTTCCATTATAAACCGCAACGTAAGAATGCCTTAAATCAATCTCGAAAGTCTATGGTCGGACGGTATAGTTCAGCCGTTATTTCAGTGAAGTAACGGGTTGGTATCAGAAATGAGTATAAACTGTTAGGTTTGTAAGTTGATAACGTTTTTGTTTTGCATATCGGTATTCCGGTTGCTATGGGATTATTTATCGATTCTCATATTTTATTTGTAGTTCACTGCTGCTACTTGGGTTTACATATTGTTATTTTGTCATTTGGAGATAGTGAGTGGAGCTGTGGATGCCTTTAAACGGAGTGCCAAGTGGAGAAATCGTAACATTTCCGACATATTCTTTTGTTTGAATTCAATATATGGATGACAGCAGCGCAGGCAGGCAGATATATTTGCTCCGTGTATGGGGATAATGCCACTGGACAGAGCACGGCAAGGAAATGGTTTCCTCGTTTTAAGGAAGATTTTTACATTAGTGACTCTCCACGCTCAGGACGACGTTCTGGGTTTCATGAAGATCGTTTAAATGCATTAATACAGAATACGACAGTGCACTCGAGAACGAGCGAATGTGATGAACTGTGATCATTCCACCATCGTCCGACATTTGCACACAATAGAGAAGATTCAAAAATCAGGTGTATGGATACCGTATGCTGTAAGCCAGAATCATGAAAGTCAGCCGGTAGCGATCCATGCATCTGCGCCTGCTCGCCATTAATCGGCTCGTGAATAGCGCAAACCATTCCTATTTTGTATCTTTCCTGGTGGCGATAAATGGTGTCTTTATGCCAACATAAGGGAAGGAAAGGAATGTTGGCTGATAATTTAATCAACAGAGACAATGGGTTTCCTCTTAGCAAGACGTGGAATCATGTATTATCTCGCATCAAAACTGAACGTTCTTCGGTGCGGCCCTGAGTGCGATATATCGCTGCCAGCAGTGTTCCACCAAGGGCAGTGCCACCTCCCTATCTTGGAGGCAGCAACCGTGATGGACGGCGCATGCGCTGCTACTGAACCGTGGTCTATAAAGGACGTCGATTTGCAGCCTGGCGTCAGTTCTCAGCGGGACTCATCAGCAGAAGCAGCATTTCCTGAAGATGGCGACCAGTTGGATCGCCGAAATATCGAGTCAAGTTGATTTTAGGATCCGGCAGCAAATCCGAAGAGACTTTCAAGACTTATTACGCCGGGAAAGCCTACGTAATCACAAAGGAAAGGAATGGTTGAGCGCAAACGAAGCAGCAACTCCCCACATAAAGACCTGCACGCTTCCACAAAACATGATGTAATGTACCTGCTGGAACAGCGACGGTCTGGGGTACTACAAATTGTTTCCCTGAGATATACGCATCACTGCTGACATTTACTGTCAACAACTGAGACGCCTTGCAGACACAGTCCAAACGAACGACCAGGAAGACTGCGTGAAGTGTTGGTACTCCGCGATACCACCTTGTACACCTTATCTTGCGCGCTCATATTTTCACCTTTTCCGCTGTCTACCCAACAACCATCAAGCAACTTCCTTCCCGGATGAGAATGCGCTCCCAAAGCGGCTCGACGAGTTCTTCGGCTCAAAACCACGTGATTTCTACACTTGTGGAATCTAAAAGTTACACCAGTGTTGGTAGACTATTTTAAATTATTATTATTATTATTATTATGTGTTACAAACACATTAATGAGAGTTTTAGCGAAAGTAATTAAAAACAAACTGGAAAAAAAATTTAGAACCCAAGAAGAACATTGTGGATTCACGGCTGGGAGATCATGTGTAGACGATATTTTCAAATTACGTCAGATTTTGGAGAAAGATAGGGAAAAATCAAAAAATATAGGATTAGTTTTCATAGATCTTGAAATAGCGTATGATACTGTTCCAAGGAAATTACTTTGGAGAGCACTACATATGGCAAACATAAACCCTTCCTTGATTAAAATAATACAAGAGATGTATAAAGATAACATTTTCCAAGTGAAAGTTGGTAATAAACTTTCACAGACATTTAGAACAAGCAAAGGCCTTTTACAGGGCTGTCCCATGTCACCATCATTATTTAAAACCTATATAGATATTAGCCCTAGAACAAGGTCTCGTAAATGTAATAGTATGGGATTAGAAATAAGAGATGGAGTTTACCTACATCACTTATTGTTTGCTGATGATCAAGTAGTCGTAGCACAAGATGGGGAGGATGCTAACTATATGTGCAATCAACTAGCAGTAGCGTACAAAACTTGGGTTTTGAAGACTAATTACCAAAAAACAGAATACTTGACTAATGATTCAGATGAGCTATACATTGAAGGAAAGAAAATCAAAAAGATAAACACTTACTGTTATTTGGGATCCATTTTAGAAATCGAGGGAAAATGAGAGTCAGAAATCAATAACAGAATTAGTAGCGGACGGAAGGTCACTGGGATGCTTAACTCAGTCTTCTGGAGCAGGAATGTAATGAACAGAACTAAAAAATTAATATACAAATCCATATTAGAGAGTCTGGTTCTGTATGGAACGAAGACCTGGACAATTAACCTGAAGCACATTCAAAAAAATTACAAGCTCTAGAGATGGACTTCTGGAGAAGATGGACAAGAATCTCCAGGAAAGAAAAGATAAGGAACACCGAAGTAATAAGGAGAATGGAAATAAAAGAAAGAATATATGACGTAATGGATAGGAAGAAATTACAGTGGTACGGGCATGTACGACGAATAGAGAAAACCAGAACACCAAAATAGATACTGGAGTGGGAACCGGACGGCAGAAGAAGAAGAAGAAGAAGAAGAAGAGGACGACCTATGACCACCTGGCTCCAAAATGTACAGCACACAATGAGGAGAGTGGGCGCAGAGGAAGAGGACACACAAGATCGAAACACCTGGAAGAATATTTTGAAAATATAGTTTAAGAACGTTTATTCTTTGTACGCGTATTGTAATTTCCGAGTAAATTATTATGTTGCAGATAAGCCTCTGTAAATTATTATTATTAATTCCTTTAACTCCTTATGGGTAGCATGGGCCTGTAACAAAAGATCGCCATCTTGTTCTGTCTTCTGCTAGTATTTTCACTCATTCCCATCCTACTACTTGCCTTTGACCTTCTGCTTCAACTGATCGTCTCCACGCTCCACGTCGTTCTGCGGCTGCCTCGTCCCCGTTGTCCCTGCGGGATCCAATCATTTGGTCTCCTAAGTATATGTCCTAACCATATCCTGCTTCTTATTTGCAGCTCAATTGGCTTCTGGCTGGTTCTTTCCCAGAGTTTTTCGTTATAGATGACATTTGGCTACAATACCCTCCAGGATGTTCCTCAGACATCTGTTGTTGAATGTCTGCAGCTTATGGATTAAATGATTTGTCACTTTCTTAAGTGTATGTCCTAACCATCTCCATATTCTGCTTCTTATTTGCAGCTTAGTTGCCTTCTGGCTGGTTCTTCTTTCCCAAAGTTTTTCGTTGGAGATGACATTTGGCCACGATACCCTACGAGATGTTCCTCAGACATCGTTGTTGAACGTCTGCAGCTTATGAATTAAATGATTCGTCACTTTCCAAGTTTCACATCCACATAGAAGCACAGATTTTACATTACTTTCAAATGTCCTAAATTTAGTCCTCAACGTTATTTTCTTCGATCTACAGATAGAGCGGAAAGTTGTAAAAGCGCCTTTGGCTCTGCTACACCACCGTATGGTGTAATGATGCTTCCAATGCAGCAAAACGTATCCACCCTTTCGACTGCCTGGCTCCCAGGCTTAAGCCCTGCGGTGTTGTTGTTATTTGCCCGCATGTCTTTTGATTTTTGGGCATTAATTTTCAAACCTACTTTCTTCGCCGGAGATTTCAGACTTTCTGGTTTCTTTTTCATGTCGTTGACGCTGTGGGATATAAGGCAAAGGCCATCCGCAAAATCTAGGTGTTCTAGTCGTGATCCATTGCTTCATTTTATTCCTCTCACTTTATCCATTGCTTGCGTCATTACAAGATTCAGTACTATGTTAAATAGTATCGGTGAGAGCATGCAACGTTGCTTAACTTCTGTTTCCACTGCTATTGTATCTGAAAATAGACCTTGAAGTTGAAACTGGCGTATGCAGTTTTCATACACGCAGTTGACAAGAGTGATTATTTCTTGGGAATTCCAAATGTTTGCAATGAGCTCCATATTTTTGTTCTAATTATACTGTCGAAGGTCTTTTCAATGTCTACAAACAGCATGTAAAGCGGCGACTGGTATTCATGTGATTTCTCAGTTATTATTCTCAAGGTGTTTAACTGGTCAATGCAAGAGCGACCTTCCCTGAATCCTGCTTGTTCTGTTCTCATTTTCTTGTCTGCATATGCTTTTATCGTATTTAGACTATTCGCAAGAGGATGTTGCTTGGAACTGACGCCAGAGTGATGCCTCTCCAATTGTCACAACAGTAGAGTGGAACTATAATTGATGACTGAAGTCCATGTGTATCTGTTCTGTTTACTAAACTTGGGGAAAACGCTATGAACTCATGCACCAACTCAACAGTTATGGAATGATGCACAGACTGGTTAATGGGATGCCGATGATGTAATTATAGTGTCTTGTACCGCAAGGAAGCAAGGGAGAGGGCGTTGCTATGGGTGGCAGGAATCCTCTTTCTACAACACAAATCCACATGTGGATTAAAACGGTCCTTCATTTACGTGAACTGGAACGTTTACTTAACTTGAATAGAATCCATGTTTTGTGGTACAAGCTCATCAGTAATCGTCTCTTCCAGACAGTGAAGTACAGTCCTGGTAGAGATAAACTAGTCCTGCCATAGTCACTAATTAGGTCGCTATGCATAGTCATAGTCTGTGACGAACTAAAACCGCTCTGCGAGTAAACTGACAGACTTCAAACTCGATGGTTGAGTGAAGCCCTCTGATCATCGGCGGTGGCCTAAATACTTGCTGTCGAGAGGTTGGTAGCGTGTTCGTTGTGGGTATGTCTCTGGCCTCTCGCGTGATAGGTGCGCTCGATTCAGTGCCTACAAATCGATCTTCGCGCTACATCTTTGCCGACCGGTGAGCTGGCGACAGCTTACACCAGCACAGTAGTTCTGCACCCACTGTGTGTGCTGTAGACGCAGGCTGAATTTTTCGTCTATGAAGTTGGGCAGATAGGTACTATAATCAGATCCACGAACAATGGCGTTTCGCGCATGTCAAGGCACGGACGGGGATTGCATTGTTGACGATAAATAAATGTCGTGTGACTATGACCTCCTGTTGGATAGACCGTTCGCTGGATGCAAGTCTTTCGATTTGACGCCACTTCGGCGGACACTTGCGTGTCGATGGGGTTGAAATGATGATGATTATGACATCACAACACCCAGTTCCCTGAGTGGAGAAAATCTCCGACCCAGCCGGGAATCGAACCCGGGCTCTTAGGATTGGCATTCTGTCGCGCTGACAACTCAGCTACCGGGGGGGGGGGGGGGGGGACGGGACATTGTTGACGATTCAAAGCGGTACGTGCATGAGCGTGCTTTCTGCACGAAGAAAGTGTATATCCTCCAAATTATGTCTCTCGCTTACTTATACAGGATTTATCACTTACAAGGGAACCTCCCCATCGCACCCCCCTCAGATTTAGTTATAAGTTGGCACAGTGGATAGGCCTTGAAAAACTGAACACAGATCAACTGAGAAAACAGGAAGAAGTTGTGTGGAACTGTGAAAAAATTTGCAAAATATACAAATTGAGTAGTCCATGGGCAAGATAGGCAACATCTGGGACGCTATGAGCTCAGAAGCGCCGTGGTCGCGTGATAACATGAGGAGCTGCGGAACGAGAGGTCCTTGGTTCAAATCTTCCATCGAGTGAAAAGTTTAAATTTTTATTTTCAGTTTATGTGACAAACTCTTATGTTTTCATCACTTTTTTGGGAGTGATTATTACATCCACAAGAAAACCTAAATCGGGCAAGGTAGAAGAATCTTTCTACCCATTCGCTAAGTGTACTAGTTGGGTGGATCGACAACATATTCCTGTCATGTGAAGCACATGCCGCCACCAGTGTCGTATAGAATATATCAGACGTGTTTTCCTGTGGAGGAACCGGTTGATCTATGACCTTGCGATCAAATGTTTTCGGTTCCCATTGGAGAGGCACGTCCTTTCGTCTACTAATGGCACCGTTTTGCGATGCGGTCGCAAAACACAGACACTAAACTTATTACAGTGAACAGAGACGTCAATGAACGAACGGACACATCATAACTATGCAAAAATAAAGAAAGTACACTTTTCACGCGAGGGAAGACTTGAACCAAGGACCTCTCGTTTTGCAGCTGCTCACGCTTCCACGGGACCACGGCGCTCCTAAGCTCACGCTATCCATGATGTTGCCTATCTTGCGCATGGACTACTCAGTTTGTATATTTTGCTTATTTTTTCACAGTTCCACACAACTTCTTCCTGTTTTCTCAATTGATCTGTGTGGTGTCACCGCCAGACACCACACTTGCTAGGTGGTAGCTTTAAATCGGCCGCGGTCCATTAGTACATGTCGGACCGGCGTGTCGCCACTGTGTGATCGCAGACCGAGCGCCACCACAAGGCAGGTCTAGAGATACGGACTAGCACTCGCCCCAGTTGTACGGACGACGTAGCTAGCGACTAAACTGACGAAGCCTCGCTCCTTTGCCGAGCAGATAGTTAGAATAGCCTTCAGCTAAGTTAATGGCTACGACCTAGCAAGGCGCCATTCGTAACATAGCATGTATCTAAAGAGTCTCACTTGTATCGCCACAATCTCCAGATGTACCAAAAGGATGGATTAAAGTTAAGTATTCCAGAAGCTACGTACTTTTCTTTATGGCATTCATAACGTATCCTGTTTCAGACCTCACGCACCCTGCTTTGGATTAGCGCGTGCCATTCGGCTTCCTCTCATTGTGTCTAGGCTGTCTTGTCTAGACACAACAATCTGTGTTCAGTTTTCCAAGGCCTATCCACTGTGCCAACTTCTAACTAAATCTGAGGGGGGTGCGATGGGCAGGTTCCCTTGTTAGCATCACAATCGGCGATGACGACTCGCAACAAATGGAATCGATCTTCACTAAACAACTCGCTACGATCATGTTTAATTCTCGTATTAGCTACGGCATTCACAGCAGAGCGCTGAGAACATGCTGACCGCTCATTGGCTGTCGGAGCATACGTGACGCAGTTGCGCAGAACGAGCCTAAACTCGCCCGCCGTCGTTGTGGTGTGCAGTGCGTGGCGCAGTCGTGGTACCTGTCGGCGGACACGCAGCTGTTCGTGGCGGCGCCGCTGCTCGTGTGGCCCCTCCACTGGTGGCGCAGGGCGGGCCCGGCCCTGCTGGCCGCCCTCCTCCTCCTCTCCGTGGCGCTGCCCGCCGCCACCACGCTGCTGCTGTGCGACTGCCCCGCGCTCATAGGGCTCGCCACCAGGTTAGTCTCAGTGACTACACTCAAGCGCCGAAGAAACTGCTGTAGGCATGCGTATTCAAATACACAGGTATGTAAACAGGCAGAATACGGAGCTGCGGTCCGCAGCGCCTATACAGTGTGTTACAAAAAGGTACGGCCAAACTTTCAGGAAACATTCCTCACACACAAATAAAGAAAAGATGTTATTTGGACACGTGTCCGGAAACGCTTAATTTCCATGTTAGAGCTCATTTTAGCTTCGTCAGTATGTACTGTACTTCCTCGATTCACCGCCAGTTGGCCCAATTGAAGGAAGGTAATGATGACTTCGGTGTTTGTGTTCACATGCGACTCATTGCTCTACAGTACTAGCATCAAGCACATCAGTACGTAGCATCAACAGGTTAGTGTTCATCACGAACGTGGTTTTGCAGTCAGTGCAATGTTTACAAATGCGGTGTTGGCAGATCCCCATTTGATGTACGGATTAGCACGGGGCAATAGCCGTGGCGCGGTACGTTTGTATCGAGACAGATTTCCAGAACGAAGGTGTCCCGTCAGGAAGACGTTCGAAGCAATTGATCGGCGTCTTAGGGAGCACGGAATATTCCAGCCTATGACTTGCGACTGGGGAAGACCTAGAACGACGAGGACACCTGCAATGGACGAGGCAATTCTTCGTGCAGTTAACGATAACCCGAATGTCAGCGTCAGAGAAGTTGCTGCTGTACAAGGTAACGTTGACCACGTCACTGTATGGAGAGTGCTACGGGAGAACAAGTTGCTTCCGTACCATGTACAGCGTGTGCAGGCACTATCAGCAGCTGATTGGCCTCCACGGTACATTTCTGCGAATGGTTCATCCAACAATGTGTCAATCCTCATTTCAGTGTAAATGTTCTCTTTATAGATGAGGCTTCATTCCAACGTGATCAAATTGTAAATTTTCACAATCAACATGTCTGGGCTGACGAGAATCCGCACGCAGTTGTGCAATCACGTCATCAACACAGATTTTCTGTGAACGTTTGGGCAGGCATTGTTGGTGACGTCTTGATTCGGCCCCATGTTCTTCCACCTACGCTCAATGGAGCACGTTATCATGATTTCATATGGGATACTCTACCTGTGCTGCTAGAACATGTGCCTTTACAAATACGACACAACATGTGGTTCGTGCATGATGGAGCTCCTCTAAAGTGTTCGTACGCTTCTCAACAACAGATTTGGTGACCGATGGATTGGTAGAGGCGGGCCAATTCCATCGCCTCCACGCTCTCCTGACCTCAACCCTCTTGACTTTCATTTATGGGGGCATTTGAAAGGTCTCGTCTACGCAACCCCGGTACCAAATGTAGAGACTCTTCATGCTCGTATTGTGGACGGCTGTGATACAATACGCCATTCTCCAGGGCTGCATCAGCGCATCAGGGATTCCATGCGACGGAGGGTGGATGCATGTATCCTCGCTAAAGGAGGACATTTTGAACATTTCGTGTAACAAAGTGTTTGAAGTCACGCTGGTACGTTCTGTTGCTGTGTGTTTCCATTCCATCATGAATGCGATTTGAAGAGAAGTAATAAAATGAGCTCTAACATGGAAAGTAAGCGTTTCTGGACACATGTCCACATAACATATTTACTTTCTTTGTGTGTGAGGAATGTTTCCTGAAACTTTGGCCGTACCTTTTTGTAACAGCCTGTATAAGACAACAAGTGCCTGGCGCAGTTGTTAGATCGGTTACTGCTGCTGCAATGACACGTTATCATGATTTAAGTGAGTTTGAACGTGGTGTTATAGCCGGCGCACGAGCGATGGGACAGGTAGTGATGATATGGGGCTTTTACCATACGACCATTTCACGCGTGTGCCATGAATATCAGGATGCGGTACAGCAACAAATCTCCCGACATCGCTACGACCGGGTAGAAATCCTACAAGAACGGGACCAACGATGACTGAAGACAATCGTTCAACGTGACAGAAGTGCAACTCTTCCGCAAATTGCTGCAGATTTCAATGCTGGGCCATGAACAAGTGTCGGCATACAAACCATTCAACGAAACATCGTTGATATGAGCTTTCAGAGCCTAAGGCCCACTCGTGTACCCTTGATGAGAGCAGGACACAAAGATTTACGCCTCGCCTGGGCCCGACAGAACCGACCGTGGACTGTTGATGACTGGAAACATGTTGCCTGGTCGGACAAGTCTCGTTCCAAATGGTATAGACCGGAGGGACGTGTATGGGTATGAAGACAACCTCATGAATCTGTGGACCCTGGATGCCAGCAGGGGACTGTTCCAGCTGGTGGAGGCTCTGTAATGGTGTGGAGCGTGTGCAATTGGAGTGATATGGGATCCCTGATACATCTAGAAACGAATCTGACAGGTGACACGTACATAACCATTCTGTAGCCTAAGGCCCACTCGTGTACCCTTGATGAGAGCAGGACACTGAGATTTACGCCTCACCTGGGCCTGACAGCACCGACCGTGGACTGTTGATGACTGGAAACATGTTGCCTGGTCGGACAAGTCTCGTTCCAAATGGTAGAGACCGGAGGGACGTGTATAGGTATGAAGACAACCTCATGAATCTGTGGACCCTGGATGCCAGCAGGGGACTGTTCAAGCTGGTGGAGGCTCTGTAATGGTGTGGAGCGTGTGCAATTGGAGTGATATGTGATCCCTGATACATCTAGATACGAAACTGACAGGTGACACGTACATAACCATTCTGTCTGATCGCCTGCATGCCCTCATGTCCATTGTGCATTCCAACGGACTTGGGCAATTCCAGGAGGACAATGCAACACCCCACATGTCCAGAATTGCTACAGAGTAGCTCTTCTGAGCTTAAACATTTCCGTTGGCCGCCGAACTTCCCAGACATGAACATTACTGTCGGTTTGAGCATTTCCCTTCAGTCGTCTTTGGTCCCGTTCTTGCATTATCTTTTTCCTGTCGGAGATTTGATGTTTTACCGGATTCCTAATCATCGTACACTTGTGAAATGGTTGTATGGGAAAGTCCCCACTTCATCGCTACCTCAGAGATGCTGTGTCCCATCACTTGTACTCCGACTATAACACCACATTCAGACTCACTTAAATCTTAATAACCTGCCGTTGTAGCAGCAGTAACCGATCTAACAAGTGCGCCAGGCACTTGTCTTATAGAGGCGTTGCCGATCGCAGCCCAGTATTTTGCCTGTTTACATATCTCTGTATTTGAATACACATGCCTATACCAGTTTCTTTGGCGCTTCAGTGTATATGCCTCAGTTTTTGTGTTATAGATGCATGGTACAAAGTATGTGCATAGGAGGGTGTATTATGTCGAGAAGATGATGTTCCTATATTTGTTAAACAAATTGTAATCCCCGCCACATTGTCACGCGTTAATGATAGGATTTGAAGGAAAAAAGTATTGGTAACTTTTGTAATCAGCATTACAGTCTTATTAAATAGTCATAACAGTAATTATCTATTAAAAATAATGTAGTTGCAATACAAGTGAACCTTTTCTTTTTACCCTTCAGGAAATTGCAGGAGGTAATTACCCCCACATTGGGAACCAATGGTATACAGACTGTATCGTACGAGGGCTATTTAGTATGCAAGCTCCGATTAGTCACGAAATGGAAACTGTAGTGAAAATGAAAGCTGTTTTATTTGCAGCAGTTTTCTGACCCTACCAGCTGCTGCTCTACACAATCGCTGCTCAGACTTACACGTTTGTCGCTGCGTTGTATCAACTTTCCAGTACCCAAGTCACAGAAGACAGCCACCTGTGCTTTCCGCCACTTCCCTGAGCTGGTCTGCAGATCATTGTCCGTGCCAGCGGCTCATGTGGGAGCAAATGATGGATCAAATGGCTCTGAGCACTATGGGACTCAACTGCTGTGGTCATTAGTCCCCTAGAACTTAGAACTACCTAAACCTAACTAACCTACGGACATCACACACATCCATGCCCGAGGCAGGATTCGAACCTGCGACCGTAGCAGTCGCAAGGTTCCGGACTGCGCGCCTAGAACCGCGAGACCACGGGAGCAAATGAACATCAGAAGGAGCAGCAGGGGCGTCCGAAATGCGCCTGCAATTTGCGGACGAAAATTGTCATGAAGAAGGACATGCATGACAGCTACGTTGTGAGGGGTGGTATCAAATCAGGCGAAACCTATCAGTAATCACCCATATTTGGCGCGAAACACTTCTTTTGAGGGGTGGTATGAAATCAGGCGAAACCTCTCAGCGATCACCCGTATTTGGCACGAGACACTATTTCCTAGGCACCTTCACGTGCTCACTTTGTGCTCAGAACCGAAAAGAGCGACATGACGTGATCGATAGGCACAATAGAGACACTGCCCAACACATCTGTGCAAAACGTCAGCGGATTTTCATTGTCGTTTCCATTTCGTGACCTATTGGGCCTTACTTTCCGCATGGCCCTCGTAATTAGTGACGAAAATTCTATGTCAATTGAAAGAAGGGAGAGGAAGAAAGGAAAGGAAAGAAAGGGGATCATTGCTATCAGCTGCATTGGGACACTATGTGGAATCAGCGGCGATGAGTGAAAATGTGTACGAGACCAGGATTCGAACCCAGGATCTCATGCTTACTATGCAGGTGCGTTAATCATTGTGCCATCCAGGACACAGCATTACCACAAATGCATGGACTATCACAGCGCGCCTCATGGCAGATCCACATTCCCACCGAACATCAACTATCTGCAGTCCCTGTCCATTTCCCCCAATTCCCTTGTCTCTCGTGTCACCATCCCTGGCAGATCCTCCCAATTTTTTTTATTCATCATCGAGTGTGCTGCGTCAGTGTTCTGTTGGGTGCACATCTACAGTGTGGTTTTTAATCGCATCTGCTCTGAAGAAGGTGGATCTATTGCACAGCTAGGATTATCAAATTATTTGAATGCATGGTGTCTGTTCTTTTGAACATGTCCAAAAGAACAGACAATACGCATTCAAGGATGTGAAGGACTGCTCACACAACCAATATTTATTGCCTACTATTGGGTCCAGCTCTGTGTCCCACCCCCTGGTGTCCCCCTTCCTCTCCACATCCCACCTGCTGCCGCACCTCTATCATTGTAAGCCACCCTCTTTCCACCTCCACATCCTTCATATCCTTCATCAGGCCAATTTCCAGGACCTCCGCCTCCTGGATGATGCACTTCACTGTGGCATCTACCCTTCATACCAACTGTAGCCTGGCCTTGTTTCCTCCCCTTCCCAGGGCCCCCCCTTTTCTCATTCCCTCCTTTGTCCTCAGCGGTTTCCCCCCCTCCCCCCCCCCACGACTCTCCCTCCTAGGCTATTTCGTTTTCCGTGACTTTCCTAAATCGTTTCAGGCAAATGCCGGGATGGTTCCTTTGAGGGGGCACGGCCGATTTCCTTCCCAATCCTTCCCTAACCCGAGCTTGCGCTCCGTCTCTAATGACCTCGTTGTCGACGGGACGTTAAACACTAACCACCACCACCACCATCCTAGGCTATTTCCCTCCACAGCCCCCTTCGTTTCGCACCCCGTCCCATCCCTATTCCTATTCTTCTTCTCTCCCCCGCTTCTAGCACCACCCCTTCCCCCCAATTCCCTTCTCTCTCGTATTACCACCCCTGACGGATCCTCCCAGTTTTTTTATTCATCATCGAGTGTGCTGCGTCAGTGTTCTGTTCGGTGCACTTCTACAGTGTGCTCGTATGTAGTTTTGTTGTCCATGGTTTTCCGTGCTGCGCCGACCATTGTGTGGCTGTTTTAATCGTTCTGCGACTTTTCATGCTCCTGCCATACTTGGACTTGTGTCTTTTAATTCTCACAGTCTGCAGTTTTTTTGCGTAAAATGATTTTTTGTTTTTTATCTCCATTTTACAGTCACCCCTTTTTTGTATACTTTCTTTCAATCATAAGCTTTAATTATTTATTCTGGAAATACATAAGAGTGCAGCCTACCAGCCCTCTAAAATACTGTATCTTACTCTTTTCAAGTTTATAGATCGCTGCGCAAATTGTGGAAAGTGAAATCCAACGAATATATAAAGAGTATCTTCTCTGTGTCCGTAAGCCGTAACGAGGTTCACCAGTTCGTTGAAAAATTTCTCTCCGTCCTTGCAAAATTCGAATAATGTTCTGGTTCTGCTGCAAGTTCTCTGGTCGTGTTAGTATGACGATGTGTAGACCGCCTTCCAAGCTTCTTTTCCGCACATCGTCACTTCCTCTTCTTTTTCTTTTTGCAGGACATAGTGGTTGCAATCGCAATACGTCATCGATGTCCGACATGTTCGCCATGAAGGCAAAGTTCTAACTGACACCTCCTGGGCATCAGTGTTGCACAATAATATTGTGCTGTTCTCGGCCCTCTTTTTTCGCGCAATATATTGACACAATATTATTGCACAATAAAGTATACGGCGATAAATGCGAAACCGTCATAGTACACAAGCGTCTGGAAACGAACCATTTGTAACTGCCATTGTGTGCCTATGAGCTGCGACTGATTTCAGTGTAAAATATCGTCCAAGTTACTACGTACTACAAATGAATGAGTCAGTCTGGAAAGGGATCATGATCACTTTTTTTCCAAAGTACGTTTCTCGGCGATACCGGCACTTTATATCTGCACTCATCGTTTGGTATAACAGGGGGTCATGTCGTATCAACAAAAGTGCTCATTAATTGGTACTGAGCTAGAGAAGGTGCCGTGGCAGGAGACGATTTGAGAGAACTTTGATACGCTCGTTCTCTCGGATGGGAACGTATGATATTCAAGACTTCAACATCTTGTGGCATAACCAGCACAAAAGGGATGCTGTCGCAGTGTGCTCTTGTGGTAGCAAAACAAAAATGAAGTTTGAGATACCTATTTCCAGTCACATCATTTTCGTAGCGATTCTTCTGGAATTATTAAAGTCAAGCCATCCACTGATGGACTCACCACCTTCCAGTCCCCACTGCTCAAAGGATGATGTAAATCAGATCTTCCAGATAGATATGCATATAGTGAACCTGTTACAATAAAAAGAAGGAACTACAGAATGTGAGGAAGGTTCTACAATACATGCATGACGAGTAGATACCATTTTGTAACGTTATCTGCAAGAGGTCAGCGAAGGATGGACAGGAAGAAGATGACAAGCATACTCACCATTATGTGCTTTGATGTATTTTATTGAGGCCGTGTTTTGGGTACATTATGAATAAAACTGTATGCTCATAACACACCCTCTTCTTGCTGTAATAAATATGAATTTTATGAACTGCCATAACACAATCCTTCCATGCGACCAGAACGCTAGTTGCCTCATCAGCCTCACCAGGTTCTAAAAAGTATCATCCCCGCCACATTCAGACTGCATGACTGACCACTCTAGATGGCTAAATTATGTTGTAATGGTGTATATTGTTTCACCCTGAGACCAACTCTTAGACAGAAACTCCACAATAGCAAGCTTAAGGAGTTGTGCAGTGAAACAATTTTTTGTCTCTCCTGAAAAATTTACTTTCTGGGACATGACCCATTTTCCAACTCACCAATCAAATGTATTTGAAATGTAAAATTTTCAATTAAATTCTCATGTCGTTGGGCTCAGATTTCACTGATCGCCCACCTTACAGGAAATACAACAGTAGTATGTTACTGAAATGCCCTGATTAACCCACAGGACAGGACAGACAGAATAAAAAAAGTGGTTCAAATGGCTCTGAGCACTATGGGACTTAACTGCTGTGGTCATCAGTCCCCTAGAACTTAGAACTACTTAAACCTAACCAAGCTAAGGACATCACACACATCCAAGCCCGAGGCAGGATTCGAACCTGCGACTGTAGCGGTCACGCGGTGCCAGGCTGTAGCGCCTAGATCCACACGGCCACTCCGGCCGGCACAGACAGAATAAATTGTGGAAAGGGGCCAAAATAAGGGGCTGTCAGTTACACTCGAACATACAACTTTATTATTTGATCAAACATTACAAGAGCCCAAAAAAATTTTTTTAAAACACACAGCTTTAATCTTTGGGACTTAATTACCGGCTGAAAGCCACTTTAATTTAAAAATAATCTAAAACGCAAGCATAATCAGAAATTTAAAAGGCAAGCCTTATCTTAAAACAGTTCTTTAGTTAGGCTGAAGTGAACAAGTTAAATTCTAATCGACTGAAGACCAAAGACTAAAAAAATTTAGAATGCCAAAGGTCCTACGTGAAACAGTACTTTAAACTAGGCTGAAGGCCTTAAGAGTAAAAGATTCTAATTTAAAACACAAAACCGGCTAGAAACCATACAAGTACTAACAAGAAGAACAAATTTTTTTAAAAAATAAGGCAGTACACACAAGGGCCCCCAGACGTTCGAGGGTCGGCCTATAATTCAAACACTAACTCTCTTAGGTGAGACAGGCAGTCGGGCCAACCATTCACGATCCGATGACAACCCAACCTACCGACAGTCAGCGGACCCACCGACAAAATAACTTCTACTTCAGCTGACCGGGGCACAACAGGGAGTTCAATGGAACAACGTAGAAGATATTGGCACCCACAACCATCATATAAGGAGCTGTTAAGCTACACACTGTGCTGAACAGCAACAACACGATGAGGAAACTACACTGCCTGAAATTTACGTCAACACCCAGGGCAGGTAACCGGAACGTTAACGTCCACAAGGCAGAAGATTCCGCTGGTGGACTTCAATTCAAATAACCAAATACAGCGAAACTCCAGCGGAGGGTGGCTACAATTTTCCAACTTGAAACCACGTTGTTGCTCGTGGGAATATCCCAACAGCCGACAACGAACTCCAAACGACACAATGTGTACAGTCTTGACTTGCTGGTAGGTTAAATCAAAACTCAACTTTCGTGTCCAGGGTAGGTGAGCCACGGAGGTCGTAGCAATGGGAAGAGCCACACTCTCAGACACCGCGTGGAGACTGCCAGCGGGCCCCGGTCAGACTACGCCCTGCTGAGAATTCCTCGCTGCTCCACGCAAACCGACCGACTCCTCACATCAGCTCGGAGACAGCACTAAAATAACTGAACAGTCGACATCACAAACTACACACAGTTTCACGAACACTTGCACGAAGGACTAGACAATACGAACAGCCGCGATTGTGCAATAACAAGGACGAATCACGAGTCGGCACACGCAAGCAACCCATTAGCGATCGTCCGGCAAGACGACAAACCGACGACCAACCAAGGTGGTCCGCACTCAGGTGATATGTATCGACAATGGTCGGGCGAGTCATGGCTATCCGGACCTCACTGCAGCCGCGTCCTAACACTGCCACGTCCGAACTGCACTGCTAGCGGCTCACAACTCACTGGCACATCCGAACCAACTCCAAACACACAACAGCCGGGAAGTAATGGCAGTCAGCAAAGATAACACGCCAGGGCTTATATCGATAAGCGCCGCTGCTAACGCTCACGGACAGGCAAGGCGGCAACTCAGTGACACCACAAATTGAAATTAAGATAACGAGGAGGTTGTACAGTAAAAACAGGATGTCAAATGAGATATGGCACGAACACGAGCCACGCATGGCTCAGTTGCGTGGTACAATTTACTGTACAGTCGCGACTGATGAAAGAGATGTTCCACGTGTCGCCCTCGCATTTGGAGGTTGTCTCGTAAATCCTGACGCTGTACAAATCGCTGCCCCAGTTGTTCAAGTGCATCAGTGGGACTGCTGTATACTTCACTTTTGAGGTGATCCGCGGCAGAAAAATCCAGAAGAAGGAGGTCAGGTGACTTTGCAGGCCAAGGCGGAGGCTCTGCCCGACCAGTAGCTCTCTCACCGTACTGGCATGTCACGAGTCGTCTTCTACCAGTAGCAGAATGTGCCTGCGCCACATCGTGTGTGTACCGCATTCCCCAACAGAGGTGTGTGAAATAAATTCGAGCCCAGTCATGTGGGGACTTCGTCGAAAAGTTTACATTTCCGATTCATTGGTACTAACTAGGACGACGTTTAATACAAAAGTCAGAGGTGAATCATAACCCACACTTGTCGCAAACGGCTCCTTTGCGGCCCCATGATGTTTACTCGAAAGTTTCAGCTTTTGCTATCGTATACCTTCACACATGTCAGTTTTCGCTATTAATTGTGATCTAATACGTATAAATTATGACAAAATTGTAGTGTCGACAATAAAACTCATGTGTTTCACGTCTCGGTGAAAATGTTTCCTTCACGTCTAAGACCACATTTTTTCTTTTTCTTTACGTCATCAGACTACCGGTTTTGGTCTATAATGGTCATCTTCAGATCTTTTGAATGTTGGGCTCCATAAGGTTCCCTTTCTGTGCAGCGACCGTGGAATATAAAATTATAAAGAACGTAGCAACCAAGCGCGGAAACATAATTTATTATCTTGTTGCAAATCGATTTCTACTGTTATCAGTCATCATCGGTGCATCTATCCAACCGATACATGCCATAAGTAGAAGTACTGTCCTTGGCAGATTTCTGTCATGATATCAGTCGAAATCGATTTGCAACAAGATAAATAAATTATGTTTCCGCGACTGGTTGCTACATTCTTTATAATTTCAACTTGAGATCTGTTTTATAAAAGCATGTCATAATATAGTGGAGCCATAGTGGCATAGTGGCATGGCTCCAGTATATTAGGACATGTTTTTATAAAACAGAGCTGAAAATGGTCATTATAGACCGAAACCGGTAGTCTGATGACAACAACAACAAAAAATGTGACCATAGAGGGAAGTAAATAAAATTTATTTTGTATTCAAGTCATTGTTCAATTCGCAGCCATGTCGCAGCTTGTGAAAATGTTTCCACCTGACGCCATTTCAGTGATGGACTGTCAGTTTAAATATTGCTGCTGTCGCCATTCATCGAATCCAGGTCCACTGCATGGGGAGCCTGAAACCTACTATTCGGCTACGGAGAGGACTATTGCATTTATGACATGAGTAAAATGACTAAAGGCCCAAGGAAAGACAACTAATATCTGAGGCATGGAGGCAGTTAAGGACGCTGGGGGCGCCAAACGATATCTTGCTTATGTGGAAGAATCTTCTCCAGCCGGCTCTGGTAGCAAAGTAAACTTTACATCTGTGGCCACACCCCATAGTTCATTGATGTTTATTGAAGATTGAGTCCCTCAAGGCTCTGTCTTGGCCCCCTTCCTATACTCTATCTATATGAATGACATTTGCATGATAACCAACACCTGCTTACGCTCATTTCTCGACGCCACCGCCATTTATGATCCCCAAAGCAATTTAAATTTTGTTATAATGAACCCATCCAGACATCTCTAAAATATTAAACGTTGGTGTACATTACAAAAAATAAAAATTGGTACCAACAAAACCCATGTCGTTTAAACCACACAACATCATAGAGGTAGAAACGAAAGATAATGCTAGTGACCTTGTACTCAAGAGTACGACAAAAGCGTCTGAAAACACAGAGTCAGAACCACAGACAACACAGCAGATCACACCGCACCAAGAAAAGGAAACGGATGGTACACACTAACGTACAATAATAAAATAACATACAGAAGGGAAACATAATGCAAAAGCAAGGAATCCCAGTAAAATTCAGAACAAACGACACATTTGAACAAAGTCTAAGATCAGACAAAAGAAGCTTAGACATATTTGGCAGTGTAGGAATATACCAACTCACATGTAACTCCTGTCAAGTCCAGTACATAGGACAAAAAAGCAGGAATGACAGAACAAGGTACACAGAGCACATGAGACTCCGAAGAATGACAGCACATATTTCATTTCCGCAGAACACCTAATGAACAAAAACCATCACCTCACTAATATCGAAACTGATCTACACATCCTGAAACTCAGCAACAAGTTACATCAAAAACTAACAACAGAAGGAAGTTATTACATACAAAAGGCTATAGCGGAATGGAAAGACGTGATAAATGAAAACACATCACTTTGCAACAACACACTCTTCACAGCTCTAAGAGACCTCACACAGGACACAGGAAAGGAACAAAACACACACACACACACACAAACACACATAATCTTTCCACGATTACACACAGAGACATAAATAAGGAACAGAAGTCGTCAGAATTCCCTCCAAAATTTTCAAATCTTCTCGCAATATGCGAGACATTCTCGTGACACGCGCGAACAGCAAGATGGCGTAATGTTTTGAATTACAATCAAGTTATGTTTTTCCGTGTTTAAAAGCAACTGCAAACCAACTAATGAACGTGATGAAATACGTAACAACCTAGTGCACTCCAAAACTGTATCCACAACACCGCCGCAATTCCAATTAGAATAACGCTGACTTGCAGAAGATGACCTATTCATGTTTGTTAACACCAGCGCCTCATGTAGTTGTAGATGACATGCTGTATGCCAAGAAACGGCAACAGAAACACGGGTAATATGCCCGAAATAATGGCAACAAAGGTAAAAACCATGCAGTGACTTAAAGTAAATAAGATGTTATGGAACTATTCTCAGAGTACAATATTTGGAACCAAACAGTACACATGTAACAATATTTTACTACGTTTATAACGATTCTACTTTCGAATGCTTCTAATAAAGAAAAAAACTCACTAATGGTGGCGATATTGCCACTGAAATTATTTTGCAAAGTAAAATACATAAAAATAAAAGTGTTTGGCATCAAGGTGGGCCCACAATCCCACACTGTTGCAGAATCCCTGGTAGATTAATACTTTTAATTGTATTGACCTGCCATGACCTGAATCTATGAAATAGCTTGCACATCACCTTCTAACCACACATAACCAAAGTACACGTTCGCCCGCGGTAGATGAGTGGACAGTCGGCACGGTAGCTCAGCGTGTTCGGCCAGAGAGCCGGTTGGCCTCTGTAATAAAAAACTGAGTGGAAGGATCAACCACCAAACTTGAACAGAATGTCTTGCGACGTCCTCAACGACCAAACACAACGATAAATAACGAACAAAATGAAAAAAAAGTGGTCAGCGTGACAGAATATCAATCCTAAGGACCCGGGTTCGATTCCTAGCTGAGTCGGAGATTTTATCCACTCAGGGACTGGGTGTTGTGTTGTCCTAATTCATCCTTTCGTCCTCATTGAGTCGCAAGTCGCTGAAGTGGCGTCAAATCGAAAGACTTGCAGCCGGCGAACACTACCCGACGGGAGGTCCTGGTTTTTGCAAAACGAAGTCCTGAGCATAATCGTCCACATCTCATGTTTCCTTTCCCATAAAAGCATATGATTTCTTTCATCCTTCATCGAATCCAAAGCCATATTGTTCTTCACCAGTACCGCTCCTTCTCTCTACCATCTAATAGATTCTCTCCCCTCTAGTGCAGACAAAATCACCTACAGACAACATCCCAAATCATCCACTTTAGATATTAATTCGTGTCCGTTTCCTATTCATTCCTTCTACTTATTCACATCATTCCCATAACCATTTATAAAATCCCCTAACACAGGACAGTAGGCTTAAGTTCATTGGTCTTTCAAGTTAAATACAGGTTTGAGCCCAAACGCCTCTGGTCTGCCCATACGTGTCTCCTACAATCCCCTCCAAATACAACCCCAATTTGGAGGTGTAAGATACCCCACTCTTGGCATAACCTGCCACAAATACAGGATTTTTCAAAAAGAGCTTTACAACTTTAAAAATCCATATAAATTTATTGAAAGAAGATATACAGCTTAATTTAGTGTTTTTTGTAGGGAAACACATCAAGTTTTTTTACCTTAAACTAAAGATGTTGTATGTGGCTTCCATTGGTTATCCTGCACACATCCCATCGGAAGTCAATTTCTTTCCAAACTCGCTGTGACACTGCAGGTGTAATCTGCTCAGTGGCGGCGTAAATCCTTGCTCTAAGTTCAGGTAGAGAAGTCGCCGCTGGAGGTACAAACACGATATCTTTGATGAATCAAGATTAAAAAAAAAAAACGAGTGGTGTCAGGTCTGGGGAAAGTGAGGGCCATGAAATTGGCGCATCATGGCCAATCCATTGACTTGGAAAGTGATCACTGAGAAAATCCCGGACGTCAGCCACGTAGTGGAGTGGTGCACCATCTTGCATGAAGTAAACATTTCGTTCTTGTTCATCCTCATCGATCTGTGGTATCAAAAATTGTTGTAACATATCCAGGTACACAAATACGTTGATGGTTCTCTCATGGAAAGAAAAGGGGCGGTACACCTTGTTCTTCCTCAATGCATTAAAAACCCATTCAGTTTAGGGCTATCACGAACATGTTGCAATATTTGATGTGGATTATTTAGCGTACTTGGTACGGAAATTACTCTGAACTTTTGTCGTCCACCTCGATTCTTCAAGCCAAAACACACAGCTAGCACGCTCGGGTCCAGTGAAAACAGCCATCTTCAACGCAACTGCCGCTAGCGCTCCTTACGGTGCGATTCGGCACTATCGAACTAGGCGAGAAAAAACTTGTTGTATTTTCCTACAAATTGACACTAAAATCACCTATGTAGGTACTATGAATTAATTTATATGAATTTTCAAAAGTTGTAAAGTCCTTTTTGAAACACACTGCATTACAAAAATGCAAACCAGAATAACAACTGAGAAAATGGCTCAAAAACAATCGGGACAAGCTATCAACTACAGTCTGTTCATCATATGAATAAACCTGATGTAAAAAAACACGCGATGATTGGTCAGGAGCCTCAGAACACGTACACTGGTGTTGTTATGCTCTTGGAAGTAGGTCTTAGCCGCGCGGAGAGGCCGCGCGGTTTAGGGCATCTTGTCACGGTCTGCACTGCCCCTTCTGCCGGAGACTCGAGTCCTCCCTCGGGCATGGGTGTGTGTGCTGTTCTTAGCATAAGTTAGTTTAAGTAGTGTGTAAGTTTAGGGACTGATGACCTACGCAGTTTGGTCCCTTAGGAATTCACACCCACACACGCACAAGTAGGTCTTACTTTTTTGTTAGATATCTTGTTACTAAGCTACTTTAAATGAAACTGTAATGTATTAACAGCCGTCAATGTTTTTCTTAATCACGACTTAGTTTGGTAATTTTTATTTCAAAAACCGTGTACAGTCACAGTCTTTGTACTGTTGTCCCAAGCTAATTGGACGTTGTACTCTGTTTGCCGCGCTATTAACACGCAGAACGTAAATGACTGGTACGAAAATGGCTGAGGCTGCTTACTGTTCTATAGTGAAACATGCGTGTGGAACACGGTTAAAAAGTACAAAGAAATAGGTTGACCTTAATGTTTTTCATAAGTTTACAGAAAAAATCGTATTTGAAGTTTTCAAGGGACTGTATTTCACACAGTTGAGACACAAATACACATCGGATGTATAGCGGAATCGGTAGCTAAGTAGATTGATAACCTGGTGTAGGTTGTGGATCACTGGTTCAAAATTCGCCTTGGTTATCCTTTTTTTTGCGTTCATCTTGAAATAGCTACATCTCATAACTAAAATTCATCATCACGTCTTATGAATAATGCACGTCTTCTTTTCTCGTATTACATATTGCACGTGAAATGTTATTTCAAACACAAATTCTTAATTTCGATATTTTGTGAAATATTGTTAATAAAGGTTAATAATTAAGAAAACATACCGATTTAATTTTTAGGACAAAATTGACAAACCAAATACTGTTCGTTTGGACTGTGTCCATTGTATTATACCACCGATGTAGTCTCAAACGAACCGTACTGGGAAGTGTCGTAGAAACATAAAGAACATTTTCACAGCATCAAGTAAAAAGTAGAAATGCTGTATTTTACATTTGCCACTGTACCATTACAATATGGACCCAACAGAACTGATCTGGAGCTAAGTTAAGGGATTTGGCTCGAGAAATAACAAGACGGTTAAGCTGCCAGACGTACTGGAACTAACGCACGCAGCTTTTTCACACGTCACTGCCGAGCGCTGGAGGAATATAGAACGGCACGTCGTAAAAGAAGAGGAGAAAATGCAGCGCCTGTGTGGCTTTGTGTATTCTGATGTTGATCGACTTGTTACCAACGTGGAAGATCGCAGTTCCAGAACTGAAATGTCTTTCTCTGATTCGGATAAGTAAGGAGCTGAGAGATTACCAGACGACTGACTGTAATTAATAACCTTCAGTGGCTCCAGTATTCAACAATACAGTGAAATCCCTGCACTTGCGTCACACATAGCTCGCTCAGAAAAATTACCCTGTGTTTAAATAAGGAATTTGCATCACTCTTGTTTGCAATTAGAATACTACGTTAGGTGAGAACGAGAGCATTTAATGCTTTCCGTCTGGTCACCTATGAAGCTTGCGGTAGTGCTGCAGCTTTACCAAATATTATTTCATTCTATTTAAAAATTAAATGACATTCGCGGCTGGTTACGGCGGAAGTTCGAGTCCTCCCTCGGGCGTGGGTGTGTGTGTTTGTCCTTAGGATAATTGTGTGTGTAAGCTTAGGGACTGATGACCTTAGCAGTTAAGTCCCATAAGATTTCACACACATTTGATCATTTAAATGACATTCGCAGCTGTATTGTTTGTCTGCTCGCCTCTTTCTACGTCTACTGCTCACATCATTGCAGGTTAGTTGGACCAGATGGCTGGTCAGCGCTGTCCGAGTTAAATGCGCCGGTAAAGCTGTTGTCCCGCATTATTGCGCAGTCTGCGTGCGTGTAATGCATCACAAAACGTATCCTTATGATAGTACTCGACTGTACTGGGCACAGTTAGGCTTCCGCTCCACGTGAAACAAAATTGAATGAGTTTTCAAGCAAACGCGGAAGAATACGTGGTGTAATGTTTACGTCAGGTTTATTCTTATGATGGACACAGTATAGCCTCTCTCTTCTCTACGAAATGGCAAACACATTTAAAAAATGGGGTAGAGTTTCAATCCACCTGTGTCCCTGATGATGACAACATGATCTGTTGTAGAAACGTTCTGCTTGTCAAACGTAATAATTCGCCTGAGAATTTTTCCTTCATAACATACACGCTGGGGAAAACTGAACCACGCTTCTTAGTTTATTTTACGAACTGATGCCGTGAATATTCTTAACAACTCTGTTTGCCAGGCAGTTGCATCTCGTGCCAGGTGCAACTGCTTCACTTAGTGGTGGCAAGTAATGTTGAATGCACGTTGGAAAGCCACATCCTGTTTTAATGAAGAGCCCGTTGTGTGTTGCAGCGACGGTGCGTCCCTGCGGTACGCGCGGTACGTTTACTTCCCCACGCACAACAGAATGGCTCCATACCTGGTGGGCATCGGGCTCGCCTACGTCATTCACAGGGGATGCTTCGCCAAAATCACCAAGGTAAGTGCATTTCTCTTCCAAGCGGCACCAGTTACGTGCCTGTGTGGGTAATGGGGTCTTTAGCACTACTGATGACGACATTGAAACCTCGAGAGTAACTTTTCTATTTTTACTGGAAATGAGCTACAGTCCGGCCAGGGCAGACGAGGAGGAGGGAGATGGACAAGTAGTCAGTGGTTACAAAAACTGGTGCATCTCCGTACGTAAAAGGCAGTGTCCTCAATCACTGACTGACTCATCATCAATCAGCCTAGGCTGCTAAGAATGGAAAATTGAAATTTAAAGAGTATGCAGGTCATATACTGTAGACGTCGTTTAAGAAACGATTTTTCGAAATTCCAACTTTAAGGGTCTGAAATAGAGGATGAATGGTTTTTTTGAAAAATGTCGCCATCAAGGCAATTTTGAAGCTAGGCCTGCTAAAATTTGTATTTGGTTTCTCCGTCAGAAATAAAGAAACACGTGACTCAGCATTTTTGGAAATTTAATCCTATGGGGTTGAAAGAGTGTGTTAAAGCTTTTTTTGAAAATACATCGTTGTTAAAGAACTACTAAAGTGTTTTTAAAGCTACATCTACGGACATTGATATTTGACTTCTCGGTTTCAAATATAAGAAATACGTAGTCCATTAAATTTCGGACATGCAGCCGCGCAAATAAAATTTCTTCCACTGAAAAAGACGCCTGCGTTCCATTTTTGGATGTTGTCGTTCGCCGTATAAAGTTGATGGCACGTAGGACATGCCGTATAATGGTTCAAATGGCTCTGAGCACTATGGGACTTAACTGCTGAGGTCATCAGTCCCCTAGAACTTACAACTACTTAAACCTAACTAACCTAAGGACATCACACATATCTATGCCCGAGGCAGGATTCGAACCTGCGACCGCAGTGGTCACGCGGTTCCAGACTGTAGCGCCTAGAACCGTTCGGCCACGACGGCCGGCAGACCACAGGTGACCTCAAGACCTTAGTGCATAGGACGTACTGTATATCCGATAAATATAATTTGCAAGAAGACCTCTCGCACCTCAAGAGCATTTTTAAAGCGAATGGATTTTCTCCGCAAGAAATTCGTAAAAATTCGTAAAACCCAGAATGCGGGTATATGATGGGGAGGAAAATAGTAATTCTTTCAGATCAAGTGCGTGTCTGCTCTATGTGGGTGCTCTTTCCTCGAAGATAGGCCATATTCTCGAGAAGCACTGAAGGTGATCTTCCGGCCTCCCACGAAGATTGCAGCTTTACTCAGCTCTGTAAAGGACGATTCATAGTTTCGTAAAGGGGGTGTGTATTAGATTCCTTGCGGAAATTGTGAGAAGTGATACATAGGTCAAACAACACTCACCGTTCATGAGAGCTGTGTGGAACAACGAAGATACACACGCTTATCACAGCCAGACAAGTCAGCTGTGGCCGAACATTGTATAGACAGAGGGCGTTCCATGAGCTACAGTGATGCGAAGATTTTAACATCCACCTCGTACTTTTGGGATTCTGTCTTCAAGGAAGCTATAGATCTTAGACTAGCTAATAATTTAATAAATTTAGATAATGGTTTTAGTTTGGACAAAACATGGAATCCGAATCCTGGTTTAATTAAACGGCAGAAAAGTCGTCATGGTGTCACCACCGCCGAACATATTGATACTCTATTGACCATTAAAATTGCCACACCACGAAGATGACGTGCTACAAACGCGAAATTAAACCGACAGGAAGAAGATGCTGTGGTATGCAGATGATTAGCTTTTCAGAGCATTCTCACACAAGTTTTGCGCCGGTGGCGACACCTACAACGTGCTGACACACAAACAGCAGTTGACCGGCTTTGCCTGGTGAAACGGTGTTGTGATACCTCGTGTCGGAGGAGAAATGCGTACCATCACGTTTCCGACTTTGATAAAGGTCGGATTGTAGCCTATCGCGATTGCGGTTTATCGCATCGCGACATTGCTGCTCGCGTTGGTCGAGATCCAATGACTGTTAGCAGAATGTGGAATCGGTGAGTTCAGGAAGGTAATACGGAACGCCGTGCTGGATCCCAACGGCCTCGTATCACTAGCAGTCGAGATGACAGGCATCTTATCCACATGGCTGTAACGGATCGTTCAGCCACGTCTCGATCCCTGAGTCAATAGATAGGGACGTTTGCAAGACAACAACCATCTGCAAGAAAAGTCTGACGACGTTTGCAGCAGCATGGACTATCAGCTAGGAGACCATGGCTTCGGTTACCCTTGACGCTGCATCACAGACAGGAGCGCCTGCGATGGTGTACTCAACGACGAACCTGGGTGTACGAATGGTAATACGTCATTTTTTTTGGATGAATCCAGGTTCTGTTTACAGCATCATGATGGTCGCATCCGTGTTTGGCAACATCGCTGTGACGCACATTGGAAGCGTGTATTCGTCATCGCCATACTGGCGTATCACCCGGCGTGATGGTATGGGGTGCCATTGGTTACACGTCTCGGTCACCTCTTGTTCGCATTGACGGCACTTTGACCAGTGGACGTTACACTTTAGATGTTTTACCACCCGTGGCTCTACTCTTCATTCGATCCTTGCGAAACCCCACATTTCAGCAGGATAATGCACGACCGCATGTTGCAGGTCCTGTACGGGCCTTTCTGGATACAGAAAATGTTCGATGCTTCCCTGGCCAGCACATTCTCCAGGTCTCTCACCAATTGAAAACGTCTGGTCAATGGTGGCCGCGCAACTGGCTCGTCACAATACGCCAGTCACTACTCTTGATGAACTGTGGTATCGTGTTGAAGCTGCATGGGCAGCTGTACCTGTACACGCCATTCAAGCTCTATTTGACTCAATGCCCAGGCGTATCAAGGCCGTTATTACGGCCAGAGGTGGTTGTTCTGGGTACTGATTTCTCAGGATCTATGCACCCAAATTGCGTGAAAATGTAATCAAATTTCAGTTCTAGTATAATATATTTGTCCAATGAATAGCCGTTTATCATCTGCATTTCTTCTTGGTGTAGCAATTTTAATGGCCAGTACATCGATAAGCAAATCGAATGTCTGTACACCTTCGCCACAGGCGACGCATGCGTAAACGTATCTCTTCGCCGCCGACCAGCGTCTGTGACCCGCATACGCAGTACCTCTCCGTGGAGCATATAAGGCTGCGTTTGGCACCTTCTCGTCAGCCTTACGACTCACTCTGTGGATGGCCGGATGATACGCGGCCTAAATATCAGTGGAAGAAATTTTATTTGCTTGGCTGCATGCCCGTAAATTAACGGACTATTCATTACGTACCGAGAAGTTGAAAATGCACAACGAAATTCGTGTTTTAGTGTTTTTGAAAATTGAACCCTTAAGGGGGTGAAATAGAGGATGAGATTTTTTATGAAAATATTTTATTATGAAAGCATTTTTAAAGTTAAATTTATGAATTTTTATGTTTGGCTTCTCAAATAGAAATGAAAAATAGGTTTTTTTACTGTTTTTGGAAATTCAACCCCTACGGAGGTGAAATGGGGATGAAAGTTTTTATGGAAATATTTCAGTGTGCAAGTTTTTGAAGCTAAATCTATGAATTTTGTATTTGGCCTCTCTGTTAGAACTAAAACATACGCACGTCACTGTTTTTGGAAATTCAACCCCTAAGAGGGTGAAATGGCGTCAGACTGGTTCACTAACTCATCATCCCCCAGTCCTAACCGCTAAGGATAGAAACTTGAAGTTAGGGGAGGGTGTGGATCTTATACTGTAGGCATCGTTTAAGAAGGGATTGTTCGGAATTCCACTCCTACGGAGGCGAAATAGGGGATGAAAGGCTTTTTGAAAGTATGTCGCTATCAAGGGAATTTTGAAGCTAGAGCTACGAAAACTTGTGTGTGGTTTCTCAGCCAGAGAATTAAATAATACGTGTTTCAGTATTTTCGGAAATTCGACTACTAAGGGAGCAAAATAGTGGGTCAAAGTTTTATGAAAATAGATAATTACTAATGAGCTAGGATTTTTAAGGCTACATCTATGACAATTGTTATTTGACTTCTCGGTTAGAAATAAAGAAATAGGTGTTTCAGTGTGTCTGAAGGGAGTGCAATAGGGGATGAAAATTTAAAAAAAAACGTTTCGTAACATTAAAAAAATTTTAAAGCTAAATTTATGAAAATTGGTCTTTCACTCCTCGGTTAGATATAAAGAAATATTTATTAGGGCATGAAAGTTGCTACGGAAATATCTCCACAATAACGAAAACTTTTTACTTCAGCTACCAGAATCGCTTCTTGGTCAAAAGTACATTCGGAAAAGACCATGGTTATATGGCTTCAATTAGCGTGAAAAAGGTGTCGTAAATTTGTGAACAACATAAAAATTCGATTAAATAAAAACAAAAAAGAAAAATCTATGCAACTCATACAGTCTACGCGAGCGAAGCTAGTCATGCTACATGTTGCTAAATTTTCAGATAACTGCAGAAAAAAGTCTCGCAACTGGAGAGCTACATTTTACAGTAGCATATCGAAATTTTTCTTCAATAGCAAAGACAAACTGCAACCCTTCGTGCAAACAGATTTGTGTAAAGTCACATGCAAGCATTCTGAAAAATACACATTCATCAGTGAGGCTGGGCTGTGGCAGTTAGGTCACCGAAACATCAGAGAAGCTGGGGATTAAGAAAGGAGGACTCAGCCTTTGCCCATCATCTAACAGAAAACTACTCATGTGATATAGAATGTGCTCTTTCTATTTAATATCGGTTTGCAGCACTACTCCTACGCCACAGCATCATCAGCAAACAGTCGTAGATTGTTGCTGACCGTATCGGTCAGGTATGACGCTGGAAGACGTATGCTTCGCGCATCGATCTTTTTAGAGAGGCGCTATGTGTGAAATGACAGGAGGGCTGAAGTATAAAGTACACTACTGGTCGCCAAACTGCCCACCAAAAATAAAAACAAAGTACATTTATTTTAAAAAAATTGCTCCAGAAGCTGGACCATTACAGAATACGGACAGTATATCACAATTGGTTCACGTCTTACTTTAATAACAGACAACGAAAGGTCATTATTCACAGTATTAAGAATGGTTGTGATGTGGGGTCTGAGTGGGGTACAATCAAATGGGGGGTGCCAGAGGGATCAGTGTTGGGGCCTCTACTGTTCCCTATTTGTAGAAATGATATGCCCTCTAGTATTACGGGTAATTCTAAAATATTTCTGTTTGCTGATGGTAGTTTGCTTGGTAGTAATGGATGTTGTGTGCAACATAGGCTCTGTTTCAAATAGTGCAGTTCATGACATAAGTTCATGGCTTGTAGAAAATAAACTAACGCTAAATCACATTAAGTTTCTAACACACAATTCAACAAAACTCAACGTTTTAATTTCACAGGATGAGTATATGATTAGTAAAACTGAACAGTTCCAATTTCTAGGTGTTCAGATAGATAATAAACTGTGGTGGAAAGCCCATGTTCATGGTCTTGTTCAAAGACTTAATGCTGCCATTTTTACTATTCGAACGGTATCTGAAGTAAATAATCGTTCGACACGAAAATTATTCTACTTTGCTTATTTCCATTCCCATTGTAAACGATATATTTGGTTCAGAAACTGGCAGTTCGGGTAGTAAGTGGTGTAAGTTCGCGAACCTCTTGTCGACCCCTGTTCACTAGTCTGGGTACCTGACGCTACCCTCTCAATATATGTATATCCTTTACTGTTGTTTCTTCTTAACAATAACAGCTTATTCCCAAGAATTAGCAGCTTTCACTCAGTTAATACTCGGCAGAAATCCAATCTGCATTTGAATAGCACTCCCTTAACTCTTGTGCAGAAAGGTGTGCAGTATCTGCTGCATCCGTTTTCAGTAAGCTATCACAAGAATTCAAAAATCTTAGGAGTAAGCCACGCGCCTTAAAATCTATACTGAAGCGATCCATCGTGGGTCACACCTTCTATTCTGTTGAGGAATTCCTTGAAAAATTAAGCTGATTCATGTGTTATATTGTTGATTGCGTTTACTGAAACCTATGGCTTGACTTTTTTGGGTTCATAAACATTTTATTTCATCTGTTATTACTTTTATGTTGTGATTACATGTACTGACACGTTCCATGACCTTGACGATTTGCTTCTCAATTTGGTCCTGCGGAACTAGACGTGTGAATAAATAATTAAAAAACAGGTAAAAATTCTGAGACACAGTCTCCTCTCCTTTCGATCTGACCCTGTGGTCGTAGACCAGTTTTGGCCTTAATTCAAAAAAATAGTATCGATGCTGATTGAGAGATATATACCAAATAAATTAATAAGAGATGATACACATAACGGATCATAATACTGTTGCAGAAGCAACGAAAAAAGCGAGCCAATTTAATAGAACGCAAAATCTTCAAGATTGGAGAAGCTATACAGAAGCTTGAAATTTAGTGCGAACTTCAATGCAAGATGCGTTTAATAGTTTCCACAGCGAAACTCCGTTCCCAAATCTGTCAGAAAACCCAAAGAGATTCTGGTCATATGTAAAGTACATCAGTGGCAGGACGCAATCAATACCTTCACTGTCCGATAACAACGGTGATGTCACTGATGACTGTGCCACTAAAACAGACTTATTAAACACAATTTTCCGAAATTCGTTCACAAAAGATGATGAAGTAGATACAGGGTGTACATAAAGTCCGGAAACACTTTAAATTATTTATTGCACAAGAACCAAACATTGTACAGGTATCATACACATGTCATTTTGAAGAGAAACCCTGAAAGTTATTTTTCATATATAGCACCACAGCGTAGTTGGGTAATTTGCCTATAGTCTGCCCCAGTCGCAAACATGACGAGTTCAGGTGCGGAGCGAGCTTTCTGTGTGTTGGAGTTCATGAAATGGCCTCCCCGCCACCAGATCTCATTCCGTGTGACGTTTTTCTGTGGGGACACATTAGAGATCTGGTGTATGTACCGCCTCTACCACAAAGCACCGAGAGAGAATACAGGAAGTGACTGCCACAGTCGACCATGCCATGCTGGGACGGGTATGGCAAGAATTCGATTACCGTACTGACGTCTGCCGGGTCACTCATGGTTCGCGTATTGAATGTTTGTAAAAAATAAAAAAATAAAATAAAATAAAGAAAAATTCTCAGTTTTTCTTCAAAATGCAATTTGTATTGGGACGTTATTTCTATTCTGAACTGCATTTTCCTTAACCTCTAATATAAAGGGAGTCACCATTCAGTGACCATTTCATTTCAACATACTTATTTGAGCATCATAGATAAATCATTAAGAGAATTACAATCATAAATCAGATAATTTCTTTAAGAAACGCCATTCAGGCAAACTTTACAAACTGCTTGTTATATAAAACCACAAATGAATTAATATCTTTAAAAACATCTTAAAAAACCACCACTCGGGCCAAGTAAATCATTTAAAATAAACTTTACACCAAATAACCAAGAAATCAATTATTATTTCCACATAGATTGAAAACCGCCTCTCCCGGACGAGATATTACCAAACAACTTTACAAGGTTATAGACATTTTGATCAATAATAACCCAGTTATTCATCATCATCATTTAAGACTGATTATGCCTTTCAGCGTTCAGTCTGGAGCAAAGTCCCCCTTATAAAATTCCTCATCGTGGACACCCACCTTCCGTTGTTCCCATATGCTAGTACCTGCAATAATCTTAGCTACTTTCATATCCGTAACCTCAGCCTTATTGATAAGGTAACCTGAATCCACCCAGTTTAACATTTTAATGTTCGGATAATAAGTTGCCGCCTCTTTAATCTAAGAATAGATGATCTATGCAGCTAACCGCTATCTCTGTGTAATGTCTTGTCTGTATAGACGTGTATCTGTTGTCTTTAAGATCCCTTCACCTTCACACATATGTCCATACAGTAAAGTAAGGCCCTCCCAGTTCTTGGATGATCCGTGATAAGACAGGCGAAAAATTAGACTAATGGAGGATTATTAGTATTATCTCTATTTTCATTCGCTCTCTCTCTTTCTCTCCTTTATCTATGTATAGTTTTTAATATAAGATTTCATTACGTGATATAGTGATAAAAAGTATCAGCCAAATAGAATCTTTGGTGGAGTCCTTCGTCTTGGTAATCAGCGGCTGGCTTGCTGTAAGAGATCTTTACATTCATTATTACTGTTAAACACTGCAGCCAGTCGTGGTAGAGGGTATTTGCTGTGGGGACATTACACCAGCTTTCGCTCCCATACAACAAAGTTGGTCGAAAGATTGAACGGTGCACAGATAACTTAGGCTTGGTACTGACTTCCTTCTTGCAGAAGAGAGTAGATCGTAGCTGAGCGCTCACTGCATTAGCTTTGCTACACCTCGCTTCCAGTTTTTTCACTATATTGCCATCCTGTGAGAATATGCATCCTAAGTACTTGAAACCGTCCACCTGTTCTAACTTTGTTCCTCCTATTTGGCACTCAATACGTTTACATCTCTTTCCCACTGACATTACTTTCGTTTTAGAGATGCTAATCTTCATACCATAGTCCTTACATTCCTGATCTAGCTCTGAAATATTACTCTGCAAACTTTCAATCGAATCTGCCATCACAACTAAGTCATCCGCATATGCGATGCTGCTTATTTTGTGTTCACATATCTTAATCTCACCCAACCAGTCTATTATTTTCAACATGTGATCCATAAATAATATGAACAACAGTATAGACAGGTTGCAGCCTTGTCTTACCCCTGAAACTACTCTGAACCATGAACTCAATTTACCGTCAACTCTAACTGCAGCCTGACTATCTATGTAAAGACCTTTAATTGCTTGCAAACGTTTGCCTCCTATTCCATAATCTCGTAGAACAGACAATAACTCCCTCATAGGAACCCGGTCATATGCCTTTTCTAGATCTATAAAGCATAGATACAGTTCCCTGTTCCACTCGTGACACATCTCCATTATTTGCCGTAAGCCAGAGATCTGGTCCTGACAACCTCTAAGAGGCCTAAACCCACACTGATTTTCATCCAATTTGTGGTTCATGGTGTGGGTTCCTATTGTCATGTCCTAGTTCATGAACCACGGGCAGTGTATGAGTGGCCAAGTAAGTGGTCCTGACAGTCAGGATACCAGTTGCTTTGGAATAAGGCTGGGCATCTCGGACATATTCTGAGTCGTGGTCACCTTTGTGCTCAGACGGCAAAGACTGTCAAATCCACCGGTTAGTCCCTCAACCGTTAGGGGTAAAACTCAATGGGACCCGGCGAAAGTAATGCTACGAACCTGCTTCCCTGGTACTTTAAATATGATGCTGGCAACAATTAAACCCAGTTATTTCCTCGTCAAAATTGACATACGCCACTAAGGCTGAATTGCACAGCAATTTTATAAAACGGTTTCAATTAAGACACTTTCTTCTAGAAATCACTCAAAATTCTTAAGACAAAGATTTAAAACATTTAACCCGGACAACCTTGCAGAGCCACCACAAGTTTTAGAAAACTGCAGCTTTTACAATAACTGAGGCCCGAGATTGTGAGGCCGCGACTTGGCCACGAACGGTGGAGACGACTGAGTACTTATCTTCGAATTAAGATGTGGACTCCGTTTGTACTTCCACTCCGTTCAGAACACCGAAATCGGAATCAAACAGCACACGCGAGCTCAGACGAAGTCCACCGCCCGTACGCCCGCTAGTAATTTAAAAGGGGAGGCTTTGCACTTCGGTGGCCCACTGCTTCCGATCTCTGAAACATAAATCAGAAGCGACAACAGGGAACCAAACAACCCTTCCTTCACCTTAATACTCAAACTTATACAGAAAACTAATTCGATACAATTGACAATAATAAAACTGATTTCATTCATTTAAGCAGAACCACGTACACGAATGATGCAAACGTAAGTGGCTCATTAAAACCCAAGCATCACATGGAGCACCTTATGTGGGCCTGTAAGGTGCCACACGGCAATCTTTAGACACGGAATATACATCGTTCGGTAAGGCTGCGCACACGTATCAATGTTTTAGACACTTGCCAGTTGAAGTAAGAACAATACTATTAAGAAGCGAAGCACACACTTAATAAGAGGCATGAAATATCACATCACAGTCCTTGCAACGCTTTGCTGCCTCAAGAGCAATCATCATTATATTTCAGTAATCGTTGGTAGGACTTGAATTACTCAACTTGTTGCCAGCTGCTGGATCGATGTGGCGAAGACACCAGATGTTTCTTAGTCCGATAGTAACAGCGTGTTCCTTCACGGAAGAGAGCACATGCATAGCTTCACGAGGTTGCCAAGAAGCCACAGCGCCGGCCCGCTGTCACTGATCCCAGTACGATCAAGCGCCAACTGCCGCCCGAACTCAGGCACACCGTGCTGGCTGTCGTCTCTCCAACGTCTCGCTAATACGCGCACTTCCGCGTACCGTGCCCAACATGTTCTCCCTTTCCACTCCCTACTGCCCGCTATATCCTGAGGCGGCCCAGGCTCCATAGACAAACTTCTGCCAGAGGGAATCGATAGTGCCTAACCATAGTAGCTCTGGCACCATTCCGACCCAGCTCACGTATGACATCTGGACAATTTTTATTTCTTGTGCAATAAATAATTGAAAGTGTTTCCGGACTTTATGTGCACCCTGTATTCCAGAATTCGAATCTAGAACAGTTGCCAACGTGAGAACTTACAAGTAAATATCCTCGGTGTAGCGAAGCTGCTTAAATCACTTAATAAAGGCAAGGCCCCTGGTCCAGATTGTATACCAGACAGGTTCGTTTCAGTATAAGCTGATACAATAGCTGCGTACTTAACAGGCATATAAAATCGCTTGCTCGCGGAAAGACCCGTACCTAAAGACTGGAAAACTGCACCAAGTCTCACCAATACCCAAGAAAGGAAATAGGAGTAATCCGCTGATTTACAGTCCTGTATCACCAACATCGTTTTGCGGTAGGATTTTTCAACATATATGTGTTCGAGTATTACGAATTGCCTCGGAGAAAACCATTTATTGACAAACTGTCAGCGCGGGTTCAGAAAAAAGTCATTCTTGCGGAACAGAACTAGCTCTTTATTGTCACGAAGTACTGAGTACTAGCGACAGAGAATGTCAAAATGATTGCCTATTTTTAGAATTCCAGAAGGCTTTTGACACCATTCCTCACAAGCATGTAATCAAATTACCTGTAGTATCGCCTCATTTGTCCGACTGGATTCGTGAGGTCCTGTCAGATAGGTCACAGTTCGTAGTAATCATCTAGCGTAACAGAAGTAATAGCTAGTGTTCCCGAAGGAAGCGTTACAGGCCCTCTACTGTTCCTGATACACACAAACAACATAGGAGACAATCGGAATTGCCCTCGTTGATTGTTTGCAGATGACGCTGTCATTTACCGTCATGTAAAGTGATCAGATGATCGAAACCAATTGTAAAATGATCTAGACAAGATATCTGTATGGTGCGAAAGTGGCAATTGACTCTAAATAATGAAAACTGTGAAGTCATCCACATGAGTACTAAAAGGAATCCGCTAAATTTCGGTTACACGATAAATAACACACATCTAAGGGCTGTAAATTCAGCTAATAAGGGAACCTCCCCATCGCTCCCCCCTCAGATTTAGTTATAAATTGGCACAGTGGATAGGCCTTGAAAAACTGAACGCAGATCAAATGAGAAAACAGGAAGAAGTTGTGTGGAAGTATGAAAAAAATAAGCAAAATATACAAACTGAGTAGTCCATGCGCAACATAGGCAACATCAATGACAGTGTGAGCTCAGGAGCTCTGTCGTCCCGTGGTTAGCGTGAGCAGCTGCGGAACGAGAGGTCCTTGGTTCAAGTCTTCCCTCGCGTGAAAAGTTTAATTTGTTGCTTTCAGACAATTATTATCTGTCCGTCCGTCCGATGCGAGGTAACTGCGCCGTAGTATGGGGCGCTACACCCAAACAAACATCGAAACACAGGACGTCAGTCGACTACAGCGCACGGAAGAGAGAGCATTCCTGCTAACGAGGCTTCCTGGCTGGCAGTTGACTGTTCGCCACTTTGGACGAGAGTGCATTAAATACGTGAGATGTATTCCGTGGGCAATATGAATCTAGCAAATATAGCTCGCGACTTCAATAACAAGGTCATATTTTCCGAACAATAAGTTTGTGGTGCGGTCGCAAAACACAGACACTAAACTTATTACAGTGAACAGAGACGTCAATGAACGAACGGACAGATCATAACTTTGCGAAAATAAAGTAAACTTTTCACACGAAGGAAGACTTGAACCAAGGTCCTCTCGTTCAGCAGCTGCTCACACTAACCACGGGACCACGGCGCTCAGGAGCTCACCCTCTTCTTGATGTTCCCTATCTTGTGCATGGACTACTCAGTTTGTATATTTTGCTTGTTTTTTTCATAGTTCCACAAAACTTCTCCCTGTTTTCTCGATTGATCTGTGTTCATTTTTTCAAGGCCTATCCACTGTGCCAACTTATTACTAAATCTGAGGCGCGTGGGGTGGGGAAGTTCCATTGTAAGTGTTGTGGACTGACAAGACAGCCAGTCCACAGTGACGGGTAACCGAAAGGCACGCACTTAAACTCAAGCAGGCTGGCTTGAGGTCTGAAACAGGATACGTAATGAATGCTATAAAGAAAAGTACGTAGCTGCTGGAATACTTAACTTTAATCCATCATTTATATACATCGTTCTTGATGAGACATGCTTCATACGATAACTATCAATTGCTATGGCGCCTTGCTAGGTCTTAGCCATTGACTTAGCTGAAGGCTATTCTAACTATCTTCTCTGCAAATAAACGAGGCTTCGTCAGTGTTGCATCACTAGCTAAGTCGTCGGTACAACTGGGGCGAGTGGTAGTAAGTCTCTCGAGACCTGCCGTGTGGTGGCGCTCGGTCTGCGATCACTGACAGTGGCGACACGCGGGTCCGACATGTACTAATGGACCGCGGCCGATTTAAAGCTACCACCTAGCAAGTGTGGTGTCTGGCGGTGACACCACAGTAAGTACTTAGGGATTACAATTACGAATAAGAACACTTAGAAAGTATAACAGATCTGCTATAGAGACTGCTTACACCACGCTTGTCCACCCTCTTCTGGAGCGCTGCTTTGCGGTGTGGGATTCGCATCAGATGCGTCTGACTGCGGACATCGAAAATGTTCTAAGAAGAGCAGCTTGTTTTGTATTTTCGCAAAATAGAGGAGAGAGCGCTACGGACATGATACATGAATTGTTGTGGAAATCATTAAGACAAAGGCACTTTCCGTTGCAGCAGGATCTTGTGAAATTTTAATCAGCAACTTTCTCCTCCGGTTGCGAAAATGTTCTGTTGGCGCCACCGATGTAGGGAGAAATGATCATAATGATAAAAATAAATCGTGCATTCGTGTGTCCCGCGCTTCTAGCCGTATTTTATGATAATGTGCATTAGGAACTGCAGCCGAATTCGAAAACGTCAGCTAACGTTAAGACCTTCTTAAGAGTGTATATTTCGTGCTGAGTAACAAACAAAAATAACTACAGCCACAGCAACATTTTAAGGTGTGTTTATTCCTAATTGAAGCTTCTGAAGAAGGCGACCTTTCGTATATCCGAAACAGGGAAGGAATAAATACTCAGTATTTGTTACTGTAGGCTGCACACGACACCTTAGTCAAATAAAAAATGTACTGGAGCAATTATAGAAGGCGCGGGAAAAGTTGACCCGTCATCTCAGAGATGAAGCTGGGTGAAGAGGAGGATAGATTTGTCGTTGCGGAATGGGGGGATTGTTTTCTTGTTCGTCTTCCCGTGCCGACAAGCCAAGGGAGTGTGCGCCTCTTAGCGATCAGCTGCAATGATATAAATTTCAAACGGAAGAATGATGGAGACGGTCATCTCGAAATTCGATAAATATTTATTTGTGGGAAGGAATATGAAATTAAATTAAAACGGTTATATTTTGTTGGTGCGCTAGTTCGTACCGTTTTAGTTTTACATGTTGGTATTCCTATTGCTACAGGTTTGTTTATCGGTTTCCATTTTTTATTTGTAGTACACTGTTGCTTTTTGAGCCATTTCGTCATTTGGAGGTAGCGAGTGGAGTGGACGCTGGAAAATGGAGTGCAAAGCGGAGAAATCGGAGCATTTCCAACATATTCTTTCAGATTTCAGCAGAGGGGTGACAGCAGCGGAGGCAGCCAGAAACATTTGGGGATAATACCACTGGACAGAGCATGGCAACAAAATGGTTTTCTCGTTTCCGGGAGGATTTTTACACTAGTGACTCACCACATTCAGGGGGACCTTCTGGGTTTGATGAAGATTGTTTAAACGCATTAATAAACAATACGACAGTAAATCTCGCCCACATTATGCTAGACTGACACGAAACACTATACAGGAGTTGGGTTGGGAAGTCATTCCGCATCCACCTTATCCATTTGATATTGCGCACTCAGACTTTGGCGTTTTACGCTCACTATCGAAAAACCTTCAAGGAACTTCCATTTCGGATGAAAAATGCGCTCTGAACATGGTTCGACGAGTTCTTCGCCTCAAAACCACGTGACTTCTACAATCGCGAAATCGAAAAGTGATCCAAGCGTTGGCAGACTGTAGTAAGTAGTGAAAGAGAAGATAATATTAATGAGTAAAGTCTCTGTTATGTGTATTTGTTTTAAAGTTACGAAAAAACTCTACGAAGTTCTGCACCAACGCAATAATACAACATACTGAGTATAAGAAAAATGACTTTCGAAACGTTTAGTAAATATTTTTGATCGCTTCTCATACTGTGTTTAAATACTGGGTAAGTCAGAAAGGACTTTACAAGTTTGGAATGACATAGAAATTTATTAAGATAACTTACGAAATCGGTAGATGTGTTATCTTGTAGCGAGTAGCTCGAAGTTTGATTTACGTAGTGCATCAGTACCCCGTTCCAACGTAGTGGACAGTTAAAATGGCTACTTTCACTAATGCTGTACATGCTCGCCATGTGTTTTGGTTTCGTGAAACGAACCCTGCATGATTAAGATGACGGGATGGTTCACTACCAAAAAGAAGGTGCACCACTTCATTTCCACATGTAAGTTCGATGTTTCCTCACTAATCGCTTCCCAGGTCGGTAGCCAAGCCGTGAAGGGCCAAAAGCATGGCTGCCTCGCTCCCCAGACTTGACACAATTGGATTTTTTTTTCTCTGGCGTTTTATGAAAGACCGCTTGTATGTTATTCCCCAATCCAAAAATTTAACTGACCTGAAAAACTGAATCTATGCTGCCATTGCAAAAGTTACGCCCAATCTGCTGCAACGAATACGGGAAGAAATTGATTATCTGTGGTATGTTGGTGTGTCACAAATGGTAATCACATCGAACCAAAACGATACTTGACAGTTTTATGTGTAACTTGACTTGTTTCCTATAAAATGACACATCTGCCGATTCTTTAAGTTATATCAATAAATTTCTGTACCATTCTAAAGTTGTAAAGTCCTTTTTAAATTAACGTGTATAAAGAATATTGGTGCTATTAGTTAATCATCCGCTTACACAGACAGTACAACATATAGTTAGGCAGTTATGGTTTCACAGCATTGTGGCCATTGTGGATGCAGCAATCTGAAACCGAGAATAGCTGACAAGAAGTGTTCCGAATGGTGTCGACTTAACAATGAGTGGTCGGTGAGGAGGAGAGGGGAGGGGGGGGGGGGAACATATCGCGCCCCTACTATAGCTAGCTTATTGGGGGCTCATGACATACTAATTTCTATACGTTACTAAGTAAAAAAAAGATCGATACATATGCGAGCTGAGATGCTGCGGAGCAATGTCGGCATCAACTCTTGAGAAGAAAAGTTTGACGATCACTCTGTAGCATATTTAAAAAATGCAACGCCTCAGAGCAACCAGAACAACAGCCAGAACAGATAAGTTTTCTAGAAAGTACTCAGAGCACAGAGGAGACGCCAGAGGAAAGGCGTTGATTTGAGTGTTGGGCAGAAATGTTACATAGGCTTACAAGGTATCAAATGGCTCTCAGCACTATGGGACTTAGGTCATCAGTCCCCTAGAACTTAGAACTACTTAAACCTAACTAACCTAAGGACATCACACACATCCATGCCCGAGGCAGGGTTCGAACCTGCGACCATAGCAGTCCCGCGGTTCCGGACTGCAGCGCCTAGAACCGCACGGCCACCGCGGCCGGCCTATAAGGTATCACCTGAGCTCAGGTAGGCGTGGCAGTGCGTTGGCGGTGACAATACAAGGTCATACACGTGGCCCAGGAGGGCAGTGTCCAGAAGCACCAATGTGGAAGAAGCGGCGTGACCCATCAAGGAGTTTAGTAGAGACAGCTGTACAGGAGAGAAGTCTGTATAGTTCAATACCAGGGCCTGGACTTGTAGTATTCGCTCTCTGCTCACTCTCATACCTACCTGCATATGTACCTCCACGGGATTTTGTGATCAGGGGTAGTGTACTTTCATTCAAGTTGTAATGTCTAGTATCGCAAGGAAGCAAGGGAGAGGATGTTATGGGTGGCCAGTATCCTCTTTCTACAATACATATGCGCGTGTGGATTAACACAGTTCTTTGTTTATAAGAATAGGAAACTTAACTTGAATAGAGTCCGAGTGTTGCGGTACAAGCTCATCACTAATAGTTTTCTTACAGACAATATTGGTAATTTTGCTATTAAAAACTTTAGTCTCGGTACTTGTCCCACTGTAGTTCTAATCTGGTCGCTATGTACTGTTGTGGCCTGTGCCGTCAACTGAGTCACTCTGCGAATAAACTGACAGACGCCAACTGGATGACTGAGTCAGTGGGATGGCCTGAATACTTGCTATTGAGAGGACATTGGCGGCCTGTTGCTTGGCAGTGTGTCTCTGGACTCTCTCATGATAGGCGCGCTTGATTCAGTGCCTACTTATCGATCTTCACGCTTCATCTTTGCTGACCGGTGTGCTGACGACAGCATACGCGAGAACACAAGTCATTATCCAATTTTTGCTCAGATGAGCTGTTAAAAATTGTAGTTACTCAAGTCTCGCCTTTGTTCGATTATTTCCCGAAATAATTCTACAAGTCTTTCAAATTTCCTGTTAGCCATCTCCACGTTAGATGACTTGGATGACCTTTTCCAGTGTCCACTTTTATAGAGCGTCTAGACCGCTCGCTAGACGCGACAATTGGAGTAGAGCAGACTCGTTTGCAGGGGCCGTGACGTGTCCTGTGTGTTCCTGCAGACGGCGTCGCTGGTGTGCTGGGCGGCCAGCCTGGGGACGCTGGCGGCGGTGGTGCTGGGCCCGCGCCGCATGCTGTCGGCCGGCTTCCGGCTCGAGTCGGCGCTGCCCGAGGCGGTCGCGTACGCCGGGCTGCACGCCGCCGCCTGGGCGCTCGCCACAGCCTGGGTCGTCTTCGCCTGCCACACGCGGCGCGCCGGTACGTGCTGCCTACTCTGTCCGACTGAAAACCCGGTTGCACTGGACAGCTTGCTGGCTGGACCGCTCCTGCCGCCAATATACCATTGGGTACTGTGCTGGTACAGTCGATTCCACTCGCGCTGCGCTGCGCAGTGCATTGTGTCTGCCACTCCTCGGTCAGCCGAAGTACACACATCAAAAAAACTTTTGCATCACCTCGGTTCCGGAACCTGTACAGAAAATTGGAATAGAGATCAACATAAATACACTCCTGGAAATTGAAATAAGAACACCGTGAAATCATTGTCCCAGGAAGGGGAAACTTTATTGACACATTCCTGGGGTCAGATACATCACATGATCACACTGACAGAACCACAGGCACATAGACACAGGCAACAGAGCATGCACAATGTCGGCACTAGTACAGTGTATATCCACCATTCGCAGCAATGCAGGCTGCTATTCTCCCATTTAGACGATCGTAGAGATGCTGGATGTAGTCCTGTGGAACGGCTTGCCATGCCATTTCCACCTGGCGCCTCAGTTGGACCAGCGTTCGTGCTGGACGTGCAGACCGCGTGAGACGACGCTTCATCCAGTCCCAAACATGCTCAATGGGGGACAGATCCGGAGATCTTGCTGGCCAGGGTAGTTGACTTACTTCTAGAGCACGTTGGGTGGCACGGGATACATGCGGACGTGCATTGTCCTGTTGGAAAAGCAAGTTCCCTTGCCGGTCTAGGAATGGTAGAACGATGGGTTCGATGACGGTTTGGATGTACCGTGCACTATTCAGTGTCCCCTCGACGATCACCAGTGGTGTACGGCCAGTGTAGGAGATCGCTCCCCACACCATGATGCCGGGTGTTGGCCCTGTGTGCCTCGGTCGTATGCAGTCCTGATTGTGGCGCTCACCTGCACGGCGCCAAACACGCATACGACCATCATTGGCACCAAGGCAGAAGCGACTCTCATCGCTGAAGACGACACGTCTCCATTCGTCCCTCCATTCACGCCTGTCGCGACACCACTGGAGGCGGGCTGCACGATGTTGGGGCGTGAGCGGAAGACGGCCTAACGGTGTGCGGGACCGTAGCCCAGCTTCATGGAGACGGTTGCGAATGGTCCTCGCCGATACCCCAGGAGCAACAGTGTCCCTAATTTGCTGGGAAGTGGCGGTGCGGTCCCCTACGGCACTGCGTAGGATCCTACGGTCTTGGCGTGCATCCGTGCGTCGCTGTGGTCCGGTCCCAGGTCGACGGGCACGTGCACCTTCCGCCGACCACTGGCGACAACATCGATGTACTGTGGAGACCTCACGCCCCACGTGTTGAGCAATTCGGCGGTACGTCCACCCGGCCTCCCGCATGCCCACGATACGCCCTCGCTCAAAGTCCGTCAACTGCACATACGGTTCACGTCCACGCTGTCGCGGCATGCTACCAGTGTTAAAGACTGCGATGGAGCTCCGTATGCCACGGCAAACTGGCTGACACTGACGGCGGCGGTGCACAAATGCTGCGCAGCTAGCGCCATTCGACGGCCAACACCGCGGTTCCTGTTGTGTCCGCTGTGCCGTGCGTGTGATCATTGCTTGTACAGCCCTCTTGCAGTGTCCGGAGCAAGTATGGTGGGTCTGACACACCGGTGTCAATGTGTTCTTTTTTCCATTTCCAGGAGTGTATCTTTTCAGCCCATTTCATTGCTAATTGAAAACCATACATTGCATGTTGTACCACCACACAGCAAGATCTTCAGAGGTGACGGTCCAGATTGTTGTACACACTGGTACCACTAATACCAAGTAGTATGCACGCATGCATTGATGCATGCCTGTATTCGTTGTGGCATACTATCCACAAGTTCATCTAGACACTGATGGTCCAGGTTGTAGTTCAAATGGCCTCAGAAGTTGAGGTCATCAGTCCCCTAGAACTTAAACCTAACTAACCTAAGGACATCACACACATCCATACCCGAGGCAGGATTCAAACCTGCGACCGTAGTGGTCGCGCGGTCCAGACTGAAGCGCCTAGAACCACTCGGCCACCAGCAGCCGGCGGTTCAGGTTGTCCCACTCCTCAGTGGCGATTCGAAGTGGATCCCTCAGAGCTGTTGGTGCGTCACGTCGTCTATAAATAGCCCTTTTCTATCCATCCCAGCCATGTTCGATAGGGTTCATGTCTGGAGAACATGCTGGCCACTCTAGTTGAGCGGTATCGTTATCCTGAAGGAAGTCATTACAAGGTGTGCACGATGGGGGCGCGAAATGTCGTCCATGAAGACGAATGGCTTGCCAATATCCTGTCGAAATGTTTGCACTATCGGCTGGAGAATGGCATTCACGTATCGTACAGCCGTTAAGGCCCTTCCATGACCAACAGCGGCGTACGTCGACCCCACATAACGCCACCCCAAAACAGTAGGGAACCTGCAGCTCGCTGGACAATAAGGTGTTAAGCCTGACTGGATTGCCTCCAAACACGTCTCCGACTATTGTCTGGTTGAAGGCATATGAAACCTCATTGGTGAAGAGAACGTGATGCTAGTCCTGAGTAGTCCGTTCAGCATGTAGTTGGGGGCCCATTTGTACCGCACTGCACGGTGTCGTGGTTGCAAAGATGGACCTCGCCATGGAAGTTGGGAGTGAAGTTGCGCCTCATGAAGCCTACTGTGCGTAGTATGAGTCGTAACACGGCGCCCTGCGGCTGCACGAAAAACATTATTCAACGTGGTGGCATTTCTGTCAGGGATCCTCCTAGCCATAATCCGTAGGTAGCGGTCATCCACTGCAGTAGTAGCCCTTGGGCGGCCTGACGCGAGGTATGTCATCGACAGTTCCTGTCTCTCCGTATCTCCTCCATGTCCGAACAACAACGCTTTGGTTCACTCCGAGACACCTGGATACTTCCCTTGTTGAGAGCCCTTCCTGTCACAAAGTAACAATGCGGACACGATCGTACCGCGGTGTTGGCCGTCTACGCATGGTTGAACTACTGACAACACGAGCCGTGTACCTCCTTCCTGGTGGAATGACTGTAACTGATCGGCTGTCGGACCCTCTCCGCCTAATAGGTCCTGCTCATGCATGGTTGTTTACATCTTTGGGCGGGTTTAGGGACATCTATGAACAGTCAAAGGGACTGTGTCTGTGATACAATATCCACAATCAACGTCTATCTTCAGGAGTTCTGGGAATCGGGGTGATACAAAACTTTTTTTTATGTGTGTATACGAGGCAGTGAAATGAAAACGACACAGATGGCAAAACAGTGAACTGTTAATTATTTCAAAAGTAATCCGCATAACTGTTGATACATTTATCCCACTGTGAAACAAAACGGTCAGTGGCTTCGTGGAAAAATTTCTGCAGTTATCTGTGACACTGTGATTGTACCCAGGCGTGCACCTCAACGTCTGAAGGAAATCGGAGGCCACGAATGTCCTTTTTCTGGACTCCAAAAATATTGAAATCACACAGGGGGGAGGAGGGGGAGGGAGGGGAATGTATGGTGGGTGTGTAAGTGCTTCCCACCGAAACTTCTGCACAGTAGTCGAAGCAACCTTCAAAATTATATGAACGCATGGTGTCTGTTCTTCTGGACATGTCCGAAAGAAGAGACACCGTGCGGAATCTGCAAGAGTGATACACTGAAGGTGGAGTGGGGACGGGGAGCAAAAAGGAAGGAAAGGGAAGGAACTGTTGATTCCAGGGAAAATGTGTGGCAGACCAGGATTCGAACTTGTGATCTCCCACTTTCTAGGCAATTGCTTCAACCGCTGCGCCACCCAGACACAGTGTTCGTCGCCACTGCGTGGACTGTCTCGTGTGGACGTGTGTCGGCAGAGCGCCGTACTAAGATGGCCCACATAGATGGGGTTAGTGCTGAGTCCAGGTGGCACAGTGGTTAACACAAGTGCCTAGTAAGTAGCAGGTCCTGCGTTGAAATCCTGCTGCGGCATACGTTTTCCCTCTTCGCCGATGATTCCACATAAAGCCCCATTGGAGCTTTCGTCAATAGTTCCTTCCATTTTCTTTACTTTCTCACCCTCCCCCCCCCCCCCCCAACCTTCAATTTATAATCTTGGAAACATACGGGTATACCCACATGATGGTACTGCAGATCACTGCCCTCTTGATTGTGGAGTAAAAACACTAATATAGACAGAACATTCCCACTTGCCTGGCGTGGCCTCATGTGTTCTCTGTATCACTAGCTCCTACACCATATGGATCTTCAAATGGGCGTACCTCTCTTGGAAAGCGTATCTGGTGGTTCCATATGAAACTTCTTTGCTCCTTATCCTGTCAGGAATCGTTACCTGATGTTTGTCCCTACCTAGCAAAATTACCCTCTGTGGGGAAATACTCCCCCCACCCCCCTCCCAATTCGAATCAACGTTTCCGAGAGGTCTCCCTTGACTGCTATGTAAATGCCCAAAACAACAATTCTGTCCCATTTATCCCCAATCGAGACTCCTTCTGCCCACTAACAGATCACCTGGTATTTCACTGAAAAGGAGCGCTACATGTATATGTATATGAGATTTAAACAGTCCATTCTGCGCTTTGAAAGAGAGAATAAAAAGTGGACGAAAAAATATTTCGGCAGTGATTCGACAGAAGATGGTGCCTATGACACATACATCTCGCTGTATCAGCACTGTCACCCGGCTACAAATGCAAGAGCATTTCGTGCGTAGTATACAGGGTGGTCCATTGATAGTGACCAGGGCAAATATCTCACGAAATAAGCGTCAAACGAAAAAACTACATAGCACTAAACTTTCGTTCTTTGTAGTTTTTTCGTTTGATGCTTATTTCGTGAGATATATGGGCCGGTCACTATCAATGGACCACCCTGTACACTGGGAAAGTCTACAAACGCAGAATATTAAGTGTTTTCAAATCAGTCTAGCAAATATTCTAGAACTTTATTTATTGTACTAAATGTAAGTTAAACTTGAGCACGTGTGGTCACAGCAAGAAAAAAGTCAATAAAATTGAAAATTGCATCGTAGTACTGAAATTACACATCTGTGAATTACATATTTGACAAATAGCAGCTGGCCTAAGCTCAGTCAGTTGTTGAAGTCCTTACATCATATGAAGAGCTATCTTAGAAATTTCCTCTCACTTTGCTAATCTGTTTTAGTGTCTCCTCACTTTGTCCATTATTTGTTATTTTGATTCCAAGCACTTATTCTAATGTATGGTCCCAGTATTCGTGTTTAGTTTTTCGTTAATTTAATTTCTGCTGCTTCTTAAGATATTTCATTTCTTTGCTCTCAACCCATAGTGCATGTACAGTAAACTGTTCATTCCATTCAACAGGGTCTGTAATTTTTCCTCACTATCATGGTGAAATAATTCGTCACATGTGGGGACATCAAGATGACGCCATTAAACCTATGAGGAAAACGAAAGAGGTACTCTGAGAACTAGCACACAGTTGGGATAAGAATGGTTAGATAATTTTTAAAAAGTTATGTCAGACTGTGAAGATAAAACTCTGGTAATTACTCCTACAACAAATGTGTTCTCCTTATCACAATAGAATTCCTAGAGGTAATTAATGGAACTATGAACAGAAAAAGCTACAACTAATCATACAAACATAGAACAATTTAAGTACGCTCCAAGGCTATCAAAATTTAGAAACATGTGTTGGTTAAATACTGACTGTTATGGAATAGACACTACCAAAACCATGGATTGAGTGCTGGGGCCCCAGGCTTGGCAACGCTGGTTAATACGCCTGCCAGTTCAACAACGCAGCATAGAGAACCGCCTCGCTGTCATCAGACTTCCACGTGTCAACAGCCTGCGACGTCAGGAAGCCTCTGCAGTTTGACACACTGCTACGTGACAAAAGACAGGCGTCAGTCATCGACCTTTTTCCAGACATTTCTACGATGACGAAGAAATCCAGTGCCTTCCGCCATGGCAGTACGGAGGAACGGCATTTACATCTACATACATCAACATAGATACTCTGCAATCCGTCATATGATGTGTGGCGGAGGGTACCCTGTACCACTACTAATTATTTCCTTTCCTATACCACTTGCAAATAGAGCGAGGGCAAAACCACTGTCTGTAAGCTTCCATACAAGCGCTTATCTCTCTAATCTTATCTTCATGGTCCTTAAGCGAAATGTACATTGGCGGCAGTAGAATCGTTATGCAGTCAGCCTCAATTCCTGGTTCTCTAAATTTTCTCAATAGTGCTCTTCAAAAATAACGTCGCCTTCCCTCTATTAATTCCCATTTGAGTTCGCTGAGCATCTCTGTAATACTTGCGTGTTATTCTAAACTAGCAGTAACAAATCTAACAGCCCTCCTCTGAAATGCTCAAAATGGGTCGCACTAGTACCCTATATGTAGTCTCCTTTACAGACGAACCACATTTTCTTAAAATTCTCCCAATAAACCGATGTCGACCGTTCATCTTCCCTACTACAATCTTTATATGCTCTCTCCATTTCATAGTGCTTTGCAACTTTAAGCCCAGGCATTTGACCGACCTGACTGTGTCGAGCAGAGCACTACTAAGGCTGTATTCGAACATTACAGATTGTTTTTCCCATCCATCTGCATTAACATACATTTTTTTTTTCATTTTGAACTAGCTGCCTTTCAGCACAACACCTAGAAATACAGTACATAGACCCTCCGAAGCCACCGTACTGTACCACAACTAGTCATTTCCTTTCCTGTTCCACTCGCAAATAGAGCGAGGGAAAAGCGGCTGTCTGTATGTCTCTGTATGAGATTTTTCGAATCTTATCTTCGTGGTCTTTACTCGGAATGTAAGTTGGCGGCAGTTCAATCGTTCGGCAGTCAGCCTCAAATGCCGGTTCTCCAAATTTTCTCAGAAGTGCTCCTCGAAAATCGCGATTCCCACTTGAGTTCCCAAAGCATTTCCAAAATACGTGTATGTTGTTCGAACCCAACGGTATCAAATCTAACAGCCCGTCTCTGAATTGTTTCGATGTCCTCCTTCAATCCCCGACCTGATGGGGATCCCAAACACTCGAGCAGTACTCAAGAATAGGTCGCACCAGCGTCCTATTTGCGGCCTCGTTTCCAGGTAGACCACTCTTTCCTAAAATTCTTCCAATAAACCAAAGTCGACCTTCGCCTTCCCTACCACAGTTCTCACATGCTCGTCCAATTTCAAATCGGTTTGCAATGTCACACCCATATACTTAAACAACTTGACTGTGTCAAGTGGGACACTACTGTAACAGAACATTACACGTTTGTTCTTCCTACTCATCCGCATTAACTTAAATTGTTTCCCATTTAAACCCTGGTTCAGTCAAGTACATCATGATCAACATGGAAGGATCACAAACGGGACCTGACCTGCGTCAGTCGTTGCCACAAGTTCTGCTGTAGCAGTTTAGAGTTTATCCCATAACTATGTCCCTACTACCATCGCTGGACAGCGATCCGAGGGCCACTGCCTAACTGGCCACGACGTGGCGGCTACCACTCTGCCGCCAGAGTCCCCCGCCGGCCACCGCTGCTCTCCAGCCTTAGGTCCAGAGTCAGACTCTGGGCAGTGCCAAGACATGCTACAAGAGAGAAGGCACTGCTGGCGGCCCTGTGACCCCGGAGGGCTGCGACCTTTGCGTGGCCACCACTGATGAATCAGCTCCCGGCGTACAGCAGCACTAGCTCATCGCGCTGCCACCTGGCAGCAGGTATTCAAAGCACACTGCGACCAGCCTTGCCAATTGCTTTGAAAGGGAATACTACGAGAGCACACCGAGCCATACCAGAGATGAGGGCGCACTCGAATGACTGTCCAAGCTCAATAAATTAATAAAGAACTGCTTATCTTCACTTTGTTTCTCTACAGCTTCCCACATGACACTTCTGTCTCCCAAGCCACCGAAAAGAACCCAAGACATCCCAATTGGGGGTCGAGCCCATCTTTACAAAGAAGAATATGGCTCCCAGTACACAGTAGCGATCATTTCTCACCCCGACCCGTTACATTACACACTATCTGATTAAAAGTATCCAGACATTATTATGTAATGAGAACTGACCACCAGATGTCAGAAGAGGTGGTCCTGCGAGAATAAAACGAGTTGAGGAATATTGTGTTGTGAGGGGAGGAGCCCTCCTCAGAGGACAACGCCTTAATGTAGCACTGTCCGTGCAGGCGAGGAGGTTTGCACGCTATGCCAGCGGTAGCTTAGCTACCAGAAGGGTCACCCAAGTTGGACAGGCCAAAGGGAGGAGCCAGACAAAGTGTGTCCCATAACGGCCTATCGCTCCCCCTTTCCTATCCCAAACCTTTCCTCACCATGTCCTTTTCCTGTCATTTCCTGTTATTAAGTCCTCAACGGCAGCGACAGCCGAGAAAGAGTCTTCCGGAACGGTGAAGCTGCCAGAAGAGACACCTTTTCTTTTTGCGTACAAAAAGTGGACAACTAGCGACTGTATCCCAGAGGGGCGGCTACAGACAGCGTCTGACTCATAGTGAGCGGCTGGGAGAAATACAAGTGAAGCTGAAAAAAGTCTGGAGAGGTAAAGCAAAAGAAAGACTAAACATAGAAAGACTCAGAGAGGTAAAAAAAGCATCAGATTTGGAAAACAGATTTATGGAAAAATGGGAAAGAGGTAGTGCTGATGAAAGTGTTAATGATAAATGAATAAAAATGAGGGAAGGACTTATGGACTCTGCCAAAGAAGTACTAGGAATTAGAGTATCCCAAAGTACCAGGAAAGAATGGGTAACAGAAAATATGTTGGAAAAGATGGAAGAGCGGAAAAAATGGAAAATGTAGAAACTGAAGCAGGCAAGAAGAGGTACAGGAAAATGAATAATGACTTAAGAAGAGAAACTGAAGAAGCAAGGGAAAAATGGATGAAACAGAAATGCGGCGAAACAGAGAAAATAGAGAAAGAGGGTAAGTATAAAATGATGTACAGAATGGCTAGTGAGATGGTTTTTGAACGTAAAAGAAAGAGGAATAACATGGAAATTAAAAAAAAGCGGATGGTACTCTAGCAGAAGAATCACAAATGGCAAGAATATATTGAATGTCTGTATAAGGGGGATGAAATACAAAGCGATATTAAGGCTGAAGAGGTGCAATATGTGCTGTAAGATGGAAAGGGATTCACCATCTTGGAAGCAGAAATAGAAAAGGCGCTGAAGGAGATGAAGAACAGGAAGGCATGTGGAACTGATGATTTGCCAGCAGAACTGTTGAAGAGTCTGGGATAAAAGGCAAGAAAAGAAATAGTCTACCTCTGTAATGAGATATATGACAAAGAGAAATGTCCTGAAGACCTCCTTGCAACAGTTATGATACCAATATATAAAAACAGAAACATTAAAAAATGTGAAGAGCATAGGACCATCAGTCTAATTTCTCATGCAGCTGAAGTGTTGCTGAGGGTGCTGAATAGAAGGCTATATGACAAGCTGGATAGAGGGATTGCAGAGGAGCAGTTCGTATTTAGAAGAGGAAAAGGAACAAGAGGTGCTATTGGCCTGTTAAGAACTATAGGGGAAAGATATATGGAAAAAGGTAGAGAAATCTTTGCTGTTTTTATATATCTAGAAAAGGCTTGTGCTAGAGTTCAGTGGAACAATCTAATGGATATTTCGAAGAGGAAAGTAGTAGGTTGGAAAGTAAGGATAAGGACTGGAAATGAAATGTCAGAAGGAAGGAGCATTGGACGAGATGTCAGACAAGGTTGTTGCCTTTCCCCACTGTTGTTTAACGCATACCTTGAAGAGATTATTGCGAAAGGCGTAGATGGGAAAAGAGGAATATGTATTGGTGGAAAGAGAATAGAATGTATAAGATTTGGTGATGACATGGTATTAGTGGCAGCAAGTGAGCGGACAATGAATAACATGCTGAAAGATCTGAACGAAGCTTGTGTGGAATATGGGATGCAAATAAACACAGCAAAAGCAAAGACTGTGGTCATCAGTATAAGACGCAGACTGTCAAATATTAAAATAGGACAAGCTACCATTAGCCAAGTAAGTGCATTTAAATATCTTGGAAGTATAATAATTGAAGACTTGAGATGTCACCAGGAGGTGAAAACTCGAATTGCCATAGCGAAGGAGGCATTCAACAGAAAGAGGAGACTGCTATGTGGCAAATTAGACAGAGGTCTAAGGAAAAGGCTTGGAAAATGTTTTGTCTGGAGTGTGTCACTATATGGGGCAGAAACATGGAAATGAGACGAGAGGATGAAAAAAGGTTAGAAGCATTTGAGATGTGGATGTGGAGGAGAATGGAGAGGATCAGCGAGATGGAAAGAGTGAGTAATGAAAGAGTATTGGAAAGGCTTCGTGAGAGAAGATGTCTGCTGAAGATTATAAGAGAAAGGAAAAAGAACTGGTTGGGACATTCATTGAGAAGAGAATGCTTGCCAGCAGATACTTGGAAGGACTGGTTTGTGGGAGAAGGCTGAGAGGAAGAAGGAGATACGAGATGACAGACGACATAAAGGGAAGAGGAAATTATGCAGACGTGAAGAGGATGTCAGATGATCGGGCAGACTGGAGAACTACCATGTGAAAACATGCCTTTTGACAGAACACTGATGATGATGCTGATGGGAGAAGCAGTAGCAGGAGAACTGGTAAGTAAGGGACGTTCAGCGACTTTGAATGTGGACTAGTCACTGGATTTAATCAGCCGCGTCAACCTTTCGAAAGCTGCCTAAGTCGACAGTTGGTGACCTACACGTGAAGGAATAACCACGGCTAAACGAAGACCAGGCAAGCCTGATGTACTGTTGGACAGGTACCATCGATCACTACAGAGGGTGGGTGTGAAAAATCTGGTGAAATCAGCGGAACGAAACACTGGTGGCTTCGAAAGTACCACCATCAGCCCAGGTAGCAGAGCGCCTGTGCATAGGAAGCTAAAAAGAGTAGGATACAGTGGTCGAGCAGCACTTCGTAAGCCACATATTTCTGTTGTCAGTGCTAAGCAACACTTGAGGTGGTGTAAACAGCGACTCCACTGGACAGTGGATGACTGGAAATGATGGAGTGCTGAATCACGTTATAGAGTGTGGCGATCCGATGGAACGGTTTGGTTGTGGCTGATGCCTGGAAAACTGTATGTGCCGTCGTGTGTAGAGCTACCACCGAGGTACGGAGAAGGTGCTATTACGGAGTGGGATTGTTTTTCGTGCTTTGGTTTTACGTAAAATCGGTAAGCGGGTCGAAGGCTTCCATCCAGTCACTCACTGATCAGTCTGGCCTGGCAACGGAAGACAGCAAAACGAAAGCTGAAATTTTAAATCTAGCATTTGAGAAATCTTTCACACAGGAGGATCGTACAAACATACCGCCGTTTGAGTCTCGTACAGATTCCCGTATGGAGGACATAGTGATAAACATCACTGGGGTTGTGAAGCAGCTGAATGAGTTGAAAATAAATAAATCGCCAGGTCCTGATGGGATTCTAATTCGGTTTTACAGAGAGTACTCTACTGCATTGGCTCCTTATTTAGCTTGCATTTATCGCGTAAGTACCGAGCGAGTGGAAAAAAGCGCAGGTGACGCCTGTATATAAGAAGGGTAGAAGGACGGATCCTCAAAATTACAGTCCAATATCCTTAACATCGGTTTGTTGTATGATTCTTGAACATATTCTCAGTTCGAATATAATGAATTTCCTTGAGGCAGAGAAGTTGCTGTCCATGCATCAGCACGGCTTTAGAAAGCATCGCTCCTGCGAAACGCAACTGGCCCTTTTTTCACGTGATATCTTGCGAACCATGGATGAAGGGTATCAGACGGATGCCATATTCCTTGGCTTCCGGAAAGCGTTTGACTCGGTGCCCCACTGCAGACTGCTAACTAAGGTACGAGCATATGGGATTGGTTCCCAAATATGTGAGTGGCTCGAAGACTTCTTAAGTAATAGGACCCAGTACGATGTCCTCGATGGTGAGTGTTCATCGGAGGTGAGGGAATCATATGGAGTGCCCAGGGAAGTGTGGTAGGTCCGATGTTGTTTTCTATCTACGTAAATGATCTTTTGGATAGGGTGGATAGCAACGTGCGGCTGTTTGCTGATGATGCTGTGGTGTACGGGAAGGTGTCGTCGTTGAGTGACTGTAGGAGGATACAAGATGACTTGGACAGGATATGTGATTGGTGTAAAGAATGGCAGCTAAGTCTAAATATAGATAAATCTAAATTAATGCAAATGAATAGGGAAAAGAATCCCGTAATGTTTGAATACTCCATTAGTAGCGTAGCGCTTGACACAGTCACGTCGATTAAATATTTGGGCGTAACATTGCAGAGTGATATGAAGTGGGACAAGCATGTAATGGCAGTTGTGGGGAAGGCGGATAGTCGTCTTCGGTTCATTGGTAGAATTTCTGGAAGACGTGGTTCATCTGTAAAGAAGACCGCTTATAAAACACTAATGCTACCTATTCTTGAGTACTGCTCGAGCCTTTGGGATCCCTATCAGGTCGGATTGAGGGATGACATAGAAGCAATTCAGAGGCGGGCTGTTAGATTTGTTACTGGTAGGTTTGATCATCACGCGATTGTTAGGGAAATGATTCAGGAACTCGGGTGGGAGTCTCTGGAGGAAAGGAGGCGTTCTTTTCGTGAATCGCTACTGAGGAAATTTAGAGGACCAGCATTTGAGGCTGACTCTAGTACAATTTTACTGCCGCCAACTTACATATCGCGGAAAGACCACAAAGATAAGATAAGAGAGATTAGGGCTCGTACAGAGGCATATAGGTAGTCATTTTTCCCTCGTTCTGTTTGGGAGTGGAACAGGGAGAGAAGATGCTAGTTGTGGTACGAGGTACCCTCCACCACTCACCATATGGTGGATTGCCGAGTATGTATGTAGATGTAGATGTAGATGTAGATGTAGCTTAAGAAAATGCTCATACGGGAAGAAGATGAGCGCACTGCACAAAAAATTGCGCTTTTTACAGTAGTAGAACAGTTTGGAGACGATGTTTATTTGTGTCAGCATGACAATGCACCGTCATAAACGGCGTCTGCAAGACAATGGTTTACAGACTGTAACATTCCTGGAGCGGTCTGCCCAGAGTCGCGGTCTGAGTCCAATGGAATATCTTAGGGATGAATTATAAGGCTGACTTTGCTCATGACTGCAGCGCCCAACATCACTACCTTCTCTGGTTTCGGTTCTTGAGCGCGAATGGGCTGTCACTCCTTCACAGACATTCAGACATCTCACTGCAAGTGCCCCTGACAGTGTTCAGGCCATCATAGACGTGAAAATGGACATTGCCCATATTAAAGTCCGTTAATAGTTATCTGAACACTTTTGATCAGACAATGCATGGGTAGTGAATGGAACGAAGCTCAGTTTTTAAGGAAGGTTTCAAAAATCAACTTTACAGTTAGAGCGCCAGCAGTTCCTTGAACTCTTGCTAAAATCTGTACTCTTAACATGTGTTGCAGGGTGGATCGGCACGGCGCTGGAGGCTCCGGTACTGCGGCCGTGGTCGCGCCTCTGCTACTCGGTGTACCTGACCCACCTGGCAGTGCTGCTGGTGCAGCAGGGATCCATGCGAGTCCCGCCAGCGCTGGACAAGGCCGCCTTCGTGAGTACCATCCTCATCATCACGAACAGCACAGCCGAAAACTAGGCACACATCTTCCCCAAATGTGGCTATCTACGTAATAATATAAAGGCATATTAAAGACTAGGGTTATGTACTTCATTGCCGGCCGCGGTGGTCTTGCGGTTCTAGGCGCGCAGTCAGGAACCGTGCGACTGCTACGGTCGCAGGTTCGAATCCTGCCTCGGGCATGGATGTGTGTGATGTCCTTAGGTTAGTTAAGTTTAAGTAGTTCTAAGTTCTAGGGGACTCATGACCACAGCCGTTGAGTCCCATAGTGCTCAGAGCCATTTGAACCATTTTTTTATGTACTTCATTAATACTGAATGGTTCAATTCGGCACTACAAACCATCCCCACCTGGACTGATGTCCACCTGGATTGTCAGTTGACTCTTACTTTCAGATATGAAATCATAATCCATTATGACTGGGGCGTGGGATGAATGTAAGTCACATTCTTTTTATTTAATACGAGGGTCACTCCAAAAGAAATGCACACTATTTTTGTAAAAATACAGTTTTTATTCTGCGTGTGTGAAAGTTTTACAGTTTGTAGTTACATCCTTTCCGCTTGTTTTGAAACTTATTTCAACCTGTTCCCGTGAGTCGCGCCGTCACAGCATGTCTTCAAGATGGCTGCTACTCTTGACGTTCGTCAGAAGCAACGTGCTGTCGCAGAATTCCTGTGCTGTGAAAACGAGACAGTGGGAAACATCCACAAGAGGTTGAAAAAGGCGTATGGAGATGCTGCTGTCGATCGCAGTACAGTTAGTCAAATGGCTCTGAGCACTATGGGACTCAACTGCTGAGGTCATTAGTCCCCTAGAACTTAGAACTAGTTAAACCTAACTAACCTAAGGACATCACAAACATCCATGCCCGAGGCAGGATTCAAACCTGCGACCGTAGCGGTCTTGCGGTTCCAGACTACAGCGCCTTTAACCGCACGGCCACTTCGGCCGGCTACAGTTAGTCGGTGGGCAAGCAGGTTACGTGATGAAAGCGGGCACGGCAATATTGAGGATTGTCCTCGCAGCGGCAGGCCTCGTACTGCACACACTCCAGACAATGTGCAGAGAGTTAACGAATTGGTGACTACTGACAGACGCATCACAGTGAACGAATTGTCACGCTACGTTGGGATAGGGGAAGGAAGTGTTTGTAGAATACTGATAGTGTTGGCGTTAAAAAAGGTTTGTGCCAGCTGGGTTCCCAGGATGTTGACAGTGGCTCACAAAGAAACAAGAAAAACGGTATGCAGCGAACTTCTGGAACAGTATGAAAATGGTGGAGATGAATTTCGTGGAAGAATTGTGACAGGTGATGAAACATGGCTCCATCATTTTTCATCAGAGACGAAGCGGCAATCAGTGGAGTGGTATCATGCAAATTTACCCAAGAAAAAAAAATTCAAAACCACACCTTCTGCTGGAAAAGTTACAGCTACAATGTTTTTCGATTCCGAAGGACTCTTGCTTGTGGACATCATGCCAAGTGGAACCACCAAAAATTCTGATGCATATGTGACGACACTGTGTGACTATCATTTCTTTGGGAAACTGAAAGATTCTCTTCGTGGAACAAGGTTTGAAGATGATGACTCCCTTGTGCAAGCTGTCAAACAGTGGCTCCACCAGGTTGGTCCAGAATTTTACCGTGTTGGTATACAGGCATGGTTCCAAGATGGCGTAAGGCAGTTGAGAGGAATGGAAATTATGTGGAGAAATGAAAATATTGTTCCTAAAGGATGTATCTACACACTGCAAAACTTTCAAACACGTAGAATAAAAGACGGATTTAAAAAAAAAAATAGTGTGCATTTCTTTTGGAGTGACCCTCGTGGTTATTTACATTCCTCCAGCATCACCAATGGGGCAGGCTGGTAGTTCCCCTGTTGGTGCTCTTCAGCAAATGATTTTTATAAAATTGTTTGGATTAAAATAAAACACTTGTTGAGTTTAAAATACAGATGATGATGTTTATGGAGAAGATGATACTGATATTGTGTATATTCTAAAAATTTGTGAGTATGATGTGTTGTGGGCTTCTTGTAACTGTGAGTGGGGATTGGCGTGTGGAAGGTGTTGGAGACGATGTTGGATGGAAAAGGACGAGGAATATTTTTGTGGGAAGGAGCTGATAGTTGGCATGCAGGTGTTGGACAGGAGTGGGACGCCAGCTGGGCAAGAAAAGGGCAGCTTAGAGCCTTCATTTTGGATGGGATGAATAGGAAAAGGCAGGTTCTGCTGGGAAGGAATGGTACATTTCAGGGATATATTCACAGTCTGAGAGGGACAGGCGAGTGAAATTCGATTGGAAAAAGAAATGGAGTGCATGTACATGGAAAGAAGGTAGGATATGTTGATACAGCTCCCGCATTTTGTGATAAAATATCTGTTTTACACTGTGGTGTGCAAATTAAGAACATAACTAAGTTTTGCCTGATCCATCACTGCCAATTAACATAGCTCAATCGAACTTGGACCATAGATGGAAAGAACTGCTACAGTTTAGCACAGAAGGTAATTGAAAGAAATATAAAATGAGACGAGTAGAAATGACACTTTTTTTGAAAGACAGTAATTTCACTGAAGTCACTGCGATTTATGATGGTCCCCTGCACATTAAAAAGGCGGGACATGGTTCTAAATATGGTACGTGATCCCCACGGACGGCACTGCGTTTTCTCCCTTGTGTTCACATACTGGCCACAAGGCTGTCAAGGAGTTCTCGACCAGCTCGGCTAGCAAGTGGTGGGGGGGTCGTTCGTGCATGTACCATGCTACAATACGCCTCTCCGAACGCATCCCAGACGTGCTCGATGGAACTTAAGTTGAGGGCACGGACAGGCCAGTTCGCTGAATGTCCTCTCGTTCCAGGAGCTCCTCTACCTGCGCAGTTTGTTGCCGTCGCGCATTGTCGTCCACAAAATGAAGTCAGGACCGACTGCACCTCTGAAAAGACGCAATGTGAAGGAGTACAGTGTCATAATGACGCTGACCAATGATTGTACCTTGTCAAAACGTTTGGAGGTCAGAACACCCATGCAACAATATGCCTCTCCACCCCATAAGACTTGGGTCACCAAAACGATCATGTTCGACAATGCTGGAAGTGCCCTTAGCAAGGAAAAGGAATAAAAGTGAGATAGTGTTAATACTTTCATCCTTCTTCACCTCCTCTGCATTACTGCAGATGACGTGTCACTGAGCACCCCTTGTACTGTGCATGCAGTACACGTGAGGCGCCTAGTTGTTTCCACTGCCCTGTGTGGAATACGTAAGTTCTTGTACACTTAACTAACCTGTTGTCTTCATGATGATGATGTCCCCAGCGCAGAAAACAGCACGCAGGTCGTGGATTCTTTTTCTTGAGCCTGAAATTAACTTCACAAGGAACCGCTGCTGCGAATAAACTATAACTCATTTGGGATGCCACTCGCGTTTTTATTGATATAGACAGGAGAAACTATTCTTGATCACTACGTATTGAACATATCTTTCCACAGTGATTATATCTGGCTAAAATAACATGAAATACATCCTGCCACAGACAACATGTCTGTCTACTGGAACCGTCAGAACTGGAGAACAAAATTACATGAATCAAATACTACTATTACAGACAACATGTCTGTACCTAGCGACGGTCGGAACTTTAGTAAATAAAATTGCATGAAACAAATACTGCTATAACAGACAACATGTCTGTCTACTGGAACGGTCAGAAATGGAGAGCCAGACTGCCCGAGGCACTTCGCGCGCCAAGCCAGCAAGGCGTGACCCGAACGCCACCGAAGTGCATCGGCAGTAATATCGTCAGTCTTTTGTTTTAGTAATACTTTGATTTTAATAATTTTGAAATGACTGATTGAAAGCTGGCTGTTGAGAGATATTTATTTAAAAACATGAAGTAATTTGGATGACAGGTTTAATTAATAATAGGAACTAAAGTTTAACGTTTTGGCACCCTACCGCCGAACACAGCAGCCAATCACAGAGCAGCAGCATCATGCAGGCAGTCTTTCTCACTGGAAGGGTACCGAATCTAACATCTGTCACCGGTACCTCATCCCACATTGCGTCATCTCTATGCTTCTTGCATCTCCACTGCCCTGGGAATAGCTTCCTGGAGCCTAATATGATGGCTGAATAAGCCAGAAATACTACACCCTCACATGGCGAAAGATGGGAACATGTAATGTGCACAGGAGCATTGTCGAACATCATCGTTTGGGTAATCTAGGTGTTACAGTGTGAGGGGCATAATGCTCCAAGGGCGTACGGACCTCCAAATCTTTGAACACGGCACACTCACCGGTGAATGTGCCGTGTATTTCCTCCCCACGTGCGTCTTCTTGGAAGTGCATTCGGTAATGACTTCGTTCTTATAGACAGTATAATTACTGTATTTGAATGAAAGTATCATTTCTTTTCTTCTCATTGAGTATTTCTATCAATTACCTTCAGTAACTGAACTGAAAACAATAAGATGTCCACTCACTTCATACAACTATAATTTACCCCTTTTATTCGGTCAGCCATTAATGATGTTTGCCCTTGCCGTTGATATTCGGTACCTTTATGTCCATTCTTGTACTGTCGTAAAAATCAACAAAGAACGAACGAGCTCACGCCTTTCCTTATTTTTCACTGTGTGTGAGGACACCTGTATTGTTCCAGTCCACTGACTAACAATGTAAACAGCAAGAAGTGCAGCATTTGTTGCATCGCAATACGTCAATCACATCGCTATTACAAACAACGTGGGGTTCATGTTTCCATCTCTGGATGTGCAGTAGCAGTGCGTTTTGTTTATTGCATGCGTCAACTTCACTTTGCAATTTCTCGGGATGTAATTGATGTACTGCGATGCAACCAATGCTGTTCTTTTTGTGATTTTTCATATTATTGATTACGTAAGAAATAATATGGAGCATTCACTTAAAAAAAAGTTTGTGTTGAAACTAATATTTACTTACGTTTTAGAATGTCTCTTAGTATTTACTTTCATGAGCCCCTGCCTTAAATTCATACTGGTCAATAGTATCTGTAGTTGTGCCAGAGATATTTGCGCTGAAACGTTTCAGTGGGCCGCGCTGTACATAAATTTATGTGTGACGTGCTAGATATGTTCAGAAGAGTTTACTTAAAGGGTGCCGAAACTAAGGCTCAATCGACAATGGTAACGTTCTGGGATGTCCATGTTTGTGCGAAATGATTCCTTGTTTTTTGACCATGATAATGGACTTGCTCACGCTTAGTTAAATATTTGTGAATTTTTGGTCAGAGACGAAATCTTAATGATGCCTCTGCCTTCATATTCCTGAGGCATGATTACATGTGACTTTCCGTCGTTTTAGAAGCTTAGATGAGGTTAAAAATGCATCGCTGAGAGAGTCGAAAGCTGTTCCAAAAATGTAGTTGCAGAAATGTTTTGGAATTGGAGAATGCGCCGTCGTGAATGTCTACTATTGAACAGGCAATTCTGAAGGGGATAATTTTGATGCAGACAAATAATGAAATTTTTTTCTAGAGGGAAGTAATTCTTGTTATTTTCTTGGACACAAATCCTAGGAGGGTGAAAGGACAAGACTCCTAACACTAGAAGTCGCGCAAAATAGCTTGGTCCATATGCAGGAAAGCTTTTTCGTCCTGAATATTGTGCGCTTCCATCCCTTTGTTTAAGTTAACTGTCACTTGCTGACACGCACACTTCGAACTTTCCCGTTGCTATCTCCTTTCCACATGACGTGACAACACAGTCATGCAAGGTGCAAGGAATATTTCTTCGAAATAAGCCACATTTGAATATATTCAATAGCATAAATTTTATGTCAGAAGAGACGAACAAGGAAGCAAAAATCTCATTAAAAATTATGTTTGAGATGGTTGCAGAATCCCAGCTATTTCAGTCGCACAATAAAGAAGGAGGGGGAATGCTTAGTTACAAGTACTTGGCATTTCAGGATAGAAGGATAGAACATTTTATATTTAGGTAACATTGACAAAAAGTTTTTCAGGGGACTGGCTCTTAATTTCCACAACACACAAGTTCTGTATTTTACATTGTCACTATCATAGTAAGCGACAATATGTGCTACACTACTTTGTTTCCTGCTTTTTGTGTTTTTTTGTGTTTTTTTTTTGTTTTGTTTTATGAGAGTACCTTTTGGCAGCATGTAGGCGAACTTGTTTTGTTTTGACTCATCCATTGTTTGTCGACTATTTCTTGTTCAGTACTCTACAGATAAAGTGTTGATTTGGAACATCTAGATTTAACAAATTATTTATCATACTGACATAACTCATAATATAATAGTTTGTAGATTAGCTGGCTGTTGCTTATAATTTACAGCAATGGACAGAAACACAGAAACATAACATATCCCGATGCCCAATATGGTGCAGGGAAATCTTTGGCATTCAAAACAGTTTCCAATCGTTTCGGAATGGATAAATATGGGTCATGTACGGTTTACAAGTGAATATCATACCATGTCGGAATGGATAAATACAGATCTTGTACAGTTTACAAAGGAATCTCATACCATTCTTTTTGCAAAATATTGTCAAGTTCAGGGAACGATGATGGAGGTGGACAGCGATCACACACACTTCCCTCCAAAGTAGACAACTAGGGTTCAGTAACATTGAGGTTGACCAGGGAAGATGCAAGAGTTCACGCTCGTGCCCGCAAAACCAGTCCGGGATGATGTGAGGTGCGTGAACAGGGGCCTTGTCCTCTTGGAACACAGCACCACAAATGGCGCACAAACGTTGTACCATGGGATGCACCTGATCAGCGAAAATGGCCACGTAACCCTCTACAGTATTGCAAACATGCAAAGCAAGTATCCCGCCCACGGAATACCACGACATGGCCGGCGAAATCATCAGTGCGCCCCCGCCACATTTCATTCCTGGGACTTAAACTCAGCCAAAAGCTGGAGACAGTGTGAAACAAGACTTATCTGACCAAATGACTCTCTCCAGTAGCTCCTTAGTCCAGGTTTTTTGGCTTAGGCGTCACGTTTTCCTTTTACAGCATTTGCATCATTGAGTGCTTTGGAACTCCAGCCTGTCCTCCAATTCCCATGCTATGGACCTCCCTTTGAGTTACTTTGGAGCTGATTTGATTCGCAAGAACAACATTCAGTTCACAAGTGACTACTGCAACTTTCGTCCTCTTATTTTTCGTCACAGTCTTCTTCAATCACCCTCTGTCACGATCACTCATCACACACTTTCTTCAGTGATGTAACTTAACGGATGATGTTTTTCCGTTTTCCCTGCATGCAGCATAAGTCTCTGATAGGGTGCCTCTCGAAATAGCGACCACTTCGGCTACTCTGGCTCTGAGCACTATGGGACTTAACATCTGAGCTCATCAGTCCCATAGACAGAACTACTTAAACCTTACTAACCTAAGGACATGACACACATCCATGCCCGAGGTAGGATTAGAACCTGCGACCGTAGCGGTCGCGCCGTTCCAGGTTGAAGCGCCTAGAACCGCTCAGCCACGCCGGCCGGCACTTCGACCACCTTTGGTATGGAAGCCCCCATAGGAGTACCAACAGTTGGTCCACGTTCGAATTCACTTAGCTCAGACATACCGCAGTCACAGCTAAACAGAACACTGGTCTGAACACGACTAATGCTTGCAACATATTGAGAACTTCGCCTGGGCGCTATTCTTGGTCCAGTGCAACAGCAAAACCTGAAGACTTGGCCACCATTTGCATTTATACTGAAACATGCAATTCTCATTTGTTTCCGTATCTTCGGTGAACCTGTGTATGCTCCGCATACCTGTGTGAGTAGCCTTCAGCTGCTTCTCACCTGCTGTGCGGTGGCTGTTCGCAGCGGAGCCCCACCACTACTGTTGTCCCCGCCCTTACCGTGACATCTGAACAGGGATGGGCAGAGTTACACTGAAGCGCCAAAGAAACTGGTATAGGCATGCATACTCAAATACAGAGATATGTAAACAGGCACAATACGGCCGTGCTGACGGCAACGACTGTATAAGACAACAGGTGTCTGGCGCAGTTGTTAGATCGGCTAATGCTTCTACAATGGCAAGGTTATCAAGACGTAAGTGAGTTTGAACGTGGTATTATAGTCGGCACACGAGCGAATGGACGCAACATCTCCAAGGTAGCTGTGAAGTGGTGATTTTCCCATACGATCATTTCATGAGTGTACTGTGAATATAAGGAATCCGGTAAAACATCAAACTTTGCTGAGGCCGTGAATAGATCCTACAAGAACGGGACCAACGGCGACTGAAGAGAATCGTTCGACGTGACGGAAGTGCAAACCTTCCACAAATTGCTGCAGATTTCAGTGATGAGCCATCAAAACGTGTCAGAGTGCAAACCATTCAAATGGTTCAAATGGCTCTAAACTCTATGGGACTTAACATCTGAGGTCCCCTAGACTTAGAACTACTTAAACCTAGCTAACCTAAGGACATCACACACATCCATGCCCGAGGCAGGATTCCAACATTTCGACCGTAGCAGCAGCGCGGTTCCGGACTGAAGCGTCTAGAACCGCTTGGCCACAACGGCTGGCGCAAACCATTCAACGACACATCATAGATATGGGCTTTCAGAGTAGAAGACCCACTCGTCTACCCTTGTTCACTGAATTACACAAAGCTTTACGCCTCGCCTGGGCCCATCAACACCGACATTGGACTGTTGATGACTGGAAACACGTTGCCTGGTCTGTCGATTCGCGTCTCAAATTGTATCGAGCGGATGGACGTGTATTGGTATGGAGACAACCTCATGAATCCATGGACCCTGCATTTCTGCAAGGGACTGTTACAATTGGTGGAGGTTCTGTAATGGCGTGGGGCGTGTGCAGTTGGAGTGATGTAGGACCCCCGATATGTTTAGATACGACTCTGACAGGTGACAGATATGTAAGCACCCTGTCTCATCACCTGCATCCATTCATGTCCATTGCGCATACCGACGGACTTGGACAATTGCAACAGGACACTGCGACACCTCACACGTCCAGAATTGCTGCAGAGTGGATCCAGGAACACTCTTCTGATTTTAAACACTTGTCTGGCCACCAGACTCTCCAGACATGAACATTATTGAGCATATCTCGGAAGCCTTGCAACTTGCTGTTTAGAAGAGTTCTCTATCCTCTCGTATCTGTGAATAGCCCTGAAGGATTCATGATGTCAGTGCCCTCCAGCACTACTTCAGACATTAGTCGAGTCCCCCTCGCGGTGGCCCTACACGGTATTAGGCAGTTGTACCAGTTTCTTTGGCTCTTCGGTGTCTTTAGTGCGCTCTCCCTGACTGGGCGGTGCCTGCAGGTGCACGGCCTGGTGGGGGACCTGGCGGCGTCGGCGCTGGTGTCGGCGGCGCTCTACCTGCTGCTGGAGGCGCCCTGCCTCGGCCTGGGCCGCGCGCTGCTGCGACGCCTCGGGCGACGCCCCGCAGCGCCGCGGCGCCCCAGCCAGCCCGCCACCTGCGTCACGGCCGCCTGACTGCGCGTCCGGGCCAACTCAGCACGACTCCCAGCCGAAGCTGGCAGCTGCCGCTCTTCAGTATCCGCTATCCAGTGTACCTGCACACGTACTGGCAATCTACGCCACTGCTACGCGAACACTCGTTGCATAGCCCACTACAAAAATGTTGCATGAAATGCTTTGCCATTTGATTGGAAGAGTCAAACTGCTCCATACGTCTCAAAGGAATAGGTAGCCTCCGTCCCAAGCACAAATGTTCTGAATAAAATTTGGATCTGTCTGCGTAATTATGCTTTGGTGAACCACTGCTTTTAAGGGGGGGCTTGGGGGGGGGGGGGGGGTAGGACGTCAAATGGGCCGACTTGGAGCAGGAGAGGCATCACAGGACGTTTTAATTTCCAGTGTCTATACTTTTACAAATAAATTCATAAAACTTTGTCAGCATCACCAGGAAGGATTCAGGATTCACACTCATTGCAATGGAAGTTCGAAAACATAACAAAATAATTTTTTTTTTACGTGTCAAATTTCATCGTTTTTCCACTTACTAATGGCTGCATTTGTTGCTATAGGTACACTTTTCTTCATAAGTTAAAGAGATTCTTCGATGAATTTTGCACAGCATACATACCATACTTACAGGTGTATGAAACTCTAGAATTTATTTAATTTATGAAAAAACGAATGATCTGTTGTATTTTAAACTTCATATTTAGAAAAAAAAACACAAATTTTGTAGTTAATTACCTCAATTTTTACTACAGTTTTTAATAGATTTGGAAAATTCTAGAGTTTCATACTCCTTTAAATATGGTTTGTATGCTGTGCAAAATTCATCGAACCATCTCTCTTACTTATGAAGAAAAGTGTACCTATACCAACAAATGCTGCAATTAGTAAGTGAAAAAAATGATGAAATTTCACATGTAAAAAAAATTACTTCCTTATGTTTTCTAACTTCCACTGCTATGAGTGTGAATTCTGAATCCTTCCTGGTCATGCTGATAAAGTTTTATGAATTTATTTGTAAAAGTATAGACAGTGGAAATGAAAATGTCCTGTGGTACCTCTCCTGCTCCAAGTCGGCCCGTTTGACGTCCTACCCCCCCTTAAGAGGCCTGACTAAGAATACGGTATAAAAACTATTTTTAGCAGCACAAAATATGTTAAAACTACCTGGCAATTAAAACTGTGTGCCAGACCAATACTCAAAGCTGGGACCATTGCCTTTAAAGGGCAAGTTCTCTGCTAACTCAGCTATCTGAGAACGCCCTTCTATCTACTCTCATAGTTTTACTTCCACCAGGACATTTTCTCCGACCTTTTCAAACTTCATAAAATTTGTCCTCAACCGTACCCTTTGGGACTAGCAGTCGTGCGAAGAAATGGCTTGGCCACTCGATAGGTATTGTTTGCAGAATGAATTTTCACTCTGTAGTGCTGACGTCAATTTCTTGCACACCTACGCAGGACCGTACTATTGTTACTTTTCATGCTTTCCCGACGGATCTGTTGCAAATACGCTTCTCGGGTTTGCCGCCGTATAGTATTGTGTAAATCGCCCAACATTTCTTCGATGCAACTGCTCGATATCATCAGGTGGTGGTAGCTGCTGCTGTCACTGATGCAAGGCACGACTGATGATAATCGCGCGGCGTAGGAATTTATCATGCCGGGAGCAGGCAATACGCGTGCGCGGGAAGACGCTCGTAGTTGGAGGAAAGCGGAGCTCCTGGTGCCCCCTGCTGGGAACCGCAGAAAGGCCATCCGCGCGTGCGCTATGGGCAATGACTGTGCTGCCGGATGTTTGATCTTTTCTGCTCACATCCTGTTCCTAATCCATTACACATGGAAACATTTGTTTAAATCTTTCACGCATTCACAGCAACAAATTTGCACCGCGTGGTGAGAATCGGAACTAATTTTTTCCTTCGTAAATTGGTTTCGGATTAACACATTACAAGACCTATCAAGTTTCGGTTCTGTACGATAATTACAGCCTACACTGGACCTCTATCAGTAGATGCAATTTAATCACAACCGTCCCATACTTTTTTTTAAAGTCAGTAGAGCACTATCCCGCGGAAAGCAAAGGTTCCAAGTTCGAGTACCAGTCCGGTACAGAGTTTTATTCTACCAGGTAGTTTCAAATGAGCACACATTCCGCAGCAGAGTGAAAATTCGTTCTGGAAATAAAATACATTACTGGGACCCTAAATTAGTCTCTCACAGTATAACGTTTAAATTCCGACCCTTTGTGGAGTCTCTCCTCAAACAAACGAATTAAAAGTTAACTCGTAAGGGCCGATTACGATAACTCATATAAAACTTTGTATCTCTTTAAGTAAAACTTAACTTTTACAAACAAACTTTTCGCATTATTTCACATAACCTTCATTAAAATATGACGGTAGTATGAAGATAAACAACTGACATATTGTTCTTGAAAAACATAAGCACAGCACCTCATTGTATTAACTCACTTTCAGTATATTGAGCAGTAAGATCACTAGTTCTAACCTGGTGTAGGTAAAATCAGTAGTTCTAACCTGGTGTAGGTATAATTCGTGAGTTCAGTTCGAATACGAAGTAATAGCTGACTCTATTAGAATACAATCGTTATTATCATTTTTGAAAACTACTGCTGCCTGCGAAGGTTGCCTCGTCGCATTTCTTGCCAATTCTTCGTGGCCTTCTAGAGGAAGCTGTAGAAAGTAGATGCTCTCATTAATGAATTAGACATTACTCTTGAGCTTATGAGTTCAAAACGAATTGAAACATTCGAGGCACAACTCGAAATGCCGATGTGTCTCGCTGGCCTGTGAAGTCAGCCAGTGAGCGTACCGCAGCTGGGGGCGGTTTGCTGGCGCGTCCCCCAGGGTACTCAGTGCGGAAGATAGCGTAGCTACTGCGTGGCTGTCGAAAGAAGATTCGCAGATTTATTTCCTTCTTTTCGTATTCAGCATGTTCTTCTGTGAGTGAGAAATTCAGCTCGTGATATATGTTAAGAATGTTAAATTTTGTGTATTGAAATGTAGTTAATACTTACAAGGGGGACCACGACGTTTGGAACGCGGATTTACTTCAAACTTCGTACACTCGTAGTACTCCATTAGGACAACAAATGTGTAAGCAGTAGCGCGTATTTCTCAAGCGTTATTTAGAAAATCGCAAGATAATTTCGGTCGTCAAATATATACCTGTGCGTGGCCGTTTTTACCAGGAAGCGGCGGCAGCCCAGTGGCGCCGGCACTGTAGCTCAGCGTGTTCGGTCGGAGGGTTAGCTGCTCTCTGTAATAAAAAAGCTGCGTGAACGGATCAACAACGAACTGAAAACGGATGTCTTACGACGTCCGCCCCGAGCAGATGCAGCGAACGAAACCGAACAAAATGAGATTTTTTTAAAAAAAAAAAAAAAAAAAAAAGTGGGTAGCGTTCAAGCCCCGTCATCGCTGCGTCGGTGGATCGAGTCCTGTTCGTCAGTTTTTTGTTTTTTTGTTATTAACACAGTAATTTTCTCTACTATTTATATTACAATTCGTATAATGGGAAAAATACGTGTAATCGGATGAACTTTTATTAAATTTACTATGTTATTTCGCAGTTTACATATTTTTACTATCACAAATAATATAATATTCATAACTATCGACTAGTAAAATAACCAAGCGCATAAAGTGATACTGAAAATGTGTGCTTTTCCGTGATTTTAGAAATCCCTTATACCTGGAAGGAGCCCGAAACTACCTGTTACCTACAAGTTTTGACCGGCACAGACGGCTTTCGAAAGATGTACGATTAATCGTCGCTTTCGAAATTACGAGTACAATGGCAGGATGGTATTTTTCGTAAAAACATCGAAAACATAACGTTAAACGGCACCAGCTGCATTAAATAAATGCTGTTTCCGCATACGCAAGGTCTTTTGAGGTTTTCCGTGGAAAAACAAAACTCGTTAACATTTTCGAAAACCTCTCTTTCAGCCGATAATTTGGAAGCAAACCATGCATAACGCAGCATTTCCTCAAATATCGGTACTGATAATTGATCATGCAGTATCCAGTGTATTTTAATAGCGTCTCCACGAGAAGCAGTTTCTCGTTCTTTTTCGATCAAATACGAACAATTTTGGAGACACGGACAAGCATACATTTTCAGTATCACTTCATGCGTTTGGGTGTTTACTAGTCGATAGTTATGAATATTATATTACTTGTGATAATAAAAATTTGTAGACTGTCAAATAACATTGTAAATTTAATAAGAGTTCATCCGATTACACGTATTTTCCCCATTATAGCAACTGTAACATGAATAGTAAAGAAAATGAGTGTGTTAGAAATAAAAAAAAAACTGACGAACGGGACTCGATTCAGCAACCCAGCGATTATGGGCTTGAACGCTACCCACTTTTTTTATTTTTATTTTTTATTTTTTTGTATTTGGTAGTAGCGGACATCACATGACATCTGTTGCAGTTCGTTGTTGATCCTTTCACTCAGTTTTTATTACAGAGACCAACCAGCTCTCCGACCGAACACTCTGAGCTACCGTGCCGGCAGTCGGCTGCCTCCGCTTCCTAGTAAAAACTGCCACGCACAGGTATATATTTGACGAGGGAAATTATCTTCTGATTTTCTCAATAACACTTGAGAAGTACGCGCTACTACTTACACATTTTGTTGTCCTAATGGAGTATTACAAGTGCACGAAGTTTGAAGTAAATCCGCGTTCCAAACGTCGTGGCCTCCCCTTGTTAGTTAAAAATTTTACTTAATCATTTTGTACGTTTTATATAATTACGATGCTTGTAATGTTGTAACTGTGTGATAATTTTGTAAAGAATTAAATAAAATGTGGTTGTACTTGATATTTTTGAAAATTTATGCGAGAATACCTCCGAAGAGAATGTATCTACTGTTCGAGTTGGAGCGGCTCCTTTTAGGTTGGGTGTTACATTGCTATTGCTTTGAAAAAATCGTCATTTGTTATTGTGAAAATAATGGCACCTCTGAATCAGGCTGAGTAGTTTGTTTACAGTGAGAGATTAAAGAAACAGATCATTTCTGTCGGATGACGTTTTACGATTTTCGTAAAGGTAATAATCAGCAACAACTGCTCGAATCACTTCATATCTTTTGGCAATCAAGCACCTTCAGAAAAACTGTTTGAGTTTCAGAACTAGGTCGTGGCTGTGCTTCCATCAGCGATGGATTTCGTAGAGGTCAGCCGGTTGTAGTTCCAAAAACCATCGGTACTTTGCGCCACATGATTTGTATTAGCAAACAGCTTATCGAATGGCTTCCAGGGGAAATGAAACTTTGATTTTCAGAATGTCATACAATTGAGCGAATTTAAAAATTTGATATACTGTCATAATCTTTCAATAACAGGTATAATGTGATATTAAAAGCTTAACACAATAAGTCAGCTGGAAACTGTGTATGTCTTATGGCTGAGTAATTCACGGCGCGCATATTGCCCAGTATTCGAGAATGAGAGAACTCAGCTGCCACCAACAGACTTAAAACATAATTTCAAAACATTTCGAAACAATCCCTCACTGACACGCCTCCACAATAATGACAGGGAAAGGAAAAATAGTATATCTTTAACTTCATCTTTGGTGTTCATGCAGGAAAACCTCAGCGCCAGGTAAGTTCTTTTAATTTATCACCTCTTTCAAATTAAGTCTATTGCACGACACATAGTCCAGGAGATATAACGCGACAAACATTCAGCTGTGTCAAAAAACGGAGCGGAAATAACTCACGGTATGAAACTTCCTGGCGGATTAAAACTGTGTGCCGGACCGAGACTCGAACTCTGGACCTTTGCAAAGGTCCCGAGTTCGAGTCTCGGTCCGGCACACAGTTTTAATCTGCCAGGAAGTTTCATATCAGCGCACACTCCGCTGTAAAGTGATAACTTCATTCTATAAACTCACGGTATATTTATTTTGGCTTTTTCATTAGTCTACGAGTAAATAATCCGAAATTAATAAAATCAATACAATTACGGTTTTGCGTCTTCAACTAATAAGTCAAGTATTTAACACAATAACTCATTTATAAAATAATTACACGGGAATTGTATTCTTTACTGACTCAGTGTTTCTTGGGAGTTACTGGTTGTAGGCGATTGGCATATGACTGGCGGTCAAATATTGGAGACTGCGCTATAAACGATTTCATATTTACATTTAGCCGCGAAAAAGATTTCTTTCCGTTGGATTCTGCTTAGCCGAAGCTCTGAAACAGGCTCGTGTGAACTGATATAAACAAATGCTCAAAAAAGTCGACCTTGGATTCGCGGACTCCGTGTATGACATCGTGTAAGTAGGAGAATTTTGAATATATTCGTACAAGCGGCTATCCGATCTTTGGGCGTAGTGGGCTACGGCTTGTGATTCCCAAAATGAACCAAAGCCGACAAAAATAGTTCACTCGCCAAGCTTTTCCTAGCAAAAACAGAAACTGTTCTTTGGTTAGACTGGACATGTCACGACCATTGCTTCAGAGGATAGAAGAAGAGGTATTGCTGAATACCCTATATAACTATTTACTTCCCACAACTCACCGGTTAAGTCGGTAAAAACAACCAAAAACGTTGCATTGCTTATTGCAAGACAAAACACGTCTTGCAGTTAATTATTGGACACAAAAAATTATCGAATTGATCTCACACTGGCCATGCTGACGTGATCTGAAAATATGAAAAGATTTTCCTCGCACTCTCACTAGTAACAGGTTTTTATTGACTTATTTAGATCATTTAATGAAGCAACATATTTCGAGGTAGAAACCTCACTTTCAGGCTACAATGGCAATGCAAGAAACATTTGACAGAATAACACATAGATTTCTTTACAGTTTTTGCAAGAACTGCGGCCGTCCTGCGAAGAAAGAGAAGGGTAGCCTAATATGATCGTTTTCAAAGCAGTTGTTCAAACAAATTTTTTCAAAAATAATCTCTCACTTTCTTCATGTGTTGTGACTATTGAATCACGTTACCCACTGTTTGCAAAGAACACTTAAAACTCGTCATTACAATCACTTCTGCTGTTCACTAGAAATAAGTTGGCGGTCAAAACAAAGCTTGTTTCGATTTAACTATTGATGCATTGATCTTGGTGTTATCTGTGAGTTGGAATGTCTTCTGCACAACTTGCATCTCTGATGTTGGTCGACAAGAAATATTACAATGAAAGAAAATGTGAAAATTTGACGTTAACAACGAAAATACGAAATCAATTTTAAAGAACTGCAAAGATATTGCTATTGGGACACAGATTCGTATGTATTCTTAATCGTTACGAATTTTCTATTTTGGCAGTACTGAACTGAAGTTGGTGAAGAACTGCTAGTTCTTGAAATCTGTAATTTCGATCAGGATCTCGTTTTTCCACTTTTCGCCATAGATGACTATTTCCATTTCCTCCAAAGATTTTCGTTTTCCAGCTCTTCTTTAAAGTGTACAGGGTGACCCAGAAGTCCGTTAACATTTGAAAATTAAGTACTTCACAGTATAATTTAGGTAGAGCAGTAACAATTGATACACATGCTTGAAATGCGGAGAGTTTTATTGAAACCAAAAAAAAGTGCACAAAATGACCAACAGGTGGTGGTTAATATGATACAAAAGCAATAATTAGCACAACAATTAATTTTTAGCAAAGACGATGTTCTTTATAAAAAATGCTCAAAATATTAGACGTCATACGATGCCTGTAGTGGAAGGACTTACGAACAGCATTGTACAACATATCAGTAAGTATGGTGAGAAATTGCCATCGGAGTTGTCTTTTAGCATTCTCTATGAGGTCGGACGATCGCCGTAGCCTTGCAATTTCAGGTAACACCACAACCAATAACCACACGGATTGAGGTCTGGGGACCTGGTAGGCCAAATATACTCGTACACTGAAGCGCCAAAGAAACTCGTATAGGCATGCAAATTGAAGTACAGAGATATGTAAATGGGCAGAATACGGCGTTTCTGTATGAGACGACTATCTAAGACAACAAGTGTCTGGCGCAGTGTTAGGTCGGTTACTGCTGCTACAATGGCAGGTTATCAAGATTTGAGTTTGAACGTGGTGTAATAGTCGGCGCACGAGCGATTGGATACAGTATCTCAGAGGTAGCGATGGAGTGGGGATTTTCCCATACGACCATTTCACGAGTATACCGTGAATATCAGGAATGCGGTAAAATATCAAATCTCCACATTGCTGCTGCCGGAAAAAGATGTTGCAAGAACAGGACCAACGACGATTGAAGAGAATCGTTCAGTGTGACAGAAGTGCAACCCTTCCACAACTTGTGGCAGATTTCAATGCTGGGCCATCAAAAAGTGTCAGAGTGCAAACCATTCAACGAAATATCATCGATATTGGTTTTCAGAGCAGAAGGCCCACTCGTGTACCCTTGATCACTGCACGACACAAAGCTTTATGCCTCGCCTGGGCCCGTGAACATCAACACTGGACTGTTGATGACTGGAAACATGTTACCTAGGTGGACGAGTCTCGTTTCAAATCGTATCGAGAGGATGGACGTGTACAGGTATGGAAATAAGCTTATGAATCCATGGACCCTGCATTGAGCAGGTGACTGTTCAAGCTGATGAAGAATATGTAATGGTGTGAGTCATGTGCAAATGGAGTGATATGTCTAGACACACTTCTGACAGGTGACACATACGTAAGCATCCTGTTTGATCACCTGCTCCATTAATGTCCATTGTGCAATACGACGGAGTTGGGGAATTCCAGCAGGACAATGCAACACCCCACATGCCCAGAATTTCTACGCAGTGTTTAAACAATTCCGCTGGCTATCAGACTCACCAGACATGACCATTATTCAGCATGTCTGGGATGCCTTGCAACGTGCTGTTCAGAAGAGATGTGCACACGCTCGTACTCTTATGGGTTTATGGACAGCCCTGCAGAATTCATGGTGTCAGTTCCCTCCAGCACTACTTCAGACAGTAGTAGAGTCCATGCCACGTCGTGTTTCGGCGCTTCTGCGTGTTACCCTAGGCCCTACATGATGTTAGGCAAGTGTACCAGTTTCTCTGGTTCTTCAAGTATGGCGGACATGGCAGCTCAGCATGCAGTCGTCACCAAATGATGTGTGCAAGAGGTCTTTCACATATGTAGCAATATGGGGTGGAGCGCCATCCTGCATAAAAGGTGATTATTTTTTTCTTCCTTTATTGTTACTTCACACCTTACATAAGGTGGGCTGGCAGCAGCACAGTACACTGCTCTTCAGCCACAGGTATTACAAAAGAAAAACAATGGAGACACAGAATATACAGAACATAGTGGGGGGCAAAAAACAGTAGACACAGTAACGACAAAACACGAAGCCGTTCACACGCGAAGACAACCAAAGAAACTGGTGGCACTGAACATTGATGATGGAGACGACACGTGAACGATGGAGCGTGGGCGGCGAAAACACTGAGGCACAAACACGACGGCACACACACTAAAACGGTGGACGATCTCTGGCGCGCGAATGTCCACTTAACATGTGCGAGTCCAAGGACCTGCCAAGAGGGGAAGACGATGGTGGGGGAGGGAGGAGGGAGATGGGAGAGCAGAGACGCCAATGGCAGAGGAGATGGGGGGGAGGAATGAAGGTATGGAGGGTAGGGGAAGCCTGGGGGAGGAGGGGGGGAGGAAGGGAGGAGGGAGGGAAAGGAGAGAGGGTGCCCTGAGGAAAAAACACAGGGTGGGAGGATCAAAGTTGACAGGAGGGGTAGATGGAGGGGAGGAGGGCATCATCAGGGAGGGGGAGCTGACAGAAACTACCTTGGGAGAGGGTAAGGAGAGTGGAGAGCAGGGGGGACGTGGAAATACAGGCGCAGCAGCGTACAGGGGTGGGAGAGGATGTGAGAGACAAGCAGGTGAGGGGGATCAAGTTTACGGGAGGTGTAGGGGATCCGTCACCATTCGAGGAAAAGGAGGAGGTGGGGGAACGGAATAAGGTCATACAGGATCCGTGTGGGGGAGGGGAGACAGATGCGATAGGCGAGGCGAAGAGCATGGCATTCGAGGATTTGAAGGGATTTGAAAAAGGTAGGAGGGGCGGAGATCCAGGCAGGGTGGGCTTCTGGGCCACCACCCTACTGGGGGCCGCAGAGACGGAGGGAACAGAGTGAGGGAGTGGAGGGAAGGGATCAGAGGAGGAGGCGTGGGAGGAAGGAGGATGGTGAAGGGGTGCGGACCCCATGTACGGCCAGGAAGGAGCTTGAGGTGATGGAGTCGGGAGCGTGCCTTGGCTTGGATTGTCCGGAGATGGGGGTCCAGGAGAGATGACGGTCAAGGGTGACGCCAAGGTACTTAAGGGTGGGGGTGAGGGCGATAGGATGGCCATAGATGGTGACATAGAAGAGGCAGAAGGAAGGGGTTGTTTTGATTACAATGATCACCTGGGTTTTGGAAGGATTGACCTTAAGCAACCACTGGTTACACCAAGTGGTGAACCGGTCAAGATGGGATTGGAGAAGGTGTTGGGAACGCTGCAGGATGGGGGCAAGGGCAAGGAAGGCAGTGTCATCGGTGTACTGGAGAAGGTGGATGGGGTGTGAAGGCGGCGGCATGTCCACCGTATACAAAAGGTACAGAAGAGGGGAGAAGACGTAACCTTGGGGCACACTGGCAGAGGGGAAAAAGGTGTAGGAATCCGTGTTGTGGATGGTGACGTAGGAAGGACGTTGGGAATGAAAGGACACAATCAGATGGACGTAGTTAATAGGAAAGGCGAAGGTTTGGAGCTTGAAGAGGAGACCGGAATGCCACACATGGTCATAGGCGCATTCGAGGTCTAGGGAAAGGAGGATAGCGGAGCGACGGGAATTGAGCTGTTCGGAGAGGAGTGAGGTGAAGGAGAAGGTCATTGGTAGAGAAGGACGGCCGAAAGCCACACTGGGTAATGGGAAGGAAGCGGTGCTGGCGGAGATGCTGGTGGATGTGTCGGGTAAGGATGGATTCCAGGACCTTGCTGAGGACCGAGGTAAGGCTGATGGGACGGTAGGAGGAGATAGAGGACGGCGGTTTGTCGGGTTTAAGAAACATCAGGATACGGGAGGTTTCCCACAGGTCAGGGTAGTAGCTGGTGGACAGGACTACATTATAGAGCCTGACCAGGGTGGAGAGGAAGGAGGCAGGAGCTTCACGAAGGTGGCGATAGGTGACACGATTGTGACCGGGAGCGGTGTTGCGTTTCATGTGGAGTGTAGCAATGATATCCTGAGTAGTGATGGGAGAATTGAGTGCAATGATGTCCAAGTACTGGAAACCAGGAGGGAGGGAAGTGACAGAGATGTCAGTTAGATCGTGGACATTCAGGAAGAGGGAGTAATCGAACTGGGGATCATTGGGGATGGTAAAGACATTGGAGAGGTAGGAGGCAAAGTGATTAGCCTTACTAAGGTTGTCAGGGAAGGGTTGATTATCATGAAGGAGAGGGTAGTAGGGGGGGGGGCTAGATCCAGAAAGGCGGCGGAAGGCTGACCAGTACTTGGACGAGTTGATAGGAAGTGTAGCATTAAGACGGGTGCATGTCTGTCGCCAGTCCCGTCGTTTCTTAGCCACGAGCAAGTTTCTGATGTGTCGTTGTAGTTGCCGGTGGCGTCATAGTGTGTCTGGGTCACACGTGTGAAGGAAGGCATGGTGGAGAGGGCGGGATCCACAGAGAAGGAGGATGGCCTGTGGTGGTAAAGAAGGGTGGAGGGGGTGGATAGCGACGGAAGGGATGTGGGCCTCCACAACCTCAGACAAGATCTGCTGGAGAAAGATGGCGGCATGGGTAATATCATCAGGGTGGTGGTAGGTGAAGGGGTGGCTATTGACCTCGGTAGAGAGGGGATAATCATGGACTGTAGGTTGGGACACTGCCGGAGGAAGTGCACCTGTTTACAGACACTCAGATGTAGGATGTGCATTATAGCCCAGACACCTCTGGCAGCAGAGGGATTGAGGAGGGGAACGGGAGGGGTCGACCTTGTAACGCTGGTGGAAGAGGAGGGCACCCTCCTTCAGGAGACAGTCGACGGATGGGGCATGTTCTGAGAACACCCGCATAAGGTGGGTGGGGCCGGCGGGGTTGAAGATGCGGCGGACTGCCCGTATTTCTAAGGACACTTCCTCCTCCGTGATGGTCGGACTAAGCCGAGTGATTACGTCACGGCAGTGAGGGTAGGCAGGCGACGCGGGGTTTGGGGTTGGCGGGAGGGGGATGGGGAAGGTGCAGGGGTGAGGGAGGCATTGGAGCCAAATCGAGTAATGGGGATTCAGGAGAGTATGTGAAGGTCTGGCTGGGGAAGGAGATGAGAACGGAGTCTCGGCGGGGAGTGAGGAGGGAGATGGGGGCTCTGGGAAAGTATTGGTGGAGGAGGAGCGTGAGGTTCCGGGCCTCGAGGAGGGAGGGATCAGGACGGGAGAGGAGGTATTTGTAGGAGGAGGGGGAGGAGGAAGAGGAGGTAGCAGGGACAGGCAGAGAGACATCCATGGCATCCTGGGGGGGGGGGGGAAGGGGGAGGGGGTGGGCCTTTTTGGGAGCAGAGGAGGCAGGGTTGCCACTGGGGCGTTTGACGACGACTGAAGGGTGAGAGGAGGCATGTGAGACAGGAGCAACTGAGAGGTGGTGGGAAGTCGCAAGTCCCAGCGTGGATGCTGGAGCTGGCACCTTAGACGGGGATGGCGATGGTGAAGATGATGGCAATGATGAAGATGATGATGACGATGGTGGTGGAGGTGATGGCGAGAGCGGGGTGTGGGCCGTGGCCCTCCGGGCCACCACCCTAGCGGGGGCTGCAGAGACGGAGGGAACATAGTAAGGGAGTGGAGGGAAGGGATCAGAGGAGGAGGCGCGGGAGGAAGGAGCTGGGGATGAGGCGACAAAGAGCGAAGGAGAAGGGAGGGTGAGAAGAGGGGGGGATGGAATGATGCAGGGGGGGGGGGGGCGATTGGGCACACCACGTTATTGTGGTGGTGGCAGCAGATGGAGAGGTGTATACTATGGCGGTAGTGGTGTCAGTGGTAGTGGTGGTGGGGGTTGACATGATTACAAGGAGGAAAGGAACAGGACGGGACAAAAACTTCAGAAGAAAACAAGGGACTCACAAAGAATGACGAAGACAGATGAAGACTGACGAAACGCCGACTGGGGCCAAAGCCCCACTCCACTGCCGCTGGCAGGAGGCGACCACAGAGGCTGGATCGCTGGTGGGAACGCTGGCAGGAATGCTGCAGCTGCTGCTGCCGTGGGCTGGACTGCTGCATCTGCTGGCTGGCTGGCCCTGCAAAACCCTAACACTTCGATCAGAGGCGAATGCCACTATCGGATGGCGGTACTCATTGCAAGGTACCGCCGGAGATGAAGGTGTTTATCAGCCAGGCTCATTTTATACACGATTATGATGCGACAGCACTGACATGTTACTGTCCAGCGCCATCTGTTGGCCACTTTTTGCATTCGTTTTTGGTTTCAATAAAACTTCATGTCATTTCAGGAATGTGGATCAATTTTTATCTATCTACCAACGTTATTCCGTGAATTAGTGCATTTTAAAATGTTAACGGACTTATAATTCACAGTGAACAATGCTTTAAGTACGTTATCTATTGCAACACTGTATCCTGTTTTTTCCTCTCTCGACTATATGTTTCACAATAGCTGATTTGTTATTCTTATCAAGTATAAAACAGTCAATATGGCTTTTAAAAGGTGTTTTAAAATTTCTATGCATTTGGCAATCAGAATGGTTTTAAATTGTTTCACATGTCTGATCACCAAATTATCTTCTTCTTCTCTTATATCAAATAAAATGTACAGGACAGTGTTTTCCAGCACTCCCAGAAGCTTTAGAATCCCTCCTAAGCCGTGTTTTTGAGGAAACAACATCAGAATGGAGAAAGTCGTTGTTATAAAAAAAAATTTTGTAAGAAAATAAAAAATGTGTTCATGCTACATAATTTATACCTGTTAATCCCTTTGCCCTGCTCCAGAAAGAGATGTTCCTACCTGCTTTGCGATAGGTCTCCATTGTCGTCCTAGAAAGAGAAGTTATGGAGTTGGTAGGGATGGTGACTGACAATCTAGCTATGGAGTCAGAGAAGCTACTGGATGTCCCTTAGCCGAAAAACAAGAGAGAATTTTACCCCTCTTTTGTTTTCAGCAGAGAAGTGCAGTGGAGTGGAAAACATTTTGAGATTGTTTGGATGAATATCTTCAAAATTTTCATGGGTATTCAGCCAGGTGGCGTCGTCCAAAAGGCAACCCAACTTCTTGCTGTCTGCGGGCGTTCCTGGATTCTGATCTCTGATAGGTGGCGAATTTAAACAATCTTTACCCTCTCTCGCAGCCTCCATCTTGGCACTTCCATGTGGTCAGCAGCCAGTAGTGGGGGAAGTGCAGCGCTGGGTGGTAGGGGATGCGCGACGTTTGTGATGAGTGAAGCTTGGCTCTGGGTGGTGGGGGGAGCTTGGCAGCAGGTGGTGAAGGAAGCATGGCGCTAGGTGGTGGGAGAAGTGTGGGACCAGGTGGTGGGTGAAGCGCGGCACCCTGCGAGAGATCATAGACCACAGTCCTTCAGTGACCACGGTCGCACGTGTAAATCTGCCACCGTGGTGACAGTGGGTCTTCTTCTTCACGTGTCCTGACAGGGGCGCCCCACCACTGGGCGCCTTGCTTCCCCCAGCATGGGCTGCGGACTGCAGAGAAGCGCCAAGGCGCCGGCTGCGGGGGGGATAAAGATGATATAAAGCCAGCATCCATCCGAGATATCAATTAGACACCAGGAACGCCTGAAGATGGCAAGAAGTCGGCTTGCCAAAATATCGCGCGTATTGGATGACGCCACTCGGCTGTATACCGGAGAAATTTTCAAGATTTCCATACGCTGTGAAAACCTCAGATCAAACATCTTCATCCATTCGAGTCTGTGGGTCTTAAGGTGCATTGTTATCAGCCTGATAACACGTAACTTTCTTTCGTCCGCCTTAAGCGGAAATTTCCATGAAAAATTTTTGCATCTTTATGCACTCGGGAGAAGTTGCATTTCCGAGAAAACACACACGTACGCACACACACACACACACACACATACAGACACACAGACACACACACATAAATATCCACACATAAACACACACTATTCGAAACACTTAATACTGCCACGTACAGCAAGTGAATAACTTTGATACTTCTCTCCTCTAGACTTATTATTTAGAAAATAAAGAAAAAGAACTTTAAACACTTACCGAGAGGCTGAAGAACGTCAAGCTCTGCTCGTGTTCTTCTCCTACAGATCCATTACATGACATGCAATCTTTCAGACGTGTATGAGCCAGCACTGGGTAGATAAAGAAAAGCTCATCACTTGGTGGAGTACGAGAAATCGTTTAAGAATTTGTGAACCACACGTTGCTGGCAGTGACGGAATGTATAGTTTCGGGTTATGTAAACTTTGAGCTGTGAGCAGGGCGGGGGCGAGAGGCAAAGAGAGGGCACACAGTTTTAATCTGCCGGGAAGTTTCATATCAGCGCACACTCCGCTGCAGAGTGAAAATCTCATTCTGGAAACATCCCCCAGGCTGTGGCTAAGCCATGTCTCCGCTATATCCTTTCTTTCAGGAGTGCTAGTTCTGCTAGGTTCGCAGAAGAGCTTCTGTAAAGTTTGGAAGGTAGGAGACGAGATACTGGCAGAAGTAAAGCTGTGAGTACCGGGCGTGAGTCGTGCTTCGGTAATCGAGTCTCGGTCGGGCACACAGTTCTAATCTGCCGCGAAGTTTCATATCAGCGCACACTCCGCTGCAGAGTGAAAATCTCATTCTGGAAACATCCCCCAGGCTGTGGCTAAGCCATGTCTCCGCTATATCCTTTCTTTCAGGAGTGCTAGTTCTGCTAGGTTCGCAGAAGAGCTTCTGTAAAGTTTGGAAGGTAGGAGACGAGATACTGGCAGAAGTAAAGCTGTGAGTACCGGGCGTGAGTCGTGCTTCGGTAGCTCAGATGGTAGAGCACTTGCCCGCGAAAGGCAAAGATCCCGAGTTCGAGTCTCGGTCGGGCACACAGTTTTAATCTGCCGGGAAGTTTTATGTCCATCTTATTTCGGTCTTCAATTCTACCTGTGTTAGCAAATACGAAATTCACAAAAAAGTGTCTGCTATCTTTTTTCTCGAGACAATAGTGAGTGTTTGATTACCCTAGGTGTAATTCAACAAATCACAAAATGATTACAACGTGCAGTGCAAACTCAATTTGTTACGTCGATATGGATCCTGAGCGTGGTAGGAACTTGACCTCTCAAATTAGCTTCAGCAGAATTATTTACAGTCATGACAGAATTTACATTACACGGTTTTCGTATTGAATAACTGAACGCCATGAACAAGTATTTTACTCAGTTTTTGTTTCACTTTATTTTAATCATAAGGAAGTTTGTGTTTCCTACTTCAATTGCTACAACTGTAATTGAAATATTTTCGTTGAGTTTCTGTTGTAGATAAAACTGTAAAGTAGGTGCGGCTGCTCCTCAGTGTTGCAAAATGTCAGAATTTAAAAACTACTGCAGTGATAAAAGCTTATATGTTACTTCCAAAATATGCATGCAAAAATAGGAGCTGACTAGATACATGTGATAATGTTATCAGAATGCAAAATTCTTGTATTTCTTCTTTCGCCTTTGAAATAACTAGCTTTTCCGTTCCTTGTCGCTCTGTGTCCGATAGAGAAAGTTGAACAGCGTGTAAGACCCATTCAGCACCTGAAAGAACAAAACAAAATGCTAGTTCTACGATGAAATTACTATAAGACAAGTTAGTTTTGCAACAGCACACTGAACGGTAAGGAGCAGAGTATGTAAGATGTGAAAAAGTTATATGCATACATCATTTGAACATATACTCATCAAATGGTATTCTGTGTTAAAGAGTAATAAAAGAGGACAGCTCATCAGTAGCCTAAAAAGCGAATAATCACAAAGGAGCTTTTTTTTACATTGTAGGCACTATCTAGCAGTAATTTGCAAGAGCATCGTATGAGTACGTGTGACGAAATCCTGCCACATAATGCAACGCATGTACAGAAAGTAAGTGTAGTGTGTTTCTAACGGACGAAGGAATTTTGTTCGATGAAGTTGCTAGTAGACTACTGCATTCAAGAACAACACATGGGCCGGCCGCGGTGGTCTAGTGGTTCTAGGCGCGCAGTCCGGAACCGCGGGACTGCTACGGTTGCAAGTTCGAATCCTGCCTCGGGCATGGATGTGTGTGATGTTCTTAGGTTAGTTAGGACTGATGACCACAGAAGTTAAGTCACATAGTGCTCAGAGCCATTTGAACCATTTTTTGAACAACGCATGGTGAGCTGAAAACTTGTTGTACTGCCATGTTGAAATGAGCGTCTCTATTCCTACTCCTCCCAGGTGGGAGCTGAGGAGCGTAATCCTGTTACTTTTTGCAAAGAGAAACGTGCAGCTCCAGATTTTTAACGGAATCGGAACTGTTTATGGGGTGGTGTGATGAACCAAACTGAAGTGTAGAAATGGCGTCGTGCACTAAAATTTGGCAGAACGAATGTTTATGATGAAAAAATGAGTGCTCGTCCGTCAGGCATGACTGATGAGATGGTGAATGAGACCGAAGCAATGACTCGTGTCATCCGTCGACTGACTTCGGACGAGAAGGAAGTTCGTGTTTACAGAAATTCCAGATCTCTTCTGCATTAAGTATTACTGAAAGACTTGATTTCCGAAAATTGTATGCGAGATGGTAGAACCCGAACACTGTTTATAAAGTACTGAAAAAGTCAAAAATTGGTAAGTGGACCTTCGGTGGGATGAATTTTTGCCATATAAAAGGACTTCTTCGTAGCCACAAGCTTCCTACTAAACAAAACAGAGCTTAACATTTTCTCATTTCCACTGAATGCCAAGCCTCCTGAAGTCACATAAACCTTAATTAAATTTAGCCCTCCGTTCTCTCACAAAGACCGTGCAACTGAAATTTCAATACCGGACTTCAGATTAACTGCTCACAGAATGAACTTCACTAAATGCTTCTTAGCATGTTTTTTTTACAGGGTAAATTAGGTAGGTTAGGTTAATGACCACATGACGTGGAATGACGTGCTGGTATGCACGTCTGGGATAAGTTTAACGGAATAAGTTGATTCCAAATTGACATTTGTTCACAAAATAGAGCTTTGTTCTCAGCTTCAGCAAACATTTGATGCGTTTAATATCCTGACACTCTGATCTTGTATGGGGAATGTATTTGTCATTATATTAATCATCATAATTAAGCGAGCATTAGTTTAACTAAGGAAACCAACATCGATTCAAACAGTCACAGAATAATCATATGGAAATCACCATTTTATAGTAAATGCAGAGTCGCGAAACCTAGAGTGTGACACACGAAACTTAATCGGGGGATCGTGACCAGATAAAGAAGAAAGTTGATCCTAGAGGCATCTAGTTAAATGATAGCCAAGTTATCACTCAAGAGAACATCATAATGCTTCTGATAAATGCTTCAAAAATTATAGACAGTTCCCAACACAAAAATCTAAACTTACTTCGATCCAAAATCACTTTCAAAGTGCGCACAGAAGTGGTACGTCATTCTCACCGGACCCCAGCACAGCGACTGAATAACTCTGCATAAAATCCAGCCTGCCTCGCTCTGTGAACAGAGACAGAAAGAAACTTGGAGGGGGCAAATTGGCTGATTAACAAGACGAATTTTTCAGTGGTACCAGGCGTCTCCTCCAATCAGATGACAGCAGGTCTGAAAAAGCGCTTATCTGGCAGAACCAGTCATGGAGCTGTGCTTTAAGAAAGTCCAGGCAGACAGATGCGACTCTTCGAAAAATTAAACTCAACGGCCTTTCCCAGGCCCTGCTACAATGATGAATCAAATAAGTCCACCTGAATTTACCAACGTGTACTCGTTTGCAATCCATGTACAGGAAGGTTGATAAGGGTTCATAGGGTTCAGAATATCAAACGTAATAAAAATGAGATAAAAATCAAGTCCAATAATGATGTAGGCTGCAGCAATGAATCAAAACTTGTAGCAGTACTGAATCCGAACTCAGGTCTCCTACTTACTAGGCAAATATGCTAAACACCGTCACACCCTGGCGCTAGACTTACCACACCTGCTCCGATTATCTTAAGACATTTGCTTCTCTGATGAAAATTATAATTCATGCCTCAGCCCATTTCGGTCATCGGTAAGGTGCTATTCTAATATTTGAGAGCCTTTACAATATGGATCAGAATTTAGAAGAAGAACAGTAACAAGCTGAGGCGTGAATGGGAATTTGTGTCAGCCAGGGAGACGTACTAGGATAATCCGTGCAACTGTACTAGCTGCAGTGCCGATGTACGAGGTGCATTCAAGTTCTAAGGCCTCCGATTTTTTTTCTAATTAACTACTCACCCGAAATCGATAAAACTGGCGTTACTTCTCGACGTAATCGCCCTGCAGACGTACACACTTTTCACAACGCTGACGCCATGATTCCATGGCAGCGGCGAAGGCTTCTTTAGGAGTCTGTTTTGACCACTGGAAAATCGCTGAGGCAATAGCAGCACGACTGGTGAATGTTCGGCCACAGAGAGTGTCTTTCATTGTTGGAAAAAGCCAAAAGTCACTAGGAGCCAGGTCAGGTGAGTAGGGAGCATGAGGAATCACTTCAAAGTTATCACGAAGAAACTGTTGAGTAACGTTAGCTCGATGTGCGGGTGCGTTGTCTTGGTGAAACAGCACACGCACAGCCCTTCCTGGACGTTTTTGTTGCAGTGCAGGAAGGAATTCGTTCTTCAAAACATTTTCGTAGGATGCACCTGTTACCGTAGTGCCCTTTGGAATGCAATGGGTAAGGATTACGCCCTCGCTGTCCCAGAATGTGGACACCATCATTTTTTCAGCACTGGCGGTTAACCGAAATTTTTTTGTTGGTGGTGAATCTGTGTGCTTCCATTGAGCTGACTGGCGCTTTGTTTCTGGATTGAAAAATGGCATCCACGTCTCATCCATTGTCACAACCGACGAAAAGAAAGTCCCATTCATGCTGTCGTTGTGCGTCAACATTGCTTGGCAACATGCCACACAGGCAGCCATGTGGTCGTCCGTCAGCATTTGTGGCACCCACCTGGATGACACTTTTCGCATTTTCAGGTCGTCATGCAGAATTGTGTGCACAGAACCCACAGAAATGTCAAATCTGGAGGCGATCTGTTCAACAGTCATTCGGTGATCCCCCAAAACAATTCTCTCCACTTTCTCGATCATGTCGTCAGACCGGCTTGTGCGAGCCTGAGATTGTTTCAGTTTGTTGTCACACGATGTTCTGCCTTCATTAAACTGTCGCACCCACGAACGCACTTTCGACACATCCATAACTCCATCACCACATGTCTCCTTCAACTGTCGATGAATTTCAATTGGTTTCACACCACGCAAATTCAGAAAACGAATGATTGCACGCTGTTCAAGTAAGGAAAACGTCGCCATTTTAAGTATTTAAAACAGTTCTCATTCTCGCCGCTGGCGGTAAAATTCCATCTGCAGTACGGTGCTGCCATCTCTGGGACGTATTGACAATGAACGCGGCCTCATTTTAAAACAATGCGCATGTTTCTATCTCTTTCCAGTCCAGAGAAAAAAAATTGGAGGCCTTGGAACTTGAATGCACCTCGTATTGCAGTGTTTAGTGCATCTGCCCAGTAATCGGGAGATCTGAGCTCGAATCCTGAATAGGTAGAAATTGTAATTCATTGCTTCAGCCCACATCGTTAAAGGTGACACAAAAATATGTCTCAGAAGCATTAACTGTAAATGATTGATATTTAATCACTTCGGTTCCCAGAGTGATCTTCCTCTCCCCTCCATCCCCCAACCCCCAGGGGGTAAAAAGTATGAGAACACGTAGGCAGAGAAAAATCACATGAAATGTGGATTGACTGCCGCCTTTGAGTGGGCGCCAAAACAGCTCACATATCAACAGAAAGTCAACGGAAATGCATGTCCACAGGAATTCAAAATGGAAGGTGAACAGTTCCTTGACTTTTGTGTGACAGACGACTAAACGTGGGTGGCCCACTACATCCCTCAGACGAAGAGTTAACGTGGTGACGACGTCCATATTCATTCTCAGCGAAAAAATTCAGACTGTTGTTTCCGCCAGAAACATCATGGACTGTCTTTTGCGACAGTAACGGGAATCTCATCAATGAATTTTTGCACCAGAGGAAAACAATTAATGCTAAGCGGTACAATGGAACTTTAAAAATCTGGAGCGCGATCTAGAACAAAAGAAGGGGGACATTAAGGAAGGGAATGTGCTTGTGGCATGGTAACGCTCTTTCCCACATAAGTATGCCAGAAAGTAGCTATTGGATTCATTCGGTTGGAACATCAACAACCGCTCCGCCCCGAACTCTGATATGGCACTTTCAGCTTTTCATTTTTTTTTTCACCTCTATGGATTTGTTTACGGGTGGAAAAACCTTCCCTACCGACTGTGAGATCAACAGTGTCATCAAACAATGGGCCAAAGAGGTGACAGGAGACTTTTCTGAGTGCAGCATAAACAACAACTGAGGCGTCTACGTCGAAAAACAGTGATGTACGCTTTTGAACTTTCAAATTGTTCATTAATACAGGGCGAATCACTTAAACCTTACTGCTACGGTCGCAGGTTCGAATCCTGCCTCGGGCATCGATGTGTGTGTTGTCCTTAGGTTAGTTAGGTTTAAGTAGTTCTAAGTTCTAGGGGACTGATGACCACAGTAGTTAAGTCCCATAGTGCTCAGAGCCAGCCAGCCACTTAAACCTTGCATCGCAGATATTGCGGGAATGTGAAGTGCTATTGATGTGTGGTTTTCACAGAATGGATTGATGGTCAAGGGCTACCACTATTATAGTAAACAGATTGTAGTAATACTTAGAAACTGTATTTTTCCTGCAAACATACTAAATGTAGGGCGTTTGTTGCAGGATTCCAGTGTGGGTCGTTTACGAGGTATTGTATTTTGAAAAGTTTCCACAACCTGCGTTGTTGTTAGGTACGATGTTGCTATCTTTGCTGACATATTGTGCTTGTGTGTTTTATAAACGCATTGCCAGTTGTCAGTCGGTTAGTGTGTGCCATCCAAGCAATAGGTCGTGTGTGGACGATGGGATTTACCAACGCGGCAAAAGCTGACATTGTCATGTTGTATGGATAGTGTAGGAAGAGCGCAGTTCGTCCTTGGACGATGTATGCGGGTATTCCAATAGACGTCAACCATCTTGGCAGTTATTTAAAAAGCCTTTTCAACGAGCTACGCGAAAGTGGTAGCGTAACACCTAGGCAACGTAACAGAAGGAAACACGTGACGTCAGATGCAGTTTATCGGCACGTTAGCTCCCACGCAATCGTATGAGGAAGTGGCATGACTCAGAAAAATGTCCTACGAATTCTCCATCGAAATAGTTTCCATTCCTATCACATTTCTCTTCATCAAGAGCTCCATGAAAATTATTAATAGAATCATGTGAACTTCCGTGCTGTATCACGTATCTTGTTGAGTGATGAAACCAAATTTACTAATCATGGCCAGGTAAACCGCCGAAACTTGCACTATTGGTCTGTTGACAGTTCTCGCTGGCTTTGTCAGGTGGAACGTCAGCGTCCGAGGAGTGTAAACGTGTAGTGCTGGATAATGAATCATCAGGTCATAGGCTCGTTTGTCAGAGACAGAACACTGAACGTGCACAAGTATCGCAACCTTCGAAAAGGTCCTCTTCCACGGATGCTCGAAGACGTTCTCTGCAGACTGGAAGGAACCTGTAGTACCAATATGATGCTACAGCATGTCCTTACGAACTGTTTCCAAATCGTTGGATTGGACGCAGAGAACATGTACCTCGGCCGATCTGTTTACCGGATTTGACGCCTGTAGAGTTTTTTCTGTGGGGAACGCTGAAAGACGCTGTCTACAAGGACATAGCCAATACACCCGATTAGAGGCAGCAACTTATTCCTCTAGCCCTCTCGGACATCTCCACTGAAATGTAGCAGTCGTTCCGTACCGGCCTGGAAGCGTATACTGCCGCTGCCGGTGGTCATTTTGGACACAACCTGTCAAGTTCAATTGTCTCTTTAGTTGCCAGAATCCAGATGATGTATGTATGCACTTGAGTTGTTTGCTACCACAGGTATTGTACAATGGTCGGTATGGGAACTTTTCAAAATACGACACGCTCCAGAATCCTGCAACAAACGCCCTACTTTATGTACGGCAATGTCAATAGGCATTGTTCCACGTAAAAATGTGTATGTTTGCATAGTACACATTCTAATTATTATTACAATTTGTTGATTGGCTAACAATATGATTAAAAATGAATCACTTCGGTTCCCAGACTCCTCTTCCTGCCCCCCTCCACCCGATCCCCCACCCCCCACCCCCGGGATCTTTCCACCCTGTGAAAACCACACATCAATAGCGCTTTCAGTTGCCTCAATATTTGCGGCGTAAGTTTGAAAGTATACACACAGGGTAAATCAATTCAAGTTTTGTAAGAAAGAACATTGTGCCAGAGATGGTCAAAATGTGGCATCGATTGTGTAGTAGCGTCGCTGATCAACAACGATCGCTGATGGGCAATGTGTTAGACTAACTTTATTTTGAGAGATGTATAGAGGACATCAAGTGTAAAGACGTATCTGATGTGTGCTGGACATATACTTACTCGCTACGGGCAGCAACTAGTTTATTTGGAAGATATTATGCTGTTTGCTAACTGTAAAATGAATCTCAACAGAAGTTGGAAATAATTAAGGTAAAGAAAGTTGTTTTGTTACTAATGCAATGCGCGTATTCATAAGGGATTGATTGAGACAATGTATAGCACTCACATCCATTCATTTTGTAAAGCTAATTGTTAATGTATAATCAGTTTATTGAGTCTGTCAATATTAAACTTTATTAATTTTCAAAGAGCCAAAATACAAGTTTTAAAGGTGGTACCATATTGTTACTAACCGAAAACCAATACCACTTCCCAGATCCATGTCATTTTTGGTTAACTATTTCTCCGAAGAAGTTATTGTCTCAGCCATATTCGATTTAATTAAAATGTATGCTAAGCAACAGTCTTGCATAATAGCTGTTTGCTAACTACACAATTTGAAGTACTAACAGAGAGCACTCCGAAGAGCGTTACCACAGCGCAGATGAAGGTAAGAAATTTTATTATTTCAGGGACAGCATTCATTAAGCACAGGGACTATTATTTTACAAATTGATTAAGTTTTGTTTTATTTCCAGGGTCAATTTGAAGTCAATAGTGTTGCATCAGATTCAGTTTTGTATTACGTAAATTCATGCAGTTTTAGTTTCATTTAAAGTTATTGACAGTTAACAACTTTACACTTCGCAGCTAAATTAACTTCACATTCTCGCAGACATGAAAGTTCAGTACAGAGCGAAGTGACGAGATAAAATAAACGTTCACATGCCGTTCCTGTTCTAAGGATTGTGTTTCAAATTACAGTCAGTTACGTAATTTCAGTTATATTTGAAACGTACATGTTTCACGTTTTAGGTGACGCACCGTGCTTAATGCTTTTTGAAATATTGAACACTCTTAACTTTTGGACACGCCTCGTATGACGACCGTTACTGTAATCGTAGAAGGCAGCTTACGGCAGCCGAATGCAGGGAAATGCTGGAAGCAGTGTGCGCCTCAGACCTGCACGAACGTGGGCTTGGACAGCACGCGCATCTTGCCCACGGTGATGCTGAGCGGCTGCGAGGCGCGGACCATCAGGATGGAGACCGTCCTCCGGAAGGAGGCGTCCGCGCCGGTCCACCCGCTGCTGTACACCGCCTCTGGCAGCTGCTCGCTCTGCACGCGAGACACAGTACGTTACTGCTGGCCCCGTGCACTGACGAACCAAATCAGACACACACAGTGGTTACGGTTACTACAAGCCACACCACAAGTTGGGAAACGGGGCAAAATTCCTGGTAGTTTACTGTCGAGTTGAGATTTTTACAATTTTTTATTTGTATCTTACAGAAACTAGCAGTACGGCAATAAACAGCCTTTTAAACACGCCGCTAACGGGAATCAAGTAATTTATAACAATACAACAATTAAAAATTATTAAAAAAAAACACAGAAGCTAGCATTATGGCAATAAACAACCTTTTAAAACACGCCGCTAACGCCAATCAAGTAATTTATAGCAATACAACAGTTAAAATTTTTTTAAAGAAATACAGAAGCTAGCAGTACGGCAATAAACTACCCTTTAAAACACGCCGCTAACGCCAAAGAAGTAATTTATAGCAATACAACAATTAAAAAAATTAAAGAACGTTAGTAAACAGGCTACTAAAGTAAATACAGAACTTTGTTAATAAAGTACGGTGAGGTAGTGAAGCTACCAACACCGCCATTAAAAAAATTAAATAGGTCTCACCAAACACACGATTAATGGCAACAAAAGGAATTTACAGACTTGGAGGAATTTAAAAAAAATTTAAACAAAAGTGTCCTGGGATATCATTAGAACATAACAGATATGACGGACCCATGTAAAGCGGCCACAAATCACCCACTCAGGGATGCACAGGCTAGACAGAAAACTGACCAATTTAAATACTCCCGTAGACACGATTGCCACTCTCAGGCTGGTCACTGCACCGACTTTTAGCCAGCGAAAACTTGTAATAAAATGGCTTAACTTGCAGACAGAATTAGAGCTAACATCGTGCAAGGAAACATTACACCACACAGTCCTGAATGAGCGACCACATGATCAACCAACAAGAAGCATGAATTTGCTCATAACCCACGTCAGAATAGCGGAACAATTAAACTGCCCAAAACTACACCTCCCATCGGACAGTAACGAGAGGGGGAGGAAAGATCACTGTCTTCAATTACACCGGTGCTGGGGACAGGAAACGCGGTCGCCGGAGGCCACAAGGCAGAAGAGACGCTGGTTACACAAAATTATTACTTAATGATTGTGGTGTCACCGCCAGACACCACACTTGCTAGGTGGTAGTATTTAAATCGGCCGCGGTAAGTTAGTATACGTCGGACCCGCGAGTCGCCACTATCAGTGATTGCAGACCGAGCGCCGCCTCAAGGCAGGTCTAGTCTAGAGAGATTCCCTAGCGCTCGCCCCAGTTGTACAGCCGACTTTGCTAGCCATGGTTCACTGACTACATACGCTCTCATTTTCAGAGACGACAGTTTAGCATAGCCTTCAGCTACGTCATTTGCTACGACCGAGCAAGACGTCATATTCACTTACTATATGTCTTCTGAACAGATAATATTGTAAATCATGTACCGTCAAGAGCGACGTTCATCATTAATGGATTAAAGTTAAGTATCAAACTAATTATGTCCGCTTTCTGAATTCTAATTCCTTGTCATGTTCCAGACCTCACGCCAGTGTAGCTCTTCCCTCCTCACGCCAGCCTGCCTGAGCTAAAACGCGTGCATTTTGGCCTCCTCAAGTAACACGGTGTTGGCTCGTCAGCCAACACAACAATGATTGAACCTTCCACGAACTTAACTTGCAATTATGCTCGAACAGGCAGTACACGACCTCCGATGGCAAGGATCCACACATCCGACCGCGCACGCGTCGCCAGCGTACCCAACACGCCACGGTCACGCGACAACACGCTCTGTCATCGGAGTTCACATCTTCTCTGCGACGTTGACGGGTAGTGACCGCTCCTTCATGTTAGGTATATCCTTTTAAACTCCAGTGTTGAAAGGGAGGATTTAAAGAAGCTTGTTAACGTCCCACCAAGGCGAAATGAACAGCAACTAATCGTGGGGCGATTCTGTATACAACCAACATGCGGGGAGCTCTTCCGTCAACTCGACCCGCTCGTTACACACAACCGACATACATCACGTGGCGACTCGGTACAACGGTACACGCTGGAGAGCCACACTGCCCTCCCGTGTCCACCACACTCTCTGCGCGCAACCCCGTACTTCTGCGCCACCACACGAGGTTACCACCTGTCAAAGATCTCACTTCCTCCATAGCAGTTTCCCGAAGGCAAAAACGCAGATATCGTTAGCAGAGGGAAAAGACAACAAAGCAGCCACTTAATGACAGACAACATATCAAACAAACACGTCAGGGGAAGAAAAGGAAATCAATGCAGTCCAAACACAAGGTGTAGCACGAGTCGATACACGGCTGAAAATCATTGTGACCACTTTCCACCGCGGCTCTGGTGGCGTTGTGGCCGCAGTGTTGCCGACTCTCCAAAACGAAATGTGCTGAGGTGACGAAAGTCATGGGATAGTGATATGCACATATACACTGAAGAGCCAAAGAAGTAGTGCTGGAGGAAACTAAAACTATTAATCCTGCAGGGCTGCCTGTAAATCTGTGAGAGTATGAGTGGGTGGAGATCACTTTTGAACAGCACATTTCAAGGCATCCCAGATATGCTCAGTAAGGTTCACGTCTGGGGAGTTGGTGGCCAGATGAAGTGTTTAAACTCGGAAGAGTGTTCCTGGAACTAATGTGATAAAATTCTGGATGCGTGGGGTGTCGCATTGTCTTGCTGGAATTGCCCAAGCCCGTCAGAGTGCACAATCGACATGAATGTTGTTGTTGTTTTTGGGGAAGGAGACCAGACAGCGAGGTCATCGGTCTCATCGGATTAGGGAAGGACGGGGAAGGAAGTCGGCCGTGCCCTTTGAAAGGAACCATCCCGTCATTTGCCTGGAGCGATTTACGGAAATCACGGAAAACCTAAATAAGGATGGCCGGACTCGACATGAATGGGTGTAGGTGATCAGACAGGATGCTTAAGTACGTGTCACCTGTCAGAGTCGTATCTAGACGTATCAGGGGTCCCATATCACTCCAACTGCCCACACTCCACACTATTACAGAGATTCCATCAGCTTGAACAGTACCTTACTGGCATGCAGGGTCCATGGATTAATGAGGTTGTCTCCATACCCATACACGTCCATCCGCTCGATACAATTTGAAACGAGACTCGTCCGACCAGAAAGAATGTTCGTCATCAACAGTCCGATGCCAGTGTTGGCGGGCTCAGGCGAGGAGTAAAGCTTTATGTCGCGCAATCATCAAGGGTACAGGAGTGGGCCTTCGACTCCGAAAGCCCTTATCGATGATGTTTCATTGATTGATTCTCACGCTGACACTTGTTGACGGATCAGTGTTGAAACCTGCAGCAATTTGCCGAAGGGCTGCACGTCTGTCATTTTGAACGATTCTCTTCAGTCGTCGTTGGTCCCGTTCTTACAGGATCTTTTTCCGGCCGCAACGATTTCGGAAATTTGATTTTCTATCAGATTCATGACATTCACACTACACTCGTGAAATGGTTGTACAGGAAAATCCCCACTCCATCGGTACCTCGGAGATGCTGTGTCCCAATGCGCGTGCGCCGACTGTGCCACCACATTCAAACTCACTTAAATCTTGATAACGTTCCATTTTAGCAGCAGTAACCAATCTAAAAACTGCGCCAGACACTTGTTGTCTTACACCGGTGTTGCCGATCGCAGCGCCGTATTCTGCCTGTTTACATATCTCTGTACTTGAATGCACATGCCTACACCAGTTTCTTTGGCACTTCAGTATGCAAATAGTGGTAGTATCGCGTACGTAAAGTATAAAAGGATAGTACATTGGTGCAGCTGTCATTTGTGCTCAGGTGATTTGTGTAAAAATGCTTCCTACGTGATTTTGGCCACATGGCGTAAATTAACAGACTTGAACGCGGAATCGTTGTTGGTGCTAGACGCATAATTTCGGAAATCCTTAGGGAGTTCAGTGTTCTGAGATCCACTGTGTGAAGAGTGTGCCGAGGACACCACATTTCAGGCATGATCTGTGACCACGGAAAACACAGTTTCCGACAGCCTTCACTTGACGACCTAGAGCAGCGGTGTCTGCGTAGAGTTGTCAGTGCTTATAAACACGTAACACTGCGTGAAATAACCAAAGAAATCAATGCGAGACGTACGACGAACGTATCCGTTGGTGCCTTTGCTAACAGCTCGACATCACCTGCAGCGCCTTTCCCGGGCGTGTTACCATATCGGTTGGACCCTAGACGACTGGAAAACCATGGCATGGTCAGATGACTCCCAATTTCAGTTGGTAAGGGTTGATAGCAGGGTGCATGTGTGGCGCTGACTCGACGGAGCCACGGAGTCAAGTTCCCAACAAGATATTGTGAAAGTTGGTGGTGACTTTAGACTGGTATAGGCTGTGTTTACATGGAATGGACTGGATCCACTGGATGTTCGGCTACTTGGAGACCGTTTGAAGCCCTTCATGGATGTTATGTTCCGAAACAATGATGGAATTTTTGTAGATGACACTGTGCCATGTCACCGGGCCACAATTGTTCGCGATTGGTTTGAATAATATTCTAGACAATTCGAGCGAATGGTTTGGCCATCCACACGGCTCGACATGAATCCCATCAAACATTAATGCGACATAATCCAGAGGTCAGTTCGTGTACAAAAAAAAAAGTTAATATCGTGTGACTATGGCCTCTCATCGGGTAGACCGTTCGCCTGGTGCAAGTCTTTCGATTTGACGCCACTTCGATGACTTCCGCGTCGATGGCGATGAAATGATGATGATTAGGACAACACAGCACCCAGTCACTGAGCGGAGAAAATCTCCGACCCAGCCGGGAATCGAACCCGGGCCCTTAGGATTGATATTCTGTCACGCTGACCACTCAGCTACCAGGGGCGGACAAAATCCTGCACCGGCAACACTTCCGCAGTTATGGACGACTGTAGAGACAGCATGGATCAGTATTTCTGCAGGGGACTTCCAATGACTTGTTGAATCCATACCACGTGGAGCTGCTACACTATGCTGGACAAAAGGGGATCCGACACGGCATCAGATGACTTTTGTCTCCTCAGGAACAAAAAAGTCAGAAAAACGCTGAAATAAGACATAAAACATGTTGTATTATTGTGCAGGTTTATTTTTGCAACACTTATACTGTGTAAGGTATTTATGGGAGAGGGGGTAGAGGGATGTATACGAAAATTCAGCCAAACACAGGCTATAGCGTATCGTACAGCCACCCCTCCATAACACCCTTCTAAAATTGTTCAATGAAATCTCGATAGGCAACAAATAACCGAAAATGGCAGTATATTAAGTAAAACATTCACTGGTATACAACAGTTAACCACCCTGAAGAGCGCCGCAGTAAATCGGTCGAAATATCGGCGGTTTAGTTGTTTTAGTAGTTACAATGACGCGACCCAATACCGAAAATTATTTTATCCAAAATGACATCGACTGTGGAAGCCTTCGAATTTACATAAGCTATAAAGTAATCAACACTGATATTATTTTGATGGTTATTTTTTAATTTAGAAATCGAGTTTTTGAAAAATAATGTGCTCAGGTATGTAGATTAATTTAAAATACAGCTTCAGGAATAAGTGTTCTATGGGGTTTTACATCATATCTTAAACGCGTGCACGACGTTTCATTGTAATGGCTTTGATAGCTGGAGACAAAATGTACAGATGTTTAAAAATGTTAAGCTTCTGTAAAGCACTAAAGAATAAAAATTTAGAGACGCGCCTTGTGAATCCCTTTAGAGAAATGATTTCTGGGTGCTCTTTCGCTTCGGATACAGATACAAATATCTGAAATCTTTTTTCTATGGTACGTGCATAAAAATATCAGACTATTTTTACAATCTCGATATTCTGACGCAAAAATTTGTTTAAATGAACATCTTCATGTCAGTTTCTTTCGAATAACTTTCTTCTTCTCATAATAAAAACATAAATAATGTTTCTTCTAGGTACTTACAGGCCATACAAATGAAGAAACTTACAGGACAGATTTCAGTATATCTGCACTGTAATATTACATTTATTCTTATGCTTAGCAAACTACTGCAATGAATAGAAGTTCGCTGTTCCTCTCCTCTCCTGGAACATTGTTTATTGCAACTGTGAAAAGGATGACTTCTGATTCATCCCAGTCAAATCAAAGTCTGCTTAGTTTAGAATAGCTGCCTGCCTTATTCTGAAGCTCCGATATTTGGCTAATGTCAGCAATGCTATAACAGCGTTTCCAGTTAGGCTCTTACTGTTTATATTTCGTAGTTATGTTTTTGGTGTTGTGTGTGTGTTTGTGTGTTGATGACTCCGGAGTACACACCAATGCAGCTTCCGTCTGCTTTGTTGTGCTTTTTAATTCAGACTAGCAAGCGCCAAAGACACTGGATAAGCATGCGTATTCAGATACAGAGATATGTAAATAGGCGACATATGGCGCTGCGGTCGGCAACGCCTATACAACACAAGTGTCTGGCGCAGTTGTTAGATCCGTTGCTGCTGCTACAATGGCAGGTTATCAAGATTTTAAATGGATTTGAACGTGGTGTTACAGTCGCTGCACGACTGATAGGACGCATCATCTCTGGGTTAACGATGAAGTGGGGATTTTCCAGTACGACCATTTCACGAGTGTACCGTGAATATCAGGAATCCGGTACAACAACAAATGTCCGACATCGCTGCGGCCGGAAAAAACTCCTGCAAGAACGGGACCAACGACGACTGAATAGAATCGTTCAACGTGACAGAAAGGTGCAACCCTTCCGAAAATTGCTGCAGATTTCAATGCTGGGCCATCAACAGCGCCAGCTTGCGAACCATTCAACATACCATCATCGATATGGGCTTTCGGAGCCGAAGGCCCACTCGTGTACCCTGGCTGGCTGCACGACGCAAAGCTTTACGCCTCGCCTGGGCCCATCAACACCGATATTGGACTGTTGATGACAGGAAACATGCTGCCTGGTCGGACGAGTTTCGTTTCAAATTGTATCGAGCGGACGGACGTGTACGGGTACGGAGACAACCTCATGAATCTATGGACCCTGCATGGCAGCAAGGGACTGTTCATGCAAGTGTACCAGTTTTTTTGGATCTTCATTGTAGTAAGACACTGATCGAATTCGCAAACAAAGAGATCGAAATGAAGTAATGTCTGATAGGTATGCAACACACTTAAAGTACCAATAACGCAGTTACTATCTTACTGACCGCGGCTACTCGCAAAACTGTCGTAGTTTACCGTTACTTAGTCTACACTAGCCTACAGTAGTCTTAGACACTATTTACAAACAATCATTCTTCCTAAGGTGGCTTGCTGATTATAGATGATGACGTAAATGAACAGGAGCCAGCTATCTCGCGAAACAGTCTCGCCCAATTGTTTCGCGAGCAAGTGTCATCCTTCAGAAACGTTGAATGCATTTTCGCGACAGGACATATGTACCCGTCTGCCTCTCTCTCTCTCTCTCTCTCTCTACCTCTGATTATGAAGTACGAGAAAAGAAACAAATAACAACAATTCAACACACCCACCTGGTCGATGATGGTGTGGCCGATGATGCAGTACAGAGCGATCCCACTGAGAAAGACGGCCAGACTGGAGGCCGTGGACACCACTACCGCCATCTCGTCGGTCTCCAGTAGCACCTGCGCAAGCAGGCGTCAGTTTGTATTTTTGATTTGGACTCAAGCGTGCTGAAGCTTTTCGAACAGTTGAAGTCATTCTTTCTTCTTGTATGGCTAAAACATCTGGCGTTTATTTTCTCTTTCTGTAATTTTTGTATTTTACAATGAATTTATTGTTTCGATTTTTCTATGAACGTTCTAATTTTGTAGTTGTGGCCCAGTATACAGAGAGGTGACGAAAGTCATGTGATATCTCCTAAATCGTGTCGGTCCTCCTTTTGCCTGGCATTGTATTGTGTATTGTGTATTGATCCGGGGACCTAGAAACAATGGAGAGGCTTCTTTCCCGCCATAGCCCTCAGTGGTTCACAACCCCACAACAGGCCACAACAGTCCACCCCCCCCACTGCTGCCCCACACTGAACCCAGGGCTATTGTGCGGTTCAGACCCCAGTAGACGTCCCCCCTACCCTCCCCCCCCCCCCCCCCCCCCCCACACACACACACACCAGGAACGTCTCATAAGCCGCACGTGGTGGCCCCTGGTCTCTGAGGCGCCTTGTCAGGGTCTGTGCGGTTGCCCCCATTCGAGGTTCGAGTTCTTCCTTGGGCATGGTTGTGTGTGTTGTCCATAGCGTAAGTTAGTTTAAGTTAGATTAAGTAGTGAGTAGATTTAGGCACCAATGACCTCAGCGGTTTGGTCCCATAAGACATTATGACAAATTTAAAAATAAAAATCTCATACCAGACAAGGGTATCCCCAAATGTTTGTATGGTAGAGTAATAATAGTCCGCACATAGGTGGAGACAGTGTTTGGGCAGCAATCACTGACATAGTGTACCTGAGGCGGAATAAGGAGAACCAGCTCGCATTGGGTGAGGTAGACGGAAAACCGCCTTCAAAACCATCCACAGCCTGGCCAGCACACTGGACCTCAACAGTAATCCGCTGGGCAGGTTCGTGGAGTGGACCAGGATGCCATCGCGCTCGGGAAACAGAGCGTTAAACTGCACTGCTAGCTGGGTGGGCATCATTGTCTTATTAGATTTCCCTTAAAAACCAGGAGCACAGAACCATCTAGGTACTAAGTAGGGATACATAAAGGGCTACATAAGCTATGGAATATTTTCGCTCTACATAGTAATCCTCCTGTCTGCCTACAGCATTATGGTGCCACCACCAGTCTCTACAGTGCCTTATTGACAACTTGGGTCCATGGCTTCATATGGTCTGAGCCACACTCGAACTGTACCGTCAGCTCTTACCAACTGAAATTGGAAGTCATGTGTTCAGGCCACAGTTTTGCAGTCGTCTAAGATCCAACCAATATGGTCACGAGCCCAGAAGGGGAGCTGCAGCCGATGTCGTCCTGTGAGCAAAGGTACTCACGTGGTTCATCTTATGCCATACCCCATTAGCCCCAGATTTCGCCACACTGTCCTAATGGATACGTTAGTGGTGCCTCCCACTCTGATTTCTGTGGGTATTTCGTGTAATGTTGCTTGTCTGTTATCACTGACAACTCTACGCAAACGGCGCTGTTCTCGGTTGACTGATCTTTAAGTTCGAACTTAAAGTGCCATAAATATAAAAGTGCCATAAATATAAAAGAAATCCGAAAGCACAATTTCCGTGTGGCCTCCTTGCAAGTAGGATTAAACAGATAAATAGACACACTGCTTTTATGGCAAAATTATAGTCATGAGTTGTGGAATTCAGGTGAAAGTCCTTAAATTTTAAATGATTTGTGTAGTTTGGAAAGCGAAATGGTTCTTAAATGCTAAACAGTCTGTTTCTACACCATTCTCCTTACAACCATGGCTCCAGATGTCAGTCAGAATGGTAGCAAACGTTGTCTGTCTACAGAGTATCAACCAATACACCAATATAGTTTGTGCTATGCATTGTCGTCCGGGCGAACGTGCATAAACGGTAAATAATATGTACCACATGACCTATGCAAGTAGGATGTTTTTGTATGTTCTGGGCCAATAAACCAATCTTACAAAAAATAAAATATTGCTCGTTAACACTCGCATTTTTTATTTTCCATAAGATTGATCTAATGATCCAGAACATACAAAAACATCCTACTTTCCCTTTTACCTAATAATAATATAATATAATAATAGCTATAATGAAAATCATCTATTTTATATACATTTCCCATAGATGAACGTAATAAAATAAATAAAATGAATTAGTTAACAAAGTACATTATTTAACAAAATCATATTGTGAATGTAAGTAAATAATTAAAATGTATTAGTTAATAAAAGTAAATTATATTAAAAATTTTATTGATTTTCTAAAACTGCAAAACATCCTCACAATGTCCTACACACATTTATCTGTGTTTCAGACTCCTCTGACCCTATGTACACAGCACTACATGAAGACTAAGTTCTGAATTAACCAAACTGCTCCTTTTGTTTGGGCTGTGTGTTGTATGTTTTAGCCAAATGGATAGCACTCTTCACACAAATATGTTATAATGACCTTTGATATGTGCAGTATCATTGGTCAACGATTGAGTGAAGTTTGGATGAAATAAAGGAACCTGAAGAACATATATATAGTATGGTTCTACTGACAAAGTATCTTCTAAAAATCAACTTCTTCATCAATTTATTTCAGGCCCAAATTCATTATTTTCTTTACATTATACCATTTTAAAATTGGAGAACAACCAGAACAATTGATGAATATGATTTTGAACAACAAAATTAAAAACCAGAATAGAGAAAATTACATCTAAAGTAAAGTATGTTCCCACATTAAAGTAAATGGAACTTACTTCCGTGCCTTCTGTTGACAGAAGTTAGAATCTAGGGAGTTCACACTAGCAACCACAGATGTCTATACTGTACTGAAAGTAAAGCTTGAAACATATAAAATACAACAAATGGATAGCTTGAAACATATAAAATGCAACAAACCCAATTTTTGTTATAAAATGCAAAACACCGAATTTTTTCTTCAAATACTTTCGTCCGGAAACTACAGTAGGCCATATACCAAATTTCATCAAAATAACTTAATAAACAAAAAAGTCCATTTTCATGATTCAGCACTTTTTTGGTGTAGATTAAGTGACGATTTCTCAGCCAAATATTAATCGATTTTAAAAATTCAAATTGCTAACATAATCTACATAGAAAGAGCTATCCAGAAAAATATAATGAAACAAATTAGAAATCATTTAATAATTAAAATACTAAAATTTTCAGTTTTCATTTTTTCTATCTTTCTTAAAATGTTTCAGAAATGTGTATGAGTATGAAGTTCACACTTTAATATTTTTTTTTAGTTTTTCATTCATTTATATAGAAGTAAATATTAATAATTAAACATTTTCAGTAAGTAATTTATGTTCTACATCGTATGTAAGTTTCTTTTTGCAATAAATAATTACAGGAGCAAGTGTATCATTTGGAATTTTAATATTAAAAGTTGCACAAAGTTTCATAGTAGTTTTCTGTGTAGTTACAAGATTCTTTCTATGTGTCATATTGATTCTATAACTAATTAGTTATAAAACTAAATGGATTTATATCAGTATCTGATTTTACCAAAGTAATTCTTTTAAAATCTAGAAATGCAACATACGCTTTCCAAAAATATTTAGTGGATTAATATTCCACATTTCTTGAGAAAAAACTTCATTTCTATCATTTGGTGTTAAAAAAATTGAATAAAAGGCAACTAGTGAAACATTAGTATAACTACCACATATCTTCAAAGTATTGAAGATTTAGCACTAAGTTGAAATAATCTACTCATTTACTACTGAAAAAATAATTAAATAAATGAACAAAACAGATTGGGAACCAAAAGTAAGAACTCCAGAAAATAAGTTAAAAAACAAACATGTTAAATTTCTACCAAATTCTATTAGATGGACCAAGTAGTTGCGGAAAAACAGTATTAATGATTGATAATTATATTTTAGCTCCAGGATGGTTAAATTGGAATAAAATTAAATATTTATATATTTATTCAAAATGTTTAGCACAACCAAAGTACCAAGAATTTATAAAACAATGTAAAAAATGAAGATAAAATTAATGAAAACACTGTTAGTTTTATTGAAAATAGTGAAGAAATTATTCCATTACATGAATGTAAAGAAAATTCTGTTGTTTTATTTAATGATTTTATTCTAGAAAATCAAGAGGTTGTAAGACAATATTTTCTAGAGGAAGACATAAAGAAATAGATTTTTTTTACTTAGCTCAAACTTAATCAGAAATACATGAACAGTTGGTTAGAGACAATCTAATCTTTTTAAATATTTTTAGACAACATGATACAAATTAAAATCATATTTGCTATGAGTTTGTTGGTGGATATTTAAAGTTCGAAAATTTTAAAGAAATGTGTAGCAAATGTTGGAAAGATGAGTTTGGATTTATCACAACAGATATATCTAGAAAATCAAATGAAGGTAAAAACATAAGCATAAACATAAATGTAAACGTTAAACATAAATGTAAATGTAAACATGAACATTAAACATGAATATAAATATAAACATAAAGATAAACATAGATGTTAAACATAACTAATGTATTTTCTTCCTTAATAAATTTTTGCAAAGTATGATGAAGAAGTTGTTAGAAAAGGTAAACGAAATAGAAAGCAAGCTGAATAATTAAAAGAACAATTTAAGCTTTGAAAACCAGCCAACCAGGTACAGAATATAAAAATCAACCTGTTGTTGATGCTATCAAACAAGTAAAACAAGGAATTGGAGGTTTAGGTGATAATGTTTTGAAAGCGATTGAAGAACATAGAGAAGCAGAAAAACAAATGGTTCCTTATCACCATAAAGAAAATTATGATGATATTTTTCCTATTCCATCAACACCTTCAGAATTTTTAGTTGAAGAAAGTTTATTTAATACAGAAAGTCCAACACCACAAACATGAAAAAAACTTGAAGAGATGCTGAAAAATTAGAAGAAAAGGAGAAATTAAAATTGAGTCGAAAATAGATTTTACCTCAAACGAATTATATTGATCCAACAATAACAAAGTATATTGGTTCTATCAATGATAAAGTTTTGGATTACGGTTTGAAAATGGCAAACACTATATAGGAGATTCTGAAGTTAAATTACACAATGATAACATCTTAATCAATGGAAAAATTATAAAGCAACTGATGACTAAATGAAACTCTTGCCTGACAGTTATGTTGAAAATCAATATGAAGAAGATGCATTAAACAACTATGAAGACATCTTAATGTTAAGAAATGCTTTATATCCAAATAATGATCCGAATTCTAATCAAGTAGAAGAGAGAAATATAAAAAAATAGAATCCTAACAATATCGGTCAATGTGTAGTTTAAAAATATACAGATAAATCAATTGAATATGTTTGAATGAATGATGTTAGACAATTAATTGATAGATTAACAGTAATTCACAGTGAAGAATTAGCAGGAAATACAAATTATCATAATGAAAAAGTTAGTACTGCACAAATGTTAACAAATAAATTTAGCGATTTTATAATTGATAATCCAAAAGAATTCCATATCTATTTAGATTTTTAAATCGTCATCCACATACATTTTGGAAAAGTGATAAATAATGAAAAGGGTTAGTAAACACTTTAATTAACAAATTACCATTTGGAATGCATCTTCCAGGTTATAGTTATTGTGGTCCAGGTACAAAATTAGAAGAAAAGTAAGCAAGAGGAGATCAAGGAATAAATTCACTAGATGAAGCTTGTAAAAAACATTATATTGCTTATAGAGATAATAATGATTTAGGAAAAGACATATAGCTGATAAAAAACTGCAATTAGCTGCAAAAGAAAGATTTATGCAAATGATGCTTCATTTGTTGAAAAAATTGCAGCAACAGCAGTTACAGGAATAGTGTACGGAAAACGAAAATTAGGAATGGGATTTGATGTTGATGAAAATGGTTGGGGATTATAAAAATCTTTAAACTATATTAAAAAACTTTATTAAATGTTCAACTATATAAATGGAGAACTTTACAATTGATCACACTTTGCTACCTAGTGGCAAAACGAAACCAAAATGAATTAAATTTAAGTTAAATAATGAACAATTAAATGCAATTGAACCACTTTTAACAGATGTTCAAAAAAGGAAAAACAAAAGGTAAGTTGGTGGAAATTTATTTGTTATGTTAGGTATTCTTCTTGTTAAAATTTTTTTAAATATCTAACAAAAAAGAAGGTAAAAGACTAACACAACATGAAAGAGATTTCTTCTGTTATTATTAGGTGCATTACCATATTTAGCAAAATTGGTTCACTAGCTGGTGGATCTGTAGCAATTGCAAATGCAGTTATAAATAAGAGGACAACAGATAAAAAATAAGAAGAACAAAAGGGACATAGTTTAGAAATGGTGAAAAAGGCAGGAACTGGAATAAAGAAAGCAAAATATATTTCAAAAAGTAATTGATAAGTATCCTAATGCATTAGGTAATTTTTATATAGAAGAACTTACTAAACAATTAAAAATGAAAAACTATGGTAGTATATATATGATTAATGAACTGCCAAATAAACTATTTAAAATTGAATGTGGTATAGTAAATTTAGATACATCTAATATTCCTGGTACACATTGGATTTGTTATTATAAAAATAAAAAGTTGTTTTTGATTCATTGATTGTAATATACCAAAACAATTTTTAAATATTTATGAAAAGATGAATTATATTACAATGCAGAAAGAATAGAAAATATTGATGTGGTCATTTATGTCTATTTGTTTTAAAATTGCATTGTGAGAATTCCAATTTTAATGATATTTTAGATTTAACAAGTAGTTAATACATCTACACTCAATTTAGAAAATATTGAAGAGAGAATTAAACAACTACAATCATCAATAGATTCAAAGATAACTAATGCAATTAAACACTTTCAAATGGAATTTAATGTTATTTTTAAAATAACTAAGGGCTATATTGGTTTTAAAAATAGGTGACTTTGCTACTGTCTTATTATTTTACCAAAAAAGAAGTAGAAAAAGCTTTATCAGATTATTTCTCAAAAACAGATTAAAATCTAAACTTACAACAGTGAAGTAATCTTAAAGAAAATGAATATGACAAACAAATAATTGAATTTACTTTTCTGACAGCTGATGCACTAAAAATATTCAAATTTGAATATATATTTTCATACTTAAAAGAATTATTGCTCTTGATGATTATACAAATGGATATTTAAACATTAATGATTTTAATATATCAGAATGTTTAGATAACGAAGTATATTAATAATTAAATAATAATAATCAATCAGTACCAGTACACACATCAAGAATTTGATTTGTACAATTAAAAGATTCTGTTAAAGATAGTGTTAAAACTTTTCCAGTTGATATAAAGTTTATTATATTTGGGGCAATAATTTATAAGTTAATAAATTTTTTATCTATTTAAATGGATAATCATATTTCACATGGCTATCTTATTTATTGTTTAAAGTGTAAAAAGTTTACTGATACACATAATACACACACAGCAACAACTAAAAATGGAAGACAATGAAATGAAGGTCTTTGTATAATATGTACAAGGCCAGTTCAATAAGTAATGCAACACTTTTTTTTCTGAAACAGGTGTTGTTTTATGCAGCATTGAAATACACCAGGTTATTCCCCTGTCTTTTAGCTACACAACACTATTTTTCAACGTAATCTCCATTCAATGCTACGGCCTTACGCCACCTTGAAATGAGGGCCTGTATGCCTGCACGGTACCATTCCACTGGTCGATGTCGGCGCCAACGTCGTACTGCATCAATAACTTCTTCATCATCCGCGTAGTGCCTCCCACGGATTGCCTCCTTCATTGGGCCAAACATACGGAAATCCGACGGTGCGAGATCGGGGCTGTAGGGTGCATGAGGAAGAACAGTACACTGAAGTTTTGTGAGCTCCTCTCGGGTGCTAAGACTTATGTGAGGTCTTGCGTTGTCATGAAGAAGGAGAAGTTCGTTCAGATTTTTGTGCCCATGAACACGCTGAAGTCGTTTCTTCAATTTCTGAAGAGTAGCACAATACACTTCAGAGTTGATCGTTTGACCATGGGGAAGGACATCGAACAGAATAACCCCTTCAGCGTCCCAGAAGACTGTAACCATGACTTTACCGGCTGAGGGTATGGCTTTAAACTTTTTCTTGGTAGGGGAGTGGGTGTGGCGCCACTCCATTGATTGCCGTTTTGTTTCAGGTTCGAAGTGATGAACCCATGTTTCATCGCCTGTAACAGTCTTTGACAAGAAATTGTCACCCTCAGCCACATGACGAGCAAGCAATTCCTCACAGATGGTTCTCCTTTGCTCTTTATGGTGTTCGGTTAGACAACGAGGGACCCAGCGGGAACAAACCTTTGAATATCCCAACTGGTGAACAATTGTGACAGCACTACCAACAGAGATGTCAAGTTGAGCACTGAGTTGTTTGATGGTGATCCGTCGATCATCTCGAACGAGTGTGTTCGCACGCTCCGCCATTGCAGGAGTCACAGCTGTGCACGGCCGGCCCGCACGCGGGAGATCAGACAGTCTTGCTTGACCTTGCGGCGATGATGACACACGCTTTGCCCAATGACTCACCATGCTTTTGTCCACTGCCAGATCACCGTAGACATTCTGCAAGCGCCTATGAATATCTGAGATGCCCTGGTTTTCTGCCAAAAGAAACTCGATCACTGCCCGTTGTTTGCAATGCACATCCGTTACAGACGCCATTTTAACAGCTCCATACAGCGCTGCCAATGAAACTATATGATACGAAGCGGGAATGTTTGAAAATATTCCACAAGAAATTTCCGGTTTTTTTCAACCAAAATTTGCCGAGAAAAAAAATGTGTTGCATTACTTATTGAACTGCCCTCGTAAAAGAAAAAAGGGTAAATTTGTTAAAAGAATTTGTAACTGGTGAAGGTCTAAATAATAATAATATATGTGAAAATATAATTAATGAACTACATAAACCAATTAGAAAGAATTTTAAAATAAGAAATGTTTTTCGTTTATTATGGATGATTTATGGCAAGCTGATGTAGTTGAAATGGATTCTGGTTATTTGAAAGGTATTTTTAAAATAAACAAAGGTTATAAATATTAATATCTGTTTTTGATGTTTTCTCAAAATTTGCTTGGGCTGTTCCTATTAAAGATAAAACAAGTAAGAATGTGGTTGACACTGTCCCCTGTGGTTGCCAACATGTTTATGGAGAGTTTTGAGGAAAGGGCATTGGAGACAGCCACATTTAAACCCACATGCTTCTTTAGGTATGTGGATGACACCTTCGTGATCTGGCCACATGGGATGGACCGGCTGAGTGAATTTCTTGAACATCTTAACTCATGCCACCCTAACATCAAGTTCACCATGGAACTGGAGAAGAATGGCCAGCTGCCATTTCTGGATGTACTAGTCCAGAGGAAAGCAGATGGATCAATTGGTCACAGTATGGACCGAAAACCAACACACACTGATTTATATATGCAGGCCAGCAGCTGTCACCACCAAGCACAGAAGAATGGGGTTCTGAAGAGTTTGGTCCACAGAGCACGGGCCCTGTCAGACCAAGAGAATCTACCTACAGAGATAGAATGTCTCAAAACAGTTTTCTCCAGGAATGGATACACGGACAGACAATTTGAGGGGGCACTCCAACCAGCCACTATACCACAGGTTCCTGAAGAAGACCAAAATGAAACAAAGAAGGTGGCATATCTGCCCTATGCTGGTTCTATTTCTGCCAGAATCAGTAGGATCCTCCGTAAACACAATATCATGTGTGTTTTCTGTCCATCCAACAAGATCAGGGAACTGCTGGGGAGTGTCAAAGACGACCTGGGGTTACGAAAACCGGGGATTTACAATATACCTTGTCAATGTGGCATGTCCTACATTGGCCAGACGACCAGAACTGTGGAGATCAGGTGCAAAGAACATCAGAGGCACACTAGATTAAGACAGGTGATTAAGTCAGCCATTGCTGCACACTGCCTAGAACTAGATCATGCCATGAAGTATGAGGATACCAAGATTCTAGCACAAACACCCAGATTTTGGGACAGTGTTATAAGAGAATCGATAGACATTAAAATGGCTGACGATGTTATGAACCATGACACAGGGTACCAGCTAAGCAGAGCCTGGGACCCGGCTCTAGAATTGTTAAAGGACCAATGGGGCCAGCTGCAACACTACACAAACAGAAGAACCAGAGACATGGAGATGGAAAACGAGCCCCTGACGGATTTCCAGGCGCACCAGACCGAAGATGGAACACCCAGAAGTGGGACTGGTGGGCGCGGACCGCAGAGGGAACATCCAGAGCCGCAGCGGACGAAAAACGGAGCGGCAACGCTCCAACAGGTCGTGCTGAGCGGGCGCGGACAGCAGGGGGAACGCTTGGTACCCCAGACCGTAGATGAAACCCCAGGAACGGGTTTGGTGGGCAAGGACCGCAGAGGGAACACCTAGAACCGCAGCGGACGGAAAACGGAGCAGCAACGCTCCAGCAGGTCGCAGGGAATGGGCGCGGACCACAGAGGAAGCGCCTGCAGCCGTTGGTGGAGGGGGAAGGCCATAGGCATAAATACTGGACCAGGTCCACTCGAGGAGCAGTCACAGGTAGCACCTGATGAAGGTTACGAGCTACGTGACCGAAATATCGTGCAAGTACGACGCTGATATCCAGCAGAACACACGACAACCCATGATGTTAATATAATCCAGATTCATTGATGGAAAAAGTATGTTTATCAATACTTGAAATGGGCTCACAAAACTTGATGCTCAAAATATTAGCAAAATTTGCTTTATTTTCTAAATAAACATGTTTAATCATGGCATCATTTGTGTTTATGTATTCTAAAATCACAGCAACATCCTTAGCTTTAAACGATGGATTATTTTCTACATCAATAATCATGAAAACTTGCTTATTGATGTAAGTAAGCTTATCGTTCATGATATCTACAATCAGTTTCATTTAAGAGAAATATTTTCTATTAGTTTTGCACAACATAAATAGTAGCTGAAATTTATGGTTTCTACTTGTAAATGAATAAACTTTGTGTATTATATTATTTTAATTCTACTTAAATGAAGATACTTCCGTTGATACTGTTTGTGAAAATAATAATAGCTGCACCAGGCTTAGAACTGCAAAAGAACAATGTATCTTCATATTTATTTGATTGTGGTTATTTAGATATTTCACCAAAACTGAAATAACCTAAGTTAGTGATGAATTATTAAGAGAATCATTAATGTTACTTCAACTAACACCCAAACTTGAGGTCAATTATGTGAAGAAACTTTACGTTTTATCAACAAACCTGTACATGGTGTAAAAGATTCATTTGATAATTACAGAACTAGTATGTCTAAATAGAATAAAAAGAATGTAAAGTGGAATTATATCATCATCATCATCATTTAAGACTGATTATGCCTTTCAGCGTTCAGTCTGGAGCATAGCCCCCCTTATACAGTTCCTCCATGATCCCCTATTCAGTGCTAACATTGGTGCCTCTTCTGATGTTAAACCTATTACTTCAAAATCATTCTTAACCGATTCCAGGTACCTTCTCCTCGGTCTGCCCCGACTCCTCCTACCCTCTACTACTGAATCCATGAGTCTCTTGGGTAACCTTGCTTCTCCCATGCGTGTAACATGACCCCACCATCTAAGCCTGTTCGCCCTGACTGCTACATCTATACAGTTCATTCCCAGTTTTTCTTTGATTTCCTCATTGTGGACACCCTCCTGTCATTGTTCCCATCTACTAGTACCTGCAATCATCCTAGCTACTTTCATATCCGTAACCTCAACCTTGTTGATAAGGTAACCTGAATCCACCCAGCTTTTGCTCCCATACAACAAAGTTGGTCGAAAGATTCAACGGTGCACAGATAACTTAGTCTTGGTACTGACTTCCTTCTTGCAGAAGAGAGTAGATCGTAGCTGAGCACTCACTTCATTAGCTTTGCTACACCTCACTTCCAGTTCTTTCACTATGTTGCCATCCTGTGAGAATATGCATCCTAAGTACTTGAAACTGTCCACCTGTTCTAACTTTGTTCCTCCTATTTGGCACTCAATCAGTTTATATTTCTTTCCCACTGACATTACTTTCGTTTTGGAGATGCTAATCTTCATACCATAGTCCTTACATTTCTGATCTAGCTCTGAAATATTACTTTGCAAACTTTCAATCGAATCTGCCATCACATTTAAGTCATCCGCATATGCAAGACTGCTTATTTTGTGTTCACATATCTTAATCTCACCCAGCCAGTCTGTTGTTTTCAACATACGATCCATAAATAATATGAACAACAGTGGAGACAGGTTGCAGCCTTGTCTTACCCCTGAAACTACTCCGAAAAAAAAAGAGTACACGAATTTACAGATATAGCTTTTAGGTTATGGAGGAAATATAGTGGTATTCAATTTATTCGTAATATCAATCACCCTGATATTTTAATTACAGGTAAAAGACGAATACATTTATATGAATTTAATGATCAACATTGTCCAAAGGAGTTAGATGGAAAAGATAATGTGTAAGGTCATTCTTTTTTTCCTAACAGTAATAATGATCCATTAGAAATACATATGGATAACGATGAAAACTGCTACTTGGAAATTGACATAAAATCATCAAACTATGAAACAAATCTATTTGAAGTTTTAGTTCATGAAATTGGCCATGCATTAGACTTAGAACATCAGATGATTTTGAATCAATAATGTATCCTTATTATAATGGTTCACCTTTAGAATTATATCAAAATAATATTGATGCTATTCAAAGTTTATATGGAACACAAACAAACACACCAACAACAACAACAACTACTACTACTACAACTACTACTACTACTGCTACTATATCGCCAACAAAAATTGAACCAATTGAATCATTATGTGAACTTAAGAAATTTGATCACCTACTATTTGCAAATGGAAGTTTGTATATTTTTCATAATAAGTGGGTTTCGAAAAGTAAGAATAAACCTAAATTAATAACTACATGGTTAACATTTTTTCCAAAAGATTTACAAAAATATATGGAATATATGAAAGACAAAATGGTGAAATTGTAATATTTGTTGACAATATGGTATATATGGTAGATTAACAAACATTACAATTAATTTCAGGATATCCAAAGTCAATTACTAGTATAGGATTACGTAAAAAGTTTTTATTGAATAGTATAGTAAATACTTATTCAGGTAGAACATTTTTATTTTTTAACGAATACATCTATGTAGAATTAGATGAATGCACTTTTACATATAAATCAAGGGGAAATATAACTAGGGAATTTCCAGGATTACCATCAAATTGAATTCTGCATTTCGATACACAAATGGTTTGTTGTATTTTTTCAATAATGATACATTCTAAGAACAAGTGAATTTACAAAAAAAATATTATTTGGTATTGATTGTCATAAATATATTGAAAGATACAGTATGAAAGTTAGAGGATTTTACTTTTTTCTAAATCTGATAAAAAAATTTTCGTATAAATGGCAAACTACACTAAAAGTAATGTATGCACTAATTGAGGTATGTGAAAGAAATATTGATTGTTCTATTTGTTTATGTGATGAAAAAAATAATCAATTTCTTAAAACAAGTTGAATTCATATTTTTCATAAAGAATGTATTGATGAATGCTTAAAGGAAAAACAAAATGGTCCATTTTGTAGAACTATTATTAAAAATAAAGATCTAGAATCATTTGAAATTATTGAAATTATTGAAATTAATTCTATGTTTGATGCTTTAAATGAAGCAGGATATATGGCGATTATGATGATTATTAATACACTTTTTTACGAGTCTAATAAATTTTATTGTATATAAATGGAGCAATTTTAGCAAGATTGTTCTGTGAAAACTAAATTTTGTAAATATTGTAATACAGAGAAATCAATTGATAATTTTACTTTACAAAAATACACAAAGCTTAGTTATAGAACTATATGTAGGCCATGTTTAAATAAATATAATGGAGAAAATTACTTAAAAAATCGAATTCCTTGAGTAAGAAATATCAAATTTGTGAAGAAATTAAAGATTTAAATTTCTTTTATATAAATCCATCACATACAGATAAACATAATAATAAATGTAGGAATTTACCTTAGAATATATTAAGAATAAGGAAGCTTAACTTTAAATAATAATCCTTTATGTGTAATTATCTGTCCATCTATTAAATAATTATCATATTATTAATAAAAATAATATATACAAATTTTCGTAATAAATAGATGGGGAAAGGAATTAATCGTTAAACAAAGTAGTAATCTAATTAATAAATTAATTCATTTAAAAACTAATTGATTAAAAACAAATTGTTTTAAAGATAAATAATAAACTAACAATTGTTAAACTAAATTGTATACTAGTTGATTGTTAAACTAAATAATACATTAATTCTCTTTTTGATTAATAATAATCCTTATCCATCTATTAAATAATTATTATTTTTAACCCAAAAATGTTTTTTACAAATCTAATATTTTTTTCTTACAAATAGAAGAGAAAAATGGGAAGCAACATTGCTGCTCAACTACAAAAATTAAATGTTGCTAGACTTCGTGAATTTTGTTGAATAAATAATTTACGATTATATGCAAGGTTTTGTAAATCTGATTTAATTACATTTATTACTAGTAGTCATTCAATTATTATTAGTAACCATCCAAATACTGTTGGAAATAATACACATGTAGTAAGTGAAAATAATATATCTAAAAATAATACAAATATTGTTAAAAATATTACGTCTACAATAAGTGAAAATCATAGCAATTATGTAACTGAAGTAAGTAAAAATTTTAAAAATATTGTTAGTATTTATATACCTGAACAATATAATAGAAATATTGTTAGAATTATAATCCTGATAGTAACTTTGGAAAATGTTAACATCTTAAGATATTCTTCTAACTAAAGAAGATATCCCATGGAAAGGCATATTTACATTTTCTTCAAATATATTTGAAAAAACCAAGAGATAGAAAGAGTTAAAGATTCCTTAGTTGAAAAAGCATTTGCAGACACATTACAAACTATAAATTTACAAAATAGTTGAGATATACTTAATTCTAAACATTTCTTAAATGCAGTAAAATCAAAATGTTTTAAAATTGTTAAAGAATATTTGTATGCTCATCATGATTAAAAATAAATTTTAATTTATATTCTGAATACAAATTACAAACAGAGGGAATAAATAAAAAAGTTCAAGAATTTAGACAACAAACACCAAACTATACTATTTCAACAAAAAAAGATTTTTAAAAAATTCAAAAACATTAAAGACATATTTTACAGAAAATATTTAATTTTTAAGCACAAGGATCAGGATGCTAATTAAATAGAATTATTGGGTTATAACTAGCAATTAAAAATCTTATATTGAATTACCAGATAAAATCAAGAATAGGAAAGCATGTGTTAATGTAAAAAATAATGATCGGATGTGTTTTCTGTGGGCTTTGTTTCCTGTAGATGATCATTCTGATAGAATAACAAAATATAAAAATGTTAGTCTAAATCCTGTTAGAAAACTTGAAAAAATTGAATTTTTCTGTACTAGGTGATCATATTCCAAAAATAGAAAATATAAATAATGTATCTATTATTGTATATTCATTTGATGATGATAAAACTAACAAGTATATCCATTAAAAATAAGAAACTCTAAAAAAGAAAAAACATGTAAATGTTCTTTATTTCAAGATAGATAGTAATTTAGGTTATTGTTATGTAAAAAAATTTATCTAGTCTTGTATGAAGTCAAATGACTAAACATACTGAAGTAAAATTTATTTGTGATTTATGTTTACTACATTTTAATACTAAAGAAAAATTAGATAATCATACAACAAACAGTTTAACTAATAAACAATTACAAGTTGAAATGTCATTGAAGGCGAATCTGTTTATTTAAAAATCATCAATTTACATAAAAAGTTCCATTTGTTATTTAAGCTAATTTTGAAAGTTTACTTTTGAAAATGGGTAATTATGAACCAAATCCAGAAACATCATTTACACTGAAATATCAAAAATGTGAACCAAGTGGATTTTGGTATCATATTAAATATATATATAGAAATTATAAAGATGCTGTTGTTTATAGAGGACTGAATTGTCATAAAAAATTTATAGTATGTATCAAACAAGAAGTTGAAGAAATTGGATGAATTTATATTTAGATTAAAGTTCAGTCTTGATCACGTTATGTCTGTTTTAATGAGTAACCGGTTTCGGTTTTTTCTATAAAACCATCATCAGACCTGTGAATAAATTTTAAGAAATACTAGATACCAAAAAAAAAAAAAAAAAAAAAAAATTGGTATCTAGTATTTCTTAAAATTTATTCACAGGTCTGATGATGGTTTTATAGAAAAAACCGAAACCGGTTACTCATTAAAACAGACATAACGTGATCAAGACTGAACTTTAATCTAAATATAACAATTTATTGATCACTGCATTCCAAAAATGTTTACCAAAATTGGATGAATATATTCTGAAACTGAAGAAATAAAACAACTTACAAATGACGAAAATAAAATACATAATAATTCTAAATATTGTATGTTATGCAAATGTCATTATAAAAAAATTAATAAGAAAGTTTGTTATAATGGTCATTTAACTGGAAAATGTATAGCTCCATTATGCATTACATTTAATTTGAAACAACAAAATCTTGATTTTGTACCTATTTGGTTACATAATTTATCTTGTTATGAACAATAAAAATAAATATATTAGTTTGGTAAATGTACCAAAATTTTATAAATGAGATTTGTTGATTCATTTCGATTTATGGCTTCTTCACTTGATAGACTTCCATCAAATTAAATAAAAAATCAATTAAGAAATATTAAAAAGTATCTTTCTCCAGAACTATTTAATATAGTAATTAGAAAAGCTGTTTATCCATATGACTACATGGATTCTTGGAAAAAATGTGAAGAAACACAATTACCAACAAAAGATAAATTTTATAGTGAATTAAATGGTTGTGACATAAGTGATGAAGATTATGAACATGCACCATTAGTTTAGGAAAAATTCAATGTTAAAGATCTTGGTGAATATCATGATTTATAACTTTAAGCTGATGTATTATTGTTAAGTGATGTTTTCGAAAATTTTAGAAAAACATATATACAAACATAATGTAGATCGTTCTTGGTATATTACAGCACCAGGTTTATGTTGGGATGCAATGTTAAAAATTACTGATGAAAAACTTAATTATTATATGATTATGATATCCTTATAAAGGTTGATAAAAGAATAAGGTGTGGAATTTCCCAATATTGTAAAAGATATGTAAAAAGAAATAATAAATATTTGAAAGATTTTAATAATAAAGAAATATCAAATTATATAATGTATCTAGATGCAAATAATATATATGGTTATGCTCTGAACCAATATTTACCATATGGTGGATTTAAATGGGAGGAAGGAAATAATTTTAATTGTACAAAAATATATGAAATTTCAAACAATGGACAAGATGGATATAAAGGGTATTACAAAAAGGTATGGCCAAACTTTCAGGAAACATTCCTCACACACAAATAAAGAAAAGATGTTATGTGGACATGTGTCCAGAGGCGCTTAATTTCCATGTTAGAGCTCATTTTACTTTCATCAGTATTTACTGTACTTCCTCGAGTCAGCACCAGTTGGCCCAATTGAAGGAAGGTAATGTTGACTTCGGTGCTTGTGTTGCATGCGACTCATTGTTCTACAGTACTAGCATCAAGCACATCAGTACGTAGCATCAACAGGTTAGTGTTCATCACGAACCTGGTTTTGCAGTCAGCGCAATGTTTACAAATGCAGAGTTGGCAGATGCCCATTTGATGTATGGTTTAGCACGGGGCAATAGCCGTGGTGCGGTACATTTGTATCGAGACAGATTTTCAGAACGAAGGTGTCCCGACAGGAAGACGTTGGAAGCAATTGATCGGCATCTTAGGGAGCACGGAACATTCCACCCTATGACTCGCAACTGGGGAAAATCTAGAACGACGAGGTCACCTGCAATGAACGAGGCAATTCTTCATGCAGTTGACGATAACCCTAATGTCAGCGTAAGAGAAGTTGCTGCTGTACAAATTAACATTGCCCATGTCACTGTATGGAGAGTGCTACGGGAGAACCAGTTGTTTCCGTACCATGTACAATGTGTGCTGGCACTATCAGCAGCTGATTGGCCTCCACAGGTACACTTCTGCGAATGGTTCATCCAAAAATGTGTCAATCCTCATTTAGTGCAAATGTTCTCTTTACAGATGAGGCTTCATTCCAACGTGATCAAATTGTAAATTTTGACAATCAACATGTGTGGGCTGACGAGAATCCGCACGCAGTTGTGCAATCACGTCATCAACACAGATTTTCTGTGAACGTTTGGGCAGGCATTGTTGGTGATGTCTTGATTGGGCCTCATGTTCTTCCACCTACGCTCAATGGAGCACATTACCATGATTTCATATGGGATACTCTACCTGTGCTGCTAGAACATATGCCTTTATAAGTACGACACAACATGTGGTTCATGGAGCTCCTGCAAATTTCAGTCAAAGTGTTCGTATGCTTCTCAACAACAGATTCGGTGACCGATGGATTGGTAGAGGCGAACCAATTCCATGGCCTCCACACTCTCCTGACATCAACCCTCTTGACTTTCATTTAGGGGGGCATTTGAAAGCTCCTGTCTACGCAACCCCGGTACCAAATGTAGAGACTCTTCGTGCTCGTCTTGTGGACGGCTGTGATACAATACGCCATTCTCCAGGGCTGCATCAGCATATCAGGGATTCCATGCGATGCAGGGTGCATGCATGTATCCTCGCTAACGGAGGACATTTTGAACATTTCCTGTAACAAAGTGTTTGAAGTCACGCTGGTACGTTCTGTTGCTGTGTGTTTCCATTCCATGATTAATGTGATTTGAAGAGAAGTAATAACATTAGCTCTAACATGGAAAGTAAGTGTTTCTGGACACATGTCCACATATATTTTCTTTCTTTGTGTGTGAGGAATGTTTCCTGAAAGTTTGGCCGTACCTTTTTGTAACACCCTGTCATTTTGTACAGAATATGTTACATTTCAAGCTAAAATTTATGAAAAGAAATTATTTTATTTTCATTGTTACAATGGATATGTACTATCTCTGAATGTACAATGAAATTTTTTGTAGAAAGATTTGAAATTACGAAATATTTGGCACACTTAAAATTTTTATTATTGATGATGCAATCTAGTACGGTTTATTATGTTTATTTCTGGATTCATTTACGAAATAATAATCTAACCTAATAAAAATTCATTTGTCAAGAAAATGGTAAACCCTTTGGAATATTGATATTACTGCAGAGTGAGGTAGTAGTAAGCATGCCCCTGATGTGATCGGACGTATTTATGTACTCTGGACGAACAATGTAATTTCGGCTTTGTTAATGAGAAAAACCAAAAGGCAGTGTGATATAGTAAAATGAGACAATGAATTATCGTAAAAACAAAAATCCTTCAACAACATTCATCAAAATTATGTGGATCAATTGAACCATGAGAACCTAAAATATCAGAATTTCAGCTTCAAGAATCAGACCCCTAGACATGAAGAACTGGAGCTAACTGTGGGAGAGAAGATAAGTAAAAAGTTTATTTCAAATCTTACTACTCTAGGATCTTGTGAAAAGACTTTACCATAGTGGACAGCAGCATCAACAAAGAAGGGAGGGGTGGATTACAAGGCAATGCATCTGGGAAACCTCTGGAGGTAACGTGTTCGTGGACAGTTGCATTAAGCAAATCTTTCACTGCGAGAGTGACAGGTGTTGCACCATCTTCATGAAAGCAGAGGTTTTCAAGCAGTTGTGCTCTTCCACAGCAGTGGTACAGCGAGCACAATGGCTCTTCGTGCACAACATGCCGTTTAGCAGTACCCCAAATTCGGCTGTTCTGTGTATTCACCGCACCATGCAGTGTAAAATGCGCCTTGTAACTCCACAGAATATTACCGGGTCACACGTCGTCAAGTTCGATCCGTGTCAGAAACTGAAGAACAAATTCAGAATGTTGCTGCAACCTATGAGGTTTCAGCTGCTGCACCCTCTGGATCCTGTATGGGTACCGCTGCAAAACTTTGCGTGCTGTTCACCATGGGATGGGCACTGATTGTGAGACTGCACGACCACTAGCGCTATCTGGGGCACGTGCTGCTTGTCAGCCACAGCAACAGCAACCTGCACCGGAATAGGACGCCTTTTTCTTCCTGGTGGCACACCAAACTCAATCGTGTATTAGATTCCTTAAAACATTTGATGGTATCGAGCATCTCGCCAGACTTTAGAGTCGGCGATACTCTCTCAATGCAGCACTGTAATTGCTGCCGTTCATATAAAACAGTTTATCAACAGTACACTCTCTCTCTCTCTCTTCTCGATAGCCATACTCATCACTCACATTATGGCTTGTCAAATGACAGCGCGGATGTCATAAAAACTGTGGACAGCGCCAGATTTGCACCTACTGATCCAAATTGGAATAAATTTTTTCCAGCGTATTTCGGTTCCGCGTTAACGCATTAGCATATCTACCAAGTTTCGCCACCATACTATAATTACAAACCACACTGGACCTCCACGAGTAGTTGCACTTTAATTATAACCATCCGATACATAATGAAATTTTCACATTTGTAAGCAGATATGCTGTATTTAAATTTGTCGTGCAGTACCTACCACAGAAATGACGAAGATATGAGAGCAGACGTTAATCATGTTGACGAACAGGTGGATGTAGACTGAGGTGCTCATTATCTGCTCCAGCTCGCTCACTGCCCTGAAAAGTAAGCGAAGTTCTTATTTGGTAAAAAGAACTTTGCTGAAATACTTACTTATTGTAAATAAAATATGCGAATGAAAATTTACATAGGAAGGGGATAAGACGCAACTATTATTATTAGATAGTAATGGATGGCTACCGTACTGATTAAGCTATAACATCCACTTACACATCATAGCTTACTGACATGTAAACAATGTGAGTCGCGTGAGAGGTACCACCCCTTTTATTTCGTGATTCGTTCAAGACATCGAAATGAAGCTTTTGATAAACGAAGTATGCAGAATAGCACACAATTTGCGTTACTAATCCTCTTAATCTGTGTATCAACCGAGATATTTAACCAGGTATGCTATTTTTAAATGAACAATGTACTCGGAAAGCTCTTTGAAAAAGACTGTGGTATTGTCCAAAGATCGTGGTGCCACACCAAAGTAGGCAACGCGAATCGGTGCCACGGACATTCCGCAGCAACCAATAGGAGGCACTTCAATATTGTGTCGTTCATGCAAGTGCTCTGCCCAGATCGTGACGTCATCTGAAGGAGTCAGCATCATACCGTAGGACTAACGAGATGTTCAAGTTTATGTGGAAATGTACTTTCGTAAATGTTGCATGTTATACTTCAAGAGAATCGTTTGTTAATTAGTGCATCAAGTGTTGCTTTAATGGTCACTTAAAGTTGTACATCGTCAAGCGCATCCTGTTTCAAAGAACCGTGACAAAGTTAAGTAAATCTTTTATTCCTTTATGTTATAAAGTGAACTAATACTTTGTGTTTTCTAGTTTGATGAGCCTCCAGCCAGAACAATCAAAGAACTCGCAGCTATGGCTGGACGAAAGTAGTTTCGTCTGGTCACAACAAAGACGATCACAGTGACATAACGCTTAATGTTGGTGTTGAAACTTTTCACATAAGTACCGATATCCGAGAAAATTATTAAAAATGAAGGCAGCTATTGCAGTGAAAACACTACCGAATGGGGCTCTAATGCCCGACTCCGCCGCTATATGAACCCAGAAGATAGGTCTACACTACTGAGAACTAATGTATTCGTTTCTTCTTGGCCCTACTTTATACTACATAGATACCAGATCAGCTAGGGTGTGCTAACTATACGCTAATTTGTAGTGTACCCGAAGGGGTTTAGGCAAACTATATCAAATCTGTGTACATACTCGTGTTTAAGTGGACAGGTTTCGTGAAAACAAGTAAAAAGTCTAAATGCTTATTGCAACGACGGAGGCTGGCATGAAATGAAAGCAAGAGATATGTGCTAAAATTAAAAGGCGAGGCACCTGAGATCGGCTATTGCGATGTAAAAAGGCGAAGCGCCTGAAATTGACTATTGCGATGTAAAGGCATTTACATCGCCTTCACATCGCAATAGTCGATTTCAGGTGCCTCGCCTTTTAATTTTAGCACATACCTCGGATACTTAAACGAAAAGTTTCAACGCCAATTTTAAGAAGCATCATATCACAGTATTCGTCTTTGCAAGAGTTTTCGATTGTCATCAAAACAAGTATATTGTTCAATTAAATAACTATACTTACTTAAATATCTAGGGTGATGCAAGTGTTAAGACGCTTAAAAGTAAAACAAAATTGCGTACCCCTCGATGTTGTATCATTTGCTATAAACCTCGTTTCGATATCTTGAACCGTTAAAGTAATAAAAGGAGTTTTTCCGAGTTACGACACTGCCCATGCCACCACTTGCAACAATCCATAGAACTCTCAAAGCTAGTTAAGATTCTCTCTGTATGTAGTTTTCCTACGGGTGCATTTAAAATTCGAACGATTTCTTCAATTATTATACAAGTTTGGTAATTAATTGGTCTTCTGCCGTCTTATCGTTCCATTTCTAACACACTGTGGGCTGGAGTAAACGAATTTTTCTACGTGTATAACAATTCTTCTGTTGTAATAATTTCTCGTTTATGACTGCATTTTTTTATACAGATAATCCATTATTGTGGATTAATGGCTGCCAAAGCGAAAAGGCTGCTTCAGCTTTCAATCGTACTGAAGAATACGTTCAAATTATGCGAAAATTGTACTAAGTGTTTCTTGTTTGTTACCGTCCCGTCGGTATATTCATACAGCAAGATTCGGTTAGGAACACGTGCAGTAAGCTAAGAAGTCTGACGCTGTTACGGTTATCTCCTCTGGAGGTGAGAAATTACTTACGTATGGGAAGCGAAGAAAGCAACACAAAAGCCGTCCTCTCACGGGACTTGAGAACGTACGTGGACTAGCAGCTGGCGACGTCATAGCGTGGAATTCCACCCACGTATCACTGCACTGTGGAGCGAAAAATAAAGACCTGTCGTGTCAGATTTTTGCATCGTGGAGAGGGAAGTGGCCAGTGAGATGAGACATCGTTTTATTTTATAAACAGGACATGGGAGCCATCAAACTATATAGCGTTAAAGAATGTATTTGGTAGGTTTCTTTCTAACAGAGTCCGTGGTATGAATATTAACTGTTTCAGAGCATCAGAAAACTGAGGATCTTTCGGAAACGCCTAGTTTTAGCTACGATTTTTTCTGATAAACTTACGGCAAACTACATATTCATACGTAGAGGTTTCCTATAGTTGATGTTTTTAATGTTAATAACTTGTGTGCTCCCTCTTTCTAGTCAGGTTTTGCCTCAAATTTCTGTCCTCCAGGATTCTATTCAGTACCTCCTCATTAGTTACTTCAATCTTCAGCATTTTTCAGTAGCACCACATTTGCCGTTTATCTTCCACGTATAACTTCCATACATGGCTACACTTCGGACAAATACTTTAAGAAAAGACCTCCTGTCATTTAAACCTATATTCGATGTTAACTAATTTCCCTTATTCAGGAACCCTTTTCTTTCCATTTCCAGCCTACATTTTATATCCTCTCTACATCGCACATCATCAGTTATTTTGCCGCCCAAATAGGAAAACTCAGCTACTACTTTAAGCGTCTCGTTTCCCAATCTAATTCCCAAAGTATAACTAGATTTAATTCGACTCTATTTCCTTATCGTTGATTTGCTATTGTTGTTCATTTTATATCCTCCTTTCAAGTCACTATCCATTCTATTCAGCTACTCTTCCAATTTCTTTGCTGCCTCTGACAGAATTACAATCTCATCGACAAACCTCAACGTTTTTATATCTACTCCCTGGACTTTAATTCCTACTTCAAAGTTCCCTTTGATTTACTTTACTGCTTGCTCAACGTATAGATTGAATTACATCGGGGATAGGCTACAACCCTGCCTCACACCCTTCTCAATCACTGCTTCCCTTTCATACCCTTCGACTCTTATAACTGCCGTCTGGTTTCTGTACAAGTTGTGAATAGCATTCCGATCCCTGTATTTTACTCCTGCTACCTTAATAATTGCAAAGAAAACATTCCAGTCAACATTGTCATAAGCTTTCTCTAAGTCTACAAACGCTATAAACGCAGGTTTGCATTTCCTTATCCTGTCTTCTAAGATAAGTCGTAGGGTCAATATTGCCTCGCGTATTCCTACATTTCTCCGGAATCCAAACTTATCTTCCCCGGGGTCAGCTTCTACCAATTTTTTCATCCTTTTGTAAAGAAATGGTGTTAGTATTTCCTTTATTAAACTTCGGTAATATTCACACCCGTCATTACCTGCTTTCGTTGGAATTGGAATTATTATATTCTTCTTGAAGTCTGATGGTATTTCGTCTGTCTCATACATCTTGCACACCAGATGGATGAGTTTTGTGATGGCTGGTTCTCCGACGGCTATCACAGTTCTGACGATGTCTTCTACTCCCCGGGCCTTGTTTCAACTTAGGTCTTTCAGTGTTCTCTCAAATTCTTCTAGCAGTATAATGTCTCCCATCTCGTCTTCATCTACGTCCTCTTCTGTTTCTATAATATTGGCTGTAAATTCATCTCTGTTGTACAGACCCTCTATATATTCCTTCCTCCTTTCAGCTTTCTCTTCTTTGCTTAGAACTAGTTTTCCATCGTAGCTCTTGATGTTCATACGGCTGCTTCTCTTTTCTTCAAAGACCTCTTTGTATTCCTGTAGACGGTATCTATCTTCCCTCTAGTGATATATGCTTCTAAATTCTTACATTTGTCATCTAGCCATTCCTATTCAGCAAAGTTGCACTTTCTGCAGATCAAATATTTTAGACGTTTGTATTCCTTTTCGCCTGCTTCACATACCGTATTTTTATGTTTTCTCCTTTCGTCAGTTAAATTCAGTATCCCCTGTGTTATCCAAGGATTTCTGTTTGGCCTTGTCCTTTTACCTATTTGGTCCGTTGCTGTCTTCATTATTTCATCTCTCAAAGGCCGAGCAAGGTGCCCAGTGTTCAGCACACTGGACTCGCAGTGGGAAGGACGACGGTTCAAACCCGCGTCAGGCCATGCTGATTTAGGTTTTCCGTTATTTCTCTAAATCGCTTCAGGCAAATGCCGGGAAAGGGCACGGCCGATTTCCTTCTTCAACCCTCCATAATACGAGCTTGTGCTCCGTCTCTAATGACCTCCTTGTTGACGGGACGTTAAACACTCTTCCCATCCTCCTCTCTCAGAGCTACCCATACGCCTTCTACTGTACTGGTTTCCCCTGTTCTTATCCAGATGCCATCTCCTTAATACACTGCCTGTTTGCAATTTCAGTTTTAATCTACAGTTCATAACCAATAAATTTTGGTCAGAATCCACTTCTGCTCCTGGGAATGTATTACAATTTTATATTCAGTTCCCAAATCTCTGTCTTACCACTACACAATCAACCTGAAACCTTCCGGTGTCCCCAGGTCTCTTCCATGTGTATAACCTTTTCTCATGATTTTTAAATCAGGTTTTAACTATAATTAAATTGTATTCTGTGCAAAATTCTACCAGGCGGCTTCCTCTTTCATTCCTTTCCCCCAGTCAATATTCACCTACAATTTCTCCTTCTCTTCCTTTTCCTACTATCGAATTCCAGTCATTCATAACTATCAAATTTTCGTCTGTCTTAACTTTCTGAATAATTGATTTTACCTCATCCCACATTTCTTCAATCACTTCATCATCTGTGGAGTTATTTGGCATATAAACTTGTACTACTGTGGTGGCTGTTTTGACTACAATAATGCGTTCACTATGCTGTTTGTAGTAGCTTACCCGCATTCCTATTTTCTTATTCATTATTAAACCTACACCTGCATTACCCCTGTTTAATTGTGTATTTGTAATCCTGGATTCTTCTGACCAGAAGTCGTGTTCCACTTGCCTAACTTCACTAATTTCCAGAATATCTAACTGTAACCTATCCATTTCCCTTTTTAAATTTTCTAACCTTCCTGCTCAATTAAGGGAATTCCACGCTCCAATCCGTAGATTGCCGATTTTGTTTCTCCTGATGATAACATTTTCCTGAGCATTCGCCGACTGGAGGTCCAAATGGGTGACTATTTTACATTCGGGATACTTTACCAAAGAGGATGCCATCACCATTTAACCATACAGTAAAGCAGCATGCCCTCGGGAAAAACTACAGCTGTAGTCCCCCCTTGCTTTCAGCCCTTCGCAGTGCCAGCGCAGCAAGGCCGTTTCGATTGACGTTACAAGGCCAGATCAGTCAATCATCCAGACTCTTGCCCGTGCAGTTACTGAAAAGGCTGCTGTCCCTCTTCAGAAACCATCTACATCTACATCTACATTTATACTCCGCATGCCACACAACGGTGTGTGGCGGAGGGCACTTTACGTGCCACTGTCATTACCTCCCTTTTCTGTTCCAGTCGCGTGTGGTTCGCGGGAAGAACAACTGCCGGAAAGCCTCCGTGCGCGCTCGAATCTCTCTAATTTTTCATTCGTGATCTCCTCGGGAAGTATAAGTAGGAGGAAGCAATATATTCGATACCTCATCCAGAAACGCACCCTCTCGAAACCTGGACAGCAAGCTACACCGCGATGCACAGCGCCTCTCTTGCAGAGTCTGCCACTTAAGTTTGCTAAACATCTCCGTAAGGCTATCACGCTTACCAAATAAACCTGTGACGAAACGCACCACTCTTCTTTGGATCCTCTCTATCTCCTCCGTCAACCCGATCTGGTATGGATCCCACACTGATGAGCAGTACTCAAGTATAGGTCGAACGAGTGTTTTGTAAGCCACCTCCTTTGTTGATGGACTGCATTTTCTAAGGACTCTCCCAATGAATCTCAACCTGGTACCCGCGTAACCAACAATTAATTTTATATGATCGTTCCACTTCAAATCGTTCCGCATGCATACTCCCAGATATTTTACAGAAGTAACTGCTACCAGTGTTTGTTCCGCTATCATGTAATCATGCAATAAAGGATCCTTCTTTCTATGTATTCGCAATACATTACATTTGTCTATGTTAAGGGTCAGTTCCCAATCCCTGCTCCAAGTGCCTATCCGCTGCAGATCTTCCTGCATTTCGCTACAATTTTCTAATGCTGCAACTTCTCTGTAAAAAATCATCCGCGAAAAGCCGCATGGAACATCCGATACTATCTACTAGGTCATTTATATATATTGTGAAAAGCAGTGGTCCCATAATACTCCCCTGTGGCCAGAGGTTACTTTAACGTCTGTAGACGTCTCTCCATTGAGAACAACATGCTGTGTTCTGTTTGCTAAAAACTCTTCACTTCAGCCACACAGCTGGTCTGATATTCCGTAGACTCTTACTTTGTTCATCAGGCGACAGTGCGGAACTGTATCGAACGCCTTCCGGAAGTGAAGGAAAATAGCATCTACCTGGGATCTGTATCTAATATTTTCTGGGTCTCATGAACAAATAAAGCGAGTTGGGTCTCACACGAACGCTGTTTCGGGAATCCATGTTGATTTCTACAGAATAGATTCTGGGTTTCCAAAAACGACATGATACTCGAGCAAAAAACATGTTCTAAAATTCAACAATAGATCGATGTCAGAGATATAGGTCTATAGTTTTGCCCATCTGCTCGACGACCCTTCTTGAAGACTGGGACTACCTGTGGTCTTTTCCAATCATTTGGAACCTTCCGCTCCTCTAGAGACTTGCGGTACACGGCTGCTAGAAGGGGGGCAAGTTCTTTCGCGTACTCTGTGTAGAAACGAATTGGTATCCCGTCAGGTCCAGTGGACTTTCCTCTGTTGAGTGACTCCAGTTGCTTTTCTATTCCTTGGACACTTATTTCGATGTCAGCCATTTTTTCGTTTGTGCGAGGATTTAGAGAAGGAACTGCAGTGCGGTCTTCCTCTATGAAACAGCTTTGGAAAAAGGTGTTTAGTATTTCAGCTTTACGCGTGTCATTCTCTGTTTCAATGCCATCATCATCCCGGAGTGTCTGGATATACTGTTTCGAGCCACTTACTGATTTAACGTAAGACCAGAACTTCCTAGGATTTTCTGTCAATTCGGTACATAGAATTTTACTTTCAAATTCACTGAACGCTTCACGCATAGCCCTCCTTACGCTAACTTTGACATCGTTTAGCTTCTGTTTGTCTGAAAGGTTTTGGCTGCGTTTAAACTTGCAGTGAAGCTCTCTTTGCTTTCGTAGTTGTTTCCTAACTTTGTTGTTGAACCACGGTGGGTTTTTCCCGTCCCTCACAGTTTTACTCGGCACGTACCTGTCTAAAACGCATTTTACGACTGCCTTGAACTTTTTCCATAAACACTCAACATTGTCAGTGTCGGAACAGAAATTTTCGTTTTGATCTGTTGGGTAGTCTGAAATCTGCCTTCTATTACTCTTGCAAAACAGATAAACCTTCCTCCCTTTTTTTTATATTCCTGTTTACTTCCATGTCCAGGGATGGTGCAACGGCCTTATGATCACTGATTCCCTGTTCTGCGCTTACAGAGTCGAAAAGTTCGGGTCTGTTTGTTATCAGTAGGTCCAAGATGTTATCTCCATGAGTCGGTTCTCTGTTTAATTGCTCGAGGTAATTTTCGGATTGTGCACTCAGTATAATGTCACTCGATGCTCTGTCCCTATCACCCGTACTAAACATCTGAGTGTCCCAGTCTATATCTGGTAAATTGAAATCTCCACCTAAGATTATAACATCCTGAGAAAATTTATGTGAAATGTATTCCAGAGTTTCTCTTAGTTGTTCTGCCACTAACGCTGCTGAGTCGGGAGGTCGGTAAAAGGAGTCAATTAGCTTGGTTGTTGAGTATAACCTCCACCAATAATAATTCACAGGAACTATCCACTTCTACTTCACTACAGGATAAACTACTACTAACAGCGACGAACACTCCACCACTGGTTGCATGCAATCTATTCTTTCTAAACGCCGTCTGTACCTTTGTAAAAATTTCGGCAGAATTTATCTCTGGCTTCAACCAGCTTTCCGTACCCATAACGATTCCAGCTTCGATGCTTTCTATCAGCGCTTGAAGTTCCGGTACTTTACCAATGCAGCTTCGACAGTTTACAATTACAATACCGATTGCTGCTTGGTCCCCATATGTCCTGACTTTGCCCCGCACCTTTTGAGGCTGTTGCCATTGCTGCACTTGCCCGAGGCCATCTAACCTAAAAAACCTCCCAGTTCACGCCACACAACCCCTGCTACCCGTGTAGCCGCCTGCTGCATGTAGTGGACTCCTGACCTATCCAGCAGAACCCAAAACCCCACCACCCTACGGCGCAAGTCGAGGAATCTGCAGCCCACACAGTCGCAGAACCGTGTGAGCCTCTGATTCAGACCCTCCACTTGGCTCTGTACCAAAGGTTCGCAGTCATTCCTGTCGACGATGCTGCAGGTGGTGAGCTCTGCTTTCATCCCGCTAGTGAGACTGGCAGTCTTCACCAAATCAGATAGCCGCCGGAAGCCAGAGAGGGTTTCCTCCAATCCATAGCGACACACATCATTGGTGCCGACATGAGCGACCACCTGCAGATGGGTGCACCCCGTACCCTTCGTGGCATCCGGAAGGACCCTTTCCATATCTGGAATGTCTCCCCTCGGTATGCACACGGAGTGCAGATTGGTTTTCTTTCCCTCTCTTGCTGCCATATAACCTAAGGGGCCCCATTACGCGCCTGACGTTGGAGCTCCCAACTACCAGTAAGCCCACACTCTGTGACCGCCCGGATCTTGCAGACTGAGGGGCAACCTCTGGAACAGGACAAGCAGCCATGTCCAGCTACAGATCAGTATCAGCCGGAGACAGAGCCTGAAACCGGTTCGTCAAACTGGAGAGGCCTTCTGTTCAGCCCTCCGGAATGTCTTTCGCCTCCTGCCACCCCTCGAGACGACCTCCCACTCTACAATGGGTGAGGGGTCAGCCTCAATGTGGGCAGTATCCCGGGCAGCCACAGCCGTAGTCCGATCGGGGGATGCGTGGGACGAGCTGGCCGTCCCCGACAAACCCCCATCCGGACCCCCACAGTGATGCCCGTTGGTAACAGCCTCAAGCTGTGTGACCGAAGCCGACACTGCCTGAAGATGGGAGCAAAGGGATGCCAACTCAGCCCGCATCCGAACACAGCAGTTGCAGTCCCTATCCATGCTAAAAACTGTAGTGCAAAGAACGTCTGAACTAATCTACAGAGAGCACAAACAATTCGACACAAAATTTAAACGGTTATTAAAATACAAGATTGCCTAATAAATGCAGTAATGCTGCTACTTGCGTACTGCTGACACACTGCTCCGTGGCGGAAGGAGACTACGCGAGTTTACACCATTCAGGTACTAAAACGCGATACTACAACTCTCAAATACTATAATATGCCCGAAAATTATGAATGAAACAATGCAAGAACCCAAAAACACGCAAAGAAATTAAGAATTAAACTATGTAACAAATAAGTGAGCTAAGAGTATACGACTTGCTGCTGGCAGATGCTTATACCCCTCAACAGATAACACTGCATTGTGGTTGCACCTGTCTATCCGTATAGCTATCTGTATAGCTGAGACACACGAGTCTTTCCATCAACGGCAAGGATCGTAAAGTTTACCCAGTGGCCGGGAATGTTAACGTGAAAACCATCCGACGTCTGGAAGTAAACACCCAGCGATATATATACAGGGTGAGTCACCTAACGTCACCGCTGGATATGTTTCGTAAACCACATCAAATACTGACGAACCGATTCCACAGATCGAACCTGAGGAGAGGGGCTAGTGTAATTATTTAATACAAACCATACAAAAATGCACGGAAGTATGTTTTTTAACACAAACCTACGTTTTTTCTAAATGGAACTACGTTAGTTTTGTTAGCACATCTGAACAAATACGTAATCTAAACAAATACGTAATCTGTGCCGTTTGTTGCATTGTAAAATGTTAATTACATCCGGAGATATTGTAACCTAAAGTTGACGCTTGAAACCTCCGACGTTCAGTTGCGTGTTGTAAAAAGCACGGGCCACGGTCGGCGAGCAGCATCTGCAGGGACATGTTTACGATGACGACCGTGTTTCTCCTGATAATACACCTCTGGACTTCTTTCTGTGGGGTACGTTAAAGGAGAATGTGTACCGTGATGTGCCTACAACCCCAGTGGATATGAAACAACGTATTGTGGCAGCCTGCGGCGACATTACACCAGATGAACTGCGGCGTGTACGACATTCATTACGCCAGAGATTGCAATTGTGTGCAGCAAATGATGGCCACCACATTGAACATCTATTGGCCTGACATGTCGGGACACACTCTATTCCACTTCGTAATTGAAAACGGAAACCACGTGTGTACGTGTACCTCACCCCTCATGGTAATGTACATGTGCGTCAGTGAAAGAGACCAATAAAAAGGTGTTAGCATGTGGACGTAATGTGCTGTTCCAGTTTCTTCTGTACCTAAGGTCCATCACCGTTCCCTTTGGATCCCTACCTAATTCAGTGCCCTCCGATACACACGATCGAACAGCGGAGGAGTGGTACTCAAGCGTCAACTTTAGGTTACAATATCTCCGTATGTAATTAACATATTACAATGAAACAAACGGCACTGATTACGTATTTGTTTATATGTTCAGATGTGCTAAGAAAACTAACAGGGTTCCATTTGAAAAAACGTAGGTTTGTGTTAAAAAACATACATCCGCGCATTTTTTTATGGTTTGTATTAACCAGTTACACTAGCCCCTCTCCTCACGTTCGGTCTGTGGAATCGATTCGCTAGTATTTGATGTGGTTTACGAAATATATCCAGCGGTAATGTTAGGTGACTCACCCTGTATATATATCGCTGGGTTTTTGGCTTGGTTCATATTTGCATCTTGTGAGTAAATATCTTTTTCAGTGATGGTGTACTATTCCGAAAATATCTTTTCTTCCGTTCAAATGAAATTATGAAACGAATCTAGATCTTGAAGACTTTGTGATGAATTACGTTATTTCACACTGTAGGTAATCAATGCAACATCGAGAAATGGATATTATTCATGCGCAAACTGACGTTAGACGCTATACATTTCTTATATTCGATTTAAAACCGAAAATGGTGTAAAAATCCAGCTGAGTTAACGAATGACTTCTTCTACGAGAGTTGCCCAGAAAGTAATGCACCGCATTTTTTTCTCGGCAGAAAACAATGCTACGAATGCGAAGCGTTACGTATGTAATTTTTTAAGTCTCCTGAGTTCCCGTCACTTCCGAAAGATAGCGTAGCTGCAGGACAGTTTCAGAATGGCGTCTGTAGGGGATGCACGTTACAGGCGACGTGCTGTCTTTGAATTTGTCACTGCAGGGAAAGGAACAGTGGGGAATATTCACAAACGCTTGTGCAAAGTCTATGGAGCATCTGCTGTCGACAGAAGTACAGTTAGCCGCTGGGCTCGGAGGGTGAGGTCATCAGAAGGCGGTTAGGCGGAGCTCCACGATTTGCAGCGGTCGGGGAGATCATCCACGGCTGTCACACCTGACACACCTGACCTAGCCCCCTCGCACTTCCACTTGTTTGGGCCATTAAAGGATTCTATGCGTGGAAGACATTTTTAGGACGGAATTGGTACCGACAGGGCATACACGCCCTTGTTTCGCGCTGGAGGAAGGCCATAGAACGGGATGGAGATTACGTGGGAAAATAGGGTTTGTAGATAAAACACCATTCTTTCGTGTGTGTAATTCTCATTATGTTCAATAAAGAATTGTTGAAGAAAAATATACGGTACATTCCTTTCTGGGCAACCTTCGTAATATGTATCTCAGATCGTCGTATAACATGATGTAGTGTTCTTCTACCAACAATTCGCTGTTCAAGCCATCGACGGACAAGTCCAGAATCTCCTTCGTGATTTTCTCCGTTCTTCTTCGACAACCGCTAACAGAATTAACGCAGCTATTTTGCGCGGCTCCATTTTCATAAAGAAACTGTACGGTTTGCGAGCCAAACAAATCTGGCCACGGTCGCTGGGTAGCGCTGAGAGCGCCAATCACGTTAGCCAGTTCGTCCCGTGTGTCGGCGGTGCTGTCTCTCATGAGGTCGGATGGCCCATCCGCGTCTACCTTAACGTTAGCTGCCTCGTTCAGTGCAACGATGGCTTTAGGGAAAGACTACAGCCAAGATTTACAACTAGGTCAAATGCTCATCACTAGCAGTTACAGATGATGCTGGTACTTAAGTCCGAGGAGTTTTTGTTTTACATGTTGGTATTCCGGTTGCTATGGGTTTGTTTATCGATTGCCATGTTTATTTGTAGTAGATTGTCGATATCTGAGTTTACATATCGTCATTTTGTCATTTGGAGATAGTGAGTGGAGATGTGGACGTTAGAAAATGGAGTGCTAAATGGAGAAATCGGAACATTTCTTACATATTTTTCTGTTTGAGTACAGTAGAGGGATGACAGCAGCGGAGGCAGAAGGAAACATTTGCGCCGTGTATGGGGACAATGCCACTGGACACAGCATGCTATTAAAATGGTTTTCTCGTTTCAAGTAGGATCATTTTGATATTAGTGACTCTCCACGTTCACGAACATCTTCGCAGTCTGATGAAGCTCATTAAAACGCATTTATCCACAAAAAGTGGCAGATGTGATGAACTGTCATCATTCCACCATCGTGCGACATTTTAATTCAATGGTGAAGCTTCAAAACTATGGTGTATGGGTAGCGCATGCTCTATGCCAAATCACAAATATCGGCGGGTGGCCATATGTGCTTGCTCCTCATCAACTGCATCGTGAAAAACACTGTATCGCTACTCGTGACGAGAAATGGTGTCTTTATGTTAACATATTGGAAAGAAAGGAATGATTGAGTCCAAACAAAGCAGCAACTCTCCGTTCAAAGAGTTGCGCGCATCCGCAAAGAAAATGTTATGCATCTGGTGGAACGGCGATGGTGTGGTGCAGTACGAATTGCTTCCCCGAGATGTAACCATCACTGTTGGCATCTGTTGTCAACAACTGAGACGTCTTGCAGACTCAATTCAAGAACAACGGTCAAAAAAATGTTCAAATGTGTGTGAACTCTTATGGGACTTAACTGCTAAGGTCATCAGTCCCTAAGCTTACGCACTACTTAACCTAAGTTATCCTAAGGACAAACACACACGCACTCCCATGCCCGAAGGAAGACGAACCTCCGCCGGGACCAGCCGCACAGCCCAGGACTGCAGCGCCTCAGACCGCTCGCCTGACCTCGCGCGGCAACAACGATCGGGAAGACTGCGTGAAGTCATGGTACTCCATGATAGTGCCCGCTCGCATTATGCTAGAGTGGCACAAAATACTAAACAGGAGTTTGGTCGGGAAGTCATACCGCATCCACCTTATACACCTGTGGTCCCTGCCGCCGTTGGATAAGCAGCTGCAGCAGCAAGTCGTATACCCCTAGCGTACTTATTTGTTACATAGTTTAATTCTTAATTTCTTTGCGTGTTTTTGGGTATTTGCTTTGTTTAATTCATAAATTTCGGGCGTGTTATAGTATTTGAGAGTTGTAGCATCGCGCTTTAGTGTTTACTTCGTAGATTCTTACTTAAATTGCGTGTGAGTTTCGTATAGGAGGTGTAATTTCGAGTTTTAGTTACTGTAATCGTAAATTCAGGCAGATTGTAGCGCAGACGATAGGCATTTGTAGAGGTTAGTTAATACATTCTTTGCGTGTTTCCCTTGCGTTATCTAGGCACGGACTCGTGTTTCAGTAACTGTTGTTCAACATCGATTAGAATGGACAGGGACTGTGATTGCTGTGTTCAGATGAGGGCTGAGTTGGCATCCCTACGCTCACAGCTGCAAGCGGCGCTGACTTCGGTCGCGCAGCTTGAGGCTGTTGCCAATGGGCACCACTGTGGGGAGCCGGACTTGGGTATCACGGGGATGTCAACCTCGTCCCGTCTGTCCCCAGATCGGTCTGCCGCTGTGGTTGCCCCGGTTGCTGCCCGCAGTGGGGCTGAGCCCTCGCCTGTGGTTGATTGGGAGGTCGTTCCAAGGCGTGGCAGGCAGCGAGAGACGTCCCCGGAGGCTGATCAGAAAGCCTCCCCGGTGCGTCTGACAAACAGGTTTCAGGCACTGTCTCTGGCTGAGCCAGATGCAGCTGCCTGCCCTGTTTCAGAGGATGATTCTCAGCCTTCAAGGTCCAGGCAATCACAGAGGGTGGGCTTATTGGTAGTTGGGAGCTCCAATGTTAGGCGCATAATGGGGCCCCTTAGGGAATGGCGGCTAAGGAGGGGAAGAAATCCAGTGTGCACTCCGTGTGCATTCCGGGTGGAGTCATTCCTGATGTGGAAAGGGTCCTTCCGGATGCCATGAAGAGCACAGGGTGCAGCCAGCTGCAGGTGGTGGCACATGTCGGCACTAATGACGTGTGTCGCTTTGGATCTGAGGAAATTCTCTCTGGATTCCAGAGGCTATCTGATTTGGTGAAGGCTGCCGGTCTTGCTTACGAGATGAAGGCAGAGCTCACCATCTGCAGCATCGTTGACAGAACCGACTGCGGACCTTTATTGCAGAGCCGGGTGGAGGGTCTGAATCAGAGGCTCAGACGGTTTTGCGACCGTGTTGGCTGCAAATTCCTTGACTTGCGCCATAGGGCGGTGGGGTTTCGGGTTCCGCTAAATAGGTCAGGAGTTCACTACACTCAGTTGGCGGCTACACGGGTAGCGGAGGCTGTGTGGCGTGGAATGGGCGGTTTTTTAGGTTAGAAGGCATCGGGAAAGTACGGGGTGGGCTGCAATCTCAAAGGGTGCATGGCAAATACAGGACGTGCTTGGATCAAGGAACATTCGGAATTGTAGTTGTAAATTGTTGTAGTTGTGCTGGGAAAGTCCCTGAGCTTCAAGCGCTAATAGAAAGCACAGAAGCTGAAATCGTTATAGGTACAGAAAGCTGGCTAAAGCCTGAAATAAGTTCTGCAGAAATTTTTACGAAGTCTCAGACGGTGTTCAGGAAAGATAGATTAGGCAGAATTGGTGGTGGAGTATTTGTGTCTGTCAGTAGTGGTTTATCTTGTAGTGAAGTCGAAGTAGATACTCCGTGCGAATTGGTATGGGTGGAGGTTATACTTAACAGCAGAACTAAGTTAATAATTGGCTCCTTCTACCGACCTCCAGACTCCGATGATATAGTTGCTGAACAGTTCAGAGAAAATTTGAGTCTCGTAACAAATAAATACCCCACTCATACGGTTATAGTTGGTGGGGACTTCAACCTTCCCTCGATATGTTGGCAAAAATACTTGTTCAAAAGCGGTGGTAGGCAGAAAATGTCTTCAGAGATTGTCCTAAATGCTTTCTCCGAAAATTATTTCGAGCAGTTAGTCCACGAACCCACGCGAATTGTAAACGGCTGCGAAAACACACTTGACATCTTAGCCACAAACAATCCAGAGCTGATAGAGAGCATCATGACTGATACAGGGATTAGTGATCACAAGGTCGTTGTAGCTAACTCAATACCATTTCTTCCAAATCCACCAGAAACAAACGCAAAATAATTTTATTTAAAAAAGCGGATAAAGTGTCACTAGAAGCCTTCCTAAGAGACAATCTCCATTCCTTCCGAACTGACTATGCAAATGTAGACGAGATGTGGCTCAAATTCAAAGATATAGTAGCAACAGCAATTGAGAGATTCATACCTCATAAATTGGTAGGAGATGGAACTGATTCCCCGTGGTACACAAAACAGGTCCGAACGCTGTTGCAGAGGCAACGGAAAAAGCATGTGAAGTTCAGAAGAACGCGAAATCCCGAAGATTGGCTAAAATTTACAGACGCGCGAAATTTGGCACAGACTTCCATGCGAGATGCCTTTAATAGGTTCCACAACGAAACATTGTCTCGAAATTTGGTAGAAAATCCGAAGAAATTCTGGTCGTGTGTAAAGTACACAAGCGGCAAGACGCAGTCAAGTCCTTCGCTGCGCAGTGCCGATGGTACTGTTAACCGACGACTGTTCCGCTAAAGCGGAGTTATTGAACGCAGTTTTCCGAAATTCCTTCACCAGGGAAGACGAATGGAATATTCCAGAATTTGAAACACGAGCAGCTGCTAGCATGAGTTTCTTACAAGTAGATGCCTTAGGGGTTGCGAAGCAACTCAAATCACTTGATACAGGCAAGTCTTCAGGTCCAGATTGTATACCGATTAGGTTCCTTTCAGATTACGCTGATACAATAGCTCCCTACTTAGCAATCATATACAACCGCTCGCTCACCGATAGATCTCTACCTACAGACAGGAAAATTGCGCAGGTCGCACCAGTGTTTAAGAAGGGTAGTAGGAGTAATCCATCGAACTACAGACCTATATCATTGACGTCGGTTTGCAGTAGAGTTTTGGAACATATACTGTATTCAAACATTATGAACCACCTCGAAGGGAACGATCTATTGATACGTAATGAGCATGGTTTCAGAAAACATCGTTCTTGTGCAACGCAGCTAGCTCTTTTATTCGCACGAAGAAATAAGCCGCTATCAACAGGGGATCTCAAGTTGATTCAGTATTTCTAGATTTCCAGAAAGCTTTTGACACCGTTCCTCACAAGCGACGTCTAATCAAGCTGCGGGCCTATGGGGTATCGTCTCAGTTGTGCGACTGGATTCGTGATTTCCTGTCAGGAAGGTCGCAGTTCGTAGTAATAGACGGCAAATCATCGAGTAAAACTGAAGTGATATCAGGTGTTCCCCAGGGAAGCGTCCTGTGACCTCTGCTGTTCCTGATCTATACAAATGACCTGGGTGGCAATCTGAGCAGTTCTCTTAGGTTGTTCGCAGATGATGCTGTAATTTACCGTCTAGTAAGGTCGTCCGAAGACCAGTATCAGTTGCAAGGCAATTTAGAAAAGATTGCTGTATGGTGTGGCAGGTGGCAGTTGACGCTAACTAACGAAAAGTGTGAGGTGGTCCACATGAGTTTCAAAAGAAATCCGTTGGAATTCGATTACTCGATAAATAGTACAATTCTCAAGGCTGTCAATTCAACTAAGTACCTGGGTGATAAAATGACGAACAACTTCAGTTGCCGGCCGCGGTGGTCTAGCGGTTCTAGGCGCTCAGTCCGGAGCCGCGCGACTCCTACGGTCGCAGGTTCGAATCCTGCTTCGGGCATGGATGTGTGTGATGTCCTTAGGTTAGTTAGGTTTAAGTAGTTCTGAGTTCTAGGGGACTGATGACCACAGATGTTAAGTCCAAAGTGCTCAGAACCATCTGAACCAACTTCAGTTGGAAAGACCACATAGATAATATTGTGGGGAAGGCGAGCCAAAGGTTGCATTTCATTGGCAGGACACTTAGAAGATGCAACAAGTCCACTAAAGAGACAGCTTACACTACACTCGTTCGTCCTCTGTTAGAATATTGCTGCGCGGTGTGGGATCCTTACCAGGTGGGATTGACGGAGGACATCGAAAGGGTGCAAAAAAGGGCAGCTCGTTTTGTATTATCACGTAATAGGGGAGAGAGTGTGGCAGATATGATACGCGAATTGGGATGGAAGTCATTAAAGCAAAGACGTTTTTCGTCGCGGCGAGATCTATTTACGAAATTTCAGTCACCAACTTTCTCTTCCGAATGCGAAAATATTTCGTTGAGCCCAACCTACATAGGTAGGAATGATCATCAAAATAAAATAAGAGAAATCAGAGCTCGAACAGAAAGGTTTAGGTGTTCGTTTTTCCCGCGCGCTGTTCGGGTGTGGAATGGTAGAGAGATAGTATGATTGTGGTTCGATGAACCCTCTGCCAGGCACTTAAATGTGAATTGCAGAGTAGTCATGTAGATGTAGATGTAGATGTAGATGTAGATGTAGATCTTGCACTCTCTGATTTTCGCCTTTTTCCGGTCTCTTGTCGCACAGCCCTCAATGAACTTCCTTCGCGGATGAAAATGCGCTGCGAACATGGCACGGCGAACTCTTCGCCTCAAAACCACGTGATTTCTACAGTCGCGGAATCGAAAAGTCACCCCGGCGTTGACTGTTGTACATAGTGAAGGGGACTATGCAAGGTATTTCAAAAAGAATTATCTGATTTCAAAACTGCGTGTTTATTGACAAAAACATACTACGAAATTGGGATGGATTGCAAAATACTCACAAAAACTTTAATTTTTAGCTTTTCTATTACAAATGCTCTAAGTGTCCACCAGTAACAGCATGAACAACGTCTAGACGATAGCTAAATTCGTCATAAACTTCACAAAATGTATCTGCTTTTACAGAAGTTATGGCAGCTTTTGTTCCGCTGTTCACTTGTTCTATGTCACACGGTAAAGGAGAGATGAACAGAATTTCCTTCACATACTTCCGCAAGGAAAAATCGCATGCGGTCATGTCTGGTGAGATAGGAGGCCAAGAATGCAGGGCACATTTTCGGGGTTCCGTGCGCCCTATCCAGTGTTGAGGCACAGAGTGACCCAGAAACTGAGGTACGATATTGTGCCAGTGTGCTGAGACTTCCCGAAGTTGTGGAAAAGGCCAGTTCTGCAGTATTTGAAGGTAGCTGAACGCTGGATAGGCTGCACTGGACCCCGAGACACTGCCCTTCATTCTTGGCCTCCTAGATTGCCAGACATGACCCTATGCGATGTTTTCTCGTGGGGACATGTGAACCAAAGTGTGCTCATCTCCCCTTTACCTCCTCGAATAGAAAAAGAGAAGAACAGTAAAACAGCCGCCATAACTTCTGTAAAAGCAGAGACATTGCGCAAAGTTTATGACGAATCTAGCTGTTGTTCATGCTGCTACTGGTGGACAAATAACGCACTTGTAATAGTAAAGCTAAAACTTCAACATTTTATGAGTGTGTATTTTGCTGTTCACCCATGTTTGTAGTATGCTTTTATCAATAAATAAGGAGTTTTGAAATCAGATCATTCTTTTTGTAACACACTGTATTTTTTATTACTAAAGTCTCTGTTATATGTATTGTTATGACTTCCTTTGCACGCTGTGGGTTCTTTAATGGCTACAGTATCGGGGAACAGATGCTGTTCATGAACAGAGAATCCAGGTATTAATTTATTCTACATCTAAAATCAAATAGGAAAAATAATACATAGATTTGTTGCTGTTTTCCAGTTGCTAATAGTAGATCTGAATGTAGATATATGTACAGATACAAAAGATTTATAAATCTGTCACCGTTCAGTACAACGTCTATTCAGAAGATGTCGAGACCTGGCCACTATGGAAGTCTGTAAATGTTATTCAACTGGAAAAACACACGGCTGCTTTCTGTGACGATTTTGCTGGAAAGTTTGTACAACGCCACGAATAATGCCTAAGCCAAAGCAGCTGTAAGGTGTGGCTAACTGACGCGAATAAAAAACTTTTGATTTTCACTGTGGTTTTCATTTCTCGACCAGTCGGATCTTATTTTCCGAGCAGCCCTAGTATGAGTGTCAATTCGAGCCTGCACGCGGCCCTTTTCCGTCACAGTAGGCCATCTTTGCACTGGAACTGTAATTTACAATTATTTTCTCCCCAAAAATCTGAGACGACTACATTCACACGTCCCAGTGTGTGCTACGAGTGTAGGTGGCTACACACGTCTAACGTGAGAAATAACCTTAAGTAAGCTTTTCGGGAGAGCGGCGTCCAACAGCAGCGGTGCGATACGTTTAGGCTACAGCTTCGTGTCGCTACCGTTTGATCACATTGCATTATACAAGTAAAATTATTAAACGTAGGCATAGCTGGACAGTCCTGAATGCTTATATACATCTAAAGTCACTCTTAATAATGAGGGAAACCTTGTTTGTGAAGCACACTAACATTTAACATTCAAGTAACATTCATTTCAACTTTAACATTTCATCGCAATTTAAATATCTCTCCCTTTAATTTTCTGTTGCCATATAAAAGCACGCATCGGTGCAAAGTATTCCACGCCTTTGAGTTATGCACACAGGGGGGAGGCGTCTCGCCATACCGGAGGAGGACATTCGTACCTGTGCTTGCGTGTGGGGCGAGCACAGTCGCGCGGCGACTACCCGCATGACGCGCAGGTGCAAACAAACGCACCTTGATGGCCAGTTTTCACGTAGGGTACCGCGTTCAGAGTGAGTTCCCGACTATGCTCCGACTGCGTCTTGGGGAGTGGGATCGCGACTGGACTCGTCCTGTTCGCTTTGCAAATGCTCCAAATACCTCATTTGGGCAAAGTGTGCTGTGTAGCTGCTGTGTCCAATACATGCGGTTGTTGTACTGTAGGCTATCCGTCGGCAGAGGGAATCCACGACAGGTGACAGGTGCGCAGCGGCTACACAGTGCGTCATGTGGAAACTACATCAAAGCGATGGTACGTCGCCTGTTGGCGGTCGTTTGGTTTTCGGCTCATTCCGGTTTTCCCCGAACTCCTTCGAATCGCCAGCCGTTGTGGCCCAGCGGTTCTAGGCACTTCAGTCTGGAACCGCGCTGCTGCTACGGTCGCAGGTTCGAATCCCGCCTCGGGCATGGATGTGTGTGATGTCCTTAGGTTAGTTAGGTTTAAGTAGTTCTAAGTTCTAGGGGACTGATGACCTCAGATGTTAAGTCCCATAGTGCTTAGAGCCACTTGAACCAATCCTACGACTCTCTCTCGAATGCACAGGTCCTGTCTCACCTCACACTAGCCTCTCCGGATTTTTCGTAAGCTTGGGAGAGCAGCTGGTAATACGTCTTCGGCAGCATCCGGAACTCCTCGATGTGTCGCATAAAGACTACGACAATACTCTTGTCGAAGACTATGTATGGAGGGAGATCGGTGAGAAGCTTAACAAATCCAGAAAGTATAAGTTCTGTTCGTCTTACTTTTTGTTATACTTGCTGAAGGTAACAGTGATAATATTTTCCACATTCAGCTACATTTCTGCTTACTTGTAGAAGCAATAGGTCGTATTTTATTGGAGCTCTTGCCAGCCGCAAAACCATCTCTGGCAGATTCCAAAGAAGAAGTGGAGACTTTTACTAACGTTTAAAGTTCCCTATATTATGTTTTAAATTGAGAAGAAAACGAGGAGGATGAGGTAGGTCCATCCTCGGTGGATTACAGTACTTCCTCTCTAAGTTCTACAACAGTAAGGTGTGATGACCATACTGTAGTGTTGGCAGAAGAGCCAACACTGTGTTTCTAGAGGAGGCCGAAATGCACGCGTTTAATTACACGCTGACTGGCGTGAGGTCTGGAACAGGACAATATCTTGAGAATTGCAAATAAAGTACGTAGATGAGGTAATACTTAACTTTAATCCACAATTGTAGAACATCTCTCTTTACGGTACATGCTTCACATAATAAATATCAATTGAATACGGCGCCTTGCTAGGTCGTAGCAAATGACGTAGCTGAAGGCTATGCTAACTATCGTCGCGGCAAATGAGAGCGTAGTTGTCTGTGAACCTTTCCTTGCAAAGTCGGCTGTACAACTGGGCGAGTGCCAGGACGTCTCTCTAGACCTGCCGTGTGGCGGCGCTCGGTCTGCAATCACTGATAGTGGCGACACGCGGGTCCGACGTATACTAACGGACCGCGGCCGATTTAAAGGCTACCACCTAGCAAGTGTGGTGTCTGGCGGTGACACCACACATATAAACAAAGGCCAAGAGTTCTTTGATTTAGTCTGGCAGCGCTGATAACAATATGGAAAGTGCATTGTCTGATTTTGTAAGAACCACGAGTGAGCTCTTGCAACTGCTGCAAGTGTCCGAGAAGTAAAGAAAGAAAAGTCGTGACATTGTTTGCGGTTTTCACTAACATGGACAAGGAACTTGCAATATTTGTTGGGCAGCATCCAGAGCTCATTCTACACTGAAAGGCCGAAGAAAGGTATAGGCACGCATATTCAAATAGAGAAATATGTAAACAGGCAGAATACGGCACTGTGGTCGCCAACGCCTATGTAAGAGAACAAGCGTCTGGCGCAGTTGTTAGATCTGTTGCTGCTGCTACAATGGCAGGTTATCAAGATTTAAGTGACTTTGAAAGTGGTGTCGGCTCACGACCGATGGCATACAGCATCTCCGAGGTAGTGTGAATTGGGGAAACATCATCAATATGAGCTTTCGGAGCCAAAGGCCCACTCGTGTACCGCGCGGTTCTAGGCGCTTCAGTCTGGAACCGCGCGACCGCTACGGTCGCAGGTTCGAATCCTGCCCCGGGCATGGATGTGTCTGATGTCCTTAGGTTACTTAGGTTTAAGTAGTTCTAGGGGACTTATGGCCACAGATGTTAAGTCCCAAAGTACTCAGAGCCATTTGAACCATTTTTGAACTCGACATAAAAGTTTTCTGGGTTTGGTACCGTGTCATAATGTGAAAACTACTGCTGCTATAGAAAAACCAACGTTTCGGCCACGATTGCGGCGGCCTTCTTCTGGGTCTAATGGTGCGTTATAGCTATGCAGTGTCCTTTATATTTTGTTGTTAGTGTTCACTGCGCATGCCATTACGTCATAATTTTAAAAAGGTAGTTAGTTTCATTGCTCACTTAAGGAAGAAGGAGAGGGAACTTTATTTTTGTTGTGACTTGGCAAGACAGCCAAGCCACTCGGAGGTAGCCGAAAGGCACGCGTTTAAGCTCACGCAGACTGGCGTGAGGTCTGGAACAGGACAATGTCTTGAGAATTGCAAATAAAGTACGAAGATCTTGGAATCCATAATTGGTGTACATCGCTCTTGTTGATACATTAATTATAATCTCAATATAATTGGTAATGGCGCCTTGCTAGGTCGTAGCAAATGACGTAGCTGAAGGCTATGCTAACTATCGTCTCGGCAAATGAGAGCGTATTTGTCAGTGAACCTTTCCTAGCAAAGTCGTCTGCACAACTGGAGCGAGTGCTGGGAAGTCTCTCTAGACTTGCCGTGTGGCGGCGCTCGGTCTGCAATCACTGATAGTGGCGACACGCGGGTCCGACGTATACTAACGGACCGCGGCCGATTTAAAGGCTACCACCTAGCAAGTGTGGTGTCTGGCGGTGACACCACTATTTTAATAGGTAATTGCGGTGGAGGGAGAACGTGACCTCTGTTGTCCATTGGCTCTTGTGTTATGTACCACGACTGGTGGCCACCGTCGAATGAGAAGTTTGCTGCTGTTTACCAACTGCTGGAGGTCGGCCGCGCGGCGGCAGTTACTCGCCGGTAGTGCCCGTGCCTCGTGTTGACAGTGCGGTCTGTTGGGCTCTGATTGCTGGCAGCCAAGATGGGGCGAGCCTGAGTCCATCCTCCCTGTTCATGTTATTAAGGTGTTTAAGTATTTCGATGGCCTCTCTGATTTTGCGTTTCGTCATAATTGCCTGCTTGGCCAACACACAGGCTTCACTGAATTTTATTTCTTTTCCGCAGGAATGGTGATGTTGTGCGACTGAGGATTTGTTGTGTTGCCCTAGACGAATATAACGCTCGTGCTCCCGAATGCGCGTTGCTATTGGCCTACCAGTCTCGCCGATGTATGCCTCTCCACATTCGCATTCCACCTTGTAAACGCCTTCAGTGTGTAATGCATCCACCTTGTCCTCGGTGGAGGCTAGCACGTCCTGGACCACTATAGAAGACAGGCTGCCCCTCAACGCGGCGAAGGTGTTTGCCTATTCGGTCAGTAACGTTTTTCACATAGGGTAAGCGTACTGTTGGCTGCAGTTTGTCTATTTCCTGCTTATCTTTCTTGCTTGTGTTCGTCGACAAGGCTGTGTTTATCGACTTATGGCTGTAGCCATTGGCTAGAAACGTTGTGCGTAACATTTTAAGTTCAGGCGCGATGTTTTGAGCATCACTTAGGGGCTGTGCACGGATTGCCAAAGAGCAATCTTCCGCGCTGGGTGGTGGTAGGATTGGGCGTGCAGATACCTGTCAGTATGTGTAGGCTTACGATATAATCTGTGCCCCAGTGTTCCCTCCGTTCTGCTGTACAGTTCGACGTCTAGAAATGGGATAGCACCATTCTTTTCTACTTCCAGCGTGAACTCTATCTTCCAGTGCATATTGTTCAAATATTCGTGGAACTTGTATAGCTCCATTTCACCATGAGGCCATATAGCGAACGTGTCGTCCACGTATCTAAACCAGCAACGTGGGCGTAAAGGAGCTGAACCGAGGGCCGTTGCTTCAAAGGCTTGAATGAATGAATGAGTACGTCGGAGGTTGAGTTCACCCTGAGGCATTGGTGTGTGTGCTGTCCCTAGCGCAAGTTAGTTTCAGTTAGATTAAGGAGTGTGTAGGCCTAAGGACCGAAGACCTCAGCAGTTTGGTCCCAGATTCCAAATTTTCTTCGTCTCAATAAAACCAAATAAGTCTCGAGAGCCACAACAACATCCTCGTCTATTTTCGCAATTGGTGACTGAACGCAGCTCGCACACGGTCCGTGATGTGGGAGTGCATGCGAAGCGTCACGGCAGGGACACAGTCGAAGGACTGTCTGAACACGGCGCCCTATGAGGAAACCGGCCTTGAGAGAGTCGCGCGGCGGCCCAGAGATGCAACTCGACCTCACCGTATGATGAGCTGGTGGTGGCGGACGTTGTCTTCCAGCAGGCGGTTCTCCGGCGCGGCGGCGAATTCGCGGTCGACGGCGTGTCGTTCTTCGTGGAGGGCCGCCTCCTTGGAGGGCCGCCGCCAGCCCACGACGGCCACGTTGTCGCGCAGGATGGCGAGCTCGGCGGCGAGGTGCAGCATGAGCGCGAAGTAGCAGATGTTGAGGCAGAGCGAGATCTGCGGCACGAGCAGCAGGCTCAGCGCCTGGCCGGCGTACACCGCCTCGTAGTAGGGCGACGCCGTCGCGTCGAACGGCAGCCACGCGGGCAGCGGCAGCCGGCGGTCGGCGCCCGAGATCAGCGGCTGCACCGACCACGCCAGCGCCGCCGCCACAGCGTTCACCTGCCGCCACAAGGCAAGAGCACGGCTGGGTCTCACACCCGGGATAGCGCCAACAGCTGCTCAACACTGGTGGGGATTATTGCTACAGTCGATCATAAGAAGTGCTTTAGGGTTTACATTCATTGTTGTGTTATAGCGATTGTTGTAACTGGAGGTGTAGCAGCTCAACAGTCGCCACCGCAGTCAACCGGTAAACAGTGTGGCGAGTTTAAGCATACTGACAGAATGGAAAAAAAGATGAAACAGACAGATGAGGAAAGAAGGAAGTTGCTTGAGAATTAATACAGTGAATTTAGTTGGGGAACTATGCGAAACGTCAATCAGTGAAACTTGTGATGGTACTTGCATTACGTATCCATTACGGCACCTCACCTGAACCTCTCGATACCAGCAATACTACTGTGTTTCTGTAAAGTAGTTAACATATTTCTGAGACAACATTCAGATTTGATTTCATTAATATAGAGCTACTTTGATACATCGATGTGTTTATATTGCAATGATGTTATTCGTATGTGTATTCTTTCTTTTGTCACTATGATCTTTGATGTACTTGTAACGATTGATTTTTGGGCGCGTAAGCAGTTAGTTGTTAGAGAGTCGGACCTTTAGAGAGTCAAGTCTTGGACGTCATGTTGGAAAGACGCATATTGTCGTCAGCTTATAAAACGTGAACTTTAACAGTGGGGAAGATGTTTTCAAGTATGTTTTGTATCGTGATGTTTTGTGTGTTACGTGCCATTGCAACAAAAGCAATAAAAAAGAAGTGTAACTTAAATTCGGAGTGCTGATTACTTTTTTACATCACCATTGTCCTGCAAAAGTGTAATCTTCAAGAATGGTTTGTGAAACACATCTATAAACATTTTGAATATCGCATAATAAAACCTAGGCCTCTTTGCATCCGAGCTTGGAATCATCACCACCTAGATTTTCGACGATTGAGCCAGCGTGAGAAACACGAAAAGATGAGTGCCTAGTTTATTCATTATTACATGAAATGACTTTATTAACTGTGCTCTAATGACACCTGCCACATAATAACTTTGTTGTTGCCCGAAAATGTAGTATTTAGCAGCGTGAGGAACACCACAATCATTATTAAATTTTGATCTTTGTTGTGGTAGGGTTGTTAGAAACTGGAGGTGTGGTCGTGGAAATTCCAGATCAAGAAGTTTCTGACAGCAGCGAGTTGGATGAAAATGAACAGGGTATGTATTGATTTTTATTACTTTTTGCAGATATTTTGGAATACGTAAGGATGTCTGTCTCGGTAGATGAGTGTCTTGTGTTCTAGTGTTCGGTTCTGCACTCACATTTTTATAGATATTCAAGCAACAAGAAAGCCGAAGCACAAATTGATCACCTTGAAAAAGACATGGCGGCCCATCAGGTATGATACGGAAGAGAGATTCTTACGTAAACCAGAGGATGTGGTCTGCTGTTAACGTAATGAGGACCCCATAAGGAACTAGGCTGGGGATAAAACCTGACACAACAGGTAAACCTTTTCTCATGAACCTTGATGATAACATCTTGGATAACATTTTGATGTATCCGAACCATAAGCTAGGCAGTCTTTGGGGAATCATCTGAAGATATTTTCGTGAAAAATTCGAAAGCATTTTAAACGGAAGAAATTGTGTCAGCAATTGGAATTGTTTTGAACTGTGGAGTCCATAGACACAACAAGGACAGTTTATGTTCATACAGTTCTCCGTCCTGTTTCTCTAAAAAAGGTTACTCTGGGAACGGTCCGGTTTGCCTGTAGTGATGATGTCACTTTAGTCAGTAACGTGCCTAAGAAAGGAAAGGTTGTTGCATTATTGTCAACTCAACATCACGACATGAATGTGCGGAACAGAAGCCAGACATCATCCTGTTCTACAACTGTACAATGTCTGGAGTGGATACATTCCATAAGCGTGCAAGAATGCACAGCTGTTGTCGAGCAATTGTAGTATATAATTCGTATGTTGTACTTGAAGATTCACACAAGTTATGGGCAAAGAATCACCTGACAAAGAGTTCTGGAAGAAGGCAGTACCTGAAAAATCTAGCTCAGGAACTTTGCGATCTCAACATGAAAAGACACACTCAAAATGCTGTAGGCCTACACTCAAAATAAACTTCAGCGTTATCGGCTGTTGTCTATGAGTGTAACCAACCCAAGGTGCTGTAAGCAGAGGAAAGAAACATCATTACAGAGCTGCGACAGAAAGTGACACATGCAGCTGTGCATAATCTGCCAAAGAAAGGACACTGTTAGTTATGTGCCAGAAGCAAATACCGTAATTACATACCTCTTGGAATAGGTATATCTCCACTGCACACATCAAGAACGAAGAAGTAGTTCATATGTAAAGTGTTCTGAGTGTGAATTTGAGTAACCCTTGTAATTGTGAAATTAATATAAATAAATTTAAAATGATTTTTTTATAGTTTATTTAAACATTTTTCTAAGGAATTCTTTTATAAAAACAAGTCCCAGTAACCCTCACTCAGTAATAATAATCAACATTTGTAACTTCTAGTTTACCAAAAATAATTAAGTCATATGGTTTATCTTAGAGAAAGTTTAATGGTAGAGGGATCAATCGCTGACTCCTCCTATGAGTGTTGGCCAGTGCAACATAGAGCAATGGTATGCAACTGTTAAAGAAACTATAGAGGTTTGAGTGAAGAAGGCCGCAGTCAGAAGGATCGTTTCGTGCTTCGCAGATTGCTTTACAACGGGTTTCTGCCGAGGTTAATTACAAGCGGTGGCAGAGTAGTTGAGGCATCCAGTGGCCTCCTGCCTGTGAATGCGTGACGTGCACAATGTTGACGGAGTGCGGCGTGACCGAGCGGTGGCGTAACGCCACTGCTCAGTAGGCGACGTCCCATGGATTCTGCAGCCAAGGCGGCGACGGCCGACCCGTGGCCGATGTCTCCAACATTGGCCGCCTGGTGGCAACAGCTGACACAGCGACCGCCGCCCACTGCTGTAGCGTGGTGCCTGCCCTGCTACACTGAGGCGACAAAGGTCATGGGATAGCGACATGCACGTATACAGATGGCGGTAGTATCATCTACAAGGTACAAAAAGGCAGTGTATGGGCCGAACTGTCATTTGTGCTCCGGAGATCCACGCGAAGAAGTTTCCGATGTGATTATGGCTACACGAAGAGAATTAAGACTTTGACCATGGAATGGTCGTTGGAACTAGACACTAGGAACATTTCACTTTGGAAATCGTTAGGGAATTCAATATTCCGAGATTCACAGTGTCAAGAGTGTGTCGAGTATTCCGAATTTTAGGCAGTACCTCTCAGCACGGACAATGCAGTGGCCGACAGCGATCACTTAACGACCGAGAGCAGCAACGTTTGGGTAAAGTTGTCGGTGCTAACAGACCTGCACCACTGCGTGAAATAACTGCAGAAATCAATGTGGGACATACGACGAATGTATCCTAAAGGACGGTGTGGCGAAAATTTGGCGTTCACTATAGTTCAATTCATTTATCTTGGCGGTTCGCGCATGCCCGCCCAGACGCGGGTGATTGCTGCGTTGACAGTTGTACGCGCCAAGAGAAGCAGCGCCATAGTATAGTTCGCAAACTTACGTTAGGGGGGAGCGCGCAGTTTATGAAGTAAAGCCACCACGGCCGCATTAAACCTTTCGCTGCTACAGAGACGTGCTCCCCACATTCCGCGATGTGCGCGATTTTGTCATCATTGCACTGCTCGCCTGTGCAGACACATGCTGTTTCGACTGCTTTGACACACTTTATCATTCGATTTCACAAAAACTACTTGGCCCCAAAATTTGATTTTTACACGTCTTCTTGACTGATACCTTCCCCCCCCCCCCCCCCCCCCATTAATGACTTAATTTTGTTCCGAAGTTCAACGCAGTTATTGTGCAGCATTATATGTAGTAAACCATTGCACGAAATTTTGAAGAGTTTGCAGAGGTAAAAGTCCATAGTGTATACTTTCCATATAGTCTATTTTAGTTGTCACTAGAAATTTCACAAAATTACATTCAAACGAATAAAATTCATGAAGTAAGACACTTCGATATTCTTTTTAAATAAAGAAAATATTTAGTACTGAACAAGGCTTGAACTCAGAACCTTTTGCTTGGCACCCCTACACTTTAACCATTACACTAACGCAGCTCTTCATTCAATATATCTCCCAACATATCACGCAAAATACCGACAAACACTGTTGGTATGACTATGAATTATTCACGTTTCGTCGAAGTACAATAGGAAATAAACAATGACTGTTGTTCTTTATTGCGAAAAAGCGGTTTGGGAGAATGATACAAACACCTTTCCTTGCTATCGCCTGAATTAGGAGGCTTATTGCTTGTTTGGTTTAATTAATTAATAGAATATGAAGCGATTGTTTAAAGAATGCTTTTCCCAAACTTTCTATAAAAGAAAGTCTGCTATCAAGACACTGCTTTTGCTCAGTTACTTTATTTATGACTGAAGGTTTCTAAAACTGAAGGCACTCGTCCGTGCTCTGCACTGCAATCCAGCTTTGGCAACGTCGTTTTCTGTTCATTGGCTGACTGTGTTTTGTGACATCAGATGCGCGGAACGAACCTAAACTCGGCCGCCGTCATAAATGACGCGCACTTTAGTCATGACACCAGTCGACCGACGCGAATGCCTTTGCTAACAGCACGACATCGCCTGCAGCACCTCTCCTGGACTCTTGACCACATCGGTTGGACTCTGGACAACAGGAAAATTATGGCCTGTCGGATGAGTCCCATTTTCAGTTGGTATGAGATAATGTTAGGGTTCGAGTATGGCGACCACCCCAGGAAACTATGGACCCAAGTTGTCAACAATGCACTGAAGAACCAAGCAGCAGTGGTATGGGCTGTGGTTGTATGGAATGGACTGAACCGTTCGTTGAAAGGAAATGCTTATGTTCGGCTTCCTGGAGACCAGCTCCAGTCATTCATGGTCTTCATGTTTCCAAGCAACGATGCAATTTTTCGTGGATGACGATGCGCCTTGGCAACAGCCCACAAGTATTTGTGATTGGTTTGAAGAACATTCTGGACAATTCGAGCGAATTATTTGACCACACAAATCGCCCGACATGAATCACATCGAATATTTATGAGACATAATCGAGAGATCAGTTCGTGCACAAAATCCTGCACTGGCAACACTTCCGAAGCTATGGCTAAGTATTTCTGCAGGGCACTTCCAACGGCTTGTGGAGCGCATGCCAAGTCCAGTAGCTAGAATACGCTGGGCAAAAGGAGGTCGAACACAACATTAGGAGGTATCCCATGACTTATGTCACATCAGTGTATGTGCCAGAGCTCGGCTGCCCCCAAGGTGGTTCTGCATCTCTTGTCCCCGGATAGGCTGCCCTGATGCGGTGAAACGCTGCTGACACTGTAGAGCATTCTGGATAGTGCCCCAAAAGCCACCACTAGATGCATGAGTGTGTGGATGTGCGAGTGAATGCGAGTATGAAAAAAAAAAAAAACCGCTAGAGCAAGAAAGTAGACGACTTATTACAGAAAGATCTGCCATTCACGGCCTAAACCTTCCTTATTAGGAAGAACTCCTTATCAACATTATTATCTCCAAGAATAAGACCTCCACATTCCACCCACCTCAACAAGAACATTCCCATCGTTCCTAGCCTCGAACTCACTTAAGAATTTCCACATCCCTCAGAGAAGTCACTCCTAATCCCTAAAACCCGGTGTGAGAATGTGTGTTTGAATGTGTGTGTGGAGCCAAAAGTAGCGAGACTTTGAACCAGTACTCGAGTTTAACCATAAACATCTCGTTAGTGCCATGTAAAAGGTTAGTATTCCCCATACATATCTTTGAAAGAGTAGCCGCAAGCTAGGACCTCAGAAGATACCAAGAAGATGACGTCCTTTTGATGAACTGCAACTGCAGTCTATGCAGTCAGTTCGTCAGCCATCTGAAGATGGTAGCCGGCCGCTGGAGCCCGAGCGGTTCTGGCGCTACAGTCTGGAACCGCGCGACCGCTACGGTCGCAGGTTCGAATCCTGCCTCGGTCATGGATGTGTGTGTTGTCCTTAGGTTAGTTAGGTTTAAGTAGTTCTAAGTTCTAGGGGACTTATGACCTCAGCAGTTGAGTCCCATAGTGCTCAGAGCCATTTGAACCATCTTTTTGAAGATGGTAACGTGGTCGTTTGCCGACTTACCGAGCCCGTTGGATACCGATATCCGTGTACTATTTTGTCATAAATTCCCTCTTAAGAAGTTGGAAAATCACATTTCTTCATGCTCTGTGAAATGTTATTTACTGGTTGACAAACACACCTATTGGTCTTTATTTCCTATATATATATATATATATATATATATATATATATGTGTGTGTGTGTGTGTGATATATATATATGTGTGTGTGTGTGTGTGTGTGTGTATGTTCCACATATCCTTCTATACACTGGACTGGTTTCAGCCAAGCTTGGTACACATTTACGTTACTGTCAGGCACCAACACGTGCATTCTCAGCCTACATTCATCCACTATTTGAATATGAGATCACTTAGTGACTTGTAACAAACTTCACACGTAATTTCAAACCCATACGAAATTTTTTCTCGCTAAGAACCCCAACAATATTATGAAAGGAGAAAAGTCAATCGCTTCCTATTTTTCCGCTCGCCATTCTAACTGAATTGGCGACGCATTTTGCAGACCGTATGTGCGTACACAATTGAATGTATCTGCATATAATATCATCGTATACCACATAATTCTGGAGATATGACGTCATAAAGAACGCGATACGTGAAAAACTGCCACAACATGCATGACGTTTCGATTTATCATTTCTTTACTATTAATTCTATTCGTAATAAATTTCGCAGGCAGTATCCACATATACCGCTGAATGTGCCTACAATATTGTATCATTGTACGCAGAGATACCACTGTCATAAGAGGTGACCTACCTGAAAAACTGCGGCTTTAAATTTTTAACTTCATTGCTACTAACTTTATTCGCAAAACATTTTGCAAACGGTAACCACATACGCCACTGAATGTACCCACGAAATTATATCACTGTCCGACACATAGTTGAGGAGATATGACGTCATAAACATGACGCACAAGATCAGACGCTGCGTGGAAGCACAGCTATAAATAAATACCTGCGCAACGGCAGGTTTCTCTGCTAGTACATAATAAACGTAAGCATGGTTTGTCCTCGACTGCCGCCATAAGTCCACAACCCACACCTGTAGCCTTATGCATTGTATGAATTGCTATTCCTCCAACCCTCATACAAGCAAAAAGTTTCGGTTTGGAGCTGCAGGGGTTGGACTCGAAGACATGGGTGTTAAAGTAGCACATCGCGCTGGTGGGCTTCTCATGGGAAGTCGGTGAACCAACTGGAGGGTGAGTGCCAAAGAGATAAATCGTTAGGGAATGTTGGAGAACATGCGTGTTCCAGAACGTAATGGAATCTTCGAGGAGTTTCGAGAATGTTCTACAGTTTTCTTTACCGTTCTCGAGTATTTTTCAATAATCATCTTGTGGTGCAGTTCTTCTTGTTGTCTCCGTGCTTGCTAAGAAAATGGGATGAGAAGTTCCGCTTTATGCAAGACACCTTTTTTCTTTTGTTTCGCCCATACATGTTTCAGCTCTTTTGTGCTATCGTCAGTGGGTTCTATTTTTATTTTTAACTGTAAATTTGTTAACATACTAACATTTGCGTCGTTTACAACATTATGTAAAAGTTACATTTATAACGGGATTGGCGAAAAGTGGGTGTAATCATAAGTAAGATAACTTTTACATAATGTTGTAAACGACGCAAACGTTAATATGTTAACAACAAATTTACAGTTAAAAATAAAAATAGAACCACTGAGGATAGCACAAAAGTGCTGAAACATGTATGGGTGAAACAAAAGAAAAAGGTGTATTGCATAAGGCGGAACTTTTCATCCCATATTTTTCAATGTTTTTAAATGTTCTCGAACGTTTTGGAATGTTCTTGGAGTCCTATAAAGAAATGCATTCTCGAGTGATCTGGCATGTTCTCAGAAAACATACGAAAATAAAGACCAATAGGTGTGTTTGTCTATATATATATATATATATATATATATATATGGTGGTCCATTGATCGTGACTGGGCCAAATATCCCACGAAATAAGCGTCAAACGAAAAAACTACAAAGAACGAAACCTGGCTAGCTTGAAGGAGGAAACCAGATGGCTCTATGGTTGGCTCGCTAGATGGCGCTGCCATAGGTCAAACGGATATCAACTGCGTTTTTTTAATTATAAAACCCCATTTTTTATTGCATATTCGTCTAGTACGTAAAGAAATATGAATGTATTCTGTGTATGAGTTCTGGGTAAACTGTAACATTGTCTGGCAGCAGAAGACAAAATATTTTAGTACAAAATTCAAACTGATGCAGACATTTTGATTAGACTGGTGAACAGTAATATAAATGAAAATACTTTTCGGTGAACAGATGGTGCTTTTCCAGTTGTATTTACATTGCATAGAATACACTAAATTAAGCAAAGATGGGGTTTTAGGAGCTGTGAGTGCAAAAAACATACGAGAATAATAACGCTGCCGATAGCGGCAAATTTTATAGAAAATTGTAATCATATTTATATTAAGTAGACATTATGTGGGTGTGTCTGTCTGTCTGTGACTGTGTCTGTGAGTGTTTGATAATTTAGGCTCCTGTTCAAAACAGAAATGATTCTGTTTGCTTTGGTGATTGTATATTTCAGGAACTTCAAGTATGTATAGTAATTCGACTTTCTATTGTATATGTAGAATGCCGATACTGTGCTATTAACGTGGTCTAAAAGTTAACAGACCCAGCCACACATCTGTAGTTTTGCTCCCTATTAGCTAAAGTGTATATCCGTCTTATATTAGTTGTAGACATAATCATTTTGCTACCTCAGCCATTTCTTAGGTATATCCTGGAAGAGATGTAAGTTTAATGATCAATAAATATAAATAAATACAAGCCACACTACTAAATACATTTCCGCATCATCACCTTTACAACCAGGATTCCCTCATCACCACTTTTGTGTACCGTGCGCCCGATAGCTGAGTGATCAGTGCGATGGAGTGCCATGCAAAGGGGTCTGGGTTCGATTCCCGGCTGGGTTGGAGATTTTCTCCGTTCAAAGACTGGTTGTTGTGTTGTAATCATCATCATCTCATCCCCATCGACACACAAGTCGCCAAAGCGGCGTCAACTCAAAAGACTTGCACCAGACGACCGGTCTACCGATGGAAGGCCCTAGCCACGCGACATTTCCATTTTACTTATGTGTACCAAATACCGCACATAGTTTCATTACAGACAAATTGCCAAATTGCAGCAGACATTAAAAAACGAAGACTGAAATTTTATGGTCACGATCAGAGACGCCCAACAATGACGCTTCCACATAAGATTACGACATATATTGGAAAATTAAAGAATTTACCATTCTACAAACAAGTAAAAATGCATCTCTAGAAACCCTAGATAGAAGCAGTGAAAGTAGTAGATAGGAATGTGTTCAGTCAAAACAAAAACTGTTTGCTAGGACAGCGAGAGAATGAGATTCCAAAGAAAATAGGAACTAATGGGGTGAAGAAAGAAAAGTAGAGGACAGAGAGAGGAGAGCCATAGGGAAGATCAGTAGAATGAGCCTGAAAGCATTGCCTGATTCAACAGGTTTAATCCCCAAATTAATCAGAATCCACAAGCAAACTTTGAGAGGTTGTCTAGGTTGGTTCAAATGGCTCTGAGCACTATGGGACTTAACGATTGTTTGGGTGTATCTTCTGAGTACCATCGCAGGCAAAGAAAAAAAAAGTAAAGCGGCGCACCACGAAGCAATTATCCGAATGACACTGAAATCACTGGAAATGATGTACATATACAGACAATCAAATTACTACACTTTCAGAAAAATTGGATGATTTAATCAAGAAAAAGAGCTTTACAATTGAGCAAGTATGGTCCTTATGCAAGCTGTTATTTGGATTGGCGTTTACTGAGAGGTTTGCTGCATGTCCTCCGAATGGATATAGTGCAAAATTCTGTCCAAATGGAGCGTTAGATCGTTGGTTTAGCAAGCTTGAAGAAAGCAGTAGGATCTCTTGCTGAAATGTAAGCCCAGAACTGCTTTCCGTGAAATGCAACAAAATGATATACAGAATATCGTCGACGTACTGATAAGCTGTAAGGTTGCCGCAGATGACAGGCAAAGGGGTCCTGCTATGGAAAGAAATGGCACCCCTGACCATCATTGATATCACAGAGCCGCATGGCGGGATCACAAAGTGTGGGTGCCACTGCTGTCGTTGGCATCTCGAAACACGTCTTTACCCTCGGATCTCATTGACTAGAGCAGAACAGTCCTCAGCGATGAGTCCCTCTTCGGACTGAGCCCCGATGATCAGCGAGGGCGTGTCTGGAGACGCTCCATACAGCGGTGGGATACCAAACCTGACTGTCGCCTGCTATGCGGCCTGACAGCCAGGAGTGATGGGCTGGGACGCCATTTCATTTTCTAGCAGGACACCCTTAGTGCCATCAGCGGCACCATTACAGCACAGCAGTACATCACAGTATTCTACACCCCATTTTGTTCCCTTCATGCCAAGCCATCCTGGGCTTTCATTTCAGCAAGATAATGCCCACCCGCACGCGGAGAGAGTTCTTTGTCTTCGTGCTTGCTAAGCCCTACCTTGGCCAGAAAGGTCACTCGGTCTCTCCCCAACTGAGAACGTTTGGAGCATTGTGGGCACGGCCCTCCAACCACCTCGAGATTTTGACATCTATCGCGACAATTGGACATAATTTGCCCCGACATCCTTCAGGAGGACATCCATCAACGCTGTCAGTCAATGCCAAGCCGAATAACTACTTGCATGAGGGCGAGAGGTGGATCAACGCATTACTGACTTGCTCAGTTTGCGAAGCTCTTTCTCTTGGAAAGACGACGGATCAATCCCACGTCCGGCCATTCTGATGTAGGTTGTCCGTGATTTCCCTAAATCACTCCAGGCAAATGCCGGGATGGTTCCTTTGAAAGAGCACGGCCGAATTCCTTCCCTGTCACTCCCTAATCCAATGAGACCGATGACCTCACTGTCTAGTCTCGTCCCCCAAACAACCCAACCCCCTCTTTCTCTTGAATAAATCATCCAATTTTTCTGCTATTGTAATAATTTGTTTGCTTGCGCACATACATCCGGCGAATTCAGATTATTCCTTCGTGGTGCGTCGTGTTCTTCGTCTTAGAGCATATCTGGATGCAAGAGACCCACGGGTCCGGGGGATCATTACAGAGTTATTTATTACATTCCGTTTGGTTTTTTGCGCCAGTTAGCTTTGTATCTGTGTTGCTGCAGAATTAGTGCGTGACAGTGAAAATGTTACGCTGTGTGTCTTGAGTCCTTTTACTTGCGATACGTGCTGTTGACGACAGGTACGTCCTCCTTACTCATTCCCCTCAGGTCTGCATTCAGTACTGCTCTGTTCTGTCAAGAGTTTTGTTTTTTCCGATAATGTTAGTTGTGCGTCAACACTGGCACACAGTAGTTTTTCCTGATGAAGAGTTGGCCGACGTGCGCCTCGTCTGTGTGTTCACTGAATGCAATGGAAGAGCGGCACAACGACGCTGTTCCCGCAGCGACGGTAACGGCATCACTGTGCGCTGTGTCGCCTCTGCAGTGTTGCGCCTCTGGGTTGTTGCATTACTCTGTGTTGTGTGGTGTACGTTTTGGTTACTGAATACCACAGGATTCTTCACTGTTGCGAAGCTATTTTCACAGAACGTAAGGTACGATTGCGCGCGAAATGAAAACCGCAGTGAAAATCCGACGAAATTTTGCATAGATGTGCCGGGCAGTGGCTCTAGCGTGTCAAATCACGCCGCTCTTTTCAGTTCTGAGCGGGCAATGAGCACGTGAAGACGCCTAGAAAATAGCGCTTCCCGTGAAGTGTGAGAGCCTGTTGAGAGATTTCCACTGATGTTATGAAGCGCATATGACATAACTGTTATGCGTTTCCTCCCGAAGAGACAATTCTCGGCCGCTCTTGCAGGGGCAATGAAGATGCTCTTGCAGCGTTTTCGATGGGAATTGTTTGATCCTTCACAATACAGCCTGTAATTGGCTCCACCTGAGTTTCATCTCTTGGTCACATGAACCACTGGCTATAAAAATAACATTTTGGCACAGACAGTGATCTGTAGACTAGTGTGAGCGGCGACTATATAGAGAAGCAACTTGAAGGTGTAGCTATTTGTTGCAAATAAAACATTATCGATTTTCACAGTGGTTTCTATTTCACTACCGATCGGACCTTACTTTTCGTGGTATTCTGAGTCATATTCTTGGCATCTTATACAAACTCTGCTCTCTCTCTCTCTCTCTCTCACTCTCTCTCTGTCACACACACACACACACACACACACACACACACACTGTAAGATGGCAAGAACTATGCCCCTTACATGAAGTCATTAAAGATCACCTAACTCACGTTGAGCGAACAGTAGGGCTGAACAAAAATGACTGACAAGGCACAATGCATCTTGTAGAGGATAAGGTATGGACGTATTGGAATAATTAATGCCGCATGATGGTTTTAAAGTAACTCACACGACATGAAAACTTTCTGGAAACGAGTCGATTTACTGGACTCTAGTTTACCCCAGGGAAGCATTTAGAGTCGACCGTGGCCGGCTGGGGAACGGCAAAAGGAAGCGACAATAGGCAGCTTAGGGTGGCTCAAGCTCTGAGAAAGCAGTAACGCGATGCGGCCTCCAGCCGCCTTAAGATGAGTGACAGTGAGTCGGTGGTTGATCCCATGCTGGTGTACAGGGAAGCAGACGGAGAACTTGTACGCCTGTTGATAAATGTCCGTCTTCCCGTTTTCAGTGAAGCATGCGAGTAAGCCGCGCAAAGCTATGGTGGAGCGGTCAACAGAGGCCAAAATATGTGTGTTCGTGACTATAGCAACTTCATGCTGAATTCACGGTCCGCAGAGTCTGAAGTAAATCAGGTGAAGAGCGACAGAATGAAATACGCCGGCCTCCGATGGGAACGTAGGACTGAGGAATTTGAAGTACTTTCCTGGGAGTAAGAATTCCGAAAAAATTGGTGTTTTGTGCAGACGCTAACCTTCATGTGCGGCCTGGGAGGAGCTAAATAGCAGAAGTTGAGAGGAGGGGAAATTTTGTGGGAATTTGTTCACTTCCCAGAGCAGGCATTGGTCAGCGCTGGAAAGCGACACATAATTAACGCGACTTGCGCTGCAATTGGCGTAAGTGATTTTGCTGGAGGGGAAACTGAGGCGAAGAGCGGACTGGCAGAAGTCTCCGTAGAGGTCTTCCATTCCGAGTTTGCCTAGAATGCGGACGTGGCGTTCTTTACTCAGCTTGCCTGAGAAAGAGTGAGCATCTCTGCAGTTTAGGACTTAGCAAATGGAACGATTGAGCTTGGAGATAGGAAGTTTTGGTTCAGCTATGTACTGAGCAAGGTAGCTAGGAGTGAATAGACGAGCGCAGCCTTGCAGCACCACGAGGTCGGCCGACGTCCGCACAACGACACCGCTCCGCCATGTATTCGGTGATATTGCGCCCGCTCCGGCCACTGATTAATTTGTTGGAACACGTTGGCAAAGTTTCCACGAGGGTCTCATGGGCCGTGTATTGTAGAATTCTTCTCGCACTTCGCATTACGCCTGGGTCAGTCGATAGGAATTACTTTTGATTTATCGCGCTTTACTCCACGCAAACGCAATTTATTACCACTGCCTGTTAGGAGAGTCACGTAATGTGATGATTGAAGGTCGTGAGTTATAATAAATCTGTGCTAATCGACTGCATCTGTTTTCAATCAAGTAGTTGAAACCCCAAGTCACTTTCTTAATTAATTTTATGTTCAACATTTGCATCTGGTGTTCAATAGCTGAATATAACATCAATGTGATCAATGTGTACCCCCTTTAATTAAAAGGGATCAATTCTGAATCAATGAGTGTCAACACTGCCACCGTAGTTCAATCAGTTCAATCAGGAGTCACAGGGCCTTATTACTTTCTTTGCATTATGCGACATTCGGGCAGTTTTGCACTCTCTGTTGATCTGTTAGTCAATTACCTGGGGTGAACACACGCCAAAACCAGATAAGTGACGGGTGGAGTGTTACAACACACACACACACACACAACACACACACACACACACACACAAACTAACACGAACTCAACTTAATACCTTAACCCTGGGTTACATACTACTCGTTAAATTTACGATTCTAATACGGTATAAAACAGAAATTTCTGCAGTTAATCTGGTACGTAATATACCACTGGAGATCCAATAAATGTAATTAATTAATGTATAATCTGTAGATTATGTCTTCCGCTGACTAAATTTTTGGAGTAGTAATAATTATCGTACTGGTCATTTTTTTTAATCTCATGGGACTTAACTGCTAAGGTCATCAGTCCCTAAGCTTACACACTACATCATCATCATCATCATCACCATCATTTAAGACTGATTATGCCTTTCAGCGTTCAGTCTACACCATAGTCCCCCTTATAAAATTTCTCCATGCTCCCCTATTCAGTGTTAACATTGGTGCCTCTTCTGATGTTAAACCTATTACTTCAAAATCATTCTTAACCGAAGCTAGGTACCTTCTCCTTGGTCTGCCCCGACTCCTCCTACCCTGTCCGCCGCTCGTGGTCTCGCGGTAGCGTTCTCGCTTCCCGAGCACGGGGTCCCGGGTTCGATTCCCGGCGGGGTCAGGGATTTTCACCTGCCTCGAGATGACTGGGTGTTTGTGTTGTCCTCATCATTTCATCATCATCCAGGAAAGTGGCGAAATTGGACTGAGCAAAGATTGGATAATTGTACGGGCGCTGATAACCACGCAGTTGAGCGCCCCACAAACCAAAACATCAACATCATCCTCCTACCCTCTACTGCTGAACCCATGAGTCTCTTGGGTAACCTTGCTTCTCCCATGCGTGTAACATGACCCCACCATCTAAGCCTGTTCGCCCTGACTGCTACATCTATAGAGTTCATTCCCAGTTTTTCTTTGATTTCCTCATTGTGGACACCCTCCTGCCATTGTTCCCATCTACTAGTACCTGCAATCATCCTAGCTACTTTCATATCCGTAACCTCAACCTTGTTGATAAGGTAACCTGAATCCACCCAGCTTTCGCTCCCATACAACAAAGTTGGTCGAAAGATTGAACGGTGCACAGATAGCTTAGTCTTGGTACTGACTTCCTTCTTGCAGAAGAGAGTAGATCGTAGTTGAGCGCTCACTGCATTAGCTTTGCTACACCTCGCTTCCAGTTCTTTCACTATGTTGCCATCCTGTGAGAATATGCATCCTAAGTACTTGAAACCGCCCACCTGTTCTAACTTTGTTCCTCCTATTTGGCACTCAATCCGTTTATATTTCTTTCCCACTGATATTACTTTCGTTTTGGAGATGCTAATCTTCATACCATAGTCCTTACATTTCTGATCTAGCTCTGAAATATTACTTTGGAAACTTTCATTCGAATCTGCCATCACAACTAAGTCATCCGCATATGCAAGATGCTTATTTTGTGCTCACATATCTTAATATCACCCAGCCAGTCTGTTGTTTTCAACATATGATCCATAAATAATATGAACAACAGTGGAGACAGGTTGCAGCCTTGACTTACCCCCGAAACCACTCTGAACCATGAACTCAATTTACTGTCAACTCTAACTGCTGCCTGACTATCCATGTAAAGATCTTTAATTGCTTGCAAAAGTTTGCCTCCTATTCCATAATCTCGTAGAACAGACAATAACTTCCTCCTAGGAACCCGGTCATATGCCTTTTCTAGATCTATAAAGCATAGATACAATTCCCTGTTCCACTCATAACACTTCTCCATTATTTGCCGCAAGCTAAAGATCTGGTCCTGACAACCCCTAAGAGGCCTAAACCCACACTGATTTTCATCCAATTGGTCCTCAACTAATACTCGCACCTTCCTTTCAACAATACCTGAGAAGATTTTTTTCTGTTTCCATGTTTAAAGATTGGTGTGATTACTGCTTTTGTCCAGTCTGATGGAACCTGTCCCGACCCCCAGACCATTTCAATTATCCTGTGTAGCCATTTAAGACCTGACATTCCACTGTATTTGATGAGTTCCGACTTAGTTTCATCCACCCCAGCTGCTTTATTGCACTGCAATCTATTGACCATTTTCTCCACTTCCTCAAATGTGATCCTATTTCCATCATCATTCCTATCCCATTCTACCTCTAAATCTGAAACATTACTGATCGTATTTTCATCTACATTGAGCAACTCTTCAAAATATTCCCTCCGTCTGCCCAAGGCATCCGCAGGATTCACCAGCAGTTTTCCTGACCTGTCCAAAATACTTGTCATATCCTTCTTACCTCCCTTTCGAAGACTGCTAATTACACTCCAGAATGGTTTTCCAGCAGCTTGACCCATAGTCTCCAACCTGTTTCCAAAGTCTTCCCAATTCCTTCTTGGATGCTGCAATTATCTGTTTGGCTTTGTTTCTTTCTTCAACATAAATTTCTCTGTCTACCTGAGTTCAAGTATGTAGCCATTTTTTGATACGCCTTCTTTTTCCTTTTACAGGCTGCCTTGACTGTGTAATTCCACCAAGCTGTTTGCTTCATCCTATTTTTACACACTACTGTTCCACGACATTCTTTAGCCACTTCTAGTACTGTGTCCATGTATCTTGTCCATTCCTTTTCCAATGACTGTAATTGACTACATTCAACTAACAGGTACCTTTCTGAGGTCGCTTATATGTACTTGTGCCTGATTTCCTTATCCTGAAGTTTCTCCACTCTTATCCTCCTACATATGGACCTGACCTCCTGCACTTTCGGCCTCACAATCCCAATTTCACTGCAGATTAAATAAAGATCAGTGTCATCAAAGAATCCCCTGAATACACGTGTGTCCCTCACAGCCTGATCTGTTATTACATAGTCAATGACAGATCTTATGTTTAAAAACGAAGTTTGTGATTACTAAGCCCATACTGGCACAGAAATCCAGAAGTTGTTTCCCGTTCCTGTTGGCCTCCATATCCTCTCCAAATTTACCCATAACCTTTTCATACCCTTCTGTTCGATTTCCAATCCTGGTTTACACACTACTTAACCTAATTTATCTTACGGACAAACACACACACCCTTGCTCGAGGGAAGACTCGAACCTCCTCCGGGACCAGCCGCACAGTCCATGACTGCAGCGCCCTAGACCGCTCGGCTAATCGCGCGCGGCTACTGGCCATTAAAGTTGCTACACCAAGAAGAAATGCAAATGATAAACAGGCATTCATTGGACAAATATATTATACTAGACCTGACATCTGATTACATTTTCACGCAATTTGGGTGCATAGATCCTGAGAAATCAGTACCCAGAACAACCGCATCTGGCCATAATAACGGTCTTGATACGCATGGAGATTGAGTCAAACTGAGCTTGGATGGCGTGTACAGGTACAGCTGCCCATACAGCTTCAACACGATACCACAGTTCATCAAGAGTAGTGACTGGCCTATTCTGACGAGCCAGTTGCTCGGCCACCGTTGACCAGACGTTTTCAATTGGTGAAAGATCTGGAGAATATGCTGGACAGGGCAGCAGCTGAACATTTTCCAGAAAGGCCTGTACAGGACTTGCAACATGCGGTCGTGCATTACCCTGCTGGAATGTAGGGTTTCGCTGGGATCGAATGAAGGGTAGAGCCAAAGGTCGTAACACACCTGTTCAAAGTGCCGTCAATGCGAACTAGAGGTGACCGAGACGTGTAACCAATGGCACCCCATACCATAACGCCGGGTGATACGCTAGTATGGCGATGAAGAATACACGCTTCCAATGTGCGTTCACCGCGATGTCGCCAAACACGGATGCGACCATCATGATCCTGTCAACAGAACCTGGATTCATCCGAAACAATGACGTTTTGGCATTCGTGCACCCAGGTTCGTCCTTAAGTACACCGTCGCAGGCGCTCCTGTCTGTGATGCAGCGTCAAGGGTAACCGCAACCATGGTCTCCGAGCTGATAGTCCATGCTGCTGCAAACGTCGTCGAACTGTTCGTGCAGATGGTTATTGTCTAGCAAACGTCGCCATCTGTCGACTCAGGGATCGAGACGTGGCAGCACGATCCGTTACAGCCATGCGGATAAGATGACTGTCTTCTCGACTGCTAGTGATACGAGGCCGTTGGGATCCAGCACGGCGTTCCGTATTACCTACCTTAACCCACCGATTCCATATTCTGCTAACAGTCATTGGATCTCGACCAACGCGAGCAGCACTGTCGCGATACGATAAACCGCGATCGCGGTAGGCTACAATCCGACCTTTATCAAAGCCGGAAACATGGTACGCATTTCTCCTCCTTACACTAGGCATCACAACAACGTTTCACCAGGCAACGCCGGTCAACTGCTGTTTGTGTATGAGAAATCGGTTGCAAACTTTCCTCATGTCAGCACGTTGTAGGTGTCGCCACCGGCGCCATCCTTGTGTGAATGCTCTGAAAAGCTGATCATTTGCATGTCACAGCATCGTCTTCCTGTCGGTTAAATTTCGCGTCTGTAGCACGTCATCGTCGTGGTGTAGCAATTTTAATGGCCAGTAGTGTACAATGGTTTAGTAGCAATGTACATTTTCTCCTCTTTAGCGTTCTAGTGTTAACAATAACTACAACTTTCATGTAAAATTTGCTACTGTTATCAACATCATTATTCTTACATGTTCTTTGCATCTGTTAACTCCTAATACCACATCTTTGCTTAGTTCAGGATATAGTGTGTGATGCAAACAGGACTGGAGAAGGAACCCCTGACCACTGAAAGGGATCTACGTTTATATTATTCCTCACCTACGCACTTAAAACGTTCATAATTTTGAGCTTTTTTGTCGTCTGCTGCCAGACTTTTACCCAAAAGTTGTACATATAATACATCCCTGCCTTATTAACTGACATAAATCAACCAGGTGATGTAATCTCCTGAAGTGCATAGTAGAAAGCATAATTTATGAATTCGACAGGTTACAGAAATTGGGATTTGCAATTGATATTCGTAATAGTGGTGGAAAAACTCGCCTAAAATATTAACATTTAATAAAATATAAAAATTGCTACTGTTGGCAGCATCATTATTCTTACATGTTCTTTGCATCTGTTAACTCCTAATACCACATCTTTGCTTAGTTCAGGATATAGTGTTTGATCTAAACAGGACTGAAAAAGGAGCCTTTGACCACTGAAAGGGATTTGCATTTATATTACTCCTCACCTACGTAGTTCAAACGTTCATGGTTTTCAGCTTATTTTTTTGGTCGTGTACTGCCAAACCTTTACCCAAAAGTCGTACATACAGTACGTCCATGCCTTATTAACTGACATAAATCTACCACATGATGTAATCTCCTGAACTACATAGTAGAAAGTATAATTTAACAAATGTAACAGGTTACAGAAATTTGTATTTTAAGTTGCTATTCGTAATAGTGATGGTAAAGCTCACCTAAAATATTAAAATTTAAAAATACTAAATCCCTAAGTTCTTCTCATATTGCATGGGAGGACAAAACATCTGGATAATATTACCTGTCCGCAGCTCGTGGTCGTGCGGTAGCGTTCTCGCTTCCCGCGCACGGGTTCCCGGGTTCGATTCCCGACGGGGTCAGGGATTTTCTCTGCCTCGTGATGACTGGATGTTGTGTAATGTCCTTAGGTTAGTTAGGTTTAAGTAGTTCTAAGTTCTAGGGGACTGATGACCATAGATGTTAAGTCCCATAGTGCTCAGAGCCATTTGAACCATTTTCTAATATTACCTAAAGGAGGACAAGTCTTCGTCATAAAGAGGGAGCCATGGAGTGCAAACATTGTAGGTGAACACAGAGTTTGGGACATACACTACAAATATTTAAGGATTTTCGGTGCAAGTACCACTCTGAGACGAAGAGATTAGCACAATGAGAAATATCAAGCTGCCACAAAGCAGATGAAGGAAAAAAATTGACAGAGCTAAGAAACGATAGCAAGGTGGACAATGCGACACTGATGCTTCAATTATTGTCTGTCATGTTGTGATAGTCATGGAGAAGACTACAGACAAAGTACGTATTTGGACCTGTATGTGGGAGTGGAGAAGATTTTACATGAAATTGTGAGGTGTGTGTGTGTGTGTGTATGTGTGTGTGTGTGTGTGTGTGTGTGTGTAAAACAAGGGGTGGGGGGTCGGAGGCAGGCTCCTTTTAACAAGGCAGCAAACAAAGCCTCCTCATAAAGGCAACCATAGAATCATGTTCCTATGTTTGTTCCTCTGTACCTGCCTAATTCTAAGTGTTTGTAGATCCAAGGGAGAAACAAAAATGGCGTCCTGTGGATCAGAGCATGGAATGTCAGATTCTTTACTCGGGTAGGTAGATAGAAAATTTAAAAAGAAAAACGGATAGGTTAAAGTTAGATATAATGGGAATTAGCGAAGTTCGGTAACAGGAGGAACAAAACTTCTAGTAAGATGAATATAGGGTTATAAATACAAAATATAAGGGTAATACGCAAGTAGGTTTAATAATGAATAAAAAATAGGAACGTGGATAAGCTACTATGCAGAGAATAGTAAACGCATTATTGTAGCCAAGATAGACATGAAGCTCACGCCTACCACACTAGTACACGTTTATATCGAAATAAGTTACGCAACTGATGAAGAGCCTGAAGAAATGTATGATGCGATAAAAGGAATTATTCAGGTAGTTAAGGGGGACGAAAATTTAATAATCATGGCGGACTGGAATTCGATAGTAGGAAAAGGAAGAGAAAGAAAAGTAATAGGTGAATATGGACTGGGTGTAAGGAATGAAAGAGGAAGCCACCTGGCAGAATTTTGCACAGAACACAATTTAATCATAGCTAACACTTGGTTTAAGAATCCTGAAAGAAGATTGTATACGTGGAAGAGGCCTGGAGACACTGGGAGGTTTCAGATAGATTGTATAATGGTAAGACAGAGATTTAGGGACCTGGTTTTAAATTTTAAGACATTTCCAGGAGCAAATGTAGACTCTGATCCTAATTTACTGGTTATGAACTGTACATTAAAACTGAAGAAACCGCAAAAAGGTAGAAATTTAAGAAGATGGTAGCTGGATAAATTGAAAGAACTAGAGGTTGTAGAGAGTTTCAGAGAGAGCATTAGGGAACGATTGACAAGAACAGGGGAAAGAAATACAAAGAAGAATAATGGGTAGTTTTGAGAGATGAAATAGTGAAGGCAGCAGAGGATCAAGTAGGTAAAAAAACGAGGGCTAGTAGAAATGTTTGGGTAACAGAAGCGATATTGAATTTAATTGATGAAAGGAGAAAATATAGAAATGGAGAAAATGATGCAGGCAAAAATGAATACAAACGTCTCATAAATGAGATCGACAGGAAGTGAAAAATGGCTAAACAGGGAAGGCTAGAGGGAAAATGTAAGGATGTAGGGGCATATATCACTCGGGGTAAGGTAGATACTGCCTACAGGAAAATTAAAGAGACTTTTGGAGAAAAGAGAACCACCTCTATGAATATCAAGAGCTCAGATGGAAAACCAGTGCCAAGTAAAGAGGGGAAAGCAGGTGGAAGGAGTATATAGAGGGTGTATACAAGGGCGATGTACTTGAGAGGAATATTATGGAAATGGAAGAGGACGTAGATGAGGATGAAATGGGAGATATGATACCGCGTGAAGAAATTGACAGAGCACTGAAAGACCTGAGTCGAAATAAGGCCAAGGGCGTAGACAACATTTCATTACAACTACTTATAGCCTTGGGTGAGCCAACCATAGTGAGAAAGATGTATGAGACAGGTGAAATACCCCCCGACTTCGATAAGAATATAATAATGCCAATCCCAAAGAAAGCACGTGTTGACAGGTGTGAAAATTACCGATCTATCAGTTTAATATGCCACGGTTGCAAAATACTAACACGAATTCTTTACAAACGAATGGAAAAACTGGTAGAAGCCTGCCTCGGGGAAGATGTGTTAGGTTCTATAGAAATGATGGAACACGGGGAGCAATACTGACCTTATGACTTCCCAAAGAAGATAGGTTAAGGAAAGGCAAACCTACGTTTCTAGCATTTGTTGACTTAGAGGAAGCTTTTGACAGCATCGACTGGAATACCCTCTTTCAAATTCTAAAGATGGCGGGGATAAGATACAGGGAGCGAAAGACTATCTACAATTTGTACAGAAACCAAATGGCAGTCATAAGAGTCGAGGGACATGAAAGGGAAGCAGTGGTTGGGAAGGGAGTGGGACTGGGTTGTAGCCTTTCCCCGATGCTATTCAATCTGTATATTGAGCAAGCAGTAAAGGAAACAAAAGAAAAGTTCGGAGTAGGTATTAAAATCCATGGAGAAGAAATAAAATGGCTCTGAGCACTATGGGACTCAACTTCTGAGTTCATCAATCCCCTAGAACTTAGAACTACTTAAACCTAACTAACCTAAGAACATCACACACATCCATGCCCGAGGCAGGTTTCGAACCTGCGACCGTAGCGGTCCCGCGGTTCCAGACTGTAGCGCCTAGAGCCGCACGGCCACTCCGGCCGGCAAGAAATAATAGCTTTGAGGTTTGCTAACGACATTATAATTATGTCAGAAACTGTAAAGGACCTGGAAGAGCAGTTGAAAGGAACGGACAGTGACTTGAAAGGAGGATTATGATGAACATCAACAAATGCAAAACAAGGTTAATGGAATGTAGTCAAATTAAATCAGATGACGCTGAGGGAATTAGATTAGGAAATGAGACACTTAGATGAGTTTTGTTAACTGGGAAGCAAAATAACTGATGATGGTAGAAAGGATACAAAATGTAGACCGGATATGGCAAGGAAAGCGGTTTTGAAGAAGAGCAATTTGTTAACATTGAATACAGATATAAGTGTCGCGAAGTCCTTTCTGAAAGTATTTGTATGGATTGTAACTATGTATGGAAGTGAAACATGGACGATAAATAGTTTAGACAAGAAGAGAATAGAAGCTTTCGAAATGTGGTGCTACAGAAGAATATTGACGATTAGATGGGTAGATCACGTAACTAATGGGGAGGTAGTGTATAGAATTGGGGAGAAGAGGAATTTGTTTCACAACTTGGCTCTAAGAATGAATCGGTTCGTAGGACACGTTGTGAGGCATCAAGAGATCACCAATTTAGTGTGGGAGGGAGGGAGACCAAGAGATCAGAAAGATGTAGGCTGCAGTAGTTACTCAGAGATGAAGAGGCTGGCACAGGATAGAGTGGCTTGGAGATCTGCATCAAACCAGTCTCTGAACTGAAGACCACAACAACAACGTGAATCCAAGATCAACCACAATAGTTTTCTGTAATCCTCATCGTCCTCAACCTGGTTCTAGTGAGAGCCTTTTAGATTGCACTCCACAGCACTCCTCCATCGATCGCGTTCCACAGCCAGCTGTCACTCAGGACGTGAAACAATTGATTATTTAATGAAAAAAAGCAAGGAATTAATATGTTGATGCGCATATTCACGTTATTTATTGCGTAACATTTTATTTTATTCCCTTAAGCTGACCAAAGAATGCATATACAGCGATTTTCCTCATCTTAAATAGTTGTCAAATGCTTTCAAAGCTACATTTTTGAATTAGAGAGAACAGAGCGAAGAAAAAGTTTCTAGAACCGGTTTGAATGAAAGTGTAAGTGCATAAATATTAAAAGCTAATATTTTTGAAAACGAATGAAACAGTTGGTAACAAAAAATTGTTGCTTCTCTTTGTTTTTGTAAAAATTTAAACGCAAAAACTGTCTTTTTGCAGTCGCTTTGTGTGAGACGTCTGCTGATGGGAATGTTTGTGAAGTTGATAGAGAATATTTCAAATTTCCTTTACTTCGCGTCTATGGTCACAATTTTTATTTATTTATTTTTGTTTTTCATGAGACTGCCGGTTTCGGTCCACAATGACCATCTTCAGATCTGCAGAAAAATATGGAAAGAAACACAAATACAGTAACAGATTGTCTACAGTTTAAGACAATAAAATAGACCATAATGAAAGGTACTACATACATGCCTGGCGGAGTGGCCGAGCGGTTCTAGGCACTACAGTCTGGCACCGCGAGACCGTTACGGTCGCAGGTTCGAATCCTGCCTCGTGCATGGATGTGTGTGATGTCCTTAGGTTAGTTAGGTTTAAGTAGTTCTAAGTTCTAGGGGACTCATGACCCCAGAAGTTAAGTCCCGTAGTGCTCAGAGCCATTTGAACCAATTTTTTTTTTAATGTATACATGTGCATTTGTGCGCTTTAAATATGAAGAGGCACACCTGTTTTATAAACACATGTTCGAATATAGTGCCATAGTGGGATTGTCAAATGCTAAACACAAAATCAGCACCATCATCGTCAAATATATATAAATAATAGCATATGCAAGAAGCATCTTGACAGCAGTACTACTGTTCAAAACAAACTGCAGTACTGTAGCCAAAAATGTTTGTGTTGCAAGTTCACCAGATGTAGATGTTTTAGGCACACGCACATTCTTCAGTGATTAATTGTACCACCTAAAATAAAGGGAGATGCAACCGGTAAAGTCTGTAATCGGCTTATAGGGTGTAAGGTGGAATGTGTAAGCCGATTACATTGAAGAATATGTGTATACCTACAGTAGCGACATCTGATGAATTTGCAGCACAAAAATTTTGTGGCTACTGTACGGCAGTTTGTTTGAAACAGTAGTACTGCTGACAAGATGACTCTTGCATATGCTGTTATTTACATGTATTTGACGATGCTGGTGCTGATTTCGTGTTTATTATTTGACGATGCCACTATGGCACTATATTAGGACATATTTTTATAAAACAGGTATGCCTCTTCATATTCAAAGCACACAAATGCTTATGTATGTCATTAGTACTTGTCATTGTGCCTATTTTATTGTTTTAAGCTGTAGACAATCTACTAGCGTATTTGTGTTTTTTCCCATATTTTGCTGCAGATCTGAAGATGGCCATTGTAAACTGAAACCGGTAGTCTGTTGGCAAAAACATTTGTGACTATAGACGTGAAGTAAAAGAAATTTATTGTATATTCGGGGTCATTGTTTCATTCGCAACAGTGTCGTAGCTTGTAGAACTTGCCAGGGTAGCTGAGAGTGCTAACCTGCTGCTTCCTGGACTCAGGTAGACGCGCCGGCCCCAGATCGAATCCGCCCGCCGGATTAACGACGAGGGCCGATGTGCCGGCCAGCTTGGATGTGGCTTTTAGGCGGTTTTCCACATCCCGCTAGGTGAATACCGGGCTGGTCCCCATGTTCAGCCTCAGTTACACCTGAACACTTTCGCACAATTCCACGGATTACACTCGACGCAGACAGTTGGGGTACACTAATTCCGTTCCGGGGGGTGCGGGGTGGCGGCAGGAAGGGGATCCGGCCACTCCTTAAACATTAACCTGCCAAATCCGATTAATGATGGCTGACCCTGCGTACCTGCGGGACAAGGCTCAAGCGATAGATAGTGTCGTAGCTTGTAGGGAATATATCTTCATACGTCCTATAACACTAATACTTCTAATCAATAAAATGCAGTCTTACATCAGAAGAACATCAACAACAGGTAATACCACTGGATCTAACGTTGTCATCAAATTAAATACTACTGCATAGCCTGGAAAGAGCAGTGAGTAGTGTGTGCCTAGCGAGCCGAGGTGGCTTGTGGCGCCCCACCTGGAGAATGTAGAAGAGCGTGACGCCGTTGGACTGTGCCCGCGGGCGGGCGCCCCTGGAGTCTCGCTGGTAGCGGCGCCGCATCTCCAGCAGGAGGGCGAGCAGCAGCTGCATGCGGCCGCGCTGCCCCATGAACGACCAGATCTGCAAGGCAGCCCACACTCGGGTGAGACTAGCACGTCTAGTGATAGGCTACTGCACAACACCGGCACAGGTCCCTGCACCGCGTCTGATCAGCTTCCCAATCTGCACGACTGGTGTCGTCGTGGAAAACACACACGTAAGTTATATGAAAGCGTGGTGACATATCTTTTGTACATGTCCGAAAGAACAGACACCACACATTCATCTAATTGATTCACCTCGATGGGCAATGAATCCACAACATTCAGGGCGGATGCAAAATATCGTTCGACCTCCTAGCGGGCACAGAGGATACGGACGGATACGGTGGTTAGGTGGCTATAGGTGGGAATGTGGGTCGGCCTGGGAGCGTGCCGAGACAGTCGGTGCATTTGTGATGAACACCGTGTCTGGAAGGCGCAGTGGTTAACACAACTGGCTAGTAAGCAGGAGATCTTGAGTTCGAGTCCCCGACCAGTAGATTTCTTCTCTCCTCGCCGCCGATTCCGCACAAAGTCCTAATGCAGCTCCACCTTCAATTTACATAATAAGCAAAGAGGCACCATGTTTGAACTAAACTTTATGGCAGATTGAAACTGTGTAGCGGACTGGGACCCTCACCTTTTGCAGGTAAGTGCTCTACTGACTGAACTATCAGAGCATGGCTCGCCACCCACCTGCACAGCTTTACTTCAGCCAGTACCTTTCCTCCTACGGGTGATATCCAAAATAATGTCAACAAGTGGTAGCAATGGGGTATTTGTGTTTGACGGTCAGCAACGCAGGTAAGGCACATGCTCGCTGGACTGTACTTGTTCAGTACAGACTAGGCAGCAGTGCAGGTTGTTTACGAGTAGTGTACACTTCGTTCAAATGGTTCAAATGGCTCTGAGCACTATGGGACTTAACTTCTGAGGTCATCAGCCCCCTAGAACTTAGAACTACTTAAACCTAACGACATCGCACACAACCATGCCCGAGGCAGGATTCGAACCTGCGACTGTAGGGGTCGCGCGGTTACAGACTGTAGTGCCTAGAACCGCTCGGCCACCTCGGCCGGCGCACACTTCATATTTGCATTCAGAGGCCGTGGTAGACGGGCTACGGAAGGCCTAACAGAGGGCGAAGAGGGCAGATTGTGGGGCCCGGTTAGCTGGAGCATCAGTAATCAAGGTAGCCACCTTATTGAATGTTTCAAGAGCAACTGTTTCAACAGCCATGACTGCCTACACAAAACATGGAAATACAGAGTCGTCTAAACGTAATAGTAGGCGCAAATCAGAACTAAATGACAGAGATCGTCATACGATAACGCGAATTGTGTCAAAACAACACAAAACTACGGCGAGACCCCGTATCTATCGACAATGTCCACCGAGAACTCTTTGGCCGGCCGCGGTGGTCTCGCGGTTCTAGGCGCGCAGTCCGGAACCGCGCGACTGCTACGGTCGCAGGTGCGACTCCTGCCTCGGGCACGGATGTGTGTGATGTCCTTAGGTTAGTTAGGTTTAAGTAGTTTTAAGTTCTAGGCGACTGATGACCTAAGATGTTAAGTCCCATAGTGCTCAGAGCCACAACTAGCGAGAAGTCCATAAAGCGAATATTCGTGGTCGAGCTGCTATACCGAAACCATTAGTGACGACAACCAACCCAAAGAAGCGTAAAACATGGTGTCAGGGCCGGCCGGAGTGGCCGAGCGGTTCTAGGCGCTACAGTCTTGAACCGCGCGACCGCTACGGTCGCACGTTCGAATCCTGCCTCGGGCATGGGTGTGTGTGATGTCCTTAGGTTAGTTAGGTTTAATTAGTTCTTAGGGGACTGATGACCTCAGAAGTTAAGTCCCATACTGCTCAGACACATTTGAACCATGGTGGCAGGAGCATAAATCATGGACGGCTGAGCAGTGGACACACGTCATACAGTCCAAGGAGTCACCGTTTTCGTTATTTCCAACACCAGGCCGGGTGTGCGTTAGGAGAACGCCAAAAGAAGCCTACAATCTTGATTGTTAGAGTCCAAAGCTTAAGGATGGATGGGGAAGTGTGATGGTGTGGGCAGCCATATCATGATATTCATTACTCTCGAAGGATGTGTTACACTCAACGATTATGTGCACCCCATCATTCGAATATTTTCCCCGAGCAATAGTGCCATATTTCAGGTGATAATGCACCAATCCACACAGCCAGAGTAGTATAATCGTGGTATGAGGAGCATGCAACTGAACTGCAGCGTCTTCCCTGGCCAGCACAGTCCCCGGAGTTGAACATTATCGAACCTAAAGAGGTAGAAGAGGTTCTGATAGTTGAGTGGCATAACATTCCATCATTATATGCCAGTATTCCAAGAAGAATCGCAGCTGTATTATGGGCAAATGAAGGTCCAACTCTTTGCTAGTAAACCATTCCCAAGTAAGTACAGGTGTTCACATTATTTTGCCTATCCCCTGTACCTTCTTCATAATATCCTTTCTTCCAGGAGTATTAGGCTCACAAGGTATGTAACCCAACTTTTGTGAATTGAAAGGTAGGAAAGTAGGTGCCAGTGAAAGTCAAGCTGATGGTAGGTCGTGAATCGTGACTGGATAACTCAATGAGAAGAAGACTTGTCTGTGAAAAGCAAAGGTCCCAGGTTCCAATCCCAGCCTGCTGCTCAGTTTTAATCTGGCAGTAGCTTTCAAATCCGTCCGCATACTGCTGCTGGAAACTAGTTTTAATGTCAGGTGCTGCGATTGCTCTCAAAATGGTGCGAATGCCGGTTCTTGAGTGGGAATTATACACGAGGCATGAACACACGAGTGAAAGGTTTGGAAGTCACAATCCCTATTTGCATATGGTGCACTGGTAAGGCTCTGGTGAATTTTATTGTGATTGTGAGTGTTAATTCCGTGACTGTGGAATCCAGCGGACCAAGATCTGATTTTTACAGTGCAAACACGATAAACATCTACCTCTACTTTCAAATCTCTGCCTTGTCGCTCTATGGTTGCACCCACCACGCTGCATGAAACATGTAAAATAATATCGGCAGGTACTAGAAGAACACAAAGAGATCCTCCAGGCTTCCATCCGAGAAGAAATAATGTTAAGTCTACTGAAAAATCAATCTATTAATTCTATCTCACGCAACGTAAAATACATTTCTGTTGCTGCCTTCTCGTAAGCCCTATACCTATCCTAGTCCGCTACAGTAAGCACTAAACCGGATAAGCCACGAATTGTTTATGAGATGAGCAGACCATGAAACATCATCGTGGCAATGTTGTGAATTATCGGAGTGAAAACCAGGTTGCGTCGCAGGCCACGAGACTTCACAACAAGTGTTTTGTGTGACCAGTGTCCTCTCCTGACCCACTCACATAACGAGTGACATGTCTCCCAATCCGGGTGCAATTGTCAGCGATTCAGGGAGCGGGACTATGTACTCTCTGACACAACCGGCGGCGCCGCATACTTGCAGCAGGCAGCCCGCACTCAGCAACTATCTTGAGGCGCACCCCCCCCCCCCTCCCCCGCCACTCCCCCCTACCGCCTTCCAATGGTCTTCAGAAGAACAATAAAGATGCTCATTTTGGGACAACAAGGCAGTGTAGTATTCATCCCTGCATGATTAGCGGATACATGCCCAGTATCATTATACTGGTAACCTACGCTGTGGACTTGGCCTAAGTTCGATGTTTGTTTTTCATTGGGTTTCTCACAGCGTTACAACTGACTTGGACCCTTCACCAAGACTTTCAGGTACTTCACAGTGTCCATCCTTAGCTGCGCCACAGCCAGCCAGAAGCTTCTATTGTGAATCGAACTCCTAATGCGTACAGAACATACAGCTATAGGCCGATTAAAATTACTTGAGAGCCGAAGTCCGTCACTATATCAGTGTTGCCAAAAACGGTTGCCGCTCAGTTAAAGATGACACAGTTGGTCACGTCACAAACGCTGAAGGTCCGTTCATGTAACGCTGAGCTATGTTGGAAGCGGCTGCAGTCGGATACGGCGGGAACGCCAACTGATTTCCAGTGACCAATCACTGAACTGCAGCATACGAGGTGTTTCTTAGCCTTGAATTTAGAATCATGCCCTAACCTTATTACAGCCTTGTGATGTGAAATGTATCTGAGAAAACAGCATTCAACAACTTGTGGCCGAACTATTAATCACGCTCGCTTTGTTGATGGCAAGCGTTTAAAGCAGACCTCTACGAGCAAACAAAAGACAGAAAAATTTCAGTTTCAGCGCTAAAAGCGAACTGTTTCTTCTCGCTTTCATCAGTTATCTGAAACTACCCTCATACTGGCTATACGAGGTGACGCTATACCAACCAATGAGTCCTGATTAGCACTCGGTTACAGGTTGTAGGCGACACAGGTACATTCCAAACGAGAAAAGAATGATAGAAAGAAAAAATAAGAGCAAATAAAAATGATGAAAATGGTGTGACAAAAGATTAAAAATAAAAAACTACATTTAAGCCAGGGAATTGGAAATAATAATAATCAGACTCGCTTTGATAAAGATTCTTTAATACAAAAAAAAAAAAAAATAAATAAAGGCGTTGAAGAGATGAGAACCCACGACTTTCCGCACAGGAGGCTTGTTACTTAACTTTTGCACTACTTCAGTAACTAGAGTAATAGTCTTGTAATAACTACCCTACAGAACGATGATTTGCTGCCGTCAAAACGTTTGGCCTCATGTCATGTCTGATGATGCTTATCTGCTGTCGGCCAATCTCTGTGATGTGTGTTGTTTTTGGAGTGGTTATCATGACTGATGAAATGCGTAATAAAAGGAACAGACCCAGGACTCGGTATCCAATCACAGCAACAACAAAAGCCAGACAAGGAATTGGAAGTGAACTGACCGTTTGTTGTGGCCGCCTGGCAACGGCAAACAATTCGGTGACGTTGAGCACTGTGATTGGAGGAAGACAGCTCCAACGCGTGGAGTGTCAACTGTCAAGTTATTTTATTCACACTGTATATAGTTTTCTTGTTCAAACAAAGGGAACTGCAACACCAATGAAACACAGTGGTCGGTACTTCCCTCCACATTAAATGTTCTCGTAATGTAATTTGTAATGCGCTTTGGGATTTTTTTAAAAAATAATAATCTTGCCACGTCATTTTGAAGAAGACGGAAACTCTTTGCCCACTTGTCTTGAATTAAAGAAGCACATGTTTTAAAAAGAAGGGACGTACACAAATTAGAAGCAAGGCTATGATTCGAGCGCTGGGCTTTGGAGAAAACTGCTGCTTTTTAGGCGCGCGGTACCTATTCAACTGTCTCGACCTTCCCCACAGGAGAGCAACAGTTTTTGCTGCCGCACATCACACGGGGTCTGGGTCTCTATTCCAGGCTGCATATCCATGCATGGCTGATACCTGTTCATGACTGGTCGATATTATCAGCTTCTTAACCATTTAGAACGACCGCAGCACCTGATATTAAAACATCTGGTCTCGTTAGGTATGTATTTTGTTCCATTACGACATATAGGATCTACGGAGCGATACCGACAATATTTTAAATACTGTGAGGGTGCGCTGGGGGAAAAAACAGGTCAGCAACCATCGTCCGGAATCGACGCTACTGAGAGTCATGTTCGTACGGACTAACGGCTGTCTCTTGGCCATACAAATCTGAGTTTCTGGGAGAGGTGCACAAATTTTCTTCCAGCTTGCTTGCCTCTGTCTCCGCCGCAACCACTTCACGGGACCCGTTCAGCCGGCTGCAGCTGACAACAGGTTGCGCTATCAATCCAACGTATCCATGTCAGTCCAGAATGGCCAGGTGTATGATCGCGCCTGGAGTTTCTCTGCAATTCGTTTATCATAACGGTGGAACCAGCAAAATGAGCAAACCAAACTTAAAGGAGAGTGAGGAGAAATTAAGAATTGTGGAACATGTGCCAGCCACGAAAAAGGGGCCAAGCCCAGCTGTGGAAATGTTGTAGTGTACTTATGAGACAGCTTCATACAAATCAGGAGGTGTCTCGCAAAGAAAATCCTGTAAAAAGTTACTAAATACTCATTCGGGAACCTCGAGTATGTTAAGACATCTTTGTAAATTTGACCAGCAGTTCCCTCACTCCATAAATATTTTGAAAGAGGACAAATATCTAGTGGCTGTGAAGTGTGTAGAAATATGTGCTGAGGACTAAAGGTCATTTAAGAGTACATGGGCTTTGTACATTTAGGGCAACCATTGACTGAAAGAGAAAAGAAACTGTGGCTCAGTGCATATTAAAAACCATCTTCAGGTGGTATGCAACGAAACGCGAAGAAAGCTTAGTGTGAAAGAAAAGCTTCTTCTTTAGACAGGTACTTTTTAGATTAACATAATTTGAAAAATGAACTTTGTATTTGCAAAAACGCATTTGGGTATTTTAGGATGAACTGGGTTGGGCACACCTTGGCTTGGATGTGAGTAAACCAGCCTGCCCCTTCTGCTGAGAACGTGCCTGGCTAACAGGCAAGCATGGGCACGTCAAAAGCGTGTACTCACTTTATAATGCTTTTTTTGTATCCCGCCTGGGAGGCGGCGCGTGGGTAGGAACTGGGAAAGGTAATAGAAGTCGGTACCGCAAGAAAATGGTTTATTGGTGCAAATGGTTTATTGGTGCAAAAACAAGGTGATAAACGATTACATAACTTTGTACGTAGGTGCGATGCTGAAGTGAAGTGTCCTGGCCGGCTGCGCCTGATCAAATGGGGATAAACAGTCGCGGATCTCGTAGATCTCGACAGCGCCGGCTGGAGGGTGCTGTCGTCGGTGACTCTCGTAGTGCCAACCTAAGCAGTGGCATCGTAGCTATCGATACCACAGTTTTCAACTTTCTATAAAAACAAACGTCGCAGGGCTGCACCAGCGCAGTACTTTTTGGAGAAATTACTTCAATACTGCACTTTGGCAGACCCTCTCTATCTTGAAAAATTTCGTCGTACAAAACCGGGTTCGTTTGCTCTCCCCATGAATCGAGCAGCAAAAGAAATTGTTCTTCTCTCACGTACGACTTCAATTAGAAATTTCCCGTATAGATAGAACCGTCGTGAGTTTCCCGGACTTTGAAGATGTTATCATAACGTTTTTCTATTGGTGTCCACATTCATCAGCTACTTTTTGCGCCCTTGAGCCATTGGTCTCCTGCGAGGAAACGAATACCGTTGGTAGTAATTTTCCAGATAAGGTGCCTGCCTATTGTGCAGTGTACAAGTGTGTCACCTTGTGCACGTTCTTTCGCTGCACAAGAAACACCGCTGTTCCGCATTCGGCAGGAGTTCGCTCATAAGTTTATTGATATTGGAAGCCTAGAACGAACATTCATAAATTAGCATGACATGGTTTATAACAATACTAGTACAACTGATGTAAATGAAGCAGGTACTTTTGTGTGTAATACCTCTCTGATGAATGTTAATAACAAAATCCTTGTCGTGGTTTCGTATGAGGGCTCGAGTCTGCATTCGAAAATTTACTGCTGCATCAACGAGGTGCAGTAGTGAAGCGCTTTTACTCTTGGATTCTACTCTGGTAATTTTTGTCTAACTAATCCGATGTCTCCGTTTGAAGAGCACGACCCACGAGTCAGATGCTTGAAAATTTAAATCGGGAAATTGTCTAGGCGCAGCAGAAGCCCATTGCTGCAGGCTTCTCGTCGTCACCTGCTGATCACATTCTGGAGCTTCTATGAAACGATCATAGGCCCACGAATTAATTGCTTTTAAGTTGTCCATGCCTTGTTCCACCTTGTTTTATATGTTCCTCCCATCTTTGCAAACCTTTCATGCATTTGAGACGTGAAGCTCCCAGTTTACGAAGAGTGGCCAAACTCCATCCTGGACGCTCTCTTCAAGACTGACAACCCTAATCTTGTAGTACTGCGGAAAGTAATCGCTGTCCTTTTTCGACTGCTTCTCTTCGCCCTCGTAATCGTCTGAGCACATACTGTAGTGTCACCGCCAGACACCACACTTGCTAGGTGGTAGCCTTTTAAATCGGCCGCGGTCCGCTAGTATACGTCGGACCCGCGTGTCGCCACTGTCAGTAATTGCAGACTGAGCGCCGCCACACGGCAGGTCTAGAGAGACGTCCTGGCACTCGCCCCAGTTGTACAGCCGACTTTGCTAGGAAAGGTTCACTGACAATTACGCTCTCAATTGCCGAGAAGATAGTTAGCATAGCCTTCAGCTAAGTCAATTGTTACGACCTAGCAAGGCGCCAATTATCCTTTGCTATGTATCTAATGACGCATATGCTGTATCAACAAGACCAATGTTCACCAATTGTGGATTAAAGTTAAGTATTCCAGCAGCTACGTACTTTTCTTTATAGCATTCATTACGTATCCTGTTTCAGACCTCACGCCAGCCTGCGTGAGTTTAAGCGCGTGCCTTTCGGTTACCCGTCACTGTGGATTGGCTGTCTTGCCAGTCCACAACACATACACCCTCTTTATCGATGTCTTGGTGCGCTATTAGGTCGTCTTGTACGACGAATTGTTTCTGCGCTAGCATTTCGAAAATTCTGCAAAATATTTCTTCTCCAATTTCCATGTGTTCTTGTGTTATTGCTGCAGAAGGTTCCGAAGCGATCAGATTGTTTTGGAGAAGGAGCTGTCCATTGTACACAAGTGCCGTTTTTAATCGTACTTTTGAAAGATCAGGGCTTCACTATCAGGTGCACGCTCTCTTGCTGTTGAAGTACCAGGCGCATCAAACGTTTACTCGTAAAACCAGACATGTTGGAGCGTTGACATGTAGTTTCCTCCGGGGCTAAGAAAGAAATGAAGTATTCTTCGTGATCGTAAACATTTTCCCTTTCTCCTTCCACCAACCGGAAGTTGTTGGTGCACATGCAAATGTCTCTGGTGGGTCAAAACTAACATTACGGGGAAAATGTGTTCGTACGGTGAGTCGCACCGTATCTGTATCTATACCGGGTAAATAGGCTCATGCTGGATTGAAACGTACCTGCAGGGATACAGTTATAGTGGTAAACTACTTCCAAAATGTTAGAGAAAAACAGAATTTTTCAAGGTGAAGATTATTTAGCAATAAATGATTCCTTAGATACTGATAATTTGCCCAGTCATAATGAATCTGTTATTAAAATTACCTGGGAACCAAGAAAAAAAAGTATCATGAGCGAGAGTCGATCCAGAGTCCTCCATCTTACGAAGCAGAGCGATTAATTTTTTTTTTTTTTTTCTAACGAACTGCTCCCGCGAACAGGACAACGGGTATGGCAGGGGTCGACACCCGAGGCACGGCCATCCCGTCGCCACGCCCACGCAACGTGCTCTAGGATCAGGTAGAGGATTAAGCATGTTTATTTATTTATTTTATTAACAAAAGATCTTACGACTTCCGTATCGAGCGTCCGAGTCATCTTCTCCTTTGTTTGTAGGGGTTCCCCCTTATTCCGTCCGTAGGGGATCAACATGCTCCAGGACTCTTCTTCAGTAACAGCGTCTCATTCTACCTAATGAGCAGGAGGGTTCGCATCTCTAAATAATTAGGGAAGTGGGTCCTGTACCTCGGGTGGCTGCTGAAAGCCGCATGTGTTATCATCAGTAGGGACCAAAAGTCGAGTATACCTTCGTGTGCATGACGAAATATGAAGTAAAGGGCCATTACGCCAATCAACGGCATTCATCTTGGATAGTGGAAAATACACTCCGTCGAGGCGCAATACGTCGTCACCGGAGAACGGAAATCGCCGCAAAAGTAATGCCAGCAGTTTCTGGTCGCGTCTGAAGTCAGCGGTGTGCATCCGAATCAACGACTCAATATCTCGAACACAACGGGCCATTTGTCAGGTGAATGGAATGTTGCCGCTGAGGAGTAGCGAATGTTCCTTTCACAGACATGTACCAAACCGAACGCACCGCCATAGGTAGAAAAGGCGTGTGTACTGCTCAGCACATCGTCTTCCAGCGAACTTCTGGGTGCCAGTCTGCGATCGTATAGATGGGTTGTTGCTGTTGGTGAGGGCGATAATAGTCTTTTGTACGGGGCATCCATGCCGACAGGAAGTCCGCTTAGATCAATTAAAAACACTCTGATGTGGGCGAGTGCCGGTGAAACGTGACCCACAGAAACCAGTGGTTGTAGAGAACGTAGTGCCACTTCATCTGTCAAAGTTCTCCTCACATTGGCGTGGGTAGAGGCCCACGTACGACGCTTAGTGTTGAAACAGAGCGATTGCACACGGTTATAGACATGAATTAATTCGATACCATCCGCCCGCTGCGGCAGTTCAAATGGCTCTGAGCACTATGGGACTTAACTTCTGAGGTCATCAGTCCCCTATAACTTAGAACTACTTAAACCTAACTAACCTAAGGACATCACACACATCCATGCCCGAGGCAGGATTCGAACCTGCGACCGTAGCGGTCGCGCGGTTCCGGACTGAAGCGCCTAGAACCGCTCGGCCACACAGGCCGGTCTCGCTGGGGCAGTGTCGGGATGACGTACCGAACTTTAAAAACGAGACCAGAGCTCACGAAATGTCCATATTCTGCTTGAAATCTGTCGGCCATCGCAACAATCAAGGGACGTGTGCGAAATAGTTCAGTTTTGAGATGAGATAGGTGCTGACACAGTGCATTCGTAGGACCATGTCCATTGGACGCAATTTGTTGCTCCGTATCAGACCCGTGGTCTAGGGGTAGCGTCTTTGATTCATAATCAAAACGTCTTCGGTCTCGGGTTCGATCCCTGCCACTGCCTAAATTTTGATAAATAATCAGCATTGGCGGCCGAAGACTTCCGGCATAAGAAGTCAGCCTCATTCTGCCAACGGCCTTGTCAAAGAGGGCGGAGGAGCGGATAGAGGTTCAGGGCACTCGCTTGTCCTAGGGGTGGGAAATTGCCCCTAAAGGCCGAAGAATCAGCATTGATCAACGACATGAGGATGCAGAAGGCAGTGGAAACCACTGCATTAAAGACACGTAACGTGTATCCACAGGACATGTGGCCTGTAATTGAAGAAGTGTCATGATGGTCTCTCCATTGGCAAAAGATTCTGGAATAGTCCCCCATTCGGATCTCCGGGAGGGGGCTGCCAAGGGGGAGGTTACCATGAGAAAAAGATTGAATAATCAACGGAAGGATAACGTTCTACGAGTCGGGGCGTGGAATGTCATAAGCTTGAACGTGGTAGGGAAACTAGAAAATCTGAAAAGGGAAATGCAAAGGCTCAATCTAGATATAGTAGGGGTCAGTGAAGTGAAGTGGAAGGAAGACAAGGATTTCTGGTCAGATGAGTATCGGGTAATATCAACAGCAGCAGAAAATGGTATAACAGGTGTAGGATTCGTTATGAATAGGAAGGTAGGGCAGAGGGTGTGTTACTGTGAACAGTTCAGTGACCGTTTTGTTCTAATCAGAATCGACAGCAGACCAACACCGACAACGATAGTTCAGGTATACATGCCGACGTCGCAAGCTGAAGATGAACAGATAGAGAAAGTGTATGAGGATATTGAAAGGGTAATGCAGTATGTAAAGGGGGACGAAAATCTAATAGTCATGGGCGACTGGAATGCAGTTGTAGGGGAAGGAGTAGAAGAAAGGGTTACAGGAGAATATGGGCTTGGGACGAGGAATGAAAGAGGAGAAAGACTAATTGAGTTCTGTAACAAATTTCAGCTAGTAATAGCGAATACCCTGCTCAAGAATCACAAGAGGAGGAGGTATACTTGGAAAAGGCCGGGAGATACGGGAAGATTTCAGTTATATTACATCATGGTCAGACAGAGATTCCGAAATCAGATACTGGATTGTAAGGCGTACCCAGGAGCAGATATAGACTCAGATCACAATATAGTAGTGATGAAGAGTAGGCTGAAGTTCAAGACATTAGTCAGGAAGAATCAATACGCAAAGAAGTGGGATACGGAAGTACTAAGGAATGACGAGATACGTTTGAAGTTCTCTAACGCTATAGATACAGTAATAAGGAACAGCGCAGTAGGCAGTACAGTTGAAGAGGAATGGACATCTCTAAAAGGGCCATCACAGAAGTTGGGAAGGAAAACATAGGTACAAAGAAGGTAGCTGCGAAGAAACCATGGGTATTAGAAGAAATACTTCAGTTGGTTGATGAAAGGAGGAAGTACAAACATGTTCCGGGAAAATCAGGAATACAGAAATACAAGTCGCTGAGGAATGAAATAAATAGGAAGTGCAGGGAAGCTAAGACGAAATGGCTGCAGGAAAAATGTGAAGACATCGAAAAAGATATGATTGTCTGAAGGACAGACTCAGCATACAGGAAAGTCAAAACAACCTTTGGTGACATTAAAAGCAACGGTGGTAACATTAAGAGTGCAACGGGAATTCCACTGTTAAATGCAGAGGAGAGAGCAGATAGGTGGAAAGAATACATTGAAAGCTTCTATGAGGGTGAAGATTTGTCTGATGTGATAGAAGAAGAAACAGGAGTCGATTTAGAAGAGATAGAGGATCCAGTATTAGAATCGGAATTTAAAAGAGCTTTGGAGGACTTACGGTCAAATAAGGCAGAAGGGATAGACAAAATTCCATCAAATTTCTAAAATCATTGGGGGAAGTGGCAACAAAACGACTATTCACGTTGGTGTGTAGAATATATGAGTCTGGCGACATACCATCTGACTTTCGGAAAAGCATCATCTACACAATTCCGAAGACGGCAAGAGCTGACAAGTGCGAGAATTATCGCACAATCAGCTTAATAGCTCATGCATCGAAGCTGCTTACAAGAATAATATACAGAAGAATGGAAAAGAAAATTGAGAATGCGCTAGGTGACGATCAGTTCGGCTTTAGGAAAAGTAAAGGGACGAGAGAGGCAATTCTGACGTTACGGCTAATAATGGAAGCAAGGCTAAAGAAAAATCAAGACACTTTCATAGGATTTGTCGACCTGGAAAAAGCGTTCGACAATATAAAATGGTGCAAGCTGTTCGAGATTCTGAAAAAAGTAGGGGTAAGCTATAGGGAGAGACGGGTAATATACAATATGTACAACAACCAAGATTAAATAATAAGAGTGGACGATCAAGAACGAAGTGCTCGTATTAAGAAGGGTGTAAGACAAGGTTGTAGCCTTTCGCCCCTACTCTTCAATTTGTACATCGAGGAAGCAACGATGGAAATAAAAGAAAGGTTCAGGAGTGGAATTAAAATACAAGGTGAAAGGATATCAGTGATACGATTCGCTGATGACATTGCTATCCTGAGTGAAAGTGAAGAAGAATTAAATGATCTGCTGAACGGAATGAACAGTCTAATGAGTACACAGTATGGTTTGAGAGTAAATCGGAGAAAGACGAAGGTAATGAGAAGTAGTAGAAATGAGGACAGCGAGAAACTTAACATTAGGATTGATGGTCACGAAGTCAATGAAGTTATGGAATTCTGCTACCTAGGCAGTAAAATAACCAATGACGGACGGAGCAAGGAGGACATCAAAAGCAGACTCGCTATGGCAAAAAAGGCATTTCTGGCCAAGAGAAGTCTACTAATATCAAATACCGGCGTTAATTTGAGGAAGAAATTTCTGAGGATGTACGCCTGGAGTACAGCATTGTATGGTTGTGAAACATGGACTGTGGGAAAACCGAAACAGAAGAGAATCGAAGCATTTGAGATGTGGTGCTATAGACGAATGTTGAATGATAAGGTAAGGAATGAGGAGGTTCTATGCAGAATCGGAGAGGAAAGGAATATGTGGAAAACACTGATAAGGAGAAGGGACAGAATGATAGGACATCTGCTAAGACATGAGGGAATGACTTCCATGGTACTAGAGGGAGCTGTAGAGGGCAAAAACTGTAGAGGAAGACAGAGATTGGAATACGTCAAGCAATTAATTGAGGACGTAGGTTGCAAGTGCTACTCTGAGATGAAGAGGTTAGCACAGGAAAGGAATTCGTGGCGTTCGTGGCGGGCCACATCAAACCAGTCAGTAGACTGATGACCAAAAAAAAAAAAAAAAAAAAAAAAAAAAAAAAAAAAAAAAAAAAAAAAAAAAAAAAAAAAAAAAAAAAATCAGAGCAGTGCTAGGAAACCACACCCCCAGAGTGCAGGCATCTTATCAAAATGCATCGCTGTTGTTTCGGTAAGGTCTCCTGCGCCATTTATGTATTTATTCTTCCTCAGACTGATAACGCTCCCAGCAATCCCCCCCCCCCCCACCCCGCCGTACTAGCGTAGCCACTGAAGCACTATGTGTATTTCAACCCCTGCTCTGTGCTGGAACGCCACATCATGAGAGAATGCACCGCAACGAAAGGTCACGTCAAGACCATGCCGTCAAGACCATGCAAAGCATACACTACTGGCCATTAAAATTGCTACACCAAGAAGAAATGCAGATAATAAACGGGTATTCATTGGACAAATATATTATACCAGAACTGACCTGTGATTACATTTTCACGTAATTTGAGTGCATAGATCCTGAGAAATTAGTACCCAGAACAATCATATCTGGCCGTAATAGCGGCCTTGATACGCCTGGTCATTGAGTCAAACAGAGCTTGGATGGCGTGTACAGGTACAGCTGCCCGTGCAGCTTCAACACGATACCACAGTTCATCAAGAGTAGTGACTGGCGTATTGTGACGAGCCGCTTGCTCGGCCACCATTGACCAGACGTTTTCAATTGGTGAGAGATCTGGAGAATGTGCTGGCCAGGACAGCAGTCGAACATTTTCTGTATCCAGAAAGGCCCGTACAGGACCTGCAACATGCGGTCGTGCACTATCCTGCTGAAATGTAGGGTTTCGCAGGCATCGAACGAAGGGCAGAGCCACGGGTCGTAACACATCTGAAATGTAACGTCCACTGTTCAAAGTGCCGTCAATGCGAACAAGAGGTGACGGAGACGTGTGACCAATGGCACCCCATACCATCACACCGGGTGATACGCCAGTATGGCGATGACGAATACATGCTTCCAATGTGCGTTCACCGCGATTTCGCCAAACACCGATGCGACCATCATGATGCTGTAAACAGAACCTGGATTCATCCAAAAAATTGACGTTTTGTCATTCGTGCACCCAGGTTCGTCGTTGAGTACTCCATCGCAGGCGCTGCTGTCTGTGATGCAGCGTCACCGGTAACCGCAGCCATGGTCTCCGAGCTGATAGTCCATGCTGCTGCATACGTCGTCGAACTGTTCGTGCAGATGGTTGTTGTCTTGCAAACGTCCCCATCTGTTGACTCAGGGATCGAGACGTGGCTGCACGATCCGTTACAGCCACGCGGATAAGATGCCTGTCATCTCGACTGCTAGTGATACGAGGCCGTTGGGATTCAGCACGGCGTTCCGTATTGCCCTCCTGAACCCACCGATTCCATATTCTGCTAACAGTCATTGGATCTAGACCAACGCGAGCAGTAATGTCGCGATATGGTAAACCGCAATCGCGATAGGCTACAATCCGACCTTTATCAAAGTCGGAAACGTGATGGTACGCGTTTCTCCTCCTAACACGAGGCATCACAATAACGTTTCACCAGGCAACGCCGATCAACTGCTGTTTGTGTATGAGAAATCGATTGGAAACTTTCCTCGTGTCAGCACGTTGTAGGTGTCGCCACCGGCGCCAACCTTGTGTGAATGCTCTGAAAAGCTAATCATTTGCATATCACAGCATCTTTTTCCTGTCGGTTAAATTTCGCGTCTGTAGCACGTAGTGGTGTAGCAATTTTAATGGCCAGTAGTGTAATATGTTTGACAAGGCATCATATTCACACTGACCATCCAACAACAATGTGACCAGACTGCTAACTGTTGACCATCGTGTGAGAACACGCCCTGTGGATCAATCGAGTGACTACCTCCGAAGACTGCGGAGAGAGGCCCATGCATTCCAAAACTGCACATAGCAATCCGTCGTCCACGCAGTCGAATGCATGGCTGAAATCGACAACGACAATGGTGCCCCATATTCTATAAGCCTTCACCAATGTTATTACGTCGCAGTACGCTCCTAACGCTTTATCGATGTTTCTGACACCACATAAACAGGCCTTATCGGTATGGATTGTTTTCCCGATAGCCTGGTGGAGACGCGCACGGAGGATGTGGGCAAAGATCTTGTAGTCGACGATGAGGAGCCTGAATGGGTGAAAGTCCCGCTACTTACAACTACTATTCGGTTTAACACGTCAAAGGTCCGGCTCAGTTGCGAAAAGTTACAGGTCTTTACCCAGGTTTCAGCTAGAGTAATCTAGCCATCTTCAGAAGCATAAAATAAACTAATACATGCCAGAATAAGGCACGGTCAAACATAAAAAGGTAAAGTACCGTGGTACCATGTCAAGCTACGTTACTTAGCTGAGGAACAGCCCCGGCCCCACTTCATGGAAAGCGGTCGGTTAGCCGCGGACGCTGCTTTGCAACTGACTGTGGCACGGCGGAAATATACTGAGCCAGACGGGGGACCACGCGCATGCGCGCACGGAAAGTCAGAAGTGCCTACTATTGGCTCTCTTTATGTTATGTACTGGGAAATTACCTATAATGTTAAACCATAAATTTGAGAGAGAACAAGGCACTAAGTAGATAGAATCCCGATAAGCGTTAACTATAAACCGAGACCTTTTTAATTGACAAGAAAATTTACTTAGTTCAGCTTGTTAGATTAAAAACCTCAAATAATCACCAATAAGTCATATGGTTCTGCACGATCTCATGCAGGGGATGAACAAGGTTATATGTCCGTAACGCGAGAACTTCTCAGGGTTAGGAGAAGATGGAAATAAAATAATTTCCACTATACCGGGTGATCAAAAAGTCAGTATAAATTTGAAAACGGAATAAATCACGGAATAATGTAGATAGAGAGGTACAAATTGACACACATGCTTGGAATGACATGGGGTTTTATTAGAACCAAAAAAAATACAAAAGTTCAAAAAATGTCCGACAGATGGAGCTTCATCTGAGCAGAATAGCAATAATTTGCATAGCAAAGTAAGACAAAGCAAAGATGATGTTCTTTACAGGAAATTCTCAATATGTCCACCATCATTCCACTACAATAGCTGTAGTCGAGGAATAATGTTGTGAACAGCACTGTAAAGCATGTCCGGAGTTATGGTGAGGCAATGGCGTCGGATGTTGTCTTTCAGCATCCCTAGAGATGTCGGTCGATCACGATACACTTCCGACTTCAGGTAACCCCAAAGCCAATAATCGCACGGACTGAAGTCTGGGGACCTGGGAGGCCAAGCTGCTTTTATACACGATTGTCATGCGCAGTCACTGACGTTTTGCTGTCCAGCGCCATCTGTCGGACATTTTGTGAACTTTGTTTTCTTTTTTTGGGTGCTAATAAACCCCATGTCATTCCAATCATGTGCGTCAATTTTTACTTCTCTATCTACATTATTTCGTGATTTATTAAGTTTTCAAATTTATACTGACTTTTTGATCACCCGGTACATGGAGTAATACACCGATTTGTTAATGCGAAATTTGACTAACGTTATGCTATGCCACTACATTACCACGCCTTTATGATTGCCTGTGTGTGTAAAGCTTAGATCATCATTTATGACTTTATGCACAGATGGTCAACGTTGCGTTTAGGAAGCCTGTAGAAACTTATCCAAACATACACTAACTATAATGTGCACGACCGTTCACTGCATGTAGTCACAAGGGTGACGTGGAATAAAACTATTAAGGGAAAAGATTAATTATTAGTTAGTAGTAGATTCGAGACCCCTATCCATTTAAATAGGTTATGCCAACCAAATTGCCGATATGCACACTCTGGTGTATCAGATATTACCTATTTAGGAAATTCGATGTGAACATTGGGTGGAAACCCCAACTATCTAACATTACAGCCAGTTTTAAGTACATGTGTTTATGTTCTCTCTTACGAATTCTTTGGTAATAACCTCAGATACTAGAACAATACTTTAGAATTGATAGCGCAGTTGATTTACATAAAATGCTGCAAACCCAGTCTGTCTGGAGCTCCATAATGCATAAAAACCACCCGTTTCTTTTTCTTAACCGTCTGTTATCTCATCACGATAGTTTCATATCTACTGTACTCCGATAAGGGATACTAACCTCCTCGACAATCGCGCATCTGGAGAAATCTTGTGGTCTAGGATGGGTGCAGAACAGCAGTTACAGCTCCGGTTGGGACTGATCCTCCACGAAACACGGAAGGTAGCTGTCTACTTCTGGTCAGCTGCAGATTAAATCGGTGGCAGTACTGCAGGGATCGTTGGTCAAAGACCATGCGAGGAGATCTTCCAGTCTCTAACTTTATCCTAAGAATGTGAGAATGCCCTGTGACTCCCATCCACGTAGAGAAAGATCGTAAATTACGCACTACGGCCGATGTTCTAGAGATATGTAGGTCGCTGTCTGCTATACTTTGCTGTATATGTTCGAGAATTAACAATGAGTGTATGTGCTGCACAGTCATCTATTTACATTCGCGATGGTACTCGCAAAGTAGTGGAGGCCCCTGTTACATCATCGCTGTTTAGCGATGATATAGAAATTGGTAAGCATGCTGCTGCATCATTGGTCGGTGTTGAAATTACGATAAAATTTGCAAAAATTGAACGCACTATGATCCTTATTATCGCGAAACATCGATGGTGTCTCTTCTATCCCAACTGTTCACTGGTACGCTGCTGATTACCACATAATGATTGACTGACGTTGCTTGTTTGAGATGGAGCAAGAAATTTGGTGGAGGGGGCAACACCTTCCAGGGATGACTAACACCAAAAGAGTGTAGAGGTCGTCAGTCACCTTCGGACAGCAGTTTGGAAACGCTCCACAATGCCTCAAAACTCTTCCAGTTTCCTTATGTTGTCACTGTCTTTTATTTAAATCACCCAGTGTGTGGGTGTGTTGTGGAATCAGCAGCACCAACACGATCACCCGTCTGGCTCAGTATATTTCCGCCGTGCAATGTCTAGTTTTTTTGTAAGAGCCAATGGACCAACACGTGTTAATGTAAGTTTAGAGCCTGACACAGATGTCGAAGTCATGGCAGAAGAAAACAAAATGTATGGCAGTGTACAAAGCGTGTTTCAGCAGAAAAAGTGGTGTATCAAACAGGGACCCTCTCCTGCGACTGATAATCTGTGGGAGAAGGTCTTCGTGCAGTACAGGCAATGAAACTTTACACCGGTCTGTGCAAGCGACGTCAATCACTGGCCGACTGCTCCAATGGATCAATACCTGTATATTTAATAGGATCGCCACATATGCTCGATGCTGGCACGGAGACGGTATTTGTTTTCGATATATCAGAAGAGAGAGATGCGGTAAAAATCTGTCCGATAAAGTTCTTGGAGCTTTTATAGTTCGTAATTTTCCTCTGTGGGATGGTACAGAATACCGATGATGGAATGTTTGGTTGATAGACGTTAATGGACCCCGAGGGACGTGGATCTGCTTCGGACTGCAGTACCTGTATGATGTTGAGTCTTCCTAATTTTCCTGATAAGAAACACCACCATAACTGTTCGTACTGTCTTTTATACTGCATCGTGTTGCAGGAGCAGCCTTCGTTTGGTGCTGACCTTACACATCGTACATGGTCGGCAGAGCTACGACAACATGCTACCATTTCCACCGAGTGGTCAAAACACGGCCCTACAGCATTAACTCAGCTCACTCTGTTTCTACACGGGTTGCAGAGCCTGGTAGACATAAAGCGCTCTCTGACTTCTGGGTAAAATTGCTAAAATTGACCTCACTATCAACTGTGGTGCGTATTATAATCATCCCATATCAACGGTGTCTTTCCAATCCCAATCATGCATTGGTATGCTGCTGATTACTGCATAATGACTGACAGACACCACTCGGTTGAGATGGAGGGAGCCTTGGCAGAACACTAAATATCTGCTACTTGTCACTGTGGAGCATGGAATTAAATGTAGAGGTCATCACCTTCATACAGCCTCCACATGTTTTTATTTTATTTTATTCGTTTTTTCACCGATAAGAGAACAGTACCTCTTTTTATTTGTGCTACCTCACGTGTGTTGTGAACAGCGCCTTTCGGCGATGGTCAACACTGGAACAGTAATCATGTACGTGACTGTAAAGTGCAGGAACAATGCTTTTCGAAATGGCGCACCGAGACATCCTCTACTTTGTCGATGGGGAAGATGAGGTTAACCTTTGAATAGCTGTTGGAAACGCTCTGCAATACCGCAAACTTTTCCAGTTTCCATATGTTGCGATGTCTTCCACATTTTTGTCGATCAGAAACATCACCTCTGTGTTTTATTTCTACCAGCCTGTGTTGTGGTAGCTGTCTAGTTTGTACCATGCAATGTTCAGCTTCCTGTGAGAGCCAGAAGATTGAAACGTTTTAATCTCGGTTTAGCAGCAGCTGACACGGACCTCTAAGTCATGGCAGATAATAAATTGTATGGCAGTGTACAATGGTTGCGTGTGTTACAACTGAAAAAAAGCCAATGTATTAAACTGTACCAATGTATTAAACAGTACAGGAACTCTGGGTGATTGATGGTCTTTTGGATATGGTCGACCTACAGTAGAGGTGATGTAACTTTACACCAGTCTGTGGAAGTGACTTCGATCCCGAGCCACCTGCGCCAATGAACCAATACCTGTATATTTAATAGGATCGCCACATATGGTCAATGCGGGAAAGCAGACTGTATTTGTTTCAGGTATATCAGAAGACAGGGACGTGGTAATGTCTTATGAAGTTCTCTAATGGTGATGTTAACTGAGTTTTTGTAGTTCATAGGTTTTCTCTGTTGGGTGGTACAAAATACCAAGGTGGGAGAGAATATTTGAGTGATAGACATGAATGCACCCTGAGAGACATAGATTTCGTTTGGACTGCAGTACATACACTCCTGGAAATGGAAAAAAGAACACATTGACACCGGTGTGTCAGACCCACCATACTTGCTCCGGACACTGCGAGAGGGCTGTACAAGCAATGATCACACGCACGGCACAGCGGACACACCAGGAACCGCGGTGTTGGCCGTCGAATGGCGCTAGCTGCGCAGCATTTGTGCACCGCCGCCGTCAGTGTCAGCCAGTTTGCCGTGGCATACGGAGCTCCATCGCAGTCTTTAACACTGGTAGCATGCCGCGACAAGGTGGACGTGAACCGTATGTGCAGTTGACGGACTTTGAGCGAGGGCGTATAGTGGGCATGCGGGAGGCCGGGTGGACGTACCGCCGAATTGCTCAACACGTGGGGCGTGAGGTCTCCACAGTACATCGATGTTGTCGCCAGTGGTCGGCGGAAGGTGCACGTGCCCGTCGACCTGGGACCGGACCGCAGCGACGCACGGATGCACGCCAAGACCGTAGGATCCTACGCGGTGCCGTAGGGGACCGCACCGCCACTTCCCAGCAAACTAGGGACACTGTTGCTCCTGGGGTATCGGCGAGGACCATTCGCAACCGTCTCCATGAAGCTGGGCTACGGCCCCGCACACCGTTAGGCCGTCTTCCGCTCACGCCCCAACATCGTGCAGCCCGCCTCCAGTGGTGTCGCGACAGGCGTGAATGGAGGGACGAATGGAGACGTGTCGTCTTCAGCGATGAGAGTCGCTTCTGCCTTGGTGCCAATGATGGTCGTATGCGTGTTTGGCGCCGTGCAGGTGAGCGCCACAATCAGGACTGCATACGACCGAGGCACACAGGGCCAACACCCGGCATCATGGTGTGGGGAGCGATCTCCTACACTGGCCGTACACCACTGGTGATCGTCGAGGGGACACTGAATAGTGCACGGTACATCCAAACCGTCATCGAACCCATCGTTCTACCATTCCTAGACCGGCAAGGGAACTTGCTGTTCCAACAGGACAATGCACGTCCGCATGTATCCCGTGCCACCCAACGTGCTCTAGAAGGTGTAAGTCAACTACCCTGGCCAGCAAGATCTCCGGATCTGTCCCCCATTGAGCATGTTTGGGACTGGATGAAGCGTCGTCTCACGCGGTCTGCACGTCCAGCACGAACGCTGGTCCAACTGAGGCGCCAGGTGGAAATGGCATGGCAAGCCGTTCCACAGGACTACATCCAGCATCTCTACGATCGTCTCCATTGGAGAATAGCAGCCTGCATTGCTGCGAAAGGTGGATATACACTGTACTAGTGCCGACATTGTGCATGCTCTGTTGCCTGTGTCTATGTGCCTGTGGTTCTGTCAGTGTGATCATGTGATGTATCTGACCCCAGGAATGTGTCAATAAAGTTTCCCCTTCCTGGGACAATGAATTCACGGTGTTCTTATTTCAATTTCCAGGAGTGTATATGTAGTTTGGAGATCTGTTGCAATGCAGTAGCAAAATCCTCCATGCAATGTATGATGTGGAGTCTTCCTAATTTTCCCAACAAAAAACACCACCATAACTGCCCGTTGCTATCTTTTCTACTACCTCATTTGCAGGGGGAAGCTTCGTTTGGCGCTGGCCTTACACATTGAACATGTTTGGTGAAGCTACGACAACATGTTACCATTTCCACCGAGTGGTCAAAACGCGGTCCTGTCGCATTAACTCAGCTTGTCCTGTTTCTCCACGAGATGTAGAAGGTCTTAGAAATAGCAGTCTCTAACTTCCATTCAGGTCAGACCTAAATTGAGATGATCACATGCACGAAGCTAAATAACAGCACTGGAGTTTTTGCTGTATGAGGCCCTTAGCAGATAGCTTCCAAAAAAGTGACTCATTTCAAAATATGAGAGTGGCACGAATATGATTCAGCTGTGGCTGTAATCATTGACATTAGAAGGACCGCACCCGTCATTTTGACGGGTATTGTACGTCTGCAGACTTATTTCTCCTAAATGGATTCTTCTACTGGCCCCATTTTCTATGACTTTTCATAAATATTTGTTAGGTAGGCGTCTGCAAAGAACTTACCCAGTAGGACCATTCTGAAAAGTGTCCCAAACAACTCCTACTACAAGAACCAAAATCGATCATTTTGACGGTTACCGAAATGTGAGCAATAGCTTTTGGAGATGTTCAAAGCTATTGTTGTTTACCATCCTAATTTGATTATTGTCTTCTGCAGACTCATTGTCCGTGAGCAACGAAGCTTTGTTGCTCAAGTGGCGCAGTTTGCGCTGTCCACATTTCAGTTGTTTCGTAATGGCGGTTCAAAGACGCGGTTTGTCTGATGATGAAATTTTGAAATGGTTCAAATGTCTCTAAGCACTATGGGACTTAACATCTGAGGTCATCAGTCCCCTAGACTTAGCACTACTTAAACCAAACTAACCTAAGGAAATCACACACATCCATGCCCAAGGCCAAACCTGCGACCGTAGCAGCAGCATGGTTCCGGACTGAAGCGCCAAGAACCGCTTGGCCACAGCAGCCGGCCAAATTTTGAAATATTTGATATCAGTGTCAGATGGTGACTCAAAAGGAGAAGATCCTCGTCATGTATGTGAAGTTGATGAATTACGAGAAGATGAAGCTGTAAGAGCTTTTGATGATGAGGAATATATCCCTCCCCTCAATGAAATCAGAGACTCTTCAGACAGTGAGGATGCAGCTACTGGACAAGAGCAAGCCGAGAAGTTGTAAACCAATGTTACTTTACCTATAGCAGGTATGTTTGTGTAGACATTGGATTATTATTTTATCTTTTATCGCAACTGATATTTCAGCAAGCACTATAAATGTTTTCTATCTTGCTGTATTATAATTTGAAATTCATTGTTTTTGTTGTAACTGAATTATTCTATTACATACTGTATATTCAGGCACGCCAAACAACATTGTGCACTTACCTCCAGCTAACAGCACTAGAGGCGTTCTTGGCACAGTGAAAGGAAAAATTCAGATGAAAGTAAATCCTTCCGTTGGGAGTAGTGAGACTGCTAATGACGGAACAACATGGACTGTTACACCTACGAAAGCAGTTCCTGGAAGACGTCCCATGCAGAACATCTTGAAGGAAGCACCAGGACCTACAGGCTACTTGAAGAAGTTTGTCGCAAAGGTATACATTCTAGTGCATGGAGATTGCTAATTGATGACAGCGTGATTCAAAATATAAAGAAGTGTACAGAAAACAGAGCACGCCAAGAGCTACATGATTATGACTGGACCATTAGCGTCAATGAAATATAATGCGCAATATCACTTATCTATTTACGAGGCGTATATGGAGCAAAAAACTTTCCATTGAAGCTGTTATGGTCTAATACATGGGGACCAGCATTTTTTCGGCACACGATGAGCAGAAATAAGTTCAGAGAAATTTTGCGGTTTATGCGATTTGACGCAAACAGCACACATTCACATAGGCTAAAGACAGATCGTTTTGCACCTGCTACCCCTGTGTGGAATCTTTTCAGTGTCAATTCCTTGCTGTGCTATATTCCGGGTGAAAATATTACTATGGATGAGCAACTGCTTCCACGCAAGGCTAGCTGCTCTTTCATTCAATACATGAGCAACAAACCAGACAACTTTGGAATAAAGTTTAGGCTTGCAGTTGATACGAATTCTAAGTATCTGATGAATGGGTTTCCTTAGCTAGACAAGATGAGCAGCGTCCCATAGGTGTTCCCTTTACAGAGCATTTTGTAACGTGTCTCATGCAGCCTTTGTTTCCGCAGGAAGAAACATAACCTGCGACAATTATTTCACCACGAAATGCCTTGCAGAAAATTTGAAACGTAAGAGTACGAGCATTGTAGGCACAGTGGAGAAATCTGGAAGGGAAATAAATACCTCGATTAGCAAAATCTGCTGTAGCACCTATGCATATAACCATTCTTTATAAGTCAGCTGACATGACTAACATGCAATCAGGGGAAAAAGAACAAAAATATGCTTATTTTGAGTTCAATGCATGACACAGTCAGTATCGATGAACGACATTCTGGAAAGCTACCAGAGTGTGTGGCCTGCTGCAATGACACTAGGTATGGGGTTGACGTAATCGATCAAATGACTTGGCTTTACACTGTGAAGCATGGATGCCGTAGATGGTCCACGCACGTTTTTTTCAAAGTCTTGGACTTAGCGGCTATGACTGCATGGGTTCTCTATAAAGAAGTCACAGGAGAAAAATTAAGCAGACATCAGTTTGTATGCAAATTGGCAGAAGAGTTGATTTAAGCATATAAGGCCACAAGGGAACAAAATACTCTTCCCAATACAGTATCACATCATTGCAACATTCGGAAGACTGGTCAAATCGGACGGTGCAGAGGCAAGAATAGAAGCAAGCATTTATGTATAAAGTGTGGCAAGTATGTTTGCGGACCATGGTTAGGCAATGCCGAATACACCTGTGCAAGGTGTTATGATGCAGCAGGTGGTTTTGAATGAGTAAAAGCAGGGTTATAAATCTTTTCTCTAGAATACATTGTGCTTTACAGATATTTGTGTTAAAACACATGGTTTTCTTTTCTACGGAAAGTTATCCACTCCACATTTTGTTATACAATGTTTTGTTTAATTTTTAGGAATAAAATGCTCATTGTACCATGTGATTCTACGGAAAAAAGTAAAACTGTATCCTGGTAAACTATGTAAGTTGGCCGGCCGCTGTGGTCGAGCGGTTCTAGGCACTTCAGTCCGGAACCGCGTGACTGCTACGGTCGCAGGTTCGAATCCTGCCTTGGGCATGGATGTGTGTGATGTCCTTAGGTTAGTTAGGTTTAAGTAGTTCTAATCTCTAGGGGGACTGATGACCGCAGATGTTGAGTCCCATAGTGCTCAGAGCCATTTGAACCATTTTTGTGTAAGTTGTCTGAAATAAATTAATGTGTGTCAAAATCTGTTCACTTTTTAAAAAAAACAGCAAATGAAACTGTACCCGTCAAAATGACGGGATGATCCTTTTACGTAAATCGAAATCCCCGGTCCTTCTAGTGTTAAAAGACGTCTCTACAGGATCGAATGCAAGGATGTGGTAGAATGGATGGACTTGATTCCAAATTGCAGACAGCATTTCTATCAGACAGCATAATGCTATCAGAGATTCGTGTGTGCCTCTAGACCCAAGACTGCTTTTTATGCAGGGTGACGGTAACACAGTCGCTACGCTCGTGTTTTTAATAGCGCGGTCCTTACGCAAAATGTATGGTGTGGGCTGTAGAATCCCTCTGTGGTCAGCATCAGATGTCGGTTCTCAGTAGTGTTCCTCGAAAAGAACATCGTCTTCCCTCTAGGGATTCCCATTTGACCTGCCTTGTGAGTGTAATCCTATTACTGAAAAGAGAAAAAATTACTCGACATGCAAACTGACTGCCATGATCAATTTAATTACTTACCCTATCCAATTGATATGAATGATGTGCCACCTGGTGGGTTAGGGCACCATGGAATGATTCTTGACTTGCGGCGCTATCTTTTAACGAAATTTCAATCTCGCACGTACATAAGGAGAGTCATGCTCTCACGATTTGTTTCGTAAATGCTAGACTGGAATACTCTCTTTCAAATTCTTAAGATGCCAGGGGTAAAATACAATGAGCGAAAGGCTATTTACAATTTGTACAGAAACCAGATGGCAGTTATAAGAGTCGAGGGGGATGAAAGGGAAGCAGTGGTTGGTAAGGGAGTGAGACAGGGTTGTAGCCTCTCCCCGATGTTATTGAATCTGTGTATTGAGCAAGCAGTAAAGGAAACAAAAGAAAAATTTGGAGTAGGTATTAAAATGTAGGGAGAAGAATGAAAACTTTGAGGTTCGCCGATGACATTGTAATTCTGTCAGAGACAGCAAAGGACTTGGAAGAGCAGTTGAACGGAAGGGACAGTGTCTTGATAGGAGGATATTAGATGAACATCAACAAAAGCAAAACGAGGATAATGGAATGTAGTCGAATTAAGTCGGGTGATGCTGAGGGAATTACATAAGGAAATGAGACACTCAAAGTAGTAAAGGAGTTTTGCTATTTGGGGAGCAAAATGACTGATGATGGTCGAAGTAGAGAGGATATAAAATGTAGACTGGCAATGGCAAGGAAAGCTTTTCTGAAGAAGAGAAATTTGTTAACATTGAGTATAGATTTAAGTGTCAGGAAGTCGTTTCTGAAAGTATTTGTATGGAGTGTAGCCATGTATGGAAGTGAAACATGGACAATAAATAGTTTGGACAAGAAGAGAATAGAAGCTTTCGAAATGTGGTGCTACAGAAGAATGTTGAAGATTAGGTGGGTAGATCATGTAACTAATGAGGAGGTATTGAATAGGATTGGGGAGAAGAGAAGTTGTAAGTAGGCTGTTTAGGTTTTTTTATTGGTAACGCCATCTCTGTATAAAAATCACTGGCTGTGCTGTGTGCAGTCTGTGTCTAGTTTGCATTGTTGTCTGCCATTGTAGTGTTGGGCACGGCAGCTGGATGTGAACAGCGCGTAGCGTTGCGCAGTTGGAGGTGAGCCGCCAGCAGTGGTGGATGTGGGGAGAGAGATGGCGGAGTTTTGTAATTTGTCATGAACTGCTATATATATTATGACTATTAAGGTAAATACATTGTTTGTTCTCTATTAAAATCTTTCATTTGCTAACTATGCCTATCAGTAGTTAGTGCCTTCTGTAGTTTGAATCTTTTATTTAGCTGGCAGTAGTGGCGCTCGCTGTATTGCAGTAGTTCGAGTAATGAAGATTTTTGTGAGGTAAGTGATTTCTGAAAGGTATAGTTTAATGTTACTCAGGGCCATTCTTTTGCAGGGATCTTTGAAAGTCAGATTACGTTGCGCTAAAAAATATTGTGTGTCAGTTTAAGCACAGTCATGTACAATTGTAAAAAGGGGACGTTTCAAAGTTTGTGGCACAACTTGACTAGACGAAGGGATCGGTTGGTAGGACATCTTCTGAGACATCAAGGGATCACAAATTTAGCATTGGAGGGCAGCGAGAAGGGTAAAAATCGTAGAGGGAGACCAAGATATGAATACACTAAGCAGATTCATAAGGATATACGTTACAGTAGGTACTGGGAGATGAAGGAGCTTGCACAGGATAGAGTAGCATGGAGAGCTGCATCAAACCAGTCTCAGGACTGAAGACCACAACAGCAACAACAACAACAACAGTACTATATAGCATTGTATTGGTAACTGGGACCTGTCACTATGTACAAAACAGCTACATTCTATCGAATTATAGCTTCTTGTTGCCGAAACTAAAATGAATGTGTTTTTTCCCCGACATGTGAGGTAATGGCATGAAAGATCGTACTCTCTAATGTTATTTCACGTTTCAGAAATGTTTGTAATACACACTTGAACATCTGTGAACACTACAATGGCAGACAACAATGCAAACTAGCCACTAGCCGCTGGGCAGTGGACTTCATTGGACGTCACAAAATAATGAGATGCAAATTGTATCCTGCAGTTGAATTTATAACTATACCGATTTTGCTCATAAAACTAAAAGAAATAGGACTGCGCCTATTTTCGTGGAAAGAGGATTGTGATTGAGTTTTCTACGGTCCAGTGCTCAGAATGGCATAGTGGGAGGTCCCTA